>NC_141876.1:27637500-28887500 GCF_056163025.1 Triticum urartu
CTGGAGTTTAAATACCCGACGGCTCTTGGCCTATGGCGATTCAATACGCCTTCATTGTAAACCGGAATTTTCATGACCCGACGGCTTATAGCCTTTTGAGAAAAAACCCAGAACGGATAACCATTTTGAAGCATCAACTTTGGTAATGAGCTTGAACTTAATCATTTACATGTCATATTTCTGCAAATCCTGCAGAAAGTTTAAACAACATATTCCCTGGCGACTTAGCGTCAAAACCAGGGCGGGTCATAATATCTCACATATAACTACTATGATATTGAATTTGTACTGCCGGCTTACATAACCTGTGCAGTAAGGGTGATAACCCAATCCTTAGAAGCCAATGCTTCCACATAGATGATGATTGTCATAAACTGGCGACTTATAGTCAAAAGTCAAGCCGGGTTAAGCATAAAACACTTATATATATTTGAGATATAATCAAAAAGGTCTCAAGTTAAGTAATTGTGGCTGCAATAAACTTTACCAGAGACTGAATAAAACTTTTTGAGGCTTCTGATTCGGATACGATCAGTAAACCGTTCCAAAGGGGTTAAGCTAAGATTCGAATACGATCATATAGCCCCCAGTGGCTTTGGCAATGCCGATCAAGAGGGTATCGACAGCTATGTTCTCTTTGGTTCGAATACGACCTATGTTTGAACAGGAAGCCCCCAAATGACCTTGAGAGTTGTTTAACGACGCTGATTCGAATACGATCCATGTCGATTCCCAAAGGGATTGAGCTATGATTCGGATACGATTAAGAAGCCCCCAAGTAGGTTCGGTAGTTTGCCAATCAAAAGGGTATCAACAGCTATGTTCTCTTTGGTTCGAATACGACCTATGTTTGAACAGGAAGCCTCCAAGTGACCATATAAATTTTGGCATTGCGCCGATCAAGAGCGTATTGATAGCTATGCTCGATGAGTAGGAAGCCCCCAAGTGATCATAATAAGATAAGCCGTAAGGCAGGATATCCAAGTTTGAACCGCGCATCATGGCAGCAAGTTCTTTTGGCAACCTTTAATTTTTCTGAGAACTCGAACTTGCGAGAGATTTAAATCTTTTTGAATCGGAACTTTAAACCGGATTTGAGAGCTTCAAGCTTTGTGGGAAACAGGTTTACCTTGAACCGAATTTTGAACCGGAATCCTTCCTTTTAAGCCGGAAATTTCCTGACGGCCTTTAAATATTCGTCAAAAATACAGTAGCCTCTGGGGCCGGGCTATATTTTTTTCCAATGGCCCGGAGTTCTTGAATTTGCCTTTAAACTGGCAATCATTATATGAGTCCTGTCATCATAGCCCCCGAGTCTCGAGGCGACTCGAGGAGTTGTCTTGAGATTCTCCATATTTGACCGTGATGTAACCCGGTATGAGTCATTCAACAACTCAGTGATATAACTTGCCCTGCATTGAAGAACTTGCAAGCCAGAGCAATTGCTCTTTTTAAGAAAAAGCAATATATAATATAAAAATATACTGGATGGATTTCACCTGATGCGTCAGGTCAGCAATTATGACCGCAGAGTTGATGATCACCATGGTGAAACTGGAATCAATCACGGCCGAGTCGGCAGCGGGTGCTGACATTTAAACCGGTGTGGACGGGAGAGTTGATCGCGGCGTTGTAAACCGGTGCGGTTGCGAGAAACGGCCACGATGTTGTAAGCTGGTGCGGCCATGAGAGACGGCCACGACGTTGTAAGCCGGTGCGGCCGTGAGAGACGGCCATGACGTTGTAAGCCGGTGCGGGAGTCCGTTGAGTAACGACGACCACCTGTGCCAAAAGATGTTGGCGTGCCTCCATCTCCGCGGTATAATATCACTTTTGTCATAAATAATTGTCCTGTATAAATAATATTGCAGACCAAGGAAAAGATAAACTTGTTCTTTGACAAAAACAACATGCGCTAATAAATCTAACTTGGATGGATAACACCTGATTTGTTTGGACGACAGATGATCCGTTTATCGCGACAGAGGTGGCTCAGGCAGACCAGCGACTCATTATAGTTCCGGCGGCTCAAGCAGACCGGTCAACTTAATATAACCTCAGCGGCTCAAAGCGGCAAGGGCGGCTCAAGGCGGCTCCGACGAGTTGATGTAGATTACGCTGCACGGACGGCGACTTGCGCACACCTGTTCCATCAGTAAGCGGGCGCAGACGCCGGTGCGTGATGATGCTGACGTACACTTCATAGGCACAACATGGCACCACATTTGTTAGAGGGATGTAACCGGCCCCGCGCGGACAACAGATGAGTCGGTCGCGGTATTGTAAGCCGATACGGACGGAAAAAATCAGCGCGGAGTTGTAAGCCGGCACGGATGAAAGAGTCGGCCGCAGCGTTGGAAACGGCAAGGACGCGGGCGACGAGTCCGTTGCGTGTGTTGATATAGCGGGGGTGGCAACTTGCGCAGGACGAGCGCTAGTGCCAAAATAATATTTGCTCATACCCCTTTATGACACCTTTTTGTAAGAAATAATGGTCCTGCGAAAAAATACCACAGACCAGAGTAATTGTTCTGAAATAAAATTCGTATTGATAAAATACTTAGAAAAATAGCACCTGATGTTTGTCGGATGAACGCAGACTTTGATAATGTGCAGCATGGACAAATAATAGACGAAATTCAGTGTACTTTGCTTCTGGTCTTGGGATTTAATCCAGCATTTTGACCGCCATCAACCTGTTGTGAACATAATAGTAGTATTTGCCCACTGGGAGTCCTGCTCCATTATTATCGGCAGATTAGTCTTTGAATCATCATGCATGTATGCACTGCTCCACCCCCAACTTTGTTTTGGAATGGGCTACTGGCGAGTCAAGACCACACCAGCCGGGGCGCCTTGGCAACGCGGAGACGAGTCTTGGCAGAAAAAACAGCAGGAGCGGCCGCGCAGGGCATCTCAAGGTGGAAACCGGATCCGGCTCAGCGTGCTATAGCAGAGGACGGCCTGGGCGGCGGCGACTTGAATCTCGGGCAAGGCAAAAACGAATCCCTGGCGGCTCAAGGCAAGAAGTATGCGACGGCAACGGTGACTTGGCAGCGCGGCAGTGCGGCGATTCACCTGCTGCAGTTAAAACGAGCGGCGGTTCAGCACTGCTGTGGTTGCCGCAGCAGGGGAAGCCGGCCATGGCTACACGCGAAGGCAGACAGCGGCTCACGGCGGCGGAGTGACCCAGAGGCGCGCCAGCCACAGCGGCTCGATGCAACGGGGAAGACCGTGGTGATGGTGAGGCGGCGATGGCCGGTGAGGCCGCGCGCGCCTAAGCAGGCGACGGGGCGAGACGGGCGAGATCAAGTCCGTGTCTTCCCTCTGCGGGCGGAGTTTCTCGCGGTGGCTACGAGGCGAGGTCGAATCCGAGATGGCGACTAAGGCGAGGTGAGGCGACTAGGAGGCGAGGTCAACCCCGAGCCCGACTCGAAGAGGCGCTGGTAGAGGCGGGGCGCAGCGCAAACAGCCGGGCGACTCGAAGCAGAGGCCGGCCCCGCGCGGCTGTGTTGACGCAGGCGGCAGCGGTTCAAGGCGCAGCGACAGAGGATGCAGGAGCCGGCCGGCGCACCGGAGACGGCGAACGCGCGGGAGGCAACCGGTGGTGACGGAGGCGGCCCGATGCCCCGGATGCTGGTCGGAGGCGAACTTGCTCGACGGCGATTCAAAAGGCGAGGCTGCTCAGGGGCGACTCAGCGCGACCTTGGCGACGACTCAAAGCAGAGACAGGTGAGGCAGGGCGGCAAAGTGCATCTGAGCCGGCGGCGGGTTGGAGAACGTTGGCGCAGTAGGAGCCGGCCGGCCATGCAATATCGGAGACGCGCCCAGCCATAGTGGCTCAAAAACGAAAAGTCAATGGCCGAATCCAAATCCGTGGGCTCATCCACTTCCGTCGTCGGCCGTTCAGAGATCAAAATTGAATCCGTATTGACCAAGGCCTGTAAAACGTGTGGTCATAGCTTGCCTCTGATGGATCCTCCTTGTCCTCACCTGCGAGATGTGAACTTATGTAGCAGTTTTTTTCTTCTAGAATTCTTGAATTAACCTTCCCGCAGCTTTCTTTTTGATTGGATGCAAGACCTCCGCTGTTGCTTCTGTTTTTCACGCTGACGAGTAACAGCAACAGTACCGGTTGATGACCACGGGACTGTACGCAGAGGCAACAACTCGGCGATCCTGGTTTCAATGCATCACTAGGCCACGCGTGATGGCGTACACGACGCAACCCTAAATTTTCATGATCTTAAATCCTTAACTTCGCGCCGACTCTTATTTATCCGGCAATCGCGAGCTTCTCGATTCCTGAAGAACATCCCTTCAAGAACTCAACACCACCGTGCGCAAGCCCCACGGTGGGCGCCAACTGTCGTGGAATTGTCATGGCAGATGTCCTCATGAAAAGATTTAGTCGCGAAGCCAACGCATCTATGTGGTAGCTTGAAGGGGTTGAGCGGAATTGAGAGACGCAACACACAAGACGAGGATTTAGACAGCTTCGGGCCCCGGAAAATATCATCCGGTAATAACCCTACATACTGTTTGTGGCTAGGTCTCATTATGATCACGAGAGAGTCGCCGGTAAGCCGGCTCTTTGTGTCTAGCCCTAAATCTTGTTTCTTGTATTCTGCCCCTCTCTGGGGAGCCCTGCCCCTCCTTATATAAGTTAGAGGGGCGGGTTACATGTGAAGTCCAAATAGGATTAGGACTAGCCTATCTTCTACTACAAGTCGGATACAAGTCCGGTTCTTAATTCCTTGTAAGGGAGATATTCCTCATGCCTTTCCTCTTAAGCCGGCCTACCATAACGTAAGCCGACCTTCTGGGCCTTGAGCCTCTTGGGCCCCCGGGTCTTGTCGCTCCTCTGATCCGCTTGCCAGGTCACCCATAAGTCGCCAGGATCGGGCGGGTCACTTAGTGTGTCGTCCAGTCAGGGCGGGTCATTAGTGAGTCGCCAAGTCCGGCTGGGTTATACATCCAGCCGGGTCATATCGCGGGGTATATCCCCGACAGATAGGACTATTAAATATGCAGAGGCATTTAGTATGCAATGTTGAATAATAATTTTAGTGATTTGCTACAGTAGAGTATGATAAGGTTTTTGCAATGGTTTATACTAACTTATCTAAGTCCTTATTGAGTTTTGTGTGGATGAAGCTTTTGAGATTTAGGGAGACCGTGATATGAGAGGAATTAAGGAGACACAAAAGCTCAAGCTTGGGGATGCCCAAGGCACCACAAGATAATATTTCAAGAAGTCTCAAGCATCTAAGCTTGGGGATGCCCCGGTTGGCATCCCACCCTTCTTCTTCAATAATTATCGGTCAGTATCGGTTGATCCTAAGTTTTTGCTTCTTCACATGATGTTTGCTATTCTTAGATGTCATTTTATTTTGCTTGCTGTTTGAATAGAATACCAAGATCTAAAATTATTAAATGTTAGAGAGTCTTCACATAGTTGCATAATTATTCGACTACTCATTGATCTTCACTTATATCTTTCGGAGTAGTTTGTCATTTACTCTAGTGCTTCACTTATATCTTTTAGAGCACGGTGGAGGTTTTATTTTATAGAAATAGATGAACTCTCATGCTTCACTTATATTATTTTGATAGTCTTAAATAGCATGGTAATTTGCTTAAAATCCTAATATGCTAGGTATTCAAGAATAATAAAATTCTCTTATGAGTGTGTTGAATACTATGAGAAGTTTGATACTTGATAATTGTTTTGAGATATGGAGATGGTGATATTAGAGTCATGCTAGTTGAGTAGTTGTGAATTTGGGAAATACTTGTGTTGAAGTTTGTGATTCCCGTAGCATGCACGTATGGTGAACCGTTATGTGATGAAGTCGGAGCATGATTTATTTATTGATTGCCTTCCTTATGAGTGGCGGTCGGGGATGAGCGATGGTCTTTTCCTATCAATCTATCCCCCTAGGAGCATGCACGTAGTACTTTGTTTCGATAACTTCTAGATTTTTGCAATAAGTATATGAGTTCTTTATGACTAATGTTGAGTCCATGAATTATACGCACTCTCACCCTTCCACCATTGCTAGCCTCTCTAGTACCCCGCAACTTTCGCCGGTACCATAAACCCACCATATACCTTCCTCAAAACAGCCACCATACCTACCTATTATGGCATTTCCATAGCCATTCCGAGATATATTGCCATGCAACTTTCCACCGTTCCGTTATTATGACACGCTCCATCATTGTCATATTGCTTTGCATGATCATGTAGTTGACATCGTATTTGTGGCAAAGCCACCGTTCATAATTCTTTCATACATGTCACTCATGCATCATTGCACATCCCGGTACACTGCCGGAGGCATTCATATAGAGTCATACCTTGTTCTAGTATCGAGTTGTAATCATTGAGTTATAAATAAATAGAAGTGTGATGATCATCATTCAATAGAGCATTGTCCCAAATAAAAAAAAGAAAGGCCAAATAAAAAAAAAGAAAGGCCAAAAAAAAGAAAGGCCCCCCAAAAAAAGAAAATAAATAAAAAGGGGCAATGCTACTATCCTTTTTTCCACACTTGTGCTTCAAAGTAGCACCATGATATAGCGAGTCTCATATATTGTGATTCAAAGTAGCACCATGTTCTTCATATAGAGAGTCTCATATGTTGTCACTTTCATATACTAGTGGGAATTTTACGTTATAGAACTTGGCTTGTATATTCCAATGATGGGCTTCCTCAAATTGCCCTAGGTCTTCGTGAGCAAGCAAGTTGGATGCACACCCATTAGTTTCTTTTGTTGAGCTTTCATACATTTATAGCTCTAGTGCATCTGTTGCATGGCAATCCCTACTCACTCACATTGATATCTATTGATGGGCATCTCCATAGCCCGTTGATACGCCTAGTTGATGTGAGACTATCTTCTCCTTTTTGTCTTCTCCACAACCACCATTCTATTCCACCTATAGTGTTATGTCCATGGCTCACGCTCATGTATTGCGTGAAGATTGAAAAAGTTTGAGAACATCAAAAGTATGAAACAATTGCTTGGCTGGTCATCAGGGTTGTGCATGATTTAAATATGTTGTGTGGTGAAGATGGAGCATAGCCAGACTATATGATTTTGTAGGGATAGCTTTCTTTGGCCATGTTATTTTGAGAAGACATGATTGCTTTGTTAGTATGCTTGAAGTATTATTTTTTTTATGTCAATATGAACTTTTGTCTTGAATCTTTCGGATCTGAATATTCATACCACAATTAAGAAGAATTACATTAAAATTATGCCAAGTAGCACTCCGCATCAAAAATTCTGTTTTTATCATTTACCTACTCGAGGACGAGCAGGAATTAAGCTTGGGGATGCTTGATACGTCTCCAACGTATCTTTAATTTTTGATTGCTCCATGCTATATTATCTACTGTTTTGGGCAATATTGGGCTTTATTATCCACTTTTATATTACTTTTGGGACTAACCTATTAACCGGAGGCTCAGCCCAGATTTGCTGTTTTATGCCTATTTCAGTGTTTCGAAGAAAAGGAATATCAGACGAAGTCGAAACGGAACGAAATCAACTGGAGAAATTATTTTTGGAAGGAAACACACCTGATGAACTTGGACCCCATGTCAGGGGAGACACGAGGTCTCACGAGGGTGGGGGGCGCGCCCCCCTGTCTCGTGGGACCCCCGTGGCTCCTCCGACATCCTCCCTGCACCCATATATACCCACGTGACCTAAAACTTCCAGAACGAAGATTAGATCGGGAGTTCCGCCGCCAGAAGCCTCCGTAGCCACCGAAAACCAATCTAGACTCGTTCCGGCACCCTGCCGGAGGGGGCAATCCTTCTCCGGTGGCCATCTTCATCATCCTGGCGCTCTCCATGACGAGGAGGGAGTAGTTCTCCCTCGGGGCTGAGGGTATGTACCAGTAGCTATGTGTTTGATCTCTCTCTCTCTCGTGTTCTTGAGATGATACGATCTTGATGTATCGCGAGCTTTGCTATTATATTTGGATCCTATGATGTTTCTTCCCCCGTCTTCTCTCTTGTAATGAATCGAGTTTTCCCCTTGAAGTAATCTTATCGGATTGAGTCTTTAAAGACTTGAGAACACTTGATGTATGTCTTGCCGTGGATATCTGTGGTGACAATGGGATACCACGTGCCACTTGATGTATGTTTTG
Source organism: Triticum urartu (assembly GCF_056163025.1). Lineage (NCBI taxonomy): Eukaryota > Viridiplantae > Streptophyta > Magnoliopsida > Poales > Poaceae > Triticum > Triticum urartu. The sequence continues at coordinate 27,645,671 of NC_141876.1, forward strand.
GTGACCAACTTGCGGGTTTCGTGACATTGGGAACCTATGCATAGGGGTTGGCACACGTTTTCGTCGTGATTCTCCGGTAGAAACTTTGGGGCACTCTTTGAGGTCCTTTGTGTTGGTTGAATAGATGAATCTGAGATTGTGTGATGCATATCGTATAATCATACCCATGGATACTTGAGGTGACATTTGAGTATCTAGGTGACATTAGGGTTTTGGTTGATTTGTGTCTTAAGGTGTTATTCTAGTACGAACTCTAGGGCTGTTTGTGACACTTATAGGAATAGCCCAACGGATTGATTGGAAAGAATAACTTTGAGGTGGTTTCGTATCCTACCATAATCTCTTCGTTCGTTCTCCGCTATTAGTGACTTGGGAGTGACTCTTTGTTGCATGTTGAGGGATAGTTATGTGATCCAATTATGTTAGTATTGTTGAGGGAACTTACACTAGCGAAAGTATGAACCCTAGGCCTTGTTTCCTATCATTGCAATACTGTTTACGCTCACTTTTATCACTTGCTACCTTGCTGTTTCTATTATTTCAGATTACAAAATGTATTATCTACTATCCATATTGCACTTGTATCACCATCTCTTCGCCGAACTAGTGCACCTATACAATTTACCATTGTATTGGGTGTGTTGGGGACACAAGAGACTCTTTGTTATTTGGTTGCAGGGTTGCTTGAGAGAGACCATCTTCATCCTACGCCTCCTACGGATTGATAAACGTTAGGTCATCCGCTTGAGGGAAATTTGCTACTGTCCTACAAACCTGTGCACTTGCAGGCCCAACAACGTCTACAAGAAGAAGGTTGTGTAGTAGGCATCAACGACGCTGTTTCTCCGTTCCGACCCAACCATGTACACGAGCCCTGGCCGTACGTATGCGCGAGTAGACATTCGAGACCCTGCCCGTATGTACACATACGTGGCCGTATTTTCTTTCTTGCACCCTGGCCGTTGTACGTACGTGTACATGCTACGTGCGCGCCTCTACTACGACATGTGCGTGCCTCTACTACGACACGTGCGTGCCTCTACATCGACCAGTATGTACGTACACGTTCACGAGCATAATGACAATGCTACGTACGCTTCGACCAGGTGGGTCCCGACTGTCACGCACTTCCTTGCCTGCGAAGATGTAGCTGGTGGGTCCCAGCAGTCAGGGGGGCGAATCATTTTTTTGCCCGAATGCACTTCCTTGCGTGCGAAGGTGTAGCTGCTGGGTCCCAGCAGTCAGGGGGGCGAATCGTTTTTTTTGCCCGGACGCACTTCCTTGCGTGCGAAGGTGTAGCTGGTGGGTCCCACTAGTCGGGGGGTGTCAGTGTCAAAACCGGCGGATCTTGGGTAGGGGGTCCCGAACTGTGCGTCTAAGGCGGATGGTAACAGGAGGCAGGGGACACAATGTTTACCCAGGTTTGGGCCCTCTTGATGGAGGTAATACCCTATGTCCTGCTTGATTGTTCTTGATAATATGAGTAATACAAGAGTTGATCTACCACGAGATCAGAGAGGCTAAACCCTAGAAGCTAGCCTATGGTATGGTTGTCTGTTGTTGGTCCTACAGACTAAACCCTCCGGTTTATATAGACACTGGAGGGGGCTAGGGTTACACAGAGTCGGTTACAAAGAAGGAGATCTACATATCCGTATTGCCAAGCTTGCCTTCCATGCTAAGGAGAGTCCCATCCGGACATGGGACGAAGTCTTCAATCTTGTATCTTCATAGTCCAACAGTCCGGCCAAAGGATATAGTCCGGCTGTCCGGATAACCCCTAATCTAGGACTCCCTCAGTAGCCCCTGAACTAGGCTTCAATGATGATGAGTCCGGTGCACAGATTGTCTTCGTCATTGCAAGGCGGGTTCCTCCTCTGAATACTTCATAGAAGATTTTGAACACGAGGATCGTGTCCGGCTCTGCAAAACAAGTTCCACATACCACCGTAGAGAGAATAATATTTCCATAAATCTAATCTGCTGACGTACCCCGTAGTGTGACATCACACCACAGCCAGGTCTTTATTTGAATCGTCTTTCATAACCAATCTCAGCGTGTTTCGTGAGGTGGTTTCCTTGGCACGTCTTGCCGAAGCAGAGATCGTGTCCCCTTTATTACGGGATTCTCATCAATACGGACGTGGGTAACCCAACCATGCCTGTTGGTAGGACTCCTAGATCTTAGGCAAGTCCCAAACGGCCACGAGGAGGACGCTTGATATCCACCCTCTTTATAAAGGGGACAAGGCTTTTTCTTTTTTCCCTCTCGTGCCGAATCAAATCCTTCCCCCGCCTCGAGTTCTAACACGCAAAACTCAAGTCAGGTGCTTCGGACCTTCAACTATGTCCAGATCCAACCTTCAAGGTCGGTGGATGCCTTCCTCCGTCACGGAGGAGGATATCAAGAGCTTGAGAGAGGCCAGATATCTGACCGCCGAAATTTCGCATCGGCTGCCCGCCCGAGGGCAGGTCGTCCCTACTCCCGAACCCAATGAGAGCATCGTGTTCGTCTTCCACTTCCTCCGAGGACTAGGCCTCGCTCTGGATCCCTTTGTTAGGGGTCTTATGTTCTATTATGGGCTAGATTTTCACGATCTGGCCCCGGATTCCCTTCTTCACATCTCGACATTTATTATCGTATGTGAGGCCTTCCTTCGCATTACCCCTCACTTCGGCCTGTGGCTCAAGACCTTCGATGTGAAGCCGAAGATGATCGAGGGGCAGCACACAGCGTGCGGAGGCGCTTTAATAAGCAAAATCACTGACGCTCCATGGCCTGAGGGTTGCTTCCCAGAGGTGTCTGGATTGTGGCAGCAGGAGTGGTTCGACATCACAGCTCCCCAAAGTGCCAAGTGGGTAGCTGCCCCCACCTTTCGCTCAGGCTCCCCACCACAACTGATGTCATGGATCATCAGGGGGCTGAGCTGGGGTGCAACTAAGGACGTGCCAATACTGCAAAGCCGTATCTGAGATCTCTTTGAGAGAGATTTCAGTCTGGTTATGGTAGTGCAAGTTATGCTAGTTCGTCAAGTCCAGCCTTGCAAACGCCGGCCCCTTCGCATGTGGGAATTCAACCCGGAAGGACCGCGAGCTATTCAACATTTCCTCGGCATGACGCACGAAGAGATGTACAAATTGTTCTTTGGACCACAAATAATGTGTCCGGACATCACTGAGGATGCAGGTCTGAGCTGCAATCGCCCGGATACCCAAGTAAGTAGCCCCGCATCCGAACACACTGTCCGTTTATTTATCGCAACATTGCCCTAAAAAAGCCGCTCTTTGACCAGGATTGGATAGCGAAGGCAAAGTTGATCAGGTGTCCGGCCCCCCTCCCTAAGACCTCACCAAATCCCGTGCTAACCATGATGCTGGGGATCGCGCCATATCAAGCGCCCTCAGGAGAAGATAAAGAGGGGAACAAGGAGGCTAGCACCTCCGCGAAGGAGGTTAGCTGGGGAGGAGGAACCGAAACTTCCTCTCCCCAGGGAAGGAAGAGAACGGCCTCTGAGGACCCGGAGACAATGGTCTCAAAACAGGGGAAGAAATCTCCGCCGGAGGGTCCTGCCCTGGGGGATACCCTGGTCACACTATGCCCTCAAGGGGATCAGCCCTCCACCGAGCTGTAAGTAAAAGGGTACTTAATAATGAAAATATCTCGCTTTACTTCTGAGGAAAATAATTGAAGCATTTATCTTGCAGTTCGGATCTTAGCCCTTCTCAGCAGAGCTCGTCTTCAGGGGATCTTCTTCCAGAGATGATGGAGAGCGAAACGCCTCCCCCTGCCACACCGCCTCATGAGGCGGGCGACCCCGAGGTGTCATCGCTGAGGGTTTCTCCTGATCCGGCAAGGACGGAAGGTAATCCTATGGCCACCCGAATTCCTCAGTATCCAGCTCTTGAAGAGAGCAATCAAAAGAGTCCGACACCGTCTGGTGTGCGGTCGGACGTACTGAGGGATCTGCTAGAGCAAGCGGCTATCTCAGAAGAGCACCGCACGTTGATGGGTACGGTGATTGAAGGGATTTCATCCGCCGAAAGCGGGTTGCATGAAGCCTTTATGAGTCTACTGACGGGTTTTGAGGTACACGAAATGATGTACATTGTTGATAGTACCTCACATTTTTAGATGTGCCCTGTGTAGATAGTAGCCCCTGAGACTCTGGTTGTCGTTGAAAATGGCGGCAAATAGAGGATCATAGTCCCAGGTAATAACCAGACCGCCTTTATGTGCAGGTGGTTGAAGCTCCGATGGCTAGCCGGACTGATGGGTTTACCGAACTAAGGCGGCAACTGGATGCGGCAGATGCCGACATCGTGCTTGTTAACAAGCGGCTTGACGAAGCACAGGGTAGGTGATTTTTCTGGTGATTGTCACGTAATAAGAGCAGCATGATGCCAGTATCTTTAATATGTTGTGACTGCAGATGGAGCTGCCACCGTGGAGACCCTTCGGGCGGAACTTGCCCGGGCCAAGGAGCAAGCAAGGAGTAGCAATGCGGCCGCTTTAAAGGCGGCCGAAGAGTTAAGGGCCGAACAGGCTGCGCATTGCGAGAGCAAAGAAAAAATAGCCAATATGGCTGTAGAGTTAAAAGATGCTGCTGACCGTTACCAGCTTCTTGAAGAAGAAAACCGGGCGAAGGCGACGGACCTGGAAAAGGCCCGGGTTGCTACCAAGGAAGCCCGCTCCAAAATTAGAGCAACGAAGGAGGAGCTGCATCAAGCTGCGGATATTGTATCTGGGAAGCCCTTCTTGTTGTGGACTAAGTTCGGGGATCCGAAGTATGCACCTCTGGACCGGCTATGGAGTTCTGCGAACGCCTACGTGGATTTGGCTGCAAGTGCTGCTGATGCGGCCGAGTACTTCAAGGATCGGAAAGATCACGAAGTGGAAAAACTGTTTTGGTCACAGTTTCATGCTCCAGCCCGTCCGCTGTTGTTGAATGAGCAAATGGCCAAGTGGGCTGAGCTCCATAGATTATCTGAACTTGCCATGAGGTCCGTTGTGGATCATCTGTGGCCGAGAGGGCCAAGGTCGAATAGCTACTTTAGCTTAGTGCAACAATTCCTTGGTGCTGTGCCTCACATCGATGCTGTAAAGAGGTCGACGTGCATAGAAGGTTCGCGGATGGCCCTTGCCCGTGTCAAAACATACTGGGCAGAGATGGATGCCACCACTGTTGCGGCACAGGGTTCGGCCATAGGCCGAGTGGCTGCCGAGCACTACTTTGAAGAGGTTCTTGAAGGCGCTCGTTCGATAGAGGCTCAGTGCTCGAAGAATATTATGTTTGAGTGACATGTATTCCCATTGTAAAAACAATGTTTTGTTGAGTTTATCAAGGCTGTATTTATACTTTTGCCCGAAAGTACTATGATGCCTCCTGTGCGGCCGTTTATGTATATATGTATATAACCTGAAAGATGGCAGTCGTCGGCTTCAGCCCCCACACATATAATGCGGGGGTGCTTGCAGAAGACGCATGTTCACACTTGATCCAACGCCTTGGTCCATCAAGGAGGTGATAGCGTAGCGAACTAGGCAATCGGACTATAATGCTTTAACACTTTCACTTAGCCAGAGGAGTTTGTCAGTGGGGCTACTATATAGCCCCTGGTGGCTCCGCGCTCATCCGAACTCGGGGCGCGTACATGCCTGGCCGGGAAATGACCCTTCGTTAAGGCAGAGGAATCCCTAAGATTCCGCTAGGTCATCGAGTGGTTGACCAGTCTCACGCTATATCATGACAGTCAGTTTTCGGCTTTCTCTATGTCACGACCCTACGGGCGGCCGGGGTTGGCGGCGACGAACAGAGAGAGATAGTAGGAGAAGGACAGAGCTTAGAGATGAGCGGTGGGTAGGAGAAAGATATAAGATAGGATAGATTCAGAATATTCTCATTTCAAACTTGTCTTTACCCAACGCACACGTCCGCTTATATAATGCGAACTCGTTACAAGGCGCACGGCCCAACTCACTCGCCCACCCTTTCACAGCCCAACACACAGATGTTTAACTCTGCTTTCTCCCGCCCGAAGATTTGGTCCTCACGATCGCCTGCTCTGTACTGCTTACAGTCCCCTCCCCTGAAGAACCAGCTTGTCCCCAAACTGGTGCACTTGGAAACTTCAACTTGAGGATGTGGTAATCCTCCCAGGTTGCTGATGCAGCAGGCAGCGTCGCCCATTTCACCAAGATTTGTAAATGGGCTGCGTTCTTCTTCTTGACCAGCCACAGATCAAGAATTTCCTCCGGCACCACACCTGGTACTGATAGATCCACAGGTACTGGTAAAGAGGTGAACACTGGGGTGTGATCTGGAACATGTCCCTTTAGCTGTGAAACATGGAAGACCGGGTGTACTTGGCTCCCTCTTGGTAACTCCAAACGATATGCTGCATTGCCCACTTTGTCCAGAATTTTGTACGGGCCAAAGTACTTGAGCGCTAGCTTGTGACATGGATGATTTACCACAGTAGATTAAGCATATGGCTATAATCTTAAGTAGACCATTTCGCCCACCGCAAACTCTCTGTCAGACCGTTTTCGATCTGCAAACTGTTTGTACTTGCATTGAGCTCTTGACAGATGTTCCTTCAGAGCAGCGTTGTGCTCAGTGTGAGAGGCCAGCCATGTTTGCACGTCTGAGTTTTGAGATGTAGCCTGTCCCCACAATTGGCCCATATTGGGGGCATGTCCGTAGAGTGCTTGGTACGGTGTACAACCCAAGGAGGAGTGATATGAGGTGTTGTACCAAAACTCTGCTTGTGGCAACCACGCTACCCACTTCTTTGGAGAATCATGTACTGCACAACGAAGATACATTTCCAAACACTGGTGCACGCGCTCCGTTTGACCATCTGTTTGTGGGTGATACGCTGTGCTCATCTGTAACTCAGTTCCCCATACACGAAACAGCTCCTTCCAGAACGAGCTAGTAAAGATCTTGTCTCTGTCGGGGACGATAGCCAGTGGCAAACCATGCAGTCTGACGATGTTGTTCAGGAAAACCTTGGCCATAGAAGCAGCTGTGAATGGATGCTTTGGAGGCAGGAAATGACTTACTTTAGTGAAGCGATCAACCACTACTAATATGGCACTGTACCCTTCTGACTTGGGCAAACCTTCAATGAAATCCATGCTGATTTCTTGCCATGGGCTGTCAGGTATAGGGAGAGGCTGCAGTAAGCCAGGTTTCTTGCATAATTCATGTTTTGCTTGTTGACAAGTGGCACATTGTTTAAAAAAGTTCTCTATAGCTTCCTTCAATCCCTGCCAACAGAATAGTTGCTTCACTCTGTGATATGTTGACAGGATGCCAGAGTGTCCCCCTACAGGGCTGGAGTGAAATGCTTGTATCAATTTAGTTTGGAGACTTGTGTTAGCTCCCACCCAAATCCTGTGATCTTGTTTAATCAAGCCCTCTTGCAACTGAAATCCAGGGCAAGCCTTTGGGTCTACTGCCAACTTTTGCAACATTGCAGAAGTTACAGGATCCACTGAATAGGAATTCAATATTTCTTGCACCCATACTGGTTTATTGGTGGACATATGTTGTACTTGAAACAGATGGGCCACTCTATACAGAGGATCAGCAGCTGAATTTTCAACCCCTTTCTTGTACTGGATAGTAAACTGCAATCCCACTAACTTGGTCATTGCTTTTCTTTGCAAATCTGAATTCAAATTTTGATCTCCCAAGTGGCACAAACTCTGGTGGTCAGTTTTGATCACAAAAGGGGCTCTAGATAAGTAAGATCTCCACCTGTCAATTGCCATCATAATTGCCAGGAATTCCTTTTCATATATGGACTTCTTTTGATTGTTGACTCCCAGTGCTTTGCTGTAAAAGGCCACTGGATGATCCTCTTGTGACAGCACTGCCCCCACTCCTGTGTTGCAAGCATCTGTTTCCACAGTGAAGGTCTTGTTGAAATCAGGCAGAGCTAATACTGGTGTGTTGACCATAGCTTGTTTGAGCAACTGGAAAGCTTGCTGAGCTACCTCAGTCCATACAAATGATTGTTTCTTGAGCAAAGTAATGAGAGGTCTGGCCAGCAGGCCATAATTTCTTACAAACTTCCTGTAATATCCTGTCAGGCCCAAAAATCCTCTCAATTCAGTAACATTTGTTGGCACAGGCCACTGCATCATTGCCTCAGTTTTTGCAGGATCTGTTGCTACACCGTGGTCAGAAATGATATGCCCCAAATACTCCAGGGAATTCTGAGCAAACACATATTTAGACTCCTTGACACACAACTGATTTTCTTTGAGTATATCAAATACAGACTGTAGGTGTTCCAAGTGTTCTTCCAATGTGAAACTAAATATCAAAATATCATCCATGAATACCAGCACAAACTTCCTGTTAGGTCCAGCAAACAGGAAATTCATCACACATTGGAATGTGCCTGGTGCAATAGCTAGAACAAAGGGCATCACTCTGAATTGAAATTGTCCATGGTGTGTCTTGAAATCTGTTTTGAACTCATCCTCTTCTTTCATTCTTATCTGATGGTAGCCAGCTTTTAGATCCAATTTGGAAAACCATTTTCTTCCTCCTAATTCATCCAGTATTTCATCAATAACTGGCATAGGACACTTGTTCTTAACAGTTACATCATTGAGTTTTTTGTAGTCTACACAGAACCTCCATGTACCATCTTTCTTTTTGACCAACAACATAGGAGCAGCAAAAGGGCTCATACTAGGTGTGATCAAACCAGCATCCAACATTTCATTTACCTGTTTCTCTATTTCATCCTTCTGTAGAGGTGAGTATCTGTAAGGTCTACAGTTAACCGGCACTGTATCAGGCAGTAAATTGATAGAGTGATCAAAAACTCTGTGGGGAGGTAAAGTTTTTGGATCTCCGAACACTTCCTTGTTCCTGTCTAACACCTGCTGCACAGCTGGTGGTGTTTCCAACACAGGTGTCATTACAATCCTGTTGGGCAGAGCAGTTGCCCACACCTCATTACCTTTTTCCCACTTGGCCAGTTGATCTGCCGAAACTTCCTCAATGTGATCTTGTTTTACTGGTAACACACCTTGCAACTTAACTTCTTGACCTTGGTATTGAAACTGAATCCACTTGTCAGCCCAATGACACTTCATCACTCCCCATTGCTCTAAACAATCCATTCCCAATATGATATCATGGCCTCCCAGGGGTAACACTTGCATAGAACTGCAGAAGTTGTGTCCCTGAATCCACCAGGTCAGTTTAGGTACTTTTTCCACACAATTTATTATATGGCCATTTGCTACTTTCACAGGCATTGGTCTCTCTAATTTTTTTGCAGTGAAAACAATTTTGCTCAATAAGTACTGATCAACAAATGTGTGTGTGCTGCCTGAGTCTACAAGAATCAGGACCACTTTGTTTCCCACTAGAGCTCTTAGTTGAATTGTCCTAGGATGAGCAGCTCCAGACAGAGCTGTAGCTGACACAGTAGCACATTCCTCAGTTTCTCCTGTAATTAGTGCATCCAGCACTGCATCAGAGATTATCTCATGAGGATCTACAACTTCAGCAACTTTCAACTGGGCTCTCTGCTACTGGCTGATGACACACATGCCCGGGCACAAACTTGTCCCCACACTTATAACATAGACCATTTGCACGTCTATATTCTTTCAACTGCTTTGCTTTCCACAGCTCCCCTGTTGCCAATCCGGACCTGTTGTTAGTCTTAGTATAAGCAGGCTTGGGGAAACTTGGCTTGTTGCTCTTCTGTTGCAGCACTAAACCTTCTTGTACAGCAGCATATTGAGATGCCACTTGCACTGAGTAAGGAATTTGAAACTCCACTGCAGAGCGTAACTCATCCTTTAGGCCCATAATAAACCTTGTCACTAGAAATGTCTCACTGAGTGTTGGCTCATAGAGCCTTACTGTATAGACCAATTGGAGAAACTGCTACTTATACTCATCCACTGTGCCCAACCGCTTTAGCATCATCAGCTCTTTCATCTTGAGTCTGTATACATCCACATCGAACTCCAACAACACCGCAGCACAAAACTGTTCCCATGTGTGAACTGCACTTGTCTGTTTGAACGCCTGGTACCAATGGGCTGTGTTGTTTGACAGATACAGAGAAGCAGAAGTAACTTTGAAGCTGTCCGGAATGTTATACAATCTGAAAAATGCCTCACACTTGTCCAACCAGATCTGGACCTCGGTACCATCAAATCACGGAAAATCCATTTTCGGCATCCATTGCCGCTTGTTGGTGCTCTCGTCACAGATCAGAGCCCCCGGTTGTTGCAACCCAGGCGTGGTGTCAGGTACCTGAATAGGACGAGGTGGTGGACGCCCAGGTAACTTCGGCCCTACCCCCAAAATGCCGTCGGAGACCTCTGATGCGGTTGGAGACGACGTCTCCGTAGTATCCTGCTGCTTTTGCATCTGGACGGCATGACTCTGGTTTTGCTGCACCTGCCCCAACGTATCACAGGAGAGATTGACCTTGACTTGTACCTGGTCCAGCCACGCTGTTTGCTCCGATAGCTTGGCGTCGAGAGCCTCTAGTTGAGCGCGGATCCCATCGACCGCGTCCAGCTTGTTCTGCGCTGCTCGCAGCGCCGCGAACTCCTGCAGCATCCGCTCCTGGAACGCTTCCATCTCGTCCGCCAAAAAGCGCGACTGCGGGTTGGGCTTGAATGTCGTCATGGTCGCCGGTTTTCCTCCGAATCAACCCACCTCAGGTCGGGAATTACGCAGATCGAACCCTAGGGTGATCCGCTACCATTGCCTCGGATTTGCCAGGTACGACTGAGGGAAATTTTTTTGCAGCGCGGCGGCGTGGCGAGACGCTGCCCCCTACAGGCCCGCCGGAGCGATGGCTCTGATACCAACTGTCACGACCCTACGGGCGGCCAGGGTTGATGGCGACGAACAAAGAGAGAGATAGCAGGAGAAGGACAGAGCTTAGAGACGAGCGGTGGGTAGGAGAAAGAGATAAGATAGAATAGATTCAGAATATTCTCATTTCAAACTTGTCTTTGCCCAACACACACGTCCGCTTATATAATGCGAACTCGTTACAAGGCCCACGGCCCAACTCACTCGCCCACCCTTTCATAGCCCAACACATAGCTGTTTAACTCTGCTTTCTCCCGCCCGAAGACTTGGTCCTCACGATCGCCTGTTCTGTACTGCTTACACTCTACTGAGGTGCTCGTCCGGATGAACCAGGGCACAATCACAATAGTTCTCCTGGTGCCGCCTTAGCCGATAGAGCGGAACATAAGGCAGCAAAACACAGGAGCCGGGCAAACCCAACATTTGACCAAAGACATGATTCGGAGCTGATGCATATAAGGCCAAACTCGCGACGTCGAACACTCCCTAAGGTATTTGGTCTTTATGATGTAAACCGGGCTAAACGGTGCCGTTTGTAATAAGCCCCTGGTGTCCAGGTACGTGCAATATTCTGACGTGGCCACATGCCAATACATCAGCATCCTTCTCAATTGTACTGAGAATCCGGGGGATGTGTATCAACAAGAGACTGTAAAAAAGGTTTATGCAGGGTCTTAATCTAAAAAGAATCCTTGGAACGGGTCCCTGCTGCACGTCTGCGCCTGTGTCTCTGTTGTGCCGTATCCTGGACGGGTGTAGCACGATGGTCATCTGAAAAAGAGAAGAACTTAGTTGAAAAGTTGTCGTGCAATAGTTAGGTTTTGCTAAATAAACCATGTACAGTTCAAGATGAGTAAAGTTGAGCCTAATTGCCACTTATTTACACGCGTTGAGTCCCTTGTATTGTTATAGGGGTATAGCCATCAAACCTGTATCAATTATATATAGCTACACCGGACTCGTCTAACCGGGTCCGTGGTCTTAACGACCTGTCAGATGCTCTAGTTGGTGAGGCCGTTTAGTATGCGGCTGCCAAGGCAGCCGCACGGTCTTCCGCGCGCAAGGAGCGCTCAATATTTCCATTTACTGTAATGATGCCACATGGACCGGGCATCTTAAGCATGAGGGAAGCGTAATGCGGTATTGCGTTAAAGCGAGCGAAAGCTTCGCGTCCGGGTAGTGCTTGATAGCCACTTTGGAACGGAGCGATGTGGAAGGTTAACTTTTCGCTGCGGAAGTTATCGGGAAAGCCGAATATAACCTCTAGTAGCAGGGAGCCTGTGCAATGGGCTTCTGGGCCTGGCGTTACCCCTTTAAAGGTAGTATTGCTATGGCTGATTTTTGTTGGGTCTATCCCCATTTTGCGGACTGTGTCCTGATATATCAGGTTTAAACTACTACCGCCGTCCATCAGGACTCGTGTGAAGTGGTATCCGTCAATTATCGGGTCTAACACCAAGGCAGCCCATCCTGCATGCCGGATACTTGCCGAGTAATCCCGATGGTCAAAGGTGATCGGTTTGGATGACCAGTGGCAGAACTCCACGGTGATAGGCCCTGGGGCATGTGTCTCTAGGAGTGCCGCTTTGTTTCTCCCCTTCATCACGTGTAACACATTTACTGTTTTGACTTCTGGTGGGAATTTCTTCTGTTCCCCAGTGCTTTGCTTGCGAGGCTCGTCCTCGTCTTCGCTTGGTGTATCCTACCCCTTGTGTTCGGCGTTGAGTTTTCCGGACTGCTTGAGGACCCAACATTCTCTATGGGTATGATTTGCAGGTTTATCGGGGGTGCTGTGGATCTGACATAGTTTGTCCAGAATCTTGTTCAGGCTGGACAGTTCGCCTCTGTTGCCTTTGGAGGGCAGCTTTTGCTGACCTGGCCGAGAGCTTCTGAATCCGGCGTTTACCGCCGTGCTCTTCGGGTTGTCTTCTTTATTCTGGCGCTTGTTTTTGCTGCGTCGTGGCTTCCCGTTTCCGTCCTTGACTTCGGATGTACTTGGGTCGCTGGTGCTGCATCGGGCTAACCAGTTGTCCTCGCCCGCGCAAAAGCGGGTCATGAGGCTTGTTAATGCTGCCATTGTTCTCGGCTTTTCTTGGCCGAGGTGTCTGGCAAGCCATTCATCTCGAACGCTGTGCTTGAAAGCTGCTAAGGCTTCGACGTCCGGACAGTCGACTATTTGGTTCTTTTTAGTGAGAAACCTGTTCCAAAGCTTTCAGGCTGTCTCTCCGGGCTGTTGAGTTATATGACTTAAATCGTCTGCATCCGGTGGTCGGACATAGGTCCCTTGAAAATTTGCCTGAAAAGCGTCTTCGAGCTCTTCCCAGCTGCCAATGGAGTTTTCAGGGAGGCTTTTAAGCCAGTGCCGAGCTGGCCCTTTGAGCTTGAGGGGTAAGTACTTGATGGCGTGGAGATCGTCTCCTCGAGCCATGTGGATATGGAGGATGTAGTCCTCAATCCAGACCCCAGGGTCTGTCGTTCCATCGTACGCCTCTATGTTTACGGGTTTGAATCCCTCTGGAAATTCATGGTCCAGCACCTCATCGGTGAAACATAGGGGGTGTGCGGCACCCCTGTATTTGGGTGTACTGTGGTGTTCGGATTTTTGTTGTGTTGCATTGCGTGCTGGAGTGCGCTTGCTTGGCCCGTAGATGGATCTGGTTGCGCCATCCTTTTGATGTGAGCCCTCACATGGATCGCGTACTGGCTTGTGTGCAGCGTCGTTTGCCGCTCTGTGTTGGCCACGAGGTCGTCTATCCGACCGGATGGCTATTTTGTTTTTTGATAGCGGGGGATCTGAGGCCTCCTCATCGAATTCAGGTAGCAGCTTTCGCTTCGGGTAGCTCTTTGTGTGGCGACTACCGCCGTACTTTGCTCCAGTGTTGAGTACTTTACTCCATCTAATTCTGAGTGTGTCTTGTGCAGCCCTGAGCCTTTGCTTCTGCTTTTTTAGACTCCTCGCAGTGGGAACAAGCCTTTGATGGGTATTCTGTTGCTCCGGGTGCCTGTGTGGTGTGATGTCATCAGGACTGTCATCTTCGCCACAGTCGGGTTGTTCGGTTTGATTCTCCGTGTTGCCGTGGTCGGACGGTGGTTCACTGCCTTGTTTGTCGTCCGCTGGCTCACCCTGCTCTATCGCTGGGTCTATATGATCGTTGTTTCTGCCGAGGCGGGATTTGGAGCGGCGCTTACGCCGCCGCTTTGACTGCTTCTGAGGGAACGTTCCTTCGCTGCGTCCTTTCGTTCCTCGTCGTCGTTTTCTTTGGGTGTGTCCACCATGTATACATCATATGATGAAGTGGGCGTTCAGTGCCCTGTGGGCAGTGGCTCCTGTTCGTCTCCTACATTGTCGTCCATACCGTCGATGTATTCGGAGTCGAAGGCGAGCATGTCGGTCAAATCGTCGACAGTGGCTACTAAGTGGGTGGTGGGTGGGCGGCGAATTTCTTCGTCGTCCGCATCCCGATCTGGCTGGCCATAGTTCGGCCAGGACTCTCCTGACAAGGAGAGAGACCTTAATGAGTTCAGTATGTCGCCAAAGGGCGAGTGCTGAAGGATATCCGCAGAGGTGAACTCCATGATCGGCGGCTGATACGTCTCCAACGTATCTATAATTTTTGATTGCTCCATGCTATATTATCTACTTTTTTGGACTATATTGGGCTTATTTTCCACTTTTATATTATTTTTGGGACTAACCTATTAACCGGAGGCCCAGCCCAGAATTGCTGTTTTTTTGCCTATTTCAGTGTTTCGAAGAAACGGAATATCAAACGGAGTCCAAATGGAATAAAATCTTCGGGAACGTGATTTTCTCACCGAACATCGTCCAGGAGACTTGGACCCTGCTCCAAGGAACAAAAGAGGCAGTCACGAGGGTGGGGGGCGCCCCCTGCCTCGTGGGCCCCTCGTTGCTCCTCCGGTGTACTTCTTCCTCCTATATATACACACGTACCCCCAAACGATCAGAACAGGAGCCAAAAACCTAATTCCACCGTCGCAACTTTCTGTACCCACGAGATCCCATCTTTGTTGGGGAACGTAGTAATTTCAAAAATTTCCCTACGCACACGCAAGATCATGGTGATGCACAGCAACGAGGGGGAGAGTATGATCTACGTACCCTGGTAGATCGCAACGGAAGCATTGACACAACGTAGAGGAAGTAGTCGTACGTCTTCTTCCTGATCCGACCGATCCAAGCACCATTACTCCGGCACCTCTGAGTTCTTAGCACATGTACAGCTCGATGTCGATCCCTGGGCTCCGATCCAGCAAAGCTTCGGGGAGGAGTTCCGTCAGCACGACGGCGTGGTGACGATCTTGATGTTCTACCGACGCAGGGCTTCGCCTAAGCACTACAACGATATGATCGAGGTGGAATATGGTGGCAGGGGGCACCGCACACGGCTAAGGAACGATCTCAATGATCAACTTGTGTCTTGGGGTGCCCCCTGCCCCCGTATATAAAGGAGCAAGGGGGAGGCCGGCCGGCCCTATGGGGTGCGCCAAGGGGAGGAGGAGTCCTCTCCCTAGTGGGAGTAGGACTCCCCTTTCCTAATCCAATTAGGAAGCCCTAAGGGGGAAGGAAAGAGAGGGAGAGGGAGAGGGAAAGAGGGTCTGCGCCCCCCTCCCTAGTCCAATTCGGACTGCCCATGTGGGGGGGGGGGGGCGCCACCTCCTAGGATGCAGCCCTCTCTCTCCCCTAAAGCCCAATAAGGCCCATTACTTCCCCGGGGGGTTCCGGTAACCCTTCCGGCACTCCGGTTTTATCCGATACTCTTCTGGAACCCTTCCGGTGTCCGAATATAGCCGTCCAATATATCAATCTTTATGTCTCAACCATTTCGAGACTCCTCGTCATGTCCGTGATCACATCCAGGACTCCGAACTAACTACGGTACATCAAAATGCATAAACTCATAATAACTGTCATCGTAACGTTAAGCGTGCGGACCCTACGGTTCGAGAACAATGCAGACATGACTGAGACACATCTCCGGTCAATAACCAATAGCGGGACCTGGATGCCCATATTGGCTCCTACATATTCTACGAAGATCTTTATCGGTCAGACCGCATAACAACATATGTTGTTCCCTTTGTCATCGGTATGTTACTTGCCCGAGATTCGATCGTCGGTATCCAATACCTAGTTCAATCTCGTTACTGGCAAGTCTCTTTACTCGTTTTGTAATACATCATCCCGCAACTAACTCATTAGTTGCAATGCTTGCAAGGCTTATGTGATGTGCATTACCGAGAGGGCCCAGAGATACCTCTCCGAGAATCGGAGTGACAAATCCTAATCTCGAAATACGCCAACCCAACATCTACCTTTGGAGACACCTGTAGAGCACCTTTATAATCACCCATTTATGTTGTGACGTTTGGTAGCACACAAAGTGTTCCTCCGGCAAACGGGAGTTGCATAATCTCATAGTCATAGGAACATGTATAAGTCATGAAGAAAGCAATAGCAACATACTAAATGATCGGGTGCTAAGCTAATGGAATGGGTCATGTCAATCAGATCATTCATCTAATGATGTGATCCCGTTAATCAAATAACAACTCTTTGTCCATGGTTAGGAAACATAACCATCTTTGATTAACGAGCTAGTCAAGTAGAGGCATACTAGTGACACTCTGTTTGTCTATGTATTCACACATGTATCATGTTTCCGGTTAATACAATTCTAGCATGAATAATAAACATTTATCATGAAATAAGGAAATATATAATAACTTTATTATTGCCTCTAGGGCATATTTCCTTCACCACCATGGTTCTGTCTCTGTTCTTTGTCCTGTAAGTGCTGGTGTTGCTTCTTCAGATAAGTGGCATGGAAGTGCTGGTGTTGCTTCTCCGATCTGCTGTAGCCCAAGGAGTAGGAGGTCCTGGTGCTGGAGGATGCACATGACAAGACCAATCTCAAGGGCCTCTCCAAGGTTTACTCTGCTATAACAAATCAGCCTCTTTTCAAATTACACAGAGAATTGCAGAAAAGTTATGTTTGTTGTGTGTATCACAAATTCAGTTTTAGTTCGAGTGAAGTTTCTTGTCCTTTAGGTTTATTCTTATCAAAAACAAATTCAACTAACCAGCCTCTAGAGCATGTAGTTTCCCAATAATCTTATCTGGCACTTCTTTGGATCTGTTAATAAGTAGACACCTCAATTTTGTAAGCTTAACAATACTGGATGGTAGCTCTTTTACACCAGCTTCCCTCAAATCCAGCATCTGCAGACGGCGTAGTTCAATTGAGTATCTTGCAGTTGTTCAGACATTCTGAAAAATAATGAAATGTAAAGACTTAGTTCTGCTGGCCTGAGGATTATAATCAAAGACTAGCTTAACAATTGATGGAACATGTCAATTACACAACAGTTTATAGTCAGGAAAAATATGACATGGTCTTACTTTCACTAGTTCATTCAGGAGAGGCAAATGGGGTCTTCCAAAGATTGGATGACATAACTAGATAAGCATACAGATTAGCAAAGGCCTTGCTTGCCAAGAGATAATCAATCTCGGTAGGAATGCAACAAGCAAGTGATATCAAGTGATATCAACAAGCAAGTGATCTGACCAAGCCAGCAATGAATAGTGTACATTGGTAGAGTTTTGCTTGATGTTATACTGCTGTCCCAGTTTGAAACTGAAAATTTGCAAGAGTTTTGCTTCATTTTTTTTCTATTCACAGTACAAGTCCAAACCTGTATTGACAGTACATGTTCAATTTTTGTATTGTTGATCAGATCCATATTTGGATTATAAGTTAGCCCAAATTCAGTTTTAATCCAAATTATTCAAATAAATCCAAATATTTTAAATTAATTCAAATAACTAAAATCAATTCAAATAAATCCAAATAACCCAAATTAATTCAAATAATCCAAATTAATCCAGTTAATCTAAATAACCCAGATAATTCAATTAATCCAAATAACCCAAATTCCAATAAATTCCAATGAGGAGTTGATATACAAGGATTGGACAAGGCATACACAAGGACATGACATAATGGCCTCTTTGTCCCCTTTTGACACAAGATTACACAAGACATACACAAGGAGCACTTGGTATCAACAACTACCTGACTACATGACATAAGGGCCTCTTTGTCCCCTCTTGGCTACATTCTTTTCCTTTCTCTGGCCATTTCTTCACTTCACTTCCCTTCCCATTAATTTTCTTTCTTTTCCCTTCTCTAGCCAATTCTTTCCTTTCATTTTCTTTTCCTATTGCAATTTCCATTTCTTCTATAATGGCCCTAGTATCAACAACTACCTGACTGTCGCAATATACACCGGTTATTTCCATTCCAGCATTCTGAAACCGATCCTTGTGCAAGTGGGGCAACTTATATTGATTTCCTCCTTTGTCTTTCGTAACTTCAAACATAACTGCTTCTAATGTGATAAAGCTTCTGTGCAACTTGTCGGGATCGTAGTTCTCGAATTCCTCTTCCACACCCTGTACCAGTTCCTGGATGTTTGTACGTGATTTGCAGTCGGTTAGAGACTGGAGAGAGCTATGGAAGCAGAGGTCCAAACAATTTAACTCAGGGCTATTTGGGGGTTGTTGTAGCAATCGGATGTCAAGATCAGTTTGTTCCACAGCTTCTCGAAAAGCTACATCATTGGGAAGGACATGAGGCTTTGCGTTATCCTGTTGGATGAATATTGTTGCTCCCTCATCATCGTCAGGCCACTTATCCTGAATTGCTGGGATAACCTTACTGATTAGATAATCTCTGCACACAAGCCTGGTTACTTTCACTGATGTCAACACTTTTGTTCCCTTTGTTCTGTTTTGACTTGTCCGCTTCGCCTCAGTCTCTTCGACAAATGCCCAAATGCCGATCTTCCCATCGAATGTTAGCTCCCCCTCATTGTTATATCGAGGCTTGGCAACAGCTGTTAGGAACATCACCTTCCCAATGCTGTGAGTGTTTGACATGGTGCACTTCGGCTCGGGTTCTCCTGGAAGTACATAGTAACTATTCTTCACTCTCGTCATGTCAAACCACTTCTCATCGATGTGAACCATATTCGTCATTGGTTTTAACATAGCCCGAGAAGTTGAGATCGAATTGTCATCGACCATGGACATACAAAATTTCAATCTCGCAAGCTTGTTCTCTAGCTTGAGGTGAGGCTTCACGGTGTTTGTGATGCGGTTGAGCTCATTCAACTGGAACCTCTTATGTAGGGTCGATCGGGCCACACCTAGAGACCGTGCCAGAGATCGAATTGTTCTTCTTTTATTCAGTGGGATTGTTGAGGTCCTCTCTAGATCCAGCTCCTTTCTCTTTCGGCCAGACCTTCCTGGCTTCTTGCTTGAGACATCTACTTCTTTGCCATCAGTAATTTGCTTTTTAGCCTGTTCCCAGATTCTTTCAACAGATCGTACACTTATGTCCAACAGGTTTGAGACTAGCAGCTTGTCATCTGGTTGAATAGACCCATCTTTGAGCTCGATTACCAGCAAGGCAAAGTAAACACCATGCCTCTCCTTATCTGACAATTCTCTTCTCTTCTCTTGAAGTATCCAATTCATAACTTCATCCTCTTCTTCTTGAGCTTCATCCTCTTTCCCTTCATCTTCTTGAGGCATCCAGTTCATATCTTCATCGTCTTCCTCTTGAGGCATCAAGTTCAAATCCATAACTACATTCTCTGCCACTTGAGGTTCCTCCTCTTGAGGCATCAAATTCAAATTAATACCTTCATCGTCTTCCTCTTGAGGCATCATGTTCAAATCCATACTCCTGCTATCAATGACAAAAGATGAGTACATCATGGTACCATAACAAGGATATACACACAAAAAATGAGTAGAATGACAGGAGCATTGCAAGCATTACAAAAATGTGAACTACTGACTAAGAAATGTTATGACTAAGAAATGAAGCTGCTCCTTTGTAACACCATTTCATTTCTTATGAAACTTCCAATTCCTGTCATTTCAGAAAGAACTCCAATCCATCATGACCAATTTTGAAGTTTATGTCATTAGTTTATCAACTTCATTTTTTATGACTAATTTTGCTTAACTTTATGTAATGCTGTTAAGTGATCTGCTGCTGTTTGTGGTACAAGTCCTATTAATTTCAGAACATTGTGACCTTATTGCCATTGTGAACAGGGCAAGACCCATCTCAAGGGCCTCTCCAAGGTACACTAATGTCAATAATAGTCTTACTCTGCTCTAACAAATGAGCCTCTTTTCAAATTACACAGAGGATTGCAGAAAATTTATACTCCTCTAACAATTCAGTTTTAGTTAAAGTGAAGTTCCTTGTTCTTTAGGTTTATTCTTATCAGAAACAAATTCAACTAACCAAATTAGTGGTTTTCTATCATTTTGGTATTGCCTAGGTGACTGGGTATATATAGTGGAAATAAACTGAAAAAGAAGAAAAACAACAATCAGTAAGATCTCAATAATACTCACGCAACAACAATCAGTAAGATTGAGATCTTCTTGCAATCTTTGTTTACAGCAGCACAAAGAGATTACTGGTGAACTTTTACACACAAGCATGAATTTGTGTACTGTGACTATCTACCTAGCTACTGTTCTGAATCTCCTTTGTACTGCTTCTTCCTTCTCCAAGATTATGACATGACAAGTTCTTAACAGATTTGGAAATACTTTGGCATGGTTGAACCGATGCTTTTTTTTTTCTCTCTGCAGGAGCAGATTTCAGTTCAGTTAGATTTCAGTTCAGAAGCAGATTTTGTGTTTCAATCATCACACTTAGGAGTAGTTTGTCATTTTAAATGGTCATTTAGTTTCAGTTCAGTTAACACTTCCTTGCTTCAGTAATTAGTTCCTTATATTGTCCAACATATTTGAATTAGTTCCTGACATTGACATTAATTTTTCATGTAGGCTCAATGCTCCTGATATTAGAGCAAATTTTCATCTCTGAAACTTTTAGCCTCAAATTGCAGACCTCCTGGTGCATCCCTTGAATAACAAAACATGCAAAAGGCTGGGAGGTCTGAACTCTAGCCTATACCTTTTTGACAAATTTAGTAATCAACTGTTATTGCATTTTTGTAGAGGGCCATCTTGAAGCATCTTTACTATAGGAGTACTCTATTTAGAACATGGAGCAAATTCAGTAGACATTTTTACAAGAATTCAGTAGATTTCTTCATTTGGATAGGAGTATTTTTCTGCTCCATTTGTCACACACAGTTTTACATCACCATCATAAGCAGAAGTACCAATTGAAGTTTTACATCACCATCACACAGTTTTACTATACCTTCTTCAGGGTGCAGAGTAGCAGCAACAGCAGCACGGGCAGGGTCAAGGAGCAGCAACACGGGCAGCTCAGTGGAGCAGTAGCAGCACGGGCAGGGTCAGTGGAGCAGCGGCAGCATGGGCAGGGTCAGTGGAGCAGCAACAGCACGGGCAGAGACCACCGGCGACAGGGGAGAAGCAGCCGCACGGGTGCGTCGGCAGGGGAGAAGGAGCAGCACGGGTGCGCGAGCATGGGAGGTCGACGAGGTCGCGCTGGAGATCGAGGATCACGTGCGCGACCTCCTGGTCCACCGGGTCATGGAGGCAGGCTCCAACGACACCGGTAGGGGATCACGACGGCGCACACGCCGGAGCTCGAAGAGGATGCGCGGGAGGACGAGGAGGATGTGCGCGGGCTTCAGGAGGATGCGGGGGAGCTCGAGGAGGGATGCGCACGGCCTCGAGGAAGACGTAGCGGGAGATTCCGGTGACGCCCGCAGGTAATTGCAGCGGGAGGGGACCGCGGCGGTGCAGGTCTGGGCAGCGGCGGTGGAGGAGGTAACTGCCGATGGCGGCGAGAGCATGTACTTGGCGACGGCGGAGGAGCTCAGCTGGGCTCGCCGGCCCCTGGCGAATCACGCAGCTGGGCGGCGCCGGCCCCTGGCGACGCGCAGGCGACGGGCGGAGGAAGAAGACGGGGTGGAGGGACTTGTTTGAAATGCTTTTGAAACCACGAGGTTTTTTTTGCAAAATTACCAGTGAACTACGCCCGCGACATGTTTTTCGGGACGGAGGGAGTATTTATTTTCCGATAAAATGTGGAGGATAGGAAGAATTCCTCCACAGGAATAGGATTCCATTCCTACAAACCAAATGGCTCTAAAGGAATTTTTCCTATAGAAATCCTATCCTATAAAATTCCTATAAGATTCCTCTAAACCAAAGGAGGCCTTAGTGTTGTTGTTTAATATATGATTGCTTAACCTTTGATATTCCGAGCGGCTTGTCTAATACTTTCTTCTTTTAATTAATATATTTTTAATTATGGGAATTTGGTTTTTTATTACATTTCTAAGTACTTTCTTTCCCCCTAATAGTTATATATACACACCTAATTTTCTAATTAATATATATACACACCTAATTTTCTATACTCCCGGGAGTATGTACTCCCATCTTCAATATAACCTGTAGACGCATTAATTATACCTCTTTATCATTCTCAATATACTTCATTAAATATTCTAGGATACCCCAATACGAGTTTTGTGGAAAAAAATATCATTTTTGACGTACTTTTTGCAATATACCTTTTTCACATACAAACAAATCAGTATATATGTAAACCTTTAAAAATATGTAGACTCACATAATTTTTTTCATGAAAATCATTTTAAGGTATCTAGTAGTTAATAATGCAGTATATTAAAAATAATAAAGAGGTATAATAGATTCATCTATATGGTATATGAGGAGCGGGAGTACGTACTCTCAGAAGTATACAACCATTTTCCTATATATATATATATGGACTGTGATATTTGGCACATGTGTGCCATATAAGCAAAACTGCCACACCTCTACTTCTTTCATTTTAAAGTATCACACGATCCCTCGTCCTTTGACCTCGCCTTCTCCCAAACGACCCCGCAGACTCGCCCGAGAAATCTGCTTCTCCTGCACATCTCGGGTGCCCACCCCCGAGAAAACTGCCACTTCTTCACGTCTACCACATGATTTCTCCTCAGGACAAAGTTACCATGGTATTCATATGCAAGTTATCAGGCCTATGTTGCATAACTTACCGTGCTATTTACATAGAACGTACCAGGTACTATGCTTCAACAACTACACCCCTTCAGAGTTACCAATGTGTTTTGTACACAAGTTATAAGGTCTTCGATGTGTAAAATACAGTGGTACTTACACATAACTTATCAGGGTATATGTACATCAACCTCGCCCCGGTCAAAGTTACCATGGGGATTATACATGAGTTACCGGGTCTACAGTTCGTATATTATCATGATACTTGCACCTGAAAACCTGGGTGTGTTTCGGTAGCTTTTTCCATAGGTCAAAAATTACCATGATGTTTTTGCGTAACTTATCACGCCTATAGCACGTGTGTCCCACATGACATTAAACATTATGTGACTTTCCCGTGGCACGCCATGTGTTGTGTTTATCCAAGAGACCCACGCGCGAGGTGAGTGTATGTTTTTAACAACTTAAAGTTACCATTATGTTTATATTGCAAGTTATCGGTTATGTGGTGCTTATATTATCATGTTATTTACACAAAAATTATTGGGGATGTTTTGAACAACTTTTTCCCGGAACAAAAAGTTATCATGGTGATTCTAGGTAACCTATCAAGCCCGTAGTGATTAAAATATCATGCTATTTACACAAAATTTATCAAGGGTATGTTTCATCAACAAATTCCCCCCCTCCCCCACTGGTCAAAAACTTATCATGGTGTTTAGTTATCACGATGCATATGTTTTCATGCTATATACACATAAAAATGCCAGGGGAGGGAGGTATACTACCATGCTATTTACACAGAAGATACTGGAGTATCTTTTCAAAAAAAAATCCCTACGGTCAAAGTTACCATGATGTTTCTACCTCAGTTATCAGATGTGCGCTGCGTATATTACCATCTATTTACACATAAATTATCGGATATCTTTTCACATTTGTCTTCCCAAATGGTTAAAGTTACCACGATGTTTGTATCTAAATTATTAGGTCAATGGCGTGAATGTTATCGTGCTATTTACAGAAATTACCGGGGGGCGGGTTCAACAAATTTATTCCCAATGATCAAAGTTACCACGATGCTTGAAATAAAAAGTTTTTCAGTGCTAACATATTAAAGGCAAAAACATGTCAAAAACAGTATTTCCCTTAGCTTGTTCAACAATGAGTGTCATAGGTGAGGTGGTAAGCTCCCTTTGTTGATTACCTGCAAACCAGAGATCAAATCCTAGTCCAAGCATTATTTTTGCCAAAAATCAGGAAGGCGCGTGGGGCCATAATTTGACAATTACGAAAATTAGGAAGGAAATCAGGGGAGGTCGGTGGGGAAGGACGTGCGGGAAAGGAAGGAGATCGGGAGTCATGCGGGAAAGGAAAGAAATCGGGAGGTCGTGCGGGAAAGGAAGGAGATCGAGAAGGAACTGACAGCGCTGGATGCGTGTGGCAGTTTCACAATCTGCCACATGGTTGCCATATACATATTTCGTTTATATATATGACAGGGCTATTCTGTTACCAGTAACAAAATAATATTCTATTACCCTTCGGCCCTATATAGGAGCGACGGCGACCGAACCCACCACCTCCCTCCCGATCCCCAACTCCTCCTCCAGCGCGCCGCCCCCTCCCACCCCGCCGGCGCTCCGCCCCTCCCTTCCCTACCGCGCACCGCCCCCTCCCTCCCCGCCGGTGCGCCGCCCCTCCCTCCCCCGCCGTGCGCCTTCCCCGCCGGTGTGCCGCACCCTCCCTCCCCCGCTTTGCGCCGCCTCCTCCCTCCCCCGCCGTGCACTGCCCCCTCCCCGCCGGCGCGCCACCTCCTCCCTCCCCGCCGCGCGACGCCCCCGCCCGATGCACCCCGATGCCGCCGGACCAGACCCATGCCGCGGCGACCCCAACTTACCCCGCCTTTCTTCTTCCTCCAGCGCGCAGCCCCGCCACCCCTTCCCCCCAGCGCGCAGCTCCGTAGTCCCTCCCTCCAGCGTGCCGCCCTGCACCCCCTCCCTCGAGCGTGCCGCCCCGCCATGGTCCTCCCTCCAGCGTGCCGCTAGACCACGCTCTACGCAGCGCTTCCACATGATCCTCTGTACGCAGCCGGCGTCTCACCTCACGCCGCCGCACAACATCTTCCTTGCGTCGCGACAACCACCCCAGTTCGGGCGTAGTAAGTACCTCAGTACGAGTTTAAAATGGTGGTCCGTTCGGGATAAAAGAAATGGCAGAAATTCAAATTGTAAAGTTCAAGCAAAAAAGAAACCCCATGAAAATCCTGCTTAGTAAGTACCTCAGTACAAGTCGTAAAATGAGAGAAGTTCAGAACAATGTTGTCAAAAAAATGTTGAGTTAAAAAAGGAAACAAAACAAACACATTTTATTTTTGAATAAAATATCATTCAGTTCGATGATACAAAACATACAAGTACAGGGGCGACGATACAGTAAACCGTTGAAAACTTACAAGAAAAATATTACCAAAAAAATAGAGCAAAGTCTAGTTAGTGAAAACACGCTTAGTACAAACCCATGCAAGCATCAGTACAAGCACCCTTTTTCGGAACCATTCAAAATTACTCTACAAAAAATAGCTCAGTACAAACATACATATATATCAGTATGACTACTCTGTTTTTCACACGAGAAAACAGTAGGATCCGTCATGCCGTATTCAAAATTACTCTTAAACGGTTGCGAAGTAGAGAAAACGTTCAACATGACTAAGTTTCGCATTTTCGATAGCTATCCAACGGTATATTATTTTCCATATTTCGACAAACTTTTTAAAAAATCGCGTTCAAAATCAAATTTGACCGTATTCGAATTCGTTTTTAAACCGTAAGGAATTAGAAAAATATTTCTATACGAAAAAGTTGCGCATTTTACATAGATTTCCAACACCGTATCATTTGCGTCAATCCGACAAACCGTTTGCAAAAAATCGCGAAAATACGTTTCACCCAGAATTTCACCGTTTTTCAAATTACTTTTAAATCATATAGAATTAGAAAAAATAATACATATATGGAAGGTGCGGATTTTGACCAGCTTTCCAACGCCGTCTTATTTGCTCAATTTCGACAAACCGTTTGAAAATTGAGTCCAAAATACGATTCACATTTTCGGTTTCAAAAAAATGGTTTTTTCAAAACTGCTCTTAAACCATAATGATTTTGCAAAAACGTTCAATATACTTGAAATATGGTTGTCAAGAGCTTTCCAACGATATATTACATGCCATGTTCCGACAAAAAAATTACAAAAAGTTTTTGAACTAAAGAAAATGATGTGTTAAACACAACTGAAAGCGTCAGTTCAACCCGCTTCGAAAACATCAGTTCAACCACCTGAAACCGTCAGTTAAAAAGGGTAACAGAATAATATTCTGTTACTAGTAACAGAATAGCCCAGATGTATATATATATATAACATGAGAATTCAAGGAGGTGCTCAATTATTATATTTCGACAATCATGAGAATTTTGGACAACTAATACCGTGGATGGCATCGAGGATCCTTGTCTGATATGTTTTTACTGTGTCTTAGCATTATTCTTTTATACTATGTATTAGATGGCCAACTGCAGCCTGGAAGTGAAGTGAACTATTAAGATTTTTTTCCTCAACTGTTTGCAAATGATTATGTTCATACTATGTTTTTATTTGTCTTGACAATGATCATTGTCCATGATTTTTCTTCGGCGATTTGTTTTTGATGACACGAAGCTTTGTTGGTGATGATATTTTTTTCCAACTGTCAGCAACTGCGTAAAGACCAACTACAGCCAGAAGTTTTTTTGAACATACTACAATCAAAAGTTAAGCAAGCTATGATGATACGTTTAACAGACACTCCTTTAATAAATCATCCTAAAAGGGTGATTGAGAAGGTGAATTAACCTTTCATGCTCCAGCCGGGTTAATAGAAAACCCAAATGCATATCCCACGGCAAATGTCATGAAACATTCGAAACAAGAACCCCACCAGGGAACACATGAGCAGAAGGAAACCAAACAAACCGACAAGACGATCGACGATCAAGCAAAGAGTGCGACCATCGAGCACATAAAGCATACACGTCTTTCAACCAGGCAGCAGGGGTAAAAGGCCGGGAGAGATGATAGAACACACCATCGGGCCAGTCACTGTGGTCCAACACCGGACAGCACAACACGTTATCTATTCAGCTGCAAGGGTCTCAAGGTCCGGACAGGGATAAAAAACGCACCCAGATCCCAAAACACACCGTTCGGTCAAGGGGACGCAGCGGCGAGAAGCCATGACACAGTCTGACAAGACACCTAACGGAGCACACATAAAAGAAGCCCAACCTTCACATTTTGTTTCTACCAATGACCATTCGAAGGAGGCAAGGAGCGCAAAGTCAAACTGCAACTAAACAGGTAAGGAAGATATATGAAACAGTACCCAACGAATGCATTCAAACATAATCCATCCATACACAAAGGGTGTCGTGGACTTAACACGGCAGATGCCCTAGCGAAAGGACTTAGGTGTGGAGCCATCGCAGCTAGGTTAGCTTAAAGGGGTTAATCGGGACAAAGGACACAAAGGGTTTATACTGGTTCGGCCCCTCGCAATGAGGTAAAGGCCTACTCCAGTTTGGGGTTGTATTGCTTGGGGTTCGATTACCAGGGAGCGAATACGCTTGACCTAGTTCTCGATCTCTTGTTTCTTGCCTTAACCCGCCGCCGGATCACCCCTTTATGTACACAGGTTGATGCCCGACGGCTTACAGAGTCCCGGCCGGCTCATACACAACGTGTCCGGCTTGGTGACTAACTAAGCTTGCCTTACAATACAAGTACACAATATGGCGGTTCATACCCATGGGCCTCAAGTCACCTCTGAGTCTTGGGCTTTTAATAAGCTTGTTCTATGGACCGCCATACTCATCATCATCCTGGGCCTTCTCTTCTTAAGCCGCCAGTGGCATGACCCGACCCCTCCTGGGTGGGTCATACCCAATATTTATATCCCCAACATTAGGCCCGAGGTTGATTTGAAGTTGCTCACATCAATCTTCAATACTTGACTTAGCAGAATCTTGCTTCGTCAACTTTTATGAAGTTGCTATAACCCGCCATGACGTCAGCTCACAGAATCATACTAACCCGCCATGATGTCATCCTGCATTAACTTCGCACAAAGCTCAGAACATCTTAACAGATCTTCATCTTTAATGGACTTTCCGAAATTCGAGGCGCCCGTGCAGTCACATAATTAGTTTTTGGCCTCCTCGATCCCCGCGCATGCCAGTTATCCATCTGCTTATAAATTGGGATGATAAGTCTCCAACATATCTACTTTTCCTAACGCTTTTCCTCTTGTTTTGGACTCTAATTTGCATGATTTGAATGAAACTAACCCCGGACTGACGCTGTTTTCAGCAGAACTACCATGGTGTTGTTTTTGTGTAGAAATAAAAGTTCTCGGAATGAAACGAAACTTTGCGAGGAATTTTTATATAATATATAAGAATTTCTGGAGCCAAGACCTACCGGAGAGGGGCCCCTGGGTGGGCACAACCCACCAGGGTGTGCCCCCCTCTCCTGGCGCGCCCAGGTGGGTTGTCCCCACCTGGTGGCCCCGCAGACCCTGAAACCGACGCTATAAAATCATTTTTTCAGAGCAAAAAAAATCAAGGAGAAAGAATTATCGCGATCCACGAGACGGAGCCGCCGCCAAGCCCTGTTCTTCCTCGAGAGGGCAGATCTGGAGTCCATTTGGGGCTCCGGAGAGGGGGATCTTCGTTCTTCATCATCACCAACCCTTCTCCATCGCCAATTCCATGATGCTCCCCACCAGGAGTGAGTAATTCCTTCGTAGGCTCGCTGGTCGGTGAGGAGTTGGATGAGATTCATCATGTAATCGAGTTAGTTTTGTTAGGGCTTGATCCCTAGTATCCACTATATTCTTAGATTGATGTTGCTATGACTTTGCCATGCTTAATGCTTGTCACTTTGGGCCCGGGTGCCATGATTTCAGATCTGAACCGTTTGTGTTATCACCATTATATTCATGTTCTAGATCCAATCTTGCAAGTTATAGTCACCTACTACGTGTTATGATCCGGTAACCTCGGAGTGACAATAACTGGGACTTCTTTCGGTGATTACCGTAGTTTGAGGAGTTCATGTATTCACTATGTGTTAATGCTTTGTTTTGGTTCTCTATTAAAAGGAGGCCTTAATATCCCTTAGTTTCCAATATGGACCCCGCTGCCACGGGAGGGTAGGACAAAAGATGTCATGCAAGTCCTTTTAATAAAGCACGTATGACTATTTACGGAATACATGCCTACACTATATCGATGAATTGGAGCTAGTGCCATATCGCCTTAGGTTATAACTGTCTCATGATGAATATCATCCAACAAGTCACCAATCCAATGCCTACGAATTTTTCCATATTGTTTCTGCTAAGTTACTACTGCTATCATCACGGTTACACTTGCTACAAAATTACTACTATCACTATTACTGTTACTATTGCTGTTGCTACTACTATCAAAACTATCAAACTACTTTGCTACTATAATTAATCTCCAGGTGTGGTTGAATTGACAACTCAGCTGCTAATACCTTCAAATATTCTTTGGCTCCCCTTGTGTCGAATTTATAAATTTGGGTTGAATACTCTACCCTCGAAAACTATTGCGATCCCCTATACTTGTGGGTTATCAAGACCCTTTTCTGGCGCCGTTGCCGGGGAGCATAGCTATATTTGTTGAGTCACTTGGGATTATTATCAGTTTATCACTATGAAGAATCTGAAGGATGCTAATACTAAGATTTTTCCCTCAAGACGAGGGGAGGTAAGGAACTGCCATCCAGTTCTGCTTTAGATTCACCTTCTGTTAAGTAAACTTGCAAGACCACCACATGCTATTAATTCTGATATGTTGCAAGTTATTGATGATGCTACTTCTGCTATGGATAATGCTTATGATGATGCTAGTACCTTGCTTTATAATGATAATGTGCCACTTGGTGAATTTCTTGATGAACAAATTGCTAGAGTAATACAACATGACGTTGTTGAATCTGATGATGAGCTTGAAATTAAAACTCCTGAAACACCTGCTAGAACTAGTCTTCCTAGATATGAATTGCCTAAGGTACTGGAAGGTTATGTTATGAGTGAATAAACAACTAGAGATATTCTTGCTTGCAGAGATAGAGATGATCTAGAGAAATTATTATGCGAGTATAAAGAAAAATCTCTGAATGCTAGAATGAAATATGATCCTAAGTTTTCTACTTCACATATCTTTATTGATGATAAGGAATATGAATTCTCTGTCGACCCAGAGTTAATTACTTTGGTTGAATCTGATCCTTTCCATGGTTATGAAACTGAAATTGTTGTGGCACATCTTACTAAGTTGAATGACATAGCCACCCTTTTTACTCATGATGAGAAAACTCGCTATTACTTTATTCTCAAATTATTTCCTTTCTCATTAAAGGGTGATGCTAAAGCTTTGTACAATACTCTTGCTCCTGGTTGTGTGCGTAGTCCTCAAGATATGATTTATTACTTCTCTGAAAATTATTTCCCTGCTCATAAGAAACAAGCTGCTTTATAGGAAATATTTAACTTTGTGCGAACTAAAGAAGAGAGTCTCCCACAAGCTTGGGGAAGGCTTTGCCAGTTACTTAATGCTTTGCCTGATCATCCTTTTAAGAAAATGAAATACTTGATATCTTCTATAATGGACTAACCGATGCTTCTGGGGACTTCCTAGATAGTTGTGCTGGTTGTGTTTTCAGGGAACGAACTGTTGGACAAGCTGAAGAATTATTGAATAACATATTGAAAAATTATGATGATTGGACTATTCCTGAACCACTACCTAAACCCACTCCGAAGAAGAGGGGTATATTATATCTCAGTCCCAAAGATATGCAAGAGGCAAAGAAATATATTAAGGAAGAAGGTATTAAAGCCGAGGATGTTAAAAATTTACCTCCTATTGAAGAAATACATGGGCTTAATACACCACCACTGCCTAAGGTGGTAGAGGTAAATTCTCTTATGAAGTTCAATGATAATGACAATCCTCACAATATGCATCCTAGTCAATGCCTTTATGAGTTTGAAAACTATACTAAAAAACAAGATCACTTCAATGCAGATGTTACGAAACAATTGAAATACAGTTCTGATATGATTGATCGCTTGAGTGACTTGTTATTTAGAATATCAAATGATGTTAGAGGTGTTAGAAAGCATGCTTCTATCTTTCAAACTCAGTTAGAACAAGTTGCTAAATCTCAAAGAGAGTTGCTTGATGAAATGAATAATAATATGCATGACTTTGCTGTTAGAGTTGCAACTAGAGGAGGTAAAATGACTCAGGAACCACTTTATCCCGAGGGACACCCAAAGAGAATTGAACAAGACTCACAAAGAAATAACACTAGTGCACCTGCTCCTTCTAGAAAGAAAAAGAAAAGGAAAAATGATAGGACTTTGCATACTTCTAGTGAAACTGAAATAGAGAAACCTCCTGATAATGATAATGAAGCTTCTATCTCTGATGCTGAAACTCAGTCTGGTAATGAACACTCACCTACTGATAATGAAAAAGATAATGCTGGTGTTCATGAAAATACTCAGCCAAATAATAAAGGACCAGACAATGATGTTGAGATAGAACCACCTATTGATCTTGATAACCCACAAGCTAAGAATAAAAGGTATGATAAAAGAGACTTTGTTGCTAGAAAACACGGTAAAGAAAGAGAACCATGGGTTAAAAAATTGATTCCTTTTCCACCTAAGCCAACTAAAAATAATGACGATGAAGAATTTGAACGCTTTGCTGAAATGCCGAGGCCAGTCTTTTTGCGTACTCGCTTGACTGATATCTTGAAAATGCCTCCTTATGCAAAGTATATGAAAGACATCATCACAAATAAGAGAAAAATACCGGAAGGTGAAATCTCTACTATGCTTGCTAATTACACTTTTAAAGATGGAGTACCTAAAAAACTTGGGGATCCGGGAATACCAACTATACCTTGCTCTATCAAAAAGAATTATGTGAAAACTGCTTTGTGTGACTTAGGAGCTCGTGTTAGTGTTATGCCTTTCTCTTTATACAAAAGACTTGACTTGAATAAACTCACACCTACTGAAATATCTTTACAAATGGCTGACAAATCAATTGCCATACCAATTGGTATCTATGAGGATGTGCCCGTTGTTGCTGCTAATGTTACTATTTTGACTAACTTTGTTATACTTGAGATGCCCGAGGACGACAACATGTCGATTATCCTTGGTAGACCCTTCTTGAATACTGTAGGGGCTGTTATTGATTGCAATAAAAGCAAGGTCACTTTTTCATATTAATGGTAATGAGCATACGGTGCACTTTCCGAAGAAACAATTCCAAGTGAATGGTATTAATGTTATTGAAAAATCTCCGACAATCACTATTGGAAGTTTTCAAATACCTCTACCTATTGTCAAAAAGAAATATGAAATGCTTATTGTTAGGGAAATGCATATCCCCATTGAGGTAACTTAGTGATTTACAAAAGTTCCTTTGTTTCATGCTAATCGAAAGTGGTTGTTAATAAGACCTGATCAACCTTATTAATGGATCATTTTTGAACGGTATGAAGTTGATGAATTTAGTAAGCACTACTTTCTGTCCCCACTTTTCATTTTATGTTTTATTAGTTAAATAAAATAAAATGCCATGTTTTGTCTATTTTCTGATTTTCCTATGCGTAAAAATTGACCCAAAAATAAAAGTTCTCAGAATGCCCTGAAAATTTTATACGATATTTTCTGAATATTTAAGAATTTTTGGTGCAAATAATGTCAGAGGGAGGTGCACCAGGTGGGTACAACCCACCTGGGCACGCCAGCACCCCCAGGCGCGCCTTGGTGGGTTGTGGTCCCTCTCACTTATCTCTTTATACCACATCATCACCTACCTCCAGAAAAAATCTCCATTGCTCTCTCTCCCGTGTTCTTGAGCTCAAACCCATGAATTTCGATCTCTTTGCTCGAAGCTCCGTTTCCGAAACTGTTTCGAGGGATTGTTGCCTGGTATGTGACTCCACCGTTTGTCCAATTAGTTTTTGCTTTAGAGGTTTATATTTTGAATAATTAGCTACTCTTGGTGCTGTTGTAGATGTGCTTGCATGTTAAATTCTTAGTGTTCTAAGTAGTTTGAATGCTTGCTATGGCCCCTATGCATCCCTATGAGTAGTTGGTATCAATTTTGTGAAGTTTTGTTGAGAAATTTTTGTGGGCTAATAAATTTCAGAATTTTGTTCATAGGAAAACCATGAATATCTTTAGGAAGTTTGGCTCCAAGAACTCCAAGGGTGTTATTGGGGAATCATCTGACAATGATCTCCACCCTCGGAGATTGGTGGAGGTACGGCCATGCGAATGGCCGCACACCCCGTTTTTGGAAGAGGCTGGAAACCTTCAGGAGTTCACACAATATGTTGCAAATGCCGGCCTCACCAACTTCATTGCAGATGAGTGTGACCAGCACCAAATCCTCACAAATATCTTTGTTCAAAGTTTTACATTCCTGCCTAGGAATAATCCTCCTGAAGTGAGCTTTGATTTATATGCTGAAAACCATCAGATACCACTTACTAAATTTTGTGACATATGCATGATCCCTTTTGATGGGAGCTTAGCCAAGCCTAGGCCGGCTGGGTTTGAGGACTTTTATCACACTTTGACAGTGGGAGATGAGAGAGGGGTGTCAGCCGCCACGACTGCTAGCATACACTTTCCGGGGATATATTATTTTGCTTTATTTGTTGCTAAGTGATTGCTTGCTAGAAAGAAAGTAGGTGCGCTCAGCACACCAGACTTTGTTGTTTTGTGCCGAGCACTACAGGGTGACAACCCTCATAGCTTGGGAGCTATTGTAGCTCGTCGCCTCCATCTTAATAAATCCCAGGGTGAAATACACGGTGGGAATTTTGCTACTCGTTTGACGGCTCACTTCAAGGTTGAGATACGCCCTCATGATTACCCTCTGACCAAGGTTTACCTAGACCGGGTAGCCATGGAACACCATCATTTTCTTGCACGAGATTATCCTAACATCCCCATTCCTTATAACCTGGTCTTTAGCCTTAAAACTCGTGATATTATTCCCTTGCCTACACCTGCTTTGTTTGATTCTGCTGCCAGGGGTGGATATAGGATTATGTCTGAGGATATCATCGCCTATCGGTACGCTCAGGCTTCTGCGGAAGCGGCACATGAGGAGCCTCAGCAGTGGGACGAGTGGATGCCCGGTCCTCAGCACCCTAACTACCCTCCAGGTTACTGATCGACTACCAAGTTAGGCCAAAAGGCTAAGCTTGGGGGAGTATGTGTTTCTCACCGACATTACATTCATGTTCACTTATTCATCTTGTCGGTGCTCACACTTTTTCATTGTATAATCCATGTTTAGATTTATTTTTCTTGCTTTCTTCTTGTGTGTTTGAAAAAACTTTAGAAAAACAAAAAAAATTAGTTCTAGTTAGCTTACTTTCTCTGCATGCTTAGTTGTAATATTAATATTAAAAAGAAAACCCAAAAATATTTCCTTGTTCTTCTTTTGCTTGTTGGGAGCTTTCCCGTGTAAATAGTTTTTCTCATTTTTGCTTTTTTATTTTATTTTCTTGTCAAGAAAACCCAAAACTCCAAAAATATTTCAGTGTGTTTCTCTGAATTTCTTTTCTTTTTATTCAAGTTGTACCAAGGAGAAGACCAAGATGAAAATGTTGAGTGGCTCTCATATGAATAATTGTTGAACTAATAAAGAGCACATTTTACCTTGTCTTCTCCTGTTGAACAAAATGTTTTGTAGATTCCAGCTTAGTCCATGGCACTCTTGCACTATTATTATTTTCACATCATTCGGTCGTGCAAGTGAAAGGCAATAATGACGATATTTGATGAACTGGCCATGGCAGAGAGAAACTGGTATGAACTCGACTTGTTCTTTTTGTGTAAATATGTTTAACCTAGTACCCATGATTCAGCCCATTATGATTAAACATGTTTGCAATGACAATTAGAGATTATAGTTTCTCATGCCATGCATAAGTAGCTGGGAGTTGATAATGATTTATCTTGGGTATCAGCATTGCGTTAAAATGATTGTGATGTAGTATGATGATATGCTATCCTCCTCTGAATGTTCAAGTGGCTTGACGTGGTACATGGTCATGCATGTAGTTGAATGAAAACCAACATAGCCTCTATGATATTTATGTTCATGGTGATCATATCCTACTCATGCTAGTGTCCAATGTTACTTATGCATAATGCATGATCATGATCGTTGTTGCTCTCTAGCTGGCCACTTCTCAATCTAATTGGTAGCCTTCGCCTATACTAAGTGGGGATTCTGCTTGTACATCAAAAACCTTGAACCCAAGTTATTTCAGATGAGTCCACCATATCTACCTATATGCGGTATTACCCTGCCGTCCTAAGTAAATTTGCATGTGCCACCTCTAAAAACTTCTAAAAAATTATCCATTTTGTGTGCCTGCATCATTCATAGGAGGTGGTCGGTATCTTCCATGCTAAGCGGGTTATTCTCAGGTCAAGTGTTTATTCACTTGCCATTGCACGAGAAAAGGGCGGTAATAGGGATGCCCAGTCCCAAACTGCAAAATACAAAAAGAGTTAATAGCTCGAATAATCAAACAAAAACTCCCAATGGAGTCAAAACCTTTACTTTTAATGCTTGGGAACCACCACTAGCCTGTTTAGCATGGGAGATATTGATAACTGATGGTCGTGAAGTAAATGAGAAGGGTGCATGTCTCAAAATATCATTTATCTCTGTTTTAAAAACTTGAGCTCTGGCACCTCTCCAAATCACGGCTTCCCTCTGTGAAGGGACTTTCTATTTACTTTTATGTTGTATCATCACCTTCTAAAACAAGCGCTAGAAACTGAGAAGAGCACAACTGTCATGACTTATGCATTGTTTGTAGCTAATGTTGGGTGCATCATGACTGGATCCTTTCTACAATGAATTACAATGTTTAGTCGCTGCTTGGACTTTGGAGGTGCTCTACATTTATGTTTTGCGGTCTCAAAAAGGGCTAGCCAGATACCACTATTGTCATATTATATCATGGTTGTTTTGACAACGTGTTGCCGTTTGAGATATCTTATTATTGCTCGCTAGCTGATTATGTCATTGATATGAGTCATTATAATCATTAAGAGTTATTATCGGCATGGTTAGTTATAATGTTGGCTAAAAACCTGGGTGCTGTTTAAGCTTATTTATGCAAACAAGAGCAAAAGAGTTCGTAAAAGTTTTTTCTTTTTCACTTTCAGTTTATCAACTGAATTGCTTGAGGACAAGCAAATGTTTAAGCTTGGGGGAGTCGATACATCTCCAACGTATCTACTTTTCCTAATGCTTTTCCTCTTGTTTTGGACTCTAAT
Organism: Triticum urartu; assembly: GCF_056163025.1. Taxonomy (NCBI): domain Eukaryota; kingdom Viridiplantae; phylum Streptophyta; class Magnoliopsida; order Poales; family Poaceae; genus Triticum; species Triticum urartu. The sequence continues at coordinate 27,682,041 of NC_141876.1, forward strand.
TTGCATGATTTGAATGAAACTAACCCCAGACTGACGTTCTTTTCAGCAAAACTACCATGGTGTTGATTTTGTGCAGAAATAAAAGTTCTCGGAATGGAATGAAACTTTACGAGGAATTTTTATATAATATATAAGAATTTCTGGAGCCAAGACCTATCGGAGAGGGGCCCCTGGGTGGGCACAACCCACCAGGGCGCGGCCCCCTCTCCTAACAGGCCCAGGTGGGTTGTCCCCACCTGGTGGCCCCGCAGACCCTCAAACCGACGCTATAAAATCCTATTTTCGGAGAAAAAATCAAGGAGAAAGAATCATCATGATCCACGAGAAGGAGTCTCCACCAAGCCCTGTTCTTCCTCGGGAGGGCATATCTGGAGTCTGTTTGGGGCTTCGGAGAGGGGGATCTTTGTTCTTCGTCATCACCAACCCTTCTCCATCGCCAATTCCATGATGCTCCCCACTGGGAGTGAGTAATTCCTTCGTAGGATGACTGGTCGGTGAGGGGTTGGATGCGATTCATCATGTAATCGAGTTAGTTTTGTTAGGGCTTGATCCCTAGTATCCACTATGTTCTTAGATTGTTGTTGCTATGACTTTGCCATGCTTAGTGCTTGTCACTTTGGGCCTGGGTGCCATGATTTCAGATCTGAACCATTTATGTTATCACCATTATATTCATGTTCTAGATCTGATATCGCAAGTTATAGTCACCTACTACGTGTTATGATCCGGTAACCCCGGAGTGACAATAAGAGAGACTTCTTACGGTGATTACCGTAGTTTGAGGAGTTCATGAATTCACTATGTGTCAATGCTTTGTTCTGGTTCTCTATTAAAAGGAGGCCTCAATATCCCTTAGTTTCCAATATGGATCCCGCTGCCACGGGAGGGTAGGACAAAAGTGAAGGAAATATGCCCTAGAGGAAATAATAAAGTTGTTATTTATATTTCCCTATATCATGATAAATTTTTATTATTCATGCTAGAATTGTATTAACCGAAAACTTAGTACATGTGTGAATACATAGACAAACTGAGTGTCACTAGTATGCCTCTACTTGAGTAGCTCGTTAATCAAAGATGGTTAAGTTTCCTAACCATAGACATGAGTTGTCATTTGATTAATGGGATCACATCATTAGATAATGATGTGATTGACTTGACCCATTTGTTAGTTTAGCACGATGATCGTTTAGTTTTTTGCTATTGCTTTCTTCATAACTTATACATGTTCCTATGACTATGAGAATATGCAACTCCCGAATACCGGAGGAACACTTAGTGTGCTATCAAACGTCACAACATAACTGGGTGACTATAAAGATGCTCTATAGGTGTCTCCGATGGTGTTTGTTGAGTTGGCATAGATCGAGATTAGGATTTGTCACTCCGTGTATCGGAGAGGTATCTCTGGGCCATCTCTGTAATGCACATCACTATAAGCCTTGCAACCAATGTGACTAATGAATTAGTTGCGGTATGATGCATTACATAACGGGTAAAGAGACTTGCCGGTAACGAGATTGAACTAGGTATTGAGATACCGACGATCGAATCTCGGGCAAGTAACATACCGATGACAAAGGGAACAACGTATGTTGTTATGCAGTTTGACCGATAAAGATCTTCGTAGAATATGTAGGAGCCAATATGAGCATCCAGGTTCCGCTATTGGTTATTGACCGGAGATGAGTCTCGGTCATGTCTACATAGTTCTCGAACCCGTAGGGTCTGCACGCTTAACGTTCGATGACGATCGGTATTATGAGTTTATGTGTTTTTATGTATCGTAGGTAGTTCGGAGTCCCGGATGTGATCACGAACATGATGAGGAGTCTTGAAATGGTCGAGACATAAAGATCGATATATTGGAAGGCTATGTTTGGACATCGGAATGGTTCCGGATGAGTTCGGGCATTTACCGGAGTACCGGGGGGTTACCGGAACCTCCCGGGGAGTCAATGGGCCTCATTGGGCCTTAGTGGGAGAGAGGAGGAGGCAGCCAAGGTGGGGGCGCGCCCCACAAGCCCAATCCAAATTGGGAGGGGGGCTGGCCCCCTTTCCTTCTCTCCCTCTCCCTCTTTCTTCTTTTCCTCCTATAACTAGGGAAGGGGGAAACCTAGTCCTACTGGGAGTAGGACTCCCCCCATGGGCGCGCCATGAGAGGGCCGGCCCTCCCCTCCTCTAGTACTTTATATACGGAGGAGGGGGGCACCCCATAGACACACAAGTTGATTTCTTAGCCGTGTGCGGTGCCCCCCTCCATAGATTTCCACCTCCGTCATATCGTTGTAGTGCTTAGGCGAAGCCGTGCCTCGGTAACTTCATCATCACCGTCATCATGCCGTCATGTTGACGAAACTCTCCCTCGGCCTCAACTCGATCAAGAGTACGAGGGACGTCACTGAGCTGAACATGTGCAGATCACGAAGGTGCCGTGCATTTGGTACTTGATCGGTTGGACCATGAAGACGTTCGACTACATCAACTACGTTTCATAACGCTTCCACTTTCGGTCTACGAGGGGACGTAGACATACCCTTCCCTTCTCGTTTCTATGCATCTCCTAGATAGATCTTGCGTGATTGTAGGAATTTTTTTGAAATACTGCGTTCCCCAACAGTGGCATCCGAGCCAGGTTTATGTGTAGATGTTATATGCACGAGTAGAACACAAAGGAGTTGTGGACGTGGGTATATACATATTGCTTGCCGTCACTAGTTGATTCTTGATTCATCGGTATTGTTGGATGAAGCGGCTCAGACCAACATTACGCGTACGCTTATGCAAAACTGGTTCTACCGACGTGCTTTGCACACAGGTGGCTAGTGGGTGTCAGTTTCTCCAACTTTAGTTGAATCGGATTCAATGAACATGGTTCTTTCTAAAGATCAAAAAGAAATCACTATACCACGCTGTGGTTTTTGATGCGTAGGTAAGAACAGTTCTTGCTAAACCCGTAGCAGCCACGTAAAACTTGCAACAACAAAGTAGAGGACGTCTAACTTGTTTTTGCAGGGCATGTCGTGATGTGATATGGTCAAGACATGATTATATAAAATTTTGTATGAGATGACCATGTTTTGTAACACAGTTATCGGCAACTGGCAGGAGCCCTATGGTTGTCACTTTATTGTATGAAATTCAATCGCCATGTAATTTCTTTACTTTATCACTAAGCGGTAGCGATAGTCGTAGAAGCAATAGTTGGCGAGACGACAACGATGCTATGATGGAGATCAAGGTGTCAAGCCGGTTGAAGGAGTCCTGGACTAAGGGGTCCTCGGGCGTCCGACCTATTGGACATGGGCCGGACTGATGGGCTGTAAAGATACAAAGATCGAAGACTCAACCCGTGTTCGGATGGGACTATCCTTGGCATGGAAGGCAAGCTTGGCGATCAAATATGAAGATTCCTTTCTCTGTAGCCTACCTTATGTAACCTTAGATCCCTCCGGTGTCTATATAAACCAGAGGGCTAGGTCCGTAGATATATCCTCATAATCATAGTCAGACAGGCTAGACTTTTAGGGTTTAGCCATTACGATCTCGTGGTAGATCAACTCTTGTAATAATCATATTCATCAAGATCAATCAAGCAGGAAGTTGGGTATTACCTCCATAGAGAGGGCCCAAACCTGGGTAAACGTCGTGTCCCCGTCTCCTATTACCATTGACCTTAGACGCACAGTTCGGGACCCCTGCCCGAGATCCGCCGGTTTTGACACCGACATTGGTGCTTTCATTGAGAGTTCCACTATGCCGTCGTCAAGAGGATTGATGGCTCCTTCTACCATCCTCAACGACGCTGTCCAAGGGGAAGTCTTTCTCCCAAGACAGATATTCGTATTCGGCGGCTTTGCACTGCGGGCCAACTCGCTTGGCCATCTGGAGCAGATCGAAAGCTACGCCCCTGGCCATTAGGTCAGATTTCGAGGCTTGAACTATGTCGTGGATATCCGTGGAGACTTGATCTTTGATGGATTCGATACCACGGCAGCCGCTCCCTGCCACCATGATGAACATGACGTAAATCTATCATCGGAACATACCCAGGAGATAGTACCTGTAGCTGCTCCGGCTTTAGATCTGGAGCAGATCGTGCCATCCGAGGATGGGAAGCTCAACCCCGCCGCGGAAGCCGCAGACTCAGCAGCGTTGGAGCCGCGCACAGACTTAACTTCAAGTGACACCTGTGTCACCGGAACCATGGACTCGCCTCCGGCTACAGGTTCCGAACCTTGCGCGTCCACATACGTTGAGCTTGATCGGTCATCGATCGTCGAATTCAGCTCTGTGGATATCTTCCGGCACTCGCCTTTGGGCGGCATGTTAAACTCGTTAAGAGCTCTATCCTTAGCAGGGGCTCACAGCCGAATTGTATCTGGTTCAAACTAGAGGCTGACGACGGAGAATTTTGCCTCCCACCCACCACCCACCGCCCACTTCATACACACTGTCGAAGACTTAACCGACACGCTCGATTACGGCTCCAAAGACATCGATGGTATGAACGACGATGTCGATGAGGAGCCGGGCCAAGACCCGCCGCTTACCGGATGCTGGACGGCCACCTCTTCTTACGAAGTGTACATGGTGGATACACCGAAAAGAACTAACGACGATGCCAAAGAAGAACTAGTCGAGGACGAACCTCCTGTGATACAACCAAAACGCCGGCGTCAGCGGTGCCGCTCTAAGTCGTGTCATGGAAAAGACAATGATACTGGCATAGGGGAAAATAATATTCCAGACGATGCCAAAGATAACGAAGACCCCGTTGAGATAACCTCTGAACAGGAGGAACGGGAAAATGGGCAAGTTGGCCCTGAGGAACAGGTCATAAATGAGGACTCGGAGGACAATAATTATCTTCCACTCTCCGAGGATGAGGTGAGCCCCGGCAGCGAGGATTTTATCGTGCCTGAGGAACCTCAGGAGCAGGAGCGCTTTAAGCGTCGGCTAATAGCCACTGCAAGGAGCCTGAAAAACAAGCAACAGCTTCAAGCTGACCAAGATCTGCTCAACGACAGATGGACTGATGTCCTAGCAGCCGAAGAACACGGCCTCAAGCGCCCAGCCAAAAGCTACCCGAGGCGCAAATTGCTACCTCAGTTCGATGATGAGGTGCTGGAGCACATACCATCATCGCGCAATGCGGCTGACCGACCACCACGTGGTCGGGATAAAGCGGCAACTCAAGCCGAACACCAGCTTGCCCTGCCTCATCATAAAAACAGAGGTAAAACAGCTCGCGGTCATACATATGACCTTTGGCAGGACTTGGACAATAGAGCAGGACATACCAGATCGATATACGGATCGCGAGGACGTGCCCCGACACGTGACGACGACTATCTATTCGGACGTGACAAGCCTAGTCACACCTGTGCCGAAAAGCGTAGACTGACTCCATCGGAGCTACATCGCAATGTGGCCCAACGTAGAGGCGCTGCACACCCTCTTTGCTTCACAGACAAAGTAATGGAGCACGAATTCCCAGAAGGGTTTAAACTTGTAAATATCGAATCATATGATGGAACAACTGATCCCGTGGTATGGATCGAGGATTTCCTTCACCATATCCACATGGCCTGCGGAGATGACCTTCATGCCATCAAATACCTCCCGTTAAAATTCAAAGGTCCAGCTTGGCACTGGCTAAAAAGTCAGCCCGAAAACTCTATTGGCAGCTGGGAGGATTTGGAAGACGCCTTCCGTGACAACTTCCAAGGTACATATGTCCGGCCACCAGACACTGATGACTTAAGCCATATAGTTCAACAGCCCGGAGAATCAGCCAGGAAGCTCTGGACTAGGTTCTTAGTTAAAAAGAACCAAATCGTTGACTGCCCGGACGCGGAAGCCCTAGCGGCCTTCAAACACAGTGTACGGGACGAGTGGCTCGCCCACCACATCGGTCAAGAAAAACCAAAATCCATGTTAGCCCTTACCGCTCTAATGACCCGCTTTTGCACGGGAGAAGACAACTGTCTCGCTCGTAGAAGCAACAGTGCCAATGATCCAGGCACTTCCGAAGTCCGAAACGGCAGTGGCAAACCTCGACGCAGCAAACACACATGTCGCAATGATAATGAAAGAACGTGCGACACAGCGGTCAACGCCGGATTCAGCCGTCCCAAACCCGGTCAATGGAAAAAGCCATTCAAGGCAAACAGAGACGAACCATCCAATTTAGACAAGATATTGGATCGGCCCTGCCAGATTCATGGCAACCCCGATAAACCAGCTAATCACACCAATAGAAGCTGTTGGGTCTTCAAGCAGGCCGGCAAGCTCAACGCCGAACACAAGGGGAAAAGGCCGCCCAGTGATAGCGATGACGAAGAGACTCACCAACCAAATACCGGGGGTCAGAAGCAATTTCCCCCTAAGGTAAAAACAGTGAACATGGTATACGTGACACACTCCCCTATAGAGGAGCATGAGCACTCCATCCGGACTGAGGATCATACTACGTTCCCTCCAGCCAGAGTACAAATCGGTCTTATTAAACCGCATACCTTGTCGGCCATTAAGCCGCCGGTCTCCATTCAGCAGGACCGACCAATTATGGAGCTGGACTAGTAGTTCGGCTTCCGCCGTCCGGCTCATACACCCGCGAAATCTATACCGCGGATACATAACTATGCACTTAAAATACCATGGGCATCGGTGGAGGCACAATACGGACGGGCCTACAAGTACTCCCATAACCTCCTTCTTTTCTTTTCTAACCACTCCTCCTTTTCCTTTACCACAGGTGACTCGCAGGCTGGTTATCTCACCGACTCTATCGGAGTTTCGGTTTGTACATTCGTCCAAAAGCTACTCCCTTTAAGGAGCCCCTTCATTGAGGAAAGGCGGCGCAGACATGCGACAAGAGGTCCAAAACAACTCTTTGTTGTTGGGTTTCGTAGTAATTTCAAAAAATTTCCTACGCACACGCAAGATCATGGTGATGCATAGCAACGAGAGGGGAGAGTGTTGTCTATGTACCCTCGTAGACCGTTCGCGGAAGCGTTATATCAACGCGGTTGATGTAGTCGTACGTCTTCACGTCCGACCGATCCAAGTACCGAAAGCACGGCACCTCCGAGTTCTGCACACGTTCGGCTCGGTGACGTCCTCGCCTTCTCGATCCAGCAAGAGGGGCGAAGTAGTAGATGAGTTCCGGCAGCACGACGGCGTGGTGACAGTGTTGGTGAAGAACAATCTCCGCAGGGCTTCGCCTAAGCACTACGAAAACTATGACAGAGGATAAACTAGAGGAGACAGGGTTGCCGGCACACGGCTTGGTGTTTCTTGATGTGTCTTTGGTGCTAGCCCTGCCCCTCTATTTATATGTTGAGCCCTGGGGTCAAAACTTGGAGTAAAAGCCTCCACAAAGTCGGTTTCACCCGAAAGGCAAGAGTCGTTCTCGGACTCCAGGGCCAGACGCCAGGGTTCCCGGCGTCTGGACCCAGATGCCAGGGACCCTGGCGTCTGGCCCCTGGACTCCGCAAAACATCCTTTTGTGCTTTCCAAAAACCTTGTGGGCTTTACCATTTGGCCCAAATAAAGTGTTCTCGTACCCAAACATTTCGGGAAACATCCGGAACCCCTTCCGGTGATTTCGGGAACCCTTCTGGTGACCAAACACCATTATCCCATATATATCAAACTTTGTCTCTGGACAATTCCGGAGTTCCTCGTCATGTCCGTGATTTCATTCCGGACTCTGAACAACATTCGGTCACCAACATACATAACTCACATAGTACTATATCGTCAACGAACGTTAAGCGGGCGGACCCTACGGGTTCAAGAACTATGTAGACATGACCGAGACACCTCTCTGGTCAATAACCAATAGCGGGACCTAGATGCCCATATTGGCTCCTACATATTCTACGAAGATCTTTATCGGTCAGACCGCATAACAACATACGTTGTTCCCTTTGTCATCGGTATGTTACTTGCCTGAGATTCGATCGTCGGTATCCAATACCTAGTTCAATCTCGTTACCGACAAGTCTCTTTACTCGTTCCGTAATACATCATCTCACAACTAACATATTAGTTGCAATGCTTGCAAGGCTTATGTGATGTGCATTACCGAGAGGGCCCAGAGATACCTCTCCGACAATCAGAGTGACAAATCCTAATCTCGAAATACGCCAACCCAACATCTACCTTTGGAGACACCTGTAGAGCACCTTTATAATCACCCATTTACATTGTGACGTTTGGTTGCACACAAAGTGTTCCTCCGGCAAACGGGAGTTGCATAATCTCATAGTCATAGGAACATGTATAAGTCATGAAGAAAGCAATAGCAACATACTAAACGATCGGGTGCTAAGCTAATGGAATGGGTCATGTCAATCAGATCATTCATCTAATGATGTGATCCCGTTAATCAAATAACAACTCTTTGTCCATGGTTAGGAAACATAACCATCTTTGATTAACGAGCTAGTCAAGTAGAGCATACTAGTGACACTCTGTTTGTCTATGTATTCACACATGTATCATGTTTCCGGTTAATACAATTCTAGCATGAATAATAAACATTTATCATGATATAAGGAAATAAATAATAACTTTATTATTGCCTCTAGGGCATATTTCCTTCAGTCTCCCACTTGCACTAGAGTCAATAATCTAGTTCAGATCGTCATGTGATTTAACAGCAATGGTTCACATCACCATGTGATTAACACCCATAGTTCACATCGATATGTGATCAACACCCAACGGGTTTACTAGAGTCAGTAATCTAGTTCACATCATTATGTGATTAACACCCAGAGAGTACTAAGGTGTGATCATGTTTTGCTTGTGAGATAATTTTAGTCAACGGGTCTGTCATATTCAGATCCGTAAGTATTCTGCAAATTTCTATGTCAACAATGCTCTGCACAGAGCCACTCTAGCTAATTGCTCCCACTTTCAATATGTATCTAGATCGAGACTTAGAGTCATCCAGATCAGTGTCAAAAACTTGCATCGACGTAACCCTTTACGACAAACCTTTTTGTCACGTCCATAATCGAGAAACATATCCTTATTTCACTAAGGATAATTCTGACCGCTGTCCAGTGATCTAATCCTAGATCACTATTGTACTCCCTTGCCAAATCAGTGCAAGGTATACAATAGATCTGGTACACAGCATGACATACTTTATAGAACCTATGGCTAAGGCATAGGGAATGACTTTCATTCTCTTTCTATCTTCTGCCGTGGTCGGGCTTTGAGTCTTACTCAAATTCACACCTTGTAACACAGGCAAGAAACCTTTTCTTTGACTGTTCCATTTTGAACTACTTCAAAATCTTGTCAAGGTATGTATTCATTGAAAACTTATCAAGCGTCTTGATCTATCTCTATAGATCTTGATACTCAGTATGTAAGCAGCTTCACCGAGGTCTTTCTTTGAAAAACTCCTTTCAAACAATCCTTTATGCTTTACAGAATAATTCTACATTATTTCCAATCAATAATATGTCATTCACATATACTTATCAGAAATGCTGTAGTGCTCCCACTCACTTTCTTGTAAATACAGGCTTCACCGCAAGTCTGTATAAAACTATATGCTTTGATTAACTCATCAAAGCGTATATTCCAACTCCGAGATGCTTGCACCAGTCCACAGATGGATCGCTGGAGCTTGCACATTTTGTTAGCACCTTTTGGATTGACAAAACCTTCTGGTTGCATCATATACAACTCTTCTTTAATAAATCCATTAAGGAATGCAGTTTTGTTTATCCATTTGCCAGATTTCATAAAATGCGGCAATTACTAACTTGATTCGGACAGACTCTAGCATAGATACGATTGAGAAACTCTCATCGTAGTCAACACCTTGAACTTGTCGAAAACCTTTTGCGACAATACTAGCTTTGTAGATAGTAACACTACTATGAGCGTCCGTCTTCCTCTTGAAAATCCATTTATTCTCAATTGCTTGCTGATCATCGGGCAAGTCAACCGAAGTCCAAACTTTGTTCTCATACATGGATCATATCTCAGATTTCATGGCCTCAAACCATTTCGTGGAATCTGGGCTCATCATCGCTTCCTCATAGTTCACAAGTTCGTCATGGTCTAGTAACATGACTTCCAGAACAGGATTACCGTATCACTCTGGTGCGGATATCACTCTGGTTTACCTACGAGATTCGGTAGTAACTTGATCTGAAGTTACATGATCATCATCATTAGCTTCCTCACTAATTGGTGTAGTAGTCACAAGAACAGATTTCTGTGATAAACTACTTTCCAATAAGGGAGCAGGTACAGTTACCTCATCAAGTTCTACTTTCCTCCCACTCACTTCTTTCGAGAGAAACTCCTTCTCTAGAAAGGATCCATTCTCAGCAACGAATGTCTTGCCTTTGGATCTGTACTAGAAGGTGTACCCAACATTTTCTTTTGGGTATCCTATGAAGACGCACTTCTCCGATTTGGGTTTGAGCTTATCAGGATGAAACTTTTTCACATAAGCATTGCAACCTCAAACTTTAAGAAACGACAGCTTAGGTTTCTTGCCAAACCATAGTTCATACGGTGTCGTCTCAATGGATTTAGATGGTGCCCTATTTAACGTGAATGCAGCTGTCTCTAATGCATAACCCCAAAACAATAGTGGTAGATCGGTAAGAGACATCATAGATCGCACCATATCTAATAAAGTACGGTTATGACGTTCGGACACACCATTATATTGTGGTGTTCCAGGTGGCATGAGTAGTGAAACTATTTCACATTATTTTTAACTGAAGGCCAAACTCGTAACTCAAATACTCTTCTCTACGATCAGATCGTAGAAACTTTATTTTCTTGTTACGATGATTTTTTACTTCACTCTGAAATTCTTTGAACTTTTCAAATGTTTCAGACTTATGTTTCATCAAGTAGATATACTCATATCTGCTCAAATCATCTGTGAAGATCAGAAAATAATGATACCTGTCGCGAGCCTCAATATTCATCGGACCACATACATCATTATGTATGATTTTCCAACAAATTTGTTGCTCGCTCCATTGTTCCGAAGAACAGAGTCTTAGTCATCTTGCCCATGAGGCATGGTTCGCAAGCATCAACTGATTCATAATCAAGTGATTCCAAAAGCCCATCAGCATGGAGTTTCTTCATGCGCTTTACACCAATATGACTAAACGGCAGTGCTACAAATAAGTTGCACTATCATTATTAACTTTGCATCTTTTGGTTTCAATATTATGATTATGTGTATCACTACGATCGAGATCCAACGAACTATTTTCATTGGGTGTGTAACCATATAAGGTTTTATTCATGTAAACAGAACAACAATTTATTCTCTTATTTAAATGAATAACCGTATTACAATAAACATGATCAAATCATATTCATGCTCAACGCAAACACCAAATAACACTTATTTAGGTTCAACACTAATCCCGAAATTATAGGGAGTGTGCGATGATGATCATATCAATCTTGGAACCACTTCCAACACACATCGTTACTTCACCCTTAACTAGTCTCTGTTTATTCTGCAACTCCCGTTTCGAGTTACTAATCTTAGCAACTGAACTAGTATCAAATACTGAGGGTTTGCTATAAACACTAGTAAAGTACACATCAATAACATGTATATCAAATACACTTATGTTCACTTTGCCATCCTTCTTATCCGCCAATCACTTGGGGTAGTTCCGCTTCCAGTGACCAGTCCCTTTGCAGTAGAAGCACTTAGTCTCAGGCTTAGGACCAGACTTGGGCTTCTTCACTTGAGCAGCAACTCGCTTGCCGTTCTTCTTGAAGTTCCCCTTCTTCCCTTTGCCCTTTTCTTGAAACTAGTGGTCTTGTCAACCATCAACACTTGATGTTTTTCTTGATTTCTACCTTCATTGATTTCAGCATCACGAAGAGCTTGGGAATCGTTTCTGTTATCCCTTGCATATTATAGTTTATCACGAAGTTCTACTAACTTGGTGATGGTGACTAGAGAATTCTGTCAATCACTATCTTATCTGGAAGATTAACTCCCACTTGATTCAAGCGATTGTAGTACCCAGACAATCTGAGCACATGCTCACTAGTTGAGCGATTCTCCTCCATCTTTTAGCTATAGAACTTGTTGGAGACTTCATATCTCTCAACTCGGGTATTTGCTTGAAATATTAACTTCAACTCCTGGAACATCTCATATGGTCCATGACGTTCAAAATGTCTTTGAAGTCCCGATTCTAAGCCGTTAAGCATGGTGCACTTAAACTATCAAGTAGTTATCATATTGAGCTAGCCAAACGTTCACAACGTCTGCATCTGCTCCTGCAATAGGTCTGTCACCTAGTGGTGCATCAAGGACATAATTCTTCTATGCAGCAATGAGGATAAACCTCAGATCACGGATCCAATCCGCATCATTGCTACTAACATCTTACAACACAATTTTCTCTAGGAACATATCAAAATAAACATATGAAAGCAACAACACGAGCTATTGATCTACAACATAGATATGCTAATACTACCAGGACTAAGTTCATGATAAATTAAAGTTCAATTAATCATATTACTTAAGAACTCCCACTTAGATAGACATCCCTCTAATCCTCTAAGTGACCACGTGATCCAAATCAACTAAACCATGTCCGATCATCATGTGAGAAGGAGTAGTTTCATTGGTGAACATCACTATGTTGATCATATCTACTATATGATTCACGCTCGACCTTTCGGTCTCCGTGTTCCGAGGCCATATCTGTATATGCTTGGCTCGTCAAGTATAACCTGAGTATTCCGCGTGTGCAACTGTTTTGCACCCGTTGTATTTGAACATAGAACCTATCACACCCGATCATCACGTGGTGTCTCAGCATGAAGAACTTTCGCAACGGTGCATACTCAGGGAGAACACTTCTTGATAATTTAGTGAGAGATCATATTATAATGCTACCGTCAAACAAAGCAAGATAAGATGCATAAAAGATAAACATCACATGCAATCAATATAAGTGATATGATATGGCCATCATCATCTTGTGCCTGTGATCACCATATCTGAAGCACCGTCATGATCACCATCGTCACCGGCGCGACACCTTGATCTCCATCGTAGCATCGTTGTCGTCTCTCCAATCTTATGCTTCCACGACTATTGCTACCGCTTAGTGATAAAGTAAAGCATTACATCGCGATTGCATTGCATACAATAAAGCGACAACCATATGGCTCCTGCCAGTTGCCGATAACTCGGTTACAAAACATGATCATCTCATACAATAAAATTTAGCATCATGTCTTGGCCATATCACATCACAACATGCCCTGCAAAAACAAGTTAGACGTCCTCTACTTTGTTGTTGCAAGTTTTACGTGGCTGCTACGGGCTTAAGCAAGAACCAATCTCACCTACGCATCAAAACCACAACGATAGTTTGTAAAGTTGATGCCGTTTTAACCTTCGCAAGGACCGGGCGTAGCCACAATCGGTTCAACTAAAGTTGGAGAGACTGTCGCCCGCAAGCCACCTATGTGCAAAGCACGTCGGGAGAACCGGTCTCGCGTAAGCGTACGCGTAATGTCGGTCCGGGTCGCCTCGTCCAACAATACCGCCGAACCAAAGTATGACATGCTGGTAGGCAGTATGACTTATATCGCCCACAACTCACTTGTGTTCTACTCGTGCATATAACATCAAACCATAGAACCTAGGCTCGGATGCCACCGTTGGGTTTCGTAGTAATTTCCAAAAAATTCCTACGCACACGCAAGATCATGGTGATGCATAGCAATGAGAGGGGAGAGTGTTGTCTACATACCCTCGTAGACCGTTCGCGGAAGCGTTATATCAACGCGGTTGATGTAGTCGTACATCTTCACGTCCGACCGATCCAAGTACCGAAAGCACGGCACCTCCGAGTTCTGCACACGTTCGGCTCGGTGACGTCCTCGCCTTCTCGATCCAGCAAGAGGGGCGAAGTAGTAGATGAGTTCCGGCAGCACGACGGCGTGGTGACGGTGTTGGTGAAGAACAATCTCCGCAGGGCTTCGCCTAAGCACTACGAAAACTATGACAGAGGATAAACTAGAGGAGACAGGGTTGCCGACACACGGCTTGGTGTTTCTTGATGTGTCTTTGGTGCTAGCCCTGCCCCTCTATTTATATGTTGAGCCCTGGGGTCGAAACTTGGAGTAAAAGCCTCCACAAAGTCGGTTTCACCCGAAAGGCAAGAGTCCTTCTCGGACTCCAGGGCCAGACGCCAGGGTTCCCGGCGTCTGGACCCAGACGCCAGGGACCCTGGCGTCTGGCCCCTGGACTCCGCAAAACTTCCTTTTGCGCTTTCCAAAAACCTTGTGGGCTTTCCCCTTTGGCCCAAATAAAGTGTTCTCGTACCCAAACATTTCGGGAAACATCCGGAACCCCTTCCGGTGATTTCCGGAACCCTTCCGATGACCAAACACCATTATCCCATATATCAAACTTTGTCTCCGGACCATTCCGGAGTTCCTCGTCATGTCCGTGATTTCATTCCGGACTCCGAACAACATTCGGTCACCAACATACATAACTCACATAGTACTATATCGTCAACGAACGTTAAGCGTGCGGACCCTACGGGTTCGAGAACTATGTAGACATGACCGAGACACCTCTCTGGTCAATAACCAATAGCGGGACCTAGATGCCCATATTGGCTCCTACATATTCTACGAAGATCTTTATCGGTCAGACCGGATAACAACATACGTTGTTCCCTTGGTCATCGGTATGTTACTTGCCCAAGATTCGATCGTCGGTATCCAATACCTAGTTCAATCTCGTTACCGGCAAGTCTCTTTACTCGTTCTGTAATACATCATCTCACAACTAACATATTAGTTGCAATGCTTGCAAGGCTTATGTGATGTGCATTACCGAGAGGGCCCAGAGATACCTCTCCGACAATCAGAGTGACAAATCCTAATCTTGAAATACGCCAACCCAACATCTACCTTTGGAGACACCTGTAGAGCACTTTTATAATCACCCATTTACGTTGTGACTTTCGATTGCACACAAAGTGTTCCTCCGGCAAATGGGAGTTGCATAATCTCATAGTCATAGGAACATGTATAAGTCATGAAGAAAGCAATAGCAACATACTAAACGATCGGGTGCTAAGCTAATGGAATGGGTCATGTCAATCAGATCATTCATCTAATGATGTGATCCCGTTAATCAAATAACAACTCTTTGTCCATGGTTAGGAAACATAACCATCTTTGATTAATGAGCTAGTCAAGTAGAGGCATACTAGTGACACTCTATTTGTCTATGTATTCACACATGTATCATGTTTCCGGTTAATACAATTCTAGCATGAATAATAAACATTTATCATGATATAAGGAAATAAATAATAACTTTATTATTGCCTCTAGGGCATATTTCCTTCATTTGTAGACCGCACTCTCTATTTTGCGAGCCCGTAAAGTGCCTTCCACCTCAGCCATCGACCCTTGGCATGTCAAATAGTCAGGGTCGTGGCGTTACTATATACAAAACAACGATTGGCATATCACTCAAGTTCTAGTGAAAAATAATCTGTATCCAGTATTCACTTTTCTCTAAAAAAAGTGCATTTTGCTCCTTGTGTTATTTCACACGCCCCGACATAACTCACCAGGGGCTCGATATGGGAACAAAATAAATTGCCAACAAGTCCGAACAACTTTATAGCATACTTTGGCGTCGCGAGTTTTGGCCTTATATGCATCAGCTCCGAATCATGTCTTGGGTCAATAGTTGGGTTGCCGGCTCCTGTGCTTGCTACCCTACGTTCCGCTCTATCGGCTAAGGTAGTAAAGGGAGAACTACTGTGATTGTGTTTCCGGTTCATATGGTCAAACACCTCAGTAGAGAAAGCCAAAAACTGACTGCCATGATGCGGCGAGAGCTGGTCAACCACTCGACGACTTATCGGAATCTTTCGCGATTCCCCCCGTATTACACGAAGGACCTTTATTTAGGTCATACATGTAAGCGCACCACATTGGGAAAACCGCGTACATACCAGGGTTTATATCGTAGACCCACCATAAAAATCCTATGGCTAAGTGAAAGTGTTAACGCCCTATAGTCTGATTGCCTCGTTCACCGCATTGACACCTCCTTCATGGACCAAGACGTTGGGTTAAGAGTGATCAAGTGCTTTTCCAGACACCCCCGTATTTTCTATGAGGGGGCTGAAGCCGATGACTGGAAAACTTTCAGATTATACAGGAACGACCGCACAGGAGGAACCAAAAGCTTTTAAGCAAATATCATAATATTATCATAATATTGTCTTTTACAAATTCAATACATTTCATTCAAATATCATTTCTTTCGAGCACTGACCCTCTATCAAGTGGGCACCCTCTAAGACGTCCTCGAAATAATGTTCGGGTGCGTGATGGTCCTTACCCTTAGGGGGACTCCTCGATGCAACGTCGGTGGCCTTCATCTTCGCCCAATATGTTTTGACACGGGCAAAGGCCATCTGTGCACCTTCAATGCATGTTGAACACTTAACGGCGTCGATACGCGGCACCGCATCCACAAGCCGTTGCACCAAACCGAAGTAACTATTCGGAATGGGCTTAGTAGGCCACAACCGGACTATGACGTCCTTCACGGCAGAACCGGATATCCCGTGGAGCTCGGCCTACTGGGCCATCTATTCATTTATTAACAGCGAGCGCTTTGGCACGCCGAACTGTGACCAAAAAAGCTTCTCCGTGGCACACCCTTCCCGCGCTTGGTAAAATCGCGCCACAATGGAGGTACTCTTCGGCGGGTCCAAGAATGCGTCTGGCGAGCTCCACATCTGATTAAGCAGGGAATACTTCGGATCACCGAATTTAGTTTGTAACAGGAAAGGCTTACCAGCCGCTATCTCCCCAACTTGCCGGATCTCCTCCCGAGCCGCTCTAGACTCGGACCGTGCTTCTCTCTCCTCTTGTAAGGCCTTGTCGAGATCGGCCTCTTTGGCTTTATTATCCTTCTCGAGGAATTCACACTGGACAGTGGTTTCCTCTAGCTCACGCGCCATGACAGAAATTCTCTCCCCACACTAGCACCGAGCAGCCTGTTTGGTTTTTAATTCATCAGCTGCCTTATTGGCAGCCAAATTGGTCATCCGGGCTTTCTCCTTGGCTAGAGCAAGCTCAGCCCGAAGGGCCTCCACCGCGGCAGCACCATCTGCAGTTATGCGTGTCTCAGTATACAATTCTAGCTTCGTGCATATATTATCATACATACATATACTGATTGCCCCCAAAACATACCTTGCGCCTCGTCAAGCCGCATGTTGATAAGTGTGATGTCATCATCTGCCTCGTCAATCTTCCACTACAGATCTGCAACCTCTGTGGACCGGGCAGTAGCTGGGGAGATAACATCCTTTGTTCCAAGTAGTCAGATTATTTCCTGGACATATCTTTTTGATCCTCTGATCGCCTCCCTTGGAAAGCCAATCAGAGTCTCGGGGGCTACTATCTATACATAGGATTACTTTGGGAATAAAACACAATCGAAAGCATTACAACACAAACCTCAAAGCCTCTTAGCAGGTTCGTGAAGGCCTCATTCAATCCGCCTTTTGCGGACAGGACCTTCTCAACAACCGTACCCATCAAAGTACGGTGGTCCTCAAAGACGGACGCCTGTCGCAATATGTTTGTCAATATATCCGGTGCTTCTGGATCTCCGGAAGCTGCTATAGCAGCACGGCCTCCCTTCGAAGGGACCTATTGATTTGCCCCTAGAGTTGTCTCTGGCTGAAAGCCGGACAGTCCAGGGCCTTTATTGTTGGCCCCCGGACCCTGGGCTACCAAGTATCACCTTCGGTTAGTGTTTTCATCATTCCTCGCTTCACTTGTTGATCAGGAGAGACCCTCCGGGACGACACCTCGAAGTCATCTGCCCTATTGGGCAAGGAGACTGGTGGAGGCGTCTCGCTTTCCATCATCTCCGGGAGAAGATCCCCTGAGGAAGAGGATTGTTGAGGAAGACTGTGCGCCGAGCTGCAAAAACATATATTCTAGATGTTACCGTGGTCACAGGAGAGGAACGGGGTATGTGTAAAACACCCTTGTTCGCTTACGATTTAGGCTTGTCCTCGCCGGGGGACTGCGCGATAACATCGTCCTCCAAGCCCGAGCCGCCCGACAAGGGCATCTTGCCTCGCTTGGGAGCCTTTTCCTCCCAATCTTCGGAGACGGCCCTTTTCTTACCATGGGGAGAATGAATGTTGGCTTCTCCTTTACTTTTGTCTTCGGGCGATAGGATTTTTGTCTCCCCGGACACAACATCTAATATATCTTCAGGATGGAGGCCACCTTCGGTCCTCCCGCTCTCCGTCTTGTCCTCCTTCACAGGCATCTGGTACGGTGCCGGGGCCAGCATCCTTGTTAATACGGAGTGCGCTGAGTCTTCGGGAAGGGGGGCCGAACACCTGATCTGCTCTGCTTTCTTTATCCAGCCCTATAAGCGGATAGTGTGATCAGTGTCGTGCTATGGCATACATTGCTGAAAAATTGCTCGGAAATAGAGCGCTTACCGAGGTATCCGGATGGTTGCGGTCGAGGTCAATGTCCTGGGTGGTGTCTGGTCACTGTTTTCATTTCCTGAAAAACAGCTTCCATATTCCTTTGTGCGTAATACCGAAGAAGTCTTGGAGGGTCTGTGGTTCTTCCGGATTAAACTCCCACATACGGAGAGGTTGTCGCTGGCACGGCAGAACCTGGCGGACCAGCATTACTTGAACCACGTTGATAAGACTGACGTCCTTCTCAAGGAGGCTCTGGATGCGGCTCTGTAGAGTCTGCACTTTGTCAATGGATCCCCAGTCTTGTCCTTTATTAATCCATGACGCAAGCTGTAATGGAGGGCCAGATCGAAACATGGGTATAGCCACCCACTTGGTACCACGGGGTTCAGTGACATAAAACCACTCCCGCTGCCATAGATCAGGAGTTTCTGTGAAAGAGCCTTTTGGCCAGGGAGCATTGATAAGTTTGCTCACTGTAGCACCTCCGCACTCCGCTTGTTCCCCGTCGACTACCTTCTGCTTCACACTGAAGGTCTTGAGCCATAAGCCAAAGTGTGGGGGAATGCGGAGAAAGGCCTCGCACGTGACAATGAACGTCGAGATGTAAAGGAAAGAATCTGGGGCTAGATCGTCAAAATCTAGTCCATAGTAAAACATGAGACCCCGGACGAAGGGGTGAAGAGCGAATCCTAGCCCTCGCAGGAAGTGGGAGATGAATACGACCCTCTCGCCGGATCTGGGAGTAGGAATAACCTGTCCTCGAGCAGGGAGCCTGTGGGGGATATCTGCGCTCAGGTATCTGGCCGCACGAAGCTTCATGATGTACTCCTTTGTAACGGAGCAGGACACCCATCGGCCCTGTGGGCTGGATCCGGACAAGATTGGGAAGCTTGAAGCGATGAAGTCTATCGATGGTGATACGTCCATTTTGCATCATGCTTTTATATCGATATTTATTGCATTATGGGCTGTTATTTCACATTATGTCACAATACTTATGGCTATTCTCTCTTATTTTACAAGGTTTACATAAGGAGGGAGAATGCCGGCAGCTGGAATTCTGGGCTGGAAAAGGAGCAAATATTAGAGATCTATTCTGCACAACAACAAAAGTCTTGAAACTCCACGGAATACCTTATAATAAATAATGAAAAATCCTCACCAAAGATGAAGACCAGGGGGCCCACACCCTTTCCACGAGGGTGGGCCCCCTAGGGCGTGCCCCCTACCTCGTGGGCCCCCTGGTGGCTCTCTGATGACCATCTTCTGCTATATGAAGTCTTTCGTCAAGAAAAAAACAAGAAGCAACCTTTCGGGACGAAACTCCGCGGCCACGAGGCGGAACCTTGACGGAACCAATCTAGGGCTCCGGCAGAGCTGTTCTGCCGGGGAAACCCGGGGGAAATCATCGCCATCGTCATCACCAATGCTCCTCTCATCGGGAGAGGGCAATCTCCATCAACATCTTCATCAGCACCATCTCATCTCAAAATCTAGTTCATCTCTTGTATCCAATTCTTGTCTCCAAGTCCGGGATTGGTGCTAGTAGGTTGCTAGTGGTGTTAATTACTCCTTGTAGTTGATGCTAGTTGGTTTAATTGGTGGAAGATCATATGTTTAGATCCTTTATGCATATTATTACCCCTCTGATTATGAACATGAATATGCTTTGTGAGTAGTTACGTTTTCTCCTGAGGACAAGGGAGAAGTCTTGCTATTAGTAGTCATGTGAATTTGGTATTCGTTCGATATTTTGATGAGATGTATGTTGTGTAGCCTCTAGTGGTGTTATGTGAACGTCTACTACATAACACTTCACCATTATTTGGGCCTAGAGGAAGGCATTGAGAAGTAATAAGTAGATGATGGGTTGCTAGAGTGACAGAAGCTTAAACCCTAGTTTATACGTTGCTTCGTAAGGGGGTGATTTGGATCCATATGTTTCATGCTATGGTTAGGTTTACCTTAATACTTTTGTTGTAGTTGCGGATGCTTGCAATAGAGGTTAATCATAAGTGGGATGCTTGTTCAAGTAAGAACATCACCCAAGCACCGGTCCACCCACATGTCAAATTATCAAAGTACCGAACGCGAATCATATGAACGTGATGAAAACTAGCTTGACAATATTTCCATGTGTCCTCGGGAGCCTTTTCCTTATATAAGAGTTTGTCCAGGCTTTTCCTTTGCTACAAAAAGGATTGGGCCACCTTGCTGCACTTTATTTTCTTTTGTTACTTGTTGCTAGTTACAAATTATCTCGTCACAAAATTATCTATTACCACTTATTTTAGTACTTGCAGAGATTAACTTGCTGAAAACCGCTTATCATTTCCTTCTGCTCCTCGTTGGGTTCGACACTCTTACTTATCGAAAGGACTACGATAGATCCCCTATACTTGTGGGTCATCAAGACTCTTTTCTGGCACCGTTTCCGGGGAGTGAAGCGCCTTTGGTAGGTGGAATTTGGTAAGGAAAAAATTTATATAGTGTGCTGAAATTTACTTCACTTGTTACTATGGAAATTAATCCTCTGAGGGGCGTGTTCGAGGTATCTTCACCCCGACTAGTTGAGCAAAGAGTTGCTCCTCAACCTACTGAACCTATTGAAAATGAAATTCCTTATGAGTATCCTTCGGGTATGATAGAAAAACTGCTAGCTAATCCTTTTACAGGAGATGGAACAAAGCATCCTGATGAACACCTAATATATGTGGATGAAGTTTGTGGAATATTTAAGCTTGCAGGTATACCCGATGATGTTGCTAAGAAGAAGGTCTTCCCTTTATCTTTGAAGGGAGACGCATTGACATGGTATAGGCTATGTGATGATACGAGATCATGGAACTATAGAAGATTGAAATTGGAATTTCATCAAAAGTATTACCCTATGCATCTTGTTCACCGTGACCACAATTATATATATAATTTTTGGCCTCGCGAAGGAGAAAGCATCTCTCAAGCTTGGGTGAGGCTTAAATCAATGTTATATTCATGCCCCAATCATGAGATCCCAAGAGAAACAATTCTTCAAAAAATTTATGCTTGGCTTTCTGAAAATAATCGCACCATGCTCGATATTTCTTGTGCTGGCTCTTTTATGATGAAGACTATTGGATTTAGATGGGATTTATTGGATAGAATTAAACATAACTATGAAGACTGGGATCTCGACAAAGGTAAGGAGTCAGGTATGACACTAAGTTTTATTGTGTTAAATCTTTTATGGATACTGATATTTTCCGTAAGTTTAGCACTAAATATGGACTTGATTCTGAGATAGTAGCTTCTTTCTGTGAATCTTTTGCTACTTATGTTGAACTCCCTAAGGAGAAGTGGTTTAAATATCATCCTCCCATAGAAGTAAAAGTAGCTGCACCCATTAAAGTTGAAGAAAAGACTGTCACTTATAATGATCCTATTGTTCCTACTTGTTATGTTGAGAAACCACCTTTCCCTGTTAGGAGAAAGGATCATGCTAAATCTTCAACTGTGGTTCGTAAAAGCAATATTAAAACATATACACCTCCTGAGCAAGTTAAAGTTGAACCTAATATCGCTATTGTTAAAGATCTCTTGTCTGATAATATTGATGGGCATGTTATTCAGTTCTGCGGTGAAACTGCTAGAATTGCTAAACCTTGTGCTAAAGATAAAAATAGATATGTGGTAGGCATGCCTTTTATTTCTGTTAAAATAGGAGATCATTGTTATCATGGCTTATGTGATATGGGTGCTAGTGCTAGTGCAATACCTATTGACTTATACAAAGAAATTATGCATGACATTGCACCTGTTGAGTTAGAAGAAATTGATGTTACTATTCAAATTGCTAATGGAGATACTATTTCACCAATGGGAATTGTTAGAGATGTTGAAGTCTTGTGTGGGAAAACTAAATATCCTGCTGATTTTCTTGTTCTTGGTTCCCCACAAGATAGCTTTTGTCCCATTATATTTGGTAGACCCTTCTTAAATACTGTTAATGCTATCATAGATTGCACAAGGGATGTTGTTACTGTCGGCTTAGATGATATGACTCATGAGTTTAATTTCTCTAAATTTAGCAAACAACACCGTGAATAAGAATTTCCTAGTAAGGATGAAATTATTGGTCTTGCTTCTATTGCCGTACCTCCTAGCGATCCTTTAGAACAATATTTGCTAGACCATGAGAATGATATGTTTATGAATGAAAGAAGGGAAATAGATGAAGTATTCTTTAAACAGGAACCTATTCTGAAACACAATTTGCCTGTTGAAATCCTAGGGGATCCCCCTCCACCTAAGGGTGATCCCGTGTTTGAGCTTAAACCGTTGCCTGATAATCTTAAATATGCTTATCTTGATGAAAATAAGATATATACCGTTATTATTAGTGCTAACCTTTCAGAGCATGAAGAAGAAAGATTATTGAAAACTCTGAAGAAGCACCGTGCTGCTATTGGATATACTCTTGATGATCTTAAGGGCATTAGTCCCACTCTATGTTAACATAAAATAAATTTGGAAGCAAATGCCAAACCAGTTCGTGATCCTCAACGACGTATGAATCCTAAAATGAAAGAAGTGGTAAGAAAAGAAATACTAAAGCTTCTGGAGGCAGGTATAATTTATCCCATTGCTGATAGTCAGTGGGTAAGTCATGTTCATTGTGTCCCTAAGAAGGGAGGTATTACTGTTGTTCCTAATGATAAAGATGAATTGATTTCACAAAGAATTATTACAGGTTATAGGATGGTAATTGATTTCCGCAAATTAAATAAGGCTACTAAGAAAGATCATTACCTCTTACCTTTTATCGATCAAATGCTAGAAAGATTATGCAAGCATACACATTACTGCTTTCTAGATGGTTATTCTGGTTTCTCTCAAATACCTGTGTCGGCTAAAGATCAATCAAAGACTACTTTTACATGCCCTTTTGGTACTTTTGCTTATAGACGTATGCCTTTTGGTTTATGTAATGCACCTGCTACCTTTCAAAGATGCATGATGGCTATATTCTCTGACTTTTGTGAAAAGATTTGTGAGGTTTTCATGGACGAATTTTCCATCTATGGATCTTCTTTTGATGATTGCTTGAGCAATCTTGATCGAGTTTTGCAGATATCTGAAGAAACTAATCTTGTATTGAATTGGGAAAAGTGCCACTTTATGGTTAATGAAGGTATTGTCTTGGGGCATAAAGTTTCTGAAAGAGGTATTGAAGTTGATAAAGCCAAGGTTGATGCTATTGAAAATATGCCATGTCCCAAGGACATCAAAGGTATAAGAAGTTTCCTTGGTCACGCCGGATTTTATAGGAGGTTGCTCTCGCAAGGAGGGGTCATCGGGGATGTAGTCGTACTCAGTCGCATCAACGTCGGTCTCGAGGTCTACCGGAGAAGAAGAGGGGGGGGGGGAGAAATAGTAAATAAGGGGCAAACAAGCATCACAAAAATATAACAAGGCAAAACGCGGTGCCAGGGGTGACCTAACGCAGTACTAGGCGATACTGGCGAAGGGGGGAAACATCCCGGAAAATATCCCCGGTGTTTCGCATTTTTGGACAAATGAATCGGAGGGGGAAAGTTGCATGTTCGCTATGCTAGGGATGCATGGCGGACGAACGGGCTGCGTATCCGGATTCGTCTCGTCATTCTAAGCAACTTTCATGTACAAAGTATTTTCATCCGATTTACGGATTATTTTATATTAATTTTTAAAGATTTAAATCATTTTTAGGATTAGCAGAATTAATTAAAATAGAAAATACAATTATGACGTCAGCATGATGTCGGCATGACGTTAGTGGTCAACTCTGACCGTTGACCGGTCAATCTGACATGTGGGTCCCACTCGTCATAGGTTGTTTGTCTAATGAGTTAATTAAGGTTAATTAATAGGGTTAATTAGATTAATTAACATAATTAATTAAGTTAATTAATTCTTTAATTGATTAATTAATATTGTAATTAATTTTAATTATTATTTATTAATTCATTTTCTTATTTTTTTGTTCTGTGCGCGGGGCCCATATGTCATAGGCCCAGCGCGGCTTAACGGGCGCACGGGCGCTGGGGCGTTACGGGCGGAGCCCCGTGAGTGTGCGGGCATGCGGGCGCTGGCCCGGGCGTGGCCAATGGGGCGGCTGGGCGACGGCGGCAAGGCGGTCCAGGGCGGCGCAGGAGCCGACAGTAGGCGAGGGGCGGCGCCAGCGTGGCCAGCGGCGCGAGCGGGCGCGGTGGCGCAGCCGCCGGGGGAGAGGGCGATCGGTGAGCAAGGCCGCCATGGGCGGGCGGAGCGAGCGGAACCGGGACGCGGAGCTGGGTGCGTGCAGGGTCAGGGGTGGGGCGGAGCAGGCGAGCAGCAAAGCAGCGAGCAGCGGGGCAAGACGGCGCACGATGACGGCGTGGCGGAGCGGGGCGGCAAGGGCGTGCAGCGCCGCGGTCGGGAGCAGCAGCAACGCCGTTGCCGCGGGCTCGGCAGGCAGGGCGCGGCAGCAGGCGATGCGGCGCGAGCGAGCAGCACCGCGGCAGAGCGTGACGGGGCTAGGGCACGCGTGCGCGGGGGCGCGTCGGGCGCGGCGAGGCCACGACGGCGATAGCGGAGCCGCGGGGAGGAGGCCATGGTGTGAGCGCGTGCTCGTGAGGAAGAGAGGAGGAGGGGAAAGCTCACGGGGGCGGCGTAGGGTTCGTGGCAGTGGGGGTTGAGGAGGAAGACGAAGACGACGGGCGACATCGGGGAGGCAGGCCAGCGAGGGAGGCGTGGACGAGGCGGCCTAAATTATCATGGAGTTCTCTATCTAAATCATTGCGAGGCTTAAATCTTATTCTTTACATCATTCAATTATTTTGGATCTTTCTTTTGTTTACCGGAGTTTCTTCATGGAGGCTATACATGGTGGTCCATCAATGATTTTATCCCTTCTCCAAGAGTTCGCGGAGATTCTTTTCTAAGGAGCTCAAGTATTCTTCTTCTTGCAATCCGGAGTGCAATTCTTTCTTCCGTATCTTTGGAGGTGGTATCATGCCATTCTTCATAATTTGAGTTCATGTTTCATGATTCACATGTTATTAAGTATGTTGTATTTTAAATCCATCAATCTCTTTGTTGGAACTATCTTGGGTTATATTTCACCTAAAGCTTTCCCCTAAGGAGTAATGCTATTAATGGGGATAATATATGATCCAAGTTTTCATTTAGCCTCCCGGTGAAATAAGTTTCCCGTATTTTTGTTCTTATCAATCCAATTCTTTTCCCATGAGTGGCAGGTTTTTCATCTCTTAATTTGAGAGGTATTCCATAAGACCATATCAAGCTTATTATTTTTGTTGTGGGTTTTCCAACAACTCTGTTCTAGCTTCTATTGTAACCGTGCTCTCTCAAGATATTGTTTTCCTTCGTTCACTACATTCCATTCTTACTTTTGTTCCGGAGGCATTGTGATGTTCATCTTTTCAACCCATCATCTCGTTTTGTCAAAGATCATGATCTTTCCATGCCTATCCTTTTAATCTGAGTGTTGTGTCCTCTTTACAAGTATCCTCTCATCTTGTCAAGTTCAATTTCTTCCATTTACAGTCAAAGTGCTGTCCAAATTATATCAGTCTTATTCCTTCTCTATCTTGTCTTAATCGGAGTGTTTTTTTCTATATATATATATCTTCCCTTCAACTTCAAGGTTTTCCGCAATGCTCTTTGTCCCTCGTTTCTAACGGAGTGTTTTCGACCTAGTTCACCATGGTTGTATTCTTTTCTCGAATTTGTTCAACCTTGCAAGGTTCTTGGTTTCACTCGTTTGTCATAGAAGCAACTTAGTTTTATCTCTTCTCTTTCTCTTCCGTTGTCCCTCCGGTGTCATTCTAGATCTCGGGACGAGATCCTCTCGTAGTGGTGGAGTGTTGTAACGCCCCGAGACCGATGTGCCAGGTGTCGTGCAGTTATTCGCTGTTGTTGCGTTGTCATTGCTTGCGTGTCATGCATCTCATATCATGTCATCATGTGCATTGCATTTGCATACGTGTTCGTCTCATGCATCCGAGCATTTTCCCCGTTGTCCGTTTTGCAATCCGGCGCTTCGTTCTCCTCCGGTGGTCATTTCTACCTTTCTTTCTTGTGTGGGGATTAAACATTTCCGGATTGGACCGAGACTTGTCATGCGGCCTTGGTTTACTACCGGTAGACCGCCTGTCAAGTTTCGTACCATTTGGACTTCGTTTGATACTCCAACGGTTAACCGAGGGACCGAGAAGGCCTCGTGTGTGTTGCAGCCCAACACCCTTCCATTTTGTCCCAAAACCCACCTAACTCCGTTCCATCATCTCGGTCGTTCGATCACGATCGCGTGGCCGAAAACCGCACCTCATTTGGAGCTTCCTAGCTCCCTCTACCTATAAAAGAGCACCCTCCCCGAAATTTTGGATCATTTCGCGGATGAAACCCTAACTTCAGCCTCTCCGCGCCGCCGGACACTTCTCCCCCGCAGCCCGGACATGTCCGCCGCCGCTTTCGTCCAATCCGGAGCCGACACGCGTCGTTGTGCCCACTTCCCCGCCGCGCGGACCCGCCATGCCCGGATCCGGCCCGCGCCGGGCCGAACCGGCCCTGCTCCGCCGCCGCGCAGCCCGTACGCTGCCTTCACCATCGCGTTGCGCCGCCGCCGTGGAACTCCGGCGAGGCTTCGCCGGATCCCTGCCCGGAGTCTTCTCTGCCTCCCGGTCGCGCCTCGCGACGCACCATCGCCGCCGTGGTGAGCTCGCGCCGGCCCCGCCTTCTGCTCCTCCCTCCCTGGTCTCTCTCACGGCGTCTCTCTCTCCCGCAGGTGCTCGCCGGCGACGAGGCGTCAAGCTCGTCGTCCCGAGCCGCTCCCGCCATTTCCGCACCGGATCCGGTGAGCCACCGCCCGGATCTATCCATCCCCGGCGCTCCCCGTCGCTCTCCGGCCGTCGTCGTGCCCTCCGCCCTCGTCGGGAACCCGGTGCGCCGTCACCGCCATGGATCGGTAACCAGATCTCCGCTCGACGCCGTTGACCCTCCGCGTGGGCCTCGCCTCCGGCCCAGTGCAGCGCCGCCTCGGCCTGCCCTCTCTCCGCGCGCCAGCGTGCCCCCTGCCAGGCCGCTCCTGCTACCGGGCCAGGCCCATGGGTGAGCCACCCACATCCCAGCGCCCCTTCTCCCCTGTGCCTGTTGGGCTGCCCAGTTTCGGCCCGATGCATGTTTTTTTTCCTATTGCGATTTTGTCTATTATCCTGAGTCAGCCAGTTTTGCAGTTTAGTCCCCCTAGATCATGCATTTTCTAACTCACAAATGGTGCATCGGATTAAAATGATTTATATATGAAACTTGCTCAGAATTTTGTGTAGATTAATACTATCCAACTTTCACCTATGTTTAAAATGTTTAAAATGTTGTTTGCATTAATTTGCCCCTATGCCATGCTAATACGGTTTAATTCATAACTAATTAACCGTAACTCCGATTTTAATAATCTCTATATGTAAATGGGGTAGAAAAATGCCTAGTTTAACATGGTGACCTTTATTTGCATGTTAAACAACCCTAAAATAATGTTTAGGGCAGAACAGTACCAAATCTAATTTATGCACATGAGGAGTTTCCGGACTTGTTGTTTTGTTGTTCCGGCCTCATTTAAACTTGCCTAGATTAGATAGTTTCATCATGCTTCCCCTCTTGCCATGTTTAACAACATTTAATATTGTTGAGTACCTAACCGAGATCGAACTAAATAACTTGTCGTGGTGTTCCGTCAATATGCAACTCGTTGCATATTGAGCTCCACTTAACTTGTAGTGTTGATTGTGCATTTGGCCATGCCATGCTTCATTAAACCGGACATGCATCATACTTGATTGTGCATCATGCCATGTCTATGCGTTGGTTGTTTACTATGATTGTTTGCTTCTTTCCGGTGTTGCTTCTTCGGGTTGGTTCCGGTAACGTCGTGTTGTGAGGATCCGTTCGTCTACGTCCGTTTATCTTCTTCATGGACTCGTTCTTCTTCCTTGCGGGATTTCAGGCAAGATGATCATACCCTTGAAATCACTACTATCTTTGCTATGCTAGTTTGCTCGCTCTTGCCATGCCAATGCTACGATGCCTACCATTTGCTTGTCAGCCTCCCAATTGCCATGTCAAACCTCTAACCCACCATGTCCTAGCAAACCGTTGATTGGCTATGTTACCGCTTTGCTCAGCCCCTCTTATAGCGTTGTTAGTTGTAGGTGAAGATTGAAGTTTGTTCTTTGTTGGAACACGGAGATGTTGTTTCCTTTTCGGAGCATGTTTACTTGTTGGGATATCACAATATATCTTATTTAATTAATGCATCTATATACTTGGTAAAGGGTGGAAGGCTCGGCCTTATGCCTGGTGTTTTGTTCCACTCTTGCCGCCCTAGTTTCCGTCATATCGGTGTTATGTTCCCGGATTTTGCGTTCCTCACGCGGTTGGGCTATAATGGGAACCCCTTGACAGTTCGCCTTAAGTAAAGCTTTTCCAGCAATGCCCAACATTGGTTTTACCATTTGCCACCTAGCCTTTTTTTCCCTTGGGAGTCGCGCATCCCGAGGGTCATCTTTATTTTAACCCCCCCCCCCCCCCCCGGGCCAGTGCTTGTCTAAGTGTTGGTCCGAACTGAGTAGACTGCGGGGCCACCTTGGGGAAACTTGAGGGCTGGTTTTACTTGTAGGATGTCTCATCCGGTGTTGCCCTGAGAACGAGATATGTGCATCTCCCATCAGGATGTCGGCACATCGGGCGGTGTTGCTGGTTTAGTTTTACCCTGTCGGAATGTCTTGTTGTACCGGGATACCGAGTCTGATCGGAACGTCTCGGGTGGAGGTCTATTCCTTCGTTGACCGTGAGAGCTTGTGATGGGCTAAGTTGGGACACCCTGCAGGGATTTGAACTTTCGAAAGCTGTGCCCGCGGTTATGGGCAGATGGGAATTTGTTAACGTCCGGTTGTAGAAAACCTGAAGTCGACCTTAATTAAAATACATCAACCGCGTGTGTAACCGTGATGGTCTCTTTCCGGCGGAGTCCGGGAAGTGAACACGGTTGTTGGAGTTATGCTTGACGTAGGTAGTCCAGGATCACTTCTTGATCATACTTTTATCGACCGTGCTTTGCCCTCTCTTCTCGCTCTCTTTTGCGAATAGGCTAGCCACCATATATGCTAGTCGCTTGCTGTAGCTCCACCTCATACCTTTACCTTACCCTTGAGCTTAAATAGTCTTGATCGCGAGGGTGCGAGATTGCTGAGTCCCCGTGGCTCACAGATACTTCCAAAACCAGCTTGCAGGTGCCGATGAGTCCATGCAGATGACGCAACCAAGCTCAGGAGGAGCTCGACGAAGATCTTATCCTTTGTGTTGTTTCATTCTAGTTGATCAGTAGTGGAGCCCAGTTGGGGTCGATCGGGGACCTTTGTCGCATTTGGGGTTCTTCTTTTATTTTGGCTCCGTAGTTGGGCCCTGATTGTATTTGGTTGTTCTAATGCTTTATTCCTGTAATTGTGTGAAGTGGCGATTGTAAGCCAACTATGTATCTCTTTCCCTTATGATATTACATGGGTTGTGTGAAGATTACCTCACTTGCGACATATGCCTTCAATGCGATTATGCCTCTAAGTCGTGCCTCGACACGTGGGAGATATAGTCGCATCGAGGGTGTTACAGTGTTCTCTTTTTTTGTATTGTGTTTCTCTTAAATTTTTCTTTTACTGTTTTCATTTAACGTTTCTTTTAATTTTGTTTTATAAAATACGAAGTGACCAACTAAATTAGTATTACTAATTAGTCTACTGCCACAATTATTTTGGCACACTAATAAATTAGTTATATCAATGTAACTTTATAAAAGGCATTAAATTAATTATTATGCCCTCTGTTTTGGTTGTTTTAGTGCATTTAAAAATTATAAAAAATGTTGGTTTCTCCAACATTATTACTCATCAATTTATTTGTCACATTTAGAACATTGTAGTTTTAATGTTTGAAAAGTTTTATTGTTTAACTTTATTTTAAATTTGAATTCGAACGGGATTTGAATCTTTGCGAGATTAGCAACAGTAATCGTGGGGACGTGGCATCATTAGTAGAAGTTTACTGTAGCGTAATTATCCGGGTGTCACAATTCTCCTCCACTACAAGAAATCTCGTCCCGAGATTTAAGAGGTAGAGAAGGGGGGAAGGTCTAGTTACAAAATTCTAACGGATCTTCACGGCCTTGGTTGCTCTTCTCGAAGAGGTCGATCCATTACATTGACGTCTTCATTTCTCTTCTTCAGGTCATCATGGAGAAGTCGCCCTTTTCTTCAGGAACTCCAACGGACTTACGAATGAATAGAGGGTGGGAATTCTGGAAGAACAGACCTCTGCAAGGTTGACTATCTGGTCGATAACATCGGGGAAGGTGGCGGAAAGTAACTCTCGAATTGAAACTTGAGAAAATTTTGAGAGCAAGTAAGGAGGTATCATGGGAAGTTTCGAGCAGGCAGGCAATCGTTTGATGCCCGAAACAGGGCGTGAAAGGGGTTCAAAGCAACGGGAATAAGTATTAAGTCTGATACCAGAATTGATGATCTCTCGGAGGGTGGCTCGTGAATTACATACGAGGTCACGCGCGAGGAATAACTTTGGCAACATGGGTGTACAGGAGAGTCAGGTTTCGATCCGGTGGAACTGTGGGTTATGAGCCCACCATGTGGTTAAAAGTAGGAAGGGCGTTGACTTCTTGCTCGGTCATGATAGCAAGGCATGTCAGAGGGTAGCCTGTCAGTTATGCTGGCAACAACATCGATACTGATACATCTCCGTCGTATCTACTTTTCCAAACACTTTTGCCCTTGTTTTGGACTCTAACTTGTATGATTTGAATGAAACTAACCCGGACTGACGCTGTTTTCAGCAGAATTGCCATGGTGTTGTTTTATGTGCAGAAAACAAATATTCTCCGACTGACCTGAAACTCCATGGGACATCTTAGAAAAAATAATAACAAATCCTCTCCAAAGATGAAGACCAGGGGGCCCACACCCTTCTCACGAGGGGGGGGCGCCCCCTAGGGCGCGCCCCCTACCTCGTGGGCCCCCTGGAAACCCTCCGACGCCAACTCCAACTCTATATATTTGCTTTCGGAGAGAAAAAATCAGAGAGAAGAAATCATCGCGTCTTACGATACGGAGCCGCCGCCAAGCCCTAAAACCTCTCGGGAGGGCTGATCTGGAGTCCGTTCGGGGCTCCGGAGAGGGGGATTCGTTGCCGTTGTCATCATCAACCATCCTCCATCACCAATTTCATGATGCTCACCGCCGTGCGTGAGTAATTCCATCGTAGGCTTGCTGGACGGTGATGGGTTGGATGAGATTTATCATGTAATCGAGTTAGTTTTGTTAGGGTTTGATCCCTAGTATCCATTATGTTATGAGATTGATGTTGCTATGACTTTACTATGCTTAATGCTTGTCACTAGGGACCGAGTGCCATGATTTCAGATCTGAACCTATTATGTTTTCATGAATATATGTGAGTTCTTGATCCGATCTTGCAAGTCTATAGTCACCTACTATGTGTTATGATCCGGCAACCCCGAAGTGACAATAATCGGGACCACTCCCGGTGATGACCATAGTTTGAGGAGTTCATGTATTCACTATGTGCTAATGCTTTGTTCCGGTTCTCTATTAAAAGGAGGCCTTAATATCCCTTAGTTTCCAATAGGACCCCGCTGCCATGGGAGGGTAGGACAAAAGATGTCATGCAAGTTCTTTTCCATAAGCATGTATGACTATATACGGAATACATGCCTACATTACATTGATGAATTGGAGCTAGTTCTGTGTCACCCTATGTTATGACTGTTACATGATGAACCACATCCGGCATAATTATCCATCACTGATCTGGTGCCTACGAGTTTTCCATATACTGGTTTACGCTTATTTACGTTTCCGCTGCTACTGTTACAATCACTACAAAATACCAAAAACATTACTTTTGCTATCTTTACTTTTGTTGCCGCTACCGCCACTATCATATTACTTTCCTACTAAATACTTTGGTACAGATACTAAGTTTCCAGGTGTGGTTGAACTGACAACTCAGCTGCTAATACTTGAGAATATTCTTTGGCTCCCCTTGTGTCGAATCAATAAATTTGGGTTGAATACTCTACCCTCGAAAGCTGTTGCGATCCCCTATACTTGTTGGTTATCAAGATTAATTTCTGGCGCCGTTGCCGGGGAGCATAGCTCTATTCTTTGAGTCACTTGGGATTTATATCTGCTGGACACTATGAAGAACTTGAGAGATCCAAAAACCAAGATCTATCCCTCAACTACGAGGGGAGGTAAGGAACTGCCATCTAGCTCTGCACTTGATTCACCTTCTGTTATGAGTAAGTTTGTGAGACCTACATCTGCTTCTGCTATTCGTTCCGATATGTCGCATGTTATTGATGATGCCACTTCTGCTATGCATGATACTTATGATGAAACTGCTTCTATGCCTGATACTACTGTGCCCCTTGGTGAATTTCTTGATGAACAAATTGCTAGGGCTAGAGAAAAAGAAATTATTGAATCTGAATACGATGATGAAAATATGCCTGTTATTCCCGAGGGTTATCTTTTTGATATGGAATCTTCTCCCGCTATTTTAGATTGCAAAGATAGATATGAGCTTAAGAGGTTCTTAGTTAAATGGAACAAAGAATCACTTAGAGATAAAATGAAACCCGACCCTGCTTTTGCTACTTCACCTATTTGTGTTCCTGATAAGGATTGTGAATTCTCTGTTGATCCTGATATAATTACTATGGTTGAATCTGATCCGTTTTATGGCTATGAATCTGAAACTGTTGTGGCACATCTTACTAAGTTAAATGATATAGCTGCCCTGTTCACTAATGATGAGAGATCGCGTTACTTTTATATACTCAAAATATTTCCGTTCTCATTAAAGGGTGATGCTAAGATATGGTTTAATTCTCTTGATCCTGGTTGTGTGCGTAGTCCCCAGGATATGATTTATTACTTCTCTGCTAAATATTTCCCCGCTCATAAGAAACAAGCTGCTTTGAGGGAAATATACAATTTCGTGCAAATTAAAGAAGAGAGTCTCCCACAAGCTTGGGGGAGGCTTCTCAAGCTACTTAATGCCTTGCCTGATCATCCTCTTAAGAAACCTGAAATACTTGATATCTTTTATAATGGACTAACCAATGCTTCCAGAGATTACCTGGATAGTTGTGCTGGTTCTCTTTTTAGGGAAAGAACACCGGATGAAGCTGAAATTCTATTGAATAATATGTTGACAAATGAAAATAATTGGGCACCTTCTGAGCCAGCTCCTGAGCCATCTCCTACTCCAATTACTGAACCTATTCTTAAACCAACTCCGAAGAAGAGAGGTGTTTTATTTCTCAGTCCCGAAGATATGCGAGAGGCAAAGAAATCTATGAAAGAAAAAGGTATTAAAGCTGAAGACGTTAAGAATTTACCTCCTATTGAAGAAATACATGGTCTTAATTCACCGCCTTTTGAAGAAACATATGATCTTAATTCTTTATTTACTAAAGAACCTCCTGATCCCGATATCCCGACACAGGTAGTAAAGGTAAATTCTCTCTATAGATATGATAAAGCTGAGATCTCTCCTACTAAAATTGCTAGTCAGTGCTTGGATGAGTTTGATAACTTTATGTTTAAGCAAGATGACTCCAATGCTTGTTTTGGTAGACAATTAAAAGAAAATGCTTATATGATTAGACGCTTCGGTGATTATATGGCTAATATTAAAGGTGAACTTAAACTTGTTAGCAAACATGCTTCTATGGTTACCACTCAAGTAGAACAAGTACTTAAGGCTCAAAAAGAAGTGCTTGATGAAATGAATAGTAAGAAAATTGATTATGATGTTAGAGTGGCTACTAGAACTGATAGAATGACTCAGGAACCTTTGTATCCTGAAGGTCACCCTAAGAGAATTGAGCAAGATTCTCAAAGAAATAATATTGATGTTCCTAGTTCTTCTAAAAAGAAGAAGAAGAAAAATGATAGAACTGTGCAAACTTCTAGTGAACCTATTGCAGAACCACCTGATAATCCAAATGATATTTCTATGTTTGATGCTGAAACACAATATGGTAATGAACATGAACCTATTAAAAATATTAATGATGATGTTCATGATGATGCTCAACCTAGTAATGATAATGATGTAGAAATTGAACCTGCCGTTGATCTTGATAACCCACAATCAAAGAATCAACGTTATGATAAAAGAGACTTTGTTGCTAGGAAACATGGTAAAGAAAGGGAACCTTGGGTTCAGAAACCCATGCCCTTTCCTCCGAAGCCATCCAAGAAAAAGGATGACAAGGATTTTGAGCGATTTGTTGAAATGATTAGGCCTATCTTTTTGCGTATGAGATTAAATGATGTGCTAAAAAAATCCTTATGCTAAATATATGAAAGATATCATTACTAATAAAAGAAAGATACCGGAAGCTAAAATTTCCACCATGCTTGCTAATTATACTTTTAAGGGTGGAATACCAAAGAAACTTGGAGACCCCGGAGTACCTACTATACCTTGCTCTATTAAAAGAAATTATATTAAAACTGCTTTATGTGATCTTGGAGCCGGTGTTAGTGTTATGCCTCTCTCTTTATATCGTAGACTTGACTTGAATAAGTTGACACCTACTGAAATATCTTTGCAAATGGCTGATAAATCAACTGCTATACCTGTCAGTATTTGTGAGGATGTGCCTGTTGTGGTTGCAAACGTTACTATTTTAACGGACTTTGTTATTCTTGATATTCCCGAGGATGATAGGATGTCTATTATTCTTGGAAGACCTTTTCTTAATACTGCAGGGGCTGTTATTGATTGCAACAAAGGCAATGTCACTTTTCATGTTAATGGTAATGAGCATACGGTACACTTTCCGAGGAAACAACCTCAAGTTCATAGTATCAACTCCATTGGAAAAACTCCATCGATTATAATTGGAGGTTTTGAATTTCCTCTTCCTATTGTCAAAAAGAAATATGATATACTTATTATTGGGGATGTGCATATCCCCGTTGAGGGAACTTAGTGTTATTCGAAATTTCTCCGGTTTCATGATTATCGGAATGAGCTTGTTAACAAGACTTGATCAACCTTGTTAGTGGACTCTTTTTGATGAGCATGAGATGGATGAAACTAGAAGCACAACCTTCTGTACCCCACTTTTACTTTCTGTTAATTAGTAGAAATAAAGTAAAATTAGTATTTTTTTGTCTGTTTCCTGACTTATCCGTGCAATATAAAAATATCCCGAAAATAGAAGTCCTCAGAATGCCATGCCAATTTAATATGATTTTTTCGGGAATATTTGAGGATTTACTGTGCAAAAATTACCGCGGGAGGAGCTGCCACCTGGCCACGAGGGTGGTGGGCGCGCCCCCCCATCTAGGGCGCGCCCCCTGCCTCATGGGCCCACGATGGCCCTCCTCCACTTATCCCAGCACCCATCTTCTTCCTCTATCTCAGACAAACCTGAAAAACCAACTCAAGCACAACTTCCAGCCACTTTTGTTGTGATTTTCGATCTCCTTGCTCAAAGCACCTCTCGCAAAACTGCTTGGGGAGATTGTTCCTTGGTATGTGACTCCTCCATTGGTCCAATTAGTTTTTGTTCTAGTGTTTTATTCTTTGCAAATTTGTGCTGCATAGGTGACCATCTTCTTGAGCTTGCATGTCAAATTTATATGGTTCTAAGTAGTTCTAATGCTTGATATAGGCTCTAGGCACTTGTAGGAGTAGTTGCTATTAGTTTTATTGAAGTTGGTTCACTTTTGTTTGAAGTTACTAAAAATTTCAGAATTTTTCAGAGAAAAACAATATGCTTAGGAAGATGTTCCAAGGTGGTTCCTCTAAGAAGCAAGGACCCAGGATTACTATGCGCGATGCTGACGAGGATCCACCAAGAGACGCTCCAGTACGGCCTTGCGAATGGCCGTCGAAAAATTTTATGGACCGTGCGGGAATTAAAGAAGAATTTAAAGCATATTTGCGCAATGCCGGTCTTGAGGATTTTGAGGCTAACAAATGCCCCCAGTATCATGATCTCACAAGTTCATTTGTGAGAAGGTTTGAGTATTCATCTTCGCGTAATTCGCCTTCAGTCATGTTTGATCTTTATGACAAATCTTATACCATGGACCTAGAGGATTTCACTCTTGCTTGCAAACTTCTATCATGGGGTAGTGTTAGGGATCCCCCTAAATCTAAATTTAGAAACTTTCTTGCTAGTATAACTGTGGGGGAATCTAGAGATATAACGCAGGCTACCATAGGGAGCATTCACTTTCCTGCTATACATTATTTTGCTCTCTTCATCGGTAGATGCATAAATGCTAAGGATGAAGCATGTCACATGTGTGTCCCTGACCTTAGCATTCTTAGGAGTGCTGTGTTAGGAGACCAATCTTATCATATGGGAGCCATTGTAGCTCGTAGGTTGCATCATAATAGACATAATGGAGATTTCTTTGGAGGAATTTATGCAACCCGCTTAGCTCATTTTCTTGAGATAGACATTCATGAGGGTGATATGGAGTTGCCTCCTGTATATTTAGATTATGACTCTATGGCTTCGCACCAGTTTGTCGAGAGGCCTGAATCACCTCTCTTATATCATTTAATTTTTGATAAACGACGTGTTCTCCGTATTACTCTCCCTGCTCCTGCCTTCTTTGATTCATAGACAAAAAGAAGATATGTTATTACCAGAGAGGAGGCAGAAGAGTACGAGAGGAGAGCGGAGGCAGATCAACTCCACGTTGCAGCTCAACAGGCGATAACCGCTGCACATCAGTATGATCCCAACTATTCCTCCTCATCACAGTACGACCCCAACAACTATTATTATGGATATCTGCCAGGCCAGCCGTGGCCATAGACCAACTTAGGCCAAAAGCCTAAGCTTGGAGGAGTACGTATTTTTCACTGACATTACATTTATGTTCACACACACTCATTGCTAGATGTCGGTGCTCATACTTTTTCACTGTAATATCCATGCTAGTTTATTTTCTTTTTCCTGTTTTCTTCTCGTGTGTTTGTTAAACCTCAAGAAAACCAAAAAAATTAGCAGTAGTTTATTTTTCTGCTGTAGTAGTAATAATTAAAAAGAAAACCCAAAAATATTTCCCGTTCTTCTTTTGCTTGTTGGGAGCTTTCCCGTGTAAATAGTTTTATTTCTTTTCTTTTCTTTGGGGGTCAGTAGGAGAAGACCATAATTAAATTGTTGAAGTGGCTCTTATATGCATTATTGTTGATTTAACCCAGAGCCCATATTGCCTTGTCTTCTCCTGTTTATTGAATGCTCGCAGATTCCAGCTTAGTCCAATGCACGTGCACCCTTATTATTATTCACACCGTTCGGCCGTGCAAGTGAAAGGCAATTATGATGATATATGATGGACTGACTGAGATGAGAAAAGCTGGTATGAACTCGACCTCTTTTGTTTTTGTAAATATGATGAGTCCCTCGTTCTTGATTCAGCTTATTATGAATAAACATGTTTGCAATGACAATTAGAGATCATAGTTGCTCGTGCCATGCTTGATTAGCTATGGGTTATAATGATTTACCTTGTATGCGAACATGCTATTGAGATGATTATGATGTGGTATGATGGGGTGGTATCCTCTTTTGAATGATTTAAGTGACTTGACTTGGCACATGTTCACGCATGTAGTTGAAACAAACTCAACATAGCCTTCATGATATTTATGTTCATGGTGGATTATATCCTACTCATGCTTGCATCCGATGTTTATTAATTTTAATGCATGTACATGGCTGTTGTCGCTCTCTAGTTGGTC
The DNA here is from genome assembly GCF_056163025.1 of Triticum urartu. Classification (NCBI taxonomy): domain Eukaryota; kingdom Viridiplantae; phylum Streptophyta; class Magnoliopsida; order Poales; family Poaceae; genus Triticum; species Triticum urartu. The sequence continues at coordinate 27,720,488 of NC_141876.1, forward strand.
GCTTCCCAGTCTTTTGCTAGCCTTCACTTGTACTAAGCGGGAATACTGCTTGTGCATCCAATCCCTTAAACCCCAAAGTTATTCCAGATGAGTCCACTATACCTTCCTATATGCGGTATCTACCTGCCGTTCCAAGTAAATTTGTATGTGCCAAACTCTAAACCTTCAAATAAACATTCTGTTTTTTATGCTCGAATAACTCATGTATCAACAAAGGCAGTCCGTATCTTCCGTGTTAGGCGGGTTATTCTCAAGAGGAGTGGACTCTGCTCCTCACACACGAGAAAATGGCTGGTCACGGGGATGCCCAGTCCCATGCATTATGCAAACTAAATCAAAATTAATTACAAACAAAACTCCCCCTGGGACCTGATGTATGTTGGAGGGACTCGTTGTTTCGAGCAAGCCATGGATTGATACTTGTTGGTGGAGGGGGAGTATAAACTTTACCATTCTGTTTGGGAACCGCCTATAATGTGTTTAGAATGGAAGATATCGCCATCTCTTAGTTGTTACGTTGACAATGAAAGTATACCGCTCAAAATACAATTTATCTCTATTTCAAAACCGAGCTCTGGCACCTCTACAAATCCCTGCTTCCCTCTGCGAAGGGCCTATCCATTTACTTTTATGTTGAGTCATCACCCTCTTATTAAAAAGCACTAGCTGGAGAGCACAGCCGTCATTTACATTCATCACTGTTAATTTATATTGGGTATGACTATGATTGGATCTCTTTTACCATGAATTACAATGTCTAGTGAGTACTTGATCTTTAAAGGTGCTCTGCATTTATGTTTTGCGGTCTCAGAAAGGGCTAGCGAGATACCATCTTGTTATATCATATTATGATTGTTTCGAGAAAGTGTTGTCATCCGAGATTTATTATTATGACTTGCTAGTTGATTATGCTATTGATATGAGTAATTGTGAGACCTGGGAATTATTGCAAATGTGGTTAGTTATGATCTATGCTGAAAACTTGAATGCTGGCTTGACATAGCTACAACAACAAGAGCAAACAGAGTTTGTAAAAGTTTTTCTTTCTTTCAGTTTGTCAATTGAATTGCTTGAGGACAAGCAAGGGTTTAAGCTTGGGGGAGTTGATACGTCTCCGTCGTATCTACTTTTCCAAACACTTTTGCCCTTGTTTTGGACTCTAACTTGTATGATTTGAATGGAACTAACCCGGACTAGCGCTGTTTTCAGCAGAATTGCCATGGTGTTGTTTTATGTGCAGAAAACAAATATTCTCGGAATGACCCGAAACTCCATGGGACATCTTAGAAAAAATAATAAAAAATCCTCGCCAAAGATGAAGACCAGGGGGCCCACACCCTTCTCATGAGGGTGGGGGCGCCCCCCTAGGGCGCGCCCCCTACCTCGTGGGACCCCTGGAAACCCTCCGACGCCAACTCCAACTCTATATATTTGCTTTCGGAGAGAAAAAAATCAGAGAGAAGAAATCATCGCATTTTACGATACGGAGCCGCCGCCAAGCCCTAAAACCTCTCGGGAGGGCTAATCTGGAGTCCGTTCGGGGCTCCCGAGAGGGGGATTCGTCGCTGTCATCATCATCAACCATCCTCCATCACCAATTTCATGATGCTCACCGCCGTGCGTGAGTAATTCATCATAGGCTTGCTGGACGGTGATGGATTGGATGAGATTTATCATGTAATCGAGTTAGTTTTGTTAGGGTTTGATCCCTAGTATCCATTATGTTCTGAGATTGATGTTGCTATGACTTTGCTATGCTTAATGCTTGTCACTAGGGCCCGAGTGCCATGATTTCAGATCTGAACCTATTATGTTTTCATGAATATATGTGAGTTCTTGATCCGATCTTGCAAGTCTATAGGCACCTACTATGTGTTATGATCCGGTAACCATGAAGTGACAATAATCGGGACCACTCCCGGTGATGACCATAGTTTGAGGAGTTCATGTATTCACTATGTGCTAATGCTTTGTTCCGGTTCTTTAGACCCCGCTGCCACGGGAGGGTAGGACAAAAGATGTCATGAAAGTTCTTTTCCATAAGCACGTATGACTATATACGAAATACATGCCTACATTACATTGATGAATTGGAGCTAGTTCTGTGTCACCCTATGTTATGACTGTTACATGATGAACCGCATCCGGCATAATTATCCATCACTGATCCGGTGCCTACGAGTTTTCCATATACTGGTTTATGCTTATTTACTTTTCCGCTGCTACTGTTACAATCACTACAAAATACCAAAAACATTACTTTTGTTGTCTTTACTTTTGTTGCCGCTACCGCCACTATCATATTACTCTGCTACTAAATACTTTGCTGCAGATACTAAGTTTCCAGGTGTGGTTGAATTGACAACTCAGCTGCTAATACGTGAGAATATTCTTTGGCTCCCCTTGTGTCGAATCAATAAATTTGGGTTGAATACTCTACCCTCGAAAGCTGTTGCGATCTCCTATACTTGTGGGTTATCAGATACCAAGGGCGAGGGACGAAGAGAACCGTTTTCCTGCTCGTTGAACGAGGCGGGCCGTTAGGCAAAGTTCTCTTCCATCGATGGCTACCAGAATGTCATCAACAATAGTAACAGGGTCTTTACTGACAGATTTGTACATTGAGGTGCTTACCTAAGCAGGAAAATTATCTCTACTGAGATAAGTTGGATTACCAGAAGGATTAAACAAAAGAATGGAAAGGAAATATGATTAGTATATTAATCAAAACAATGGAAAGGAAAATGTGTTTAAACACAATTATCAGGAGTATATCCTTCCCAAGGACAAGCAGAGGATGATATCCATGACAGGATAGTAAGTAGATAACCAATTAGGTAAAGGGAAAGAAATTTCATGACATTACCCATACAACGGTGTTTGGATAATTGATAAAGAAATTTTAGTATCGTGCTCCAAATGTTCTTATTGGAGATCGGATTACCACAGACATGCTTTGAGATAGCACTGACATGGTTTCAAGCAAAGGTCAAACTTTGGATACACCAAGTACCCATCGGAAACAACTTAGAAAATAAGTCATACAATTTTAGCAGGGAAAAGATGAGGGTGTGGCCAACGGGCTTAGTAACAATCCTTCGACATGTCAAGAAGGATGTATTTGTGAACTTATATGAACATGTTTGTGTTGGGGAAGGCAAGAATGTTGTGATGATAACATAAATCATCGAGGGGGGAGGATTGTATTTATCACCAAGAATTCGATTGATATCCTGGAAAAGCTCATAATGTTGATGATGATCACGACACATTTGCCGAGAGATTTCATGAAGATGTCACCGAGCAGAAAGGAAGGAAGAAGTGAAAGGCTATGAGTACCACGGATTCAACACAAGCTCAAAGTCAAGCTTGTTGTTTGACGTGAAAAGATAGGATGAGGAAGATCGATGTAAGCTTAGATCATCGTCGGAAGTTGCTCCGGGCATAAGGACCAGGTAGCACAGTTAAAAGTTGACACGATAAAAATATAGCCGATCAGGCTAGGAACAATGTGATGGGGTATAAAGCTTCCCAGTATCAAGTACTAGGTGTAATGCCAGAAGGTAAATCGGAGTAGAGGTTGGACGGGGGAATGATTTGCAGAGATTAAGTAATTTGTAACTTACCCAGTAAATGGGATCAAGGAGGAAATATGGTCAGGACCATAACTGCAAGGGATCCAATTTACGATACTGGAAGAATTATTCAAATGATTAGATATCCTTGCGAGGAGCTTCCATGATAAGTCCCACACCGTGTCCGTCGGCACGAACACAAGGTTCAGGGTCGACTCCCACTTCTACAATGCATAACCTTTCATTTTACTTCTCGCTCTTGATGAAGCTGTAGTATTGAAATTTTATGTGATGGAAATGTCACATCCCTAGTTCTAGTATGCTCTGAGCTAGCTAGTCATGTGTTGCATCATGTTTAAATTCTTTTGAAATTGAAATGGGGATTGTTGAAACCCCAACACCAAATGAAGTCAACTAGGTTCAATAAAAATACTTTCAATGAACCCAAATGCCCTTTAGAAAAGTCCATGATTTTTGTTAAAGGTGAAAACCTCTGCCAAAAATGATGCACATATTTCTAGGCCATTCTGGATTTTTGAATTAAATCTTATTGTATTTGACTTTGGGCATTTAAATACTATAAATAATTTAAATGTTCAAATAATGTTAGAACTATTTTTGGGACACTGAAATATTTCAGCAAGTGTCCAGGAATATTTTCAGGATTCATAGAAGTGATTTGGTGTTGCTACTAAATCAAAAAAATTTGCAAATTAGAAAACAGAAATAAAAGGGAGAGAGACTCACCTGGCCAGTTACCTGGCCCAGCTCCTCCACCAGGCCCAGCCCACCTGGCAGCCCAGCCACCTGGCCGGCCCACCGAGGGTAGGGGCGTCTTCTTCCTCCTGCCAGAAGGCAGAGGAGAAGCTAGCCACGGCGCCGCGCCATGCCACGCCGACAGCTGCCTGCCTGGTTGTCCCCTCGTTGTCCTGGACGTCTTCCGCGACGCCACGCAACCCCCCGACCCCTCTCACTCTCCCTGTGCTCCTCCCCCTCCTCTGTTTCTCTCTCCCGAGCACACCGAGCGCAGCCGTCGCCGCTGTTCGATGCCGCCGTGTCCACCGCATCCCCCTCGCTCCTCCGACCGGCCCACGAGCTTCGCCGTCATCCGCTACGCCACCCCCGCCGATCCACGAGACTGGAAGGCCTCGGAGTGCCACCATCGATGTCATCTTCATCCTCGGGTCCCGACGATCATCGCCGTGATTCCGCCGCCGTCCGGACCTCCCCGAGCTTGCTGAGCCGCCCTACCGACTCCATGTGAGCCCCTGCTTCGTTTCCCCCTAACTCCATGCCCAATTTCGAGCTCTAGCCACCTCCTCCACCGGAGCCGAGACGCTCCGCCGCACAAGCTCGACGCCGGCGACACTCAGGTGACCATTTGGTCATGCTCCAGTGTGCAACGCGTTAGCAGCCTCACGTAGAGCAGCCCTCGAGCTTTGGTTCGCGCGTTTGCGCGCCGTAGCACCTAACCCGAGCGGGCCCGATCTCCAGCCGCCGCTGCACTGCTCGCCGTCGGTGTATCCGGCCACCCCAGGCCCGGAGCCCATCGCCGTTCTATGCGCCGCTTCGCCAGCGTCCTGGAGAGCCCAACCGCGTGCTAAACGGTGCACCAGAGGGGTTCTCCGAAGCCCCTCGCCGCCGCTGACCTCGCCGGCGACTCAACGTCGGCGAGTTTGACCCGTTCGACCTGGGGTTTGACCTCCCTGGGGTCAATACATGTGGGCCCCGCCCCTGACTCGTTTAGTTTAGGACTAATTACCCCACTTCTGACACTGATAGTGGGCCCAGTGCCTGTTAATTTGATTAGTTAATCCTATTTAACCCTGTTAGTTAATTGAGTCACTGACCAGTGGACCCCACTGGTCAGGTTTGACCCGGACCAGCCCCTGTTGACCTGCTGACATCGGCATGACCTAATGCTGACGCATTATTACATTTTCTGGATTTATTAATAACCAGGAAATTCCAGAAAATAGCCAAAACTTCTAAAAATCATAGTAATTCAACCGTAGCTCCAAATCAAATAATTTGTATATGAAAAATGATCAGAAAAATCCAATATGTCCATCTGTACTAGTTTCATGTATGTTTGAACAAGTTAACTTTCTGTTTAGTGCAAAACATGATAAAGCACTATTTAAGATCACAAATGAGTTTGAACTTTGAATCTTTGGTTCAAAATAGCTCAAACCCATCTGTTTGTAGTTGCATTAGCCCAACACACTCATTTTACCATGTCATGATCATGCATCATATTGTGCATTGCATTGATTGTGTTTCTTTCTCTGTTGCCGGTATTTGTCCCCTCTTAGTAGACGTTGCTTCGACGATGTGATCATTGACACCGATGAAGAGATATACTATCTTCAGAAGTGCCAGGCAAGCAAAACCCCCTTGTTCATTCTGATACAATCCCCCTCTCTTGCTCCTGCTCTCTTTTATTGCATTAGGACAACACCGTTTCAACTGTTACATGTTGCGGTAGTTGAACCCCTTTCCTCTGCATGACCTGTCGTTGCCATAGTAAATAGATGAAACCCACTAGCATGAGTAGGAGTTGTTTGAGCCCTGATGTGCCTACTCATTCACGTTTGCTTGTCATGCCTGCTAGTGCTTAGAGTTGTGTCAGGTCTGATTCATCGGGGATGAATTGGAAAGTTGTGAACATGTCCTAATGTGTGTGAGCTAAGTGTGTTGAACACGATTTGGTAAAGGTATCGATGAGAGTCCATGTAGGAGTACATGGTGGGTTGTTTCATTAGAACCGTCCTTGAGCACCGAGATCTGTATGTGTGATTTAAGAACCAGTTACTACCATGCATTGGGATCCTTAATTGACCCTCTCGGCTTCTTAACCACCCTAGTCCTCTGTCCAGGAGTTGCAAGTAGTTTCTGGTGTTTGTAGGATATGTGTTGGCGGCCGTGCATAGCGCTGACCCCAGGGGTGGGCTATGTTGCGGTAGATACACCGTGGCCGGGCATGCCGGGCGCCCGTTTGGTGTCTCGGAACCCTGTACACATCGTTCGGGGCCGTATGTGGAAACCTCGGCCGGACTCCCTGCGGATGGAACCTGGATAGGCGATAAACCTAGACTAGAGACTTGAATGTTTAGGTAGGCCGTGGCCGACACCCTCATTGGGCTTCCGCTTGAAGGTTGCCGAGTACATGTCGTGTAAATGACGGTAAGTGGTGAGAGCGTGTATGAAGAAGTACACCCCTGCAGGGTTAACATTATCTATTCGAATAGCCGCGTCCGCGATAAAGGACTACTTGGTTGCCTATACAGTTCATAGACAAGTGAAAGTGGATACTCTAAAATGCGCAAGATAAGCGTGAGTGCTATGGATGGTGTTCTCGTAGGGAGACGGGAGCGGATCCATAGTGGTGTATTGATATGGTGAATATGTGGACTCGTGTGCACCACCTCAAAAGAGTTGCTTGCAGTCGTAGTTCAGGATAGCCACTGAGTCAAAGCTGGCTTGCTGTAGTTAAACTCCACTACCCCTTTGTTGATACCGATGCATATGTAGTTAGTTCTGATGTAAGTCTTGCTGGGTACATTTGTACTCACGTTTGCTTAATTTATGTTTTGCAGAGAGACTTCAGTCTCGCTAGTAGTTCCACGTGGACTTCGACTTTTAGCTTGATACCTCAGCTACGATCTTGTGCCCTCGGCAGGATCTTGTAGATAGTTAGGCTTCTCAAGCCTTTTTCATTTGTAGATGTCTGTACTCAGACATGTTAAGCTTCCGCATGTGCTTGTTGCTTGTATGCTCTGAATGTTGGGTCATGAGACCCATGTTTGTGGTATCTCGCTCCTCGGAGCCTAATGAATAAATACTTTGAGTTGTAGAGTCTTGTTGTGATGCCATGTTGTATTTACACATATCAAGCATATTGTGTGTATGATTGAAATGCTTGGTATGTGTGGGATCCGACAACCTAGTTGTTTATCCTTGGTAGCCTCTCTTATGGGGAAATGTAGTCTTGTGCTTCCATGAGCCATAGTAGTCCGCTACAGCCCGGTTCACCGGAGTCCTGCTAGCCCAGCACTACTGCTCAGGACACTTGACTGGCCGGCATGTGTTTCACTTCGTTCCTATGTCTGTCCCTTAGGGGAAATGTCACGCGGTGACATCCGGAGTCCTGCCTAGCCTGCTACAGCCCGGGTTCCCCGGAGTCCTGTTAGCCTAGTGCTACAGCCCGGATTCACACGCTGTTGATCGACATGCTCGATGTGATTCATGTATGCCTGTCCCCATAGGTCTGTGCCGCTTTGGGTTCACGACTAGCCATATCGGCCCGGGTTCTTTGTCATATGGATGCTAGCGACACTATCATATACGTGAGCCAAAAGGCGCAAACGGTCCCGGGCCATGGTAAGGCGACACCCGTGGGAATACCATGCGTGAGGCCGCAAAGTGATATGAGGTGTTGCCGGCTAGATCGATGTGACTTGGAATCAGGGTCCTGACAGAAAAGCTAGTAGAGTATAACCCGTATAACTTTCGAGTTCACATAGATTAGGGAAGGCATAGGTTCAACCCATTAGGGCATCTTAGGAACCTATATCATAAATTCCAAGAATAAATAACACAAGCTCGGTAGTAGAGCATGCTTGAGAAAGCGGAGGATACAATTTACCAAAAGCATTATGTATCCGAGGAAAGGCTCACAAGCTTATTGTATATGAAGGACATTGTCGGATAAAATCCGAAAAAGGGGGTTTGGTGGTCACATGGGACCTGATGTGAGCATGAATATTCCACCAGAGGAAGAAAGAATGCAAGGAGATCAGATTATAGAAACAACTCACTAACTCAAAGCTCAATTGCAAAGGAATTATGAATTCCAAGACAAGGGATCAGAAGCAATGCTCTGATTAGGGATGGTTAGGTAGAATAGCCATAGGGGTAAAATCGATGGCGATTTGATTGGTCGAGATCCAGCACATGTTAAAATGACATCTATGCTGGAAGGATGAATTCTAGGATCTGATTGAGGATCGCGAGCATTCGCAACATATTGCAACAACGGACTCAAAATTATAATGACAAAGGTTGACAATAAGATTACTAGACTTATGGTATTAACCATAATGCAAGCAAGCAAGAAATTCAAGAACAATAGGCTGTTGAGGATTTTCACAAGAACAAATGGTATTACGAAGACTTTTGTGAAGTACATGAGTCAACTGAGGATGAGCGGATACTCGATAGATGCACAAGGTTATCCGTAGGGGTATTCAGATGACAAGGAACTGCAAGGCAGTAAGCTTGAAGGGTTCTCGGAAAAAGGATATCAGTTCAGGGCATCTTGTAATAACAAGATCAATGGGATAGAATGTAAGATTGGCAAGTGTGTGTAGTTATCCATAAGGATATTTCGCTGGTAGGGAATTGCAAAGGCAACAGGTACAAAGTCTCGAGAGAATATCGTAGAGTATCTTCGGAATCTTCTAATGCAGCCGGCGATCATCTGAAATAAGGGGGCTCTCCGGGCGGAAGTAGTTATGAGATCCTAACGTTAGAGTTAGCAAAATCGTTTAACCCGAAAGGAAGAGAGATCAGAGTCCCAGAGTATAGACGAGGAATAAAAGATCCTAATACCACCCATATGGCGACGTGGGCCCATAAGACACACATCCATGTTAGTAAATGTTTTTGTAGTGACTAGACTCAACTTCGGCCAAGGAGTTGGAAAGGGGGATCCTACAGGCAGTCCGCTCTGATACCAACTTGTGACGACCTCAATTCAACCGTACACTAATCATACACGCAAATGTGTAGGATCAAGATCAAGGACTCACAGGAAGATATCACAACACAACTCTAGACACAAATTGAAAATAATACAAGCTTTATATTACAAGCCAGGGGCCTCGAGGGCTCGAATACATAAGCTCGAATACACAAGAGTCAGCAGAAGCAACAATATCTGAGTACAGACATAAGTTAAACAAGTTTGCCTTAAGAAGGCTAGCACAAAAGCAACATCGATCGAAAAGGCAAGGCCTCATGCCTGGGAGCCTCCTAACTACTCCTGGTCATCGGCGGTCTTCACGTAGTAGTAGGCATCCTCGGGGTAGTAGTAGTCATCAGTGGCGTCGTCTGGCTCCTGGGATCCGTCATCTGGTCACAACAAACGGTTATGGGGGAAAAGAGGTAGCAAAATAGCCGTGAGTACTCATCCAAAGTACTCGCAAGACTTACGTCAGATCTAAACTAAGTATGCATCTGTATCAAACGAATGGGTTGTATCTGTGGACTAAACTGCAGAATGCCAGAAGAGAAGGGGAAAGCCTAGCCTATCGAAGACTATCATCTTCAAGCATCTTGCAGCATATAGAAGAGTACAGATCGACATAATGTAAAGTAGTAATAATGTTATCAACCTCGGCCAGAGATCCTTTCTCGACTCCCTGCGGGAAAGCAATCCCAGAGCCACTCTATCCATTTCTTATCACAATCCATTTCTCATCACAAGTATCCAGTTCTAGTTGTATCGATCGGGATACAACACCAAGTGTCCGTTACTGTAGGACAGGCTATCGATAGATGTTTTCTTCCCTGCAGGGGTGCACCAACTTACCCACCACGCACAATTAACTCCGGCCAGACACACTTTCCTGGGTCATGCCCGGCCTCAGCCAAACAATATGCCGCAACCTGACCTAAGCTTAATAGGGAGGCCAGCACGCCGGACTAAACCTATGCCCCCAGGGGTCATGGGCCATCTCCCTGGGAACTCCTACACGTTGAATACGTGGCCGGTGAGCAGACCTAGCTACCTCCTTCAATAAGGCAGGTGCTTACCAGTCCAACCCGGCGCGCGCCGCTCAGTCGCTGACGTCTATTAAACTTCGGCTGATGCATACAACGCAGAATGCCCATACTATGCCCACGTGATGGTTAGTGCTATCAGGCCAGAGGCCCCTCGGATCAAAAATCCAAACCGTAGTGGATTAGGAGCACGCGGTAACGAGCAGAGACTCACGATCGATGTGACCCCGTCGCCCCGTCTCGAGTACTTGCGGCAAGGGCTAAGAATGCCCGGCCACGCCTCGTAATTATCTCGCGGGCACCTTCCAGGTCAACCCGACTCCACATCACTCGCTATTAAGCTCGCGCGGGTACCCCTCAGGGCCGGCCCGTCCTTAGTAACATGGCTCAGTGTGCAGTCATAGTAACCATAGTAACTGTGTGTCTGACACCAAGGGGAAAACCCGAGGGATCACCCCCGGTGAATTCCACTCGATGTTATCATCAAGGTGAAGGTAAGAGGATCCGCCCTTGAGGTTCACACTTGAGGGGTTGCACGACAGAGCCGTAACGGAAGTGGTTAAGGAGGAAATCACCCTCGATGACCTCGACCGTATAGCTACACTATAGAGATCTCATCAGGAGTGATGTAAGAGGTCCCACCCTCGGCACTCGATGCTAACTCTGCAGAGTCGTACAACTAGGGGGTGATGTGCGGTGTCGGGGCCTTGACGTCGATCACATTGATCAAGTCATCGAACATAAAGCGAGGCAACTGGGACAAGGTGGGGGTCAATGATGGATCACTAACCAACCTATACGAAGTAGTTTAGGATAAGCAGGTAACAAAAACAGGCTGTGCATCAGAGTAGGATCATACATAAAGCAGTAGCAGTTCTAATGCAAGCATGAGAGGGAAAGAAATGGGCAATATCGGAATGCTCAAGGGGGGTTTGCTTGCCTGGTTGCTCTGGCAAGGAGCGTTCATGGGGGATGTAGTCATACTCAGTCGCATCAACGTCGGTCTCGGGGTCTACCGGAGAAGAAGAGGGGGAGAAACAGTAAATACGGGGCAAACAAGCATCACAAAAATATAACAAGGCAAAACGCGGTGCCAGGGGTGACCTAACGCAGTACTAGGCGATACTGGCGAAGGGGGGAAACATCCAGGAAAATATCCCCGGTGTTTCACGTTTTCGGACAAATGAATCGGAGGGGAAAGTTGCATGTTCGCTATGCTAGGGATGCATGGTGGACGAACGGGCAGCGTATCCGGATTCGTCTCGTCGTTCTGAGCAACTTTCATGTACAAAGTATTTTCATCCGAGTTACGGATTATTTTACATTAATTTTTAAAGATTTAAATCATTTTTAGGATTAGCAGAATTAATTAAATTAGACAATACAATTATGACGTCAGCATGATGTCGGCATGACGTCAGCGGTCAACTCTGACCGTTGACCGGTCAATCTAACATGCGGGTCCCACTCGTCATAGGCTGTTTGTCTAATCAGTTAATTAAGGTTATTTAACATGGTTAATTAGATTAATTAACAGAATTAAGCAAGTTAATTAATTCTTTAATTAATTTTAATTATTATTTATTAATTCATTTTCTTAATTTTTTTGTTCTGGGCGCGGAGCCCATATGTTATAGGCCCAGCGGGGCTTAACGAGCGCACGGGCGCTGGGGTATTGCAGGCGGAGCCCCGTGAGTGTGCGGGCATGCAGGTGCTAGCCTGGGCGTGGCCAATGGGGCGGATGGGCGACGGCGGCAAGGCAGTCCAGGGCGGCGCAGCTGCGGCGCAGGAGCCGGCAGCAGGCGAGGGGCGGCGCCGGCATGGCCAGCGGCGCGAGCGGGCGCGGTGGCGCAGCCGCCGGGGGGAGAGGGCGGTCGGCGAGCAAGGCCGCCATGGGCGGGCAGAGCGAGCGGAACTGGGATGCGGCGCCGGGCGCGTGCAGGGTCAGGGGTGGCGCGAAGCAGCGAGTAGCGGGGCGAGACGGCGCACGACGATGGCGTGGTGGAGCGGGGCGGCAAGGGCATGGAGCGCCGCGGCCAGGAGCAGCGGCAACGCCGTTGCCGCGGGCTCGGCAGGTAGGGCGTGGCAGCAGGCGATGCGGCGCGAGCGAGCAGCACCGCGGCAGAGCGAGGCGGGGCTCGGGCGCGCGTGCGCGGGGGCACACCGGGCGCGGCGAGGCCACGACGGCGACAGCGGAGCCGCGGGGAGGAGGCCATGGTGTGAGCGCGTGCGCGCGAGGAAGAGAGGAGGAGGGGAAGCTCACGGGGGCGGCGTAGGGGCCGTGGCAATGGGGGTTGAGGAGGAAGACGAAGACGACGGGCGACATCGGGGAGGCAGGCCGGTGAGGGAGGCGTGGACGAGGCGGCCTCCGGCGTGGGGCGGGGTGCGGCGACACCGACGAAGACGGTGGAGCATTTCCGGGGAGGTGGCATTGCGGGGGAGGACGAAGGCATGGCGGGGCGGTGACCGGTGACGGCGGGAGATGGGGGCCGACGACGGGGTTAGGGCGACGACGCGGTGTCGAGGCTCGGGGCACCACCTTGATCCAAAATCGTAGGAAGGGAGTGGGGAAACGAGGAGGATCATAGGGGAGTGGGGTTGGGCTAGGGTTAGCTCGGGGGGAGACGGGCCATATAGGCCAGGGAGGGGTGTGGGAGTGGGCCGGCCAGGCGGCCTGGTGGCCTGCTGGGCCGAAGCCCAGTGAGCGGGAGGGGGTGTTCTCTTTTTTTTGTATTGTGTTTTTCTTAAAATTTTCTTTTACTGTTGTCATTTAAAGTTTCTTTTAATTTTGTTTTATAGAATACGAAGTGACCAACTAAATTAGTATTACTAATTAGTCTACTGCCACAATTATTTTGGCACACTAATAAATTAGTTATATCAATGTAACTTTATAAAAGGCATTAAATTAATTATTATGCCCTCTGTTTTGGCTGTTTTAGTGCATTTAAAAATTATAAGAAATGTTGGTTTCTCCAACATTATTACTCATGAATTTATTTGTCACATTTAGAACATTTTAGTTCTAATGTTTGAAAAGTTTTATTGTTTAACTTTATTTTAAATTTGAATTCGAACGGGATTTGAATCTTTGCGAGATTAGCAACAGTAGTCGTGGGGACGTGGCATCATTAGTAGAAGTTTACTGTAGCGTAATTATCCGGGCGTCATAGGGGAGGCTGTAGGTGGCGGCGGCTAGAGGGGACAAACCTCCTAGAATTTAGGGTTTGGTCTATAAATAGACAAGGAGGTCTATATATAGCAAAACAAATCATTTTAGGGCAGTTAGGTCCCTCCAATCGTAATCGGACGATCCGAGAAAAATAGGTTAGGAGACTCCAATGAGAAAATGATGATACTTTATAGATGTTTGGGGATGATCCGGATCCAACGGTGATGACTGCCCGGGTCGGGTTCGGGACAGCTTTCGGACGCGTGCGAGGGGTCTGAGCACTGTGCAAGGAGGGGTTTTGGGGCCTGGCGGTTGGTAGAGAGTGGGTTGGGCTAAGAAGAGAGAAGAGCAGGAGAGGCCCGGCACAGTCTTCGGAGACCGAAAACGTCTGACGTATGACCGGCTATATTGCCACTATAGTTATCTGTTGGGGCGTCAAACGAACTCCGAATGCGATGAAACTTGGCAGGCGGCCTACCTACAACATAACAGCACCGCATGCCCACTTTCAACCCATTCCGAGAACATTTTCTGGCCACTTATAAAATACTATTTCGGATGTGCCGCGGGTGCGTGCGAGTGTGGTTGGGCTCAGAACGGACAACGGACGGAACTAGGGAAAACCCGGACGGATGCAAGTTTCGAAAACATGATGATGCAATGCGGATGATGACATGACAAGACGCAACACGCAAGCGAATGACAAGGCAACAAAAGCGAATAACTAGAAGACACCTGGCGCATCGGTCTCGGGTCGTCACATGTTCCTGGGGTGCCATGAATTTGGCAAGGACGGTCGGGTATGCGGTCCAGACTGGACGGGCCCAAATTGTCATTTTTGAATGGCCTTTTCCGCCGACCGGACTTAGAGCCACTGAATCCGGCATTGATTGCCGTGTCTTCGGTGTTACCACCATTTTTGCGACGCTTGTGTTTGTTGCGTCGGGGTTTGCCGTTGCTATCTCTGGCTTCTGACGTGCCAGGATTGCTTGTTGTGTTGTTGCTACGGGCCAACCAGCTATCCTCGCCCGTGCAAAAGCGGGTCATGAGTGCCGTGAGGGCTGCCATGGATTTTGGCTTCTCTTGGCCGAGATGTCGGGCAAGCCACTCGTCGCGGATGTTATGTTTAAAGGCCGCTACGGCTTCGGCATCCAGACAGTAGACAATTTGGTTCTTTTTAGTTAGGAACCGAGTCCAGAATTTCCTGGCTGACTCTCCGGGCTGTTGGGTTATGTGACTTAAATCATCAGCATCCGGTGGTCGCACATAAGTGCCCTGGAAGTTGTCCAGGAATGCGTATGCCAGGTTCTCCCAACTTTCGATGGAGTTTGTCGGCAAGCTATTCAGCCAATGCTGAGCCGGCCCTTTGAGTTTTAGTGGGAGATACTTGATGGCGTGTAGATCATCCCCGCGGGCCATGTGAATGTGGAGGAAGAAATCCTCTATCCATACCGGGGGGTCTGTAGTACCATCATATGATTCAATGTTCACGGGTTTAAACCCTTCTAGGAATTCATGATCCATTACTTCATCAGTGAAGCATAGGGGGTGTGCGGCGCCTCTATGTTGGGCTACATCGCGACGTAGTTCAAATAAGTTTGGTCTATTGTATTCGGCCCAGCCGGATTTGCTTTTAGTATATCCGGCGTGACGGTCGTCGTCACGCTTTGGGGTGCGCCCCCGTGATCTGTAGATCGATCTTGTATGTCCTGCTTTGTTTTCCAATACGTCCCGCAGGTCCTGCGTGTAGCCCCGGGCCTTGGTGTTTTTGTTTGACTGGCGACGGGGTGCGGGCTGGACTTCGGGATGATACACCGCTTTGTCTCGGCCACGAGGTGACCAGTCAGCCGCAGCATACGCTGGTAGTGTAGGCTTTAATGCTTCCTCCTCGAGTTGGGGTAGCAACATGCGCTTTGGGTAACTTTTGGTTGGGCGCTCGAGTTCGTATTCCTCGGCTGCCAGGACCTTGGTCCATCTATCTGCTAGCAGATCTTGATCAGCTTGAAGCTGCTACTGTTTTTTCTTCAGGCTTTGCTGTGGCTATAAGCCGGCGCTTGAAGCGCTCCTACTCGACGGGATCCTCAGGCACGATGAATTCTTCGTCGCCGAGGCTCACCTCGTCTTCGGAGACGAGTATGTAATTGTCATCCTTGGATTCTACGTCTGTCGCCTGGTCCTTAGGGCTGGCTTTCCCATCCTCCAGCTCGAAGCCTGGCTGGAGGGGATTGTCTTCGTCTTCGGCACTGTCCGTAGCGTTATTGTCTCTTGTGCCGGTATCGCTGCTTTTGCTATGGCGGGGCTTAGAGCGGCGTCGATGACGCCGGTGCCTAGATTGCTTCTCGAGGGGATTATCCTCCATTGCCTTATTGACATCGCTTTCTTTGGGGGTGTCCACCATATATATATCATATGATGAGGTGGCTGTCCAGCGCCCTATGGGCGGTGGTTCCTGTTCTTCTCCTGCATCGTCGTCCATATCGTCGATGTCTTCGGAGCCGAAACCAAGCATGTCGGTTAAGTCATCGACAGTGGCTATTAAGTGGGTGGTGGGTGGGAACGAATTTCTTCGTCGTCTGGTTCCCACTCAAGCCGAACATAGTTTGGCCAAGGGTCTCCTGACAAGGAGAGACACCTCTATGAATTTAGCACGTCGCCCAAGGGCGAGTGCTGAAAGATATCAGCGGAGGTAAACTCCATGATCGGTGCCCTATCAGATTCGATAGGCACAGAAGCAAGCGGTTCGGAGCCTGTGGCCGGGGACGAATCCAAGGGTCCGATGACATAGGTCTTGTAGGAGGTGAAGTCAGTATTTGGCTCTATCGCCGCTGAGTGTGCGGCCTCCGTGGCGGGGTCCATCCACCCATCCTCGGATGGCACGATCTGCTCCGGATTGAGGGCCGGAGTACCCGCAGGTGTGATCTCCCGAGCACCGTCCCATGGTAGGGCTAAGTCATCCTCGTCATGACTGTGTGGCGCACCTGACATGGGCTCGAATCTGTCGAAGATCAAGTCTCCACGGATGTCGGCAGTATAGTTCAAGCTTCCAAACCTGACTTGATGGCCAGGGGCGTAGCTTTCGATCTGCTCCAGATGGCCAAACGAGTTGGCCCGCAGTATGAAGCCGCCGAATACGAAGATCTGTCCGGGGAGAAAAACCTCACCCTGGGTCGCGTCATTGCCGATGATCGAAGGAGCCATCAAGCCTTTATCGTGACGGCACAGTGGAACTCTCAATGAAAGCACCAATGTCGGTGTCAAAACCGGTGGATCTCGGGTAGGGGGTCCCGAACTGTGCGTCTAAGGCTAATGGTAACAGGAGGCAGGGGACACAATGTTTACCCAAGTTCGGGCCCTCTCAATCAAGATAATACCCTACTTCCTGCTTGATTGATCTTGATGATATGAGTATTACAAGATTTGATTTACCACGAGATCATAGAGGCTAAACCTTAGAAGCTAGTCTATGATTATGATTGCTGTTGTCCTACGGACTAAACCCTCCGGTTTATATAGACACCGGAGGGTGCTAGGGTTACACAGAGTCGGTTACAGAGAAGGAGATCTACATATACGAATCGCCAAGCTTGCCTTCAACGCAAAGGAGAGTCCCACCCGGACACGGGACGAAGCCTTCAATCTTGTATCTTCATCGTACAACAGTCCAGCCAAAGTATATAGTCTGGCTGTCCGAGGACCCCCTAATCCAGGACTTCCTGAGCGGCAGCCTACAAAGGGGGCGATGAAGCGGGTGAGGAGCTATTTGGCGAGACCGAGGACGAGCCAGAGGACAATGCCAGCTCCAACGAGTCCCCGCTCTGCTGGCGTAGACGAGGCCCTGCTCCGCCGAGGCCCCGCAACGCCAACAACGAGGCAGAGGACACCGCCGGCTCCGCCAAGGCAGAGGACACCGCCGGCTCTGTCAAGGCCCCACCCTGCCGGCAACGAGGGGGAGGATTTCCCCCGCTCCGCCGAGGCGCCACCTGCCGGCAACGAGACAGAGGACATCGCCGGCTCCTCCGAGGCCCCGCCCCGCTGCCAACGAGGTCGCGCCACATAAAAAACGAGGAAGGGTAGAACACGGTAGGTCGCCGCCGCTCGGGTCCAAGTAAGGCCACCGGTGCTACCCTCTGGTTGCTGGCACTGAGTTGTACATCATGGAGCAATTCTATGATTACACAATGATTGAAGACCGCTCCATGGTTGAGCAAGCTCATGAGATACAGTCATTTGCTAGAGTACTTGAGCACTTCAATTGTATGCTACCGGACACAGGTGGGTAGCTTCGGTTAATTAATTATACATCCAGCGCACCCCTTTTTAGTTGAAGAATGTATGAAATGTAATGAAATCCAATATGTTTATATGAAATCCGACCGTGTATGAATGAATTTATTTTGATTAGTTTGAATTCTTGTATCACTGGCATTGGATTAACATGCAAAACAATACATACTAGCATTATTCCCAGGGTGATCACCTCGTTTGCAGCAGTTTCACATGTACTCCCTCCAGTCCTTTCTAGTCTGCATACAAGTTTTGTCTGCAGTCAAAGTATCTCTACTTTGACCAATCTTATAGAAAAAAGTATGCACTTTCACATTGTGCGAAGTAAAAAGGAATAGAAGGAGTACAAAGAGTTTGAACAGCTTTTTAGCATTCATGTACATTGCAATCAAACACACAAACCTGGAAATTCATAGAGAACATTCAAAACAATCGATGATTATGCATCTCAGCTATTCACATGTCAGAGCCAATACTTACTTCACAACTAAAGAATAAAGAAAAATGGATCAACGATGCTGACAGCAAAGGGCGTCCCATTCGAAAATATCAAATGCATGTCTTCTTGCTAAAATCAATGAGCAAAATTTGACAAGGTTGTCCCATTTCAAAATATCAAATGCCTACGATTGTGAAATGGGCAGGGTTTGCCATCAGTTTGGACATTGACATGGCACCTCATGTTAAATAAACCAGTTGTTCTTCTTGTGCAGTTCCACCAAAATCAACCAAATTCGCTTGGCACCTCCTTTCTTGTGGTGGAAATGAATGATTCGATGTATTCATGAACATTTTGTGCAGTTCCCATTGAAATCAAGCTGAGCACCCCTGTTTGCACAAATACAACAAAAGTGATTAGTATAAAGCAAATTGTACTATGAATTGATAGTTTAAACAGGCACCTACATGGTCCATGTAGAGCACACTTTTAGAAAAATGGAACTCACCGGAAAGAATCCTAGAACAACATTGTACTCGCGCATCACAGCAAGAAAATGGAGATTTGTCAGTCCTTCTAAGCTGAAGTTAGTTTGGTCTTGTGGGAGGTAATGTAACCATCCTTTAACTGCTCCTTCTGATGAGAAGATAGACACGGCTTTTTCATCCTGGCATAATCGGAACTAGTCACTTCACGTACTCCATATTCTTCTTCAGAGGAGGATGATCCTGTTGTGCAAAGACAAGAGGACAACTAAATGCTAGCATCCCTGTTTGCTCGAAAAAAGGAAAGGAAATATTTAAAACATCACAGATGAAGCACTTCTCAAGGACAATACCACTTTTTGATGACAGTATCTAAACAGTAGCACAACACCAATAGAGATGACAAAGCTCAATCATATGGATGAAATCACTGGGCGAGTACCAACCTTTGTCAGGAGGCTTATTGTGTAGAGCATACAGATGAAGCATTTCTCCGGAACCATCTGTTTCTATCTACTGTGGTGGCCATGCTTACTATTGAAGGAAATATGCCCTAGAGGCAATAATAAAATTATTATTTATTTCCTTATTTCATGATAAATGTTTATTATTCATGCTAGAATTGTATTAACCGGAAACATAATACATGTGTGAATACATAGACAAACAGAGTGTCACTAGTATGCCTCTACTTGACTAGCTCGTTAATCAAAGATGGTTATGTTTCCTAACCATGGACAAAGAGTTGTTATTTGATTAACAGGATCACATCATTAGGTGAATGATCTTATTGACATGACCCATTCCATTAGCTTAGCACCCGATCGTTTAGTATGTTGCTATTGCTTTCTTCATGACTTATACATGTTCCTATGACTATGAGATTATGCAACTCCCGTTTACCGGAGGAACACTTTGTGTGGTACCAAACGTCACAACGTAACTGAGTGATTATAAAGGAGCTCTACAGGTGTCTCCAAAGGTACATGTTGGGTTGGCGTATTTTGAGATTAGGATTTGTCACTCCGATTGTCGGAGAGGTATCTCTGGGCCCTCTCGGTAATGCACATCACATAAGCCTTGCAAGCATTGCAACTAATGAGTTAGTTGCGAGATGATGTATTACGGAACGAGTAAAGAGACTTGCCGGTAACGAGATTGAACTAGGTATTGAGATACCGATGATCGAATCTCGGGCAAGTAACATACCGATGACAAAGGGAACAACGTATCTTGTTATGCGGCCTGACCGATAAAGATCTTCGTAGAATATGTAGGAGCCAATATGGGCATCCAGGTCCCGCTATTGGTTATTGACCAGAGAGGTGTCTCGGTCATGTCTACATAGTTCTCGAACCCGTAGGGTCCGCACGCTTAACGTTCGTTGACGATGTAGTACTATGTGAGTTATGTATGTTGGTAACCGAATGTTGTTCGGAGTCCGGGATGAGATCACGGACATGACGAGGAACTCCGGAATGGTCCGAAGACAAAGTTTGATATATGGGATAATAGTGTTTGGTCACCGGAAGGGTTACGGAAATCATCGGAAGGGGTTCCGGATGTTTCCCGAAATGTTTGGGTACGAGAACACTTTATTTGGGCCAAAGGGGAAAGCCCACAAGTTTTTTGGAAAGCGCAAAAGGAAGTTTTTGCGGAGTCCAGGGGCTAGATGCCAGGGTCCCTGGCGTCAGGGTCCAGACGCCGGGAACCCTGGCGTCTGGCCCTGGAGTCCGAGAAGGACTCTTGCCTTTCGGGTGAAACCGACTTTGTGGAGGCTTTTACTCCAAGTTTCGACCCCAGGGCTCAACATATAAATAGAGGGGCAGGGCTAGCACCACAGACAGATCAAGAAACACCAAGCCGTGTGCCGGCAACCCCGTCCCCTCTAGTTTATCCTCCATTATAGTTTTCGTAGTGCTTAGGCGAAGCCCTGCGGAGATTGTTCTTCACCAACACCGTCACCACGCCGTCGTGCTGCCGGAACTCATCTACTACTTCGCCCCTCTTGCTGGATCAAGAAGGCGAGGACGTCACCGAGCCGAACGTGTGCAGAACTCGGAGGTGCCGTGCTTTTGGTACTTGGATCGGTCGGACGTGAAGACGTACGACTACATCAACCGCGTTGATATAACGCTTTCGCGAACGGTCTATGAGGGTACGTAGACAACACTCTCCCCTCTCGTTGCTATGCATCACCATGATCTTGCGTGTGCGTAGGAAATTTTTTGAAATTACTACGTTCCCCAACAACTATATACTCCTCGATTAGTTTAATGTTTCCAACATCTTCTCGCGCAGTTCCACTAAAATATATGGTATCTTCAAAGAAGATCCCTGTTTGCACAAGTAGAGATAATTACGTATTACATTAAGAGTGGCATCAAATCAGTGGCAAAACAATTGCACGTTCCAGCCATAGCAATAAATTAAGATGCAAAACTATATCATTACTTGTGTCACCACAGTTCCAGTGTCACCACAGTTCTAGTGCTTCATTACAGCACCGGGAGTTGATTTTTGTGTTTCTTCCACTTGTTCTTCCCCTTCATCACTTGGTTCAATAACAGAATGGCTTCACCTTCAATGTAATATTTGGCATGTAAATTAGGTTGCACAAGTATAGCACTAAACAATGACATTAATTTTCAGATGAAAGTGGCAAAATACAGGCCAATAGTTGTGCAATATCCTTATCTTACCTCAATGGGATATTACGGTGCACATACAGATTGTAAGTCTTGTCTCCATTTGTGAAGTTCACTAAAATCAAGCAACATTACCGTACAAGTAGCACACCATATGAAAGCACAATCCAGAATCATGTGAAAGAAGGCTAGTACTGACCTCTCATGACACGGAATTCAAACAACTCACAAGAAGAAGATCTGAACCAAATTTGCCAATACGGATAGGAAGTAAGATCTCCTCTTGTATCAAGCAACGTTGTCGGTGTGACATTTTGGTTGAACTGCACAAAACACTCTTAAAACAAAAGTGTTTTGTGCAGTGCAACAAAAGGTCACAATGGCAACGAGGTGAAGTAGATAACCCTGTTTACACAGAGGTGCAAAGGAAACAACTAGTGGTCAATAACGGTGGATGACACAGAAGCCAACAAAAAGAAGCATCTACCTTATCTAAATGGGAAGGAAAGCAAGACAATAGCATTTCTCAAACGGTGGCATTGATTAATATTAACAGAGATTATATTAATTATAAAATTCGTTAAACATGTAATTTTCTTTTAATTGTAGCATTGCATCAATTTTCCAGCGGCATTATTAGAGGGAGTTTGTTTACATGGACATTTTGGTAGCCAGACTAAAAAACTCCGTGTCAGACCCATCTAAACCAAACAGGAGGGACTTTTAGGGACTAAAAGTGGGCATTTGGGACTAAAGAAATAAGACCCTGCCATGCATCGCACCTTGTCTCTATTAGTTCATTACTAGGGTTAACATGGTCTTTTAGCATGTCATTTAATAACCTCTACTCCATGTTTAGTCCCTGGAACCAAGCAGGTGGGACCAGGGAGTTTTTAACGAAATAGGGCCTTAGATTAACAACAACTAAAGAGTTGCACGGGACAATGGACGCACCAGCACCATGTGCATCTACCGATGTACTGGGGTGATGCACAGTCTCTTGCAACAAAGAACAAACAACCAAAGAGCATATTTGTGTTGGTCCCAGTTTTGTGATCTTTAGACACCTTTCCCTATGTGAGTGCAGCAAATCTAGTCCTGCTCAAACTCTACAACCTTGTCCCCCAAAACAAAACAAAAGATTAGTTCGTTACAGATGTGCGTACTGCGTTTGTCATTGTTTTCCCTTTCGACCAACGTAGGTGCTGGATAGCCAGTCTGTACTAGTACTTTCCCCCCTTCCTTTCCTCTTTGAACCATGTCCTAGATTCATGCTATACAACTTTCCCCACTACTTTCCCCCATTCCTTTCCTCTTTGAACCACGTCTTAGATTCATGTGATACAACTTTCCCCACAACTTTCCACCTTCCTTTCCTTTGTGAACCACGTCCTAGATTCATGCTATACAAATTTTCCCACTACTTTCCCCCGTTCCTTTCCTCTATGAACCACGTCCTAGATTCATGGTATAAAACTTTCCCCACTACTTTCCTGTTTGATCCAACACCTAGATTCAAGTGCAGAAGCGGAAAAAGCCCACATGCAGCTAGAGCAATGCATGTGGAATAAGTAAACTATACCTTAAGGTTCTTGGGGTGTGGTTTGGTGGGCGACCGAAGGCCGTTCAGCCCACACTATGTACGGCGGCGAAGAAGAAGGGGTCGGACGCCCTCCCACGCCGCCATTGGGTGAAAGTGAACAGCTGCGCTAGTAGTGGATTCCCTCCCTCGCCGACGGCGCATCGCTAAGCCACCTTTCCTTCCCGGCGGATGGATCCTGTCAGCTCTTTGACCAGTAGTGAGGGGAGAGAGAGAGGCCAACGAAGTCTTATTTAGATCTGGAGAGGGTGGGAGAGTGTGAAGAGAGCAACTACAAGTAGACAAGTAGTGAGGAGAGAGAGAGAGAGGCCAACGAAGTCTTGTTTAGATCTGGAGAGGGTGAGAGAGTTTGAAGAGAGCAACTACAAGCGTTGAGGCTCCAGCGTGTATATATATACTCAAGAGAGTGTGAAGAGTGCAAACCCTAGAAAACAAGCGTCGAGGCTGCAGCTGATCGTATAGCTCCGTATCCATCCATTTTGAGCAGTCAAAGAATCCTCCTGGCACGAATTATGCTCAGGTGTAGTTACGAACCCGAGACCTCAAGTTTGATGAGCAAACATGCTAACCAGCTACGCAACCCTCCGTTATGTTCAACGAGAGGAAAATAACCTTTTATACGTTCCTGCATTCGTGTGACAAGCATGCCGTGTTTTTTTGTGTGGGAGTCATTGGGATTTAAATCATAATCGTGTCATGTGGCTTTCGTGGTAAGACTATCCACAATAGTGCAGAAATAATGCAGCCTTAGTCACCTTACCTCTCTCCATGTAGTACGTTGGGTCCCACCAGTAAGAGGGTGAAACAAACAAATTAATAAGAAAAATTAAAAGCGCCAGCGGTGTATCTTACCTCACACATCTCGCTACTGCTCGGGAACACTGTCCAATTGATCCCTCATTTCACTCACGTACTATTTTAAGTGAATCCTTATTATAACGTGCACACAATTTTGGGCACTTGTATTCGACCTAAGTTAGTGTGCCACCGTATCTCATACGACTCCCTTCGTCTAGGTGTAATAAGTCACGTTAGAAGGTGCAGCGGGACCAAGGTGCAAGCAGATTGGAGGAGAATGAGAAACTTGACCGGTCATTCCTCCAATCAAAGCCTTGATTTCTTTCTCTAAACGCAACAATTAATCCAAACAACTAAGAGATGCCGTTTTAGCTACCATGCAAGGCCACGTATTAACTCGCATGCAAGCCGACTTTGATTTCTTGACTGATCAACGCGTAGTTGCGCTCCATGCATTGGGTTTCCGGGGGAGATAACAAGGCAGAGTAAGGAGCGTTTGGTTACATTGCTTAGGCTGGTCATAGTGGTGAGTAACCTGGACTAGTAACATGCATATGTTACTAGTCTATGTTACTACTACGCAAAGTTTGCCGTCGGAAGCGAGCCGATCTGGCTCTCCTGAGCTAGCAAGGTTTTTCTAGCCCACCCAAGCTAGCTGGCCCACAGAAGCTAACATATTTTAACAGTTCCAAATGCCTAACCTTGCCCGGCTATGATATAAGTTGTTCTTGCTAAGGATCCAAACGCTCCATAAGTAACAACGCTCGCTAGCAACGAGGCCAGGAGGGGATTGAGATGCGAAGTTAATGGACGACGCCTAAACATTTTGCGAATATCTGATTTCCGTAAGATGACTTAACACCTAGACGGAGGGAGTACTACTCCTCAGTCCAAGTTTGATGGAATATTCGTCACCTCTTCGCTTCTTGTACGTACTCCATTTGTATCTCACTTCATGTGGCTTCGCACTCGCACGATTTTCCTATTCTATGAACCTGTGTGTGTGTGTGTGCGTGTGTGTGTGTGTTTAACAACATGTGTGTGTTAGAGAGAGCGACAGATCGACCTACTCCTAAAGAGAGATGGTGTGTAGTGTACGGTTTTAGCCGCGAGAGTCGGTGCATCCTCTCGTTTCCGGGAGTCCGGTAGAGGGACAGGCGGACAACTGCCACGCTCGCTCCTGACCAGTCTGGCCCACCCAAAACCCCTCCATCGCCCGCGCGCGCTTCCCGCCCAACCCGGTCAACGCCGCTCCATAGAATCGGTGCCGCATTCATGCCCGGGCAGAGCGGACGCGACCTCTCACTGGCGCCTGCATTGGAATGAGAAGCGGATTCAAGAGTGATGGTTGCTTCGTCCGTCCAACTTACTGTTGGGTCTATGTGATTTGACGACTCATTGGTCATTATTACTGAGGTGGCAGGACTATTGGATGTCCCACACTTTCGGTGAAAGGATGTACTACTAGATTACAATTTTCTCCATTCTTACGGCGGAGGAGTGCAAGAGCAGTGAAAACACGCAGGCTCAGTGATTACATGGCCCACCTCACACTATCACCATATTTTCAGGACACCGTGCGACACCTAACTCTTTACATAGTACTCCCTCTGTTCCTAAATATCTAAGTCTTTGTAGAGATTCCACTAGGTGGACTACATACAGAACAAAATGAATGAATCTACACTTAAAATGCATCTATATACATCCGTATGTGGTTCATGGTGAAATCTCTACAAAGACTTATATTTAGGAACGGAGGAAGTACTAGTATAGTACGTACTGTAATTTATCAGCGACATAGTACAATGCTATGAAGCTTCCAGCTTCTGTTACATGTATCTTGCGTCCAAGGTTGCCCGTCGCAACATTTCATCAAATACAAAGGAGACTAACATGCATGCTATTACATCTTAATGATTGACAAATCATAGCAAATATGTACTCCCTCTGTTCCAAAATAAGTGTCTCAACTTTATGCAGGGGGTGTTTGTTTCCAGGGACTTTTTAGTGTAGGGACTAGAAAAAAGTCCCTCTTAGGGACTTTTTAACCAAACAACAGGGACTACTAGGGACTAAAACTTGCTTTTTGGGACTTAATGAAGAAGACTCTCAAGGAGAGTATTTTTTGGGACTTTTCCAACAATGCCCCTCCCTGCACCCATTGCCCCGCCGCCCCACGGTGTTGTTTTGTTGTTATTTTTCTGTATACTAGGGGTAACATGGTCATTCAATAACCTCTAGGGAGGGACTAGGGACTTTTTAGTCCCTGAAAACAAATAGGGAGGGACTTTTTAAGGAGTAGGGACTT
Source organism: Triticum urartu (assembly GCF_056163025.1). Taxonomy (NCBI): domain Eukaryota; kingdom Viridiplantae; phylum Streptophyta; class Magnoliopsida; order Poales; family Poaceae; genus Triticum; species Triticum urartu. The sequence goes on from NC_141876.1 coordinate 27,746,586, forward strand.
TTTAGTTGACACTAGAAAAAGTCCTAGGACTTATGAACCAAACAGGGCCTCAATATGGACTACATACGGAGCAAAATGAGTGAATCTACACTCTAAAATACGTCTATATACATCAGTGTTTGGAGTATGTACTAGTAGTTCATATTGAATGAAATCTATTAAAGGACATATATATTCCAAACAATATGATAATCTTTCTAACCAACGTAGTAGGGACGAGGAGTAAACGGAGGGAGTAGTAAAATTTTCTCCTCGTTCTGCGAGCCACCGCGCGCGTGGGCGAGGGAGCGGGCGTAAGGCATACAGTACTACTACTAGTAAGCAAGCTTCACCTCATCCTGCGAGCCACCGCGCCCGTGGGCAGGGGAGAGCGCGTAATAAGCAAGCTTCTCCTCGTTCTGCGAGTTGACGGGACACATCAAAAGTACTCTAGTGTATAGAGCCTTGCCTCTAAGGTAGGCCCACATGGTTTGCCTCTTTTTTAACATAATGCGTCAAGTCGCAATTTTTTTGTTCACCCGTGGTAGACGATCCTCCCTCCATCTAGTGGACAACTAGTACACGTGTCAAATTACCACATGGGCTGCCTTTTCGTACAGAAATGAGCTCCACCATGTACCCGCGCGGGTGTGGTTGGGAAAGAGCACTACAAGAAATCAGTTAATACATGACGGATTTCCGGTGACATTCTAAGAATCCGTCATGAACTAACCTAGTACGGCCCCAAAGCCCGCCGAAGCCCGCTGGAGCCCGTCTAACCCATTCCTCGTATAAAATCTAACCCTAAGCCTCTCCCTGCCCCCATCTCGTTCTCCCTCCGCCGCCGCCCCCATCATCTCCTTCCTTCTCCCCGATCCACTCCTTTCCGTCCTCCGCACACCGACCGCTCTGACGGTCTCTCCTTCCTCCACCCAATCCCCATCTCCAGGCCACTCCCGTACTTCCTCCACTCGTAATCCTAGTGGAAACCATCACCCCTACACACCATCGTCTACTATCCCCTCTGCCCTATCTTCACGAGGATGGTTGATCCGCACCATGTGCTGCTGATCTGTTGAGTTTGCGACAGTAGCCCGACTGATGAGATCCGCGTCTTGGGCGCGCGCAGATCCAACATGGGCTCAACCCCCGTTGTTGGCCTTGTTGGAGTGGAGCGACCGTGCGGTGGTCGGTCTGGGACAATGGCTCGCGGGAGGCCTTAGCCCTAGCCGCCACTGGATTCTGGTATGGCTCCCGCCCCTCCTGTTGGCTTCCTCGATGCCATGGCCTCATTATGCTACTTCGACCATAGCTTAGTTTCATTTGCCTAAGCCGGTAGCCATAACAGTCTTTCGTGGGCAGGGTGGAAATCCTAAGGCTGGTGTGTGGCCTCCCTCTTCAATTGATTGCTTAAGCTTGGCTACTGCCTTCTCCAAATCTTAGGGGGTGTGTGTGTGTCCATGCTGACATGGCGGCGGCATGTCTATCGAGGGCTACAGCATGTATATGAGTGAGATGTGGGTGCGTGCAGTAGCCGGTGTGTTGTGTTTGTGGGTTTCCTCTGAATCTTTAACACTAAATTTTCTCTGTATCTTTACACTGCAGGGTACCTAGTAGAGACAGGAGGCAGGTCGACCTCCTTGATTATGATCTCTGTTTTTTGGCATGTAGGTCTAGGTGGTGCCATAGTTTTGCCGAGATACCCTGCCTGCAGTGTAAAGATACAGAGAATTAATTTAGTTTGATTTTCTCTAAATTTATACGAGGCCTAGGTGGTCGGCCTGCCATACTTTGTTATACACGCTGCCAGTGGTGTACTATTGTGGAGGTTGACCTGGCTTGTCTAATACTAGTAGGCAGGTTGACCTGCCATAGTTTCTTATACACGCTGTAGTTCACTGAATTAAACACGAGTTGAAGAAACTACAGTAGTTCGTCAACCAGCTGCACTGGGCTATGTGGGCTTCTATCAAGATCTAATTTATTTTAATTTTCTACCAAGATCTAATTCAGTTTACATTTTTCTGACAGTTTGATGTGTCTCTGTTCTGTAAATCAATATAATTAAATGTTCTATATGCATTCAGTTTAGTTTTCTATCAAAATATAATTCAGTATGTATCAATGTAATCAGGTGGTGAATAATTTCATCAAATAGGAGACATGATTTCTGTTACTGTATAGTCTGTATTAATATGGCGACATGTTCTGTTTAGAGGTTTCTCCATACACTTCTGTCCATATTGTCAACTGCAGCTCATTGAATATATATAACCAGAATTAAGTTTAATCTGAATCTTAGAAGAAAATTACATCGGTACAGTGGCAGTCCTACAGCTATAATACAGAGGTTTAAACTTGTTCATTTGTGTACTAAGCACATGTAGTACTGCTACTATTAGTTGTGTGCCTACTAGTACTAGAACCAATGCCATGTTAGTTCACTCTCCCTCAACCTGGAGGCACACACCAAGCTAGGGCTTGCCAACACAGTGACACATATTTCTTCAACTCATGTGCTCCCTGCCAGGTCGACCTCCACAATAGTTTTGCCAACAAGTAAGGATTGATGTCTACTCTCCGATCCTAAATATTTTCCCTGATGTTTTCCCATCTTTTTTACGATCAGTTAACACTGTAATCTCCTTGATTATGATTTCTGTTTTTTGGGATGTAGGCCTAGGCGGTGCCATAGCAGCTGTGCTACTGCATGGCGCAAAATAGAGCTCGAGAGGGCGGCTGTGATAACTGTGGTGGAGCTGCTCTGTGATCAACCAGGGGTTGGTTCTCTACTGCCACTCCTATGATTTCTCCGGTATTTACATTCCCCAGCTCAACTGCTACTGAACTGCACCTATTTAGTTGATCTAGTTCTGAGTTAGGCATTTTTCACCATGGTGTGATTTTCTAATAATTTGTTTGTGCCCCTTGGATCTTGGTGGTGAAATTTATCATCTCGTGCACTTGAATTAAAGTAACCCCAGCATGCATATTGTTAAGAGCAATAGTTATACATCCTAAGAACCATTTGCCACTTAGTTCTATAGATTTATTAGTGGCAGCGGCTCATAGACTAAACTGCAGAACCATTTGTCAAGCAGTTGTTTTTTACTACTGTAGGTGCCTCGGATAAACATTTAGTTTCATGTGTATACATGTTGACACATGAAAATTTGAATGCCATTTTCTCGTCGGGTTTATATGGCCTCAACTGCTACTGAGTACTTGTGTTATCTAATGTATGTTCTATAACGTTGTCACTTATATGTCAACTTGATTGGACTTTCATTTAACCCACTTTTATTTGGATTAATTTTAGGCAACCTCACATTTATTTTTGTTTTTAAGTAGATACTTTGTTATTCTCTTATGTAGGCACAGTAAACTTTAAGAAATTTGGACAACAATTAATTTATTTTTGAAGTTTTTTCTAATTCTCTTATTTCTACTATCTACTATCTAATGTTGTTGTAAATATGTTAGGTATGATTGGGTAGCAGGCTTCTTGGTGCTGGCCAACACAATCCGCCATGACATGTACTTACCATTAGGAGGGCTGGTGACAAGAACCTGAATAACAAGCTCAATAGTATCATATGTTCTATTATTGTAAATTTGATTGTACTAGGTCCTAACCTTGTTGTGTGATATATTTTGGCAATATATTTGTAAATTATCATTACATAGAGGATTTTTTAAATTGATGTGGTATAGATACAAATGGATGGCTGCATATTGAATATTCATGTAACATATGATCACACTTTTGAAATACTTGGTCTTGGCCCAGAGTTGGTATTATGATTTGTGTAAATGCATTAGGCTAAAATATGTATTGGTTCAAAATTGGTGCATCATATGTGTGAAATTTAAATTGTGCCAAAATCCACGTAGATTTATGTGATGAAAAATAATGTCCACGTAGGCAGCCATGTCATTCCAATTGGTCGATCGAAATTCCTATATGGCATCGGTCCTGTGACAGTTTATTCCGTCATGAATGGTTGGGCCTAGTTTGGGCTGGGTGGGCTTTAGGGCAGATACATGACGGTCAAGGATTGTCATGGAAGGCCCGATGTCTAATTATGACACGATATACATGACGGATTTCAAATCCGTCATCGATGGGCACCCATGACAGTTTTGCATTGATGCATGACGGACAAGGACCGTCATGTATTAACAGGTTTCTTGTAGTGGAGACGGGAGTATGTGTGTCGTGCGTGCACCTCTTCTCTTCGTGCACGTCCCCACCTACGTGGGTGTGTGTGAGAGATACAAACCTAGAGAAATGGCTTGTGCGTTCCTGAGTGTTTTTTTTGGGGGGGAGGTTGATTTCGTGAATGTATTTGTGGGAATATGTGTCGATGACATCTCAAACAAAATTTTGCATGCAATGTGTGTGAAATGGAGGCCTATCCATATCATATATAGAGGGTCGGACGATCCACGAGAAGAGAGGGAGGGGTCATACATATCGATAGAGTCGAAGAGAGAATCAAGTGGGTGGGTGCGAGATCGATGAAGAGAGCCATCGAAATTGTGTGTGTGTGTGTGTGTGTGTGTGTGTGTGCAAGTCAAAGATATAGGGTGACTGACCTGCTGGAACGTCAGAGGGCACATGTCAAGTTTGTGTGTGGCAAGGAGACATGACTAGAGCGCTCGATGTATCGGTGTGTGCGTGTGTGTGGGAGGGGGTGGGGGAGGGGTAGGCAGAGGCCTAATTATAGAGGTAGAACGACTCGTGTATGTGTTGAGAAGGAGAGACCCAGCTATGTCTTGAGGGAGATCGGTCGACATCCATACATAACTGAAGGACGGGAAATAGGATGGGACAAAAAGAGGGAGGAGAGAGAGGGAGGGAGACGGGTAGAGTGCTGGATGGGTGATGGAGTTGCTTCTCGAAGATGGTGGGACATGCCTACTAGACAAACTGAGGGTGAAACTGCAATGTTATCAATAAGAGTGGGGATGTGTTTCTATGTGTGCCTGTGCATGATAGATCTGTCGGGACGCATCCATCGTTGATGAAGGGGAACCATGTGTTTGGTAAGCAAACCTAACTAGATCGGTAGATCAATTGTTGTTTGTCGGAGGAAGGGAGAGACATAACTAATGAGGTAGATCGATCGACGCGTGGGGAATAACGAGTTATAAGGACCTAGCTAGCTATATGTATAGCGGGAGATCGGTCGGTGTACGTCCATTTATTAGAGGAAAATAAGGCCCGGCGAGACGGATAGACAGAGAGAATGGAGCTAGGAGGTGGTGCGAGAGGCCCAGCTACTAGCTAGATAGGGGGAGGAGTGTGCGGTTGTGAGATCGATGAAAATAGGGGCGACAGTTTACACGTGTGTGGGACCGTATGAGAGACATGAGGCAAGGACACATAAAGGAGGAGATTGAAGGTGCGTGTGTATGTTGTAGGCAGACACCGCTGGAGAGGTTTATCGATCGGTGTGTGTCAGAAAGGAGTTGTGGAGACTGTGGGAGAACGACCTAAAGAAAAAAAATGAATGTGCCTGATGGATAGAATGCTGAGGGAGGGGGAGGGCGAGGAGGGCGTGTGCATGCACGAGAGAAAGTTAGTGGTAGCACTACAAAAAAATACACTTCCGTGATGATACATGTTTGTCACAGTAGGTCGCATTTTCTAACATGCATGTACATCCATGACGATTTTATGACAGAATCAAGATAGTCATACATGTGCTCTCGTAGAAGTGTTCCAGGACATTACCAAAATTATCATCACGGAAGTGTCCACTTCCATGACGATAAATCCCGCGTCACAGAAGTGCTTTCATCAAGGGTGACCGACACGTGGCATCCACCGTAACGGAACGCCGTTAAGCTATCGGGTCGGGTTTTGGATCCGATAACCCGTTAACAGCCCTAACCAATGGGGATTTTCCACGTGTAAAATCATCATTGGCTGGAGAAAACACGTGTCAGCTCATCGTTGGGACAGATGTCATCCACTCATTGGACAGAAGGCGCCTATGATACGTCGACACGTGGCACGACCAAACAGAGGCCCATTCCTATGAAAAGGCCGGCCCGTTTGACTTGGTCAAAAGGTGGCAGGTCGGCCCATGTAAAGCCTGTTAACGGCTTGTTTGCATATAGCCCATTTACAGCCCGCTAACCCAAGGCCCGTTATGCCCTATCCGAATTAGGCCCAGTAGCATCATCTGGGCCACCCAATATGATTCCAGCCCGTTTTCACTTCTGGAACATGTATGGCCCATGACGTATTTTGGCCCATATGAGGCCCTTTGTAACTCTTGGCCTATTAACGGCCCATAGTGAAACTGGCCCGTAATGAACAGTGTATCACTTTACACCCATTAACGGCCCGTGGTGAAACTGGCCCGTAATGAACAGTGTATCACTTTATACCCATTAACGGCCCATTATTCCGTTGGGCTGTTTCCAGCCCATGTTATCTTTCGGCCTTCTCAGAGCCTATTTATTCTTGGGCTCATTTCCAGCATTCGTTTACCTACGGCCCATTACTGTCATTTTCTGCTTGTGGGCCAAATTCAGCCCGTGGTTACAGTCGGCCCGTTTGTGGTCCGTTAATATGTTGGTCCGTTTTCATAGCGTCATCAAATACGGCCTATTAAAGATGGCCCGTTATGGTCGGCCCATGAACGGACGATTCCAACTCTAGCCCGTTTACGGCCATGATTCGGTTTGTTTGGCCCATGTTTGGCTAATCGATCATACGGCCCGTATAAGGCCCATTGATGATACGGCCCGCAGAAGGCCCATTGTTTCTACGGCCCGTAGAAGGCCCATTGTTTCTACGGCCCGTAGAAGGCCCACTGTTTCTACGGCCAGTAGGAGGCCCAGTGTCACTACAGTAAATATTAGCCCATGGTTATTGTGGCCTAGTTTTAAAAAATAGGTTATTGCAGCCACTAGCTAACCCTGGAAAAAGAACTGCAATGACTACAAGCAAACAAATAAACAAGACAACAAGGAAATAAATAAGCAAGCAACTAATGCTAGGCTATCCCAGCTATTACACATATTACATCCACTGGGCATCAAAGTTCGCCACCAGTGCAAATATAGGGAACAAAGCGGCATATCATATACATTGGTTGTCAAAGTTGGCAACCAGCGCAAATAAACGTCGCAGCAAAACAAATCTAGAACTGAAACCACTTCAAAAGATCTCAAGAAACAATATCCTGGGTACCCATAATGCTGGCAAGATGCTTAGCAAGCTTATTAACTTTCTCTTGTTTGGCGCTTAAATCCTCCAACGCTTGTTGTAGCACCAGAAAATATGCATCTGAATTCTGCAGGGACTTCCTCAGTCCTTCAGCTCCTGTCGCAGCACATCTGATCGATGTCTTTCAACTTGAAGTTGAGACTCAAGAAGACGAACTGATTCAGGCAGCGAGTTCGAAGAGCTTGTGCCAGCAGTAGTGGCCAGTAACTAGAATACTACATCAAGACATGACTTTTGGATTCCCTCACTGTCGTCAAGATAGTTTTTATCAGCTTTCTTGGAGACCAACAGGGATGTCTCACTATCTTGAACCTTATCTGCATTACTTCCTTTACCATTGGATAACACGGTATTGTTCTCCAATATTTTGTCCACATTCTAAAAGAGAAACAAGCAGACACATCACATGTTTACCATGTTGTATATGAAACTTATTTTGGTAAATGAGTTCAGTAGTAAAGTGGACAGGATAACATCATGAAACAAACATATATCTATGTACCATGGTCACTTTATGGTCTATATCATTCTAGTTTTTGTTGCCAAATCAAGATAGAGATAAAGTTCAAATAATATTTGTTCAAGACAAAGCAAAATAGACAGAATATAAGTGTGGGTAACTATAGAGCAATAACAACACTTGTAATGTGCATGACATGAGAACATAACTGTTTATTCAATTGAAACTGAAATCAACATAGAGCAGGTTACAACAGCAAACCAGTTAAAGAAACAGGTTTAAAACATACCTGTTGCACCATTGGAGTTTCAATTCAATCCTTCAAATTTGAAAATAGTTGGTATGAGTAAATACAGTAATGCAAGAGCAAAGGAGTATGAACCATAGCTACAGAACCTGACCTGAGAACAAATCTTCTTCTCCTTTAAGCGTTGAGTTGGGATTCGGAGTGGTGGTCCTCGTGCTTTGGGCATTGCAGTTCCCTTACTAACTGCTCGTGTTTGGGTGCTCTGTGGTGGAGATGGTGTTGTGTCAACTGGAACTGGGTTACTATCTGCCGGGGTTGGGGTTAGAAGGGGTGTAGCTGGTTCTCTGTCCAACTGGGTAGGTGTACAATCTGTGAGAGTCTGGGTTATGTGTGGTGGATCTGGTCCTTGGGCAAGTACAACCGTGGTTCTATCTACATCAACTGGTAGCACTATCTTTTCTGAAGATCGTGTTGTTACCCCCTTAGATACTGCCATCACGCTCTCCAATTCAAATGGCTGATAAACAAGAAAAGTAATTGAAAGTATAGACAATGTATGATAGACAGGTGCAATGGATAGCGGGGAATAAAAGAGGGCATGAAATAATTCATATTTATGTTGTCTAACCAAACAGGATAGCATGACACAATTTCACATATATAATGGCTAGCTAAAGAGGATAGCATGACACACTTTCACATTATGATGGGTAACTAAAAAAGATGGAAAGACATAGTTCAAAATATAAGACTATGTAAACAGGATGACATGACATAACTATATAATGTGTTTATTAAATAGGTTGGCATGCCATAATTCACATACATTCACGAATAGAATGCCATAATTCAAAATATGATGACTGTAAACACTAAACAGGATGAGATGATATAACTATATGATGTCATTATTAAATGGGTTGCCATGCCATAATTCAGATAGATGATGTGTATGTACTATGTAAACATGATGGCATGATATAATTCAAATATATGATTTATATAGTAAGCAAGTAAGCAGATGGCAATCCATATATGATGTAAAAACTAAGCAATGCAAGACAACATGCATGACATGGGTAATATAACCCTGCCAAGTTTGAGCATAGAGCTCAGGGGGGGGGGAATAGGACTGGTCATCAGTCTCTGAATCCTCCTCTGAGGAGCTCTCTGTGACCAGCAAGATGTCTGCTTCAGCAGGTAGCATTGTCTGCTCTGAATACCTTGTTTTCACTCCAGATACTTCCATCACCGCTTCAAATGGCTGATGCACAGGAAGAGTAGTTGAATATACAAATGTTGTCGGCAAATGGAACACGTAATAAAAAATGATAGCTTGATATAATTCACATACATGATGATTGGCTAAACAGCATGGCATTGCATAATTCACATATATAATGCCTTTGCAACCAGATAGCATTGTATAATTCACATATATAATGTCTTGCAACAAGATGGCAATGCATAATTCACATATATGGTAATTAGACACTGAACAGGTGGCATTCACACAAAGCATGTCTAAACTAATCAAATGACATAGCAATGCGAGACACCATACGCACGATATGAGAAACATAACCCTGACAAGTTAGAGCATACACCTCGGGGGGGAATAGGACTGGTCATCTGTCTCTAAATCCTCCTCTAAGGAGCTATCCATAACCAGCGAGATATGCGCTTCGTCAGATAGCATAGTCTGCTCTGAAGACCTTGTTTTCACTCCAGAATTTGCCATCACCGTGTCAAATGGCTGATGCACATGAAGAGCAGTTGAATGTACTAACATTGTTGACAAATGTAATATGTAACGGAAAAAAAGGATGGCCTGATATAATTTACATATAAGATGACTGGCTAAGCAGGATGGCATTGCAAAATTCACATATATGATGCCTGGCTAAACAAGATGGCATTGCATAATTCACATAAACGATGAATAAACTAAACAGATGGCATTCGCACAAAGGATGTCTAAACTTAGCAGATGACATATTTGATGTATAAAGTAAGCAATGCAAGACACCATATGCATGATATAACCAACACCAGCATGCCAAGTTAGAGCGAACACCTCAGGGGGTAAATAGGAGTTGTCTTCTCCTTCTGAATCCCCCTCAGAACAGATATCTTCCTCTCGATTACAATCCGAAATGCGTGGAGGGGGGCTGCCTTTGCGCCTACCATGGAGCGGCGTCTACATGAAATTTTATTGCCACGCAAGGCTCGTCTCTTTTGCTCTACATGTTCGGTTCCATTGTTTACAATAACTGTCATGCATAGGAATAAAACATAGTGAGATTATGTAAGGAGTGCATGCAGAAATCCAGAGTGATGGTAGAAACTTGTGGATAGACCCAAAACCAATAATAGCAGGCAGATAATGGCTTCAGTTAAAAATACAGATAATGGCTTCTTTACTGTTTGTTTCCCACCCAACATGAAACTCATAGTAGACACCGGAGATTAACCAGATAGTAGATAGATACTATTGATAGCGGCCCCGATATGTACCCCACAACCATTTAAAAACTCAAGTTTGACCATTAGTTTGGAGCTGACTCAGAGTCTAATTGGTGAACAGGACAATAAAGTAGCATGTAATATTAAGCGATGCATAACGTAAGCAGACACGAAAGAGTGCGACCTCTCTTGCGGACCCGTGTAGTCCTCGAGGTCATCTGCTCGGTTGATGATGGTAATGCAGTTTTCATGGCTGCCAGCGGCGGGGAAGAAGATCTGAGGCGGCGAAAGACAGTCTGGAGGCCGGATCCCTCCTGTGCTGGACCCTTCTGTCGTTGGAGCAGCTGAGCTGGGGTGGACGACGGCGCAGCAGGAGCGGGACAAACCACGCAAGGTTTTCTTTGACAACTATCTATAAGAGAAGTAATTTTGTAAGGGCTCATTTGAATTGGAGGATTCCAACAATGCAGGGATAGGAAATAGACAGGAATAGGATAGGAATGCACGTGCAAAACAGAGAATTTAAAAACACAGGATTTCTGCCAATCTGGGTGTTTGATTCACAACAATTGGAAGATCACAGGATGCAAAGAAGCATGGTGAGATTAAGTCAAACCACAAGAAAATGTACGGTTATAATGCTATTATGCTACTATCTCTTAGTCTTCTGCTTCATGAATAGGAATTTGAAAAGGAGGACAAGTGAAAATTAAAATTCCTACGTTTCTTCTTTCAAGGAGACACTAAAGGAACAAATCCGTGTGCTCAGTGGACAATATATATAACATGTAGAGTAAAAAAGAGATGCAACAAGTGTACAACCTCTTTGGCGAAGCCATGTCAATCTCAACATGATTGGGCTGGCTGGTGAGGATGCTCCTGCTGACTTTGCTGTCGGAGGAGGGGAAGAAGATCTAAGGTGTCTGGAGATGGAGCCCGAGGTACTGCTCCGCTGTGATGGAGCGTTTCGTCGTTGGAGCAGCTCAGGTGAGTTGTACGACGCCGAGGCTGAAGCAGGACAAGAGAGACAACGAACAACGTTAACCTGAGTGGAATTCTATTAGCATCTCCAATACATGACGTAAAATACATAACCACAAAGTGCTAGATGTAAAATATATCAACCGCTCATCTCTAAACTTAACTGTCGAAACTGAACTTAACTGTCAAAACTGAACTTAACTGTCGAAACTGAATTTTGCTGTCGAAACTGAATTTTGCTGTCGAAACTGAACGCACTAGCAAGGTGAGGCTACATGTCGGTCGACTGACTTTTTCATCTCTGGTCAGTCGATTTTGCAGCCGTTGGATAAAAAATCAAGGGCCTGCGGTTCATCTTCAACCTCCACCCCCCTGAGCCGCCAGCCACCACCGGCCAAACAGCAGCCCCCCGCCGTCCGCGGCCGGCGGTGCGCCGCCCCTCCCGCCCCAAAAACACTCCCCACCGCCAGTCCGCCGCCGCCCCGGCCATCCCTCCAGGACCCCCGTGCCGAGCTTTTTCTCCGGCGATCCCCACGCCACCGCCCCGCCAACGCCCCGCCACCCCCGGCGACCATCGCCCCCATCCTGAACCCTAAGATAGATAGTAGGGTACCTCTCCGGCGAGCCCCCCTCCCTGTTGTGGCTGGTTCTTCCTTCACCCCGGCGAGCCCCCCCCCCCACCCCCTGAAAATCGACTGACCCAAAAGTCGATTCGGTCGACTGAAGTGTAGCTAAATCGGAGCAGCATCGCAAGCAAGAGCAAGAGCGAGAGTAGCAGTGCGAGCAAGAGCAATAGCAAGAGCAGACCAAGAAGGGGACCGAGAGCAAGAGCAGAGCAGCAGCGCGAGCGAGAGCTAAAGCAGCAGCAGCTCCTACTGATGTGGACGTCGCCGCCGAGGGAGCGACGCCGTGGAGGAACTGGCCGGCGTTGCCGCCGTGGATGGAGCCGCACCGTGTCGGCTCGGGACCGAGCGCCGGCAGCACCGTGAGATCGAATCAAGAAGAAAATGCGGCGATTAGTGTACAACCTCTTTGGTGGCGCCGATTAGGCCGCAGCTTCATCCGAGGAAACGACGATGATGATGCTCTTCCGATGGTGCAGGTGAAGACGGCGGTGTGGGAATGGAGGTGGCACGAAAGACGAGGGGAACATCGGGGTAGCTCCTTGGAGGTGTAGGACGGGGTGGCTGAACCGGCGGGACAATGAGATAGACGACGGATCCTCATCCGGTACGATGGATGAGGGACGTCGAGGTGTTGCTGTGGACGACGTCGTCGGGGAAGAGGCTCCGGCTGGGTGGCGGATGGAGCAGGGTGTGGGGTTTCGTCATGGGTTTTCGCGGCCTCGGTGTACGAATGGGTGGGCGGATGGGATGGCAGTGGGGAACCATGGCTTAGAGACGTGGTTATCCGAAATATGGGGTAAGTTACGAAAGTACCCCCACCGATTTGAGGCGGTTCTTTCGGTTCAGGGGTACCACAGGCATTTCGCGTGTTGGGATTTCACAGGAGGTGGGAGTTTTCGCGCGCATTGTAATTTTGGAATAGCAAGGCACGGGTTGAGATGGAGGGAGTTGTCGGAGCACAACGAGACAAACATATATCTTAAATATTTCGGGCTAACAAGGCGCGGGTTGAAATTTCCGGACAAGCCTAACACGTACTGTACCAAATCAATGCGCACTACAAATGTCATTCAAAACTTTGAATTCATGTTATGTTCAATTAAAATATTTCTCTACGTGTATAATGCATGCAACCTACTACTCAAATGAACGTTTTAGTGCATCCAAACGTATATACTACCGCTTCAATATGAACTAAATTTGAATTCATTTCTCTATTTGAATAAGATCTACAGTAATGATTGTTGTGAAGTCAAAGCATTTGAATTCGTTTCTCTGTTTTAATAAGATCTACAATCATCATTATTGTCAAGTTAAACCATCGTTTGTGTATTATCTTCACAGCACACCACATGATTAGTCTCGAGTTACATATGAACTATGTGTACTATATGAACTCGAAGTAGATTTTTTGAATCCACTTTATTTTGATTTCAAATCACATTACATTTCTAGCTCTAGCTAGATCTTCATAATCTAAACCATGTCTCATATGTATAATGTGTTTATCACATTATGTATGGTGCCCCGCCCCCTACGCCTACAAGTATTTAGATGTGAGTTGCAAACACCACACATTACCACAAATTCAAATAAAATGTGAGAATGTTCGATATATAGTATTGTTTAGATTGTTCGATATTTAGTTGTAAGCTGCAAATGCCACACATTATCACAAATTCAAATAAAATGTGAGATTGTTTGATGTATAGTATGGTTTAGATTGTTCAGCATTTAGCTGTGAGTTGCATATGCCATGCATTATCACATTATGGTATAACATGTGCACAGCACGTGTATCACCGCTATATTCATGCATGCAATGTTTAAAACACTATGATCTCCTATTCAAATATATGAATCCGCTTTCATATCAAATTATGATCTTTGTTAGTCTCTTACACCCACACAATCCTCTAACCTTTGTAGCTACCACTAACTTTCTCTCGTGCATGCACACGCCCTCCTCGCCCTCCCCCTCCCTCGGCATTCTATCCACCGGGCACATTCATTTTTTTCTTTAGGTCTATCTCCCACAGTCACTACAACTCCTTTCCGACACACACCGATTGATAAACCTCTCCAGCGATGCCTTCCTACAACATACACACACACCTTCAATCTCCTCCTTTATGTGTCCTTGCCTCGTGTCTATCATACGGTCAGACACACGTGTAAACTCTCGCCCCTCTTTTCATCGATCTCACAACCGCACACTCCTCCCCCTATCTAGCTAGTAGTTGGGCCTCTCGCACCACCTCCTAGCTCCATTCTCTCTGTCTATCCGTCTCGCTGGGCCTTATTTGCCTCTAACAAATGGACATGCACCGACCGATCTCTCGCTATACATATAGCTAGCTAGGTCCTTATAACTCGTTTTTACCCCACACGTCAATCGATCTACCTCATTAGTTGTGTCTCTCCCTTCCTCCGACAAACAACAATTGATCTACCGATCTAGTTAGGTTTGCTTACCAAACACATGGTTCCCCTTCATCATCCATTGATGCGTCCCAACAGATCTATCACGCACATGCACACACAAAAACACATCCCCACTCTTATTGATAACATTGCAGTTCCACCCTCAGTTTGTCTAGTAGGCCTCTCCCACCATCTTTGAGAAGCAACTCCATCACCCATCCAGCACTCTACCCCTCTCCCTCCCTCTCCCTCCCTCTATCTCTCCTCTCTCTCTCTCTGTCCCATCATATTTCCTGTCCTTCAGTTATGTATGGATGTCGACCGATCTCCCTCAAGACATAGCTGGGTCTCTCCTTCTCAACACATATACGAGTCGTTCTACCTCTATAGTTAGGCCTCTGCCTACCCCTCCCCCACCCCCTCCCCCCACACACACTGATACATCGAGCACTCTAGTCATGTCTCCCTGCCACACACAAACTTGACATGTGCCCTCTAACGTTCCGGTTGGCCAGTTGCCCTATATCTTTGACTTGCACACACACACAATTTCGATGGCTCTCTTCATCAATCTTGCACCCACCCACTTGATCCTCTCTTCGACTCTATCGATAGCTATGACCCCTCCCTCTCTTCTCGTGGATTGCCCGACCCTCTATGTATGATATGGGTAGGCCTCCATTTCACACACATTGCATGCAAAATTTTGTTTGAGATGTCATCGACACATATTCCCACAAATAATTCACGAAATCAACCCCCACCCCACGCCCACCCCAAAACAAAAAACACTCACGAACGTGGTTTGTATCTCTCACACACACCCATGTAGGTGGGGGCGTGCACGAAGAGAAGAGGTGCATGCACGACGCACGTACTCCCGTCTCTTTCCCAACCACACCCGCGCGGGTACACGGTGGAGCTCATTTCTGTACGAAAAAGGAAGCCCATGTGGTAATTTGGCACATGTACTGGTTGTCCACTTGGTGGAGGGAGGATTGTCTACCACGGGTGAACAAACAAATTGCGACTTGACGTGTTATGTTAAAAAAGAGGCAAACCATGTGGGGCCTACCTTAGAGGCAAGGCTCTATACACTGGAGTACTTTTGATGTGTCCCGTCAGCTCGCAGAACAAGGAGAAGCTTGCTTAGTATGCCGTCTCCCCCGTTCCTAAATATAAGTCTTTGTAGAGATTTCACCATGAACCACATGCGGATGTATATAGATGCATTTTAAGTGTAGATTCATTCATTTTGTTCCGTATGTAGTGGAATCTCTACAAAGACTTATCTACTAGTAATAGCTAGCCCCCACTACTAGGAATTCTCTATCCTCTCCTTGAGCCACATCATCAAAATTAATGTAGCCGTTAGATGAAGTAAATCAGTCCATAATAGCCATCTGATCTAGACGTTGAGAGGCTCCGCACTAAGCCACATGCAAGCATGCAGAAATACCGTGGCACATGCATGTGAGTGGGTTTTAAATCACATCAACATGTCTGCATGCAAGCATGCACCGGTAGCATGCATGTAAGTGAGCTTTTAAGTCCCATTAACATGTCAAAAAGAAAAATATAATCCCATTATGCAGTAGGAGTTGGCTGATCTTTTTTCCTTACGTGAGATGATCTAAATGATGATGGGAGTTTATTTAGATTGGCTACCGCATTTGTCATGCGGTTATAGAGTTTTTTTAGTTCTATAAAATCGATAATTTTGCGCAGAGAGATATACCGCTGTTCCGCGGCAACGCGCGGGGACTCATCTAGTAATATTTAGGAACGGGGGGAGTACTATGTAAATAGTTAGGTGTCGCACGGTGATAGTGTGAGGTGGGCCATGTAATCACTGAGCCTGCGTGTTTTCACTCCTCTTGCATGCCTCCGCTGTAAGAATGGAGAAAATTGTAATCTAGTAGTAATACCTCATTTCGCCGAAAGAGTGGGACATCCAGCAGTCCTACCACCTCAGTAATAAAGACCAATGAGCCATCAAATCACATAGACCCAGCAGTAAGTTGAATGGACGAAGCAACCATCACTCTTGCGCCAGTGAGAGGTCGCGTCCGCTCTGCCCGGGCATGAATGCGACACCGATTCTTTGGAGTGGCGCTGTGTGTTTCGGGCGGGAAGCGCGCGGGCGATGGAGGGGCTTTGGGTGGGCCAGGCTGGTCAGGAGCGGGCGTGGCAGCTGTCCGCATGTCCCTACCGGACATGCCCGGAAACGAGAGGATGCACCGACTCTCACGGCTAAAATCGTATGATACGTCTCCAACATATCTATAATTTTTGATTGCTCCATGCTATATTATCTACTGTTTTGAATGTTTATGGGCTTTATTATACACTTTTATATCATTTTTGGGACTAACCTATTAACCCAGAGCCCAGTGTCAGTTTCTGTTTTTACCCTGTTTTAGGGTTTCGAAGAAAAGGAAAATCAAACGGAGTCCAATTGACCTGAAACTTCACGGAACTCATTTTTGGAAGGAAATAAGCCTAGAAGACTTGGAGTGCACGTTGGGGAACCTACGAGGAGGTCACGAGGCAGGAGGGCGCGCCCACCCCCCCTGGGCGCGCCCTCCACCCTCGTGAGCCCCTCGTGGCCCCCCTGACGTACTTCTTCTGCCTATATATCTCCATATACCCTAAAAACATCCGAGAGCACAATAGATCAGGAGTTCCGCCGCCAGAAGCCTCCGCAGCCACCGAAAGCCAATCTAGACCCGTTCCGGCACCCTGCCGGAGGGGGCAATCCCTCTCCGGTGGCCATCTTCATCATCCCGGTGCTCTCCATGACGAGGAGGGAGTAGTTCTCCCTCGGGGCTGAGGGTATATACCAGTAGCTATGTGTTTGATCTCTCTCTCTCTCTCGTGTTCTTGATTTGGCACGGTCTTGATGTATCGCGAGCTTTGCTATTATAGTTGGATCTTATGTTTCTCCTCCCCCTCTTCTCTCTTGTAATGAATTGAGTTTCCCCTTTGAAGTAATCTTATCGGATTGAGTCTTTAAAGATTTGAGAACACTTGATGTATGTCTTGCCGTGGATATCTGTGGTGACAATGGGATATCACGTGATTGACTTGATGTATGTTTTGGTGATCAACTTGCGGGTTCCGCCCATGAACCTATGCATAGGGGTTGGCACATGTTTTCGTCATGATTCTCTGGTAGAAACTTTGGGGCACTCTTTGAGGTCCTTTGTGTTGGTTGAATAGATGAATCTGAGATTGTGTGACGCATATCATATAATCATACCCACGGATACTTGAGGTGACATTGGATTATCTAGGTGACATTAGGGTTTTGGTTGATTTGTGTCTTAAGGTGTTATTCTAGTACAAACTCTAGGGCTGTTTGTGACACTTATAGGAATAGCCCAATGGATTGATTGGAAAGAATAACTTTGAGGTGGTTTCGTACCCTACCATAATCTCTTCGTTCGTTCTCAGCTATTAGTGACTTTGGAGTGACTCTTTGTTGCATGTTGAGGGATGGTTATGTGATCCAATTATGTTAGTATTATTGAGGGAACTTACACTAGCGAAAGTATGAACCCTAGGCCTTATTTCCACACATTGCAATACCATTTACGCTCACTTTTATCATTTGTTACCTTGCTGTTTTTATATTTTCATATTACAAAAACTATTATCTACTATCCATATACTACTTGTATCACCATCTCTTCGGCGAACTAGTGAACCTGTACAATTTACCATTGTATTGGGTGTGTTGGGGACTGTAACATCCCAAATTTTGCAATTCGGAATGTTATACACTAGATCATCATGCATATCATATTTCTTGCATTTTTGGTAGATCCTAGAAATTTCACGCAACTCAAGGACCCTCGGAGAGAGTTGGAGATTTCGTTATTTTCATATTTGAGAGTTTTCTCGAATTTGAAAATAGGATCATTTGATTTATTATTTCATCTTCAAACAATTTTCCCTTATCAAAAAAAAAATATAAGAGAGGGAATAATATGACTTTCCCAAAATTGAGGAAAAATGAGGATTTAATAAATAGATCAAGTTTTGGTTTTGCCGGAGTCTTATTTGCATTTTATTTGGATCGGGAAAAATGCGTGTTTTAAAAATTGCATTTTAGGTCCGAAGAAAAGTTCATTTTGTTCGGCTCATTTTTAGGAGTCGGGGAAAGTTTACTTTAGAAATTTTGGAGCCCGTTTAGATTTTCTTTTCTGTGTTTTTCTGCGCGTGGAATTATTTTTAAAAAAAACCTGCAGGCCAGCCGGGCCAAAGGCCCAGCCAGCCGCCGCCCCCAGCAGCGCTGCGCGCCAGGCGCCAGGCGCCAGCCAGGCCGCCGCCTCGCTCTAAGCCGAGTCCGGCTTGGACTCTAGCCGGTTAGCCCCTCCCCTTTCCTTTGTTTCGTTTTCCTATTCCTACTCTATTTCTTGTCCCCTACCCCAAGTTTCCTCCCCCCCTCCCCAATATAAATACCCCAACACCCCCCCCCCTCTAAACCCATCAAATCAAACCCCAAGCCCTCCACCGCACCCCACACCCGCGCCGCGCCCCAAGTCGCCGCCACCGCGCCACCCCACACCCGCGCTGCCGCACCTTGCCCACGCCACAGCCGCACCTTGCCCACGCCGCCGCCGCCCTACGCCGCCGCTGGAGCCTCACGCCGGAGACCTCGCCGGAGGTTGCCCCGCGTCTCTTTTCCTCGGATCGTTTTCTTCTAATCGTTCTGATTCTTTTCTTCTCTTCAGATTCGTTTTCTTTCCGGTTCTTTTCTAAACCGTTCCTGTTTTCTAGATCGGTTTTTCGTTTCTTTTTCGGTTTTCTTCTCCAAAACCCTAGATCGGATTCGTTTTCTTTTCCGAGTTAGTTGCCTTTGGACCGTTCGTCGGACCGTTCGTCCTAACGAACGTGATCACCGGATTCTTCTAGGTTAACGAACGTCCGTTCGTATAACCGTTCTTCTTTTTCTTCTCGTCGGATTTATTCCGCGATCGCGATCTCAGATCCGATCTTCGTTCTAGTTTATCTTCTCGCTCGTTTATCGGAATCAGGTGATTCAAGCGCCTGGAGTTTCGTTTCGAAACCGCCATTCCGTCTAATCGACTTAAAACAAGCTTTTGCTTCAATAAAATTTGACCTAGTTTCAACTTGCTAGAACCGAGTTGTTTTCTTCCGCCGTTTGTTTTCTGTTTCTTTGTTCGGTTCGTTCTTTCTTTGCAACCGGAGTTCTTAAATTGAACTTTCTGGTTCGTTCTCTTGTTCGAGTTTTACCTGTGCATTAGATGAGTACTTATTGTGTGCTTGTTGTTTGTCTGCGATAGTTCACCCGGATTGCGCCGCTTGTTACTTCGAAACCCTAGGTCTCGCGGATCATCAGCAAGGCAAGTAACACTTTGATCATACCTTTCTACAACCCATGTTTTATTGCATTAGATCAATCCTCACACATTGCATGACTAGGATCTAATTAAATGTGGGATGGGAAGTAGATGAGGTAGTACCTATTACCTGTTTATTATCAAACCTTTGGGAGTTACTTCTATGTTTGCTTATTATGCCATGCTATGCTAGTAGACGTGGATTGGGTGAGTGATATCCATGACAGATGTGAGTTGATAATTTAATGGTTTATCTAAGGTGGCAACTTAAACACACATCTGGGTGGATTGAGGCACCTGATGTCTATCAGGACTTGCCTGTTTTTTTGACCGCCACCCAGGCTCAAAGGGATCATAAGATCATTCATACTAGTAACTTCCGTGTGCAGCCACAAGCCATTATGGGCTCTGGCATAGTTGATTAAGTTGTGCGAACTCTTACAGTGGTAGACTAGCAGATGTAGGGGATGTAGGTGTACCGGTCTACCCGATCGTTAGCACCTCTGAAAGACTGTGTCTCGGTCATCCGTTTCTCAAACACCATGTAGTGCGAGAAATCCAACGGAGGCGATCGAGTCTTGTGGGGAAAAGTGCGCAAACCTCTGCAGAGTGTATAAACTAATCATGATTAGCTGTGTCCCCGGTTATGGAAAACTTGAGTATCTAGTACTTGAATATCATGTGAATCTCAACATGTTACTTCTAATTAATGTTGTTGGGTTTTAATTGTTCACTTAATTGGGATCGGAATGCTGTCAACCATTCTCGATGTTTCACAACCACCATGATAGTTAAATAAATTTATTCCTTTGCAGTAGGGAAAAACTGGCTTTACGCAAAAACAGTAACCATAGAGCTTTCCACCAGCCATATATGCATATAGTATAGCTGTTTCATTCCATTACTCTCTATGTGTTACTTTGCCAGCATATTCCATGTGCTGACCCGTTTTCGGGCTGCAACTTCTCATGTTGCAGACTTTTCAGACGACGAGTAAGGTGCTTTAGGTCGTGGTCCTATACTCAGTGATGCCGTTGGAGTTGATGGACCCTTTTATCTTCTGAGTCTTCCGTTGTTATCCTTATTAGATGGCCTTAAGCCATACTTATTGTAATAAGTTCTCTTTTGAGACAACGATGTAATAAGTGTGTGATTGCCACTCTGCTATAAATCCTTCGATGTACTGTGTGGTGTCAGCATTACTGATCCAGGGATGACACCTGAGCACAGAGCACTTGATCCATTCGGGTCGGGTCGCTACAGAGATGGTATCAGAGCACACGCTGACTGTAGGACACGACCACTAAGTTAAAGCCATAGATTACCATTCTCTTCTCATTTTATAACTCCTCATCTTTTCTACTCTTTTAGGATGACGCACGCGAAGATTAAGTACGCTCAACCGGATGAAGGCACACCTTTTGGATTTCACCTGAAGGAAGTCACCAAGTACCTGAATATTGGATTACCAAGCTTCACGGGAACTTTCAACGCCACTCTGCCTGAAGAGGAGCGCTGGAAGATTCAAGCTCATGTTCCGGGAAGGACATTCACGCCAATCACGAAACCCATAGATAGTGTTTTCAATGCACCAACCTGGAGTCTGGGAAGGAGCATGGCAGCTCATATCACCATAGGACGCATTGGAGAAGTTTATCAAGAAGACCTCAAGGACACTATCTACCAGATTTGCGGACGCCGAGATGAACAATGGGAGTTAGTCAGCACCAAGAAGGATAGATCCATTGCATCTTTCATCCAGGAGTTAAACCGGCACATTCGGCGCCACGAGAACCAGATGTGCAATGATATGATAGAGTTGAAGAATGCGAAGGCAAGGATCATCGAGCTAGAAGGAGAACTGAAGTCTACACGCAAGGACTACATGGACGAGATCGTAGCTCTAGCAAGACACAATGGCGATCTTAAGCAGGAGATTGAAGAACTCAAGAGGAAGTTAGCATCCAAAGAGGAAGACGAGTACGTCGCATGTCCGGACAACTACATCATCATCGACGACACCGATTCGGATCCAAGTGAACCCGACTTTGAAGACGAAGCTAGAGCAGATATCATGGAGTCTTCCACCGGTTCAAATTTCTAGATGACCACCAGATAGTAGTAGTATTCCCCCATGTAAACACAATAGTTCGAGCACTTTTGCGATAGATTTAGACCGTTTGTAAGCCCTTGTTTGATTGATTGAAGTGATTTTGTGTGCATTTGCTCATGTGCATTGGGGTAGTGTTTTCCCTTTAGACCCCCTCTATTCTTAATTCTCGTCTTTTCTAAACCCTCAGATGCCTCCAAGACATGACAATGGATTTCCACCGGAGCTCACTCAGTTGATCCAGCAACAGAATCAATTGATGCAGATATTAGTCCAGAACCAGCAGAACAACAACAACAACCCACCACCACCACCGCCACCTGTTGACCACTTAGCCCGTTTCCTTAGGCTGAATCCGCCAGTGTTTTCCAGTAGCACCGAGCCAATAGTAGCAGACGATTGGCTCCGCAAGATAGGAAGGGAGTTGACCACGGCAGGATGCATGGATGGTGAGAAAGTAAAGTTTGCCGCTCACCAGCTTGACGGACCCGCGGCAGCATGGTGGAAGAATTTCACAGCCACTTACCCAGTTGACACTGTCACATGGGATCAGTTTCAGCAAGCTTTCCGCACTGCCCATGTTTCAGCAGGAGCTATGGCCATAAAGAAGCATGAGTTTCGCAACTTACGCCAAGGAGGAAGGACAGTTGGCTAGTACGTTGACGACTTCAGCAAGTTAGCACGTTATTCCCCAGATGACGTTGCTACGGATGCAGCTAAGCAGGAGAAGTTTCTGGAAGGATTGAATGATGAGCTAAGCATGCAGTTGATGGTAGCCACTTTCAACAACTACGAGGAGTTGGTAGATCGTGCCATCATGATTGAAGGAAAGCAACAGCAGATTGAGAACCGTAAGAGGAAGTATGGACAGGGGAAGTATAACTCTGGAGCCCAGCAGAAGCCCCGTTTTGCCCCTAAACCGGGATTTCAGTTTCAGCACACCCATGGAGGAGGTAGCTCGCACAACCATAATGGCCACAAGAATGGTAATGGGAATGGAGGAAGCAACAGCCAGAACCGGACCACCCCATCGACCCCAACCAAGAGAGATTTGAGTCAAGTCACCTGTTTCAAGTGTTCCAAGACCGGACATTATGCAAATGAATGTCCTGAAGGCCAGAATGGAAATGGCAATGGAAGCTCTGGGAAGAAGCCGAACCCTTTCAATAGGGGACAGGTGAACCACATTAATGTGGAGGAGGTTGAAGATCAGCCCGATGCAGTAATAGGTAAGTTTTTGGTTAAGTCATTTACTGCACTCGTTCTTTTTGATACTGGTGCATCGCATTCATACATATCAAGGGGATTTGTGGAAAAGTATAGCCTGCCCACTAGGATTCTTAAAACACCTATGCTAGTAAGCTCACCAGGAGCAGAGTACATGGCCAGACAAGGATGTTTTCAAGTGCCATTAAGTATAGGAAGGCATGTTTTCCCAACGGATTTAATTATTCTGGAATCCCAAGGTCTGGATGTGATTCTTGGTATGGATTGTTTGTCGATGTATGGAGGAAACATCGACTGTGCTAGTAAGTCAATTTTGCTTACCACACCAGAAGAAAGAAGGATCAAGTATGTATCCCGGCATGTGCCAAATAGGACACAAGTAAACTGCCTAACAGGAGTTGTGCAAGAGGAAGTACCAGTGGTAAAGGATTTTCCTGATGTATTTCCTGAGGAATTACCAGGCAGGCCACCGGATAGAGACATTGAGTTTTTGATTGAGTTATTGCCAGGTACAGGCCCAATATCGAAGCGACCGTACCTGATGCCAGCAAAGGATTTGGTGGAAATTAAGAATCAGATTAAGGAGTTATTGGATAAAGGTTACATTCGCCCAAGTTCTTCACCTTGGGGATCACCCGTACTTCTAGTGGAAAACAAGGATGGATCATTAAGGATGGTTGTAGATTATCGGGGATTGAATGAAGTAACCATCAAGAACAAGTACCCACTGCCAATGATCAACGATCTGTTTGATCGGTTGCAAGGAGCTAAAGTGTTTTCCAAGATCAATTTGCGATCAGGGTACCATCAGTTGAAGATTCGAGAGCAGGATATACCTAAGACAGCATTCACCACGAGATATGGACTGTATGAGTATACCGTTATGTCATTTGGATTGACTAACGCACCTGCCTATTTTATGAACCTGATGAACAAAGTGTTTATGGAGTTTTTGGATAAGTTCGTCGTAGTGTTCATTGATGACATTCTGGTTTATTCAAAGAATGAAGAGGAGCATAAGGAACATTTGCGTTTGGTTTTGGAGAAACTAAGGGAACATCAATTATACGCCAAATTCAGCAAATGTGAGTTTTGGTTGAAGGAAGTTGGATTCCTCGGACACGTTATATCCGGAGAAGGTATAGCAGTTGACCCCACAAAGGTTGAGACCGTAACCGAATGGGAAGCACCAACAACAGTTGGAGAGATCCGGAGTTTTCTTGGACTCACAGGATACTGCCGGAGATTCATTGAGAACTTTTCAAAGATTGCAAAGCCTATGACGGAGTTGTTGAAGAAGGATACTAAGTCCAAATGGACTGAGGAGTGTGAGGCTAGTTTCCAGGAGTTGAAGAAATGTTTGGTTACCTCACCAGTATTGATTTTGCCAGATCAGACCAAGGATTATGAGGTGTACTGCGACGCTTCACGTCGAGGACTTGGAGCAGTGCTTATGCAGGAAGGAAGAGTTGTTTCGTATGCTTCACGGCAACCGAAGCCTCATGAGTTGAATTATGCCACGCATGATTTGGAGTTAGCAGCCGTAGTGCATGCATTGAAGACATGGAGACATTTCCTCATTGGAAATCATTGTGAGGTGTACACAGATCACAAGAGTTTGAAGTACATTTTCACGCAGAAGGAGTTGAACCTCAGACAGAGGAGATGGTTGGAGCTCATCAAGGATTATGACATGAGATTGCATTACCATCCTGGAAAAGCTAATGTAGTAGCTGACACATTGAGCCATAAGATCCATGTCAATACCCTAATGATGGGGAAAATACCCAAGGAGTTAGCAGAAAACCTTCGTGAGCTATGTTTGGAAATAGTTCCGAGAGGCTATGTAGCCGCATTGGAGATTCAGTCAACATTGATGGATAAAATCAGAGAAGCTCAGAGATCTGACAAAGAGATTGCTGCTATAAAGGAGAAACTTAGCAAAGGAAAAGCTAAGGGATTTCATGAGGATGAGCACGATACCTTATGGTTTGAGGACCGTGTTTATGTGCCCAATGACCCGGAGATCAGGAAGTTGATTTTGCAAGAGGCACATGATTCACCATATTCGATTCACCCAGGGAATACCAAGATGTATTTGGATTTAAAGGAAACATTCTGGTGGACCGGAATGAAGAAGGATATTGCAGCATATGTAGCAGTTTGTGACGTATGTCAGAGAGTAAAGGCAGAGCATCAGAAGCCAGCAGGATTGTTACAACCATTGCCGATACCCGAATGGAAGTGGGATAAGATAGGCATGGATTTTATCACATGACTACCCAGGACGAAAGCAGACTATGACTCGATATGGGTAGTAGTTGATCGTTTGACGAAGGTAGCACATTTTATTCCAGTTAAGACCACTTACACCAGTGCTAAGTTGGCAAAGATATACATGACTAGAATCATTTGTTTGCATGGAGTTCCGAGGAGTATCGTATCAGATAGAGGAACCCAATTTACCTCAAAGTTTTGGAATCAGTTGCATGAGACTTTCGGAACCAGACTAGAGTTCAGCACAGCTTTTCATCCGCAGACAGATGGACAGACCGAGAGAGTCAATCAGATTTTGGAAGATATGCTGAGAGCTTGTGCACTGGATTATGGATCTAGCTGGGATGATAACTTGCCGTATGCGGAGTTTTCCTACAACAACAGTTACCAAACCAGTTTGAAGATGGCACCTTTCGAAGCTTTATACGGAAGGAGGTGCAGGACACCGTTGTCATGGGACGAAGTTGGAGACCGTCAATTCTTTGGACCAGATTTGATTAAGGAGTCTGAACGGAAGGTTAAGTTGATTCGTGATAGGCTCAAGGTAACCCAGTCCAGGCAGAAGAGCTACGCAGATTCTAAACGCAAGGAGACAGTTTACGAACCCGGAGACAGAGTTTATCTTCGAGTATCCCCACTTGAGGAGTTAAGCGCTTTGGAGTTAAGGGAAAGTTAGCACCGCGTTTCGTTGGACCATATAAGATTTTGCAACGTATGGGAGAAGTCGCTTATAAGTTGGAATTACCAGAGGGACTATCAGGAGTTCATGATGTATTCCATGTTTCTCAGCTGAAGAGATGTCATGCCGAGATGGCAGAGATACCGCTAAGAGATACAGTGCCGCTGGAAGCGATTCAGTTGAAGGATGACTTAACATATGAGGAGAAGCCAGTCAAGATTCTCGAGTTTGCCAGTAGAGTTACTCGCAGCAAGGTTATCAAATTTTGCAAAGTTCAGTGGAACCACCACTCAGAGGATGAAGCCACCTGGGAGAGAGAAGAAGATTTGCTCAAGGACCACCCTCACCTATTTTCTAGCCAACCCGAATCTCGAGGGCGAGATTCATCTTAAGGGGGGTAGGTTTGTAACATCCCAAATTTTGCAATTTGGAATGTTATACACTAGATCATCAAGCATATCATATTTCTTGCATTTTTGGTAGATCCTAGAAATTTCACGCAACTCAAGGACCCTCGGAGAGAGTTGGAGATTTCGTTATTTTCATATTTGAGAGTTTTCTCGAATTTGAAAAGAGGATCATTTGATTTATTATTTCATATTCAAACAATTTTCCCTTATTAAAAAAAATATAAGAGAGGGAATAATATGACTTTCCCAAAATTGAGGAAAAATGAAGATTTAATAAATAGATCAAGTTTTGGTTTTGCCGGAGTCTTATTTGCATTTTATTTGGATAGGGAAAAATGCGTGTTTTAAAAATTGCATTTTAGGTCCGGAGAAAAGTTCATTTTGTTCGGCTCATTTTTAGGAGTCGGGGAAAGTTTACTTTAGAAATTTTGGAGCCCGTTTAGATTTTCTTTTCTGTGTTTTTCTGCGCGTGGAATTATTTTAAAAAAAACCTGCAGGCCAGCCGGGCCAAAGGCCCAGCCAGCCGCCGCCCCCAGCAGCGCTGCGCGCCAGGCGCCAGCCAGGCCGCCGCCTCGCTCTAAGCCGAGTCTGGCTTGGACTCTGGCCGGTTAGCCCCTCCCCTTTCCTTTGTTTCGTTTTCCTATTCCTACTCTATTTCTTGTCCCCTACCCCAAGTTTCCTCCCCCCTCCCCAATATAAATACCCCAACACCCCCCCCCTCTAAACCCATCAAATCAAACCCCAAGCCCTCCACCGCACCCCACACCCGCGCCGCGTCCCAAGTCGCCGCCACCGTGCCACCCCACACCCGCGCCGCCGCACCTTGCCCACGCCACCGCCGCACCTTGCCCACGCCGCCGCCGCCCTACGCCGCCGCCGGAGCCTCACGCCGGAGACCTCGCCGGAGGTTGCCCCGTGTCTCTTTTCCTCGGATCGTCTTCTTCTAATCGTTCCGATTCTTTTCTTCTCTTCCGATTCATTTTCTTTCCCGTTCTTTTCTAAACCGTTCCTGTTTTCTAGATCGGTTTTTCGTTTCTTTTTCGGTTTTCTTCTCCGAAACCCTAGATCGGATTCGTTTTCTTTTCCGATTTAGTTGCCTTTGGACCGTTCGCCGGACCGTTCGTCCTAATGAACGTGATCACCGGATTCTTCTAGGTTAACGAACGTCCGTTCGTATAACCGTTCTTCTTTTTCTTCTCGTCAGATTTATTCCGCGATCGCGATCTCAGATCCGATCTTCGTTCTAGTTTATCTTCTCGCTCGTTTATCGGAATCAGGTGATTCAAGCGCCTGGAGTTTCGTTTCGAAACCGCCGTTCCGTCTAATCGACTTAAAACAAGCTTTTGCTTCAATAAAATTTGACCTAGTTTCAACTTGCTAGAACCGAGTTGTTTTCTTCGGCCGTTTGTTTTCCGTTTCTTTGTTCGGTTTGTTCTTTCTTTGCAACCGGAGTTCTTAAATTGAACTTTCTGGTTCGTTCTCTTGTTCGAGTTTTACCTGTGCATTAGATGAGTACTTATTGTGTGCTTGTTGTTTGTCTGCGATAGTTCACCCGGATTGCGCCGCTTGTTACTTCGAAACCCTAGGTCTCGCGGATCATCAGCAAGGCAAGTAACACTTTGATCATACCTTTCTACAACCCATGTTTTATTGCATTAGATCAATCCTCACACATTGCATGACTAGGATCTAATTAAATGTGGGATGGGAAGTAGATGAGGTAGTACCTATTACCTGTTTATTATCAAACCTTTGGGAGTTACTTCTACGTTTGCTTATTATGCCATGCTATGCTAGTAGACGTGGATTGGGTGAGTGATATCCATGACAGATGTGAGTTGATAATGTTAATGGTTTATCTAAGGTGGCAACTTAAACACACATCTGGGTGGATTGAGGCACCTGATGTCTATCAGGACTTGCCTGTTTTTTTTTGGACCGCCACCCAGGCTCAAAGGGATCATAAGATCATTCATACTAGTAACTTCCGTGTGCAACCACAAGCCATTATGGGCTCTGGCATAGTTGATTAAGTTGTGCGAACTCTTACAGTGGTAGACTAGCAGATGTAGGGGATGTAGGTGTACCGGTCTACCCGATCGTAAGGTGCTAGCGCCTCTGAAAGACTGTGTCTCGGTCATTCGTTTCTCAAACACCATGTAGTGCGAGAAATCCAACGGAGGCGATCGAGTCTTGTGGGGAAAAGTGCGCAAACCTCTGCAGAGTGTATAAACTAATCATGATTAGCCGTGTCCCTGGTTATGGACAACTTGAGTATCTAGTACTTGAATATCATGTGAATCTCAACATGTTACTTCTAATTAATGTTGTTGGGTTTTAATTGTTCACTTAATTGGGATCGGAATGCTGTCAACCATTCTCGATGTTTCACAACCACCATGATAGTTAAATAAATTTATTCCTTTGCAGTAGGGAAAAACTGGCTTTACGCAAAAACAGTAACCATAGAGCTTTCCACCATCCATATATGCATATAGTATAGCTGTTTCATTCCATTACTCTCTATGTGTTACTTTGCCAGCATATTCCATGTGCTGACCCGTTTTCGGGCTGCAACTTCTCATGTTGCAGACTTTTTAGACGACGAGTAAGGTGCTTTAGGTCGTGGTCCTATACTCAGTGATGCCGTTGGAGTTGATGGACCCTTTTATCTTCCGAGTCTTCCGCTGTTATCCTTATTAGATGGCCTTAAGCCATACTTATTGTAATAAGTTCTCTTTTGAGACAACGATGTAATAAGTGTGTGATTGCCACTCTGCTATAAATCCTTCGATGTACTGTGTGGTGTTAGCATTACTGATCCAGGGATGACACCTGAGCACAGAGCACTTGATCCATTCGGGTCGGGTCGCTACAGGGACACAAGAGACTCCTTGTTATTTGGTTGTAGGGTTGCTTGAGGGAGACCATCTTCATCCTACGCCTCCTACGGATTGATAAACCTTAGGTCATCCACTTGAGGGAAATTTGCTACTGTCCTACAAACCTCTACACTTGGAGGCCCAACAACGTCTACAAGAAGAAGGTTGTGTAGTAGACATCAAGCTCTTTTCTGGCGCTGTTGCCGGGGAGGTGAGTGCTTGAAGGTATATCTTTAGATATTTCAATTGAATCTTTTTGTTTCTTGTTTTAGCACTAGTTTAGTTTATAAAAGAAAACTATAAAAAATGGAATTGAGTTTGTCTCATACGCTTCACCTTTTTAATATCTTTCGTGAGTATGATGGAAAGGATAATTGTGCTCAAGTGCTAGAAGAAGAAATCTATAAAATGTTTGGCACTAAATATTTGAATGATGAGCATGATTGCAATGTTGTTAGTATGAATTCCTTGAATATCAGTGATGCTAATGATATGCAAAGCCACAAGCTTGGGGAAGCTATGTTTGATGAAGATGATATTTTTTGTCCCCCAAGTTTTGATGAGCAAATTTATTACGATGAAAGCATGCCTCCTATCTATGATGATTATTGTGATGACATGTATGCTTTAAAGAATAATAATAACAATGAAACTTGTCATCTTGATTTCAATTTTCAATCACATGATTGTTACTTTGTTGAGTTTGCTCTCACTACTATTAATGAGAAGAGTTTTGCTTATGTGGAGAGTAATAAAAATTCTATGCTTGTAGATCATGAAAAGAATGCCTTAGGTGCTGGTTATATTGTTGAATTCATTCATGATGCTACTGAAAATTATTATGAGGGAGGAACATATGCTTGTAGGAATTGCAATAATATCAAGTTTCCTCTCTATGTGCTTAAAGTTTTGAAGTTATGCTTGTTTTACCTTCCTATGCAAGTTGATTCTTGTTCCCACAAGTTGTTTGCTCACAAAATCCCTATGCATAGGAAGTGGGTTAGACTTAAATGTGCTAGTCATATTCTTCATGATGCTCTCTTTATGTTACAATTCTTATCCTTTATGTGCCTAGCTAGGGGCGTTAAACGATAGCGCTTGTTGGGAGGCAACCCAACTTTATTTTTGTTCCTGTTTAGTAATAAATAATTCATATAGCCTGTGTTTAGATGTGGTTTTATGCTTTTAGTTAGTGTTTGTGCCAAGTAGAACCTTTGGGAAGACTTGGGGAAAGTCTTGTTGATCATGCTGTCAAAAACAGAAACTTTAGCGCTCACGAGAATTGCTGCCAATTTTTTTGGAGAGTGCTATTTAGTTAATTCTTTTTGCAGATGTTTAATAGATAAATTACTCATGTCCAGAAATTTATTTTAGAATTTTTGGGGTTCCAGATCTTGCGCTAGCTACAGATTACTACAGACTGTTCTGTTTTTGATAGATTCTGTTTTGCGTGTGTTGTTTGCTTATTTTGATGAATCTATGGCTAGTAAAATAGTTTATGAACCATAGAGAAGTTGGAATACAGTAGGTATAACACCCATATAAATAAAGAATGAGTTCATTATAGTATCTTGAAGTGGTGATTTATTTTCTTATACTAACGGAGCTTACGAGTTTTCTACTTTAAGTTTTGTGTTGTGAAGTTTTCAAGTTTTGGGTAAGGATTCGATGGACTATGGAATAAGGAGTGGCAAGAGCCTAAGCTTGGGGATTCCCGAGGAACCCCAAGGTAATATTCAAGGACAACCAAGAGCCTAAGCTTGGGGATGCCCCGGAAGGCATCCCCTCTTTCGTCTTCGTTCATCGGTAACTTTACTTGGAGCTATATTTTTATTCGCCACATGATATGTGTTTTGCTTGGAGCGTCAATTTATTTTGTTAGGATTTGCTTTCTGTTATTTAGCACAATGTTTTGCATCTTTTATTTCAATAAAAGTGGCATTGATAGCCTTTACTATGCCTATGTTACAAGTATACATGTTGCTGTTTGAAAACAGAAAGTTTACCGCTGTTGCAATAATTCCCTAGAAAAGTCAGAATGTGATAAAATGTTGAAAACTTTTGCATATTAAGCTATGATAAATTTACTACAGTGGGAATTTTCTTTAATAATTTTTGGAGCTAGGGAAGTATGGATGTTGCTGCATTCTTTACAAACTGTCCTGTTTAGGCAGATTGCTGTTATGTTTGCATTGTTTGCATATGTTTGCTTCTTTAATGATTCTATTTGAGGATAGGACTATTAAATATTCAGAGGCATTTAGTATGCAATGTTGAATAATAATTTTAGTGATTTGCTACAGTAGAGTATGATAAGGTTTTTGCAATGGTTTATACTAACTTATCTCACGAGTCCTTGTTGAGTTTTGTGTGAATGAAGCTTTTGAGATTTAGGGAGACCTTGATATGAGAGAAATTAAGGAGACACAAAAGATCAAGCTTGGGGATGTCCAAGTGTAACACCCTCGATGCGACTATAGCTCCCACGTGTCGAGGCACGACTTAGACACATAATCGCATTGAAGGCATATGTCGCAAGTGAGGTAATCTTCACACAACCCATGTAATACATAAGGGAAAGAGATACATAGTTGGCTTACAATCGCCACTTCACACAATTACATGAATAAACATTACATCATCCAAATACACTCATGGTCCGACTACGGAACCAAAATAAAAGAAGAACCCCAAATGCGACAAGGTCCCCGATCGACCCCAACTGGGCTCCACTACTGATCAACTAGAACGAAACAAAACAAAGGACAAGATCTTCATCGAGCTCCTCCTGAGCTGGGTTGCGTCATCTGCACGGACTCATCGGCGCATGCAAGCTGGTTTTGGAAGTATCTGTGAGCCACAGGGACTCAGCAATCTCGCACCCTCGCGATCAAGACTATTTAAGCTTATGGGTAAGGTAAAGGTATGAGGTGGAGCTGCAGCAAGCGACTAGCGTATATGGTGGCTAACATATTCGCAAAAGAGTGCGAGAAGAGAAGGCAAAGCACGGTCGATAAAAGTATGATCAAGAAGTGATCCTAAACAACCTACGTCAAGCATAACTCCAACACCGTGTTCACTTCCCGGACTCCGCCGGAAAGAGACCATCACGGTTACACACGCGGTTGATATATTTTAATTAAGGTCAACTTCAGGTTTTCTACAACCAGACGTTAACAAATTCCCATCTGCCCATAACCGCGGGCACGGCTTTCGAAAGTTCAAATCCCTACAGGGTGTCCCAACTTAGCCCATAACAAGCTCTCACGGTCAACGAAGGAATAGACCTCCACCCGAGACGTTCCGATCAGACTCGGCATCCCGGTACAACAAGGCATTTCGACAGGGTAAAAATAAACCAGCAACACCGCCCGAATGTGCCGACAAATCCCGATAGGAGCTGCACATATCTCTTTCTCAGGGCACACTCAGATGAGCGCTCCATACAACTAAAACCAAACCTCGAGTTTCCCCGAGGGGGCGCTGCACAGGACTCTAGTTTGGACCAACACTCAGAGGAGCACTGGCCCGGGGGGGTAAAATAACGATGACCCTTGGGCTGGCCGACCCAAGGGAAAGAAAAGGCTAGGCGGCGAATGGTAAAACCAATGTTGGGCATTGCTGGAGAAGTTTTAATTCAAGGCGGACTGTCAAGGGGTTCCCATAATAGCCCAACCGCGTAAGGGACGCAAAATCCGGGAACATAACACCGATGTGACGGAAACTAGGGCGGCAAGAGTGGAACAAAACACCAGGCATAAGGCCGAGCCTTCCACCCTTTACCAAGTATATAGATGCATTAATTAAATAAGATATATAGTGATATCCCAACAAGTAAACATGTTCCAACAAGGAACGATCTCCATGTTCCAACAAGGAACAAACTTCAATCTTCACCTGCAACTAACAACGCTATAAGAGGGGCTGAGCAAAGCGGTAACATAGTCAAACAACGGTTTGCTGGGACAAGGTGGGTTAGAGGCTTGGTTCAACAATATGGGAGGCATGATAAGCAAGTGGTAGGTATCGCAGCATAGGCATAGCAAAAGAGCGAGCAACTAGCAAGCAAAGATAGAAGTGATTTCGAGGGTATGGTCATCTTGCCTGAAATCCCGCAAGGAAGAAGAACGAGTCCGTGAAGAAGACAAACGGTCGTAGTCGAACGGATCCTCACAAACGCGACGTTCACGGAACCAACCCGAAGGAGCAAACACCGGAAAAGAAGCACACCACATAGTAAACAAACCGCACATGAACATGGTATGATACACAATCAAGTATGATGCATGTCCGGTTAAATGAAGCATGGCATGGCAAAGTGCACAAACAATACTACAAATTAAGTGGAGCTCAATATACAACTCCGTTGCATATTGACGGAACACCACATCACTTATTTAGTTCACTCTCGGTTAGGTACTCAACAATATTAAAAGTTGTTAAACATGGCAAGAGGTGAGGCATAACAAAACTGCACCATCTAAACAATTTAAATGGGGCCGGATATAACAAACAACAAATCCGGTAAATCCCCATATGCATTTAGCAAATTAATGCAAACAACAAATTAAACATTCTTGATGTTGTTAACATGATGCGGATGACACGTGCAAGTTTATGCAAATTTTATTAAAAGTTGATAAGAGCATTATGAAGCATTTGGTCACCATGGTGGAACGAAAGAGGTGCCACAGCAACGACAACTTGAGTGAGATACCAATGCAAACGAGAAGTGTGCAGATGTGTGGAACACGCGAGAGATGGGGAGTGATCCCGGATACCGGGTGTCCCACATGAAGGTGGCATGGCAAAAGAGGGGCATCGCAAGCGACAACTCGATCACGGTGCAAACATGAGCATCTCATACAACACATGCATTCGGTCCACGGGTGCTCGCCTCGGGGTTATACCTTTGAAGCGTGCATTTTTCAGAGCGGTTCGAGTTCGATGCGGTGTACGGGAAGTAGACGTTCCGTGACGGTAGTCGAAGTAGTTGTTCTCGTTTCGTAGTTGTTCGGGGTCGTGACCTGGAACTTGACGTCCACGGGGTCTTGCGGGTCGACGATCGTGGTTCACGTTTGTAGCAGTTCGAGTCATCGGTGGAGGAACTTGGCGGTCCATGTAGTCGAACTTGGCGCATCCGAACGGTACTTGGGGTCTTCGGACATGCCTATCTCGTCAACCCGAAGGGGTACTTGATACAATCCGCATAGTCATGCACTTGTCGTCGAGGGACTTGATGGATCCGAGGCTTTC
Source organism: Triticum urartu (assembly GCF_056163025.1). Classification (NCBI taxonomy): domain Eukaryota; kingdom Viridiplantae; phylum Streptophyta; class Magnoliopsida; order Poales; family Poaceae; genus Triticum; species Triticum urartu. Next base: position 27,781,225 of record NC_141876.1, read on the forward strand.
GGAGGCGACAGTAGTGGGACTTGGTGAAACCGAGTTCTTCAGAGGTCATCATGGTACTTGTCGCATTTTGAAACCAAAGTGGTACTTGTGTACCAGAGGAGAAGGTCTTGGCGGTCTTGACGAATCCGAGTGGCTCTAGGGCACACGTCCACAGTGGTCTTCCATCTTCTTGTTTCCTGTACAAGTCTTGACCGATCCAGGGTTCGAGGGTGGCCACGGTCGCGTGACGCAGAGGATGTAGAGGACGCAGTGGCAGCCCGGTTGGGTCGTAGGGGAGGCAGGGAATCGGCGACTCGCGCGACGCAGGGGCGACGAGGCTCGCAGCGGAGGTCCGGGCCCGGCGCGACGACGAAGTATGACGGCTGTAGGTCTTGGCCGGCGACGGGGAGGTCCGTGGCGTCAAGTTTCGGAGTTCTAACGGCGGCAGGGTCAGGCGCTGGTGGATGGGGAGGTCCGGCGACGCGTGGAAAGAGTAGCTGCAGCAGGGCACGGAGGACGACGGCTACCAGCGCAGGTGCTCGAGGAGAGGGAGCTGCTCGGCGGCGCTTGATTACGGCGGGATCGAGGGAGGAGCTGGCGGCAGCCTCTGGGCGCGCGGCTGCGCAGGCACCAGGCGGAGGAGACGGATGGCAGCAGCCTGCTGGGGCGCCGGCGGCAGCCTCGGGAAGGAGAAGGGGGGTGCTTGGCGCGACGGAGGAGGAAGGAGGCAGAGAAAGGAGATGGGGGATCGGGCACGGGGAAAGAAGGGGAGCGAGGCTCCTGGCGGTGCTGGTGGAAACGAGAGGGAGAGAACGAGGGGATTGAACGGGCTAGGTTTAGGTAGTGAGGGTGCCGGTTGGGCCCATGGTGGGCCGAGGGGGGCAGGGTGGCCTGGCTGGCCGGCCCAGAGGAGAAGGAGGCTGCTGGGCTCTCCACTCCCTCTCTCATATTACTTTAGCAGAAAAGACCAAAAAAAGAGAGGAAAAGAAAGAGAGGTTTAGGAAAAGATTTTGGACAAGGGGATAATTTTCCCGAACTCACAAAAATACGCTTGTTCCGAGAAAATAGAAAAATCCAAGATTGGAAGATGTAAATTCAAACTCATATGAATTTAATTCAAATGGGTTTGAACTAGGACTAGGTTCTAGGAGTTTCCAAAAATGTTGAGAATTTTGGTAGAGCTCCGGAAAATGATGAAAGAATAAATGGCAAGGTTCGAGGTCAAGCAGCGAGATAACAAAGGCATGGGGAAATTTGCAAGTGTGTTTTTGGTGATTCCATAAGAATGGATTATTTTATAATAGCTCCACTAATATCGGGAGGATATATTATAAAGAGAAGTCATCCTTCCCTCGATTTAAATGGATCGAAGATCCATACGATTTATTTAGTTGAGATGCAAAAGATTTATGAGATGATGGCATGATGACATGATGCAATGCACATGATGCAAAGATTAAATGCAACGGACCAAACAAACTCACATGACGAAAAACCCGGAAACCCTGGAAGGCATCTGAAGCTCCGGTCTTGGGGCGTTACACCAAGGCACCCCAAGATAATATCTCAAGAAGTCTCAAGCGTCTAAGCTTGGGGATGCCCCGGTTGGCATCCCACCTTTGTTCTTCAACAACTATCGGTTAGTATCGGTTGATCCTAAGTTTTTGCTTCTTCACATGATGTTTGCTATTCTTAGATGTCATTTTCTTTTGCTTTGCTTGCTGTTTGAATAAAATACCAAGATCTGAAATTCTTAAATGTTAGAGAGTCTTCACATAGTTGCATAATTATTCGACTACTCATTGATCTTCACTTATATCTTTTGGAGCAGTTTGTTGTTGCTCTAGTGCTTCACTTATATCCTTATAGAGCATGGTGGTAGTTTTATTTTGAAGAAATAGATGAACTCTCATGCTTCACTTATATAATTTTAAGAGTCTTAATAGCATGGTAATTTACTAAAATCCTAATATGCTAGGTATTCAAGAATAATAAAATTCTCTTATGAGTGTGTTGAATACTATGAGAAGTTTGATACTTGATGATTGTTTTGAGATATGAGGATGGTAATATTAGAGTCATGCTAGTTGAGTAGTTGTGAATTTGAGAAATACTTGTGTTGAAGTTTGTGATTCCCCTAGCATGCACGTATGGTGAACCGTTATGTGATGAAGTCGGAGCATGATTTATTTATTGATTGTCTTCCTTATGAGTGGCGGTCGGGGACGAGCGATGGTCTTTTCCTACCAATCTATCCCCCTAGGAGAATGCGCGTAATACTTTGCTTTGATAACTAATAGATTTTTGCAATAAGTATGTGAGTTCTTTATGACTAATGTTGAGTCCATGGATTATATGCACTCTCACCCTTCCACCATTGCTAGCCTCTCTAATACCGCGCACCTTTTGCCGGTATCATACACCCACCATATATCTTCCTCAAAACAGCCACCATACCTACCTACTATGGCATTTCCATAGCCATTCCGAGATATATTGCCATGCAACTCTCCACCGTTCCGTTTATTATGACACTCTCCATCATTGTCATATTGCTTAGCATGATCATGTAGTTGACATTGTATTTGTGGCAAAGCCACCGTTCATAATTCTTTCATACATGTCACTCATGCATCATTGCATATCCCGGTACACCATCGAAGGCATTCATATAGAGTCATATCTTGTTCTAAGTATCGAGTTGTAATTCTTGAGTTGTAAGTAAATAAAAGTGTGATGATCATCATTATTAGAGCATTGTCCCAGTGAGGAAAGGATGATGGAGACTATGATTCCCCCATAAGTCGGGATGAGACTCCGGACAAAAATAAATAAATAAAAGAGGCCAAAGAAGCCCAAATAAAAAAAGAGAAAAGAGGCCATAAAAAGAGAAGGCCCAAAAAAATAAAAAAAATGAGAGAAAAAGAGAGAAGGGGCAATGCTACTATCCTTTTACCACACTTGTGCTTCAAAGTAGCACCATGATCTTCATGATAGAGAGTCTCCTATGTTGTTACTTTCATATACTAGTGGGAATCTTTCATTATAGAACTTGGCTTGTATATTCCAATGATGGGCTTCCTCAAAATGCCCTAGGTCTTCGTGAGCAAGCAAGTTGGATGCACACCCACTTAGTTTCTTTTTGAGCTTACATACACTTATAGCTCTACTGCATCCGTTGCATGGCAATCCCTACTCACTCACGTTGATATCTATTGGTGGGCATCTCCATAGCCCGTTGATACGCCTAGTTGATGTGAAACTATCTTCTCCTTTTTGTCTTCTCCACAACCACCACTCTATTCCACCTATAGTGCTATATCCATGGCTCATGCTCATGTATTGCGTGAATATTGAAAAAGTTTGAGAACATCAAAAGTATGAAACAATTGCTTGGCTTGTCATCGGGGTTGTGCATGATTTAAATATTTTGTGTGGTGAAGATAGAGCATAGCCAGACTATATGATTTTGTAGGGATAACTTTCTTTGGCCATGTTATTTTGAGAAGACATGATTGCTTAGTTAGTATGCTTGAAGTATTATTTTTTTATTTTAATATGAACTTTTGTCTTGAATCTTTCAGATCTGAATATTCATACCACAATTAAGAAGAATCACATTGAAATTATGCCAAGTAGCACTCCGCATCAAAAATTCAGTTTTTATCATTTACCTACTCGAGGACGAGAAGGAATTAAGCTTGGGGATGCTGATACGTCTCCAACGTATCTATAATTTTTGATTGTTGCATGCTATCTTATCTACTGTTTTGAATGTTTATGGGCTTTATTATACACTTTTATATCATTTTTGGGACTAACCTATTAACCTAGAGCCCAGTGCCAGTTTCTGTTTTTACCCTGTTTTAGGGTTTCGAAGAAAGGGAAAATCAAACGGAGTCCAATTGACCTGAAACTTCACGGAACTCTTTTTTGGAAGGAAAGGAGCCCATAAGACTTGGAGTGCACGTTGGGGAACCTACGAGGAGGCCACGAGGCAGGGGGCGCGCCCTCCACCCTCGTGAGCCCCTCGTGGCCCCCCTGACATACTTCTTCCACCTATATATCTCCATATACCCTAAAAACATCCAAGAGCACAATAGATCGGGAGTTCCACCGCCAGAAGCCTCCGTAGCCACCGAAAGCCAATCTAGACCCGTTCCAGCACCCTGCCGGAGGGGGCAATCCCTCTTCGGTGGCCATCTTCATCATCCCGGTGCTCTCCATGACGAGGAGGGAGTAGTTCTCCCTCGGGGCTGAGGGTATGTACCAGTAGCTATGTGTTTGATCTCTCTCTCTCTCGTGTTCTTGATTTGGCACGATCTTGATGTATCGCGAGCTTTGCTATTATAGTTGGATCTTATGTTTCTCCTCCCCCTCTTCTCTCTTGTAATGAATTGAGTTTCCCCTTTGAAGTAATCTTATCGGATTGAGTCTTTAAAGATTTGAGAACACTTGATGTATGTCTTGCCGTGGATATCTGTGGTGACAATGGGATATCACGTGATTCACTTGATGTATGTTTTGGTGATCAACTTGCGGGCTCCGCCCATGAACCTATGCATAGGGGTTGGCACATGTTTTTGTCATGATTCTCCGGTAGAAACTTTAGGGCACTCTTTGAGGTCCTTTGTGTTGGTTGAATAGATGAATCTGAGATTGTGTGACTCATATCATATAATCATAACCACGGATACTTGAGGTGACATTGGAGTATCTAGGTGACATTAGGGTTTTGGTTGATTTGTGTCTTAAGGTGTTATTCTAGTACGAACTCTAGGGCTGTTTGTGACACTTATAGGAATAGCCCAATGGATTGATTGGAAAGAATAACTTTGAAGTGACTCTATTAGTACCCTACCATAATCTCTTCATTCGTTCTCCGCTATTAGTGACTTTGGAGTGACTCTTTGTTGCATGTTGAGGGATGGTTATGTGATCCAATTATGTTAGTATTGTTGAGGGAACTTACACTAGCGAAAGTATGAACCCTAGGCCTTATTTCCACACATTGCAATACCGTTTACGCTCACTTTTATCATTCGTTACCTTGCTGTTTTTATATTTTCAGATTACAAAAACTATTATCTACTATCCATATACCACTTGTATCACCATCTCTTCGCCGAACTAGTGCACCTATACAATTTACCATTGTATTGGGTGTGTTGGGGACACAAGAGACTCTTTGTTATTTGGTTGCAGGGTTGCTTGAGAGAGACCATCTTCATCCTACGCCTCCTACGGATTGATAAACCTTAGGTCATCCACTTGAGGGAAATTTGCTACTGTCCTACAAACCTCTGCACTTGGAGGCCCAACAACGTCTACAAGAAGAAGGTTGTGTAGTAGACATCATCGTACACTACACAACATCTCTCTGTAGGAGTAGGTCGATCTGTCGCTCTCTCTAACACACACATGCTATTAAACACACACACACATACGCGCGCGCACGCACACGCATGCACCTTGGTCCCGTTGCACCTTCTAACGTGACTTATTACACCTAGACGGAGGGAGTAGTAAATATACGAGATACGGTGGTACACTGACTTAAGTCGAATACAGGTGCCCAAAATTTGTGTGCATGTTATAATAAGGATTCACTTAAAATAGTACGTGAGCGAACAGAGGGATCAATTGGACAGTGTTCCCGAGCAGTAGCGAGATGTGTGAGGTAAGAAACACTGCCGGCGCTTTTAATTTTTCTTATTAATTTGTTTGTTTCACCCACTGACTGGTGGGACCCAACATACTACATGGAGAGAGGTAAGGTGACTAAGGCTGCATTATTTCTGCACCACTGTGGATAGTCTTACCACCAAAGCCACATGACACGATTATGATTGAAATCCCAATGACTCCCACACACACAAAAAAACATGGCCTGCTTGTCACACGAATGCAGGAATGTATAAAAGGTTATTTCCCTCTCGTTGAACATAACGGGAGGGTTGTGTAGTTGGTTAGCCTGTTCGCTCATCAAACTTGAGGTCTCGGGTTCGATAACTACACTTGAGCATAATTTGTGCCAGGAGGATTCTTTGACTGTTCAAAATGTTTTCTAGGGTTTGCATGCTTCACACTCTCTCTCCAGTATATATATACACGCTGGAGCCTCAGCGCTTGTAGTTGCTCTCTTCACACTCTCTCGCCCTCTCCCGCTGGAGCCTCAGCGCTTGTAGTTGCTCTCTTCACACTCTCTCACCCTCTCCAGATCTAAACAAGACTTCGTTGGCCTCTCTCTCCCCTCACTGCTGATCAAAGAGCCGGCAGGATCCGTCCGCCGGGAAGGGAAGGAGGCTTAACGCTGTCGCCGTCGGCGAGGGACTACCGGCGCATCTGTTCACTTTCCACCCAGCGGTGGCGCGGGAGGGCCTCCGACCCCTTCTTCTTCGACGCCGTCCCGTCGCCCACCGAACCATGCCCCAAGAACCTTAAGGTATAATTTACTTACTCCACATGCATTGCTCTAGCTGCATGTATACCATGAATCTAGGACGTGGTTCAAAGAGGAAAAGAGTGGGGGAAAGTAGTGGGAAAAGTTGTATATAGCATGAATCTAGGACGTGGTTCAAAGAGGAAATGAAGGGGGGAAGTTGTATAGCATGAATCTAGGATGTGGTTCAAAGAGGAAAGGAATCGGGGAAAGTAGTGGGGAAAGTTGTATCACATAAATCTAGGATGTGGTACAAAGAGGAAAGGAAGGGGCGAAAGTACTAGTTCAAAAAGGAAAGGAAGGGACAAGGTTGTAGAGTTTGAGCAGGACTAGATTTGTTGCGCTCACATATGGAAAGGTGTCTAAAGATAACAAAACTGGGACCAACACAAATATGCTCCTTGGTTGTTTGTTCTTTGTTGCAACAGACTGTGCATGACCACAGTACATCGGTAGATGCACATGGTGCTGGTGTGTCCACTGTCCCGTGCAACTCATTAGCTGTTGTTAATCTAAGGCCCTGTTTGGTTAAAAACTCCCTAGTCCCTACCTTCTTGGTTCCAGGGACTAAACATGGACTAGAGGTTATTAAATGACATGCTAAAAGACCATGTTACCCCTAGTAATGAACTAATAGAGACAAGGTGCGATGCGTGGCAGGGGCAATTGTTGGAAAAAGTCCCAAAAAGACTCCCTCGGGGTCTTCTTTCTTTAGTCCCAAATGCCCACTTTTAGTCCCTAAAAGTCCCTCTTGTTTGGTTTAGATCGGACTGACACGGAGTTTTTTTAGTCCCTACACCAAAATGTCCCTGTAAACAAACACCCTCTAATAATGTCGCTGGAAAATTGATGCAATGCCATAGTTAAAAGCAAATTACATGTTTAATGAATTTTATTGTTAATATAATCTCTATGTTAATATTAATCAATGCCACCGTTCGAGAAATGCTATTGTCTTGCTTTCTCTCCCATTTAGATAAGGTACATGCTTCTTTTTGTTGGCTTCTGTGTCATCCACCGTTATTGACCACTAATTGTTTCCTTTGCACCTCTGTGTAAATAGGGTTATCTACTTCACCTCATTGCCATTGTGACCTTTTGTTGCACTACGCAAAACACTTTTGTTTCAAGAGTGTGCAGTTCAACCAAAATGTCACACCGACAACGTTGCTTGATTGCTTGATCTTAGTGGAACTGCACAAGAGGAGATCTTATTTCCTATCCGTTAAGGCGAATTTGGTTCAGATCTTCTTCTTGTGAGTTGTTTGAATTCTGCATCATGAGAGGTCAATACTAGCCTTCTTTCACATGATTCTGCAGTGTGTTTTCATATGTTGTGCTACTTGTATGATAATGTTACTTGATTTTAGTGAACTGCACAAATGGAGACAAGACTTCCAATCTGTATGTGCACCGTAATATCCCATTGAGGTAAGATAAGGATATTTCACAACTGCTGGCCTGTATTTTTCCACTTTCATCAGAAAATTAAGTTTAGTACTATACTTGTGCTCCCTAATTGACATGCCAAATCTTACATTGAAGGCGAAGCTTGTCTGTTATTGAACCAAGTGATGAAGGGGAAGAACAAGCGGAAGAAAAACAAAAATCAACTCTCCGTGCTGTAATGAAGCAGTGGAACTATGATGACACAAGTAATGATATAGTTTTGCATATGAATTTATTGCTATGGCTGGAACGAGCAATTGTTTTGCCATTGATTTGATGCCACTCTTAATATAATATGTAATTATCTCTACTTGTGCAAACAGGGATCTTCTTTGAAGATACCATATATTTTAGTGGAACCGCACAAGAAGATGTTGGAAACATTAAACTAATCGAGGAGTATATAGTAAGCATGGCCACCACCGTAGATAGCAACAGATGGTTCCGAAGAAGTGCTTCATCTGTATGCTCTACACAATAAGCCTCCTGACAAAGGTTGGCACTCGCCCACTGATTTCATCGATATGATTGAGCTTTTTCATCTCTATTGGTGGTGTGCTACTGTTTAGATACTGTCATGAAAAAGTAGTATTGTCCTTGAGAAGTGCTTCATCTATGCTGTTTTAAATATTTCCTTTCCTTTTTCGAGCAAACAGGGATGCTAGCATTTAGTAGTCCTCTTGTCTTTGCACAACAGGATCATCTTCCTCTGAAGAAGAATATGGAGTACGTGAAGTGACTAGTTCCGATTATGCCAGGATGAAGAAGCCTTGTCTATCTTCTCATCAGAAGGAGCAGTTGAAGGATGGTTACGTTACTCCCTACAAGACCAAACTAACTTCAGCTCACAAGGACTGACAAATCTCCATTTTTTTACTGTGATGCGCGAGTATAATGTTGTTCTAGGATTCTTTCTGGTGATTTCCATTTTTCTAAAAGTGTGTTCTACATGGACCATGTATTTGCGTGTTGAAACTGTCAATTCATAGTACAGTCTGCTTTATACTAATCACTTTTTTGTATTTGTGCAAACAGGGGTGCTCAGCTTGATTTCAATGGGAACTGCACAAAATGTTCATGAATACATCGAATCATTCATTTCCAACACAAGAAAGGAGGTGCCGATAAGTTCAAGGTGTTGCAACATATAAGGGCGAAATCATACAAGCTACGTGCGAATTTGGTTGATTTTGGTGGAACTGCACAAAAAGAACAGCTTGTTTATTTAGCACGAGGTGCCATGTCAATGTCCGAACTGACTGCAAACCCTGCCCATTCCACAATCGTAGGCATTTGATATTTTGGAATGGGACAACCTTGTCAAATTTTGCTCATTTATTTTAGCAAGACATGCGTTTGATATTTTCGAATGGGACGCCCTTTGCTATCAGCAGCGTCGATCAATTTTTTCTTTATTCTTTAGTTGTGAAGTAAATATTGCCTCTGACATGTGAGTCGCTGAGATGCATAATCATCGATTGTTTTGAATGTTCTCTATGAATTGCCAGGCCTGTGTGTTTGATTGCAATGTACAGAAACGCTAAAAAGCTGCTCAAACTCTTTTTACTCCTTCTGTTCCTTTTTACTTTGCACATTGTGAAAGTGCATACTTTTTATATAAGATTGGTCAAAGTAGAGATACTTTGACTGCAGACAAAACTTGTATGCAGACTAGAAAGGACCGGAGGGAGTACATGTGAAACTGCTGCAAACGAGGAGATCACCCTGGAATAATGCTAGTACGTATTGTTTTGCATGTTCATCCAATGCCAGTGATACAGGAATTCGAACTAATCGAAATAAATTCATTCATACACGGTCGGATTTCATATAAACATGCCGGATTTCATTACATTTCATACATTCTTAAACTAAAAAGGGGTGCACTGGAGGTATAATTAATTAACCGAAGCTACCCACCTGTGTCCCGCTGAGCCGAACAGAAGCTTCAGTGACTTAAATGCAGGTGTTGTTGCGTAACTGACATGTGGCCTGTTGGGCCCACGTGTCAGTCAGCCAACTGCACCAGCAGTTAAGTAGAAGCAGCGCTCTTCTCCAGCGCAGCTCTCCGACTCCACGTCGCCGCCAAGAAGCTAACCGGCAGTCAATGGTCGACCCGCCTAGCTTGGCTTCAACCGGAGGGTAGCAGCGGTGGCCTTACTTGGACCCGAGCGGCGGCGACCTACCGTGTTCTACTCTTCCTCGTTTTTTGTGTGGCGCGGCCTCATTGGCAGCGGGCGCGGCCTCGGCGGAGCCGGCGATGTCCTCTATCTCGTTGCCGGCGGGCGGCGGCTCAGCGGAGCGGTGGAAATCCTCCCCCACGTTGTCGGCAGGGTGGGGCCTCGGCTGAGCCGGTGATGTCCTCTGCCTCATTGCTGGCGGGGCGGGGCCTCGGCGGAGCCGGCGGTGTCCTCTGCCTCGTTGTTGGCACCGCGGGGCCTCGGCGAAGCAGGGCCTCGTCGACGCCAGTGGAGCGAGGACTCATCAGAGCCGGCGGTGTCCTCTGCCTCGTTGTTGGCGCCGCGGGGCCTCGGCGGAGCAGGGCCTCGTCGACGCCAGCGGAGCGGGGACTTGTCGGAGCTGGCATTGTCCTCTGCCTCGTCCTCGGTCTCGCCAAATAGCGCCTCCGCCACCTGCATGCGGTACCGCCAGCGCTCGAGGCGGCCCTTAAGGGTGGAGCGGTACGAGTCGAGCAGCGCCTCCTGCTCCGCCCGCTCTGCGACGATCTGCTCCTCCGCCTGCAGGTGCTCCTGGAGGAGATGGTGGTTGTAGGCGGCGTCGGCCTGCGCCTCCCGGAACTGCTCCTCACGCATCTGCCTCACCATGTCCATATATTGGGCACGGGCCTCGCCGATGGTAATGGTGCAATGCACCGGCGAGGATGGCATGGAGGAGGGGGTTGGTGCCGGATCGTCGACTACCATGTTCTCCATTGGGACGTCGTCGTCCTCCGGCTGCCTGCCGGCCAGCCGGTCGGCGGCAATGGCTGCCATCTCCTTGTGGTTCGTCATCCGCCCGTCCCGAAGAGCACTGGAGCGCGAGGAAGCCATGGTGGGCAGTAGTGGTGTGGACAGGAGAAAGGGAATGGATGCGGATGACTACGTCTATGGCCAACGCAGCAGTTTATATAGCAATGGTGGGCGGGCGGAGGGATGGACGTGTGGCGCCGGAGTAGCCGCCTCGGCAACCGCGTATCATTAATGTGAGCGGCAGATGGACGGACGGACGGCACTTGTGTCATTTGAAAGCAGAGCAATCGCCTGCACCGGGAAGCGGGGCGGGCGGTGCTGACTGTTTCGGGCGGAAAGCGCGCGCGGGCGAGGAGATGACTTTACTTGGAGGGGATGACAATGGGGACCCACCACGTCCATAGCCTCACGTACGCAAGTGCCTCCTTATTTTATATATATATAACTATAATTTATTTTGCTTCCTCCTGGTTTCCTGACATCACGGTCCCACATCATTGTCAACCTATGTAGTACTCCCTCCTTTCTGGTTTATAGGGCTTATCTCAAAATTTTAGTTTTTCCATTTTATAAGGCTCAATTTGGTTGTTCTCCATCACATGTTCAGACTTCAAGGTGCATTAAATCATTGCATGCAAGTATTGAGAGAAAACTGACCAATGCATGCACTTTATGCATGCATGCATTGCAATTAATGCATTCTTAAACATAATTTTTTGAGGAAAACAAGAGCATTAATTGGGTGCTTTTGCAAACTACAAAAAATATTCCACCACTCATCATCTACCTTGGTTGGTGAGATTTTTGAATTGAGCCTTATAAACCGGAAAGAAGCGGCCGACAGCTGGGACTAAGCAGCTCGAGCAGTATTTGTGTTTTTGAGGTGTGAGCACTGCAGAGTTTTTCGATGTTTAGCCCAGATATTATTTTTTCTCCTCTGAACAACAACGAAAACATCGCTGCAGGTATTAACTGGGCGGGTTGTGGCCCGTCTAGCCAGGCCAGATATCCAGCCCAGATATTAAATTTTTTTCAAGCCAAAAATGGCTAGCCCAGCTATACTTTTTTTTAGGAATACCCAGGCAAGGTCAAGTTGTTATTCTCTGCCCCGCTGGGCTGCAAATCTTTCCTAGGAGGGATGCATTAGGCTTAACAAGAAAATGGGCTTTAAGAAATAATAAATGGGATGTAATTATAAAAACTGGATAATAACTATAAAAAATGCACCAAACACGTGATTAGTTTATAAAATATTATTTTTGGATATTGAAAATTTTAATTTCATTAATTGTTGCGAGCGCAATGTTTCGTTGGATTTTTACGTAATATAAATTTATATTGAAATTGTATTTAATCTGACTAGAAATTTCAGGATAAAAATATTTCGGATCCCATCAAAATGTGGGGAATTTTATTGAATTCTGTTTTGAACGGTTGGTTGAAATGGGTTGTACTTTTAACAAACTGTAAATGGGCTGTAGTAAATTCCATTAGAATTCAAAAATGGGCTACACATTCTTACAAATCTCAAATGGGCTATAAGTTCTCTGCCACACACTTCTGGCCTTACTAAGTTGACGCGTCCCCTAAAAAAACATAGTTGAAGCGTATGCAAGGCTTTGTCAACTTATAGTCAACACACGGTTCTAGCAGCAGTGGCCGTTGGATATCCATCCAACGGATGCCGTGCTTCTTCTTCAATCTCGGATATTCTAGCTTCACCCGCCGAAAAAATGATTCATCCCCCTGACATCCGGGGCGCACCGTTTCGGAAGCTGACCTGTGGGCCTACTAAGTTGACGTACCAAGGGCTTTGTCAACTTAGTCAATATAAATGATTCTAGCTGCAGTGACCGTACAATGTCCATCCAATGGCCGTCGTGCTTCTTCAACCTCTGGTCTTCTTGCTCCAGCCGCCCAAAGCAGCGCCGGTCGTGCCGCCTGCTCCTGCCTCCCGTGGCCGGCTGTGCTGCCGCGAAGGCCTCACTGCCCCCTGCTACTCCCACCGCTGGCCAGGCCATCCCTCCACTCACCCACACCCCCTGTTATTCTGCAGCAACGGCAGCGCAGCCGAACCAATGAACCCTCGTACTCCTCTCCGCGTGTGCATCCACTTCCGCGTCTTCCCCGGCTCCGTGTTGTCCCCTTCCTAGGCCTCGCCGTCGTCCACCGCCCTGGTGCTCTCGGCGTGGCGTGGTCAATGTGGCCAAGGAACGACTTCCATCGGACATGGACTGTACGTGGAGAGGCTGACAGCTGGGTCCACGGCAGCCGCAAGGAAGTGCCTCCTTATTACGCTCAAAATAATTATTCCTCCACCTGACAGCGGGGACCCACCGGACGGGCCATCGTATTTCGCGAAAAAATGATTCTCCCCCTGACTGCTGGGACCCATGAGCTACATCTTCGCACGCAAGGAAGTGCGTCTATGAAAAAATGATTCGCCCCCCTGACTGCTGGGACCCACCAGCTACATCTTCGCATGCAAGGAAGTGCATCCGAAAAAACGATTTGCCCCCTGAGGGAGTCCTGGATTAGGGGGTATCCGGACAGCCGGACTATATCCTTTGGCCGAACTGTTGAACTATGAAGATACAAGATTGAAGACTCCATCCCGTGTCCGGATGGGACTCTCCTTGGCGTGGAAGGCAAGCTTGGCAATACGGATATGTAGATCTCCTTCTTTGTAACCGACTCTGTGTAACCCTAGCCCCCTCCGGTGTCTATATAAACCGGAGGGTTTAGTCCGTAGGACCAACAACAGACAATCATACCATAGGCTAGCTTCTAGGGTTTAGCCTCTCCGATCTCGTGGTAGATCAACTCTTGTATTACTCATATTATCAAGAACAACCAAGCAGGACGTAGGGTATTACCTCCATCAAGAGGGCCCGAACCTGGGTAAACATTGTGTCCCCTGCCTCCTGTTACCATCCGCCTTAGAAGCACAGTTCGGGACCCCCTACCAGAGATCCGCCGGTTTTGACACCGACATTGGTGCTTTCATTGAGAGTTCCTCTGTGTCGTCATCGTTAGGCTTGATGGCTCCTTCGATCATCGATAGCGATGCAGTCCAGGGTGAGACTTTTCTCCCTGGACAGATCTTTGTATTCGGTGGCTTCGCACTGCGGACCAACTCGCTTGGCCATCTGGAGCAGATCGAGAGTTACGCCCCTGGCCACCAGGTCAGGTTTGGAAGCTTAAACTACACGGCCGACATCCGCGGAGACTTGATCTTCGACGGATTCGAGCCCCTGCCGAGTGCGCCGCACGGTCACGATGAGCATGATTTAGCTCTACCATCGGACATTTGATGGTAGAGATTTCTTTGGCTTCTCTTATTATAAATCTAAACTCATGAGCCAAAAAGATAGTAGCGGCACGCTTAACAGATGAATGTTCAATATTAGAAAATTCCAGAAAAATCCTTTGTATGGAAGGATGCATGTGCATGAATTGTCTTTCAAGTTCAACTACAAGCATGGCAATAGCGTCCGCAAGACTACTAGTTCTGTGAAAGATAGAACTACCCATAGAAGGTAAAGCACCGGCACAAGTAAAGAAATCTTGAATAACTCATTTTCCAATAATATTACTGCTACCAACACGGAATTTTTTTGTATGAAAGATGGTAGGTTCTTTAGCAGGAGCATCAGAATTTTCCATGATATTGTTATCGCCCATATTGGCGATAACTTCCCCAATTTCAGACATAACGACAAGCAAGCAAACTAGCACACGAGCAAACAAAGAGGCAAACAGAGAGGGAGGATAGGGAGAGAGGGCAAATAAAACGGCAAGGGTGAATTGGGGGGAGAGGAAAATGAGAGGAAAATGGCAAATAATGTAATGCGAGAGATAGGGATTGTGATGGGTACTTGGTATATTGACTTTTTGCGTAGACTCCCCGGCAACGGCGCCAGAAATCCTTCTTGCTACGTCTTGAGCTTGCGTTGGTTTTCCCCGAAGAGCAAGGGATGATGCAGCAGAGTAGCGTAAGTATTTCCCTCAGTTTTTGAGAACCATGGTATCAATCTAGTAGGAGGCCATGCTCAAGTCCCTCGTACCTGCACAAAGCGATAGCTACTCGCAACCAACGCGATTAGGGGTTGTCAAGCCCTTCACGGTCACTTACAAGAGTGAGATCTGATAGATAGAATATTTTTGGTATTTTTGATATAAAGATGCAAAGTAAAATTAAAGGCAAAGTAAATAGCAAAACAATATTAAAGTGATGGAGATTGATATGATGAGAATAGACCCAGGGGCCATAGGTTTCACTAGTGGCTTCTCTCAAGAGCATAAGTATTCTACTGTGGGTGAACAAATTACTGTTGAGCAATTGATAGAATTGTGCATAATTATGAGCATATCTAGGCATGATCATGTATATAGGCATCACGTCCGTGACAAGTAGATCGAAACGATTCTGCATCTACTACTATTACTCCACTCATCGACCGCTATCTAGCATGCATCTAGAGTATTAAGTTAAAAACAGAGTAACGCCTTAAGCAAGATGACATGATGTAGAGAGATAAATTCATGCAATATGAAATAAACCCCAACTTGTTATCCTCGATGGCAACGATACAATACGTGCCTTGCTGCCCCTTCTGTCACTGGGTAAGGACATCGCAAGATCGAACCCAAAGCTAAGCACTTCTCCCATGGCAAGAACTACCAATCTAGTTGGCCAAACCAAACGGATAATTCGAAGAGACTTGCAAAGATAACCAATCATGCATAAGAGAATTCAGAGAAGATTCAAATATTATTCATAGATAGACTTGATCATAAACCCACAATTCATCGGTCTCAACAAACACACCGCAAAAACAAGATTACATCGAATAGATCTCCACGAGAGAGGGGGAGAGCTTTGTATTGAGATTCAAAGAGAGAGAAGAAGCCATCTAGCTACTAACTATGGACCCGAAGGTCTGAGGTAAACTACTCACACTTCATCGGAGAGGCTATGGTGATGTAGAAGCCCTCCGTGATGATGGCCCTCTTCCGGCGGAGCTACGGAACAGGCCCCAAGATGGGATCTCATGGATACAGAAAGTTGTGGCGGTGGAATTAGGTTTTTGGCTCATGTTCTGATCGTTTGGGGGTACGTGTGTATATATAGGAGGAAGAAGTACGCCGGAGGAGCAACGAGGGGCCCACGAGGCAGGGGGCACACCCTAGGGGGGGTGCCCCCCACCCTCGTGACCGCCTCTTTTGTTCCTTGGAGCAGGGTCCAAGTCTCCTGGATCACGTTCGGTGAGAAAATCATGTTCCCGAAGATTTTATTCCGTTTCTTCGAAACACTGAAATAGGCAAAAAACAGCAATTCTGGGTTGGGCCTGTGGTTAATAGGTTAGTCCCAAAAATAATATAAAAGTGGAAAATAAAGCCCAATATAGTCCAAGACAGTAGATAATATAGCATGGAGCAATCAAAAATTATAGATACGTTGGAGACGTATCAGGCATCCCCAAGCTTAATTCCTGCTCGTCCTCGAGTAGGTAAATGATAAAAACAGAATTTTTGATGCGGAGTGCTACTTGGCATAATTTCAATGCAAATCTTCTTAATTGTGGTATGAATATTCATATTAGAAAGATTCAAGACAAAGGTTTATATTGACATAGAAAATAATAATACTTCAAGCATACTAACAAAGCAATTATGTCTTCTCAAAATAACATGGCTAAAGAAAGTTATCCCTACAAAATCATATAGTCTGACTATGCTCCATCTTCCCCACATAAAGTATTTAAATCATGCACAACCCCGATGACAAGCCAAGCAATTGTTTCATACTCTAACTTCTTCAAAACCTTTTCAATCTTCACGCAATACATGAGCATGAGCCATGGATATAGCACTATGGGTGGAATAGAATGGTGGTTGTGGAGAATACAAAAAGGGAGAAGATAGTCTCACATCAACTAGGCGTATCAACGGGCTATGGAGATGCCCATCAATAGATATCAATGTGAGTGAGTAGGGATTGCCATGCAACGGATGCACTAGAGCTATAAGTATATGAAAGCTCAAAAAGAAACTAAGTGGGTGTGCATCCAACTTGCTTGCTCATGAAGACCTAGGGCAATTTGAGGAAGCCCATCATTGGAATATACAAGCCAAGTTCTATAATGAAAAATTCCCACTAGTATATGAAAGTGATAACATGAGAGACTTTCTACTATGAAGATCATGGTGCTACTTTGAAGCACAAGTGTGGTAAAAGGATAGTAACATTGTCCCTTCTCTCTTTTCTCTCATTTTTTTATATTTTTTTATATGGCCTTTCTCTTTTTTTATGGCCTTTCTCTTTTTTTTATTTGGGCTTCTTTGGCCTCTTTTTTTCGTCCGGAGTCTCATCCCGACTTGTGGGGGAATCATAGTCTCCATCATTCTTTCCTCACTGGGACAATGCTCTAATAAAGATGATCATCACACTTTTATTTTTCTTACAACTCAAGAATTACAACTCGATACTTAGAACAAAATATGACTCTATGTGAATGCATCCGGCGGTGTACCGGGATATGCAATATGATAATGATGAATGTGTCATGATGAACTAGATGGTGGAAAGTTGCATGTCAATATATCTCGGAATGGCTATGGAAATGCCATAATAGGTAGGTATGGTGGCTGTTTTGAGGAAGTTATATGGTAGGTGTATGATACCGGCGAAAGTTGTGCGGTATTAGAGAGGCTAGCAAGGGTGGAAAGGTGAGAGTGCGTATAATCCATGGACTCAACATTAGTCATAAAGAACTCATATACTTATTGCAAAAATTTAGAAGCTATCAAAGCAAAGTACTACGCGCATGCTCCTAGGGGGATAGATTGGTAGGAAAAGACCATCACTCGTCCCCGACCGCCACTCATAAGGAAGACAATCAATAAATAAATCATGCTCCGACTTCATCACATAACGGTTCACCATACGTGCATGCTACGGGAATCACAAACTTCAACACAAGTATTCTTTAAATTCACAACTACTCAACTAGCATGACTTTAATATTATAACCTCCATATCTCAAAACAATTATCATGCTTCAATCTTTTCTTAGTATTCAACACACTCAAAAGAAAGTTTCACAAATCTTGAATACCAAGCATATTATTATTAGGCAAATTACCATGCTATTAAGAGACTCTCAAATTAATTTAAGTGAAGCATGAGAGATCAATAGTTTCTTTAAAATGAATCCACCACCGTGCTCTAAAAGATCTAAGTGAAGCACGTAGAGCAAAATTATCTAGCTCAAAAGATATAAGTGAAGCACATAGAGCAAAATTACTTAGCTCAAAAGATATAAGTGAAGCACATAGAGTATTCTATCAAATTTTAATTCATGTATGGCTCTCTCAAAAGGTGTGTACATCAAGGATGATTGTGGTATACTAGCAAACAAAGACAAAAATAATACAAGACGCTCCAAGCAAAACACATATCATGTTGGTGAATAAAAATATAGCTCCAAGTAAATTACCGATGGAAGTGGACGAAAAGAGGGGATGCCTTCCGGGGCATCCCCAAGCTTTAACTTTTTGGTGTCCTTGGATTATCTTGGGGGTGCCATGGGCATCCCCAAGCTTAGGCTCTTGCCACTCCTTGTTCCATGATCCATCAAAAGAATTCACCCAAAACTTGAAAACTTCACAACACAAAACTCAAAATAGAAAACTCGTGAGCTCCGTTAGCGAAAGAAAACAAAAGACCACTTCAAGGTACTGTAATGAACTCAGTATTTATTTATATTGGTGTTAAACCTACTGTATTCCAACTTCTCTATGGATTATAAACTATTTTACTAGCCATAGATTCATCAAAATAAGCAAACAACACACGAAAAACAGAATCTGTCAAAAACAGAACAGTCTGTAGTAATCTGTAGCTAGCGCAAGATCTGGAACCCCAAAAATTCTAAAATAAATTTCTGGACGTGAGTAATTTATATATTAATCATCTGAAAAAATAATTAAATAAATATCACTCTTCAAATAAAAATTACAGCAGTTCTCGTGAGCGCTAAAGTTTCTGTTTTTTACAGCAAGTTCAACAAGACTTTCCCCAAGTCTTCCCAACGGTTCTACTTGGCACAAACACTAATTAAACACAAAAAACACAACCTAAACAGAGGCTAAATAATTTATTTATTACTAATTAGGAGCAAAAAAAAAGGAACAAAAATAAAATTTGGTTGCCTGCCAACAAGCGCTATCGTTTAACGCCCCTAGCTAGGCATAACAAGCAAGAATAGATCTAGGTATTGCCATAGTAATAAGATAGATTGGTGAAACTCATTTCATATTCTCTATGTTCGGCAGCAAGTTTTCTTTGAGGCAAGCAAAAGTAATCAAAAGGACTAAATTTAACGGGACAAAAGTCCCCAAGATCAACCTTGGGAGGTATAGGTTCCTCCTTTGGTCCTTCATAATGCACAACCAATTCATCATTATAAGCATTCTTTTGACAGAACTTTGTGAGCCTATATTCAAGAGAATATCCTAGTTCATTATTTCGAATAGCCAAATCATCATTAAGTTCAGAAATTTTATCAACTAAAACATTGCTAGGAACCCTTCTTCAAAGATTTTCATTAAAAGAAACATAATCTAGAGATTGAAAACGCATTATTTCTTCTTGATCAAAGAGGATAGCCTCTATGGGAGAACGGCAAGCGTCCACCCTATAATGCGCAAAGATTTCTTTGGCTTCTCTTATTATAAATATAAACTCATGAGCCAAAAAGATAGTAGCGGCACGCTTAACAGATGAATGTTCAATATTAGAAAATTCCAGAAAAATCCTTTGTATGGAAGGATGTATCTGCATGAATTGTCTTTCAAGTTCAACTACAAGCATGGCAATAGCGTCAGCAAGACTACTAGTTCTGTGAAGGATAGAACTACCCATAGAAGGTAAAGCACCGGCACAAGTAAAGAAATCTTGAATAACTCCTTTTCCAATAATATTACCGCTACCAACACGAGATTTTTTTGTATGAAAGATGGTAGGTTCTTTAGCAGGAGCATTAGAATTTTCCATGATATTGTTATCGCCCATATTGGCGATAACTTCCCCAATTTCAGACATAACGACAAGCAAGCAAACTAGCACATGAGCAAACAAAGAGGCAAACAGAGAGGGAGGATAGGGAGAGAGGGCAAATAAAACGGCAAGGGTGAATTGGGGGGAGAGGAAAATGAGAGGAAAATGGCAAATAATGTAATGCGAGAGATAGGGATTGTGATGGGTACTTGGTATATTGACTTTTTGCGTAGACTCCCCGGCAACGGCGCCAGAAATCCTTCTTTCTACGTCTTGAGCTTGCGTTGGTTTTCCCCGAAGAGCAAGGGATGATGCAGCAGAGTAGCGTAAGTATTTCCCTCAGTTTTTGAGAACCATGGTATCAATCTAGTAGGAGGCCATGCTCAAGTCCCTCGTACCTGCACAAAGCGATAGCTACTCGCAACCAACGCGATTAGGGGTTGTCAAGCCCTTCACGGTCACTTACGAGAGTGAGATCTGATAGATAGAATATTTTTGGTATTTTTGATATAAAGATGCAAATTAAAAGTAAAGGCAAAGTAAATAGCAAAACAATATTTAAGTGATGGAGATTGATATGATGAGAATAGACTCGGGGGCCATAGGTTTCACTAGTGGCTTCTCTCAAGAGCATAAGTATTCTACGGTGGGTGAACAAATTACTGTTGAGCAATTGATAGAATTGTGCATAATTATGAGAATATCTAGGCATGATCATGTATATAGGCATCACGTCCGTGACAAGTAGATCAAAACGATTCTGCATCTACTACTATTACTCCACTCATCGACAGCTATCCAGCATGCATCTAGAGTATTAAGTTAAAAATAGAGTAACGCCTTAAGCAAGATGACATGATGTAGAGAGATAAATTCATGCAATATGAAATAAACCCCAACTTGTTATCCTCGATGGAAACGATACAATACGTGCCTTGCTGCCCCTTCTGTCACTGGGTAAGGACACCGCAAGATCGAACCCAAAGCTAAGCACTTCTCCCATGGCAAGAACTACCAATCTAGTTGGCCAAACCAAACGGATAATTCAAAGAGACTTGCAAAGATAACCAATCATGCATAAGAGAATTCAGAGAAGATTCAAATATTATTCATAGATAGACTTGATCATAAACCCACAATTCATCGGTCTCAACAAACACACCGCAAAAAGAAGATTCAAATGTTGTAGATCAATAGCTCGCGTTGTTGCTTTCATATGTTTATTTTGATATGTTCCTAGAGAAAATTGTGTTGAAAGATGTTAGTAGCAATGATGCGGATTGGATCCGTGATCTGAGGTTTATCCTCATTGCTGCACAGAAGAATTATGTCCTTGATGCACCGCTAGGTGACAGACCTATTGCAAGAGCAGATGCAGACGTTATGAACGTTTGGCTAGCTCAATATGATGACTACTTGATAGTTTAAGTGCACCACGCTTAACGGCTTAGAATCGGGACTTCAAAGACATTTTGAACATCATGGACCATATGAGATGTTCCAGGAGTTGAAGTTAATATTTCAAGCAAATACCCGAGTTGAGAGATATGAAGTCTCCAACAAGTTCTATAGCTAAAAGATGGAGGAGAATCGCTCAACTAGTGAGCATGTGCTCAGATTGTCTAGGTACTACAATCGCTTGAATCAAGTGGGAGTTAATCTTCCAGATAAGATAGTGATTGACAGAATTCTCTAGTCACCATCACCAAGTTAGTAGAACTTCGTGATGAACTATAATATGCAAGGGATAACGGAAACAACTCCCAAGCTCTTCGTGATGCTGAAATCAACGAAGGTAGAAATCAAGAAAAACATCAAGTGTTGATGGTTGACAAGACCACTAGTCTCAAAAAAAAGGGCAGAGGGAAGAAGGGGAACTTCAAGAAGAACAGCAAGCAAGTTGCTGCTCAAGTGAAGAAGCCCAAATCTGGTCCTAAGCCTGAGACTAAGTGCTTCTACTGCAAAGGGACTGGTCACTGGAAGCGGAACTACCCCAAGTGATTGGCGGATAAGAAGGATGGCAAAGTGAACATAAGTATATTTGATATACATGTTATTGATGTGTACTTTACTAGTGTTTATAGCAAACCCTCAGTATTTGATACTAGTTCGGTTGCTAAGATTAGTAACTCGAAACGGGAGTTGCAGAATAAACAGAGACTAGTTAAGGGTGAAGTGACGATGTGTGTTGGAAGTGGTTCCAAGATTGATATGATCATCATCGCACACTCACTATAATTTCGGGATTAGTGTTGAACCTAAATAAGTGTTATTTGGTGTTTGCGTTGAGCATGAATATGATTTGATCATGTTTATTGTAATACGGTTATTCATTTAAGTAAGAGAATAAATTGTTGTTCTGTTTACATGAATAAAACCTTATATGGTTACACACCCAATGAAAATAGTTCGTTGGATCTCGATCGTAGTGATACACATAATCATAATATTGAAACCAAAAGATGCAAAGTTAATAATGATAGTGCAACTTATTTGTAGCACTGTCGTTTAGGTCATATTGGTGTAAAGCGCATGAAGAAACTCCATGATGATGGGCTTTTGGAATCACTTGATTATGAATCAGTTGATGCTTGCGAACCATGCCTCATGGGCAAGATGACTAAGACTCAGTTCTTCGGAACAATGGAGCGAGCAACAGATTTGTTGGAAATCATACATATTGATGTATGTGGTCCGATGAATATTGAGGCTCGCGACAGGTATCATTATTTTCTGATCTTCACAGATGATTTGAGCAGATATGAGTATATCTACTTGATGAAACATAAGTCTGAAACATTTGAAAAGTTCAAAGAATTTCAGAGTGAAGTGAAAAATCATCGTAACAAGAAAATAAAGTTTCTACGATCTGATCGTAGAGAAGAGTATTTGAGTTACGAGTTTGGCCTTCAGTTAAAAACAATGTGAAATAGTTTCACTACTCAATGCCACCTGGAACACCACAATGTAATGGTGTGTCCGAACGTCATAACCGTACTTTATTAGATATGGTGCGATCTATGATGTCTCTTACCGATCTACCACTATCGTTTTGGGGTTATGCATTAGAGACAGCTGCATTCACGTTAAATAGGGCACCATCTAAATCCGTTGAGACGACACCGTATGAACTATGGTTTGGCAAGAAACCTAAGCTGTCGTTTCTTAAAATTTGAGGTTGCAATGCTTATGTGAAAAGTTTCAACCTGATAAGCTCAAACCCAAATCGGAGAAGTGCGTCTTCATAGGATACCCAAAAGAAAATGTTGGGTACACCTTCTATCACAGATCCAAAGGCAAGACATTCGTTGCTAAGAATGGATCCTTTCTAGAGAAGGAGTTTCTCTCGAAAGAAGTGAGTGGGAGGAAAGTAGAACTTGATGAGGTAACTATACCTGCTCCCTTATTGGAAAGTAGTTTATCATAGAAATTTGTTCTTGTGACTACTACACCAATTAGTGAGGAAGCTAATGATGATGATCATGTAACTTCAGATCAAGTTACTACCGAATCTCGTAGGTAAACCAGAGTGAGATCCGCACCAGAGTGGTACGGTAATCTTGTTCTGGAAGTCATGTTACTAGACCATGACAAACTTGCAAACTATGAGGAAGCGATGATGAGCTCAGATTCCGCGAAATGGTTTGAGGCCATGAAATCTGAGATATGATCCATGTATGAGAACAAAGTATGGACTTTGATGGATTTGCCCAATGATCGGCAAGCCATAGAAAATAAATGGATCTTCAAGAGGAAGACGGACGCTGATAGTAGTGTTACTATCTACAAAGCTAGAATTGTCGCAAAAGGTTTTCGACAAGTTCAAGGTGTTGACTACGATGAGAGTTTCTCACTCGTATCTATGCTTGAGTCTGTCCGAATCATGTTAGTAATTGCCGCATTTTATGAAATCTGGCAAATGGATAAACAAAACTGCATTCCTTAATGGATTTATTAAAGAAGAGTTGTATATGATGCAACCAGAAGGTTTTGTCAATCCGAAAGGTGCTAACAAAATGTGCAAACTCCAGCGATCCATCTGTGGACTGGTGCAAGCATCTCAGAGTTGGAATATACGCTTTGATGAGTTGATCAAAGCATATAGTTTTATACAGACTTGCGGTGAAGCCTGTATTTACGAGAAAGTGAGTGGGAGCACTACAGCATTTCTGATAAGTATATGTGAATGACATATTGTTGATCGGAAATAATGTAGAATTATTCTATAAAGCATAAAGGAGTGTTTGAAAGGAGTTTTTCAAAGAAAGACTTCGATGAAGCTGCTTACATATTGAGCTTCAAGATCTATAGAGATAGATCAAGACGCTTGATAAGTTTTTTCAATGAGTACATACCTGGACAAGATTTTGAAGTAGTTCAAAATGGAGCAGTCAAAGAAAGAGTTCTTGCCTGTATTACAAGGTGTGAAGTTGAGTAAGACTCAAAGCCCGACCACGGCAGAAGATAGAAAGAGAATGAAAGTCATTCCCTATGCCTTGGCCATAGGTTCTATAAAGTATGTCATGCTATATACCAGATCTATTGTATACCCTGCACTAATTTGGCAAGGGAGTACAATAGTGATCTAGGAGTAGATCACTGGACAGCGGTCAGAATTATCCTTAGTGAAATAAGGATATGTTTCTCGATTATGGACGTGACAAAAAGGTTCGTCATAAAGGGTTACGTCGATGCAAGTTTTTGACACTGATCCAGATGATTCTAAGTCTCAATCTGGATACATATTGAAAGTGGGAGCAATTAGCTAGAGTAGCTCTGTGCAGAGCATTATAGACATAGAATTTTGCAAAATACATACGGATCTGAATTTGGCAGACCCGTTGACTAAATTTCTCTCACAAGCAAAACATGATCGCTCTTTGGGTGTTAATCACATAGCGATGTGAACTAGATTATTGAATCTAGTAAACCCTTTGGGTGTTAGTCACATGGAGATGTGAACCAATCATATAAAGATGTGAACTATTGGTATTAATCACATAGCGATGTGAACTAGATTATTGACTCTAGTGCAAGTGGGAGACTGAAGGAAATATGCCCTAGAGGCAATAATAAAGTTATTATATATTTCCTTATTTCATGATAAATGTTTATTATTCATGCTAGAATTGTATTAACCGGAAACATGATACATGTGTGAATACATAGACAAACAGAGTGTCACTAGTATGCCTCTACTTGACTAGCTCGTTAATCAAAGATGGTTATGTTTCCTAACCATGGACAAAGAGTTGTTATTTGATTAACGGGATCACATCATTAGATGAATGATCTGATTGACATGACCCATTCCATTAGCTTAGCACCCGATTGTTTAGTATGTTGCTATTGCTTTCTTCATGACTTATACATGTTCCTATGACTATGAGATTATGCAACTCCCGTTTGCCGGAGGAACACTTTGTGTGCTACCAAACGTCAAAACGTAAATGGGTGATTATAAAGGTGCTCTACAGGTGTCTCCAAAGGTAGATGTTGGGTTGGCGTATTTCGAGATTAGGATTTGTCACTCCGATTGTCGGAGAGGTATCTCTGGGCCCTCTCGGTAATGCACATCACATAAGCCTTGCAAGCATTGCAACTAATGAGTTAGTTGCGGGATGATGTATTACAGAACGAGTAAAGAGACTTGCCAGTAACGAGATTGAACTAGGTATTGGATACCGACGATCGAATCCCGGGCAAGTAACATACCGATGACAAAGGGAACAACGTATGTTGTTATGCGGTCTGACCGATAAAGATCTTCATAGAATATGTAGGAGCCAATATGGGCATCCAGGTCCCGCTATTGGTTATTGACCGGAGATGTGTCTCAGTCATGTCTGCATTGTTCTCGAACCGTAGGGTCCGCACGCTTAACGTTACGATGACAGTTATTATGAGTTTATGCATTTTGATGTACCGAAGTTAGTTCGGAGTCCCGGATGTGATCACGGACATGACGAGGAGTCTCGAAATGGTCGAGACATAAAGATTGATATATTGGACGGCTATATTCGGACACCGAAAGGGTTCCGGAAGAGTATCGGATAAAACCGGAGTGCCGGAAGGGTTACCGGAACCCCCCGGGGAAGTAATGGGCCTTATTGGGCTTTAGGGGAGAGAGAGGGCTGCAGCCTAGGAGGTGGCGCGCCCCCCCCCCCCCCACATGGGCAGTCCGAATTGGACTAGGGAGGGGGGGTGCGGCCCCTCTTTCCCTCTCCCTCTCCCTCTCTTTCCTTCCCCCTTAGGGCTTCCTAATTGGATTAGGAAAGGGGAGTCCTACTCCCACTAGGGAGAGGACTCCTCCTCCCCTTGGCGCACCCCATAGGGCCGGCCAGCCTCCCCCTTGCTCCTTTATATACGGGGGCAGGGGGCACCCCAAGACACAAGTTGATCATTGAGATCGTTCCTTAGCCGTGTGCGGTGCCCCCTGCCACCATATTCCACCTCGATCATATCGTTGTAGTGCTTAGGCGAAGCCCTGCGTCGGTAGAACATCAAGATCGTCACCACGCCGTCGTGCTGACGGAACTCCTCCCCGAAGCTTTGCTGGATCGGAGCCCGGGGATCGTCATCGAGCTGTACGTGTGCTAAGAACTCGGAGGTGCCAGAATAATGGTGCTTGGATCGGTCGGATCAGGAAGAAGACGTACGACTACTTCCTCTACGTTGTGTCAACGCTTCCGTTGCGATCTACCAGGGTACGTAGATCATACTCTCCCCCTCGTTGGTGTGCATCACCATGATCTTGCGTGTGCGTAGGGAAATTTTTGAAATTACTACGTTCCCCAACAGGTGGTCAGCAAGCAAGCACGCACGCACCTCTCATGCATCCATCCCAATGTACTGGGTGTCAATGGCCGCCGCGAGCTCCATCCCCCTCGTTCCCGATCCCCACTCTCCCTCCCCGAGCGCGTCGCCCCTGCAGCCTCCCGTCGCCCGCCTCCTCCCTTCCGCGCCGTGCCTCCCCGCGCTACCACTGGAGGGGCCAACTCCGGTGGCCCCGGCGCCCACGCCAAGCTGCCGTCAGGTCCCGCGTCGCCATCCAAGACCCCGCCGGCCTCCCCTGCTTCTGTTGCGTGGGAACGACGCATCGAGCGCCTGCCTACAGCCAAGCCGCCAAGGCCCTGCTCTGCCGTCCGCCACTCCGTCGACCCTGCCTTCATGGCCTTGCTGCCGCTGCCATCCCTCAACTCCTTCTCCAGCGAGCCCCGTGGCCGGTCTGCACCGCCCTTGCCGGACTCCATCCTTGCTCCGCCGCCACCACGCTCGACCCCAAGACATGAGGTTGTTGTTGGTGGTCCGGATCCAGCGCCTCTGGGCTCGCCGACGCCGGTTCCGACACAGCCGGAGCAGAGCGCGGCGGTAGCTGGGGAAATTGAACATTTTTATGATGAAGGGGGGAGCTTGGTGAGGCAGGCGAGTGGCAGCTGCGGCGGTGGAGCAGTAGGCAGCTGCAGCAGGGGAGCGGGGGAGCTGCGGCAGCGGGGACAGGGCAGCTGCGGCGGCGGGGAGGAGCGAAGTTACGGCGGCGGGGAGCAGCGGAGCTGGGGATTCTGTCGGAGGAGCAAGACGAGGAGCGCGGGTTCGGTCGGGAGAAACTGGAGGGCTTTTTGCAAAACTTCCCTCGCGACATGTTTTTTGGGACGGAGGGAGTATTAGCCTAGACTCAATGGAAAAAATCTTATGATGTGAACCAAAGAGCATCTCCTTTTCTATTCCTACTCATAGGATTTGAGGTACATATCATCTTATTTCCTATGACTTTCCTGTTCCTATGATTTTCCTATCCTATGAACCAAATTAGGCCTAAGATATACTCCTTCCGTTCGGAATTACTGGTTTTGGATATGGATGTATCTAGAACTAAAATACATCTAGATACATCCATTTCTGCAACAAGTAATTTAGAACGGAGTGAGTAATTAAAAGAACATACTACAACCCTTGGTTTGATCGGCTGTGCAAACCGCTAGGGATGCCAAAGATTTCAAAGATTATGCCAATGAATAATGCTAAGACACAATAAAGATACATCAGACAAGGGCCGTTGGTGCCATCCGCGATATTAACTGTGCATAATGCTGATGATTTTCAAAATATAATTTTCAAAATATATTAGTAATTGAAAATTGCCAAAATATAACAATTAATAAGGAAAAAAGAAAGTACTAGACAAGCTGCGGGAGCGGTACACGGATGTACCAGTCCGCTTGCTTAAATCCAGTTATTAGGGAAATGCTGCACTCACACGGTGCATCATGTGAGGCTTGCATAATTCCCGTCTGCCCCGTTCATCTACGGTCATAGGCAAGCGTCACCAAGCCCGGCGATGAGCAACGGTTGAAGCGCTCTTTTAAAGTGGTCGAAATTCTTCTCGTATAACTGTGTGGTACTAAGAGCATCTCCAACAGTCGTCCAACGCGTGACGTGTTAAAAAGTACTTTGCAGCGCGTCCATCGTCTGGTTTGGCGAGGCCGAGCCGGACGTCGCCGGACCGGATCTCGGCATAGTAACTGCCGCCAGGGTGCTCGCGGACACCGCGGTAGCCAGACGATCCCCGGCTGCACGGCGACATGGTGGCGCGGTGAGGGCGCGGCGAGCAAGCAACAGAGAAGCGGCAGAGGGAGCGGGGAGAACACGCGTGGCAGGGTGGAAGCCACGTGACGAGCGCCGCAATTTATAGGCGCGTTGGAAACGGTGCGCTAAATCTAGCGCGCGAGCTGCCGCGTTTTCCCCCGTGCGCTACTTTTCCGCCACCGTTGAAGAGCGTCAAAAAATCCACGCGCTAAAAAGCCCGTTTACCCCACGTGCGCGTCTTTTCGCGCCGTTGTTGGAGATGCTCTAAAAAGATACTCAGAACAGGAAGCACCCATCCTCCTTTCAAGAAAAAAAAAGATACCCAGCCTCTTTTTTTTTGAGACAAGATACCCAGCCTGTGGCGCGTGCACGCGGTGACCAGGCCTCTTGGGCTGGGCGTTAGAGTTTTCCCTAGGGCCCGCCTGGTGGTGACCGGTCCACATCCATCTTAATGGGCCGGGCTGCGAATCCACGCTGAAACCCTAAGCGCGCAGCCGGCCGTTCCCCTGCTGATCATCGCCGCAGACAGAGGTCCGAAGAAGAGGAAGGAAAAGGCTCTCTCCCCCTCTCTTCCCGTATCTCCCGCACGGCGGCGCAGCGTGGCCGGCGGCGATGGCTTTCTGGCAGGCGCGCGACTTCCTGTTCTGCGGCGTGTGCGGCACCCTCCTCGACTTCAACTCCCACCGCTACGCCTCCTGCCCTCTCTGCGGCTTCAAGCGCAAGGCCAAAGGTCTCCCCCCTCCCTCCCATCCTTTCTCCAGGCCCAAGTTTACTCCTCTCTACGGACCCCCAATCACAGAATTCTTGGTCCCAAGCATCCTTGTGACTGGCAATCCCGTGGCTAATGCAGAACCGGCCCCTTATTTTCTGCAGATATCGAAGGGAAAGAAACTCGGTACGCGGTCACCGCGGAGGTACGCCCCTCTCTCTCTGTCAAAATCAACCAATGGTTCCAGGCGAAGAACTAGGTGTGCAGGATGGCTTATATACTGCGCTAATTAGATTGCAGTGTCGTGTTTCTTGAAGGAATACACTGGTCCTGCCAAGCTACTGCTGGACTTGAGAAAATTGTTCAGTCTTTTGGAATGCATGAATTAGCTTAATTAATTAAATGGAACAAATTCCATACATTAAGAATTGATGATTTTCTAGCTCGGGATGTGTAAGCTTACCCTAGAACTGTTATACTTTGACAATTTTGATCTTAGGGTCTAGCATAAGATACCTGTTGAGGGAATGAATTCCATAAATTAAGAACTGATGGTTATCTAGCTCGGCGTGTGTAAGCTTACCCAAGAACTGTTATACTTTAACAATTTTTGATTTTGGGGTCTAGTATAAGATACCTGTTGATTCTAGATCCTGCTAGCTTGGCATGTGCAGATTCTTTTACCAGGCAACACAAGTTTCTATTTTAGCAACACGTGCTTGATTTTGAATTGTATATGTTGTTGACAGGATATTAGAAGAGAGCTAAAGATGAAACCGTTTGTGGTTCTTGAATCGGCGCCAAATATGGACATAATCGTGCAAAGATCCCTGGTAAGCTAAATTATTTGCCTTTTCCCCCTGGTTATTACTTTTTGGGTGGATGGATGGATACCTTGAGCGTTTCACATATATCCTCTTCTGCCTTTAGACAGAGCGAGCCTGTCCAGAATGCAACCATCATGAACTCGAATATTACACGAAGCAGGTTATTTGCTGACCTTCAGCTTTAGTTATGATTTTCTCTTTCTAGTTCTGAATCCTACCGACCTTCTTGACGTGCAATTGCAGCTTCGGTCAGCGGATGAGGGGCAGACTATCTTCTACGAGTGCCCGGAGTGCGGCCACGCATTCAATGAGAACACCTAAGAAAGAAGATTCCTACTATCAGTGTATGGATATGGCCAGAAGAAACTGCTCCTGCCATTGGTTGACAAATCGATGTTCACCGAAATTTCTCCTGCCCTGGGTTGACCATTGATGTTCCAGCGTTTTGGCGTGTATTCTAATCTTCAATGTTACCTGGGATATGTGAATGCTCGCTTTCTATCTAACGCTTTTTTATGGCACCTGTCTGTCTGATGTATTTGACTGAATGTGGCCATAGAAAGAGCAGAATGTCTTGTTTCTGAAGGTGGTTGGACTGATTGCTGCCTTTTTGTAGCGCATCGTGATTATTCATGATTATACACGCTTTGTTGACCGGTTTTCTCTCAAGTTGAGCTTCACTGACTTCGACCGAGTTTATAGAGAAAAATATCTATAGCTACCACATCAAATATATCTTGTGATGAATCTAGTGTATTCTAGATGTTCGACAATTTCATCTATAAATTTGGTTAAAGGTTACAAAGTTGGACTATAAAAATCTAATATGCACTATATATTTTGGGGCAGAGTGAGTAGATAGTCCTGAGGCATATGTCATGTCATGCACAAAAATATACTTGGATCCAATCATTTTCAGCTAAATTTCAGGGCACGGTTCTGTTACAAAAACTCCGACTGTTCTATGGAACTAAGCTAGATTATACAAATACAAACGTCGCTATATAATACTTGGATCCAATCATTTTCACCCGGATTTAATTTACAAGTGTATATACCGGCCGTAAAATAATTTTTGTCCGGAATAAAAATGACGGCTCAAGGTCTATCAATGGTATTTAGGAGCAAACAACAATCCAAACGGGGCCTAAAAGAATTATGCCTCATTTTACGAAATAATAAAAGCCTAAATTTTAATCTTTGTCAGCATATAAGTGTCAACGGATGGGTAAAAATATACTCTAGATGTACCAGGCAATTAAGAAAACTGATACCAACAGCAAGAAGTTTGGAGCATTGGCATTGACCAGATTTATACCCAGTGAATGTTACGCAACAGTTCTGGGTACAGGTAAACCTACTCCATCCCCATTGACCTGCCACAATTACGACAATTCTGAGACCATCTACACTTTCAGGAGTTGTATTCTGAATACAGTAAACCTTGACCAATCTTGGGCACCCAAGGCCGATGATGGGACGAAAAAAAGAAAAAGAAAAGAAAAAACAGAGCTCCTAGGTAACTCATGCCAACTTATGGTCAAGGATGTTTCACCGACGATGACACCACAATTGTTTCCACCGCAAAACTGCACTCCGCTGGATGTCCATGCCTCACTTTCATCTGCAAAATTGATAGTAGCAATTAGATGGAACAGCATCGCATATGCGATATTTAACTGCGCGTAA
This sequence comes from Triticum urartu, assembly GCF_056163025.1. NCBI lineage: Eukaryota > Viridiplantae > Streptophyta > Magnoliopsida > Poales > Poaceae > Triticum > Triticum urartu. The sequence continues at coordinate 27,812,939 of NC_141876.1, forward strand.
AACTGGCGCACTTACATGTACAAGATCCACACCACCCAAGCGCCTTGTAAACTGTTTTGGTTACTTCAAATAAATCAAACCTCAGTATAAACACGGCTATGTTTCAGGTTTCATAGGAGGCTCGTCCTTCAATCCTTTCGTCAGCAGATCATAATTGATGGATGCAAGTTGTGAAAGATTCTGCGGCAAGAAGAATTTAGAAGAATGATATGCAGCATATATGCACGAGGGGGCTAATAATAAAATTTCACGGATGTATATTTAAGGACTAATATCATATTTGAAACCAGATCGCAATCACAATGACAGGTGAAAACTGTTATTTGCAGTGCCGGGTCATTATTAATAACTTTGGGATGGATTCTGTGGCCAGAAGAATTTACAAGGGCGATGCACAAAAGGGACTGGATTTACATTTTAAGGACTGGTTTCGCATTTGAAACCAGACCACAGATGCAGTGACAGGTCAAAACTGTCATTTGCAGTGTTGGAACATTACTAATAACTTTGGGTATTTGTACTATGTGTATAATGTGTTACAGTGGATAAATGAACTATAGCTTAACCAACTCACCCATAGACGACCACCATTTATAGTAACTTAGCATTCAATATTTGCCTCTGGCTACTATGGCAATGATTGTGCGGAATATTTGCATCTGGCTCTTAACAGTATACGATGATGTTAAAATGGTGATATTTAATGCCAAGCAGTGGACAGGACGCGTAAATTTAGTAAAAATGGTTGGATGTAGAAACTATTACAAGATTGCAGATTTTGGGGATCAAAAAACTCTACTACAAAACTACCAAGTTTTAGGATGCATCCAAGTCCCACCCAGGCTCACTTCATACTTACAAAATACTACACCATTCCCACACAGCACGCCAAATTGCCTGTCCACCAATCGGACAAAGCAATTTTCTTGCAATTTGGTCCTTGAGCTGTCATTTTCTTGCAATTTGCGTGCAAACTTGTAATATTCAAAATTCACTCGAAGAAAGAAATGTAAGCTATGTTTGATATAGTGGAAAGGGAAGGGCTAACACACACACTTGGGGAACAGTTAATTCAAGATCATTCAATCTATGTGTTGATATACTTCAATCATCATTGGATATGAACGAAAAGTAAGGCCTGTGAAGCTGTAGGTTTACCTTGAACGAGAAGTTACTGAAAGAGTAATTGACATTTGGGCCAGATTCAAAGTCGGTGGGGCCACCTCCATGCTCATCCCCCTAATTCACAATTTTGAAACAGTTTTACCAAAGGAACTGAAGAACATAAAGGTAGATTAACAATCCGAAATGAAAATACAGCTTTTTTTTTTGCTTCCTACAACTACTGAAATTGCTTAATCATGTTCTTTTCAATCACTGAGACAAAAATTATCCATACCATGTCATCTTGGTGATTGCTCACGCAACTACTGCTGCCACTAAGGCTTCCATTCTCACTGGAATCCTCAAACTCATATGCTTCATATATGTTCTCATCTGATGGATTCCAAGAGTAACGGCTGGTGAAGTAGCTGGTATCAAATGCACTATCTGAGGAGGGAACGAAGGCAGCCTGCAAATGATTTTTCTGTTATCCCTGGTATGCCTGTACAAAAGAGATGCAGTTCGTGTCTTCAGAAAATAATCGTTAACACTATCTCACCTTCTGCCTAGCAATGGTATCCCAGCTAACATCCTTAAAGAATGGATGTTGTTTGACCTAAAGGAAATAGGATTAGCAACATCAATCAGGTATATATCATAAAATATTTTAATAGAGTATCAATGAAATAAAGTTCCATGAAAGGAAATTTCTAGCACCATCAAAATACCTCAGAGGCACCATCTGATCCTAGACGTTGATGAGGGTCTTCTGTCAAAAATCTGGAGGAACTTATTGTAAGATCACTCTAGTCTTACTTAAACAATATCGGCAATTAAATAGATCAAACATTTAGAATCTGAGCATGAAGTTGCTAAGCGGTCTTGTAACTGAAATCTGCACCATTGATGGCATGCCTATACTTAAAAGAGAAAATGTACAAAGATTCCAGACTATATATTGCACTGAGAGCACGGGTGACAAACATAGCATATACGGAACATGCTACTACAGTACTACTATTATCCTATTCATAGAAACTGCAAAACTATAAAGGCCGGTTCTATGTCATCTCAAAGTAGAGAGCAAATGCCAAGCTATCCGGCGAACAACTATAACTGTTTGCAATGACATGAGTATGGAAGTACTTGTGTCTATTTGACTCTAAATCCCACCTGTGTAATACAACCAACAATATGAAATTCTAATTAATAAACTTGATCTGAAGCAACTTGTGTGGTGATCGAACAGTTGAAGTAAGCAAGATCGTATGTCAGTTTACCCAACAGCGTATAAATGAATAATAATGGATTATACCTTTCAGGCTTCGATTATTTAGGTGAATCTCATGATAGATCCTTAGCCCCAGTGCTATATTTGGTTATTTACTAAAATCTCCTTTTCGAGGAGAAGGTGGATCATTAGTGTATGATTTAGAAGATACTCCCTCCGTCCCAAGATCCTTGTCTTACATTTGTCTAGATACGGATGTATCTAATACTAAAACATGACTTGATACATCCGTATCTAGACAAATCTAAGACAAGAATTTTGGGACGGAGGGAGTATAATTAGTGGACATGTATGGTTAGGTTTCTTTTGTGTATTGCAACAATAATCAAAATGAATGCAGCCCAAACATGCAATAATATTAGCCCTTTAACTCCCAGATAATGTTCAGGATATCGGTAACTGGTACCATATATCGGTCAGGTGCTGAGTAGGGATAAATAGGCGCATTTTCCAGTTAATCGTCCGATAAATCAGTTAATTGGCTATTCGGTGATCCACCGAGTGGCGATTAACTGACCAAGATGTCGATTGACTGGCCATATTTGGAACAGTGCTCCCAGATCCCAACTCCCCAAAGTACGACAAAGCACAATACCTAAAGCCCTTATTAACATTTGAACAGGAAGCAATAACATACTATCATGTAACGCTATAAATATTATTAATTAAGTACTCAGATGGTTTGGAAAAAATCTTACTTGTCAATTAGATCTTTCGCTTCAAAACTCATCTCTTCTGGGACATGTGGCCAAGGTATTTTGCGATTAAGAATATTGTCAAAAATTGTCTGCAGAAACAAGTACAACAAGAATGTCAAGTTGCATCAACACATCCAGATAACAAAAACCAACATTGAGTTCTAGCAACCAACATTTTATACAGAAAATGCAAAGTATGGTACCTGAGGGTGCTCTGCATTAAATGGAGGTATTCCAACAAGTAACTCAAAAAGAATTACACCTACAGACCACCAATCTGCACTAGTACCTGTGAAGATAATGCACACAGCAAAAAAGTAATAGTCAAGACCAGAAGAAAACATAGAATTTAAACTAAAATTATGTTTATCATTTTACCATGCCCTGTCCCCAAAAGGATTTCTGGTGCTAAATAATCAGGGGTTCCAACCGCAGAACGCTTTTGTCGCCGTGCTCGGTGATCCATTTCCTCTAATTCATTCATCTGAGGTTCATCGTCTCCATACAATGAAGCCCCACTAACAGCAGGGCCAGATAGATCATCTGTGCTATTGATCAGACCAACCTTGGACAACCCAAAATCTGTCAACTGAAGGAAATGAAGATTAAAAACAGCATAAATATTAGGAGGAAATAGACATGGTATCGCAATAACGGAAATGGTATTCTTCCTGCCCGTAAAATGCTTAGAAAATAGGATATTGGGTATGGAAGTAGTGGCTAATGAAATAATTTTAGGCTGCAAGAAATGGGAATTCAGAAACAAACTTGTGTCACAAATATGTTCTTTAATTATGTATAGCACCTCGTAATAAGCCAATGGATCTGCACTAAGCTTAAATTTGACAGTGCCTTGTGTTTTTCATCAGATTTTTAACCATGGCAAATCGAACGATTTTTTATGGAAATTTATGTTGTCGCGAGGATGGCAATTTCCTTTAGCAAGCATGGTAGATCCTGGCCAAAAACTGAACATGGCAAGGATTTGCCATGCTTGCTAAAGGAAAAATTACCATCCACGCGACAACATAATTTTCCCTTAAAAACATTTGATTTGCCATGCTCAAAAATTTGACGTTCGATTTGTAGCGAAATCCTATGTTTTTCTCCAAGAAAAAAAATCATGGTTTTTTAGCATTACCTAATACGCTAACACGAAGCTCGGAGCCTCTGAAATCCAAAAAAAAAAAAGATGACATGGTGGCATTATAAATTTCTAATAACGCATCATGGACTTGAATATTGATTATACTCAATAGCATGTAAGTTGGCTGGTTATTTTATCTCCTGTTACAAATCTGATTTTCTTCTATCAAAGTAAATACAACCAGTAACCAAACAGAAATAAGAATCACATTTGAAAAATAAGAATGCTATTCTACAACTATCAAATGTGGAAGATGCAATGATTCGGAGAGAGGTCAATTATCATCTGTGTGCGTTACCTTTACATGCCCATCATGAGCAATCAATAGGTTGTCAGGTTTTAGATCTCTGTGAACAATCTGCATGGAGTGCAAATATTCCAAAGCTAGCACCTGCAGCATATTATTTTTTAATAAATTGGCAGGGAGAAAATGAGAAGTGCTCAGACACAAACTTGTAAATAAACTTACAACTTCTGCAAGATATACACGAGCAACATCTTCATCCAAGCACCCTAAATTTCTCAGTAAAGAATACAGGTCGCCTCCATTTAAGTACTCCATGACCAGATACAAATTTTCCCGAGAGGTAAACGAATAGAAGAAACGAACCTTCCAAAAGCATAACCATTTTAGAATCAAGTTATATCCTAGTTGATAGTCATAACTGTAAGTTCACTCACCACAAAAGGATTCCTGACCGTGATCAATATATCGCGTTCAGCCAATATACTTTCGACGGCATTTTTTCGAATCATATCTGCCTTCCTAAGTACCTGCTTAAAGTAGAGGAATCCAGCACATGAGTATTCTTCGCCATGAAACAAATGAAAGCTTTACCAGAGCAAATTCAAATTTGCTGCTGTACTTCTACATGAACATAAGCTGAGAAGCGTTTAGTAGTAAAATCAGTCCCATGGTATTGATTTATGTGGTGTGTCAGCATGCAATCAAGTCCTATCAAAAGCACAATACACATCCATTCTTATGGAAAGTGATCATGTAATATGATCCTTTCCGAAACCTAGTTTTACGTGCTAACAAACATGAATAGGCAAAGATGGTAGTCCAGATTGAAATGTGAGAACTAACACTAGCTATACTCGACCTTTTCTTTTTCTTGAATTAGCAAGCTGGGAGCCAATACAAGGGGAAAATGCCCCCATCCCTGAAAACTAAAATCCCACAAGAACTTCTCTCTGTCAGGACATTCATGTAAGCCCGCTAATGTTTTTCAATCCAATTACTTGCTCCATGCCATTTTTGGTACATTCACTAAAAAAAATATACTGACAGATGACATGAGTATCTACAAAAAATACCTTTATAGCAAAGAGGTCTCCTGTAGTTCTTTTCTTGGCCAAGAAAACACGTCCAAATGCTCCGCGGCTGATAGGTTTTATGATTTCAAAGTCATCGATTGAAGTACGATCCTTGACTGGATGAACAGGACTTGCTCGTAAGCTACGAACAACATCATCTTCTTCGTCCATTATGGTACTCGACGAGTCAACCTTGTCCATATCAACTGAGTCACAAAGCTGCAGGTATTTCTCCCTGAAGGATTTATGAAAATGAGAAGGCAGAATCAATTCAAGAGTTAAAAAAGGAAAATAGTAATACTGTTATAAATGAGCAAAAGTGAAGTTGCTGAAAGAATTGTATTGACTCAGCAGATCCTCACCGGTGGAGCTTTTCTATGCGAGTGCCAAATGTTTGCACTGTGAGGGCTTCGTGCTTCCTACGATTGACAATTTCTTGCAGATCTTCTATGCAAGTAACCAATTGGGACAAAGCACTTTCTTCATCCAGAGGAGTATTTGCAATACATCGTGCAATATCAGCAAGTTCAACAATCTGCACAGATTGAATGGAACTATTTTAGCAACTTGAAAAGTTGATGATGAAGCTGAAGAAATTTCAAATATGAAATGGTTAGCACTTGTTACATTGAAATACATAATTAGATCAATACCAAAGATGCACAATTAGGAAGAACTATCCACATGTCATCCTCAGGTTACGGAGGCGTTTGGCTGGGCCACGGGTAAGGTAATGAGGATACACGGTGCTGCGGCTGTGACGAGGCGATTGCTCGTTTTGTTTGGTTACCCCCGGTAACTGTCGCGCAGAAAAGGCAGTCAATCAACAGAGGTGTCCCAACTAAAAAGTCTCTAGTCCCTGAAAAGTCCCTCCCTGTTTGTTTCCAGGGACTAAAAAGTCCCTAGTCCCTCCCTAGAGGTTATTAAATGACATGTAAAAAACCATGTTACCCCTAGTATAAAGAAGACAGAGTTCGCCGGTCGCCGTTCTTGGATGCCTAAAAGCTGAGAGGAGGTCGCATGATTGGAAGAGAGATTAGCGGCTGCAGTGGTGCCAATGGCAGCAGCAGCACATGCAGCGACAAGATCTGGCGATGGCCGGCCATCGGTGCCCGATACTGTGAGGCAGATATTGCAGCAACCAGATCTGGTGATGGCCGGCCACTGGCGTGGATGCTGCTCGATAGATGAGTGATGTGTCGAGCTCGGCATCTATATGAAGGAGATGTCAAGCGAGAAGAAAGATCAGGACCAGATCATTTAACGGCCAGGGCTGGGCGTAATCGGCTTTGTACAGCGCTGTAATCCGATTCCACAGTATTTAATTCCAGCATAACTCAGGCCCTGTTTGGTTCATAAGTCCTAGGACTTTTTCTAGTCCCAACTTAAAAGTCTAGTCCCTAAAAAGTCCCTCCCTGTTTGTTTCCAGGGACTAAAAAGTCCCTAGTCCCTCCCTAGAGGTTATTAAATGACATGTAAAAAACCATGTTACCCCTAGTATAAAGAAAAATAACAGCCAAACAACACCATGGGGCGGCGAGGCAATGGGTGCAGGGAGGGGCATTGTTGGAGAAGTCCCAAAAAGACTCTTCTTGAGAGTCTTCTTCATTTAGTCCCAAAAAGCAACTTTTAGTTCCTAGTAGTCCCTCCTGTTTGGTTAAAAAGTCTCTAAGAGGGACTTTTTCTAGTCCCTACACAAAAAAGTCCCTGTAAACAAACACCCCCTCAACCAAACATGAATAATGGGTTTGGATGACACTGTAATCAGATGCCAGGCCAAAAACGGTGAAACAAACACGTCCTATATGGTACTTTCTGATTACGTAAGTAACATTGTGCTGGTACTAAGAGCATCTCCAGCCGCGCCCCCAAAAGCCCCCCCCCCCCCCGGCGATTTTTCGGCCGCCGGCGCCGAAAAATCGGCCCAGTCGCGCCCCCAAAGGCCCTTTTTTCGCCGGCTCGGGCCGAAATTGGCGCCGGCGGACCCAGGCCGAACCCGGCGCGCTGGGGGCGCCGGCCGAACCGTTTTTGGCGCGAAAATCGACGGGCCCTCCTTGGCAGCGACTCGTCGCGTCGTCGTCCTCATCGCCTCGGTTCCCGCGGCGGAATCAATGCCAAAGCTGCCGCGCCGGTCAGCCTCCTCCATTGGTGCCTCACGGGCGGCGCAGTGAAGACGGGACGACGCGCGTCCTCTCGCCCGCCACGCGTACACACGGCGGCCATGCGAGTGCCGCCTATATAAGTCGATCCCTCCCGCACCGGTGACGCACAGACTCTCCACCGCTGACGCCCCCGTCCCTCCCTCTCTTCTCGCCGTCTCCTGTTCACACAATGGCCGAGCGCTTTCCAGGCAACGGCGCGGCGGCGAACGGCTTCGGCCGCCGCCACCTTCACAAGGACGAAGCTCGGCTTCTCTATGAGGCCGAGTACCCGGTCCCGCCGGACATGCGGGTGCCCGGGGCTTGGAGGATCAGCGCCGGCGGGGTCCCGGTGCCACCGCCGCCCACCGGGCCGGCGCGTCGTGCGGAGATCGCCCGCATCCGTGCCTCTCTGCCGCAGGCGGCGAGGGAAGGGCCGAGGTACATTCACGACTGTGGGAGCGGTATTTCCGTCGCTGCCGCACCGAGCAGCTCGAGGCCACCAACGGCGTCGTGCCCTCCAGAAGGCTCAACTTCGACGGCCGCCGCCGATGGTGGGGCGAGCCCGGCCGCACGCTGGAGGCCGTCCTCGAGTACATCGAGGGCGGCAACACGCCCAGGCTGGAGTACCCCGCTCCCCCCTCCTTCTCCCGCCGGCGTGGGAGCTCATGGACGCCGAGACGCATGGACCCGGCGTCCTCCTCGTCCGGCCGCTCGTCCGGCTCTCCCTCCCTCCTCCCCGTCAAGCCGGAGCACCAGGACGCGCCGATCAGCCAGCGCACCCGCAGCTCCGGCGTCCGCATCACCGACTCCTCCCCCACCTCTGCCCGGCTGGTCAGGCCAAAGGTGGAGCCCGGCCTCCCCGCGGAGTACGAGGCCATAGTCCGGCACGGCTTCTCCGACGAGGAGGCCCTAAAGTGGGCGCGGGACGACTACCTCCGCGACGAGATGGTCCAGCAGCGCCGAGCCCTGGAGGAGATAGCCGCCCGCCAGCTTGGGCGCGAGGACGAGAACGGCGTGGTGATCCTCGACAGCGGCGAGGACGAGGACGCCCCCGGATCGTCCAACCCACCGCGCGTCGGCGACCCTGGGCAGGGGAGCAGCAGGGACGGCGGCCGCGGAGGAGGCGACGACGACGACGACGGCGGCGGCGGCGACTACACGAAGTTCTACAGGCTCCTCGACATGTAGAGCTTCGCCGGCGAGGGCGACGACGGGTCTAGTAGTGTGTTTTTTCCTTCTTTTGTAAAATATTTTAAATATGTTATGAACTCGCCGAAGTTTGGTTGAATTTGCGCCTTGTTTGTGCCGAATTTTGTTTTTCAAAAAAACGTGGGCGCGGCGACTGGGGAGCATCACGCCCCCAGCGCGCAGTTAGCGCCGGTACGCCCCCAGGCGGTGATTTTTAGCGCCTCCTGGGGGGGGCAACGGCTGGAGATGCTCTAAGCTAATTAATTCTGCAATATAAGTAATTTCCTAACAGAAAAAAAAACGCTAACGGGGATACAAGAATGACTTCCCCTACTATCATGAAAATCTACAGATCCCTTTATGTCGTATTTATGTTATTTATTTTGAGCAGTTAACATTCAGAAGTTGCACAATTGCATTAAATTGTTATAACTCATAAATAAGAGAATAAAACATCAAACATCAGTAGTTCAGTACTCGGCATATATTATCATGGTTACTAGCTTTGCACATCAAACTCATATAAACAAAGATAGGAGTACTAGCTAACTTTTCCACAGTCTGGGTAATTTCACAACTAACAACTTTCTAGCAGAATGATCTGTTACTAATGCAAAAACATAGACATACATATAATAACATAAATTGTATGCATGGCTTACCTGTGGAAGATCGTTACTCTCATTAATCGCACTTCTCCCAGCTAAAAGCATGTCTATATGATTTGATCTTGGAGTCGTTAGTGGAGATCGAGGAGTCATACTTCCTGCCGATGATGTAGCCATTCCATGATCAGATTTCGGCCCAAAGCGAGTCTTACATGTCATTGAAGGAAGATTTTTTATATCATCCAACGAAATAGTGTTATCAGAGTCTTGGAGATAGTCGATCATATCAGCAGAACCTCTTCTAGACCAATCAGACAGTTTTGGAGAGGCACCATCAGATTCTTCATTGATGCTTGGATTTGAAACTTTTGCAGCATCTGGGCTGCTGACAGAATTGATAAGGTCTCTCTGCGTATAAGACTCGACCAACTTTTCAAGTGTTTCTGCAACTCTTACTAAACGTTCATCAACGCTTACACCTTTTTGGTCACACCTGTCAGCGATTGCACAGACTGCCGAATGATTTTCTACGTAATTTGTAGGGATATATTCTTCACATATGCGACACATTATTGAACCCTCTTCAGAAATATTTGGCTGGTCAGACCAGTGTCCCCATGAAGTTTTGTGTTGATGCTTGGGAGGAAGTGGTTGATGTGATACAGATTCTACTGGACTGGTTAACTCAACGCCGCTAGGAATCGTAGCGAGTGTATCTATTTTCTTAGTAGGCGATTCCTCTTTAATAGGGGTAGGTTCTTTTGGGGGCTTTGGAACAGGTGATGGAAAAGGTTTCCAGGAAGAAATCCGTTCTCTGGTTGGAGATTCAACCTCTTTCTTGATATCAGTGTCAAGGGGCAGAAGCTTAACAGGTTTTATCTCCTGGCTTCTTCTCCATTTCAGATTATGCTGCTCTTGACTGTATGATTTTCTTGCATCGCTTTTGCTACTTCTGCTTGTTGTAGCATGTGGACCTGATTGCGTTAAAATCTTGTTATCAGCAGATTGTATAATCTTATCTCGCTGATCCATAACAATTTCATCCTCAGCAAATCCACTCTCCTTGTGAAACTGGAGCAGCCTTGTACATCTTGTAAGGATAAAGAGCATCCGAGTGTAAAGCTTCTTCAGCACACCCATTGGGAGCTCCTGACGTTGATCATCCAAATCTTGCACTATACCTTCACATTGCAGCCAAAGTTCCCCGGGTGTCATTACAGAGCAGCTGCGTGCAAGTATTAACAAATCCTCCAAAGTTTCTTTCCACTCAGGATGAGAGTCTGCGTACTTCTCCATTACACTAACCAAGTCCCCCGCAAAAACTGCCAAATCTGTATTTACCTCTTCCTTTGCCTTCTCAAATCTCACCTGAATAACTTTTAACACCTCCTGCATAGACAACAAATGACAAGATCATAATTATTGGGTAGTAGAAGAATCAGGCAAAAATAAAATAAAAGTGTGAAATGTGGATACAGCATTGAAATCATCTCACTCAGAACAATAACTGAGATTACCTTCAAGTTGTATACGCCTCGAGGTTTCAAGAATGGGAATGGTCGGACCCCTTTGGAGTTCAACTCATGTGAAAAACTCTTTATATCTGAAGGGTTTCTCTTCCTTGGTGCACTGGTAGCCTGCATAATGGCCTTGAAGCGTGGAGACTCGGATTCCTTTGGCGTTTCACAGGCATCATATGCAGACTGCCAATTAAAATGTGGATGCAGACGTGTAAGAAGAAAAAAGGGAAAGTTGGACAACTCATCGTTTACTTGTAAGTAAGGAGTGGAAAGCATATACAAATACATCATTACCACGGTCGCTGGTATTTGGGGCGGAGTCCTCAAATCTCCCGAATGGTTCCGAAATGAATTAGATTTAGCTGTGTATAAGATAGATTATATGCCCACGTATCAGATATGGTTGTCAAGACAAAAGAGCGCCAGAGCAAAGGACCAGGTCAAATGTAAACATCTATTAGCAGAACAAAGAGAACAATCCCCACAAAAGAAAGACGCCAGAACACACAAACATGGTATAGAGTTATAGAGAAGACACACTTGGTTTTAATTTGCATAGAGAGATCCAGCAGCTGTTAGGTATTGCCCTATGGGCATACAAATGTACTCCCTTCGTTCCTAAATGTAAGTCTTTTTAGACATTTCAAAAGGACAACAACATACGGATGTATGTAGACATATTTTAGAGCGTAGGTTTACTCATTTTGCTTCGTATGTAGTCACTTGTTGAAATCTCTAGAAAGACTTATATTTGGGAACGGAGGGAGTAGTAAAGTAGAATGTACTGCATTCGAGCCTACTCGTAATCTTCATATGAGATTCATAAAATCAATTACACCATGCACTATAGGATTGTAATCAGACAGCTATAGCAATACAATATGCATATCTACAGTATCATTCAGTACGCTGCACCAAACACTTTAATATTACGAACAAATGAAGCACAAGCGAATTGCCGAATACGGCTCTGTACCCATCGACAAGTGTCAAGGAAGTGATACTGAGTGACGCCTACCAGGTGTCAGAAAAAAGACTATCATACAATGAATTGTTTATATAGAATTAAGGGGCGCACAATGCACCTATATTTAGTTGGGGTCGCCTTATGCTGAATCACTAAAACAGGTAAGCAATAACGAACATTCTCTTGCCGTTTCGATTTGGCAACGATTAGAAAATTCATTTCGTCAGCACCAGGTATCTGGATACGACATACATCAAGATGAGTTACGCATTTGCGTCACTCGACAACTCAACACATCTAAGGTGAGACTACAGATCATCTGCTGTGTGATGTCTTATCGGAAACCGCCAACTTAGTAAGCAATTGAATAGCATGAATAGCTAGAGCCTACACTCCCATTCGCGGCCTATATGAGAGCTCACCAGCACTAGTACTAAGTTCTAAGCCCTAGCTTCCACCAATCAGTAGCCAGCTTACAGGACTATGCAGCAAAGCCATGAACAAAACTTGCAAACAGGGTACATACACACGCAGGATCACCACTACCTTTTGCAGCGCTCTTCCCTTCCGGTTCCACGGCGCGCACGGGTTGCACGGGCTGCTCGGCGGCCTTTCCCTTGCCCCGGTTACTAGCACTGCCAGCGCTGGTGGAATCGGCCCACGAGCTGACGCCCTTCTTCCCGGAGGCTGTCCCCGCCTGGGAGTGGCCGCGCGCGAGGTTGCTGCTCCCGAGCGCGGCGGCCATCCGCTGGCCCTCGTGCGGCAGCGGGCCGGATCTCGTCTTGATCTTGTTGAGGCCGAGCGAGGAGGCGAGGATCGGCGAGAGCGCGGCGGCGGGGGCCGCATCCCTGAGGTGGTGCTTGGCGGCGGAGGGGCTGGAGGTGGAGGAGGCCGGGGAGGCCCTGGGGGAGGGCACGGCGACGGCGGCGGAGCCGAAGAGCTTGTCGCGCTTCTTGGGGGTCTCGGATTTGGGCTTCTTCTTGTCGGATCTGGAGGAGGCGGAGGAGGAGGCCGGCGAGGCCGCGGAGGCCGCCCCGGGGGCGGAGGTGGGCGTGCGCGGGCTGTTGCTGCCGTCGGGGCTGGAGGACTCGGACGACTTGTGCCGCGACGAGAAGAAGCGGCCCTTGAAGACCATCGCCGCCTCGCCGGAGTTCCGTCGAACAGGTGGGGGCGGGGTGGGGGCGGGGCGGCACACACTGAGCGGAGCGAGGGGGAGGGGGAGCGTGCTGGTGGGGACAGTGCGGAGGAAATGTAGGGAGGGGGGAGGGAGGCGTGTGGGTCGCGTCCCCTCCCCGTCCGCGCCGGCTCTCGCGGCTGGCTCGCTGGCCCGCGTCGCGTCGCGTGCGTGCGTGCGTGACTCAGCCTCTCCACGCCCAGCAGCAACCGCGACTGCCGTTTGACTGGCCGGGCGGAAGGAGCCACTGGAAGAAAACTGGTGGTGAATTCGTATGGTGGTGGGCCGTGGCAGCGGGTCGGGTGGCCCGGCTTGAGGGAAGACCGGGACGGCGGCTCGGACGGGTAGGGCCGGGCTCAGGTTCATTTCGGCATCGAGATGCTGCGAGTGCGTCAGTCAGTGGTGGTGGTCTGCCCGCGCTGGCTGCCAGGGCCCGGTCTGCCAGGGTCAAAGATTCCAGGTCCAAGATGGATCCAGATATTCTTTGTCAAAATCGTAGTAATTTCGTATTACTGCCAAGGACTATAGCTTTATGCGGCGACGGATGGCGTAGTTAAGCAATGATTACTGCCCAAGATCACAATCACACGAACTAATGGATCGACGCGTAGCCGTTTGACATCCTACACATTAAGATAAGTTCATCTCATCCTCACAAAGAAAAAAAAAGATAAGTTCATCTCTAGTGCGATCTCCCCGTGTACCAATGATTCCATGTAAAAAGACCCACTCTATGTTTCAAGTACCCTAGGCGATTAAACCTAACCGCTGCTCTTTCTCTTCCCCCACACAAGGCGGCAGGTTTCTATTGCGATTCTAAGGGCATCTCCAGCCGCACCCCCAAAAGGGCCCCCCAGGCCACTTTTTCGGCGCCGGCGCCGAAAAAACGGCCCAGTCGCGCCCCCAGGACGCCGAAAATCGCCGGTTCGGACCTTTTTTCCGCCCGGCGGTCACAGGCCGAACCCGGCGCGCTGGGGAGTAGTTGGGGGCTCCGGCGCTAGGGAAAAGCACGCGTGGCCCACACCGACAGGGGAAAAGTCAAGATTTTCTTCCCCCGACTCGCCTCGCACCCCCCGCGCCCTCGGCCACCACTAGCTATATCCCGGCGACGGCCGCCGCTCTACTCCGCTAGATAGCCATTCCTCGCCGGAAAATAGCAGCGCTTCACCGCGGCAGCCCCTCCCACAGCAGCTGGGTGTTTCCGGCCACCGTTTTCGGCCGCGGAGGCGCGGTTTAACGGCGGGTACACGCCCACCGAGCGCAAGGTGTTCGTCGTTTTGCCTGCCTCGGCGATGGACTCGGATGAGGAGGAAGAGCTCGCCGCGCTGCTGGAGGAGGAAACCGCGGCCGACGTCTAGGAAGAAGAGCATCTCATGGTGCTCGCCGCCCTCGGCCAGCTGCTGGCGAGCAATGAAAAGCCGCGGCGAGGTGGCTCAGCGCCGGGGCGGATGAAAGCAAAGAACCGGCATCGTCTCCAAAGCTACTGCATGCTCTACTCCGACTACTTCGCTGATGCTCCACTTCATGGCGAGAGAACGTTTCGGCGCCGTCATCGGATGAGCCGAAAGCTCTTCCTCGGGATTGTGAATTCCATCCGGGAGTTCGACAACTACTTCAAGTGCAAGATGGATTGCACTGGCGCTCTTGGATTCACCTCCATCCAGAAGTGCACGACAGCGATGAGGATGCTTGCATATGGAGCTCCCAGTGATTCACTCGACGACTATGGGCGCATGGCCGAGTCCACCAGCATAGAGTGTTTCTACAAGTTCTGTCGGGCAGTGGTGGCAGTGTTTGGGCCACAATACTTGAGAACACCCAATGCGGAAGACACTGCTCGGATCCTAGCCCAGAATGCAGCAAGAGGATTTCCTGGGATGCTTGGAAGCATCGACTGCATGCATTGGAAATGGAAGAATTGCCCATTTGGTTGGCAGGGGATGTACAAAGGCGCCAAAGGCGGTTGCAGTGTGGTGCTTGAGGCGGTAGCCACACAGGACCTTTGGATTTGGCACTCCTTCTTTGGTATGCCAGGAACTCACAATGACATCAACATGCTGCAGTGCTCTCCTGTTTTTGCCAAGCTCGTTGAGGGCCATTCTCCTCCAGTGAACTTCGAGATCAATGGGCACCAATACAACAAGGGGTACTACCTAGAAGATGGCATCTATCTGAGATGGTCGACATTTGTGAAGACGATCTCAAACCCTGCGGCAGGAGGCAAGAACGCCTGGTTTGCGAAAGTTCAGGAGGCTTGCAGGAAGGATGTCGAGCGGGCATTTGGTGTGCTCCAATCTCGATTCGTTGTTGTTCGGTACCCCGCTCAGACCTGGTCCAAAGATCAAATGTGGGAGATTCTGACTTGTTGTGTCATCTTGCACAACATGATCATCGAGAGTGAGCAAGAAGACCCAGTGTTTGACACTGGACCATACTACAGGCAGGGTCCTCTAGCCGAAGTTGATCACCAGCTACCGGCAACTTGGACTGCCTATCTCAGTATGCATAAGGAGATCCGAGACCCACAGGTGCATCATCAACTGCAGAAAGATCTGATTGAGCACCTATGGAGGCTCAAGGGGGACGCCGTGTGATGAAATACGAGTTTTTATTTGTTGAACTATATAATTTGTATTGAACTATTTGTTGTTGTACTATTTTGTTGAAGTATTTGATTTTTCTGTGATGAAATATGTGATAAGAAATAATTGTGTTGATAATTGAACGCCGAGACACGGCGAAACCACGCCGAATATGGGCCTATTCTCGCCCATATGGGCCCTTTATTCGCCGAAATTGGGCTGCAAAGTGGGCCAATTTCGGCGCCTGGGGGCGAGCTGGGAGCGACGACTGGGCGCAAAACCGCCCCCAGCGCCGATTGTATCGCCGGCTCGCCCCCAAGGGGCGATTTTTATGCGTCCTGGGGGGCCAACGGTTGGAGATGCCCTAAAGCCCATGGTGGCGTGTGTTCTTGCCAGAGATTCTGGTGCGGTTTTTGCAACCGCTCCTTCCTGGCCATAGTTTCTCCGCTCGTGAGGTAGATAAGATTCTTCGCGGGCTGGTTAAGAAGGTGAAGTTGAAAGATTTTGAAGACTACGAATTAGATTGATTTTTCTAGCAATGAAAAGAGGTGCTTTGTGATGGGTTTGATCTTGCGATCACCGGGTTTATTTCCTATCATATTGTTTTCAGATCTATTATTCCAAAAACCCAAAAATGTCTTGCTGCACTTTTTCTTTCTTTATTTTATTTTGTGTTTTTGCTATATCTGTTTATCCAATCTCATACAATTTAATCTATCTCAATACTGAGGAGGGATTGACAACCTCTCTTACGCGTTGGGTTGCAAGTAGTTGTTATTTGTGTGCAGGTGTTGTTTACATAGTGTTGCTTGGTTCTCCTACTGAATTAATAACCTTGGTTTCATAACTGATGGAAAATTTTTACCGTTGTTGTGCTACATCATCCTCTCCTCTTCAAGGAAATATCAACACAAATACAAGCAAACACACAGTAGTTTGATAGTCTGTTAGTAATAGTAATAGTAGCAATAGTAACAAGAACAATAACAAAAGCAGTTTTGTACTGATTGTAACAACAACAACAATAGTGACTAAGCAAAGATCAATATGAGAAAAACGTAGGCATTGGATCAACGTTGTATATTCGTGTTGGATGACATTCATCATATAACAGTCGCAACCTAGAGCGATACACAATAGCTCCAATTCATCAATTCAATGTAAGCATGTATTTCTTATATAGTCATACATGCTTATAGAAAGAACTTGCATGATATCTTCCGTCCTACCCTCCTGCGGTAGTGGAGTCCGTAGGGAAATCTAAGGGATATTAAGGCCTCCTTTTAATAAAGAACTGAAACAAAGCATTAACACATAGTGAATACTGTTGGGGAACGTAGTAATAATTCAAAATTTTCCTACGTGTCACCAAGATCAATCTAGGATATGCTAGCAACGAGAGATAGGGAGTGCGTCTTCATACCCTTGAAGATCGCTAAGCGGAAGCGTTACAAGAACGCGGTCGATGGAGTCGTACTCGCAGAGATTCAAATCGCGGAAGATCCGATCAAGCGCCAAACGGACGGTGCCTCCGCATTAAACACACATACAGCCCGGGGACGTCTCCTCCTTCTTGATCCAGCAAGGGGAGAGGAGAAGTTGAGGGAGAACTCCGACAACACGGCGGCGTGGTGGTGGTGGAGCTCGTGGTTCTCCGGCAGAGCTTCGCTAAGCACTACTACTACGGAGGAGGTGTTGGAGGAGGGAGGGGCTGCGCCAGGGAAGGGGTGTGGCAGCCCTCCCACCCCCCTTTTTTATAGGGTGAAAGGGAGAGGGGCCGGCCCCCCTAGATGCATCTAGAGGGGGCGGCCAAGGGGAAGACTTGCCCCCCCAAGCAAGGTGGGAGGCGCCCCCTCCCCCTAGGGTTTCCAACCCTAGGCGCCTTGGGCCCTTGGGGGGCGCACCAGCCCACCAGGGGCTGGTTCCCTCCCATATTCAGCCCATTAAGTCCCTCGGGGTAGGCGGCCCCACCCGGTGGACTCTCGGACACCTTTCGGTGGTCCCGGTACAATTCCGATAACCCCCGAAACTATTCCGGCGACTGAAACTGGACTTCCATTTATAAATCTTCACCTCCGGACCATTTCGGAACTCCTCATGACGTCCGAGATCTCATCTGGGACTCCGAACAACCTTCGGTAACAACATACAATTTCCCATAACAGCTCTAGCGTCACCGAACCTTAAGTGTGTAGACCCTACGGGTTCGAGAACCATGCAGACATGACCGAGACATCTCTCCGGCCAATAACCAACAGCGGGATCTGGATACCCATGTTGGCTCCCACATGTTCCATGGTGATCTCATCGGATGAACCACGATGTCGAGGATTCAATCAATCCCGTATACAATTCCCTTTGTCCATCGGTATGTTACTTGCCCGAGATTCGATCATCAATATCTCTATACCTCGTTCAATATCGTTACCGGCAAGTCTCTTTACTCGTTCCGTAATGCATGATCCTGTGGCTAACTCCTTAGTCACATTGAGCTCGTTATGATGATGCATTACCGAGTGGGCCCAGAGATACCTCTCTGTCATACAGAGTGACAAATCCTAGTCTCGATTCGTGCCAACCCAACAGACACTTTGGAGATACCTGTAGTGCACCTTTATAGTCACCCAGTTACATTGTGACATTTGATACACCCAAAGCACTCCTACGGTATCCGGGAGTTGCACAATTTCATGGTCTAAGGAAATGATACTTGACATTAGAAAAGTTTTAGCAAACGAACTATACGCTCTTGTGCTATGCTTAGGATTGGGTCTTGTCCATCACATCATTCTCCTAATGATGTGATCCCGTTATCAACGACATCCAATGTCCATGCTCAGGAAACCATGTCCATCTATTGATCAGCGAGCTAGTCAACTAGAGGCTTACTAGGGACATATTACGATCTATGTATTCACACATGTATTACGGTTTCCGGTTAATACAATTATAGGATGAACAATAGACAATTATCATGATCAAGGAAATATAATAATAACCACTTTATTATTGCTTCTAGGGCATATTTCCAATAGTCTCCTACTTGCACTAGAGTCAATAATCTAGTTACATTGTGATGAATCGAACACCCATAGAGTTCTGGTGTTGCTCATGTTTTGTTCGTGGAAGAGGTTTAGTCAACGGATCTGCAACATTCAGATCCGCGTGCACTTTACATATATCTATGTCTCCATCTTGAATATATTCATGAATGGAGTTGAAGTGACGTTTGATGTGTCTGGTCTTCTTGTGAAACCTGGACTCCTTGGTAAGGGCAATAGCTCCAGTGTTGTCACATAAGAGAGTCATCGAGCCCAAAGCATTGGGAATAACTCCTAGGCCGGTGATGAACTCCTTCATCCAGACTGCTTCATGCGCTGCCTCCGAGGCAGCTATGTACTCCGCTTCACATGTAGATCCCGCCACGGCGCTTTGCTTGCAACTGCACCAGTGACTGCCCCACCATTCAATATGTACACGTATCCGGTTTGTGACTTGGAGTCATCCAGATCTGTGTCGAAGCTAGCATTGACATAACCCTTTATGACGAGCTCTTCGTCACCTCCATAAACGAGAAACATATCCTTAGTCCTTTTCAGGTATTTCAGGATATTCTTGACCGCTGTCCAATGTTCCATACCGGGATCACTTTGGTACCTCCCAACCAAACTTATGGCAAGGTTCACATCAGGTCTGGTATACAGCATGGCATACATAATAGAACCTATGGCTGAGGCATAGGGGATGACACTCATATTTTCTCTATCTTCTACCGAGGTCGGGCATTGAGTCGTGCTCAATCTCACACCTTGAAACACAGGCAAGAACCCCTTCTTGGACTGATCCATATTGAACTTCTTCAATATCTTGTCAAGGTATGTGCTTTATGGAAGACCAATGAGGCGTCTCGATCTATCTCTATAGATTTTGATGCCTAATATGTAAGCAACTTCTCCAAGGTCCTTCATTGAAAAACACTTATTCAAGTAGGCATTATGCTTTCCAAAAGTTCTATATCATTTCCCATCAATAGTATGTCATCCACATATAATACGAGAAATGCTACAGAGCTCCCACTCACTTTCTTGTAAACACAGGCTTCTCCATAAGTTTGCGTAAACCCAAACGCCTTGACCATTTCATCAAAGCGAATGTTCCAACTCTGAGATGCTTGCACCAACCCATAGATGGAGTGTTGGAGCTTGCATACCTTGTCAGCATTCTTAGGATCGACAAAACCTTTCGGCTGCATCATATACAATTCTTCCTTAAGGAAACCATTAAGGAATGTCGATTTGACGTCCATTTGCCATATCTCACAATCGTAGAATGCGGCAACTGCTAACATGATTCAGACGGACTTCAGCTTCGCTATGGGTGAGAAGGTCTCATCGTAGTCAACCCCTTGAACTTGTCGATAACCCTTGGCAATAAGTCGAGCCTTATAGACGGTCACATTACCATCCGCGTCAGTCTTGTTCTTAAAGATCCATTTATTCTCCATGGCTTGCCGATCATCGGGCAAGTCTGTCAAAGTCCATACTTCATTTCCATACATGGATCCTATCTCGGATTTCTTGGCGTCAAGCCATTTTTTGGAATCCGGGCCCGCTATCGCTTCTTCATAGTTCGAAGGTTCACCATTGTCTAACAACATGATTTCTAGGACAGGGTTGTCATACCACTCTGGTGCGGAACGCGTCCTTGTGGACCTACGAAGTTTAGTAGCAACTTGATCCAAAGTTTCATGATCATCATCATTAACTTCCTCTCTAGTCGGTGCAGGCACCACATAAACATCTTCCTGAGCTGCAGTATTGTCCGGTTAAAGAGGCAGTACCTCATCAAGTTCTACTTTCCTCCCACTTACTTCTTTCGAGAGAAACTCTTTCTCCAGAAAGGATCCATTCTTGGCAACAAAGATCTTGCCTTCGGATCTGAGGTAGAAGGTATACCCAATAGTTTCCTTAGGGTATCCTATGAAGACGCATTTTTTCAACTTGGGTTCGAGCTTTTCAGGTTGAAGTTTCTTGATATAAGCATCGCATCCCCAAACTTTCAGAAATGACAGCTTAGGTTTCTTCCCAAACCATAATTCATACGGTGTCGTCTCAACGGATTTCGACGGAGCCCTATTTAAAGTGATGGCAGTCTCTAAAGCATAACACCAAAATGATAGCGGTAGATCGATAAGAGACATCATAGATCGCACCATATCCAATAGAGTGCGATTAACGTTCGGTCACACCATTACGCTGAGGTGTTCCAGGCGGCATGAGCTGTGAAACAATTCCACATTTCCTGAAGTGCGTGCCAAACTCGTGACTCAAGTATTCCCCTCCACGATCTGATCGTAGGAACTTTATTTTCCTGTCACGTTGATTCTCTACCTCACTCTGAAATTCCTTGAACTTCTCAAAGGTCTCAGACTTATGTTTCATTAAGTATACATACCCATATCTACTTAAGTCATTAGTGAGGGTGAGAACATAATGATAGCCACCATGAGCCTTAATGCTCATTGGACCGCACACATCAGTATGTATGATTTCCAATAAATTGGTTGCTCGCTCCATTGTTCCTGGGAACGGAGTCTTGGTCATTTTTCCCATGAGGCATGGTTCGCACATGTCAAATGATTCATAATCAATAGACTCCAAAAATCCATCTGCATGGAGTTTCTTCATGCGTTTGACACTAATGTGACCAAGGCGGCAGTGCCACAAGTATGTGGGACTATCGTTATCAACCTTACATCTTTTGGCATTCACACTATGAATATGTGTAACATCACGCTCGAGATTCAATAAAAATAAACCATTGACCAGCGGGCCAGCGGGACATGACCATAAAACATATCTCTCATATAAATAGAACAACCATTATTCCTGGATTTGAATGAGTAGCCATCTCGCGTTAAACGAGATCTAGATACAATGTTCATGCTTAAAGTTGGCACTAAATAACAATTATTGAGGTTTAAAACTAATCTCGTAGGTAAATAACCATTCCTGGCGTGCATCGTCACCTCGTCCTTCGCCAGTCTCCGCTTATTCCGCAGCTCCTGTTTTGAGTTACAAATGTAAGCAACCGCACCGGTATCAAATGAATGAAATATGCCCTAGAGGCAATAATAAAGTTGTTATTTATATTTCCTTATATCATGATAAATATTTATTATTCATGATAGAATTGTATTAACCGGAAACTTAGTACATGTGTGAATACATAGACAAACAGAGTGTCACTAGTATGCCTCTACTTGACTAGCTCGTTGAATCAATGATGGTTATGTTTCCTAACCATAGACACGAGTTATCATTTGATTAACAGGATCACATCATTAGAGAATGATGTGATTGACTTGACCCGTCTGTTAGCTTAGCACGATGATCGTTTAGTTTGTTGTTATTGCTTTCTCCATAACTTATACATGTTCCTATGACTATGAGATCATGCAACTCCCGAATACCGGAGGAACACTTAGTGTGCTATCAAACGTCACAATGTAACTGGGTGTCTATAAAGATGCTCTACAGGTGTCTCCGATGGTGTTTGTTGAGTTGGCATAGATCCATATTAGGATTTGTCACTCCGAGTATCGGAGACGTATCTCTGGGCCCTCTTGGTAATACACATCACTATAAGCCTTGCAAGCAATGTGACTAATGAGTTAGTTACGTGATGATGCATTACGGAATGAGCAAAGAGACTTGCCGGTAAAGAGATTGAACTAGGTATTGAGATAACGACGATCGAATCTCGGGCAAGTAACATACCGATGACAAAGGGAACAATGTATATCGTTATGTGGTTTTACCGATAAAGATCTTCATAGAATATGTGGGAGCCAATATGAACATCCAGGTTCCACTATTGGTTATTGACCGGAAACGTGTCTCGGTCATGTCTACATAGTTCTCGAACCCGTAGGGTCCGCACGCTTAATGTTCGGTGACGATCGATATTATGAGTTTATGTGTTTTGATGTACCAAAGATAGTTCGGAGTCCCGGATGTGATCACGGACATGACGAGGAGTCTCAAAATGGTCAAAACATAAATATTGATATATTGGATGACTATATTCTGACACCAGATGAGTTCCGGGGGTCACCGGATAATTATCGGAGTGCCGGGGGGTTATCGGAACCCCTGGGGGAACTAATGGGCCACATGGGCCTTAGTGGAGAGAGAGAGAGGGCCGGCCAAGGCAGGGCCGTGCGCCCCTCCCCCGCTAGTCCGAATTGGACTAGGGAAGGGGGGCGGCGCCCCCCTTTCCTTCTCTTCTCTTCCTCTCTTTCCTTCCCCCTTTCCTCCTCCCAGTAGGACTAGGAAAGGGGAGTCCTACTCCTACTAGGAGGAGGACTCCTCCCCTCCTTGGCGCGCCACCAAGGGCCGTCTGGCCTCCCCCTTGCTCCTTTATATACGGGGGCAGGGGGCACCCCAAAGACACACAAGTTGATCATTGATCTCTTAGCCGTGTGCGGTACCCCCCCTCCACCATAATCCACCTTGGTCATATCATCATAGTGCTTAGGCAAAGCCCTGCACCGATAGCTTCATCATCACCGTCATCACGCCGTCGTGCTAACTAAGCTCTCCCTCGACACTCAGCTGGATCAAGAGTTCGTGGGACGTCACCGAGCCGAACGTGTGCAGATTGCGGAGGTGCCGTACTTTCGGTACTAGGATCGGTCGGACCGTGAAGACGTACGACTACATCAACCGCGTTGTCATAATGCTTACGGTCTACGAGGGTACATGGACATCACTCTTCCCCTCTCGTCGCTATGCATCACCATGATAGATCTTGCGTGTGCGTAGGAATTTTTTTGAAATTACTTCGTTCCCCAACAGTGGCATCAGATCCAGGTTTATGCGTAGATGTTATATGCACGAGTAGAACATAAAGGAGTTGTGGGCATGGGTATATACATATTGCTTGTCGTCACTAGTTGTTTCTTGATTCGGCGGTATTGTTGGATGAAGCGGCCCAGACCGACATTACGCGTACGCTTACGCGAGACTGGTTCTACCGACGTGCTTCACACACAGGTGGCTGGTGGGTGTCGGTTTCTCCAACTTTAGTTGAATCGGATTCAATGAACATGGTTCTTTCTGAAGATCAAAAAGCAATCACTATACCGTGTTGTGGTTTTTTATGCATAGGTAAGAACGGTTCTTGCTCAGCCCGTAGCAGCCACGTAGAACTTGCACAACAAAGTAGAGGACGTCTAACTTGTTTTTGCAGGGCATCTTGTGATGTGATATGGTCAAGACATGATGCTAAATTTTATTGTATGAGATGATCATGTTTTGTAACACAGTTATCGGCAACTGGTAGGAGCCATATGGTTGTCGCTTTATTGTAATTGCTTTAGTTTATCACTAAGCGGTAGAGATAGACGTAGTAGAAATAGTTGGCGAGACAACAATGATGCTTCGATGGAGATCAAGGTGTCAAACTGGTGATGATGGTGATCATGATGGTGCTTTGGAGATGGAGATCAAAGGCACAAGATGATGATGGCCATATCATATCACTTATATTGATTGCATGTGATGTTTATCCTTTATGCATCTTATTTTGCTTAGTTCGACGGTAGCATTATAATATGATCTCTCACTAAATTTCAAGGTATAAGTGTTCTCCCTGAGTATGCACCGTTCCTAAAGTTCGTCGTGCCGAGACACCATGTGATGATCGGGTGTGATAAGCTCTACGTTCACATACAACGGGTGCAAGCCAGTTTTGCACATGCAGAATACTCGGGTTAAACTTGACGAGCCTAGCATATGCAGATATGGCCTCGGAACACTAAGACCGAAAGGTCGAGCGTGAATCATATAGTAGATATGATCAACATAGTGATGTTCACCATTGAAAACTACTCCATCTCACGTGATGATCAGACATGGTTTAGTTGATATGGATCACGTGATCACTTAGATGATTAGAGAGATGTCTAGCTAAGTGGGAGTTCTTAGGTAATTTGATTAATTGAACTTTAATTTATCATGAACTTAGTACCTGATAGTATTTTGCATGTCTATGTTGTTGTAGATAGATGTCCCGTGCTGTTGTTCCGTTGAATTTTAATGCGTTCCTAGAGAAAGCTAAGTTGAAAGATGATGGTAGCAACTACACGGACTGGGTCCGTAACTTGAGGATTATCCTCATTACTGCACAGAAGAATTACGTCCTGGAAGCACCGCTAGGTGACAAACCCACTGCAGGAGCAACGCCAGATGTTATGAACACCTGACAGAGCAAAGCTGATGACTACTCGATAGTTCAGTGTGCCATGCTTTACGGCTTAGAACCGGGACTTCAACGACGTTTTGAATGTCATGGAGCATATGAGATGTTCCAGGAGTTGAAGTTAATATTTCAAGCAAATGCCTGGATTGAGAGATATGAAGTCTCCAATAAGTTCTACAGCTGCAAGATGGAGGAGAATAGTTCTGTCAGTGAACATATACTCAAAATGTCTGGGTACCACAACCACTTGACTCAGCTGGGAGTTAATCTTCCTGATGATAGTGTAATTGACAGAGTTCTTCAATCACTGTCACCAAGCTACAAGAGCTTCATGATGAACTATAATATGCAAGGGATGGATAAGACGATTCCTGAGCTCTTCGCAATGCTAAAGGCTGCGGAGGTAGAAATCAAGAAGGAGCATCAAGTGTTGATGGTCAACAAGACCACCAGTTTCAAGAAAAAGGGTAAAGGGAAGAAGGGGAACTTCAAGAAGAACAGCAAGCCAATTGCTGCTCAAGTGAAGAAGCCCAAGTCTGGACCTAAGCCTGAAACTGAGTGCTTCTACTACAAAGGGACTGGTCACTGGAAGTGGAACTGCCCCAAGTATTTGGCGGAGAAGAAGGATGGCAAAGTGAAAGGTATATTTGATATACATGTTATTGATGTGTACCTTACTAATGCTCGCAGTAGTGCTTGAGTATTTGATACTGGTTCAGTTGCTAACATTTTCAAACAGGGGCTACGGATTAAGCGAAGATTGGCTAAGGACGAGGTGACGATGCGCGTGGGAAATGGTTCCAAAGTCAATGTGATTGCCGTTGGCACGCTACCTTTACATCTACCTTCGGTATTAATTTTAGACCTAAATAATTGTTATTTGGTGCCAGTATTGAGCATGAGCATTATATCTGGATCTTGTTTAATGCGAGACAGTTATTCATTTAAATCAGAGAATAATGGTTGTTCTATTTATATGAGTAATATCTTTTATGGTCATTGTCGATGTCAAAACCGGCGGATCTTGGGTAGGGGGTCCCGAACTGTGCGTCTAAGGCGGATGGTAACAGGAGGCAGGGAACACGATGTTTTACCCAGGTTCGGGCTCTCTTGATGGAGGTAAAACCCTACGTCCTGCTTGATTAATATTGATGATATGAGTAGTACAAGAGTAGATCTACCACGAGATCGAAGAGGCTAAACCCTAGATGCTAGCCTATGGTCTGATTGTATGTTGTCCTACGGACTAAAACCCTCCGGTTTATATAGACACCGGAGAGGGCTAGGGTTACACAAGGTCGGTTACAAAGGAGGAGATATACATATCCGTATTGCCTAGCTTGCCTTCCACGCCAAGTAGAGTCCCATCCGGACACGAGACGGAGTCTTCAATCTTGTATCTCCATAGTCCAACAGTCCGGCCAAAATATATAGTCCGGCTGTCCGGAGACCCCCTAATCCAGGACTCCCTCAGTAGCCCCCGAACTAGGCTTCAATGACGATGAGTCCGGTGCGCAGTGTTGTCTTCGGCATTGCAAGGCGGGTTCTTCTCCAACTTTCAAGTGTTCGTAAGCAGTGTCCGGCTCCCTAAATGTTGAACCTCTTGGCTTCTGTGCCCAATAAGGGCTATCTCCCACGCGTCGAATGAATACGAGGTGCCAGGGCATTTTTACATTCGCCCCCCTAGCCAGATAAATAAATTGTCTATTAAAGGGATGGGGATTCTTAGATCCAATCCATATCATCCTCCCCCAGCGGGGATTCATCAGAGCATGCTTCGGAAAGATCCATTCCAGCATGGCCGACCTCCGCAACTCCTCCTCCCGCCCCCGTAGCCCTAAGCCCGGTGATTGGGAGAGGTGTTCAGTCCCGAACAGTCGATTAGTCGAGCTGCAGACTAAGGGATTTCTCCCTCCGGCGTACATGGTGCCCGTTCGAGCCGGGCTCGCCACCTACAATGGCGGGGAGCAAGCGGAGAACTTTCCCTGTCCCTCCATGGGGGAACGGGTTTGCCTTGTTCCTTACTTACTAAGGGGACTCGGATTTCCAATTCATCCATTCCTCCGCGGGCTCCTGGAGTTCTACGGCCTCCAACTACACAATCTCACCCCTGCCTCCATCCTACACATCGCCGGCTATGTTGCTCTCTGCGAGTTGTTCCTGGGCTGCGAGGCTCATTTCGAGCTGTGGAAAAGGCTATTTTGCCTTGTCCCTCGCACACAGAGGGAATCACTTTATCAAGTGGGCGGAGCCGAAGTATGGCGCATCGCTGATACCGGATATTTGTCCGGTACCCCGAAGAAGCCGTCCGAAGACTGGCCTTCAGAATGGGTTTATATGGAGGACGTCCCCCTTCCGGACCCTGTTCGGCGGGGTCTACCCGAGTTCAACAATGCTCCTCTGAAGAAGCGCCGAAGTTGGCGCCCACGAAGCCCCCGGGCGGAAGACAACGGAGAAGTCCTCTATCTGATGAACCGGATCAAAGCACTAGCTCGATTCGGATTGACAATAATCGAAGTTATGTCGATTTGCATAATGAGGGGAGTGCAGCCACTCCAATATCGTGGGCACCCCTTGTGGTGTTATAACGGGGCGGATGACGCCCCCCGCTGCGGGCGTAAGGGTCCGGACAATGCTGCCGCTCTAGCAAAGATTCTGTCCGAACTGTTCAAGGGCGAGGAAGAGGAGTTCACCCGCATCAAGCCACGGGATGGATTATCGATGTACAATCCTCCAAGCTGGGTAAGTTATATTTCCCTGCTCCCATTTTTCCTGCATTCTTAGTCGTAGGTATTCACCTTGCCACCTTGCGGCAGGAACTGCAAAAAGCCATAAAGGAGGTCAACAACCCTTCTCCACAACCAGAGGACCCTGACCGGGCCATCGATTCCGGACTCGAAGAAGATCTGGTTATCTCCGTGGAACTGATAGACCGACAGTTCTATCAGTTAAGCTGCGACGATACCCCGGTGGCCATTACGGCCGACTATCCCGGACTGCTCCCTGCATCGCAGGTAAGAAAAATCAAAAAGTCCCAACTCCAAAACTAGGATCCCCTTTTAGGCACTTCACCCACCATATACACATGGCATCTTTTACAGGGAAGGCATTCGGGACGCCCTGCCGAACCTGCGACAACTCGCCAACAAGAGGTGCCGAGGCTGGGTAGGCCAAAAAGGAAGGCGGTCAGGACAGAGACGCCGGCGCAAAGGTATAGGAAAAACCCCGCTCTGTGGCTGTCATCTTTCTCAAAATGTAATGACGCCCTCGTTTCTTTAACAGAAAGAACGCTCGCCGGAATATGTCCGGCGATGCTGCCAATCAAGCTTCCACCAGTCGGGCGCCTGGACCGGACATAGAGGCGGAAGGCAATATGGGGCAGGCGCCGGATAATCCCCCGATAGAGGATGCGGATAGATTGTCCGCTACAGTGGAAAGCACCATGAATCACAGGCGCCACCGGGCCGTACTCCGTGACGCTTGTTTCTCACCAGAGGCGTTCGACGCCTTCAATTCTGGAGAGGCGTACCTCCGTGCTGCTCAAGATGGTCTAGCCAGAGCCACGGATCAGTATGTAAAGGATGTACGGGTGAGTAAATCTGACGATTTATATGTATCAGTAGCCCCTGAGACTTGAAACAGTTAGCAGAACTGATTTAAGGATCATCTATAATGTGCAGGTTCTTACAGAGAAGAATACTAGGCTGTCCCAGGAGCTGGAGGAATGCAAGACCCAACTGGGGGCCGCTCTTGCCGCATTGCAGGAACAGAAAAAGCCTCCCGCTGGTAACATTTATTTTAAAGAATGGTGGTTACCATATAGTGTGCGGCGTGTCTGCAGATCTAACAATTGATTTTGCAGATGAGTCCGGAGAAAGTCCCGGGGACCAGCATGTTATGCGACAGCTAGAGGCTGGCAAACGCGTGCTGAGTAAGGTTATGCTGGAGAAAAACAGTCTCCAAGATGCCAATGTTAAGCTGAGCGTTGAACTAAAAGATGTTCGGGGCCAGCTTACGGACTCCGAGAAGGAGAATAAGCGGCTTCGGCGCGGCATTTTTAGTAAGTGCTTGAACGAATCCTGCTAAAGGAGTTCGGCGAAGAAGTCGACTAACAACGTTATGTCTGTAGGTATGCTGATGGGTCGTCCCGCGGAGGAAATGCCCGGGTCTGCGGGTGATCTTCTGTCCGAGCTGTCACATCTGCACGAACAAGTTCGGCAGGTGATGCAAGGTGTTGCCCAGGCTTTGTGGCCATCCGTCTCCTTGCCAGAGGGCGTTGCAGAGCTTACGGAGAAGCTCAAGGGAGCACGGCGGCGCCTCCGATTATGGAAGATATCGGCCTGCCGATAGGGTGCCAGAGAGGCCTGGGCCATGGTGAAGACTCGGTACACCAAGGCAGACCCAAATCACATGGCCGAGGTCGGACCTGTGGGGCCCGACGGCAAAAAGATCCCCGTTAGCTTAGTTTATGGGCAAGTAGAATTAGCCGCAAAGTATTCTCAACGGGATTGTAAGCTAGACCGCCTGTTGGATGGTATAGAAGAGGAGTTTAGTCAGTCTGCATGACTATGTAATTAAAGTGACATGTATAATGCCTTCTAGCCGGATTGTAGATCATTTGTCGTTGCAGACCTTTTCGCTTCAACCTCCGGGCCCGATAGTCCAGAGTGAATCCGAATACCCGCTCAGTTATATAAGAACCGGTGTATGCGTGGAGACCAGGCGTAGGGGTCATTAGTGCTTTATCAGACAAGTGCCCAACTAGTTATGTTATATTACATGGGTAGTAAGAAACATCTTCCAGGGAGAATAGTTCCGTTAAGGGTTCCTTTCCCTAGGTAAGCATGCCCTAAAGTGCATGTCCGGACTGCGATAAGAAACGCAGAAAAAGCATCTGGGGGCAGATATGGACAATAAATAAAAATCATCTTTTGTTCACCGACCGAATATTCCCTTAAGAATGCTAGCTTTCGGCTTCACCCAGTCTGAGGTACACATCCGGCTGACCCGGCAATAACAATCACAGAGGTGCTCCCCTTATGCCCTAGCCGAATTAACGGGAACGTAGGGCATAAATACAAGAGCCAGTCAACCCAGCTTGGCCAAAACTTAAGTCATATCAATGCATATAATGGTGAAAAAAGGTACATGCGGAAGTATAACACATGTGTTGGGCGTGAGGCCCAGGTAAATAATTTAAGCTTCTGTGAAAGAAGCCCCCAGGTATGGAGAGTGCGGCTAGCGCATCTGTAATCTACAAGTGAGGCACAAGGTGACCCTTGAAGGCCTAGAGAAATAATAAGAGAAAGAAAGAAAGGGAAACAAGACAGATCATGCATATGCAGAAAATGGACAAAGGGAGGGGACTAACATAGAGTCCGGTGCTGCGTAGAATCTTCGGAGCCTGGCCGCGTTCCATGGGTTCGGCTCGAGTCGACTAGTCGATGCATCCCGCAGTCAGTATGCTCCACCGGTCAGAACTTGGTCAATAATGAAGGGACCTTCCCATTTGGGCTCGAGCTTGTTCTTTTTCTTATCCGGCAGGCGTAGAACTAGTTCGCCAACGTTATAAGTTTTGGCCCGTACTTCTCTGCTTTGGTATCTGCGAGCCTGTTGCTGGTAAAATGCGGAACGGGCTTTGGCTACACCGCGCTCCTCCTCCAAGGTGTCCAGACTGTCCTGCCGATCGAGCTCGGCTTCTCTTTCTTTGTACATGCGCACTCGAGGTGAGTCATGAATTATGTCACAGGGCAAGACTGCCTCTGCGCCGTACACCATAAAAAACGGTGTATATCCGGTACTACGATTCGGCGTGGTCCGCAGCCCCCAAAGTATGGAGTCGAGCTCCTCTACCCAGTGCGTGTCAGACTCCGTTAAGGAACGCACTAATCTGGGTTTAATGCCGCTCATTATAAGACCGTTTGCTCGTTCGACTTGACCGTTGGTTTATGGGTGATAGATTGAAGCATAATCAAGCTTGATGCCCATTTTGCTGCACCAGAGTTTTACCTCGTTGGTCGTGAAGTTCGTGCCATTATCAGTGATGATGCTGTGGGGGACGCCGTAACGGTGTACAACCCCGGATATGAAATCTATCACCGGTCCGGATTCGGCTATTTTAACCGGTTTGGCCTCTATCCATTTGGTGAATTTATCCACCATGACCAATAAGTATATTTTCTTGTGGGTTCCCCCTTTAAGGGGTCCAACCATGTCAAGCCCCCAGACCGCAAAGGGCCATGTAATGGGGATTGTTTGGAGGGCGGTGGGTGGCATGTGGCTTTCATTTGCAAAGAGCTGGCAACCGGCGCAACGTTGGACCAAGTCCCGTGCATCTGTCCGGGCCGTTGGCCAATAGAATCCTGTACGGAAGGCCTTGCTTACAAGAGCCCGGGCTGCGGCGTGATGACCGCCAAGTCTGGCGTGAATTTCTGCCAAAAGATTCCGCCCTTCCTCTTCGGAGATGCACCTTTGAAGGACTCCGGTAGTGCTTTTCTTGTACAATTCTCCCTCATGGACCCTGTAGGCCTTGGATGGCCGCACTATGCAGCGTGCCTCATTTTGGTCCTCTGGAAGTTCCTGTCTAGTTAGGTAGGCCAGGAATGGTTCTGTCCACGGGGCAATAATGGCCATTATTTTGTGGGCTGAAGGTGTTGTTTCGGTGGCGGAGCCTCCGATGGTGTGAGAGAGTTCGGTATCGGGTATTTTGGCCGGGTCTGGACTGTTGTTACCGGTGTCCCCTTCCCATGCTACGGATGGCTTGAAGAGCCTTTCCAGAAATATGTTGGGGGGGGGGGGACCGCGTCGCGTTTTGCGCCGATGCGGGTGAGGATATCCGCCGCCTGATTGTTTTCCCGAGCCACATGGTGGAATTCGAGTCCCTTGAAGCGAGCTGACATTTTTAGGACGACATTTCGATAGGCCGCCATTTTCGGATCCTTGGCGTCGAAATCTCCCTTTATTTGGGATATTGCGAGGTTTGAATCCCCACACACCTCCAACGTTGAATGCCCATGGAGAATGCCATCCGAAGACCATGCAACAGAGCTTCGTATTCGGCTGCATTGTTGGAATCTGTATACAATATTTGCAGTATGTACCGAACGGTATCTCCGGTTGGGGACGTCAGGACGACACCAGCCCCTAGACCGGCCAGCATTTTAGAACCGTCGAAGTGCATGATCCAATTGGAGTATGCGCCGTACTCTTTAGGGAGTTCGGCCTCCGTCCATTCGGCGACGAAGTTGGCCAGTACTTGCGATTTAATG
This sequence comes from Triticum urartu, assembly GCF_056163025.1. NCBI lineage: Eukaryota > Viridiplantae > Streptophyta > Magnoliopsida > Poales > Poaceae > Triticum > Triticum urartu. Next base: position 27,845,211 of record NC_141876.1, read on the forward strand.
GCTCGGTGAGGTTTGTATGTTATGTCGAATGGGAGGAGCTCAATGGCCCACTTGGCAATCCGGCCTATAGCGTCGCGGTTGTTGATAATATCATTAAGTGGCACTTCCGAGGCTACTGTAATCGAACACTCTTGAAAGTAGTGTCGCAGTTTCCGCGATGCCATGAATACCGCATATGCTATTTTTTGGTAATGCGGGTACCGTTATTTGCATGGAGTGAGGACAGTGGATACATAGTATACCGGCCTTTGAAGAGGGAATTTGTGTCTGTCCGCTTCCCGTTCGACAACGAGCACCGCGCTTACAACTTGATGAGTTGCCGCAATGTACAACATCATTGGTTCGCCGATGTTTGGTGCAGCTAGGATCGGGTTGGTTGCTAGAATGGCCTTTATTTCTTCCAATCCGGCTGTGGCCGCGTCCGTCCACTCGAAGTGTTCGGTGCGCCGAAGGAGGCGATAAAGGGGTAAAGCCTTTTCTCCCAAGCGGGAGATAAAGCGGCTTAGAGCCGCTACGCATCTAGTTAGCTTCTGGATTTGTTTGAGGTCTATTGGGGTAGACAACTGTGACAACGCTCGGATTTTGGCCGGATTAGCTTCAATACCTTTACTGGAGACAATGAATCCCAGGAGCTTTCCGGCTGGTATGCCGAAAACGCATTTTTCCGGATTGAGCTTGATGTCATATGTTCGGAGGTTGTCGAATGTGGGCCTCAAGTCGTCTATCAAAGAGTCGACGTGTTTGGTTTTGACGACCACATCGTCTACGTATGCCTCTACTGTTTTGCCAATTTGTTTCTCCAGACATGTCTGAATCATGCGCTGATATGTTGCGCCAGCATTTTTGAGCCCAAAAGGCATTGTGTTAAAACAGAAGGGACCGTATGGTGTGATGAATACCGTTGCGGCTTGGTCGGACTCCGCCATCTTGATTTGGTGGTAACCGGAGTATGCGTCGAGGAAACACAATGACTCGTGTCCTACAGTAGCATCAATGATTTGATCGATGCGTGGTAGGGGGAAGGGATCCTTTGGGCAAGCTTTTATTGAGGTCTTTGAAGTCGACACAAAGGCGCCAGGATTTGTCCTTCTTTGGTACCATCACCAGGTTTGCTAGCCAGTCCAGGTGTTTTATTTCTTTGATGAATCCGGCCTCCAGTAACTTGGCTAGTTCCTCTCCCATGGCCTGTCTCTTAGGTTCAGAGAAACGCCGAAGAGCTTGCTTGACCGACTTGAATCCCTTTAGGATATTGAGGCTATGCTCGGCCAGCCTGCGTGGGATTCCTGGCATGTCTGAGGGATGCTAGGCGAATATGTGCCAGTTCTCGTGCAGGAACTCTCGTAGTGCGACGTCCACAATGGGGCTTAGCTGTGCCCCGATGGAGGCTGTTTTTGTAGGGTCCGTTGGGTGGACTTGGAATTTGACTATTTTATCCGCTGGTTTAAAAGAGGTGGACTTGGATCTCTTGTCGAGTATCATGTCGTCCCTGTCCACTGTGGAGCGTAGCGTGGTTAATTCCTCGGCCGAGAGGGCTTCGGACAATGCCTCGAGGGCCAATGTGGCTGTTTTGTTTTCGGCGCGGAGTGCTGTGTCCGGATCGCTGGTGAGAGTGATGATTCCGTTGGGCCCGGGCATTTTGAGCTTCATGTACCCGTAATGGGGTACGGCTTGGAAGATTGTGAATGCCTCCCGTCCTAAAAGAGCATGATAACCACTGCTGAACGGGGCCACTTGGAATGTAATTTCTTCGGACCTGTAATTATCCGGCGTGCCGAATACCACATCTAGTGTCATTTTCCTAGCACAGCGTGCTTCCCGACTGGGTATGATTCCTCTAAAGGCTGTGCTACTTTTCTCAATGCGGCTCCAGTCTATCTCCATCTTTTGAAGAGTTTCCTCATAGATGAGGTTTAATCCGCTGCCGCCGTCCATGAGTACCTTGGTGAGTCGAAAGCCATCCATGATTGGACTAAGGACCAGTGCGGCTGGTGCTCGGGTTGTTCGGAATTTAGGTTCGTCACTGGCATTGAACGTAATAGCTGTGTCACTCCATGGATTTATTGCTGCTACGTGGCAGATTTCGGCCATGCTGCGGAGTGTTCGCTTGCGTCTATTATTCGACGCGAAGGTCTGAAACACCGTTAACACCGTATTGTTGTCGACGGGATGGTGCTCTGTGATATTTGGGAGAAGTATATCCTCACCACTTTTGGCCACCTGCCGGAGTATCCAACATGCTCTAAGGCTGTGCGTTGGTATTGTATCCGCTGTACTATGAATTTTGCAGGGTCCGTTGAGCCATCCCTCTAGTACGGTTCCTTGCCCCATAGAGGGTTTTTGCTTTTTGGTAGTTAACCCGGGTGTATTGTGATAATGCACCCTTTTATTTCGGACTGGGTTTGTGTTCAGGGCTGGATTATCCCAAAAGTTTGTTTCGGTTTTCCAGGCACTTTCCATCGCACAGTACTTTCGTACCATGGACGCCAAGTCAGCGAAGCGTGTTATCTCACGGCGATTTATGGCGTTAAGGATTCCCTTGTCCGTGCAATTATTGCAGAAAAATAAGATTGCGACTTCCTCGCGACAGTCCTTAACCTTGTTCATCGCAAGGAGGAATCTGGCCCAGTAGTGATGTACTGTTTCCTGGGGCTCTTGCCTGATATGGGAAAGGTCACTTGTGTTTGGGTGGGTGGGTGGAATTGAATCCAAACCCCTACCTGATCTGGGATCCAGGGGCCGAGGAGTTTCCAATTTTGGAAGTTCTGGTTCCGGGATGTTACCCGCTAATCCTGGTCCGCTGCCTGACTCTAAGTTCATGGATTGGATGTTGTCCTCCCGCGAACGGGCATCCAGCTCGGAGAGCTCGGGAATCCGGACATATTTGGTCCTCGGGATAGAGGAAAGGTCGCCGCATTGTTCCTCCACCACTGCAATATGATGGGTGACCGGTGGAGAGTTAATCTCCCTTTGATTGGGTTTAAGCCCAATCCGGTCATAGTCCGTAGCGACTCCCAAGGCGGCGATGCGATCCAAGAGCTCGTTTAAGGAGGAGAGATCCATTGGATCCATTTGTTTGGCGAGTGCCGATTTGACGTGGAGGCTATTTTCGATGACCCGAGAATTCATCGTTGGCGCGGCGGCCGAACAGGCGGTCATGATGAACCTGCCTAGCCGGAGAGTTTGGCCCACAACCAAAGCTCCCCCAACAGTAGTACCATCTTTAAAGACGAGACGAGACATCCTTCCTTCTGGCGATGGCACAGAGGAACTCTCAATGAAAGCACCAATGTCGGTGTCAAAACCGGCGGATCTCGGGTAGGGGGTCCCGAACTGTGCGTCTAAGGCAGATGGTAACAGGAGGCAGGGAACACGATGTTTTACCCAGGTTCGGGCCCTCTTGATGGAGGTAAAAACCTACGTCCTGCTTGATTAATATTGATGATATGAGTAGTACAAGAGTAGATCTACCACGAGATCGGAGAGGCTAAACCCTAGAAGCTAGCCTATGGTCTGATTGTATGTTGTCCTACGGACTAAAACCCTCCGGTTTATATAGACACCAGAGAGGGCTAGGGTTACACAAGGTCGGTTACAAAGGAGGAGATATACATATCCGTATTGCCTAGCTTGCCTTCCACGCCAAGTAGAGTCCCATCCGGACACGAGACGAAGTCTTCAATCTTGTATCTTCATAGTCCAACAGTCCGGCCAAAAGATATAGTCCGGCTGTCCGGAGACCCCCTAAGCCAGGACTCCCTCAGTCACGCACCCTTGATGAGTGTTCTATTTTTACTAAATCTTGATAGACGTGATACACATGTTTATAGTATTGAATCCAAAAGATGCAGAGTTGATAATGATAGTGCAACTTATTTGTGGCACTGCCGTTTGGGTCATATTGATGTAAAGCGCATGAAGAAAATCCATTCTGATGGACTTCTGGAATCACTTGGTACTTGCGAACCATGCCTCATGGGCGAGATGACTAAAACTCTGTTCTCCGGAACAATGGAGCGAGCAACAGAGTTATTGGAAATCATACATACTGATGTATGTGGTCCAATGAACATTGAGGCTCGCGGCAGATATCGTTATTTTCTCACCTTCACAGATGATTTGAGAAGATATGGGTATATCTACTTAATGAAACATAAGTCTGAAACATTTGAAAAGTTCAAAGAATTTTAGAGTGAAGTGGAAAATCATCGTAACAAGAAAATAAAGTTTCTACGATCTGATCGTGGAGGAGAATATTTGAGTTACGAGTTTGATCTTCATTTGAAACAATGCGGAATAGTTTCGCAACTCACGCTACCCGGAACACTACAGCGTAATGGTGTGTCCGAACGTCGTAATCGTACTTTACTAGATATGGTGCGATCTATGATGTCTCTTACTGATTTACCGCTATCGTTTTGGGGTTATGCTTTAGAGACAGCTGCATTCACGTTAAATAGGGCACCATCTAAATCCGTTGAGACGACACCTTATGAACCGTGGTTTGGCAAGAAACCCAAGTTGTCGTTTCTTAAAGTTTGGGGCTGCGATGCTTATGTGAAAAAGCTTCAACCTGATAAGCTCGAACCCAAATCGGAGAAATGTGTCTGCATAGGATACCCAAAGGAGACTGTTGGGTACACCTTCTATCACAGATCTGAAGGCAAGATATTCGTTGCTAAGAATGGATCCTTTCTAGAGAAGGAGTTTCTCTTGAAAGAAGTGAGTGGGAGGAAAGTAGAACTTGATGAGGTAATTGTACCTGCTCCCTTATTGGAAAGTAGTTCATCACTGAAATCAGTTCCAGTGGTTCCTACACCATTAAGTGAGGAAACCAATGATGATGATTGTGAAACTTCTGATCAAGTTACTACCGAACCTTGTAGGTCAACCAGAGTGAGATCCGCACCAGAGTGGTACGGTAATCCTGTTCTGGAGGTCATGTTACTTGACCATGACGAACCCACAAACTATGAGAAAGCGATGATGAGCCCAGATTCCGCAAAATGGCTTGAGGCCATGAAATCTGAGATGGGATCCATGTATGAGAACAAAGTGTGGACTTTGGTTGACTTGCCCGATGATCGGCAGGCCATAGAGAATAAATGGATTTTCAAGAAGAAGACTGACGCTAACGGTAATGTTACTGTGTACAAAGCTCGACTTGTTGCAAAAGGTTTTCGACAAGTTCAAGGAGTTGACTACGATGAGACCTTCTCACCCGTAGCGATGCTTAAGTCCGTCCGAATCATCTTAGCAATTGCCGCATTTTATGATTATGAAATTTGGCAAATGGATGTCAAAACTGCATTCCTTAATGGTTATCTTAAAGAAGAGTTGTATATGATGCAACCAGAAGGTTTTGTCGATCCAAAAGGTGCTAACAAAGTGTGCAAGCTCCAGCGATCCATTTATGGACTGGTGCAAGCCTCTCGGAGTTGGAATATACGCTTTGATAGTGTGATCAAAGCATATGGTTTTATACATACTTTTGGAGAAGCCTGTATTTACAAGAAAGTGAGTGGGAGCTCTATAACATTTCTGATATTATATGTAGATGGCATATTTGTTGATCAGAAATGATACCGAATTTCTGAATAGCATAAAAGGATACTTGAATAAGAATTTTTCAATGAAAAACCTCGGTGAAGCTACTTATATATTAGGCATCAAGATCTATAGAGATAGATCAAGATGCTTAATTGGACTTTCACAAAGCACATACCTTGATAAAGTTTTGAAGAAGTTCAAAATGGATCAGGCAAAGAAAGGGTTCTTGCCCGTGTTACAAGGTGTGAAGTTGAGTCAAACTCAATGCCTGACCACTGCAGAAGATAGAGAGAAAATGAAAGTCATTCCCTATGCTTCAGCCATAGGTTCTATCATGTATGCAATGCTGTGTACCAGACCTGATGTGTGCCTTGCTATTAGTTTAGCAGGGAGGTACCAAAGTAATCCAGGAGTGGATCACTGGACATCGGTTAAGAACATCCTGAAATACCTGAAAAGGACTAAGGATATGTTTCTTGCATATGGAGGTGACAAAGAGCCCATCGTAAACGGTTACGTTGATGCAAGCTTTTACATTGATCCGGATGACTCGAAGTCACAAATCGGATACGTGTTTTTATTAAATGGTGGAGCTGTAAGTTGGTGTAGTTCAAAGCAGAGCGTCGTGGCGGGATCTACATGTGAAGCGGAGTACAAAGCTGCTTCGGAAGCAGCAAATGAAGGAGTCTGGATGAAGGAGTTCATATCCGTTCTAGGTGTAATACCTAGTGCATCGGGTCCAATGAAAATCTTTTGTGACAAAACCGGTGCAATTGCCTTGGCAAAGGAATCCAGATTTCACAAGAGAACCAAGCACATCAAGAGATGCTTCAATTCCATCCACGATCAAGTCAAGGAAGGAGACATAGAGATTTGCAAGATACATACGGATCTGAATGTTGCAGACCCGTTGACTAAGCCTCTCTCACGAGCAAAACATGATCAACACCAAGACTCCATGGGTGTTAGAATCATTACAATGTAATCTAGATTATTGACTCTAGTGCAAGTGGGAGACTGAAGGAAATATGCCCTAGAGACAATAATAAAGTTGTTATTTATATTTCCTTATATCATGATAAATGTTTATTATTCATGCTAGAATTGTATTAACCGGAATTTAGTACATGTGTGAATACACAGACAAACAGAGTGTCACTAGTATGCCTCTACTTGACTAGCTCGTTGAATCAATGATGGTTATGTTTCCTAACCATAGACACGAGTTTTCATTTGATTAACGGGATCACATCATTAGAGAATGATGTGATTGACTTGACCCATCCATTAGCTTAGCACGATGATCGTTTAGTTTGTTGCTATTGCTTAATCCATAACTTATACATGTTCCTATGACTATGAGATCATGCAACTCCCGAATACCGGAGGAACACTTAGTGTGCTATCAAATGTCACAGCGTAACTGGGTGGCTATAAAGATGCTCTACAGGTGTCTCCGATGGTGTTTGTTGAGTTGGCATAGATCGAGATTAGGATTTGTCACTCTGAGTATCGGAGAGGTATCTCTGGGCCCTCTCGGTAATGCACATCACTATAAGCCTTGCAAGCAATGTGACTAATGAGTTAGTTACGGGATGATGCATTACGGAATGAGTAAAGAGACTTGCCAGTAACGATATTGAACTAGGTATTGAGATACCGACGATCGAATCTCGGGCAAGTAACATACCGATGACAAAGGGAACAACGTATATCGTTATGCGGTTTGACCGATAAAGATCTTCGTAGAATATGTGGGAGCCAGTATGAACATCCAGGTTCCGCTATTGGTTATTGACCGGAAACGTGTCTCGATCATGTCTACATAGTTCTCGAACCCGTAGGTTCTGCACGCTTAATGTTCGGTGATGATCCGTATTATGAGTTTATGTGTTTTGATGTACCAAAGATAGTTCGGAGTCCTGGATGTGATCATGGACATGACGAGGAGTCTCGAAATGGTCGATACATAAAGATTAATATATTGGATGACTATTTTTGGACACCGGATGAGTTCCGGGGGTCACCGGATAATTATCGGAGTGCCGGGGGTTATCGGAACCTCCGGGGGGAACTAATGGGCCACATGGGCCTTAGTGGAGAGAGAGAGGGCCGGCCAAGGCAGGGCCGCACGCCCCTCCCCCTCTAGTCCGAATTGGACTAGGGAAGGGGGGCGGCGCCCCTTTCCTTCTCTTCTCTCCCTCTCTTTCCTTCCCCCTTCCTCCTCCTAGTAGGACTATGAAAGGGGAGTCCTACTCCTACTAGGAGGAGGACTCCTCCCCTCCTTGGCGCGCCACCAAGGGCCGACCAGCCTCCCCCTTGCTCCTTTATATACGGGGGCAGGGGCACCCCAAAGACACACAAGTTGATCATTGATCTCTTAGCCGTGTGCGGTGCCCCCCTCCACCATAATACACCTCGGTCATATCATCGTAGTGCTTAGGCGAAGCCCTGCGTCGGTAGCTTCATCATCATCGTCATCACGCCGACGTGCTGACGAAGCTCTCCGTCGACACTCAGCTGGATCAAGAGTTCCTGGGACATCATCGAGCCGAACGTGGGCAGATCGCGGAGGTGCGGTACTTTTGGTACTAGGATCGGTCGGATCGTGAAGACGTACGACTACATCAACCACATTGTCATAACACTTCCGCTTACGGTCTATGAGGGTACGTGGACATCACTCTTCCCCTCTCGTTGCTATGCATCACCATGATAAATCTTGCGTGTGCGCATGATTTTTTTTGAAATTACTGTGTTCCCCAACATCAAATACCCAGGAGCTACTACGAGCGTTGGTAAGGTACACATCAATAACATGTATATCACATATACCTTTGGCGTTGCTGGCCTTCTTATCCGCTAAGTACTCGGGGCAGTTCCATTTCCTGTGACCATTTCCCTTGCAATAAAAGCACTGAGTCTCAGGCTTGGGTCCATTCTTTGGCTTCTTTCCGACAACTGACTTACCGGGTGTGGCAACTCCCTTGTCGTCCTTCTTGAAGTTTTTCTTACTGGTCTTATTCACCATCAAAACTTGATGTTCCTTTTTGATATCCACCTCCGCTGGTTTCAGCATTGAATATAACTCAGGAATGGTCTTCTCCATCCCTTGCATATTGTAGTTCATCACAAAGCTCTTGTAGCTAGGTGGAAGCGACTGGAGGATCCTGTCAATGACCGAGTCATCTAGAAGATTAACTCCCAGCCGAGACAAACGGTTATGCAACCCAGACATTTTGAGTATATGCTCGCTGACAGAACTATTTTCCTCCATCTTACAACTGTAGAACTTGTCGGGGACTTCAAATCTCTCGACTCGGGCATGAGCGTGGAAAACCATTTTCAGCTCTTGGAACATCTCATATGCTCCGTGATGCTCAAAACTCTTTTGGAGCCCTGGTTCTAAGCTGTAAAGCATGACGCACTGAACCAGGGAGTAATCATCACTACGCGACTGCCAGGCGTTCATAACGTCTTGAGTTGCTGGGAAAATGGGTGCGTCACCTAGCGGTGCTTCAAGGACATATGCTTTCTTGGCAGCTATGAGGATGATCCTCAAGTTACGGACCCAGTCCGTATAGTTGCTACCATCGTCTTTCACCTTGGTTTTCTCTAGGAACACGTTGAAGTTGAGGGCAACATTAGCATGGGCCATTTGATCTACAAGACGTATTGTAAAGATATTTTAGACTAAGTTCATGATAATTAAGTTCATCTAATCAAACTATTTAATGAACTCCCACTCAGATAGACATCCCTCTAGTCATCTAAGTGATACATGATCCGAATCAACTAGGCCGTGTCCGATCATCACGTGAGACGGACTAGTCATCAATGGTGACATCTCCATGTTGATCGTATCTACTATACGACTCATGTTCGACCTTTTGGTCTCTCGTGTTCCGAGGCCATGTCTGTACATGGTAGGTTCGTCAAGTCAGCCTAAGTGTTTCACATGTGTAAATCTGGCTTACACCCGTTGTATGCGAACGTTAGAATCTATCACACTCGATCATCACATGGTGGTTCGAAACAACGAACCTTCGCAACGGTGCATAGTTAGGGGGAACACTTTTCTAGAAATTTTAGTGTGGGATCATCTTATTTAAGCTATCGTCGTTCTAAGCAAATAAGATGTAAACATGACAAACATCACATGCAAATCATAAAGTGACATGATATGGCCAATATCATCTTGCGCCTTTGATCTCCATCTTCAAGGCGCGACATGATCACCTTCGTCACCGACATGACACAATGATCTCCATCATCGTGTCTTCATGAAGTTGTCTCGCCAACTATTACTTCTACTACTATGGCTAACGGTTAGCAATGAAGTAAAGTAATTACATGGCGTTTACATTGACTCGCAGGTCATACAATAAATTAAGACAACTCCTATGGCTCCTGCCGGTTGTCATACTCATCGACATGCAAGTCATGGTTCCTATTACAAGAACATGATCAATCTCATACATCACATATATCATTCATCACATCCTTTTGGCCATATCACATCACATAGCATACCCTGCAAAAACAAGTTAGGCGTCCTCTAATTATTGTTGCATGTTTTACGTGGCGGCTAAGGGTTTCTAGCAAGAACGTTTCTTACCTACGCAAAAGCCACAACGGTGATATGCCAATTGCTATTTACCCTTCACAAGGACCCTCTTCATCGAATCCGATCCGACTAAAGTGGGAGAGACAGACACCCGCTAGCCACCTTATGCATCAAGTGCATGTCAGTCGGTGGAACCAGTCTCACGTAAGCCTACGTGTAAGGTCGGTCCGGGCCGCTTCATCCCACAGTGCCACCGAATCAAGATAAGACTAGTAACGACAAGCAAATTGAACAAATCATCGCCCACAACTACTTTGTGTTCTACCCGTGCATAGAATCTACGCATAGACCTAGCTCATGATGCCACTTTTGGGGAACGTAGTAATAATTCAAAATTTTCCTATGTGTCACCAAGATCAATCTAGCAGATGCTAGCAACGAGAGAGAGGGAGTGCATCTTCATACCCTTGAAGATCGCTAAGCGGAAGCGTTACAAGAATGCGGTCGATGAAGTCGTACTCGCGGCGATTCAAATCGCGGAAGATCCGATCAAGCGTCGAACGGACGCCGCCTCCGTGTTCAACACACGTACACCCCGGGGATGTCTCCTCCTTCTTGATCCAGCAAGGGGAGAGGAGAAGTTGAGGGAGAACTCCGGCAGCATGACGGCATGGTGGTGGTGGAGCTTGTGGTTCTCCGGCAGAGCTTCGCTAAGCACTACGGAGGAGGAAGAGGAGGAGGTGTTGGAGGAGGGAGGGGCTGCGCCAGAGAAGGGGTGCGGCAGCCCTCCCACCCCCACTCTATTTATAGGGTGAAGGGGAGAGGGGGCCGCCCCCCCTAGATGCATCTAGAGGGGGGCCAAGGGGGGAGACTTGCCCCCCAAGCAAGGTGGGAGGCGCCCCCTCCCCCTAGGGTTTCCAACCCTAGGCGCCTTGGGCCCTTGGGGGGGAGGGGGTCGCACCAGCCCACCAGGGGCTGGTTCCCTCCCATATTCAGCCCATTAAGTCCCCAGGGCAGGTGGACCCCCGGACACCTTTCGGTGGTCCCGGTACAATACCGATAACCCCCGAAACTATTCCGCCGACTGAAACTGGACTTCCCATATATAAATATTCAGCTCCGGACCATTCTGGAACTCCTCGTGACGTCCGGGATCTCATCCGAGACTCCTAACAACCTTCAGTAACCACATACAATTTCCCATAACAACTCTAGTATCACCGAACCTTAAGTGTGTAGACCCTACGGGTTCGGGAACCATGTAGACATGACCGAGACATCTCTCCGGCCAATAACCAACAGCGGGATCTGGATACCCATCTTGGCTCCGACATGTTCCACGATGATCTCATCGGATGAACCACGATGTCGAGGATTTAATCAATCCCGTATACAATTCCCTTTGTCCATCGGTATGTTACTTGCCCGAGATTTGATCATCGGTATCTCTATACCTCGTTCAATATCGTTACCGGCAAGTCTCTTTACTCGTTCTGTAATGCATGATCCCGTGGCTAAATCCTTAGTTACATTGAGCTCGTTATGATGATGCATTACCGAGTGGGCCCAGAGATACCTCTCCGTCATACGGAGTGACAAATCCCAGTCTCGATTCGTGCCAACCCAACAGACACTTTCGGAGATACCTGTAGTGCACCTTTATATTCACCCAGTTACGTTTTGACGTTTGATACACCCAAAGCACTCTTACGGTATCCGGGAGTTGCACAATCTCATGGTCCAATGAAATGATACTTGACATTAGAAAAGCTTTAGCAAATGAACTACACGATCTTGTGCTATGCTTAGGATTGGGTCTTGTCCATCACATCATTCTCCTAATGATGTGATCCCGTTATCAAAGACATCCAATGTCCATGGTCAGGAAACCATGACCATCTATTGATCAATGAGCTGGTCAACTAGAGGCTTACTAGGGACATATTACGATCTATGTATTCACACATGTATTACGGTTTCCGGTTAATACAATTATACCATGAATAATAAACAATTATCATGAACAAGGAAATATAATAATAACCACTTTATTATTTCCTCTAGGGCATATTTCCAACAAATACATGAACTCTTCATACTACGGTTATCACCGGAGTGAATCCCAATTTTTATCACCTTAGGGTCTGCGGATCATAACACATAGTAGGTGCATACAACTTGCAATTTAGGATCCAAGACACGCTTATATTCATGATAACATAATAGGTCTGTATGGGAAGTCATGGCACTCGGGCCCTAGTGGCAATCATTAAGCATAACAAAGTCATAGCAACATCAATCTTAGAACATAGTGGATACTAGGGATCAAGCCCTAACAAATTGACTCGATTATATGAAAATCTCATCCAACTCTGTCACCGTTCATCAAGCCTACAAAGGAATTACTAACACCCGGTGGTGAGCATCATGGAATTGTTGATGAAGAAGGGTTGATGATGACAACGACGATGAATCCCCCTCTCTGGAGCCCCAAACGGACTCCATATCAGCCCTTTTGATGAAGAACAGGAGGTGGCGGTGGTGCCCTACTGATAACCCACAAGTATAGGGGATCGCAACAGTTTACGAGGGTAGAGTATTCAACCCAAATTTATAGATTTGACACAAGGGGAGCCAAAGAATATTTGAAGGTATTAGCAACTGAGTTGTCAATTCAACCACACCTGGAGATTAATTATCTGCAGCAACGTGATCAGTAGCAAAGTAATACGATAGTTTTGATAATAGTGAAAGTAGCAATGGTAACGGTAATAGTGATAGCAATAGTTTTGTAGCAAGTGCAACAGTAACGACGGCAGTAGTAACTTAGCAGAAACAATATAATATAAATTCGCAGGCATTGGATCGGTGACTTGTTGGATGATATTCATCATGAGGCAGTTATAACCTAGGGCGATATGGCACTAGCTCCAGTTCATCAATATAATGTAGGCGTATGCATTCCGTAAATAGTCATATGTGTTTATGGAAAGAACTTGCATGACATCTTTTGTGCTACCCTCCTGTGGCAGCGGGGTCCAATTGGAAACTAAGGGATATTAAGGCCTCCTTTTAATAGAGAGCCCGAACAAAGCACTAACACGCAGTGAATACATGACTCCTCAAACTACGATCATCGTCGGGAGTGGTCCTGACTATTGTCACTCCGGGGTTGCCGAATCATAACACGTAGTAGGTGACTATAACTCGCAAGATCGGATCTAGAACTTGGATATAATGATGATAACATAAACGGTTCAGATCTGAAATTATGGCACCCGGGCCCAAAGTGACAAGCATTAAGCATGGCAAAGTCATAGTAACATCAATCTTAGAACATAGTGGATACTAGGGATCAGGCCCTAACAAAACTAACTCGATTACATGATGAATCTCATCCAACTCCTCACCGACCAGCGAGCCTATGAAGGAATTACTCACTCCCGGTGGGGAGCATCATAGAATTGGCGATGGAGAAGGGTTGGTGTCGGGGATATACCCCGCGGTATGACCCGGCTGGAGTTGTAAACCGGCTGGGACTTGGTAAACCGGCGGATGGTAAACCGGTGGCAGAGTTAAGACAGATGGTAGCACCGGCAGGTGTTAAGTCAATCATAACCCGACAGACAATGTTAAACCGGCAGACAATGTTAAACCGGCAGACGTTAAGAAGCCCAGGAAGGAAAGTCAAAATAGTTTAAGTCTTAGTCCGAGATGGACTCTACATGTAACCCGCCCCTTTAACTTATATAAGGAGGGGCAGGGCTCCCCAAAAAGGGAGAAGAAAAAACAATCTCTAGGGCTAGACACAACTAGAGGAGAGCCGGTTTACGGCGACTCCCTCATGATGATAATGAGATCTAGCCTCAAACAACATGTAGGGTTGTTACCGGATGATGTTTCCCGGGGCCCGAAGCTGTCTAAACCTTTGTCTTGCGTTGCGTCTCTCGATTCTGCTCAACCCCTCTCAAGCTACCACATATATGTGTTGGCCTCACGACTAAATCCTTCCGCTAGGACATCTGACGTGACAAAACCACGACAGTTGGCGCCCACCGTGAGGCCTGCGCACGGTGGTGTTGAGTTCTTAAAGGGATTTCCTCTAAGGGATCGAAAAGTTTGTGATTTTTCGAATAAAGCGCCGGTTTGAAGGATCTGTTTTAGCATTGGATTCACTAGCCAGATCAGTCAGCATGCGAGGATCTACATCATCAACGAGCGGTTCCGAGGCGGTTTGTCAAGAATCTGGCCTCCTGCCTTGACCCGGTCTGGACTGGCGTAGATGCTAGTATAAAAATCAAGGGCTTGTGGAAGCGCCCGAGGACTGTGCGTGGACCAGAAGGAATACTACAAGGGTTTATCATCACATCAATACAAAGGGAAGGAGTACTTTGCGTTCGGATCAGTTATCATATCCAAATTCTACTCAGTGCTGGTGCATGTCCAACAAAACAATAACAAATCGGATGGCTGCCTAATTAGCCGGTCTAGTCTGGAGCAGGTGATTCAGACTTGGATATCAGTGTACGAGGGAAAAGCGAGTCTATGCTTTGGACATTAAAAAAAAGGAAGATCCAGAAGCCCCCACGACCTGAAAGCGGTTTGAATCACGGGTTCAGTCTCCGCGGTCGGGGGGCTCTGGCCTCTGCCAGATCACCATCGCCGCTGCAATGCCTGTACTGGCCGACCCGCCAGCCGTCTCGCCCCGCTCCGGATGGTGCTGGGACGCTGCTGCCGTTCTGAGCCGCCACCAAAATGGAAAGGATTCGGACGTGGATAACCCGGAAACGAGCACCAACTGCAGATGTAGTCTTTGACCATGCCGCCGGCTAGCGCGGCCATGTTTCACTTGAGCTGCCTCGGACGGGATACCGCCATGGTTGTATTCTGACTTCAATCACCGCCTTCAACCCGCCTCCGTTTCCAACCTGGCGCTTCACTCCTCCGCTTCCATCTTACCAGCGCGTTGGGCCACCATGCCTTGAACCGCCCGGCGCCTCACTCCCTTGCTGAGTCACCGCCACCAGACAGCTGCCCTGCACCAGAGAGCTGCTCTGCACCAAAGAGCTGCGCCAATCGCCACGACCGTCGCGGCCTCCGGGCTGCCCTCACCGGTTCAATACCTCTGCCGCGGCCTTTTCCGAGCCGCCGCCGTGGGCCGCCGCACTCACAAGCTTGCTAAAACGCCCTGCCAGTTTAAATGCCTCGGTCACAACCGTCCTATTTCGACTCACCCTCGCCGTCACCCGGCCTCTGCTCCAGCCGCACGCCCGCGGGCCTCCGATCCGGGTCGCCCCCGTTTCACCTCTGGCACCAGTCTTCATAACCCCTCGCTCAGCTTCGTGACGAGTAAAAACCGACTTGCTACCGCCTACTCTGAGCCGCCGTTGTTCCTGCGGGCCGGGTCCGCCCGCGAGCCAGCCGACCTCCGCCGTCGCAGCTTCAGCCTTGCTCTGAGTCACCGGGAGGGCTTCGTACCGAGTCGCTTCAAATCGCCGACCTGCGAGTCACCATCGAGACCACTCCGTTTTCGCCGACCCGTTTGACTCCGAATTGCTTCGACCTCGAGAAACAGGTTACCAATGAACCGGCCGCTTCAGTTTTTGCCAAATCACCGGCCCTTGTAGTGGGTGGCCTGCCCGGTGCCTCCTCAAACCACCGCTGATTCAGGTTCAACCCGCCTCCGCCGCCCGTTGGCTTCACTTCCACCAGAGCTTCAAATCGCCGCCGTCGCACATTGAACCAGCCAAGTAACCTGCCCTGCTGCTGGGCTTCATCTTCCGCTTCAAGCAGCCACCGCGGCCTTTAAATCGCTGCCTCCGCCGAGTCGCCGGTCTGGCCGAGGTTCTGGCGCGCCTTCACGGCTCGGTGTCAATTGCCGTCGTAGCCCGCTGAGTCGCCGGCGAGGGAAATGCCGGTTTGCTGAACCGCCCCGCGCTAAACCTCCGGGCTTTATCACCTTGACCACAAGCCGCTCTGCCATGGCCTGCTACCACGCCGCTTCTTTATTGTTGCGGGCCGTCTCCGCTGCGCCGGGTCTTGTCGACCGTCCCTCACCCGTGAACCGCCCGCTCCGGTGCGCCTGCGCCTCCTGCTGCTATCCGTGTGCACCGGATCACTCGCCTCCCGCCCGAGCAACATGTCACCACCGCAGCTGCACGCGGACTCGGCCTACATCGCCCTTGCACTGCCCTTGGGCCGCTATCGCCTCGACAAACCGCCGCCGTGGCCAAGTCAATTGCTGGTCCGGTGCCTCCTCAAACCGCCCTCACCTTCGCCTTGTTGACGGATCGCCGCTGAACCGCCATTCGCCTGGGTCGCCGATGAGCTTCCTCGGCTGCGTCCGCGCCGAGTCACCGGCTCCTGAGCCACCTTCGCCATGGGCTTCCTCGGCTGCGTCCGCGCCGAGTCACCGGCCTTGCCGCCGTCTCCGCCGTGCCCCCCCCCCCCCCCCCCCCCCTCTGCGCGCCCCTGCCGCGTTGCCCCTGTGAGCGGACCATGCCTCGCCTGGCCACCATAAACCGCCGTGGATTGCTTCTGCTGCAGGCCGCCTTCACCGAGTCGCCGCCTCATCTTCAAATCTGTACGGCCACGGTCTTGACCCGGCCCCGCTTCATAGTGCTTGCAAGTCACCCCCGCCCGGGTCATGTTGCCCCTGCCTCGTGAGTTCAGGAGAAAAATGCCCGGTTTGACCATCGGATTGTTGCTAAGAAACAAAAGAGGAGGGGGTCTTATAGAGCTCACAAGAGAAAAACAGACAGTGACTGATCATCATAGTTCTTTGTTTGCATTGGATGGGTCGTACATCACCAGGTTATATACGAATGCTACGTACGGATCATCTGTCGTCTAAAAATCAGGTGCTATTTATCTTACATATTTTGTTAAGTTCATGTTGATTTCCATCGACAAACAACTACTCCGTCCTGCTATATTTTATATGCAGAAGAATATTCATTACAATGTGGCATTATACTGTGGAGATGGAGGCGTGCCAACATCATTCAACACCAGTGATTGTCGTTACTCAACGGACTCCCTCACTGGCTTACAATGACGTGGCCCTCTCTCGCGACCACACCGGCTTACAAAGCCACAGACGACTCACCCGTCCGCTCTTGCGGCCGATTCACGCGTCCGCGCCAGCTTACAACGCGGAGGGCAACTTGCTCGTTCGCACTGGCTTACAGCGCCATGGCCGGATCATCTGTCTGCTCCTACGGTGGATTCTCCCATGATTGATTTCCGCTTCACCATGGTGATCATCAACTCCACGGTGGATAATTACTGGCCTGGCATATCAGGTGAAATTCATCCAGTATATTTTTATATTATGTATTGCTTTCTTTAAAAGAGAAATTACTCCGGCTTGCAAAGTTATCTAATGCAGGACCCTAAATCGCCATATTGGTGAAAATTTAAAGGCCGTCAGAAAATTTCCGGCTTAAGAAGAAGGATTCCGGTTTAAAAATCCGGCTCAAGGGAAAGCTATCTCCCACAGATCTTTGAAGCTCTCAATATCCGGTTTAAGAATTTCCGGTTCAAAAGAATAATCTCTCGCAAGTTCGAGTTCTCAGAAGAAATTAAGGGGGCCAAAGAGAGTTTGTTGCACATCACAACTCAAACATAGGTGCCCCTTGAGCACAGCTCACAGTATCATTTGGGGGCTTGGTCGTATTCGAACCATAGCTACACCTCTTGATCCGGCGATCAAGCCAATATTATCATAAGAGCACAGCTCTGGTTATTTCGGTAATCCGGCTATCAAGCCAATGTTATCATAAGGGGCCAAAGAGAGTCTGCTGCACGGCACAGCTCAAACATGGGTATCCCTTGAGCACATCTCACAATATCACTTGGGGGCTATGTTCGAACCATAGTCACACCTCTTGATAGGCTTAAAGCCACCAGGGAAATCACTTGGGGGCTCTGGTCGTATCCGAACCATAGCTTATACCCTCTTGATCAGCATAAGGGCACCAGGGAAATCACTTGGGGGCTTGGTCGTATCCGAACCATAGCTACACCTCTTGATAGGCATAAGGCCACCAGGGAAGTCACTTGGGGGCTATGGGTTCGAACCATAGTTACACCTCTTGATAGGCATAAGGGCACCAGGGAAATCACTTGGGGGCTTGGTCATATTCGAACCATAGCTACACCTCTTGATCGGCGCAAGGCCACAATTATGACTACATGGGAGCTCTGGTCATATTTGAACCATAGCTTAAACCCTCTTGACCATACATATACATCATCATATATTACATCATACGTCATCATTATATCATCATAGCATGTATCGTACCGGCGTCTTTGACCTGGCTCGGTTTTCAACTACAAGTTGTCAATATATGATCAGTCATAATCCGGAGATTATCAACCCGGTCTGGTTTTGACTACAAGCCACCAGTATTATATATGGTTAATCCGGTGTTTATCACAACCCGGCACGGTTTTATCATAAAACCGACACAATATGGAAGGAGTTATCAGTACTCAAGATTTGGGTTATCACCCTTATTACAAAAAGTTGGTAAACCAACGATGTGATTCAATGTCACAGGTATGATATATTTCATATTTGATTATTCTTAAGTACAGCCTTGGTTATAAACCCGGGTTACATGTTGGGCATTATGTCCCGTCCGGCGGTAAACCGCCAGGACACTTTAAACTTGTTGTATGCAGAAACAAGTTGAATAAAGCATAATTATGAATCGCCGGCATTTGTTAACCCGGCCTGGCTTGGGACTATAAGTCGCCAATATATATTTGGACTGCGCCATTGGAATCATGTGCTTATAAATCATTGAGTTATATTATTCAAATAGCCAAACTTGGCTGAATTTTCATTATGATATTGAATGAATAAGGTTTTCATATCGGATTATATCATCATGAATAGCCAGCATGGCTGGATTTTTATTATGGTTATTAATAACCAGTATTATGATTAAGGTTTTCAAAATCTCTTTAGCGCAATGGCTATTATATTATCGATGGATATGATTTATTCTACAATTAAAGGAATAGTCCCGAGTCGCTGCAGGCTTATGACCTGGCACTTGGGGGCTACATTATTTAAATTGAGATTATATCACATATGCAAGTCTCATGTCACTGCAAGCATGCACCATGACACTTGGGGGCTAATGCAAAGTCATTATTTGCTCACTTATTGAAGACCCGACTCATCACATCGTAATGAGCCGGCCCTTGGGGGCTACCAATTGCTCCTGTCAACAATTCAAGGTATACAGATTTTCATCTATTATTGAAGGATTCACTGCTCAGTTGGTAAAGCACAAGGCTCTTAACCTTGTGGACGTGGGTTCAAGCCCCATGATGGGGGTTACATCATATGATGTTATTTTCATTGAAGAATATATCAAGTCCCAGCACAATATTATCTTATTGAGCCAGCCCTTGGGGGCTACGTATTGCTGCTCAAGTTTACATGATCATATTTACAAAGTCCCTGCTCATTATTGCATAATAACCCGACCCTTGGGGGCTACACTGCTTGAAGTTTTTATAAGAATAAGGCAATTTCAAGTCCCAGGTTGCTGCAAGCATGACAACCCGGCACTTGGGGGCTACATATGTGGAATACTTAGTTCTGACCGGTGATTGAAATGAACAACCTGGATTTCTTCAAGCTTGTGACATTCATATTGAAGCAAGTCTTAAGCTGTTGCTATGCTACCTTCTTAAGACTTGGGGGCTACAAGTGATAGGCATATAAGAGGTATATTTCAAGCTTGATGTTAACTACAATGATGACCCGGTGCCATCAATATTTGTAAATCGGTAATGATAAACCGGCAAGTTTAAGTTTTAAACCGGCAAAGTTCTACATTCTTAAACCGGCAAGTTCTACATTCTTAAATCGGCTGCAGATCAACTGAGTATTTAAAAGGCCAATATTTTTGTTAAGCAGTGGGAGCTGAAGTCAAAGGAGTTATTCTTCACAATATTTATCTATGACAAACCAATGTCAGCAAATTGATTATGAAGCTGGTCTATTGACTCGGATTTTCTAGAAGGAAATGACAAGGATTTAAAGATGCTCAGGATCAGTTTAACATGGATAAATCCAAATTAAACTGGGTGCTAATGTCGGGGATATACCCCGCGGTATGACCCGGCTGGAGTTGTAAACCGGCTGGGACTTGGTAAACCGGCGGATGGTAAACCGGTGGCAGAGTTAAGACAGATGGTAGCACCGGCAGGTGTTAAGTCAATCATAACCCGATAGACAATGTTAAACCGGCAGACAATGTTAAACCGACAGACGTTAAGAAGCCCAGGAAGGGAAGTCAAAATAGTTTAAGTCTTAGTCCGAGATGGACTCTACATGTAACCCGCCCCTTTAACTTATATAAGGAGGGGCAGGGCTCCCCAAAGAGGGAGAAGAAAAAAACAATCTCTAGGGCTAGACACAATTAGAGGAGAGCCGGTTTACGGCGACTCCCTAATGATGATAATGAGATCTAGCCTCAAACAGCATGTAGGGTTGTTACCGGATGATGTTTCCCGGGGCCCGAAGCTGTCTAAAACTTTGTCTTGCGTTGCGTCTCTCGATTCCGCTCAACCCCTCTCAAGCTACCACATAGATGCGTTGGCCTCATGACTAAGTCCTTCCGCTAGGACATCTGACGTGACAAAACCATGACAGTTGGTGATGACGAAGAACAAAGATCCCCCTCTCCGGAGCCCCAAATAGACTCCAGATCTGGCCTCCCAATGAAGAACAGGAGGTGACGGCGGCTCCGTCTCGTGGATCACGATAATTCTTTCTCCCTGATTTTTTTCTCCGAATATGTGATTTTATAGTATCAGGGTTGAGGTCTGCGGGGCCACCAGGTGGGGACAACCCACCTGGGCGTGCCAGGACGGGGGCGCGCCCTAGTGGGTTGTGCCCACCCAGGTGCCCCCTTCGGTGGATCTTGGCTCCAGAAATTCTCTTTATTGATATAAAAATTCCTTGCAAAGTTTCGTTTCATTCTGAGAACTTTTATTTCTGCACAAAAACAACACCATGGTAGTTCTGCTGAAAACAGCGTCAGTCCGGGGTTAGTTTCATTCAAATCATGCAAATTAGAGTCCAAAACAAGAGGAAAAGCATTAGGAAAAGTAGATATGTTGGAGACGTATCAACCCCCCCAAGCTTAAACCTTTGCTTGTCCTTAAGCAATTCAGTTGATAAACTAAAAATGAAAAAGAAAAACTTTTATGAACTCTTTTGCTCTTGTTTGCATAAATAAGCTTAAACAACACCCAGGTTTTCAGCCAACATTATAACTAACCATGCCGACAATAACTCTTCAAAAATATATTAACTCATATCAATAACATAATCAGCTAGCGAGCAATAATAAGACATCTCAAACAGCAACACGTTGTCAAAACAACCGTGATATAATATGACAATAGTGGTATCTCGCTAGCCCTTTCTGAGACCGCAAAACATAAATGTAGAGCACCCCCAAAGTTCAAGCAGCGACCAAACATTGTAATTCATGGTAGAAAAGATCCAGTCATGATGCACCTACACACAATGCATCAACATGACAACAGTGCTCTTAGGTTCTGGCACTTATTTTAGAAGGTGATGACACAACATAAAAGTAAATAGATAGTCCCTCCGCAGTGGGAAGCATTGATTTGCAGAGGTGCCAGAGCTCAAGTTTTAAAACAGAGGTAAATGATATTTTGAGACATGCACCTTTCTTGTTTACTTCACGACCATCAGCTATCAAATATCTTCCATGCTAAGCATGCTAGTGGCGGTTCCCAAGCGATAAAAGTAAAGGGTTTGACTCCATTGGGAGTTTTTGTTTGATTATTTGCAAGCTTTTTCTGTTTGCAGTTCAGGACTGGGCATCCCTATTACCGCCCTTTTCTCATGCGATGGCGAGTGGATAAACACTCGATCTGAGACTAACCCGCTTAGCATGGAAGATACTGACCACCTCCTGACGTTCTATGAATGATCCAGGCACACAAAAGGATATTTATTAGAACTTTTTAGAGGTGGCACATGCAAATTTACTTAGGACGGCAGGGTAATACCGCATATAGGTAGGTATGGTGGACTCATCTGGAATAACTTTGGGTTCAAGGTTTTTGATGCACAAGCAGAATTCCCACTTAGTACAAGCGAAGGCTAGCAAATAGGTTGAGAAGCGGCCAGGTAGAGAGCAACAATGGTCATGAACATGCATTATGCATAAGTAACATTGGACACTAGCATTAGTAGGATATGAACACCATGAACATAAATGTCATAGAGGCCATGTTGGTTTTGATTCAACTACATGCATGAACATGTGCCAAGTCAAGCCACTCGAACATTTAGAGAAGGATACCATATCATCATACCACATCACAATCATTTTAACGCAATGGTGATATCCAAGATAAATCATTATCCACACCTAGCTACTCATGCATGGTATGAGAAACTATAATCTCTAATTGTCATTGCAAACATGCTTAATCATAATGGACTGATTCATGGATACTAGGTTAAACATATTTACAAAAACAGACCAAGTCGAGTTTATACCCGTTTCTCTCTACCACGGCCAGTTCGAATATCGTCATTATTGCCTTTCACTTGTACGACCGAACAATGTGAAAATAATAATAGTGCAAGAGTGCCATGGACTAAGCTGGAATCTGCAAACATCTTATTCGATAGGAGAAGAGAAGGTAAAATGGGCTCTTTATTAGATCAACAATTATTCATATGAGAGCCACTCAACATTTTCATCGTGGTCTTCTCCTTGGTACGACTCGAATACAAAGAAAATAAATTCAGAGAAACACACTGAAATATTTTTGGAGTTTTTGGTTTTCTTGAACAGGCAAATAAAAGGGGAAAAGCAAAAACGATAAAAACTATTTACACGAGAAAGCTCCCATATGCTTCAACCGTTTTGCCGATTTGTTTCTCCAGGCATGTTTGAATCATGCGTTGGTAGGTGGCGCCGACATTTTTCAGCCCGAAGGGCGTAGTGTTGAAGCAGAAAGGCCCGTATAGGGTAATGGATGCTATTGCGGCTTGATCAGATTCCTTCATTTTGATTCGATGGTATCCGGAGTATGCATCGAGGAAACACAGTGAGTCGTGTCCTGTGGTAGCGTCAATGATCTGATCGATGCGGGGGAGGGGGAAGGGATCCTTAGGGCAGTCCTTGTTGAGGTCTTCGAAATCGACACACAGGCGCCAGGATTTATCCTTCTTTGGTTCCATCACCAAGTTTGCTAGCCAGCCCGGATGTTTTATTTCTCTGATGAACCCGGCCTCAATTAACTTGGCTAGTTCCTCCCCCATAGCTTGTCGTTTGGGTACGAAAAAGCACCACAGTGTTTGCTTGACCGGCTTGTATCTCTTCAATATATTGAGGCTGTGTTCGGCCAACCTGCGTGGGATTCCTGGCATGTCAGAAGGGTGCCAGGCAAATATGTCCCAGTTCTAGCGCAGGAACGCGTGTAATGCGGTGTCGACTGTAGGGTCCAGTTGTGCCTCGATGGAGGCTATCTTCTTGGGGTCCGTCGGGTGAACTTGAAATTTGACTATTTCGTCTGCTGGTTTGAAGGAGGTGGATTTGGGGCGCTTATCGAGGATTACGTCGTCCCTATCCATAGTGGAGCGTAGTGCGGTCAATTATTCGGCCGCAAGGGCCTCAGATAGTGCCCCGAGGGCCAGAGATGCGATTTTGTTTTCAGCGCGGAGTGCTATGTCCGGATCACTGGCGAGAGTGATAATACCGTTGGGCCCGGGCATCTTGAGCTTCATATACCCGTAATGAGGTATGGCTTGAAAGCGTGTGAATGTGCCCCGCCCTAACAGGGCGTGATATCCACTGTTGAAAGGGGCCACTTGGAAGACTATCTCTTCGGACGGATAGTTCTCCGGCGTGCCGAATACCACGTCGAGCTTAATTTTTCCCGCGCATCTTGCTTCCCGACTGGGAATGATTCCTCGAAAGGTCGTATCACTTTGCTCGATGTGGCTTCTGTCTATTTGCATTTTACTGACTGTGTCCTCGTAAATGAGGTTCAATCCGCTGCCGCCGTCCATGAGCACTTTAGTGAGTCGAAAGCCATCCACAATTGGGTTGAGGACCAAGGCGGCCGGTGCCCGGACTGACCGAAATTTTGGTTCGTCATTGGCATTAAAAGTTCTTGCCGTGTCGTTCCAGGGATTTATTGCTGCGACTTGGCAGACTTCGCCGAGGTCGCAGAGTGTTCTCTTACACTGATTGTTTGAAGCAAAAGTCTCGAAGACCATCAATACTCTGAGGTCGTCGTCTCCCGAAAAGTGTGGCTCTGAGGTATTTTTGGTGAGGATATCCTCGCCGCTCTTGGCTACTTGCCGGAGTATCCAACGTGCTCTAAGGTTGTGGGTTGGTTCAGTATTCGGTGTCGTGTGTATTTTGCATGGCCTATCAAGCCATCCTTCAAGAACGGTGCCGCGTCCCATAATGGGTTTAATTTTCTAGCCTATGGGGTCGGGTGCCCCGCGAGGGTGCATCCCTTTTGCCCGCTAGGGAGGTGGCGTGAAGGCCGGTGGTTCCTAGCGAGCTGTCTGAGTTTTCCAGGCGCTTTCCATTACGCAGTACTTCTGTACTATGGTTGCCAAGTCAGTGAAGTGTAGTATGCGACGGCGGTTGAGGGCATTGAGGATTCCTTTGTCCGCACAATTATTGCGGAATGCTTAAATCGCGTCCTCGTCGCGGTAATCTTTAACCTTCTTGTCCTTAACAAGGAGGAATCTGGCCCAGAAGTGATGGACTGTTTCTTGAGGCTGCTGCCATATGTACATGATGTCACATATATCCGGGGGACTGAAATTGCTTGGCGAATATTGCTTGTGGTGGGTGGGTGGCGTTAAATCCGAATCCTGACCCAATGTGGAGTCCGGAGTTTGAAGAACTTCCAAGTTTATTAGTTCGGGATCTGGGATGTCCACTGATTCCTTAGGCTCAACGTCCGATTCTAAGTTCGAAGGACCGGGAGTGTCATCCCGCAGACGAGTATCCGGCTCTATGAGCTCGGAAATCCGAACATAGCTTGTTTTCAGTATAGGGGAAGAGTTGTTGTTGCTTTGCTCCTCTACGACCGCTATCCGATGGGTGATCGACGGAGATTTGATTTCTCTCTGATCGGGTTTAAGCCCAATCTGATCATAGTCTGTAGCGACTCCCAGGGCGGTGATGTGATCCAGGAGTTCATTTAAGGACGAAAAATCTGCCGGATCCATTTGCTTGGAGTATTCGGAGTCGACACGGAGACGATTGTCGATGACTTGGGAAATCATCATCAGCTTAAAGGCTGAACGGGCGGCCATGGTAAAGATGCCCAGCCGGAGGGTTTGGCCTGAGGCCAGGGATCCCTCAAAAGTGATACCGTCCTTGATAACAAGGCGAGCCATCAATCCTATTATCGACGCAACAGAGGAACTCCCAGTGAAAGCACCAATGTCGGTGTCAAAACCGACAAATCTCGGGTAGGGGGTCCAGAACTGTGTGTCTAAGGATTGATGGTAACAGGAGACAAGGGACACGATGTTTTACCCAGGTTCAGGCCCTCTTGATGGAGTTAATACCCTACGTCCTACTTGATTGACTTTGATGAGTATAGGGGTTACAAGAGTTGATCTACCACGAGATCGTAATGGCCAAACCCTAATTGTCTAGCCTATATGATTATGATTGCCTCTACGGACTAAACCCTCCGGTTTATATAGACACCGGAGGGGGCTAGGGTTGTACAGAGTCGGTTTACAGAGAAAGGAATATTCACATCTGCACGCTAAGCTTGCCTTTCATGCAAGGAGAGTCCCATCCGGACACGGGAGGAAGTCTTCTGTCTTGTATCTCCATGACCCATTAGTCCGGCCCATGTCACATAGCCCGGATGCCCGAGGACCCCTTAATCCAGGAATCCCTCACCCTTCATAGAGGGAAGTAGGGATTTGTAGAGGTGCCAGAGCTCAAAGTGAAAATTGAGAGATAAAAACATTTTGAGAGGCATACTTTTCCCACCAACGAAAACGACTTAGAGTTCCCAACACTTTCCATGCTAGATATATCATAGGCGGTTCTCAAACAGAAATTAAAGTTTATTCCTTTTTCCACCATACTTTCACTTTCCATGGCTAACCATATCCACGGGTGCCTTCCGTACCAACACTTCCCAAGGAATTTATTATTTGACAACATAAAGTAAATTCATTTTTCATTTCGGGACTAGGCATCCCTAATACCTTTGCCTTACTCTCGTGTAATGACAAGTGAATAAACACTCATCGTGAGAATTACACATCTAGCATGGAAAATATTAGCCACCCCTCACCACCTCTCGAGCGGTACGAGCACACAAAAGAGAAATTTATTTTGAATAATAGAGATGGCACATAGAAATTTGCTTAGAATGGCAAAAGAATACCGCATATAGGCAGGTATAGTGGACTCATGTGGCAAAACTGGTTTAAAGGATTTTGGATGCACAAGTAGCGACCATACTTAGTGCAAAATGAAGGCTAGCAAAAGATTAATCTCATAAGCGAGCATTAAGCACAATTAGCACCGAATAATGCACCACAAGTAGGATATAATTTCATTGCATGACTATCGACTTCCGTGCTTGCATAGGGAATCACAAACCTTAACACCAATATTCTTACTAAAGCATAATTACTCATCAAGATGACTCACATATCACATCATCATATGTCAAAACTATTACTAAGAATCAAGTTTATTTTGTCCAATGATCTTCATGATTCTTTTATTATATCCTTCTTGGATATCTATCACTTTGGGTCTAATTTTCATGTGTTGCTTTTGATAAGCTCAAACAAATATAAGTGAAGATCATGAGAATAATATTTATTTCTCTCAAATTAATTTAAGTGAAGCAAGAGAGAATTTTCTTCAAAAATACTAAAGCACACCGTGCTAAAAAAGATATAAGTGAAGCACTAGAGCAAATCCATAGCTCATAAAAAATTTAAGTGAAGCATAGAGAGCAATTCTAGCAAGTCATGACATAATTTTTGCTCTCTCAAATAAGTGTGTCCAGCAAGGAATCAAGACTTAAAGCAAAAAGCAAAACAAGCAAAGACTCATATCATACAAGACGCTCAAAGCACAACACATAATATGTGACGAATAAAAATATAGCTTCGAGTAAAATACCGATGGTCGTTAGAAGAAAGAGGGGATGCCACTCGGGGCATCCCCAAGCTTAGTTGCTTGCTCTCTTTGGATAATAGATTGGGATGTCGGGGCATCCCCAAGCTTAGGCTCTTCTTACTCCTTATTCCTTCATCCATCGTAATATAACCCGAAACTTGAAAACTTCAATCACACAAAACTCAACAAAACCTTCATGAGATTCGTTAGTATAAGAAAACAAATCACTACTATAAGTGATGTAGAAAACCAATTCATATTTTGTTCTTGCATTATACCTACTGTATTACAACTTTTCTATGGCAAAAACTCATCAAATAAAACCATAGAATCATCAAAACAAGCACACAACGCAAAGAAAACAGAATCTGTCAAAAATAGAACAGTCTGTAGCAATCTGGATATTTCGAATACTTCTGTAACTCCAAAAACTCTGAAAAATTAGGACTACCTTGGAAATTTGTATATTAATCTTCTGCCAAAAGAATTGGCATTCTATCGCTCTCTGGTTAGAAATGAGAATTGTTTTCGTGAGCGCAAAAGTTTCTGTTTTTCAGCAAGATCAAACAACCATCACCCAAGAAGATCCTAAAGGCTTTATTTGGCACAAACACTAATTAAAACACAATCATAACAGTAGCATAATTGTGCTAACACTCAAGAAAAGGAAACAAAAGACAAAAAATAAATTTTATTCATTGGGTTGCCTCCCAACAAGCTCTTTCTTTATAGCCATTAAGATAAGCTTAAGATTCCAACGATGCTCACACGGAAGGTAAGAATTGAAACACAAAGAGAGCATCATGAAACATATGACAAACACATTTTAAGTCTAACATACTTCCTATGCATAGGAATTTTGTAAGCAAACAAATTATCAAGACAAAAAACATCTAGCACATGCAAGGAAGAAGAAAGAAACAATAGCAATCTCAACATAACTAGTGGTAATTTAGTAACATGAAAATTTCTACCACCATATTTCCCTCTCTCATAATAATTATATGTGGGATCATATTCAAATTCAACAATATAGCCATCACATAACATATTCTCTATATGATCCACATGCATGCAAAGTTGACACTCTTCCAAAATAGTGGGATTATCATCAAATAAAGTCATGACCTCTCTAAGCCCACTTTTAATATTATCACAAGCATATTCATCATGAGGTTTAAATAAATTTTCAAGGTCATAAGAATCATTATCACCCCAATCATGATCATTGCAATCAGTAGTTGACATAACAAAACAAGCACCCCCGAGCTTGGGGTTTTGCATATCACTAACACAAATGACATTAATAGAAGTTTTAATGATATCATTGCAATCATGCTTTTCCTTCAAGTGGATGAGGATCACTTTATAAATTCCTTCATTTAACACTTCATCACAATTTTCAGATTCATGAATCTCAAGCAAAACTTCATAAAGATAATCTAGTGAATTCAATTCACTATCAATTGGTTCATCATAATTAGATCTTTTCAAAAGATTAGCAAGTGGATGAGGATCCATATCAATAGATTTTTAGCAAGCAAAGATGCAAGCAAATAGAAGGCACATGGTAACACAAGTAGAGATAGCAAATAAGAGATTTGATGAGAAAAAGCGAATGAAAAAGAGGGCGAATAAAACGGCATTTTTTGTGAGGTGGGGGAGAGGAAAACGAGAGGCAAATGGCAAATAATGTAAATTGCGAGGAGATGAGATTTGTGATTAGGAACCTGGTAGATGTTGATGGTGTCTCCTCGGCAACGGCACCAGAAATTCCTTTTGATGCGGGTTGAAGCTACGTCGGTATTTCCCCAAAGAGGAAGGGATTATGCAGCACAACAACGGTAGGTATTTCCCTCAGTGATGAAACCAAGGTTATCGAACCAGTAGGAGAACCAAGCAACACTACGTAAAAAACACATGCACACAAATAACAAATACTCGCAACCCGACGTGTAAAAGGGGTTGTCAATCCCTTTCGGGTAACGGTGCCAAAAATTGGCAAACGAACGTGAGAGAGTAGTAAATATTGATAGGTCGAACACCAAATAAAATAAATTTCAGCAAGGTATTTTTGTGTTTTTGGTTTAATAGATCTGGAAATAAAAGGCAAATAAAATAGATCACAAAGGCAAATAATATGAGAAAGAGACCCAGGGGCTGTAGATTTCACTAGTGGCTTCTCTCGAGAAAAATAGCAAATGGTGGGTAAACAAATTACTATTGAGCAATTGATAGAACTTCAAATAATCATGACGATATCCAGGCAATGATCATTATATAGGCATCACGTCCAAGATTAGAGACCGACTCCTGCATGCATCTACTACTATTATTCCACACATCGACCGCTATCCAACATGCATGTAGTGTATTAAGTTCATGGAGAAGTAGAGTAATGCAATAAGAACAATGACATGATGTAGACAAGATCTATTTATGTTGAAATAGACCCCATCGTTTTATCCTTAGTAGCAATGATACACACGTGTCGGTTCCCCTTCTATCACTGGGATCAAGCACCGTAAGATATAACCCACTACAAAGCACCTCTTCCCATTGCAAGATAAATAGATCAAGTTGGCCAAACAAAACCTAAATATCAGAGAAGAAATACAAGGATATAAGCAATCATGCATATAAGAGATCAAAGAAACTCAAATAACTTTCATGGATAAAAAGAGATAGATATGATCATAAACTCAAAGTTCATCGGATCCCAACAAACACACGGCAAAAGAGTTACATCATATGGATCTCCAAGAGACCATTGTATTGACAATCAAATGAGAGAGAGGAAGCCATCTAGCTACTAACTACGGAACCGAAGGTCTACAAAGAACTACTCACCCATCATCGGAGAGGCACCAATGGAAGTGGTGAACCCCTCCGTGATGGTGTCTAGATTGGATCTGGTGGTTCTGGACTCTGCGTCATCTGGAATTGATTTTCGTTGACTCCCCTAGGGTTTCTGGAATATTAGGGTATTTATTGAGCAAAGAGGCGGTCCGGGGGCACCCGAGTTGGGCATAACCCACCAGGGCGCGCCTGGGCCCCCAGGCACACCCTGGTGGGTTGTGCTCCCCTCGGAGCACCCACAGGCGCTTCTCCAGCACATTGGGTGTCTTCTGATCCAAAAAATCCACTAAAATTTTTGTTGTGTTTGGACTCCGTTTGATATTGATTACCTCTGATGTACAAAACATGCAAAAAACATCAACTGGCACTTGGCACTATCTCAATAGGTTAGTACCAAAAAATGATGTAAAATGACTATAAAATGATTATAAAACATCCAAGAATGATGATATAATAGCATGGAGCAATCAAAAATTATAGATACGTTGAAGACGTATCATAATGATATGCAAAGCCACAAGCTTGGGGATGCTATGTTTGATGAATATGATATTTTTAGTCCCCCAAGTTTTGATGAGAAAATTTATTATGATGATAGCATGCCTCCTATTTATGATGATTATGTTCATGAAAGTGGTTTAAGAGAGGTCATGACTTTATTTAGTGATGAATCCACTATTTCAGAAGAGGTTCCATTGAGTATGAGAACAAAGTTGCTATCTATGATGATTATTGTGATGACATGTATGCTATAAAGAATAATGATAAACATGAAACTTGTCATCATTATTTTAATTTTCAATTGGATTATGCCTCACATGATAGTTATTCTGTTGAGTTTGCTCCCACTACTATTCATGGGAATAAATTTTCTTATGTGGAGAGTAGTAAAATTTCTATGCTTGTGCATCATGAAAATAATGCTTTATGTGATGGTTATATTGTTGAATTCATTCATGATGCTACTGAAAATTACTATGAGGAAGGAATTTATGCTTGTAAGAATTGCAATAATATCAAGTTTCCTCTGTGTGTTGAAAATCTTGAAGTTATGTTTGTTTTACCTTCCTATGCAAGTTAATTTTGTTCCCCTAAGTTGTTTGCTCACAAAATCCCTATGCATAGGAAGTGGGTTGGACATAAATGTGCTTGTCATATGCTTCATGATGCTCCCGTTATGTTTCAACTCTTATCTTTTATGTGAGCATCATTGAAACCATCATGCCTAGCTAAAAAGGCATTAAAGAAAAGCGTTTATTAGGAGACAACCCAATATTTATACCTACTGTTTTTGAGTGTCCACATGATTATGCTACTGTAGTAATCATGTTTTATATCTTTTGTTTCAATAAAGTGCCAATTAAGACCTTTGAGATGATCTATTGTGATAGTTGATTTGATCTTGCTGAAAAACAAAAAATTTTGCTCTCAGGAAAACAATTCTCATTTTTAACAGAAACATGATAAAATACGGATTATTTTTGCAGAGTATTAATAAAAAAATCTAAGGCTTTCCTAATTTTCCAGTATTCAAGAATTACAGATTACTACAGACAGTTCTGTTTTTGACAGATCCTGTTTTCGATGCATAGTTTGCTTGTTTTCTAGTTTCTATGGCTTATATTGCTTAATATAAATTGTAGAAATGATAGGGTACAGTAGGAATCATGTGAGAAAAATTATGAATCTTGACTTGACAGTACCTAAGTGGTGATCTGCTTTATTATACTAACGGGGCTTACGAGTTTTCTGTTAAGTTTTGTGTTGTGAAGTTTTCAGGTTTTGGGTAAAGATTCGATGGACTACAGAATAAGGAGTGTCAAGAGCCTAAGCTTGGGGATGCCCAAGGCACCCCAAGGTAATATTCAAGGACAACCAAGAGCCTAAGCTTTGGGATGCCCCGGATGGCATCCCCTCTTTCGTCTTCGTTCATCGGTAACTTTACTTGGAGCTATATTTTTATTCACCACATGACATGTGTTTTGTTTGGAGCGTCATTTTATTTTATTAGGATTTTCTTGCTGTTATTTAGAGTAATGTTTTGCATATTTTAGTTCAATAAAAAGGTCAAGTATAGCCTTTACCATGCTTATTTTTCAAGTCCATATGTTGCTGTTTTAAACACAAAAAGTTTGTTGTTATGTTTTGAATATTTGTGAATAGTCAGAACACGATAAAATCTTGTAATTTTTACAAAATGAGTAACAAAAAATTATCTACAGTGTGGTATTTTTCAGAATTTTTGGAGTTAAATAAGTATGGTTCCTCTTGCATTCTTTACAGACTATCCTGTTTAGACAGATTGCTGTTATGTTTGCATTGTTTGCATATGTTTGCTTGTTTAATGATTCTATTTGAGGATAGGACTATTAAATATGCAGAGGCATTTAGTATGCAATGTCAAATAATAATTTTTAGTGATTTGCTATAGTAGATAATGATAAGGTTTTGCACGGATTTATACTAACCTATCTCACGAGTTCTTGTTGAGTTTTGTGTGGATGAAGTTTTAAGAATTAGGGAAACTATGATATGAGAGGAATTAAGGAGACACAAGAGCTCAGGCTTGGGGATGCCCAAGGCATCCCTAATTAATATTTCAAGAAGTCTCAAGCATCTAAGCTTCGGGATGCCTCGGTAGGCATCCCACCTTTCTTCTTGAACAACTACCGGTTAGTATCGGTTGAACCTAAGTTTTTGCTTCTTCACATGATATGTGCTATCCTTGCAATGTCACTTTATTTTGTTTTGCTTGCTGTTTGAATAAAGTACTTAAGATCTGAAGTTTTATTTATGAGAAGGAGTCTTCACATAGTTACATAATTATTCAACTACCCATTGTTCTTCACTTATATCTTTTGGAGTAGTTTGTCATTCGCTCTAGTGCTTCACTTATATCTTTTTAGAGCACGATGTCAGTTTTATTTTGTAGAAATTGATGAACTATCATGCTCCACTTATATTATTTTGAGAGTCTCTAAACAACATGGTAATTTGCTTAGGTTATGAATTTAGTCGTAAATATGATGGGCATCCCTGAGGGATATAATAAAAACTTTCATATTAAGTGCATTGAATACTATGAGAAGTTTGATTCCTTACGATTGTTTTGAGATATGAAGATGGTGATATTAGAGTCATGCTAGTGAGTAGTTTTGAATTTGAGAAATACTTGTGTTAAGGTTTGTTTGTCCCGTAGCATGCACGTATGGTGAACCGCGTTATGTAACGAAGTTGGAGCATGAGATATTTTTTGATTGTCTTCCTTATGAGTGGTGGTCAGGGACGAGCGATGGTCTTTTCCTACCAATCTATCCCCCTAGGAGCATGTTGTTGGGGAACGTAGTAATAATCCAAAATTTTCCTACGTGTCACCAAGATCAATCTAGAAGATGCTAGCAATGAGAGAGAGGGAGTGCATCTTCATACCCTTGAAGATCGCTAAGCGGAAGCATTACAAGAACGTGATTGATGGAGTCGTACTCGCGGCGATTCAAATCACGGAAGATTCGATCCAAACACTGAACGGACGGCGCCTCCACGTTCAACGCACGTACAACCCGGGGACGTCTCCTCCTTCTTGATCCAGCAAGGGGAGAGGAGAAGTTGAGGGAGAACTCTGGCAGCACGACGACGTGATGGCGGTGGAGCTCATGGTTCTCCGGCAGAGCTTCGCTAACCACTACGAAGGAGGAGGTGTTGGAGGAGGGAGGGGTTGCGCCAAGGAAAGGGGTGCGGCTGCCCTCCCACCCCCCACTATTTATAGGGGAAGGGAAGAGGGGGTCGGCCCCCCTAGATGCATCTAGAGGGGGCGGCGGCCAGGGGGGAGACTTGCCCCCCAAGCAAGGTGGGAGGCGCCCCCTCCCCCTAGGGTTTCCAATCCTAGGCGCCTTGGGCCCTTGGGGGGCGCACCAGCCCACTAGGGGGCTGGTTCCCTCCCATATTCAGCCCAGTAAGTCCACCGGGGCAGGTGGCCCCACCCGGTGGTCCCGGTACAATACTGATAACCCCATAAACTATTCCGGCGACTGAAACTGGACTTCCCATATATAAATCTTCACCTCCGGACCATTCCGGAACTCCTCGTGACGTCCGGGATCTCATCCGGGACTCCGAACAACCTTTGGTAATCACATACAATTTCCCATAACAACTCTAGCATCACCGAACCTTAAGTGTGTAGACCCTACGGGTTCGGGAACCATGCAGACATGACCGAGACATCTCTCTGGCCAATAACCAATAGCAGGATCTGGATACCCATGTTGGCTCCCACATGTTCCATGATGATCTCATCGGATGAACCACGATGTTGAGGATTCAATATATCCCGTATACAATTCCCTCTGTCCATCGGTATGTTACTTGCCCGAGATTCGATTGTCGATATCCCCATACCTTGTTCAATCTCATTACCGGCAAGTCTCTTTACTCATTCCATAACGCATGATCTCATGGCTAACTCCTTAGTCACATTGAGCTCGTTATGATGATGCATTACTGAGTGGGCCCAGAGATACCTCTCCGTCATACGGAGTGACAAATCCTAGTCTCGATTCGTGCCAACCCAACTGGCACTTTCGGAGGTACCTGTAGTGCACCTTTAGAGTCACCCAGTTACATTGTGACGTTTGATACACCCAAAGCACTCCTACGGTATCTGGGAGTTGTACAATCTCATGGTCTAAGGAAACGATACTTGACATTAGAAAAGCTCTAGCAAACGAACTACACGATCTTGTGCTATGCTTAGGATTGGGTCTTGTCCATCACATCATTCTCCTAATGATGTGATCCCGTTATCAATGACATCCAATGTCCATGGTTAGGAAACCACAACCATCTATTGATCAACGAGCTAGTCAACTAGAGGCTCACTAGGGATATGTTGTGATCCATGTATTCACACATGTATTACGGTTTTCGGTTAATACAATTATAGCATGAACAATAGACAATTATCATGAACAAGGAAATATAATAAGAACCATTTTATTATTGCCTCTAGGGCATATTTCCAATAGTCTCCCACTCACACTAGAATCAATAATCTAGTTACACTGTGATGAATCGAACACCCATAGAGTTCTGGTGTGGATCATGTTTTGCTCGTGGAAGAGGTTTAGTCAACGGATCTGCGACAGTTAGATCCGTGTGCACTTTACAAATATCTATGTCTCCATCTTGAATATATTCACGAATGGAGTTGAAGCGACGCTTGATGTGTCCGGTCTTTTTTTAAACCTGGGCTCCTTTGCAAGGGCAATAGCTCAAGTGTTGTCACAAAAGAGAGTCATCGGGCCCGACGCATTGGGAATAACTCCTAGGTCGGTGATGAACTGTTTCATCCAGACTGCTTCCTGTGTTGCCTCTGAGGCAACTATGTACTCCGCTTCACATGTAGATCCCGCCATGACGCTTTGCTTGCAACTGCACCAGCTGACTGCCCGACCATTCAAAATGTACATGTATCCGATTTGTGACTTGGAGTCATCCATATCTGTGTCGAAGCTAGCATCAACGTAACCCTTTACGACGAGCTCTTCATCACCTCCATAAATGAGAAACATATCCTAAGTCGTTTTCAGGTACTTCAAGATATTCTTGACCGCTGTCCAGTTTTCCATACCGGGATCACTTTGGTACCTCCCTACCAAACTTACAGCAAGGTTCACATCAGGTCTGGTACACAACATGGCATACATAATAGAGCCTATGGCTGAGGCATAGGGGATGACACTCATCTTTTTTCTATGTTCTGCCGAGTCGGGCATTGAGTCATGCTCAGTCTCACACCTTGCAATATAGGCAAGAACCCCTTCTTGGACTGATCCATATTGAACTTCTTCAATATATTGTCAAGGTATGTTCTTTGTGAAAGACCAATGAGGCATCTCAATCTATCTGTATAGATCTTTATGCCTAATATGTAATCAGCTTCTCCAAGGCCCTTCATTGGAAAACACTTATTCAAGTAGGCCTTTATGCTTTCCAAAAGTTCTATATCATTTCCCATCAATAGTATGTCATCCACATATAATATGAGAAATGCTACAGAGCTCCCACTCACTTTCTGGTAAACACATGCTTCTCCATAAGTCTGCATAAACCCAAACACTTTGATCATTTCATCAAAGCGAATGTTCCAACTCCGAGATGCTTGCACCAACCCATAGATGGAGCGCTGGAGCTTGCATACCTTGTCAACATTCTTAGGTTCGACAAAACCTTACGGCTGCATCATATACAATTCTTCCTTAAGGAAACCATTAAGGAATGCCGTTTTGATGTCCATTTGCCATATCTCATAATTGTAGAATGCGGCAATTGCTAACATGATTCAGACGGACTTCAACTTCGCTATGGGTGAGAAGGTATCATCGTAGTCAACCCCTTGAACTTGTTGATAACCCTTAGCGACAAGTGGAGCCTTATAGACGGTCACATTACCATCCGCGTCAGTCTTATTCTTGAAGATCCACTTATTTTCTATGGCTTGCCGATCTTCTGGCAAGTCTATCAAGGTCCATACTTTGTTTTCATACATGGATCCTATCTCGGATTTCATGGCTTCAAGCCATTTGTTGGAATCCAGACCCGCCATCGCTTCTTCATAGTTCGAAGGTTCACCGTTGTCTAACAACATGATTTCCAGGACAGGGTTGCCATACCACTCTGGTGCGGAATGTGTCCTTGTGGACCTACGAAGTTCAGTAGCAACTTGATCCGAAGCTTCATGATCATCATCATGTAACATCCCAATTTTTCAATTTGGATGTTATACATAGGTCATCATATGCATATTATTTTTTATTTGCATTTTGGTTGAGATCCTAGAAATCTTAAGCAACTCAAGGACCCAAGGAGAGAGTTGGGGATTTCACAAATTTTCATATTTGATTCTTATCAAATTTGAAAAGAGTATCAATTTGATTTTTTAAATGTTTTCTCCCCAATTATTTCCAATAATAAAAAAATAAATGAGAGAAGATAAAATGACTTCTTCAAAGAGAGGAATATTGGAGGAGAAATTTAAAAATCAAATTTATATTTCATTTGGATTTTCTTTGTTATTTTATTTGAATTAGAAAAAATATGCATTTTTGAAAATTGCATTTTAGGCGAGAACAATGTTCACCTTGTTCTAAATATTAGACTTAGAAGGTGAAAATTGTTTCTGGTATTTTTAGTTTTTTTATATTTTATTAGGATTTTTCTTTCGGGCGAAATTTATTTTAAAAAAACTCTTTTCGTCGCCCGACTGGGCCGCAGGCCCAGCTGAGCCGGCCCGCTCCTCCTTTTTTGTAGGGAAAAACTAGCTTTCTTTAAAAATAACCATAGAGCCTCCACTAGCCAAATATGCATATAGTTATAGATGTTACATGTTCATTGCTCTACAATGTTATTTTGCCAGCATATACCATGTGCTGACCTACACAGGCTGCAAAGTATTATGTTCTAGAGTTTTCAGACGAAGAGTAAGGTGCGCTAGGTCATTGTCGCGCACTTAGCTATGCCGTTGGAGTTGATGGACTCATTTACCTTCGAAGTTTTCGCAATTATCTTGTTTAGATGGCCTTCAGCCATATTATTGTAATAAGTTCTCTCTTTGAGACATTCGATGTAATAAGTGTGTGATTGCACTCTGTTATAAATCCTCGAGTACTATGTGTGTCAGCATTACCAATCTAGGGATGACGCTTATACACAGAGATTTGACCATTTAAGGTCGGATCGCTACAAGATGGTATCAGAGCACACGCTGACTGTAGGACGCGACCACTAAGATGAGCCATAGGACAGTCTTCTCTACTCATTTCTGACTCTTCTACACTTCCCACTCTATAGATGGCGGACCCAAGGAACAAGTTTGCTCAACCGGATGAAGACACCCCTTTTGGACGACACTTGAAGGAGGCCACTAAGTACCTGAGCATCAGAATACCAAGCTTCACGGGGACCTACACCGCCAGTCTACCTGAAGAAGAACGCTAGACAATCCGAGTACATGTTCCAGGAAGGACATTCACACTTGTTACTGAGCCCATAGAGTTTTCCTTTGATGCACCAACCTGGAGTCTAGGAAAGAGCATGGCAGCACATATCGCCATGGGACGCATCGGCGAAGTATA
Source organism: Triticum urartu (assembly GCF_056163025.1). Taxonomy (NCBI): domain Eukaryota; kingdom Viridiplantae; phylum Streptophyta; class Magnoliopsida; order Poales; family Poaceae; genus Triticum; species Triticum urartu. The sequence continues at coordinate 27,883,529 of NC_141876.1, forward strand.
CCACAAGGATCTTAAGGACACCATCTACCAGATATGTGGACGCCAAAATGAGCAGTGGGACATGATTTGCACCAGGAAGGACAAGTCCATTGCAGTCTACATCCAGGAGTTGAACCAACACATTCGTCGTCAGGAGAACCAGATGTGCGCCAGCATGATAGACATGAAGAAGGTGATCACCCGGAACATGGAACTAGAAGAGGAGCTCAAGTCTACACATGATGGATATGAAGAGGAGATTGCAGTACTAATGGAGAAGAATGAATACCTGAAGAAGAAGCTAGGAATATTCATGGGAGACCCCGCACCAAGAGAAGACAACCACCCCGAAGACTACATCATCATCAACGACACCAACTCCGACCCCGATAGCGATGATGATTATGAAGATGAAGCTGGAGCGGATATCATGGAATCATCCTCCGATCAAAATTTCTAGTCGAGCACCAAATTATCAGTAGTATTCCCCCCATGTATATAGTAATAGTCCGAGTATTTTGTAACGGTAGTTAGATCGATTGTATGCCCTTGTTTGAATTGAGTGGTGTGATAATGAATGTGTTTGTCTCATGTGCATATGGGTAGTGATTTCTCTTTAGACCTCACTCTATTCTATTCTCATCCCTCTAAACCTATCAGATGCCTCCGAGACGCGACCCCAGATTTGTCTTCCCACCGAAGCTCACTCAGTTGATCCAACAGCAGAATGTCTTGATGCAGCTACTAGTCCAGAACCAAGGCAACAACGACAACAACAATAACAACCCACCACCACACCTCCAGTAGACAACTTAGCCCGTTTTCTGAGGTTGAATCCACCAGTGTTTTCAGTAGCACCGAGCCAATTGTTGCTGATGACTGGCTCTGCAAGATTGGAAGGGAGCTGACCACCGCTGGTTGCACAGATGCTGAGAAGGTGCGTTTTGCCGCACACCAACTGGATGGACCCACAACCTCTTGGTGGGAGAATCACACAACCACTTTTCCCATAGCCAATGTCACATGGGATTAGTTTCAGCAAGCATTCCACACATCACACATCTCAACTGGAGCTATGAGCATGAAGAAGCATGAGTTTTGTCGGAGTAAATAACCATGGGTAGCCTAGCCGGCTCCCCCTGGCCCTTCTGAAAAAATTACGAGCCAATTCGGCCCTCAAGAATCCAAGACACAGGGCCGCCTTCCCCTTGTCGGCTGTCTCCAGGCCGGCTATCGGAAGGCGGCCCGACTTCAGCCCTCATGAAGAGAAGCCGCGGGAGAGCCGGCTCCGAGAAGACGGCCGCGAGAAGGCCGACTCCAAGAAGCTGGCTCCCATAAAGCGGTCAAGACCGTACCCTCGAAGACTGCATCCACATAACGGCGATGTGACGGGGCGTGGCTATAGTGAAGCCTGCCACCCCCGAATCCCGGAGCACGCCTGGCACAGTGCGCCGTACGGGTGGCCATGACCCGTCCGGCGCAGCACTGTTGCCACGTTGACCCTGATGTCATCCACGACGGGCTACCAGTACAGCCCACGGGCGGTGGGCCCCTTCGGGCAGAGAGACACCCGAAAGCGGCCAGACCTCCCCCACTCGGCCCAAGATAGAGCCGGCTCCCCACAGCCGGCTTGCCACCTCCCTCGAAGAAGACGCCCCATTAAGGAGACAAGACGCGGTGGGGCTACAGTGATCACCCACCGGGCGGCGGCACTGTAGCCACGCCCACTTCGGCGAAGCCCACGCCACCAAGATTGAGCAACAGTAACCAGCCGCAGACAAGGCCCTGACAGTGGGGCCTGCCTGTCGACCAAGGAGCCGGCAGCCGGCGGGACCCACTAGCCGGCGGGCCCCAGCAGCCGGCGCAGAAGCCGGAGAGCGTAGACACAGATGGCTGGGCCCCGCGCCCAGCCGAATTACCATTGTACCCCGGGGGGTAGGCCTATATAAACCCCCGGGGCATCCATGCAAAGGGAGATCAATCCCTGCTAGTCTCAGACACCACATAGGGAGGAGAAGAGAGCAAGCCGTGCCCTTCTTCCTCCTCTCGCCAAACAGCTCAAGGAGCACCATGTAGCTACTTGTTCATCTAGTGACCATGCGGAGACCCCGCAGAGCAGCAGTAGGGGTGTTATCTCCACGGAGAGCCCCGAAGCTGGGTAAGATTCGCCGGCGTGCATGTCTTCGCCTCATCCCGTTTCCAGGCACCGACGACGTCTTACTGGCTCCCACAATGATAAGCCACCCATTGGCATATGTCGCACCTACCACCTGACATTTGGCGCCCACCATGGGGCCAGGTGCACCGCCGTCCGGAGACCTGTTCTGGACGGGAACCCTCTTCCTCCCCCGCGAGCGTAGCCAGCCCGGCACGCCCGATGGCGCTTGCCACGACGTGCTACAAGGCATCACCAACATCTGTGCGGCGAGCAGCCTCGCCAATCTCCTTGACAAAACTCTCATCTCTGACGAGCTCGCCTCCGACGCGGGCACCGACCACCTCGTCAACCTCCTCGGCCAGCTCCACGTCTCCGGCGAGCCTGCCGTGGACTTGGAGTCGGTTGGCTCCACCGATCCGATGCCTGTCGACTCCGACATGGCCTCACTCGACACGTTCCCCACCAACGTCGCGATCTACAATGACCCGCTTCCCCGGGCCGATGGCTGCGATGCTGTCACCACCGAGGTGATGGTCATCGGCCGCGGCGGCGCTTCTGACGAGAGCGCCCACGGCGCCCCGCACGCGGCGGTCCACGACTTGTCCATCCCCCTCCCGGCCGATGCCGACGCTGAAGCACTGGAGGCTCGCCGCCTTGCCCTCCTCGCAGAGGGCCGGAAGTTGGTTTCCATGAGACGCCTCGCTGAGGCCCACCGACGCGAGGCCGACCGCGCCGCCTTTGGCACGCCGCCCCCAGGCGGGCCTAGCCGGGCCGGCGTTGTCAGACAGCGCGGCGCTGTCGTCGCCGATACGCTAGGAGTCGACCGCCCAGTCTACGCTACTCCACTCAAGAACCTGCGCGCCGCCCAGGCGGCCGTAGACGAGCTAGATGGACTGGGGGCCGAAGAACTCCCCCACATGACCTGACGCATCCAGCAGCTGATCGATGCAGCCGCGCAGCGGCACGTAGCCGACGCCCGCGCAGAAAGCCCTCCCCCGTGCCGAGATCACGGTGCAACGTCCCGGACGCCGACTACAGATAAAACCCGCGCGTGGCGCGAGAAAGAACCGGCTGCCAGCCAAAGCCGAACCCGAATCTCCATCGAGCGAGACGCAGAAGGCCATCCCCGGGCCGTGGAGTGGCGGGGCAACCTGCCTCCGCCCCGGCCCCATGGAGAGAGATATCCCACCCTGCCGCCTGTTGCGCATCCGAGTCTCAGCGGCCGGCTAGGTCGCCGTGAAGGAGTCGGCGAGAACGACGCCCGCCATCGGATCGACCGCCTGGCGCGATCCCTGGCGCTAGAAGAAGAAGACGATGTCGGCCCGCCTTGCTTCGGCCCCCGCATCCGCGACGAGCCTTTCCCCAAAGGGTTCTCGCTCCCAAGAGACACGCCCAAGTACAACGGCTCCGTGAAGCCGGAAGATTGGTTGATCGACTACTCCACGACGGTTAGCATAGCCAACGGCAACAGGCGCGTTGCCGTGAAGTATGTGCCCCTCGTGCTGCAGGGCACGGCACGGACCTGGCTCAACAGCCTCAAGCCATACAGCATCAACAGCTGGCTAGACATCACGGAAGCCTTCGTCCGCAACTTCACCAGCACCTACAAGCGGGCTCCCAAGCCCAGACAGCTCTCCTTGTGCGTACAAGGCCCCGCCGAGTCCACTCGCGACTACCTCACGCGTTGGGCCGAGCTCCGCAACTCTTGCGAAGGGGTGCACGAGGTGCAAGCCATAGAATACTTCACTGCCGGGTGCCGAGAAGGCACCCTCCTCAAGCACAAGCTCCTCTGCGATGAGCCGACTACCCTCGACGAGCTTCTGATCATAGCGGACAAGTACGCCACCGCCGACTCCTCAATGAAGACTGAACTCCGGGTAGACGCGTCCGGAAAGGTACTCAACCCGGCGCCCAAGGCGCCGGCTGGGGACTCTGGCCGACGCCCACACTAGAACGACCACAAGCGCAAGGGCCCGGTGCCGCCCTCCACCAGTCGGCAGGTGGCCACAGTCGAAGACGAGCAGCCCGAAGCGCGGCCCGCACCCAAGAAGCAGAGGGGCGGCAAGCCGGCTTGGCAGCCGGCCTTCTCCTACGAGCAGACTCTCGACGCCCCGTGCAAGTTCCACAGCGGCGCGAAGCCGTCCAACCACACGACCCGGAAGTGCCATTGGCTCACCCGAATCTCTAAAGGCGAAGGGCTCACACCGCCTCCGCCTGCCAGTCCGCCGCCTCCGGCTCCGCAGCCGCCGGCCGCTCGGCCCGCAGTCGGAGCCGTGCACGATGAGTTCCCCGACGAGCATGCCGCCTATATCATCTTTACAAGTCAGCCCGAATACCGGCGCAGCAAACGCCAAGAGCACCAAGAAGTCAGCATGGTTGCTGCCAACCCCGCCGAGCACATGCACTGGTCAGAAAAACCTATCAGCTGGAGCCGGACCGACCACCCAGAGGTGATGCCGTCTCCCGGCTCTTATGCGTTGGTTTTGGATGCCACCCTTGCAACGGATAGACGCGCTGCCCGATTCTCCCGCGTGCTGATAGACGGCGGGAGCAGCATCAACATCCTGTACCGTGACACCATGGAGAAGCTGAATGTCAAGACGAAGCAACTCATGCCTACTCGGACTGTGTTCCATGGCATCGTACCCGGCCTGTCCTGCGCCCCCATTGGCAAGATCAAGATTGATGTACTTTTTGGGGACAAGGAGCATTTCCGCCGGGAAGCGATCTGGTTTGAAGTGGTGGACCTGGAGAGCCCTTACCATGTATTGCTTGGCCGACCTGCCTTGGCCAAGTTCATGGCAGTTCCCCACTATGCATACCTCAAGATGAAGATACTGAGCACCAAAGGCGTCATCACCATAGCCGGCGATTACAAGAAATCCTCTGAGTGCGCAGCAGCCAGCAGTCGGCTGGCCGAGTCCCTTGTGATTGCCGAAGAAAAGAAGATGTTGGACCGAGTCGTGGCCATGGCCGGCAAGCAGTCGGCCTTGCCCCCCGATCCCAAGGAGCATGATGCTCAAGGATCTTTCCAGCCGGCCAAGGAGACGAAGAAGATACCTCTTGACCCCGAGCACCCAGAGAGGTTTGCCGTCATCGGGGCAAACCTAAACAGCAAATAGGAAGGCGAGCTCGCCGATTTCCTCCGTGAGAATCGGGACATCTTTGCATGGTCCCCCAAGGACATGCCGGGCGTTCTGAAGGAATTCGCCGAGCACAAACTACACGTCCGAGAAGACGCAAAGCCAGTCAAACAACCCCTCCGCCGACTGTCGGAGGAGAAACACAGGATTGTGGGAGAGGAGATAGCCCGGCTTCTGGCAGCCGGCTTCATTATGGAAGTTTTCTTTCCAGAGTGGCTCGCCAACCCGGTCCTCGTGCTAAAGAAGAACAACAAGTAACGCATGTGTATAGACTACACGAGCCTCAACAAGGCCTGCCCCAAAGATCCCTTTGCCCTGCCAAGGATTGACCAAGTGATAGACTCTACGGCCGGATGCGAGCTGTTGAGTTTCTTGGATGCTTACTCAGGGTATCACCAGATAAAGTTAGATCCGGCAGACCGCCTGAAGACCACCTTCATCACGCCATTCGGAGCCTTCTGCTACCTGACTATGACATTCGGCTTGAGAAATGCTGGTGCCACTTTTCAGCGTTGCATGCAGAAGTGCCTCCTCAAGCAACTCGGCAGAAATGCCCACGTCTACATAGACGACATTGTGGTGAAGACGGAGAAGCGCGACACCTTGCCGGAAGACCTCAAGGAAACATTTGAGAACCTACGCCGGTTCCAAATCAAGCTTAACCCCGAGAAATGCGTGTTCGGAGTGCCAGCCGGCCAGCTCCTAGGCTTCCTGGTCTCCGAACGCGGCATCGAATGCAACCCAGTAAAGATCAAGGCCATTGAGAGAATGGCGATTCCCACCAAACTTCGAGACGTCCAGAAGTTTACCGGATGCTTGGCCTCCCTGAACCGCTTCATCAGCCGGCTCGGAGAGAAAGCTCTTCCCCTCTACCGCCTCATGAAGAAGACCAACCACTTCGAGTGGAATGACCAAGCCGATCAAGCTTTTCACGAGCTGAAGAAGATGCTAGCCACGCCGCCTGTCCTGGCGGCGCTGACTGAGAAAGAGCCCATGCTCCTCTACATTGCCGCAACTAGCCGGGTGGTCAGCACCGTCATTGTAGTCCAACGCCCAGAAGAGGGCCGAGCCCAGCCGGTCCAGAGGCCGGTGTACTATTTGAGCGAGGTGCTGTCTACCTCGAAGCAGAACTACCCGCACTACCAGAAGATGTGCTACGGCGTGTACTTCACCGCCAAGAAGCTGAAGCCCTACTTCCAAGAGCAACCCATCACGGTTGTATGCACCGCCCCGCTGGCCGAGATCATAGGCAGCCGAGATGCATCCGGTCGGGTGGCGAAATGGGCCATCGAGCTGGCCCCCTATACGATCTTCTACCAGCCTCGCACCGCCATCAAGTCCCAAGCATTGGCCGACTTCCTCGTCGACTGGGCCGAGACCCAGTACCTACCGCCGGCTCCCGACTCCACTCATTGGCGCATGCACTTCGATGGGTCCAAGATGCGCACCGGCTTGGGAGCCGGCGTCATCCTCACCTCTCCCAAAGGCGACAAGCTCAGATACACGCTGCAAATTCACTTTGCCGCCTCCAACAACGTGGCCAAGTACGAGGCGCTCATACACGGGCTCCGGCTTGCCAAAGAACTCGGCATTCGCCGGATCCTATGTTATGGCGACTCGGACTTGGTGGTCCAGCAATCATCCGGCGACTGGGATGCCAAGGATGCAAATATGGCAAGCTACCGCTTCCTCATTCAGCAGATCAGTGGGTATTTTGAAGGATGCGAGTTCCTCCACGTACCACGAGCCGACAACGAGCCAGCTGATGCCCTGGCTCGAATAGGCTCCACTCGGCAAGCAATAACAACCGGTGTCGCTCTACAACGCCTCCTCAAGCCGTCTATCAAGCCGTCTGTAGAGTCCGATTCCATCTTCGTGCCGCCTGACCCCGACGCAGCCGGCTCGAAGAACCAAGCAGGTGACCTGGGGACTTCGATAGTCGGCCAGGGGGTATCAGCAGGCGGCTCGGGGACTTCCGTAGTTACGCCCGACCCGGGGACTGCCTCACCCGGCTCGGGGACTGCGGTAGTCGGCTCGGAGACTACACCAACACAACAGGCGGCGGACGACTCCAGCATTTCACCGCCCAGCCCGCCCGCCCTGGTCGCAGTAGCCGTTTTGGCAATAGAAGAAGTCGCAGCTCCGTCATGGGCTCAATCCATCCTCAACTTCCTAATAAACCAAGATCTGCCGGCTGACGAAGTAGGGGCAAGACAAGTCCAACACCGAGCCAGAGCATACACAATCATCAACAGAGAACTCGTCAAGGGCAGTGTCACTGGAGTCCTCCAGCGATGTGTTGAGCAAGAGAAGGGCATTGCAATCCTCAGAGACATCCATCAAGGAGAATGCGGCCACCATGCGGCCTCAAGATCACTCGCCGCCAAAGCCTTCCGCCATGGTTTCTTTTGGCCGACTGCTTTGGATGACGCCAAGGAGTTAGTTAAACATTGCAAAGGGTGCCAACTCTTCAGCTCCAAGCAACACATGCCGGCTTCAGCACTCAAGACCATTCCCCTCACTTGGGCCTTCGCCGTTTGGGGACTGGACATGGTGGGCCCATTCAAGACGGTGCGCGGCGGCATGACACATCTGCTTGTCGCCGTGGACAAATTCACCGAATGGATTGAGGCAAAGCCGATCAAGAAGCTGAATGGGCCGACTGCCGTGACATTTATCGCAGATATAACAACTCGGTACGGTGTGCCACACAGCATCATCACCGACAATGGCACGAATTTCGCCAAGGGAGCCTTGGCACGTTTCTACGCGACGCAAGGCATCCGGTTGGACCTAGCGTCCGTCGCCCACCCGCAGTCAAACGGCCAGGTCGAGCGAGCCAACGGCCTCATCCTTTCCCGCATCAAGCCCCGACTGATCGTACCACTGGAGCGTTCAGCCGGCTATTGGCTCGATGAGCTACCGGCTGTCCTCTGGAGTCTGCGCACTACACCAAACAAGTCAACCGGCTTCACTCCTTTCTTCCTGGTATATGGTGCCGAGGCAGTCATCCCAACTAACACCGAGTTCGACTCGCCTCGGGTAACCATGTACACGGAAGCCGAGGCCAAGGAAGCACGAGAAGACGGCGTCGACCTGCTGGAAGAAGGCCGGCTGTTAGCCCTCAGCCGGTCCGCCATCTATCAGTAGGGCCTGCGCCGCTACCACAGCCGGAAGGTCAAGCCAAGATCCTTCCAAGAGGGCGATCTTGTACTCCGGCTGATCCAGCGAACAGCCGGCCAACACAAGCTCTCGGCCCCTTGGGAGGGCCCCTTCGTCATCAGCAGAGCCTTAGGCAACGACTCCTACTACCTGATCGACGCGCAGAAGCCGAAGGCACGAAAGAGAGACGACTCCGGCAAGGAGTCGGAACGACCATGGAACACCAACCTCCTCCGAAGGTTTTACAGTTTAAATACAATATGTATCACGCTAACTTTTGTACTAAGTACGAGACAATAGGCCCCCCGAGGAGAGCTCGGGGATTGCCATCTTTTGTCTATGAATGAAAAGTATCATGCTTATGGCCTTGTCATTGCATTCACTTTTTTTCCGTCCGGCACCGGGTTCGACTAGTCGGCCCGGGGACTGGCCGCCTGGAGTTATATTAGAAGTCCTACCCGCAGTCAGACAAGTAGTGTGCCGGCTCCCAAGCCTTCTCTTGCCAAAAGTCGCAGTTCAAAGAACTGGCTGTCCGGCTGGCAAGAGTTAAGGGCAGGAACGGGTGCCCACACGAAAAACGGCTAGGGACTAACGGACTAATATAACAAAAGCCGGTTTTCTCCCACCGCCGACCGGCTACCAGAGTAGCCAGCCGGCCGGCTTCCATTCACCTCGCTCCAATCTAAGAAAGCTCGAGTACTTGCCTTCCCAGAAGGGGAAGGCGGCAAAGGAAACAACCTAAGAATAAAAAGCATACATGAATGGAAACCAAACACGCAATAATATTTACATAAAAGACCTTCAAAAGGCCAGCATTCAACATAAGTTCGAACACACCCCCAGTGGGTGGAACTGCGCAAGTTTAATAAAGTTGTTCAAAAGGCAACAAGAAGGAAAAAAACAAGGACGGCAGACTAAGCCAAGGGAGCGACTGGCGAGTCGGGTAGGTCGGTGGAGACGACAGTGCCGGCTGGGGGAGTGGCCGGCTGGCGAACCTCGGCATGATCACCGCCTCCCGCAGAGGGCGCGCTAGCACGCGCCTCGTTGCTGGAGGCACGATCAGGCTGAGGCTGGCTGGCCGCTTCACCGGCCGGCTCAACGTCTTCGCCCTCCTCTCCTTCGTCGTCTTCGCCTTCATCGCTGGAGGCGATCTCCTCTGCCGAGTCTTCACCCGCTGCCGGGTCCAGCCCGAACCACTCCTCCGGCTGGGCAACGCCGTCATCATTAATTTCAGGAGCAAAGACGCTGATGTCAGTACACTCGGCGATCGTCGAAGCACACTGAGCGATAGCCGACCGCACCTCCTCCAGCTCTTCGTCGGCCTCCAGCCGCCAGGTGCGCAGCTGGTCCAGGTTCAGCCCCAGATACCAAGCTCGGACGAACTCCAACGCCCGCCCAGCTCCAAGCCGGGCCGCTGATGCTTTCCAAGCCTCGAAGCGGCCAACCGCAACTTCTAGCCAGTCGGCAGTCCGACTCAGGGGTGCGGGGAATCGTCTCGCTTGGCCAGAGGGCGGCCAACACCTGCGCCCCGGTGCGCTGGAGGCGACGGAGCATACGATGAGCCGGCTGCAGCCGTGCTTGGACCGCCAAGAGTTGCTCCTCAAGCGTCCGACTCGCGTCCGGCGTGATGTCGGCCCCCTCCTGACGGCGCGCTTCGCGATGGGCCTCGATGGTTTGGGTAGCGAAGACGGAGTAGCCGGGAAAGTAGTCTGCACAGAGAATAAAAAGCAGCACAAGTCAGAACACAAATCAGGCGGCAAGGGGCATGCAAGGAGCGAGGAAGGCGGCTTACCGTCGATTAAATCCTCAATACGGCCGAAGCCTTCATTCAGCGCTTGCCTGGTCTCAGCCCAGCCCGTCGCTTCGGTCTCAAACTCGGCCTTCAGGGCGGCTTCGTTATCCTGCGCCTTCTTCAGGGCCGCCTTGTGGCTCTCCTCCTAGTCAGCCAGCTTCTTGGCCAGGCGGTCACGCTCCAGGACCAAGGCGTCGTACTTAGTTTCCTTGGCACGAAGGACGGCCTGCGCCTCGCTGAGCTGCCCCCTCAAGTCGGCACTGGCTTCTGCGAGCACGAAAGACAAAAGAAAAACCAATAAGGTGAAGTCGTCAGGGAAGATCCGACCCGACTGCTCAGCAGTCGGCCCGAATCTCGGGGACTACACCCAGTGGGTGCACTGATGCGCCCCCACAGGAGATGAACGAAACCAAGTACGCACTCCGGCTACTGATCAGGTCTTCGGTTCTCCGGCCCAGCTCCTGAGCCTGGGAGTTGAAGGCAGTAGCGCGGAGGTTATGATACTCCTGAAAGAACAGACAGGAGGCGGGTATAAGATGGTTGACAGGACCTAGTAAGTTCCGAGCCGCCTGCGCAACAGCCGACTTGGAACTCGGGGACTACACCCAGTGGGTGCGCTGACGCGCCCCCACGGAAGAAATCGAAAGAGCAAAATAACCAAGGACAGAAGACTCACTCGGATGACGGCCCGCGTCGAGAGAAACTCTTGAGTGTATCGCTGCAGCGAGGTGGCCTGAGCTTGAAGCCGGTTCCGGACCTCCTGGGCCGCCGCGTTCAGCTCGCCCGTCCCCCCGTTGGGAGTCCACTCGGACGTGCTGACGCTGGCCGTCTCCAGGGCCTCCGCCGTCTGGCTGGCTCCCGCTGCTCGGTGCGGTTCCGGCGCGAAGGCGCCACCCCCTGCGCGCCGACGCAATGCCGGCTGCACCTCGAGGCCGGCCCCTGCCACCGGCTCGCCCCTGGACGACTACTCTGGCGCCGCAGCTGATTGGCCGCTTTGGCCCGCTCCAGTCGGCGCCGTCTGCGACGCCCCCTCCACGAAGATCACGAGGTCCTCCCGCCTCTCCATCACCGGCAGGCCTTGGTCGACCTCCTCCGACGGGGGCACGGGAACGTAGGGGGCCATGGCGTGGAGGGGAACAATGAGCAGCGGAGGCCGGTTGTGCGAGGCCTCCGCCTCCGTCTCCGCGGCTGCCGCCTTAGCCCAGGCCTTGGCCGCCGCGTCGGCCTGCTCCTTCGTCGCCTGGGCGGTCCTTCGCTCCGCCGCCTCCCGCTCCTCCCGCGCCTCCCGCGTGTTCCGCTCCGTGGCCTCCTTAAGGTCGGCGCGGGGATCCACGCGGCGGGAGCTTGAGGACCCTCCAGTCGGCCCGACTACGAAGCCGCCAGGACCTCGCTCGAGAGAAAGCGGCGCCCTATCCGGCAAGAAAAGAAAGGTTTAGAAGAGTTTCGGATGAAGAAGACAAAAAATATATACGCAAGACATTCGACGACTTACGCAGAGATCGCCTGCGGCTGCTTCACCGCCTTGCGGAAGCGGGCCGCCTTCGTGGCCGCCTCATCCCGCTTGGTCGCCGCCGTGGAGGCCTTGGATTTTTTCGGCCGGCTGCCGAAGAAGGTCGACGCGGCCCGACGCTTCTGCGCGCCGCCACGGGCAACCGGCACGGCAGACGAGCTCACGCCTTGATGATCGGGCGCCGACTGGCGGTGCGGGGCGACTTCGACCTCGTCGTCATCCGGCCAGTCCTCGAAGCTGGCCCTGAGTCCCGCGCCTCCGGCCTCGTCGCCTTCCCCCACGATGGCGTCTTCCATGGTGGCCGCTCCCAGGTCCGGATCGTCGGCGTCGTCCACCATGCGGTCGGGGAGGAGCTGGCGCTCTACCCCCGCGGCCCCGGCTGTCGGCGGGAGAAGAGGGTTCTGCAAAAGGCAAACCAATTGATCAAGAGTCGGCTATCATGAGGCCGGCTACAAAAAAGGAAGAAAAGAAGAAAGAACTTATGGCAGGCGGAGGGTTGGCGCGGGAATACGGCTCCTTGCCGTATCGCCAATCCTCGACGAGCTTGCAGTTGGAGATATAATTCACCATGTAAGACACCTCTGCGTGAGGCATCTCCCTGGTGCTCAGTCGGCACGGGTCGAAGCGGCCGCTCATTTGGCAGATCATGTGAGGCCGGCCTTGGAGCGGAAGAACCCGGCGCTCCACGAAGGCGGCCACCAAGTCGGCTCTGGTCAGGCCCTCCGAATGGATCATCACCCGAAGCCGGGAGACGGCTGCGTTCCCGGCCTGAGACAGCGACATGGCCCGGTAGCTCCACGAAGGCTGCCTCCCAGCCGGCGAGCCGGCTACGTAATCCGGTAGGTTGACGTAGTCACCTTGCTGGGCGACGTTCTTCACGTAGAAATAAGACTTCTGCCAAAGCTTCACCGACTGGATCAGCGGAATGGACGGGAACAGATTGTTCTCGCTCGCCCGCCTCATGGCAATGAAGGCTCCGCAGGGGGCGGGCACGCCCGCGACGACGGTGCCGAGCTTGCTTTGGAAGAACTCCCCCCAGAGCTCGAGCGTGGGGAGAACTCCAAGAAAGCCCTCACACAGGGTGACGAAGGCCGACAGCAGCATCACCGCGTTGGGCGTGAGGTGATGCGGCTGGAGGTGGTAGAACTTGAAGAAGGCTCGAAGGAACCCGCTCGCCGGGAGGCCGAAGCCGCGCAGGCAGTGCGAGCGGAAGATCACCCGCTCGCCCTCCTCCGGTGCCGGCGAAATCTCCCTCGCCGGCGCTTGACGAACCCGCACAAGGTTCTCGCCGAGCAGACGCCGCGTCCGGCGGAGGAACTCGATGTGATCCTCGTGGACGTTGGAGCCATCCCACGAGCTCGACAGCGCCATGGGAGCGATGCGGCGGGGAGCAAGACGAAGCGACGGCGAAACGGCGCGGCAAAGGATTGCTGCGGCAGGGAGCAAGACGAAGCGACGGCGGAACGGCACGGCAAATTGTTGCTGCGGCGAGGAGAAGAAGGAGGGCGAGAAGGGGCGGAGTGAGGGAGAGCGCGTGAGCCTCTGCCGCTCCCCCTCCTCCTCCTACTTATAGACCGCTCGGCGGAGCCGAGGAGGCGCGGCGTGGGGGAACGTGGGGATCGACTGCGCCCACTCCCCCACGTCCCGCGATTATTGTGCCTTGATGGCAGAATAAAACCGCCGCAGGAAGGCGAGGGGTCCATGTGGGCCGCAGAAGATCTGCGCTCGGACCGAGGCCTGCGAGTGGCGGGCCCGGGCCTGCGGCGGCGTCCCGTCGCACGCGTGCGTTGGCAGGATTTCCTTGCCACGTGGCCCGCGTTCCCGCCTACGAGAAACGGAGCTTTTCCGAAGACGGCGCGCGCGAGCAAAGCCGGCCCCTCGGGATAGGAAGCTGACCTAGCTTCTCGTCCCTTTGTCAGCCTCGAAGCTCGATCAGCTTCGGGGACTACTGTCAGAGTAAATAACCATGGGTAGCCTAGCCAGCTCCCCCTGGCCCTTCTGAAAAAATTACGAGCCAATTCAGCCCTCAAGAATCCAAGACACAGGGCCGCCTTCCCCTTGCCGGCTGTCTCCAGGCCGGCTATCGGAAGGCGGCCCGACTTCAGCCCTCATGAAGAGAAGCCGCGGGAGGGCCGGCTCCGAGAAGATGGCCGCGAGAAGGCCGACTCCAAGAAGCCGGCTCCCATAAAGCGGTCAAGACCGTACCCTCGAAGTCTGCATCCACATAACGGCGATGTGACAGGGCGTGGCTACAGTGAAGCCTGCCACCCCCGAATCCTGGAGCACGCCTGGCACAGTGCGCCGTACGGGTGGCCATGACCCGTCCGGCGCAGCACTGTTGCCACGTTGACCCTGATGTCATCCACGACGGGCTACCAGTACGGCCCATGGGCGGTGGGCCCCTTCGGGCAGAGAGACACCCGAAGGCGGCCAGACCTCCCCCAGTCGGCCCAAGATAGAGCCGGCTCCCCACAGCCGGCTTGCCACCTCCCTCGAAGAAGACGCCCCATTAAGGAGACAAGACATGGTGGGGCTACAGTGATCGCCCACCGGGCGGCGGCACTGTAGCCACGCCCAGTTCGGCGAAGCCCACGCCACCAAGATTGAGCTACAGTAACCAGCCGCCGACAAGGCCCTGACAGTGGGGCCTGCCTGTCGACCAAGGAGCCGGCAGCCGGCGGGACCCAGCAGCCGGCACAGAAGCCGGAGAGTGTAGACACAGACGGCTGGGCCTCGCGCCCAGCCGGATTACCATTGTACCCCCGGGGGGTAGGCCTATATAAACCCCCCGGGGCATCCATGCAAAGGAAGATCAATCCCTGCTAGTCTCAGACACCACATAGGGAGGAGAAGAGAGCAAGCCATGCCCTTCTTCCTCCTCTCGCCAAACAGCTCAAGGAGCATCGTGTAGCTACTTGTTCATCTAGTGACCATGCGGAGACCCCGCAGAGCAGCAGTAGGGGTGTTATCTCCACGGAGAGCCCCGAAGCTGGGTAAGATTCGCCGGCGTGCATGTCTTCGCCTCATCCCGTTTCCAGGCACCGGCGATGTCTTACTGGCTCCCACAATGATAAGCCACCCGTTGGCATATGTCGCACCTACCACCCGACAAGTTTAGCAACTTACGCCAGGGAAATCATACTGCGGGGCAGTACGTGGATGAGTTTAGTAAGTTAGCTCGCTATGCCCCAGATGATGTGGCCATAGATGCCGTGAAGCAGGAGAAGTTTATGGAAGGGCTGAATGATGAGCTGAGTATGCAGTTGATGGTGGCAACATTCTATAACTACCAGGAGTTGGTAGACAGGGCCCTTATGATCGAAGGCAAGCAGCAGCAGATAGAGAGCCGCAAAAGGAAGTATGGACAGGGGAAGTACAGTTCAGGAGCTCAGTAGAAGCCTCATTACCCCGAACTCGGGAGGACATACCCATCATAACCATGGGGGCCACACTCATAACGGAGGAAGCACACATAACCACAATGGCCCTAATAATGGTAATGGGAATGGAGGAAACAACGGGCAGAACTGTTCCAACCCAGCAACACCCGCCAGGAAGGATCTAAGTCACATTACTTGTTTCAAATGCGGGAAGACTGGACACTACGCCACCGAATGTCCTGAAGCAAGGACTGGAAATGGCAATGGAAGCTCAGGGAAGAAGCCAAACCCTTTCACCAGAGGACAACTGAACCACGTTAACGTGGAGGTGATTGAAGAACAGCTTGATGCAGTGATCGGTAAGTTTTTGATTAAGTCATTTACCGCTCTCGTTCTGTTTGACACTGGTGCACGCATTCATACATATCAAGGGGATTTGTGGACAAGTTTAAGTTGCCAACCCTAGCCCTTAGGTCACCCATGTTAGTAAGCTCGCCAGGAGCAGAGTATATGGCCAGGCGATGGTGTGATCGGTTACCCCTAACCATTGGTAGCCATGTTTTCCCCTCAGACCTAGTGATTTTGGAGTCTTAAGGATTGGATATAATACTAGGCATGGATTGGTTATCAAAGTATGGAGGAAATATCGATTGTGCTAGTAAGTCAATTCTTCTCACCACCCCAGAGGGTAAACAGATCAAGTATGTATCACGACATGCACCAAGGAGGACCCAAGTAAATTCCCTCTCGGGAGTTGTTCAGGAAGAAGTTCCAGTTGTGAAGGATTATCCAGATGTATTTCCATAGGAATTACCAGGCTTGCCGCCAGATCGAGACATAGAGTTTTTAATAGAGTTGTTGCCAGGCACCGGACCAATATCGAAGAGACCGTATCGGATGCCCGCAAATGATCTGGAGGAAATTAAGAAGCAGATTAAGGAGTTATTGGAGAAAGGTTATATCCGACCAAGTTCATCACCGTGGGGAGCCCCAGTGCTCTTAGTTGAGAAGAAGGATGGATCGTTGAAAATGGTTGTTGATTATCTAGCGTTGAATGAAGTAACGATCAAGAACAAGTACCCATTACCGATGATCAATGATCTGTTTGACCAGTTGCCAAGAGCTAAAGTATTTTCCAAGATTGATCTTCGATCAGGATACACCAGTTGAAGATCCGAGAGCAGCATATACCTAAGACAACTTTTACCACAAGGTACGGGCTATACGAGTACACGGTCGTGTCATTTGGATTGACTAATGCCCCTGCGTATTTTATGAGTATGATGAACAAGGTATTCATGGAGTTTTTGGACAAGATTGTTGTGGTGTTCATTGATGATATTTTGGTATACTCGAAGAATGAAGATGAACACAAGGAGCATTTGCGCTTAGTTCTCGAGAAGCTCAGGGAACATCAGCTTTATACCAAGTTCAGCAAATGTGAGTTTTGGTTGAAAGAAGTTGGATTTCTTGGACATGTTATATCGAGAGAAGGTATAGTAGTAGACCCTACCAAGGTTCAGTCTGTCACTGAGTGGTTGGTACTCACCTCAGTTGGTGAGATCCGCAGTTTTCTAGGACTCACAGGATATTATAGGAGGTTCATTGAGAATTTTTCCAAGATTGCGGAACCTATGACAGAGTTATTGAAGAAGGTCACCAAGTTCAAATGGACCGAGGAATGTGAGGCCAATTTTCAGGAGTTGAAGAAACATTTGGTTACACCCCGGTGCTGATTCTTCCGGATATACGCAAGGATTTCCAAGTTTATTGCGACGCTTCTTGCTTGGGACTTGGAGGTGTATTTATGCAAGACGAAAGAGTTGTTTCTTGTGCCTCACGCCAGCTTCAACCTCACGAGTTGAATTATGCCACGCATGATTTGGAGTTAGTAGCCGTAGTGCATGCGCTCAAGACCTGGAGACATTTTCTGATTGGAAACCGATGTGATGTGTACACGGATCACAAGAGTTTGAAGTACATTTTCATGCAGAAGGAGTTGAATCTTAGGCAGAGGAGATGGTTGGAGCTCATAAATGATTACGATATGAAGTTGCATTATCATCCAGGAAAGGCCAATGTCATAGCAGATGCTTTGAGCCACAAGAGTTATGTCAATACCCTCCTAAGCGGAGGATTACCGCAGGAGTTAGTCGACGATCTTGAGGAACTTCGTTTGGAGATAGTTCCAAGAGGTTTTGTTGCAGCAATGGAGGTTCAGTCCACATTACTGGGAAAGATTTGTGAAGCTTAGAAGGATGATAAGGAAATTGCTGAGATAAAGGAGAAGACGAGCAAAGGAAAATCCAAGTGTTTTCGTGAGGATGAGCATGAGACTTTATGGTTTGAGGATCGTGTATATGTGCCCAGTAATGCGGAGATCAGGAAGTTAATACTTCAGGAAGCTCATGACTCGCCATACTCGATTCACCCCAGAAACACCAAGATGTATTTGGATTTGAAGGAACATTTCTGGTGGACAGGTATGAAGAAGGATATTGCCGAGTATGTAGTAGTATGTGATGTATGTCAGAGAATGATGGCAGAATATCAGAAGCCAGCAGGATTACTCCAGCCTATGCCTATACCCGAATGGAAGTGGGATAAACTTGGCATGCATTTCATCACCGGATTACCCAGGACACAATCGGGATATGATTCTATCTGGGTAGTAGTTGATTGCTTGACCAAGGTAGCTCACTTTATCCCAGTGAAAACCACATATACAAGCGCGAAGTTGGCCAAGATATATATGACCAGGATCGTATGCCTGCAATGAGTTCCGAGGACCATCGTATCAGATAGAGGGACACTGTTTACCTCGAAGTTTTGGAATCAGCTGCACCAGACTTTGGGTACTAGGCTAGAGTTCAATACAACCTTCATCCGTAGACCGATGGACAGACCGAGAGAGTCAATCAGATTCTAGAGGACATGTTGAGAGCTTGTGCGCTAGATTATGGATCTAGTTGGGATGATAATTTGCCTTACGCAGAGTTCTCCGACAATAATAGTTATCAGGCTAGTTTGAAGATGGCCCCTTTCGAAGCTTTGTATGGAAGAAGGTGCAGGACACTGTTAATGTGAATTCGGAGACCGTCAGTTATTTGGACCAGATTTGATTAAGGAATCTGAAGAGAAGGTTAAGTTGATTCGAGATAGACCGAAGATAGCTCAGTCAGGCAGAAGAGTTATGCCGATACAAAGCGCAAGGAGGTAGTCTTTGAAATCGGAGACAGAGCATACCTTCGTGTGTCTCCCCTCCGAGGAGTTAAACGATTTGGAGTTAAAGGAAAGTTAGCTCCGAGATTTGTAGGACCATACCAAGTTTTGGAGCGTATGGGAGAAATTGCCTACAAGTTGGAGTTACCCAAAGGATTGTCAGGAGTTCATGATGTGTTTCACATTTCCCAGTTGAAGAAGTGCCATGCGGAGATGGCCGATATTCCTCTGAGAGATACAGTGCCCCTAGAAGCAATTCAGTTGGAGAGTGATCTGACCTACGAGGAGAACCCCGTCAAGATCCTCGAGTTTGCCAGCCGAGTAACACGCAGCAAGGTTATCAAGTTTTGCAGAGTTCAGTGGAGCCACCATACCGAGGATGAAGCCACCTGTGAGCGAGAAGAAGACCTACGAAAAGACCACCCACACCTATTTTCTAGCCAACCCGAATCTCGAGGGCGAGATTCATCTTAAGGGGGTAGGTTTGTAACATCCCAAATTTTCAATTTGGAAGTTATACATGGGTCATCATATGCATATCATTTTTTATTTGCATTCTGGTTGCGATCCTAGAAATCTTAAGCAACTCAAGGACCCAAGGAGAGAGTTGGGGATTTCACAAATTTTCATATTTGATTCTTACCAAATTTGAAAAGAGGATCAATTTGGTTTTTAAAATGTTTTTCTCCTCAATTATTTCCAATAATAAAAAAATAAATGAGAGAAGATAAAATGACTTCTTCAAAAGAGAGGAATATTGGAGGAGAAATTTAAAAATCAAATTTATATTTCATTTGGATTTTATTCGCTAATTTATTTGAATTAGAAAAATAATGCATTTTTGAAAATTTCATTTTAGGCCATAAAAATGTCCACCTTGTTCTAAATATTAGACTTAGACGGTGAAAATTGTTTTTGGTATTTTTAGAATTTTTTATATTTTATTAGGAATTTTCTTTCGGGCGAAATTTATTTTTAAAAAATCTTTTTGCCGCCCGACTAGGCCGAAGGCCCAGCCGAGACGGCCCGCTGCACGCCGCCCTCCTCCTCCGACTCGGGACGGGAGTCCCGAGCGCGCCAGCCGCCGTGTCCGACCTGGACACGGGCCCCGCCGCCCTCTCCCGCAAGTACCCCGCCGCCTCTCTTCCACCCCCCTTTAAATAGCGACCCCGGGGCCCCCTTGGGACCCCAAGCCAAGCCACCGCCGCTGACTTTAGCCGCCGCCGCCTGCAACCCGCGTCGCCGTCGCCGCACTGCCCCGCAGCCCCGCGTCGCCCTGCCCCGCCGTCTCGCCGGAGCCGCCGCACCGCTGCTGTTGCTGTTGCCGCTGCCGGTCAAGTCTGGTAAACCGGTAAAAACCGATCCGGTTTTCCCTCGGTTTTCTCTCGGTTTATTTTTTAGGGTTAGGGCTTTTTTCTTGGTTTTTACGTTCGGTTCTAATTAGCGGACGTTCGTCCGTTAATCCGCGGTACCGAACGTTTTCGTTCGTTAGGGTTTTCTTAGTGAACGTTCGTTCGTTAGGTTTTTATTTTTATTTTTGGCCAGGGACCTATCCGCGATTACTTTTATAATAGATTAGTCCCTGATCTTCAAACCCTCACAACTTTTTGCTTGTTTGTCCAAATCCAGTGAAACCAATGCCAAAATCTTTGTCTTGTTCCCTTCTTTCCAGATAATCAACTTGAACATGATTTTGATAATTTAAAATTTGGTTGCAAGCAGATTTGAATTCGAACTTCTTTTGATCGCAGTTTGAGTTTCCGTAGCTCTGATTCGATTGATTCTTTTTGCAAATCGAAGCTCTTTAATTGAACTTTCAGTTTGGATCTTCTCTCTTGAGTTTTACCCTTGCATCTTATGCTTCTGTGCTTACGTATGCTATTGTTTGTTTACCATAGAGTTTCGAGAGTGCGAAGCGTGCTACTACGAGTCACTAGGGTTTCCAGATCGTCAGCAAGGCAAGTAACACTTTGATCATACTTCTCATACCCAGTTTTTATGCATTAGTTTCAATCCCCAAACGTTGCATGAGTAGGTTTGATAACATGTGGGTATTGGAAAGTAGTTGATGAGGTAGGAACCTATTGCCCATTTTATATCAAACCCTGGGAGTTACTTCTACGTTATGCTTATATTGCTATGATATGCTTGTAGACGTGGATTGGTTTGAGTGATCCATGACAGACGTGTGAGTTTTAATTAATGGTTAAACTTAAAGTGGCTACTTTAATACACATCTGGGTGGATTGGTTGAGGCACCCTGGAGCACCCACTGGTTGTCTGCGCACCTGGAGCAACCCAGTGTTGTCCTGGGATATCCCGGAGTACCCGTGTGATCATCATATGGAATGCCACCCAGGCTCAAAGGGATCATAAGATTATTCATGCTGGAAACTTCCGTGTGCAGCCACAAGCCATTATGGGCTCTGGCATAGTTGAGTATGTTGTGTGACCTCTTTCAGTGGTAGGCTAGGAGATGTAGGGGATGTAGGTGGTACTGTCTACCCAGAGTAAAGATTTAATGCTTCGGAAAGACTGTGTCTCGGTCATCCGTTTATCAACACACCATGTAGTGCGAGAAATCCAATGGAGGAGATCGAGTCTTGTGGAGAAAAGTGCGCAAACCTCTGCAGTGTATAAACTAATCATGGTTAGCCGTGTCCCCGGTTATGGACATCTTGAGTATATGGTACTTGAAATATTGATTTGATCTCATCACTCTACTTAATTAATTTGTTGGCTTGATGATTATTAATATGGGATTAAGTTGGAGGAACCTTCTCAATGTTTTCAACAAACTTTGTAGTTAAATAAAATCTATTCCTTTGTTGTAGGGAAAAACTAGCTTTATCCAAAAATAACCATAGAGCCTCCACTAGCCAAATATGCATATAGTTATAGCTGTTACATGTTCATTGCTCTACAGTGTTGTTTTTCTAGCATATATCATGTGCTGACCTACACAGGCTGCAACGTATTATGTTGCAGAGTTTTCAAACGAAGAGTAGGGTACACTAGGTCGTTGTCGTGCACTCAGCTATGCCTTTGGAGTCGATGGACTCATTTACCTTCGAAGCTTCCGCAATTATCTTGTTTAGATGGCCTTCAACCATATTATTGTAATAAGTTCTCTCTTTGAGACATTCGATGTAATAAGTGTGTGATTGCACTCTGTTATAAATCCTCAAGTACTGTGTGTGTCAGCATTACCGATCTAGGGATGACACTTATACACAGAGATTTGACCGTTTGTCGCGATCCGACCTCAAACGGTCAAATCCCTGTGCATAAGTGTCATCCCTGGATCAGTAATGCTGACACACACAGTACTCGAAGGATTTATAACAAAGTGCAATCACACACTTATTACATCAAATGTCTCAAAAGAGAACTTAATACAATAATATGGCTTAAGGCCATCTAAATAGGATAATAGCGGAAGCTTCGAAGATAAATGAGTCCATCAACTCCAACGACATAGCT
The DNA here is from genome assembly GCF_056163025.1 of Triticum urartu. Lineage (NCBI taxonomy): Eukaryota > Viridiplantae > Streptophyta > Magnoliopsida > Poales > Poaceae > Triticum > Triticum urartu. The sequence continues at coordinate 27,905,358 of NC_141876.1, forward strand.
GAGTGCACGACAACGACCTAGCGCACCTTACTCTTCGTCTAAAAAGTCTAAAACATAATACGTTGCAGCCCGAAATGGGTCAGCACATGGAATATGCCGGCAAAATAACACTATAGAGCAAAAGAAGATGATAACAACTATTACTACATGCATATATGGCTGGTGGAGGCTCTATGGTTATTATTTTGCGTAAAGCCAATTTTTCCCTACCGCAAAGGGATATATTTTTTAACTACAAAGTTGGTTGATAATATATTGAGAAGGTTCCTCCAACTCAATCCCAAATAAACAATATTAATAACCCAACAAATTAAATTAAGAGTGATGAGATCAAATCAATAATTCAAGAACCAGATACTCAAGATGTCCATGACTGGGGACACGGCTAACCATGATTAGTTTGTACACTCTGCAGAGGTTTGCACACTTTTCCCCACAAGACTCGATCTCCTCCATTTAATTTGTCACACTGCATGATGTTTGAGAAACGAATGACCGAGACACAGTCTTTCAGAAGCATTAACTCTTTACTGTGGATAGACAGTACCACCTACATCCCCTACATCTGCTAGCCTACCACTGAAAGATGTCACACAACATACTCAACTATGCCAGAGCCCATAATGGCTTGTGGCTGCACACGGAAGTTTCTAGCATGAATAATCTTATGATCCCTTTGAGCCTGGGTGGCGAACCATAGGATGATCACATGGGTACTCCGGGATATCCCAGGACAGCGCTGGATTGCTCCAGGTGCCCAAACAACCACTGGGTGCTCCAAGGTGCCTCAACCAATCCACCCAGATGTGTATTAAAGTAGCCACCTTAAGTTAACCATTAATTAACAACTCTCACATCTGTCATGGATACACTCAACCAAACCACGTCTACGAGCATAGCATAGCAGTTTAAGCATAACGTAGAAGTAACTCGCAAGGTTTGGAATATAGGACAATAGGTTCTACCACATCATCTACTTCTTGAAACCCACATGTTAAACAGTTTCTACTCATGCAATGTTTGAGGGTTGAATCTAATGCATAAAACTGGGTAATAAAAGGGTATGATCAAAGTGTTACTTGCCTTGCCGACGATCTGAAAACCCTAGTGACTCATAGTAGCATGCTTCGCACTCCAGAAACTCTATCGCTAACAAACAATAACATACATAAGCACTTCATAACCCACAAGTATAGGGGATCCCAACAATTTTTGAGGGTAGAGTATTCAACCCAAATTTATTCATTCGACACAAGGGGAGCCAAAGAATATTCTCAAGTATTAGCAGCTGATTTGTCAATTCAACCACACCTGGAAAACTTAATATCTGCAGCAAAGTAATATGATAGTAGCGGTAACAGTAGCAAAAGTAATAGTTTTGGTTTTATAGTGATTGTAATAGTAGCAATGGAAAAGTAAATAAGCAAAGATCAATATGTGAAAAGCTCGTAGGCAATGGATCAGTGATGGATAATTATGCCGGATGCGATTCCTCATGCAATAGTTATAACATAGGGTGACACAGAACTAGCTCCAGTTCATCAATGTAATGTAGGCATGTATTCTGAATATAGTCATACGTGCTTATGGAAAAGAACTTGCATGACATCTTTTGTCCTACCCTCCCATGGCAGTGGGGTCCTATTGGAAACTAAGGGATATTAAGGCCTCCTTTTAATAGAGTACCGAACCAAAGCATTAACACTTAGTGAATACATGAACTCCTCAAACTACGGTCATCACCGGTAAGTATCCCGATTATTGTCACTTCGGGGTTAACGGATCATAACACATAATAGGTGACTATAGACTTGCAAGATAGGATCAAGAACTCACATATATTCATGAAAACATAATAGGTTCAGATCTGAAATCATGGCACTCGAGCCCTAGTGACAAGCATTAAGCATAGCAAAGTCATAGCAACATCAATCTCAGAACATAATGGATACTAGGGATCAAACCCTAACAAAACTAACTCGATTACATGATAAATCTCATCCAACCCATCACCGTCCAGCAAGCCTACGATGGAATTACTCACGCACGGTGGTGAGCATCATGAAATTGGTGATGGAGGAAGGTTGATGATGACGACGGTGACGGATTCCCCTCTCCGGAGCCCCGAACAGACTCCAGATCAGCCCCCCCCGAGAGAGATTAGGGCTTGGCGGCAGCTCCATATCGTAAAACGCGATGAATCCTTCTCTCTGATTTTTTCTCTCCCCGAACGTGAATATATGGAGTTGTAGTTGAGGTCGGTGGAGCGTCAGGGGGCCCATGAGGCAGGGGGCGCGCCCAGGGGGGTAGGCGCGTCCCTCACCCTCGTGGATAGGGTGTGGGCCCCCCGATGTTGAGTCTTTCGCCAATATTTTTTATATATTCCAAAAATATTCTCCGTTGATTTTCAGGTCATTCCGAGAACTTTTATTTCTGCACAAAAATAACACCATGGCAATTCTGCTGAAAACAGCGCCAGTCCGGGTTACTTCCATTCAAATCATGCAAGTTAGAGTTCAAAACAAAGGCAAAAGTGTTTGGAAAAGTAGATACGATGGGGACGTATCAACTCCCCCAAGCTTAAACCTTTGCTTGTCCTCAAGCAATTCAGTTGATAAACTAAAAGTGATAAAGAAAAACTTTTACAAACTCAGTTTGCTCTTGTTGTTGCAAATATGTAAAGCGAGCATTCAAGTTTTCAGCAAAGATTATGAACTAACCATATTCACAACAACATTTAGGTCTCATGTTTACTCATATCAATGACATAATCAACTAGCGAGCAATAATAATAAATCTCGCATGACGACACTTTCTCAAAACAATCATAATATCATATAACAAGATGGTATCTTGCTAGCCCTTTTTGAGACCGCAAAACATAAATGCAGAGCACCCCTGAAGATCAATGGCTGACTGGAAATTGTAATTCATGGTAAAAGAGATCCAGTCACAGTCATACTCAATGCAAACTAATAATAATACATGCAAATGACAGCGGTGCTCTCCAACTGGTGCTTTTTAATAAGAGGATGATGACTCAACATAAAAGTAAATAGATAGGCCCTTCGCAGAGGGAAGCAGGGATTTGTAGAGGTGCCAGAGTTCGTTTTTGAAATAGAGATGAATAATATTTTGAGTGGTATACTTTCATTGTCAACATAACAACCGAGAGATCTCGATATCTTCCATGCTACACACATTATAGGCGGTTCCCAAGAAGAATGGTAAAGTTTATACTCCCCCACCACCAACAAGCATCAATCCATGGCTTGCCCGAAACAACGGGTTCCTCCAACTAACAACAATCCTGGGGGAGTTTTGTTTGCAATTATTTTGATTTGGTTTGAGCATGGGACTGGGCATCCGGGTGACCAGCCATTTTCCTGTGAGTGAGGGGCGGAGTCCACTCCTCTTGAGAATAACCCGCCTAGCATGGAAGATACAGACAACCCTAGTTGATACATGAGCTATTTGAGCATACAAAACATAATTTCATTTGAAGGTTTAGAGTTTGGCACATACAAATTTACTTGGAACGACAGGTAGATACCGCATATAGGAAGGTATGGTGGACTCATATGGAATAACTTTTGGGGTTTATGGAGTTGAATGCACATGTAGCATTCCGGCTTAGTAGAAGTGAAGGCTAGAAAGAGATTGGGAAGTGACCATCTAGAGAGCGACAACAGTCATGAACATGCATTAAAATTAATCAACACTGAATGCAAGCATGAGTAGGATATAATTCACCATGAACATAAATATCGTGGAGGCTATGTTGATTTTGTTTCAACTACATGCGTGAACATGTGCCAAGTCAAGCCACTCGAATCATTCAAAGGAGGATGCCACCCTATCATACCACATCACAACCATTTTAATAGCATGTTGGCACGCAAGGTAAACCATTATAAACTCCTAGCAAATTAAGCATGGCATGAGCAACTATAATCTCTAATTGTCATTGCAAACATGTTTCATTCATAATAGGCTAAATTAGGAATGATGAACTAATAATATTTACAAAAACAAGAGAGGTCGGGTTCATACCAGCTTCTCTCATCTCAATCAGTCCATAATATATTGTCATTATTGCCTTTCACTTGCACAACTGAATAGTGTGGATAATAATAATAGTGCATGTGCTTTAGACTAAGTTGGAATCTCCAAGCATTCAATTCAAGGGAGAAGACAAGGTAATATGGGATCTTTGTTAGATCAACAATATTGCATATGAGAGCCACTCAACATTTTCATCATGGTCTTCTCCTCTCGACCCCCAAAGAACAAGAAAAGAAACAAAACTATTTACACGGGGAAGCTCCCAACAAGCAAAAGAAGAACGAGAAATATTTTTGGGTTTTGTTTTTAATTACTACTACTACAGGCATGGAAAGTAAACTAGCTAAAAGCTACAACTCATTTTTTTATTTTTATTAAGGTTTTTCAAAAACACAAGAAGAAAGCTTAAAAGGAAAATAAACTAGCATGGATATTACGATGAGAAAGTATGAGCGCCGACAACTAGCATGAGTGTGTGAACATGAATGTAATGTCGGTGAGAAATACGTACTCCCCCAAGCTTAGGCTTTTGGCCTAAGTTGGTCTATGCCCACGGATTGAAGTTGCCCCCCCGGTGTACTGAGGAGGATCCTCAGGGTGCCACTGGTTAGCGATCTCCTCCGGATCCCACTGATAAACAGATTGACGATGAGGTTCAAGTGGTGGCTCCGGCTCAGGCTCTGGGGCTGATGTCAGGCTCCGGTAGGCATGGATGGCCTCCGGCAGAACAAGGTACATGCCTGAAAATATGTTAAACAAAGAAGGAGCAGGCAAGGTAATAGTCTCAAAGTAGTCTTTATCAAATATAAGTCTATAGTTAAACAACTTCTTCTTATTCTTAACAATAAAATCATGTGCTACCATACTCTTATAATCTAGAAAAATATGAGGCAACAACTTTTCCTGTTTCTCATAATGCCTAATAGGTATGTTAAAGTGTGCAGCAAGGCGCGAGGCGAAGATGCCTCCTAAGACGGGACCCTTTGTATGGTTGAGATTTAACCGTTTAGCAACAATAGCGCCTAAACTAAAAGTGGTATCACGAAACAAAGCATAGCGCAAGATAACAATATCAGGGGCACTAAGGTTTCCACAGTTCTCGCGACCAATTAAGCATATACTAACAAATATTGCGAAGTAACGTAGAACGGGAAAATGTATGCTAGTAATCCTTGCATCGGAAACCTTCCTTGTTTCCCCTACATCAATCATATCAATAAATCCCTCCACATCATTACGATGTGGTTCCTCTATGCCGCCCTCAAAGGGTATCCTACAAACTCGGCAAAAATCATAAAGTGACATCTCCTTATGCTTATAATATAAATAAAATTCCACCGAAGGTGGCGATCTTCTAGCATGGAAATGAAAATTTCACACAAAATATTAGTGAGTAAGAGATACTGTTCGCGTTGGTCGTGGAGGAAGTCGGTGAGGCCTGCATTCTCAGCCAAATAATAAAAATCTTCATAAATCCCGGCTTCTCTCAAGAACTCATCACAAGGCCATTCACACGGCCGAATCTCCACGGTGCGAGGGAGATTATATTTGGGCTTCTTATTCTCTTCACTTTGCTTATCCTTCGAGCTTCGGCTCGAAGAGCCCCTCAAAAATCTCTTCATCTTGTTCTAAAAATTTCTAAAATTTTTAGTAACTCAAAATAAAAGTGAACCAAACTCAACAAAATCGATAGCAACTACTTCTACAAGTGCCTAGAGGCTATATCATGCATTAAAACTACTTTTGACCACATAAATTTGACATGTGAGCTCAAGAACAGGGTTACCTAAGCAGCAAAACTTTGCAATAAATAAATCACTAAAACAAAAAATAATTGGACCTTTGGAGGAGTCACATACCGAAGAACAATCCCCAAAGCAGTTTTGTGAATGGAGCTTTGAGCAAGGAGATCGAAAATGGCAGCAAGATGAGCTAGAACTCGGGTTTGAGCTGGTGGATGATTTTTCTGGAGGAAGACGAAGTGTGTGGGTACAAGAATAAGTGGAGGGAGCCCACGTGGGGTCCACGAGGCAGGGGCGCGCCCAGGGGGGTAGGGCGCGCTCTCCACCCTTGTGTGCACATGGTGAGGCCCCTTGGTGTGTTCTCAGTGCCAATAATTCTTAAATATTTTAGAAAAAATCATATTAAATTTTCAGGGCATTTGTGAACTTTTATTTTTGGGGTATTTTTTTATTGCATGGAAAATTCAGAAAATACTATTTTTACTTTATTTAATCTAAATAACAGAAAGTAAAAAGAGGGTACAGAGAGTTGTGCTTTCTAACTTCATCCATCTCATGCTCATCAAAAGGAATCCACTAACAAGGTTGACCAAGTCTTGTTAACAAACTCATTCTGAATCGCATGAAATCGGAGAAATTTTGAATAACACTAGGTTACCTCAACGGGGATATGCACATCCCCAACAATAAGAATAGCATATTTCTTCTTGACAGTAGGAAGAGGAAATTCAAATCCTCCAAGAGTAATCGTTGAAAATTTTCCAATAGAATTTATACTGTGGACTTGAGATTGTTTCCTCGGAAAGTGTACCGTATGCTCATTACCATTAACATGAAAAGTGACATTGCCTTTGTTGCAATCAATAACAGCCCCTGCAGTATTCAAAAAGGGTCTACCAAGGATAATCAACATACTATCGTCCTCGGGAATATCAAGAATAACAAAGTCCGTTAAAATAGTAACGTTTGCAACCACAATAGGCACATCCTTACAAATACCGACAGGTATAGCAGTTGATTTATCAGCCATTTGCAAAGATATTTCAGTAGGTGTAAACTTATTCAAATCAACTCTACGATATAAAGAGAGAGGCATAACACTAACACCAGCTCCGAGATCACATAAGGCAGTTTTAACATAGTTTCTTTTAATGGAGCATGGTATAGTTGGTACTCCTGGATCTCCAAGTTTCTTTGGTATTCCACGCTTAAAAGTGTAATTAGCAAGCATGGTGGAAATTTCAGCTTTCGGTATCTTTCTTTTATTTGTAACAATATCCTTCATCTACTTAGCATAAGGGTTCATCTTAAGCATATCAGTCAAACGCATACGCAAAAAGATAGGTCTAATCATTTCAGCAAAGCGCTCAAAATCCTCATCATCCTTTTTCTTGGATGGTTTAGGAGGAAAAGGCATGGGTTTCTGAACCCATGGTTCTCTTTCTTTACCGTGCTTCCTAGCAACAAAGTCTCTCTTATCATGACGTTGATTCTTTGATTGTGGGTTATCAAGATCAACAGCAGGTCCAATCTCTACATCATTGTTATTGCTAGGTTGAGCATCGACATGAACATCATCATTAACATTATCACTAGGTTCATATTCATTACCAGATTGTGTTTCAGCATCAGAAATAGAAATATCATTGGGATTCTCAGGTGTGTCTATAATAGGTTCACTAGAAGCATGCAAAGTCCTATCATTTTTCTTTTTCTTCCTTTTAGAAGAACTAGGTGCATGAACATTAGTTCTTTGAGAATCTTGCTCAATTCTCTTGGGGTGGCCCTCAGGATACAAAGGTTCCCGAGTCATTTTACTCCCTCTAGTCATAACTCTAACATCATTATCATTTTTCTTATTATTTAATTCATTGAGCAAATCATTCTGAGCCTTAAGTACTTGTTCTACTTGAGTGGTAACCATAGAAGCATGTTTACTAATAAGTTTAAGTTCACCTTTAACTCTAGACATATAATCACTCAAGTGTTCAATCATATAAGCATTACGTTTCAATTGTCTACCAACATAAGCATTGAAGTTTTCTTGTTTAACAATAAAATTATCAAACTCATCTAAGCATTGGCTAGCAGACTTATAACGAGGAATATCACCTTCGTCAAATCTATAGAGAGAATTTACCTTTACTACCTGTGTCGGGTTATCAAGACCATGTATTTCTTCAATAGGTGGAAATTCTTAACATCTTCAGCTTTAATACCTTTTTCTTTCATAGATTTCTTTGTCTCTTGCATACTTTTGGACTGAGAAATAGAACAACCCTTTTCTTCGGAGTTGGTTTAGGAAGTGTCCAATCATTTTCATTACTCAACATATTATTCAATAACAATTCAGCTTGATCAACAGTTCTTTCCCTGAAAACACAACCAGCACAACTATCCAGGTGGTCTCTGGAAGCATTGGTTAGTCCATTATAAAATATATCAAGTATTTCATTTTTCTTGAGAGGATGATCATGCAAAGCATTAAGTAATTGGAGAAGCCTCCCCCAAGCTTGTGGGAGAATCTCTTCTTCAATTTGCACAAAATTATATATTTCCCTTAAGGCAGCTTGTTTATTATGAGCGGGGAAATATTTAGCAGAGAAGTAATAAATCATATCCTGGGGACTACGTACACAACCAGGATCAAGAGAATTAAACCATGTTTTAGCATCACCCTTTAATGAGAACGGAAACAACTTAAGGATAAAGTAATAGCGAGTTTTCTCATCATTAGTGAACAGGGTGGCTATATCATTTAATTTAGTAAGATGTGCCAGAACAGTTTCAGATTCATAGCCATAAAAAGGATCAGATTCAACCAAATTAATTAACTCAGGGTCGACAGAGAAATCATAATACTTATCAAAAATAAAGATAGGTGAAGTCGCAAAAGCAGGGTCATATTTCATTCTAGCATTCAAAGATTTTTCTTTAAGCTTAGCTAATAATTTCTTAAGATCATATCTATCATTGCAAGCTAAGAAGTCTCTAGCAGTTTCTTCATCCATAACATAACCCTCGGGCACAACAGGAAATTCATATCTAGGGGGATAATCTTCATCATCACTTTCATCAATATTATTAGTTTCAATAATTTCATTCTCTCTAACCCTAGCAAGTTGTTCATCAAGAAATTCACCTAGTGGCACAGTATTATCAAGCATAGAAGTAGTTTCGTCATAAGCATCATGCAAAGCAGAAGTGGCATCATCAATAACATGCGACATATCAGAATGAATAGCAGGAGTAGGTGTCACAAGTTTACTCAAAACAGAAGGTGAATCAAGTGCAGAGCTAGATGGCAGTTCCTTACCTCCCATCGTAGTTGAGGGAAAAATCTTGGTTCTTTTATCTTTCAAGTTCTTCATAGTGATCAACAGATATAAATCCCAAGTGACTCAAAGAATAGAACTATGCCCCCCGGCAACGGCGCCAGAAAATAGTCTTGATAACCCACAAGTATAGGGGATCACAACAGTTTTCGAGGGTAGAGTATTCAACCCAAATTTATTGATTCGACACAAGGGGAGCCAAAGAATATTCTCAAGTATTAGCAGCTGAGTTGTCAATTCAACCACACCTAGAAAACTTAATATCTGCAGCAAAGTATTTAGTAGCAAAGTAATATGATAGTAGCGGTAACGGTAGCAAAAGTAATAGTTTTGGTTTTATAGTGATTGTAATAGTAGCAACGGAAAAGTAAATAAGCAAAGATCAATATGTGAAAAGCTCATAGGCAATGGATCAGTGATGGATAATTATGTCGGATGCGATTCCTCATGCAATAGTTATAACATAGGGTGACACAGAACTAGCTCCAGTTCATCAATGTAATGTAGGCATGTATTCCGAATATAGTCATACGTGCTTATGGAAAAGAACTTGCATGACATCTTTTGTCTTACCCTCCTGTGGCAGCAAGGTCCTATTGGAAACTAAGGGATATTAAGGCCTCCTTTTAATAGAGTACCGGACCAAAGCATTAACACTTAGTGAATACATGAACTCCTCAAACTACTGTCATCATCGATAAGTACCCCGATTATTATCACTTCGGGGTTAACAGATCATAACACATAATATGTGACTATAGACTTGCAAGATAGGATCAAGAACTCACATATATTCATGAAAACATAATAGGTTCAGATCTGAAATCATGGCACTCGAGCCCTAGTGACAAGCATTAAGCATAGCAAAGTCATAGCAACATCAATCTCAGAACATAATGGATACTAGGGATCAAACCCTAACAAAACTAACTCGATTACATGATAAATCTCATCCAACCCATCACCGTCCAGCAAGCCTATGATGGAATTACTCACGCACGGTGGTGAGCATCATGAAATTGGTGATGGAGGAAGGTTGATGATGACGATGGCGACGGATTCCCCTCCCCAGAGCCCCGAACGGACTCCACATCTGCCCTCCTGAGAGAGATTAGGGCTTGGCGGCGGCTCAGTATCGTAAAACGTGATGACCGATGAATCCTTCTCTCTGATTTTTTCTCCCCGAACATGAATACATGGAGTTGGAGTTGAGGTCAGTGGAACGCCAGGGGGCCCACGAGGCAGGGGGCGCGCCCAGGGGGGTAGGTGCGCCCCCACCCTCATGGACAGGGTGTGGGCCCCCTGACGTTGATTCTTTCGCCAGTATTTTTTATTCAGAGAACTTTTATTTCTCCACAAAAATAACACCATGGCAATTGTCCTGAAAATAGCGTAAGTCCGGGTTAGTTCCATTCGAATCATGCAAGTTAGAGTTCAAAACAAGGGCACAAGTGTTTGGAAAAGTAGATACGATGGAGATGTATCAACAAACAAGGATAAGGTGCAAAGGTAAAACTCAGATGGAAAGGTCCAAACGGAAAGTTCAACTGAAGAGCTTCGATTTGCAAAAAAGAATCAATCGAATCGGAGCTAGGAAACTCAAACTACGATCAAAAGAAGTTCGAATTCAAATCTGCTTGAAACCAAATTTTAAATTGTCAAAATCATGTTCAAGTTGGTTAACAGGAAAGAGGGGTTCAATATGAAGATTTTGGTGTTGGTTTCACTGCATTCGGATGAACGGTTAAAAAGTTGCGAAGGTTTGAAGATCAGGGGCTAATCTGCGATAAAAATAATCATGGATAGGTCCCTGGCCGAAAATAAAATAAAAAGAAAAACACTAACAAACGAACGTTCGCTAATAGAACCAAACGAATGAATTCATTCGTTAACAGAACCTAACGGATGAACGCTCGCTAATTAGCGAACCCTAAAACAAAACCGATCTAACCCGAAAACCAAAAAAAACACGTAAATGAACCGGTGAACCGGGGCGGTTTTCTACCGGTTCTCGACGACGGTGAGATCCGGCAGCGAGGCGGGGCTCCGGCGAGGCGCGGGCGGGGGGCTCTGGCGGTGGTGCCGTGGGGCGGCGGCATCGGCGGTGAGCAGCGGCGCGGTGGCGGCGGTGGCAGCGCGAAGCGGCGGCGGCTAACGGCGGCGCGGCGCGGCGTGGGAGGCGGTGGGGTCGGCGGCTCAGGGTGGAGAGGGCGGTGGGGCCTCGGCCCTATTTAAAGAGGCCGGGGGGATGGCGGCTTGCGTGAGGCGCCGGCGCGGGGCGGAGTCCGGCTCGGACTCCCCATTGGCGTCCGTGCGGCGCACGGCGGCGGGGAAGGCGGCGGCGCTGCGGGCTTCGGCCGGCTCGGCTGGGCCTTTGGCCTAGTCGGGCTGAAACTTTAAAAAAATCTGCCAAAGAAAAATCCTAAGAAAATATAAAAAAATTCTAAAAATGCCAAAAATAATTTTCACTGTCTAAATAAAATATTTTGAACAAAGTGAACATTTTTCTGGCCTAATGATGCGATTTTCAAAAATGCATATTTTTCTAATTCAAATAAAAATCTCAAATAAAATCCAAATAAAAATATATATTTGATTTTTAAAAATTTCCTCCAACATTCCTCTCTTTTGAACAAGTCATATTATCTTCTCTCTTTTATTATTAATATTGGAAACAATTGGAAAGAAAAATATTAAAACCAAATTGATCCTCTTTTCAAATTTGAGAAAATTCAAATATGAAAATAAACGAAATCCCCAACTCTCTCCTTGGGTCCTTGAGTTGCTTAAGATTTCTAGGATCACAACCAAAATGCAAATAAAATATGATATGCATATGATGTCCTATGTATAACATCCAAATCAAAAATTGGGATGTTACAAACCTACCCCCCTTAAGATGAATCTCGCCCTCGAGATTCGGGTTGTCTAGAAAATAGGTGTGTGTGGTCTTTACGTAGGTCTTCTTCTCGTTCCCAGGTGGCTTCATCCTCAGTATGGTGGCTCCATGGAACTTTGCAAAACTTGATAACCTTGATGCGGGTAACTCGACTAGCAAACTCGAGAATCTTGACGGGTTTCTCCTCGTAGGTTAGGTCGTTATCCAATTGAATTGCTTCCATGGGCACTGTATCTCTTAGAGGAATATCGGCCATCTCTGCATGGCACTTCTTCAACTGGGAAACGTGAAACACGTCATGTACTCCTAACAGTCCTTCGGGGAACTCCAACTTGTAGGCAACTTCTCCCATACGCTCCAGAACTCGGTATGGTCCTACAAATCTCGGGGCTAACTTTCCTTTAACTCCAAATCATTCAACTCCTCGGAGTGGTGACACACGAAGATATGCTCGGTCCCCAATCTCATAAACTACCTCCTTGCGTTTAGTGTCTGCATAACTCTTTTGTCTGGACTGAGCTACCTTCAGTCTATCTCGAATCAACTTGACCTTCTCTTCGGACTCCTTAATTAAATCTGGTCCAAACAACTGATGGTCTCCAACTTCATCCCACATTAACGGTGTCCTGCACCTTCTCCCATACAAAGCTTTGAAAGGTGCCATCTTCAAACTAGCTTGGTAACTATTGTTGTATGAGAACTCTGCGTAAGGCAAATTATCATCCCAACTAGATCCATAATCTAGAGCACAAGCTCTCAACATGTCCTCCAGATTCTGATTGACTCTCTCGGTCTATCCATCTGTGTGCGAATGAAAAGCTATACTGAAATCTAGCCTGGTACCCAAAGTATGGTGCAACTGATTCCAGAACTTCAAAGTAAATTGTGTTCCTCTATCTAATATGATGGTCCACGGAACTCCATGCAGACATACGATCCTGGTCATATATATCTTGGCCATCTTCACACTCGTGTAAGTGGTTTTCACTGGGATAAAGTGAGCCACTTTGGTCAAGCGATCAACTACTACCCAGATGGAATCATATCCCGACCATGTTCTGGGTAATCCGGTGATGAAATCCATGCCAAGCTTGTCCCACTTCTAATCGGGGATCGGCATAGGCTGCAGTAATCCTACTAGCTTCTGATGTTCTGCCTTCACTCTCTGACATACATCACATATGGGTACATACTCGGCAATATCCTTCTTCACACCTGTCCACTAGAAATGCTCCTTCAAATCCAAATACATCTTGGTGTTTCCGGGGTGTATTGAGTATGGCGAGTCGTGAGCCTCCTGAAGTATTAACTTCCTGATCTCTGCATTATTAGGTACATATACACGATCCTCAAACCAGAAAGTTTCGTGCTCATCCTCACGAAAACCCTTGGCTTTTCCTTTACTCATCTTCTCCTTTATCTCAGCAATTTCTTTGTCATCCTTTTGAGCTCCTCGAATCTTTCCCAATGATGTTGACTAAACCTCCATTGCTGCAACAAAACCTCTTGGAACTATCTCCAAACGAAGTTCCTTGAGATCGTCAACTAATTCATGCGGTAATCCTCCGCTTACGAGGGTATTGACATAACTCTTCCGGCTCAAAGCGTCTGCTACGACATTGGCCTTTCCTGGATGATAGTGTAACTTCATATCATAATCCTTTATAAGCTCCAACCATCTCCTTTGCCTGAGGTTTAGCTCCTTCTGAGTGAAAATGTACTTTAAACTCTTGTGGTCCGTGTACTAATAACCCACAAGTATAGGGGATCGCAACAGCTTTTGATGGTAGAGTATTCAACCCAAATTTATTGATTCGACACAAGGGGAGCCAAAGAATATTCTCAAGTATTAGCAGCTGAGTTGTCAATTCAACCACACCTGGAAACATAGTATCTGTAGCAAAGTGTTTAGTAGCAAAGTAATATGATAGTGGTGGTAGCGGCAACAAAAGTAAAGACAGCAAAAGTAATGTTTTTGGTATTTTGTAGTGATTGTAACAGTAGCAGCGGGAAAGTAAATAAGCATAAACCAGTATATGGAAAACTCGTAGGCACCGGATCAGTGATGGATAATTATGCCGGATGCGGTTCATCATGTAACAGTCATAACATAGGGTGCACAGAACTAGCTCTAATTCATCAATGTAATGTAGGCATGTATTTCGTATATAGTCATACGTGCTTATGGAAAAGAACTTGCATGCCATCTTTTGTCCTACCCTCCCGTGAAAGCGGGGTCCTATTGGAAACTAAGGGATATTAAGGCCTCCTTTTATTAGAGAACCGGAACAAAGCATTAGCACATAGTGAATACATGAACTCCTCAAACTATGGTCATCACCGGGAGTGGTCCCGATTATTGTCACTTCGGGGTTGCTGGATCATAACACATAATAGGTGACTATAGACTTGCAAGATAGGATCAAGAACTCACATATATTCATGAAAACATAATAGGTTCAGATCTGAAATCATGGCACTCGGGCCCTAGTGACAAGCATTAAGCATAGCAAAGTCATAGCAACATCAATCTCAGAACATAGTGGATACTAGGGATCAAACCCTAACAAAACTAACTCGATTACATGATAAATCTCATCCAACCCATCACCGTCCAGCAAGCCTACAATGGAATTACTCACGCACGGCAGTGAGCATCATGAAATTGGTGATGGAGGATGGTTGATGATGACGACGGCAATGAATCCCCCTCTCCGGAGCCCCGAACGGACTCCAGTTCAGTCCTCCCGAGAGGTTTTAGGGCTTGGCGGCGGCTCCGTACCGTAAAACGCGATGATTTCTTCTCCTTTATTTTTTTCTCCCCGAAAGAAAATATATAGAGTTGGAGTTGGCATCGGAGGGCATCCAGGGGGCCCATGAGGTAGGGGGGTCCGCCCTAGGGGGGGGGCGCCCCCCACCCTCGTGGAGAGGGTGTGGGCCCCCTGGTCTTCATCTTTGGCGAGGATTTTTTATTATTTTTTCTAAGATGTTCCGTGGAGTTTCAGGTCATTCCGAGAATATTTGTTTTCTGCACATAAAACAACACCATGGCAATTCTGCTGAAAACAGCGTCAGTCCGGGTTAGTTCCATTCAAATCATACAAGTTAGATTCCAAAACAAGGGCAAAAGTGTTTGGAAAAGTAGATACGATGGAGACGTATCAACTCCCCCAAGCTTAAACCCTTGCTTGTCCTCAAGCAATTCAGTTGACAAACTGAAAGAAAGAAAGAAAAACTTTTACAAACTCTGCTTGCTCTTGTTGTTGTAACTATGTCAAGCCAGTATTCAAGTTTTCAGCATAGATCTAACTAACCACATTTGCAATAATTCTCAGGTCTCATAATTACTCATATCAATAGCATAATCAACTAGAAAGTCATAATACTAAATCTCGGATGACAACACTTTCTCAAAACAATCATAATATGATATAACAAGATGGTATCTCGCTAGCCCTTTCTGAGACCGCAAAACATAAATGTAGAGCACCTTTAAAGATCAAGGACTGACTAGACATTGTAATTCATGGTAAAAGAGATCCAATCATAGCCATGCCCAATATAAATTAACAGTGATGAATGCAAATGACAGCTGTGCTCTCCAGCTAGTGCTTTTTAATAAGAGGGTGATGACTCAACATAAAAGTAAACGGATAGGCCCTTCGCAAAGGGAAGCAGGGATTTGTAGTGGTGCCAGAGCTCGGTTTTGAAATAGATATAAATTGTATTTTGAGTGATATACTTTCATTGTCAACGTAACAACTAAGAGATGGTGATATCTTCCATGCTAAACACATTATAGGCGGTTCCCAAACAGAATGGTAAAGTTTATACTCCCCCTCCACCAACAAGCATCAATCCATGGCTTGCTCGAAACAATGAGTGCCTCCAACATACATCAGGTCCCAGGGGGAGTTTTGTTTGCAATTAATTTTGATTCAGTTTGCATAATGCATGGGACTGGGCATCCCGGTGACCAGCCATTTTCTCGTGAGTGAGGAGCGGAGTCCACTCCTCTTGAGAATAACCCGCCTAACACGGAAGATAAGGATAGCCTTGGTTGATACATGAGCTATTCGAGCATACAAAACAGAATGTTTATTTGAAGGTTTAGAGTTTGGCACATACAAATTTTCTTGGAATGGCAGGTAGATACCGCATATAGGAAGGTATGGTGGACTCATCTGGAATAACTTTGGGGTTTAAGGGATTGGATGCACAAGCAGTATTCCCGCTTAGTACAAGTGAAGGCTAGCAAAAGACTGGGAAGCGACCAACTAGAGAGCGACAACGGCCATGTACATGCATTAAAACTAATAAGCATTGGATGCAAGCATGAGTAGGATATAATCCACCATGAACATAAATATCATGAAGGCTATGTTGATTTTGTTTCAACTACATGCGTGAACATGTGCCAAGTCAAGTCACTTAAATCATTCAAAAGAGGATACCACCCCATCATACCACATCATAATCATCTCAATAGCATGTTGGCATACAAGGTAAATCATTACAACTCATAGCTAATCAAGCATGGCACAAGAAACTATGATCTTTAATTGTCATTGCAAACATGTTTATTCATAATAAGCTGAATCAAGAAGGGGGACTCATCATATTTAGAAAAACAAAAGAGGTCGAGTTCATACCAGCTTTTCTCATCTCAGTCAGTCCATCATATATCATCATAATTGCCTTTCACTTGCACGACCGAACGGTGTTGAACTAAGCTGGAATCTGCGAGCATTCAATAAACAGGAGAAGACAAGGCAATATGGGCTCTTGGTTAAATCAACAATAATGCATATAAGAGCCACTTCAACAATTTAATTATGGTCTTCTCCTACTGACCCCCAAAGAAAAGAAATAAAACTATTTACATGGGAAAGCTCCCAACAAGCAAAACAAGAACGGGAAATATATTTGGGTTTTCTTTTTAATTATTACTACTACAGCAGAAAAATAAACTACTACTAATTTTTTTTGGTTTTTCTTAAGGTTTAACAAACACACTAGAAGAAAGCAGGAAAAAGAAAATAAACTAGCATGGATATTACAGTGAAAGAGTATGAGCACCGACATCTCGTAATGAGTGTGTGTGAACATAAATGTAATGTCGGCGAGAAATATGTACTCCCCCAAGCTTAGGCTTTTGCCCTAAGTTGGTCTATGGCCACGGCTGGCCTGGCTGATATCCATAATAATAGTTGTTGGGGTCGTACTGTGATGAGGAAGAAGAAGGCTCCGATTTCCACTGGCTGGCAATCATCTCCGGATCCCACTGATAGTTAGACTGCCGTGAAGGATCAAATTGTGGTTCCGATTCTAGCTCCTCGGCTGGTGCAGGGTTCCGGTAGGCGTGAATAGCCATCAATGGAACAAGGTACGTGCCTACAGTCAAATCAAACAAAGAAGGAACAGGCAGGATAATAGTCTCAGGATGATGTTTGTTAAAGAACAATTGATATTTAAGCTCTCCTCCCTATTCTTAACAATAAAATCATGTGCCACCATACTTTTATGATCTAGATAAACACGAGGCAGAACCTTTTCTTCCTTCTTAGCATGCCTAATAGGTATGTTAAAATGTACGGCTAGGCGTGTAGCATAGATGCCTCCAAAGATGGGGCCTTTGGTACAGTTCATACTTAACCGTCTAGCAATAATACCGCCCATACTAAAAGTGTTATCACTGTATAAACCGTGGAGCAGAATAATAATATCAGGGATACTAAGGTTTCCACAGTTTCTGCATCCAATTAAACAACGACTAGCAAATAATGCAAAGTAATGTAAAACAGGAAAATGTATGCTAGTGATTCGTGCATCGGAAACCTTCCTAGTTTCTCCTACAATGGTAGTATCAATAAACCCAACCACATGATCATGATGTGGTTCTTCTGTCTTGCCCTCAAAAGGGACTAAACAAATCCGACAAAAATCATAAAGTGACATCTCCTTATGCTCATCATATAAATGAAACTCCACCGTAGGTGGTGAGTTCCTAGAATGAAAATGAAAGTTTTGCACAAAGGTATTTGTGAGTAAGAGATACTGATCGCATTGGTCGTGGAGGAAAGCGGTGAAGCCTGCATTGTGAGCCAATTCATGAAAATCTTCATAGATACCGGCTGCTCTCAAGAAATCATCAGAAGGCCATTCACATGCCCGAATCTCCGCGGTGCGCGGCAAATTATACTTAGGCTTCGGTGCCTTTTCGTTCGAGCTTTGGCTCGATGAGCCCGTCAATAATCTCCTCATCGTTTTCTGAAAAATTCTGAAATTTTTTAGTAACTTCAAAATAAAAGTAAACCAAACTCAATAATATTGATAGCAACTACTCCTACAAGTGCCTAGGGCCTATATCATGTATCAAAACTACCTTTGACCATATAAATTTGACATGCAAGCTCAAGAACATGGTCACCTATGCAGCACAAATTTGCAAAGAATAAGGCACTAGAACAAAAACTAATTTGGACCAATGGAGGAGTCACATACCAAGGAACAATCTCCCCAAGCAGTTTTGCGAGAGGTGCTTTGAGCAAGGAGATCGAAAATCACGACAAAAGTGGCAGGAACTCGTGCTTGAGTTGGTTTTTCGGGTTTGTGTGAGACAAAGGAAGAAGATGGGTGCTGGGATAAGTGGAGGAGGGCCACCGTGGGCCCACAAGGCAGGGGGGCGCGCCCACCACCCTCGTGGCCAGGTGGCAGCTCCTCCCGCGGTAATTTTTGCACAGTAAATCCTCAAATATTCCCGAAAAAATCATATTAAATTGGCTTGTCATTCTAAGGACTTTTATTTTCGAGATATTTTTATATTGCACGGGTAAGTCAGGAAACAGACAGAAAAAATACTATTTTTACTTTATTTCTACTAATTAACAGAAAATATAGAGAGGGTACAGAAGGTTGTGCTTCTAGTTTCATCCATCTCATGCTCATCAAAAAGAATCCACTAACAAGGTTGATCAAGTCTTGTTTACAAACTCATTTCGATAATCATGAAACTGGAGAAATTTCGAATAACACTAAGTTACCTCAACGGGGATATGCACATCCCCTATAATTAGTATATCACATTTCTTTTTGACAGTAGGAAGAGGAAATTCAAAACCTCCAATTATAATCGATGGAATTTTTCCAATGGAGTTGATACTATGAAGTTGAGATTGTTTCGCCGGAAAGTGTACCGTATTCTCATTACCATTAACATGAAAAGTGACATTGCCTTTGTTGCAATCAATAACAGCCCCTGCAGTATTAAGAAAAGGTCTTCCAAGAATAATAGACATACTATCATCCTCGGGAATGTCAAGTATAACAAAGTCCGTTAAAATAGTAACGTTTGCAACCGCAACAGGCACATCCTCACAAATACCGACAGGTATAGCAGTTGATTTATCAGCCATTTGCAAAGATATTTCGGTAGGTGTCAGCTTATTCAAGTCAAGCCTACGATATAAAGAGAGAGGCATAACACTAACACCGGCTCCAAGATCACATAAAGCAGTTTTAATATAATTTCTTTTAATGGAGCAGGGTATAGTAGGTACTCCGGGATCTCCAAGTTTCTTTGGTATTCCACCCTTAAAAGTATAATTAGCAAGCATGGTGGAAATCTCAGCTTCCGGTATCTTTCTTTTATTAGTAATGATATCCTTCATATATTTAGCATAAGGATTTGTTTTGAGCACATCAGTTAATCGCATACGCAAAAAGATAGGCCTAATCATTTCAGCAAAGCGCTCAAAATCCTCATCATTATTTTTCTTGGATGGTTTTGGAGGAAAAGGCATGGGTTTCTGAACCCAAGGTTCCCTTTCTTTACCATGTTTCCTAGCAACAAAGTCTCTTTTATCATAACGTTGATTCTTTGATTGTGGGTTATCAAGATCAACAGCAGGTTCAATTTCTACATCATTGTCATTACTAGGTTGAGCATCATCATGAACATCATCATTAATATTTTCACTAGGTTCATGTTCATTACCAGATTGTGTTTCAGCATCAGACATAGATATATCATTTGGATTATCAGGTGGTTCATCAATAGGTTCACTAGAAGTTCGCACAGTTCTATCATTTTTCTTCTTCTTCTTTTTAGAATAACTAGGAACATCAATATTATTTCTTTGAGAATCTTGCTCGATTCTCTTAGGGTGGCCTTCAGGATACAAAGGTTCCTGAGTCATTCTACCAGTTCTAGTAGCCACTCTAACAACATAATCATTTTTCTTACTATTCATTTCATCAAGCACTTCTTTTTGAGCCTTAAGTACTTGTTCTACTTGAGTGGTAACCATAGAAGCATGTTTGCTAACAAGTTTAAGTTCACCTTTAATATTAGCCATATAATCACCCAAGCGTCTAATCATATAAGCATTTTCTTTTAATTGTCTACCAAAATAAGCATTGAAGTCGTCTTGCTTAAACATAAAGTTATCAAACTCATCCAAGCACTGACTAGCAATTTTAGTAGGAGGAACTTCAGCTTTATCATATCTATAGAGAGAATTTACCTTTACTACCTATGTCGGGATATCGGGATCAGGAGGTTCTTCAATAAATAAAGGATTGAGATCATATGTTTCTTCAACAGGCGGTATATTTAGACCATGTATTTCTTCAATAGGAGGTAAATTCTTAACATCTTCAGCTTTAATACCTTTTTCTTTCATAGATTTCTTTGCCTCTTGCATATCTTAGGGACTGAGGAATAGAACACCTCTCTTCTTCGGAGTTGGTTTAGGAATAGACTCAGTAATTGGAGCAGGAGCTGGCTCAGGAGGTGCCCAATTATTTTAATTTGTCAACATATTATTCAATAGAGTTTCAGCTTCATCTGGTGTTCTTTCCCTGAAAAGAGAACCAGCACAACTATCCAGGTAATCTCTGGAAGAATTGGTTAGTCCATTATAAAAGATATCAAGTATTTCAGGTTTCTTAAGAGGATGATCAGGCAAAGCATTAAGTAACTTGAGAAGCCTCCCCCAAGCTTGTGGGAGACTCTCTTCTTTAATTTGCACAAAGTTGTATATTTCCCTCAAAGCAACTTGTTTCTTATGAGCAGGGAAATATTTAGCAGAGAAGTAATAAATCATATCCTGGGGACTACGCACAAAACCAGGATCAAGAGAATTAAACCATATCTTAGCATCACCCTTTAATGAGAACGGAAATATTTTAAGTATATAAAAGTAACGCGATCTCTCATCATTAGTGAACAGGGTAGCTATATCATTTAACTTAGCAAGATGTGCCACAACAGTTTCAGATTCATAGCCATGAAACGGATCAGATTCCACCAAAGTAATTATATCAGGATCAACAGAGAATTCATAATCCTTATCAGGAACACATATAGGTGAAGTAGCAAAAGCAGGGCCAGGTTTCATTTTATCTCTAAGTGATTCTTTGTTCCATTTAACTAATAACCTCTTAAGCTCATATCTATCTTTGCAAGCTAAAATAGCGGCAGAAGATTCCATATCTAAAAGATAGCCCTCAGGGATAACAGGCATATTTTCATCATCACTATCATCATCGTATTCAGATTCAATAATTTCTTTTTCTCTAGCCCTAGCAATTTGTTCATCAAGAAATTCACCAAGGGGCACAGTAGCATCAGGCATAGAAGCAGTTTCATCATAAGTATCATGCATAGCAGAAGTGGCATCATCAATAACATGCGACATATCAGAATGAATAGCAGAAGCAGGTGTAGGTGTCGCAAACTTACTCATAATAGAAGGTGAATCAAGTGCAGAGCTAGATGGCAGTTCCTTACCTCCCCTCGTAGTTGAGGGATAAATTGTTGTCTTAGCGTCTTTCAAGTTCTTCATAGTGTCCAGCAGATATAAATCCCAAGTGACTCAAAGAATAGAGCTATGCTCCCCGGCAACGGCGCCAGAAATTGGTCTTGATAACCCACAAGTATAGGGGATCGCAACAGCTTTCGAGGGTAGAGTATTCAACCCAAATTTATTGATTCGACACAAGGGGAGCCAAAGAATATTCTCGAGTATTAGCAGCTGAGTTGTCAATTCAACCACACCTGGAAACTTAGTATCTGCAGCAAAGTGTTTAGTAGCAAAGTAATATGATAGTGCTGGTAGTGGCAACAAAAGTAAAGACAACAAAAGTAATGTTTTTGGTATTTTGTAGTGATTGTAACAGTAGCAGCGGGAAAGTAAATAAGCATAAACCAGTATGTGGAAAACTCGTAGGCACCGGATCAGTGATGGATAATTAGGCCGGATGCGGTTCATCACGTAACAGTCATAACATAGGGTGACACAGAACTAGCTCCAATTCATCAATGTAACACTACAAAAAAATACACTTCCGTGATGATACGTGTTTGTCACAGTAGGTCGCTTTTTTGTCATGCATGTACATCCATGACAAATTTATGACAGAATCAAGATAGTCATACCTGTGCTGTCGTAGAAGTGTTCCATGACATTACCAAAATTATCATCACGGAAGTGTCCACTTCCATGACGATAAATCGCGCGTCACAGAAGTGCTTTCGTCAAGGGTGACTGACACGTGGCATCCACCGTAACGGAACGCCGTTAAGCTATCGGGTCGGGTTTTGGATCCGATAACCCATTAACAGCCCCGACCAATGGGAAATTTCCACGTGTAAAATTCTTATCGGCCGGACGAAACACGTGTCAACTCGTCAGCGGGTCAGATAGGCGCCTATGATACGTCGACACGTGGCACGGCCCAACAGTGGCCCATTCCTGTGAAAAGGACTGCCCGTTTGATTTGGTCAAAAGCTGGCGGGCCGGCCCGTTTGACTTGGTCAAAAGCTGGCGGGCCGGCCCGTTTGACTTGGTCAAAAGCTGGCGGGCCGGCCCATGGAAAGCCTGTTAACGGCGTGTTCGCATATAGCCCATTTACAGCCCGCTAACCCAAGGCCCGTTACGCCCTATCCGAATTAGGCCCAGTAGCGTCATCTGGGCCGTCCACTATGATTCCAGCCTGTTTTCACTTCTGGCCCATGTATAGCCCATGACGTCTTTCGGCCCATATGAGGCCCTTTGTAACTCTTGGCCCATTAGCGGCCCGTGCTGAAACTGGCCCGTAATGAACAGTGTATTACTTTACACCCATTAACGGCCCGTGGTGAAACTGGCCCGTAATGAACAGTGTATCACTTTATACCCATTAACGGCCCGTTATTCCGTTGGGCCATTTCCAGCCCAAGTTAACTTTCGGCCTTCTGAGGGCCCATTTATTCTTGGGCTCATTTGCAGCATTCAGTTACTTACGGCCCGTTACTGTCATTTTCTGCTTGTGGGCCAAATTCAGCCCGTCGTTATAGTCGGCCCGTTTGTGGACCGTTAGTCTGTTGGGCCATTTTCATAGCATCACCAAATACGGCCTATGAACGGCCCGTTATGGTCAGCCCATAAAACATATGATTTCTATTAAAGGCCCGTCTACGGCCCATTAAAGGCCCGTACAAGACCCATAAATGTGCTGGCGGCCCATGGATCCTACAAGACGTACAAGGCCCATGGATCCTACGAGACGTAGAAGGCCCATGGAACCTACGAGACGTAGAAGGCCCATGGATCCTACGAGGCGTAGAAGGCCCATGGATCCGACGGCCCGTGAAGGGCCATGGTCGGGCGAATTAGCCCCCGTTTGAACGATATAGCATATTCAAAGAATTATCCTACTCAATACTATCACCTCTAAAAAGACTACACTATTACAACAAAGAGATCAAGGCATAGAAAGGTAGAATAGTCCTACACTATACAATAAAGAAATTACAGCTGATTATACCCACTTGGCATTATGGTTCGGCACAGGTGATAATAAAGATACAAAAACAGCAAATTACATACACTGGGCAAATACAGCTCATACATCATGGACGCGCATCAACTTAACTCCATTTGAACTATAATCTCTTCAGAAAATAGGATTGGCCGGATTCAGATAGCACAAATTTCAGTCTGCAAAATCTCCAATTCCTTCATGGTTACCTCAGTGTCTTGTTTCATTTTTTTGACTCCTGCATCTAATACCTGCATGTCCAGTCTCAACTTGTTAATTATACGTTGAAAATCATGTACATGTTGTCTTGCCACCTCTAGTTGATGCGCGAGAACATCAGCACATTCCAATTCCAATCCATAATCATTCGGTAACGGCCATGCCGCACTGCTCGCAGATCTTTGTGTTGATGTCACTTCATCCTGAAATGTTTCTGTAAGTACACATGACTAGGGCAAAAATATAGTTACAACAGTGAAGCGAACAAGACACTATTTTGTACTACATGGCAAAACAGGACTAACAATAATGTTACATGTCACTTAAAAAAATGTTACACGTCATGAAGCATAAGCAGGTGATATTTTAAAAATTATAAAAAAGATAGTCTGTGCAGCCTGCATACAGAAACCCATCTTAGCTCACCAGAGGAGCATGATGTTGGGGCCCAATCAAAAACACAGACAAGTTACAAATTTAGACAGCACGTTGCGTATAAGTAAGCAAGTAGTTGGCCATTCTGTGCCTCAATTAAAGTCTTAGGGAGCATAATGAACAACAGAGGGTTTCATACAAACATACTACAGCAGGCAAAACTATGCAATCATTAGCATAGTATAAACTAGATTGTGAGCCTCATGCAATAATAGTTGGTTAATAGACTTCAAAGCTTCAGGCATACTTCGGTAGAGTAATTAAATGGTAAGGCCTTTAATTATGTCAACTAATAGTGATACAAGTACCGAACATCAGGCATGATTGTTTGGGCATCTCATTAACTGAGGACAAATAAAGCAATTGAAAAGAGAAAATTAACTATGCCTGAAACAAACAAGGAATTGAACTGTTGAGTTGCATACAGTGACTTACCTTAGCAGGTTGAAGAGGCTCAGCGCAGCTCCTACTTCTCTTGCAAGGCTCCTTCCTAACATCTTGTACTTGGAAATCCTCAATCTTATCTTCATTTCACCCCCTCTGCAAGGTGACACAAACTAGTTACTCATCTCCTTGGAAGATAAATATGCATACTTTCTAGTCCGTGAACACAAAAGGATGAGATTATAACAAAACAACACCACATAACGAAACATGCCGCATCTCTTGCACTTGCACACAATGAAATGAGCATTTACTATGTCTGCACTATGTAAAAACTAGGCATACCTTCGAACTGGATCTCCAAGTACTCTTGGAGAGCCTAATGTAGTGTACAGCCAAACCTTTATGTCACCTATGAGTTAGACAAGGCCCCACTACAGCAGCCCTTAGTGTTTAAATCGTTGACAAGCTCTGTTAGAGTGTTAGGTCAAGAACATCAAGTAATCAAAGCAAACAGTCCTAGTATGGCTGGCTGATGCAAACAAGCAATTGAACAGAAGTGTGAGCAAATCTTACATTTCAACAAAAGAAGCAAAGAAGGAGGCTTAAAGACCATCACTTGACTGACCAGATTTAAGGGACATTTAAACATCATGTGCAACGTATGAACTAACATAAACATTGCATATTCCAGATTCTACAATGGAATGCACATGTATTAGGTTATGCCATGTATGATGATGCCTAAATGTACAGATAGCAGGCAGGAGTGATTCATCATTGCACGCACAATTGAATTGCAGGTTAAGGGCCAGTTCGATTCCGCCTTTTCAGGGCATATTGTCAAAATAAGCCTTAAAAGATGTAAAGAAGTCATTTTTGAGTTATGGGCTTGGGCTTAACTAATTTCGCTTTGGAGGGGGGGGTGTTTCGGGTAGAACCTCACTAAAGTTTGAAGGGAAGGGAATAGTGAAATGACTCTGTTGTCTGCCTATATTACACTCAAAATGCAACTGCTGACGCCCGTGTCACACCTGACCCTCAAGTAAAAACAAACACGCAAGCATTCATTGCCCTGCCCGCTTGCATCTCCTCTCCCCTTTCCCTCTACCTTGATCCCCTGCCTGCAGCACTAGGGTTCCTCCAGCGAGCCGTCGCCACTGGTCCCATCTGGCCTTGTCCTCGACGATGCTATGTCCAGCTAGGCTACATGGCCGACGGGTAGGGGCAAATCTCCTTGGCTTCTCCTCCCTCTGGCGCCGCCCCTCATTCTCATGGTCTCCAGCAACTGCTCCACTGTGGTTCATCCAACGCACTACTCCAGCAGGCGCTGCACAACTACGGCTGATGCCACACTGCGGCAGAAGGCACCTTATTCCCCTCCCCTCCTCCCAGGCCATGGCCTTGAGGTGCTGTTGAAGGATGAGCTCATCCAACAAGGTGAGGATCTCCTCTGATTTTTTGCCAAATTTTCATTCTAATCCACTATACGATGAATTGCTATGAGCTGCTTCTGCTGCTGCTATATGATGCATTGCTATGAGCTGCTCCTACTGCTGCTATATGATGAATTGCTATGAGCTGCTGCTGCTGTATGATGAGTTGCTATGAGCTACTGCTGCTGCTATATGATGAATTGCTATGAGCTGCTGCTGCTATATGATGAGTTGCTACAAGCTGCTCTTGCTGCTGCTATATGATGAGTTGCTACAAGCTGCTCCTGCTGCTGCTATATGATGAATTGCTATGAGCTCCTCCTCCTGCTGCTATATGATGAATTGCTATGAGCTGCTCCTGTTGCTGCTATATGATGAATTGCTATGAGCTGCTGCTGGTATATGACGAATTGCAGACTGCTGCTGCTGTATGATGAGTTGCTATGAGCTGCTGCTGCTATATGATGCTTTCAGGTGGTGCTACTATACGATAATAACCAGCCACTTGGACCATCGAATTTCAATAAATAATTGTTATTCATTTAAATGTGGGTCATGTGTTCTTCGTTTAAATTAGGCAATGGGATCTCTATGGAAAACATTGACCAAAGTAGATTGTGCCAAGTAGATGGTATCTTTGTATTTGCATTTTGAGCAAATAGTGATGGTCTGTTTTCCTATCATATTAATTACTGCACTGGGTTCAATTTGTGATGTTTGCAAGTCAAATTAATTTCCATATGGGCAGCAAAATGAAAAAATATAATGCAATCTAGACTTTCCACTGATCATACCAAAGATAAGCTGAAAACGCAATGAAAAGAACTGGTTGGCTTATTACATGGAACTTATATTCACAGGTGCTTATTTTCTTAGGATAACTCATAATAACTGTCCCTAAGAAACTTGGCTAATAGAATTGGCATACAAATAACATGTCACAATGATTGCAATGGAGGAGTGACGTACCATAGCACACTGTATAGGCTCACTGCTGCCTCTCCTTTTTTTGCGATGTTCCATGAAATTGCCACATACATCTTGTACTTTTTCATTGTGTAACCCTATCTGCAAGTTGACACGGCTAATTTCAGACATCTCTACATGATACTACATTGCATATCCCTTGCGCATATTTAAACCACCAATTAACGATTGTGTGCGTACCATAAACTAGCCATGACTCTGTATGCTGGACTAGCAGGCATTCTAAGGGAGCCTAATGTAGTTCACTGGAATTCCTACATGCCACCTACGATTTTGTGTAATGTACTGCCCCTGTTCCTAAATATATGTCTTTGTAGAGATTCCAGTATGGACCACATACAGATGTATATAGATGCATTTTCGAGTGTAGATTCACTCATTTTGCTCCGTATGTAGCCTATAGTGGAATCTCTAGAAAGACTTATATTTAGGAACGGAGGTACTAGGTAGTATCATGTATGACATCTACATATCTAATTTAGCAGCCAGTAGTAGAAATCATTGTCCGCACAATGGGATTACTGGTCAAAAATCCTAGCAAAGCACGCTGGCAGGCACAGAACAATACAAGAGAGAGAGACGCACTTACAAGATCATAGCAATGCCTCAGTCCAGGATCTTGGTTGGCCAAGCTGTTAGATCCAGAAGAAACATCGTCCTTGTAGTTTTTGCCAGCTGCATAACAGGTAACAACGACCGGTTAGTATATTTGAAGTACATCGGGCAGGTGATGCTGGACGGGTTTAAAGGTGACAAGTACCTAGGCCGTGGCGGGTTCTTGGCATCTCTCCAGACTGTGGGAATCAGGTTAGAAACGTCGAGGGTGATGATGCTGCGCTGGCTGTCGGGGTCCGGTAAGGAGATCTAGAACCGTCGAGTAGGGTGTTTGTGGAGCGGCTCCGGTAGGGTGGACTACGGTGTGGGCGAAGCAGATCTATGGCCGTGGACGAGGGCGTAGGTGAAGCTGCTCCAGTGGTTGGGTTAAGGATGGTGTCGACGATGCGGATCTGCGGCCATGGACGGGGCGTCAGAAGCTGCTCCGGTGGTTGGGTTAAGGGTGGTGTCGACGATGCGGATCTGCGGCCGTGGATGGGGCATCAGAAGCTGCTCCGGTAGGTTGGATGAGGGTGCGAGGAAGCGGATCTGAGGCCGTGGACTTGTGAGTTGGCAAAGCGGCCCCGGTAGGGTTGAGAATGGTATAGGCGAAGCTACTCCGGTAGGGTTGAGGAAGGTGTCGGCGAAGCGGCTCCGGTAGGGTTGAGGAAGGTGTCGGCGAAGAGGATCAGAGGCCGTTGACGGGGGCGTCGGTGGGGCGGCTCTGGGGGTGTGGACGAAGCGTCTCTGGTGGGGAGTACGAATGAGCCGCTGCAGATGCGCGGCGGTTGACGAGAGTACCGGCGAAGCAGATCCGGCGCCGTGGACAAGGCCGGCACTGAATGGGCTGTGGTATAGTGGTGGATGAGCAGTCTACTTGTTTCTAGGGGAGGTGGGAGGGGTAGATGCGGCCGCAGAAGCAGATCCGGCGAGGTGGACGCCGCTGGCAGTGAATGGGTTATGGTACACCGGTGGATGAGCAGTCTAGGGTTTCGAGAGGGGAGGGGAGAAAGGGGGATGAAGTACGGACGGCATGCCGTGTAGTTAGTCGTTTTTGCAGGAGGGGGAGAGGAAATGGGGGTGCCGTGTAGTGGGGGAACCGGAAGTTACCAAAGCAGCCCCGACCTATCATGTAGATGAGGGCGGTATTGTAACTGTTGGTCTCCGTGCACCAAGGACAAAAGGGGGATTTCGCATGCTAAAGACTAAGGTGGTGGAAATTTTAGAAGGAGGCGGGAGATTTTGCCGCCCGCGGGATCGTTCGTATCCAGTTTCAACTAATTTTGGACCGTGCTAGCGGGAAGGTCATGCTAGACTGTGTACACGGGGCACGCGTCAGCAGTTAATAACTGGTGTGAAGTCCACCCCAGAAAAAGACAATAACTCGGGATGATGCGCCGATAACTTGGACGTTCACACGGGCGCGGCCAATCGTACGGGTGTAGTGGCGCGTTCACAAAAAAAGGGATCAAACGCTCAGCCTATGTATTTCTCGTGTAAATAGATAATTTAGTGCTATTGGTTATTTACTTTAAACATAATGCATTGACGTGTTAGTGTAGAGGCGCACAAAAAGAAATGGATATTGTAGTCAGCTACTTAAAAGTGTTACCTCATATGATTACATAGCCTCCATTTCATAAATTGTGTACCCGTTGAATTCATATATGAATATTACATATATTACTTCAAAATAGAAACTTAAATCATCCAAGACTAATGAATTTGAATGCAAGAGTAACAATGGTGCATGTTCATGATAGCTACATTGGTTGTTTGAAGAAACATCACTGTAACTTTGGCATGCACAACTAAAAAGGCTTATTTAAATAGAAAAAATATGATATGTGAGTGTCCAATCTTTATAGCGTTGAATCGATATTGTACCTTTGGCCACGATACGAAGTAGATATTGACTTATGTTCAAGCGATGCACGTCCACGATCGCTAGATAGTGATACGTCAATGAATTGTGCAATCTCTCTCACACGCATACATATCTCATTTCCCTGTGTGCATCGAAATCACACACGTGCACTTCATGTATTTCTCTCCCTCCGTCAGGGTTACATTCGTCTTTCTACCCCGTCCTACAAGTCTCTCACACAGAAACACACACACTCTCTATGTCTAACACGCCCACCCCTTTAATTCCGCCCACCCACAGCCACTAATGTCTCTCATGCATATGCTATCTACCTATCCCTTAATATAGCTAGATATGTGTCACACAAACTCCTTCTCCCTACTAGCAAGATGCCCATGCATTGCACGGAACATCAAGATGCATTTGTATGAGAAGTTTATCTTGTGGGAGAAAAGGATGAATGAGGGAATGCCTTATTTGCAAATGCGGAGAGGGGTGTGGGTATCTTTTTGCAAAATTGCCATAGTTTCCTTCCTGTCCATCGGATATAAATCGGATGGCCTATATTGTAGGATGGCAGGAACACCATCATCACCAACTCTGTTTTTTATAAGAGTAGAGATATGTGAGTGTCACTGCCCCCCCCAACACACCCACACTTCCCAACACCGAAGGAGTAGGGTGACACCTCGATCTTGATACTAATCTATCGATTGGCTTCTCTCTCAAACACACACACACACTACCCGGCACCAAAGGAGTAGGGTGGCACATCGATCTTGATAATAACCTATCTACTCCTCTTTCAAACACACACACACACACTCGCTAGTTGTGCCTCTGTGTCTACCGCACACACTCTCAATACGTCTTTCTCTCCCTCTCCCCCCAACAATGAAAGCAGAAAGGTGACAACTCGATCTGATCATAATCTGTCAATTGGTTTCTCTCTCAAACATTGTGTCTCGGTGCCTCACTCGGTAGCCCCCTCGATATGTAGACTTCTCGCGCGCGCACAGCTATAGTGACGATGACGCTGAACCCAGTGTGCCTTGTTTTTACCGGCCTCATGTGATAGTTTTCACCCTGTGTTCTGTTAATTAACAAGGCAACCTTTTCTTTGTTACTACTAGTGAATCTGAAGTCATTCGGGGCAGACATAAAATATATCACTTCAACCCAATTATCGCAGCAACTATTTTAAAAGAAATTAGCTAGCTGCCCGTGCGTTGCACGGAACATCAAGATGCATTTGTATGAGTAGTTTATCTTGTGAGAGAAAAGGTTGAACGAGGGAAGGCCTTATTTGCGAATGTGGAGAGACGTGTGGATATATTTTTGCAAAATTGCCATAGTTTCTTTCCTATCCGTTAGATATAAATCCGACGGCCTATATTGTAGGATGGCACGCACACCATCATCACCAACTCCTTTTCTACTCCCTCCGTCCAAAAATACTAGTCATCAAAATGGATAAAAAGAGATGTATCTAAAACTAAAATACGTCTAGATACATTTCCTTTTATCCATTTTGATGACAAGTATTTCCAGACGGAGGGAGTATTTGTCTTTTTAGAGATTTCAACAAGTGACTATGACCGGACCTTACCAACATACTCAAAAAAGTAGTCCATAATTTTGATGTTACCCTCTTTTCTTGGCAGTGCAGTGCCATCTGCATACCTCATAAATAAATCAAGGACAAATCTGAACCCTTCCCGAAAAGACATACGGAGCAAAATGAGTGAATCTACACTCTAAAATATGTCTACATACACATCCGTATGTGGTAGTCCATTTGAAATCTGAAAAAGACAAATATTTAGGAACGAATGGAGTATATATAAGAGTAGACATGGAGATATATCTCCAGCATGGTCTACAACAAAAATGTGCTGGGCTGGTTAGCGCCGGATGCTCGCAACGCGATGACATGAGTTCATATTCTGTCTTTTAACTTTATATTTTTATATTATATATTACTCTACTTATTTGATATATACTTCTTTCGCCACCGTACTGACAGTGGAACCCACAGAGTACTTAGAATACAAGATTAAGGATGGACTTGTTTCTTTTTTACTTTCTGTACGAAGCTGTAGCCACCCTGCAAGTCACGTGTACACTGTGCATGCAATTAACTTTTTATAGAGGGACAATCATACAGACAATTAGCTCAAATGGATTGGATATCACTCTATTATTTCCAGCATAAAGAGCATCTACAACGGCAGCCGACAAATTTCCTCCCGCTTCCTTAAGCGGAGGACGACATCAAACGCCAGCGGCATACATTTTTACAACTCTAACCAACCAGATGAAATTTGTGCAAACACGGACTGATTTCATATAAGCATGAAGGATTTCGTATAAAAAAGCCGGATCTTCATATAAACATCATGGATTTCATTACATTTACATGAACTAAGAGGTGCCAATCCGGCTCTCTTGTATAATTAATACTCCCTCCGTCCGGAAATACTTGTCCTAAAAATGGATGTATCTAGACTTATTTTAGTTGTAGATACATACAATTTATCCATTCTTAGAACAAAAATTCCCCGCCAGCTGGAGAGGGAGTACATAATCTAAATGGCCGCCCGCGGATCCCTTTGTCTTCCTCATGTCCGTCAGACACTTGCGGGGTCGACGAAGGTCCTCGGAAGAGACGAAGCAACAAATAAACCACCTGAATCCGTGGTCGTCGCGTCGGCGGTGGCCTTCATGGGTCCCAAGTGGCGGAGGCCTCCCGTGTTCTACTTCTCCTCGATGATGGCGGCGGACACGGAGAAGCTGGCCACCGACTCTTCGCTCTCCACGCACCCGGCTTCTGTCTCTGCCTGCATGGCGCTGTCGCAGGCACGGGAGGCGCGCCCACAAACACGGGAGGCGCGGCCACCGCAGACACTGGTGGCGCGGTACGACACAACAGCGACGGTGCCCGTACCAGCGTGCTCGCCGCCGTGCCGGTGTGGAGCAACTCGCCACTCCTCATCTAGCTGAACTGGAGCGGCAAGTTGCTGAACCATGCGCCTGCTTGGGGTGGCAACTGGCTCCGTCGGGCCAAGCGAGGTTGGTGAAGCACGGAGCGGCCTCGCCCGTATCCGGAGGGCTCGGCGGGCCACCCAGCCGGGTAATATGCCGAAGAACGGCTCATCGGAAGCCATCGGAGGAGTGGAGAAAATGGTGAAGGAGGAGATGGGGGAGCGGAGGAGGGGTGCGATCCTTGCCCGCTGGCTGTCTGGCCTCGTGTAAATAGAGGGCGGACGGTAGGAGCTTGGCCGGCCTCTGGCCTCGTTCAAACTGAGGGCGGACGGGAGGAGCTCGGCCGGTGTTGCGTTTAATTCCAGCCCGCTCATGAACGGACGTGTGGCCGGAGTAGGATTCTCGGTTTGCATGCGGGTTTAACGGAGGGGTTTAATGGAGGCGCCGGGCGTGCAGCGGGCGGCGCAGTACTATTCGATTTGACAGTAGTAATGAGCCCTCAAATCACAAAGGCCCTCGCCTCTCGTGAAACCGACCGAGCTAGACTGCCTCGCCCTCTAGCCTTTTAAAAAACGTATATACTCCACTTTTGTACAGTAGTAGTATCGATGGATTGCACCATGGAGCAAAACTTGAAATTTTAAAAAAAGGTGGTACATATAGAGATCACTCGTCGCCAAATTATGCATATAATACTATTAAAAAGGCTTGTCACAATAATGGTGTCCAGCACAAGTGCACAACCCACCCCTCAAATAAAACTAAGCACCTTGGAATTCTTTGACAAAACTAAGCACCCTGAAATTCTTTGGCAATTAAGCTGCTGGCTATATGATGTTGGCCATATATATTGTACGTATATAATGTGAAGAAACGAGTGGTAGTACTGTACCAACTAAAAGATGAAATGTAAGAAATACTTGTATGTACGTACTGAAGAGTTAAAGTAACAAGAAGAAACATAACATAGTTCTGCTGAGGGCTCACCACAACACACCCCTCAAATTAAATTAAGCACACCTGAAATTAAACTTTGCAACTATTCCAGTAGACATTACATTAGAACCACCATGAGCAATGACACTGCCACCTTACTCGGAGTCCTCGTCCACGTCCTCGACTTCGTCCTTATCCCTCTTCCTCCTGGCCGATACTTCTTTGCTTGAACCGCACACTTGGCTGTTGCTCTTCATCCAACTCTTGTAGATATTTAAGCAAAGGTAGCCATCCATTGCAGCGTACTGGATGTGGTCTATATCTAGTACATTCCGCTGCCATGCATGACGATGAAACGTGTATGGAGGTTTCTCCAGTTTACCGTATGAAGGATGAACCATGGCTCCTGCCAGGGTCAGCATTGAAGGCTGAAGAGAGGACACCAGCCGATTCTTCTGGAGGTCGAAGGTGTTGCCTACAACAAGGCCTACCCTGTTGGGGAACGTAGTAATTTCAAAAAAATTCCTACGCACACGCAAGATCATGGTGACGCATAGAAACGAGAGGGGAGAGTGTTGACCACGTACCCTCGTAGACCAAAAGCGGAAGCGTTAGCACAACGCGGTTGATGTAGTCGTACGTCTTAACGTCTTGACCGATCAAGCACCGAAACTACGACACCTCCGAGTTCTAGCACACGTTCAGCTCGATGACGATCCCCGGACTCCGATCCAGCAGAATGTCGGGGAAGAGTTCCGTCAGCACGAGGCGTGGTGACGATCTTGATGTTCTACTATCGCAGGGCTTCGCCTAAGCACCACTACAATATTATCAACGACTATGGTGGAGGGGGGCACCGCACACGGCTAAGAGATCAATGATCAACTGTTGTGTCTATGGGGTGCCCCCTGCCCCCGTATATAAAGGAGCAAGGGAGGGAGGCGGCCGGCCTAGGAGGAGGGCGCGCCAAGGGGGGAGTCCTACTCCCACCGGGAGTAGGACTCCTCCTTCCCTTGTTGGAGTAGGAGAGAAGGAAAGAGGGGGAGGGGAACAAGGAAAAGTGAGCTGCACCCCTTGTCCAATTCGGACCAGAGGGGGGGCGTGCGCGGAATATCCTAGCAGACGCTCATTGCGGCAGATTGTCGAGCGAACGCACAGAGCCGAGCGACCTAGCGATCCAGATGGGCCGGCCCAACTACGCGCGCTATAGTATTTGGTTTTGGGTACTTTCTGGAATGTTCCTGACCGGTTTTGGGAACCTTCCAGAAGGTTCTTGAACCGGTTTTTCGCTGGTTTTTTTTCTTTTTCTGTTTCTTTTTTCTTTCTATTTTTTCTTCTTTCTTTGTTTTTCTGTTTCTTTATTTCATTTTTTCAATTTCTTTTCTTCTCTTTCTATTTCCTTTTTGTTCTTCAGATTTTCTGTTTCCTTTTTTTTCCTTTTTTCTGTTTGTTTTCTTTCTTTGGTTTATTATTTCTTTTCCTTTTTCTTTTCTCTTTCCATTACAGTTAGCTCCTGCACGCCATAGAAAACCAAGAAAGCTTGTTTATCATGATGGTTATGCTCGTGCATACAATGATGGAGGTTCCTGGTTCGATCCCTCCCTCCAGCAGAGTTTTTTGGGATTTATTCACTGCGTTGCGCGAATGGGCCGGCCCAGCTGGAGACGCGCTTGTGCGTCCGCTCGACAATTCGCCGCAGCGAGCGGCGCATAGGAGCTCTCGGCGCGCGCCTCCTTCCTTTTGGACTCTCTCCTCTATTCCCGTATGGCCCAATAAGGCCCATATACTCCCCGGCGAATTCCCGTAACTCTCCGGTACTCTGAAAATACCCGAATCACTCGGAACCTTTCCGATGTCCGAATATAGTCGTCCAATATATCGATCTTCATGTCTCGACCATTTCGAGACTCCTCGTCATGTCCCCGATCTCATCCGGGACTCCGAACTCCTTCGGTATATCAAAACTCATAAACTCATAATATAACTGTCATCGAAACCTTAAGCGTGCGGACCCTACGGGTTCGAGAACAATGTAGACATGACCGAGACACGTCTCCGGTCAATAACCAATAGCGGAACCTGGATGCTCATATTGGCTCCCACATATTCTACAAAGATCTTTATCGGTCAGACCGCATAACAACATATGTTGTTCCCTTTGTCATCAGTATGTTACTTGCCCGAGATTCGATCGTCGGTATCTCAATACCTAGTTCAATCTCGTTACCGGCAAGTCTCTTTACTCATTCCGTAATACATCATCCCGTAACTAACTCATTAGTTGCAATGCTTGCAAGGCTTAAGTGATGTGCATTACCAAGAGGGCCCAGAGATGCCTCTCCGACAATCGGAGTGACAAATCCTAATCTCGAAATACGCCAACCCAACAAGTACCTTCGGAGACACCTGTAGAGCACCTTGATAATCACCCAGTTACGTTGTGACGTTTGGTAGCACACAAAGTGTTCCTCCGGTAAACGGGAGTTGCATAATCTCATAGTCATAGGAACATGTATAAGTCATGAAGAAAGCAATAGCAACAAACTAAACGATCAAGTGCTATGCTAACGGAATGAGTCAAGTTAATCACATCATTCTCCTAATGATGTGGTCCTGTTAATCAAATGACAACTCATCTCCATGGTTAGGAAACATAACCATCTTTGATCAACGAGCTAGTCAAGTAGAGTCATACTAGTGACACTCTGTTTGTCTATGTATTCACACATGTATTACGTTTCCGGTTAATACAATTCTAGCATGAATAATAAACATTTATCATGATATAATGAAATAAATAATAACTTTATTATTGCCTCTAGGGCATATTTCCTTCAGTCTCCCACTTGCACTAGAGTCAATAATCTAGATCACATCGCCATGTGATTTAATACCAATAGTTCACATCACCATGTGATTAACACCCATAGTTCACATCGACATGTGACCAACACCCAAAGGGTTTACTAGAGTCAATAATCTAGTTCAGATCGCTATGTGATTAACACCCAAAGAGTACTAAGGTGTGATCATGTTTTGCTTGTGAGAGAAGTTTAGTCAACGGGTCTGCCACATTCAGATCTGTAAGTATTTTGCAAATTTCTATGTCAACAATGCTCTGCACGGAGCTACCCTAGCTAATTGTTCCCACTTTCAATATGTATCCAGATTCAGACTTAGAGTCATCTAGATCAATGTCAAAATTTGCATCGATGTAACCCTTTACGACGAACCTTTTTTTGTCACGTCCATAATCGAGAAACATATCCTTATTCCACTAAGGATAATTTTGATCATTGTCCAGTGATCTACTCCTAGATCACTATTGTACTCCCTTGCCAAAATCAGTGTAGGGTATACAATAGATCTGGTACATAGCATGTCATACTTTATAGAACCTATGGCCAAGGCATAGGGAATGGCTTTCATTCTCTTTCTATCTTCTGCCGTTGTCGGGTTTTGAGTCTTACTCAATTTCACACCTTGTAACACAGGCAAGAACTCTTTCTTTGACTGTTCCATTTTGAACTACTTCAAAATCTTGTCAAGGTATGTACTCATTGAAAAAACTTATCAAGCGTTTTTATCTATCTCTATAGATCTTGATGCTCAATATGTAAGCAGCTTCACCGAGGTCTTTCTTTGAAAAACTCCTTTCAAACACTCCTTTATGCTTTGCAGAATAATTCTACATTATTTCCGATCAACAATATGTCATTCACATATACTTATCAGAAATGTTGTAGTGCTCCCACTCACTTTCTAGTAAATACAGGCTTCACCGCAAGTCTGTATAAAACTATATGCTTTGATCAACTCATCAAAGCGTATATTCCAACTCCGAGATGCTTGCACCAGACCATAGATGGATCGCTGGAGCTTGCACATTTTGTTAATACCTTTATGATCAACAAAACCTTCTGGTTGCATCATATACAACTCTTCTTTAATAAATCCATTAAGGAATGCAGTTTTGTTTATCCATTTGCCAGATTTCATAAAATGCGGCAATTGCTAACATGATTCAGACAGACTTAAGCATAAATACGAGTGAGAAACTCTCATCGTAGTCAACACCTTGAACTTGTCGAAAATCTTTTGCGACAATTATATCTTTGTAGATAGTAACACTACTATCAACGTTCGTCTTCCTCTTGAAGATCCATTTAATCTCAATGGCTCGCCGATCATTTGGGAAAATCAACCAAAGTCCATACTTTGTTCTCATACATGGATCCCATCTCAGATTTCATGGCCTCAAACCATTTCGCGGAATCTGGGCTCATCATCGCTTCCTCATAGTTCGTAGGTTTATCATGGTCTAGTAACA
This sequence comes from Triticum urartu, assembly GCF_056163025.1. Classification (NCBI taxonomy): domain Eukaryota; kingdom Viridiplantae; phylum Streptophyta; class Magnoliopsida; order Poales; family Poaceae; genus Triticum; species Triticum urartu. The sequence goes on from NC_141876.1 coordinate 27,943,377, forward strand.
TGACTTCCAGTATAGGATTACCGTACCAATCTTGTGCGGATCTCACTCTGGTTGACCTACAAGGTTCGGTAGTAACTTGATCTGAAGTTACATGATCATCATCATTAGCTTCCTCACTAATGGTGTAGGAGTCACAGGAACAAATTTCTGTGATGAACTACTTTCCAATAAGGGAGCAGGTACAATTACCTCATCAAGTTCTACTTTCCTCCCACTCACTTCTTTCGAGAGAAACTCCTTCTCTAGAAAGGATCTATTCTCAGCAACAAATTTGCCTTCAGATCTGTGATAGAAGGTGTACCCAACAATTTCATTTGGGTATCCTATGAAGATGCACTTCTCCGATTTGGGTTCGATCTTATCATTTTGAAACTTTTTCACATAAGCATCGTCGCCCCAAACTTTAAGAAACGATAGCTTAGGTTTCTTGCTAAACCACAATTCATACGATGTCGTCTCAACGGATTTATATGGTGCCCTATTTAACGTGAATGTAGTTGTCTCTAATGCATAACCCCAAAATTATAGTGGTAAATCGGTAAGAAACACCATAGATTGCACTATATCCAATAAAGTACGGTTATGACGTTCGGACACACCATTATGCTGTGGTGTTCCAGCTGGCATGAATTTGTGAAACTATTCCACATTGTTTTAATTGAAGACCAAACTCGTAACTCAAATATTTGTCTCCGCGATCAGATTGTGGAAACCTTATCTTCTTGTCACGATGATTTTCCACTTCACTCTGAAATTCTTTGAACTGTTCAAATGTTTCAGACTTATGTTTCATCAAGTAGATATACCCATATCTACTTAAATCATCTGTGAAGGTCAGAAAATAACGATACCCGCCGTGAGCGTCAACACTCATTGGATCGCATACATCAGTATGTATTATTTCCAATAAGACAGTTGCTTGCTCCATTGTTCCGGAGAATGGAGTTTTAGTCATCTTGCCCATAAGGCATGGTTCGCAAGCATCAAGTGATTCATAATCAAGTGATTCCAAAATCCCATCAGCATGGAGTTTCTTCATGCGCTTTACACCAATATGGCCTAAACGGCAGTGCCACAAATAGGTTGCACTATCATTATTAACTTTGCATCTTTTGGCTTCAATATTATGAATATGTGTATCACTACGATCGAGATCCAACGAACTATTTTCATAGGGTGTATGACCATCGAAGGTTTTATTCATGTAAATAGAACAACAATTATTCTCTGACTTTAATGAATAACCGTATTGCAATAAACATGATCAAATCATATTCATGCTCAACGCAAACACCAAATAACACTTATTTAGGTTCAACACTAATCCCGAAAGTATAGGGAGTGTGCGATGATGATCATATCAATCTTGGAACCACTTCCAACACACATCGTCACTTCACCCTTAACTAGTCTCTGTTCATTCTGCAACTCCGGTTTCGAGTTACTACTCTTAGCAACTGAACCAGTATCAAATACCAAGGGGTTGCTACGAACACTAGTAAAATACACATCAATAATCTGTATATCAAATATACCTTTGTTCACTTTGCCATCCTTCTTATCCGCCAAATACTTGGGGCAGTTCCGCTTCCAGTGACCAGTCTTTTTGCAGTAGAAGCACTTAGTCTTAGGCTTAGGGCCAGACTTGGGCTTCTTCACTTGAGCAACAACTTGCTTGCTGTTCTTCTTGAAGTTCTCCTTCTTCCCTTTGCCCTTTTCTTGAAACTAGTGGTCTCGTCAATCATCAACACTTGATGTTTTTCTTGATTTCTACCTTCATCGATTTCAGCATCACGAAGAGCTTGGGAATTGTTTCTGTTATCCCTTGCATATTAAAGTTCATCACGAAGTTCTACTAACTTGGTGATGGTGACTAGAGAATTCTGTCAATCACTATTTTATGTTGAAGATTAACTCCCACTTGATTCAAGCGATTGTAGTACCCAGATAATCTGAGCACATGCTCACTGCTTGAGCTATTCTCCTCCATCTTTTAGCTATAGAACTTGTTGGAGACTTCATATCTCTCAACTCGGGTATTTGCTTGAAATATTAACTTCAACTCCTGGAACATCTTATATGGTCCATGACGTTCAAAACGTCTTTGAAGTCCCGATTCTAAGCCGTTAAGCATGGTGCACTAAACTATCTAGTAGTCATCATATTGAGCTAGCCAGATGTTCATAGCGTCTGCATCTGCTCCTGCAATAGGCCTGTCACCTAGCGGTGCATCAAGGACATAATTCTTCTATGCAGCAATGAGGATAAACCTCAGATCACGGATCCAATCCGCATCATTGCTACTAACATTTTTCAACTTAGCTTTCTCTAGGAACATATCAAAAATAAAACAGGGGAGCTAAACGCGAGCTATTGATCTACAACATAGATATGCTAATACTACCAGGACTAAGTTCATGATAAATTAAAGTTCAATTAATCATATTACTTAAGAACTCCCACTTAGATAGATATCCCTCTAATCCTCTAAGTGAACACATGATCCAAATCAACTAAACCATGTCCGATCATCACGTGAGATGGAGTAGTTTCAATGGTGAACATCACTATGTTGATCATATCTACTATATGCTTCACGCTCGACCTTTCGGTCTCCGTGTTCCGAGGCCATATCTGTTATATGCTAGGCTCGTCAAGTTTAACCTGAGTATTCCGCGTGTGCAACTGTTTTGCACCCGTTGTATTTGAACGTAGAGCCTATCACACCCGATCATCACGTGGTGTCTCAGCACGAAGAACTTTCGCAGCGGTGCATACTCAGGGAGAACACTTATACCTTGATAATTTAGTGAGAGATCATCTTATAAAGCTACCGTCGAACTAAGCAAAATAAGATGTATAAAATATAAACATCACATGCAATCAAAATAAGTGATATGATATGGCCATCATCATCTTGTGCTTGTGATCTCCATCTCCGAAGCACCCTCATGATCACCATCATCACCGGCGCGACACCTTGATCACCATCGTAGCATCATTGTCGTCTCGCCAATCTTATGCTTCCATGACTATCGCTACCGCTTAGTGATAAAGTAAAGCATTACAGCGCAATTGCATTGCATACAATAAAGCGACAACCATATGGCTCCTGCCAGTTGCCGATAACTCAGTTACAAAACATGATCATCTCATACAATAAAATTTAGCATCATGTCTTGACCATATCACATCACAACATGCCCTGCAAAAACAAGTTAGACGTCCTCTACTTTGTTGTTGCAAGTTTTACGTGGCTGCTGCGGGCTGAGCAAGAACCGTTCTTACCTACGCATCAAAACCACAACGATAGTTTGTCAAGTTGGTGTTGTTTTAACCTTCGCAAGGACCGGGCGTAGCCACACTCGGTTCAACTAAAGTTGGAGAAACTGACACCCGCCAGCCACCTGTGTGCAAAGCACGTCAGTAGAACCAGTCTCGTGTAAGCGTACGCGTAATGTCGGTCCGGGCCGCTTCATCCAACAATACCGCCGAACCAAAGTGTGACATGCTGGTAAGCAGTATGACTTATATTGCCCACAACTCACTTGTGTTCTACTCGTGCACAACATCAATGCATAAAACCTAGGCTCGGATGCCACTGTTGGGGAACGTAGTAATTTCAAAAAATTTCCAATGCACACGCAAGATCATGGTGATGCATAGCAATGAGAGGGGAGAGTGTTGTCCATGTACCCTCGTAGACCGAAAGGGGAAGCGTTAGCACAACGCGGTTGATGTAGTCGTACGCGTTCATGGCCCGACCGATCAAGCACTGAAACTACGACACCTCCGAGTTCTAGCACACGTTCAGCTCGATGACGATCCCCGGACTCCGATCCAGTAGAATGTCGGGGAAGAGTTCCGTCAGCACGACGGCGTGGTGACGATCTTGATGTTCTACTGTCGCAGGGCTTCGCCTAAGCACCACTACAATATTATCGAGGACTATGGTGGAGGGGGGCACCGCACACGGCTAAGAGATCAATGATCAACTGTTGTGTCTATGGGGTGCCCCCCTGCCCCCGTATATAAGGGAGCAAGGGAGGGAGGTGGCCAGGCTAGGAGGAGGGCGCGCCAAGGGGGAGCCCACCGGGAGTAGGACTCCTCCTTCCCTTGTTGGAGTAGGAGAGAAGGAAAGAGGGGGAGAGGAACAAGGAAAAGTGGGCTGCACCCCTTGTCGAATTCGGACCAGAGGGGGGGGGGCGCCTCCTTCCTTTTGGCCTGTCTTCTCTATTCCTGTATGGCCCAATAAGGCCCATATACTCCCCGGTGAATTCCCGTAACTCTCTGGTACTCTGAAAAATACCCGAATCACTCGGAACCTTTCCGATGTCCGAATATAGTTGTCCAATATATCGATCTTTACGTCTCGACCATTTCGAGACTCCTCGTCATGTCCCCTATCTCATCCGGGACTCCGAACTCCTTCGGTACATCAAAACTAATAAACTCATATTATAACTGTCATCGAAACCTTAAGCGTGCGGACCCTACGGGTTCGAGAACAATGTAGACATGACCGAGACACGTCTCCGGTCAATAACCAATAGCGGAACCTGGATGCTCATATTGGCTCCCACATATTCTACGAAGATCTTTATCGGTCAGACCGCATAACAACATACGTTGTTCCCTTTGTCATCGGTATGTTACTTGCCTGAGATTCGATCGTCGGTATCTCAATACCTAGTTCAATCTCGTTACCGGCAAGTCTCTTTAATCGTTCCGTAATACATCATCCTGCAACTAACTCATTAGTTGTAATGCTTGCAAGGCTTAAGTGATGTGCATTACCGAGAGGGCCCAGAGATACCTCTTCGACAATCGGAGTGACAAATCCTAATCTCGAAATACGCCAACCCAACAAGTACCTTCGGAGACACCTGTAGAGCACCTTTATAATCACCCAGTTACGTTGTGACATTTGGTAGCACACAAAGTGTTCCTCCGGTAAACGGGAGTTGCATAATCTCATAGTCATAGGAACATGTATAAGTCATGAAGAAAGCAATAGCAACAAACTAAATGATCAAGTGCTATGCTAACGGAATGGGTCAAGTCAATCACATCATTCTCCTAATGATGTGATCCCGTTAATCAAATGACAACTCATGTCTATGGTTAGGAAACATAACCATCTTTGATCAACGAGCTAGTCAAGTAGAGGCATACTAGTGACACTCTGTTTGTCTATGTATTCACACATGTATTATGTTTCCGGTTAATACAATTCTAGCATGAATAATAAACATTTATCATGATATAAGGAAATAAATAATAACTTTATTATTGCCTCTAGGGCATATTTCCTTCATACCCGCCGTAGGACTTCTTTGTCATTACCAAAGTCTATAGTAATGAATTTGACTAGGTTGCTCCCGAGGAAGTCCTGAAAATCCTGGCACTCAACGTCGGCATGGCATATGTGGTAGACCAAGCATAAGTCATGCACGCAAACCTGGATCACAGTGGGCTTCTTCCTCTCTTCGTCCTTTAGATCCTTTTCTCGTCCCAGGACTGTGGTGTACTCAACATCTAGCCCAGCGACCCACTCATCATCTGAGTTTTCGAACATGTGTCTGAAGCGAGAAAGGCATCCTTTCACCGTCGCGTAAGAACGGGTGTAGATGACGTCGAACTCATCGCCGGTGATGGTTCTAACCTTGTACTCACCGCCGATCCTGGAGATTTGGGACGCCATGGATTTGGGAGGAGGGTTAGGAGTAGTGGAACTGGCGTAATGTGAATGGACGAGACGACTAGGAGCGAACCGCCATAGTATTGAAGGACGTGCGGGGACGAGTAGGAGTGAACTGCCAGCGTGTGAACGGCAGGGTAGTGGCTTTCCATTCTCCCATGATACGGGCTTCCGAGAGCCCTTGGATCTGAGATCGAATGGTTGCATGGCGTGATTCTAGACCTATGGGTGAATATCCTATCCTGGAGGGTTATTCTACAAATTTCCAGCAACTTAGCATGCGACCATTTGATCTCAGATCCAAGGGCTGCCAGCAGCCCGTATCGTGGTCGCGCCTACCACGACCGTCGCGTCGCTCGTGCGATCGCGCCCCTGGAGATTTAACACGGTGCGTTAGGCTATCTGATGTTTGGCATGTTATACATAGTCATCACTTAGTCACTCATACTACAACAAGGTTGGCTATAAGTGTATTTTTTTACTCCTCTCTATCTCTTTCTTCGTACTCCCTCCGTCCCATAATATAAGAACGTTTTTGACACTAGTGTAGTGCCAAAAACGTTCTTATATTATGGGACACATGGAGTACTAGTATTTATTGCATTTGCCAAGGAGTGACCTCTTCCAATTAAATGGTGTTGCTAAGTTTGCTTCATTTAATTAGCTATAGACTCAAAATTGTCTTTTCACCTAGGTACACGCGCTCAGCACCGTTTCTTCCTTGGGTCACCAAACTAGTCTCTCTCTTCTTGAATAACTTGCCACGTCAGACTTTATGCCTATGTGGCAAGCTTAATCACCTGTAGGAGCAAGTAAAAGTAAGTACAATAGTGCGCTTTACATGGCATTTTTGCATATGTGGAGGAAATAGAGGCAAGGAAAAAGTGAAGTGGGCTCTCATGCAAGAGCTAGCCTCTACTACATGGTGGAGCATTGGGAGAGGCACCTGTATGGAGGTGGTCAGGAATCTGGGAGACTCACGCCGGTCGTAGCGCCACAATTAAAATGATAATGCCAAGTCAAATCAAAGGGCCCCACCTGTCCAGCAGTAACTTGCTGTCAAATCACACAGCCCTACGTTTGTAGTAGCCTACTCCCTCGTCTTCTCGCGTCTCTGTCGAAGCGACTAAAGCGCTATGTTACAGTAACATATTATGTTACCACAAGCACCTCTTTCCTCATTAAATAGTTGCCACATAAGCAAAATTGTCTTGGGATGTGTTAAGTTACTACCTAAGTTACTCCCACTATGGCTAGCCTAAGAAACAACGTGAGAGTTAATGCACCACGCCTATGTGTTTACTATTTGGTTTTCGTAAAATGACTTAATACTCACCTAGACGGAGGGAGTATTCGATTTGAAAGCGGGCGGTGTAGTTCCCGATATGGCTTTAATGCAAACGAGGGAGGGAGTAGCGGTTCCCGATATGTTGAACGACCAATGCATCCTCCTCAATTAATGCATGAGGGAAGTAATGGGATGAGGTCCGGGAAAAGAGGCTACACGATGTGAATGCAACGTAGTTTGCCCTCATTGCCCTCATATAAAGGCGCCCCTCCATTCCAATGCATCTATCACATCGTACGCACCTACACTAAGCGCAAAAGAGCTCACTCCAGACCCATGGAGGCGATGCGCGTGAGCGGCCAGCGGCTGCGCCAGATGGTCCACGACGCCGGCCTGCGGCATGGCGTCGAGGATCGTCTCCATACGGTGTTGGAGACCGGCTGGTGGATGGCCACCGTCGACGCCAACTACGACTCTCAGTTGGACCAGATGATCGTTGACACCAGCAACAAGTTCACCGTCATTAAGAAGCTCGCGGACGACATCGCCGTACTCCTCCAGCACGCGCGCCCGGGCTCCTCATTGCCTGCCACCCTAATCGGCCTCCATGGCCGGAACCTCTTTCAAGCACTGGTGGCCCGGCGACTGCCCGCCGACGCCACGAAGAATGTCCACCTGGAGGTCGTGCTCGCCGCGAGGCGCCTCGCCCTTCAAGAATTCGTCGACCTACACATCCACGTGTACGAGCAAATCGTGTACATAGGTATCTACAATGCCAGTGAGGACGCTACGAGGTTGGCCTTCCTCAACCGGCTGGAAGCCTTGGATGCCTTTGCTGAGAAGCACCTCTACCTCGCCACAAAAGCCGCCGCTCCTTAGCCGCCGGTTGGTGGCCCGGCGCACTAAGTTGAGGAGGAGGAGGTCGTACGTTCGTGGATCCATCTTTCCTCTTGCCTTCTGTAACCACCACTGCGATCGCATCATCGTGGCCTTAATTCTTATTGTGCTGTTGCATTCTCATTCCAGTCAATACCGACATGTGCGATCCCTTTGCTTAATTATATGCATCACTGTAACTAGTACTAGATCCGTTAATTTATAAGTTGTGCTTACCTTTTCCATCAACTTCGTGCAACGCGCGGGCATCTTGCTAGAAACACTAGAATATGTCTATATAATCCGTATGTGATAGTCCATTTGAAATCTCAAAAAAGACAAATATTTAGGTACGGGGGGAGTAATATATTAGGAGTACATCATGCACACAAAGGCAGAGGAGCGGTGGGGCCGAGAGGGATGAGAGGCACGTCGGGGGAATGAGGATCCTCTAACGCGAACAATCCTACCATTCTGTCACTGACATGTGGGACCCATAAGCGTGGGTCCCACCTGTCAGCGAAGGAAAGGCAGGGCAAGGCAGTGATAGCCATGTCAGAGGATCCATGTCCACGTCGGGGGACGTCGTGCCGTGGATTGGAGCGGCGTCGTGGGAATCGCGTGTGGGTGTGGCATTGGTAGAAACAAGAAACGTGATGGTCGCCGTGGTTCAACTTCCATGGACAAGCTGTCATGTCTGCTAACACATGTATATCAAAACTAGAGTGTTTATATTTCAAGCACGTGAACAAGTATTATTCTACTACTTTGGATCCATTGCAACGCACGGGCCAGCACATTGGTAGTAGTAGTGTCCATCTGTATCTCTAGAGGCCTTCCCTCGTTCATCCTTTTCTCTCACAAGATAAACTACTCATACAAATGCATCTTGATGTTCCGTGGAACGCACGAGGATGTTTCCTTGGGGGTCTCTCCAGCGCGGCGTGGCCACAGTTGCAAGTTGACACCCCTTGAGATGCCGACGTTGAGGGGCACTTGGATTTTCTCCGATGAGCAGGTAAGATGAGTTTGATCATGTATTAAATGCATTCTAAAGACTACTTTCGTGTCCATTTCCTAATTCTCCCCTGCCCACTGTTTCATAGGTTAGGCTCGGTGCGAGTGGAGATTGGCTTGCATATGTATGGGAGGGTACCAACATCAATTTGCACAACATTTACAACGGTGACACCGTTCCCGTAGAACCTTTGTCCAACATTGGGATCAGCCATGCAACGGGCCACCGCATGAATTGGTACGATGGAACCACGGTGAGATTGAATAAGAAAGCACGAACCTTGCACATGGCGGTCAAAGGCGGACCATGCTGTCTGCGGCCGATTTGATGCCGTACGAGTAGGAAGACGCTGTGCTCCTTTCTAACCGCATCTTCGCGGTGACAAACCACGGGACTTATTTTGTATGGGACACATCCTACGATATACTCCCTCTCTCCCAGTTTATTTGTTTTGAATCTTTTCGTTTTGTAAGTTTCAAATTGAAATTTAGAGCTCCCCATCACATGTTGAGATTACAATGTCCATTAAATCATTGCGTGCATGTATAGTAAAGAAACAAATCTTGAGTTTGGCACGAGTTCGTGCTGCGGGAGCACCACAAGCCCTGGCGTAGGAGTTACATTTCCCTCTCAAGGCCGTCGGGACTGAGCTTCAGCGCCTTACTACACCTACCTTTGAGTCAATAACATGTGGACCCGATAGGTGACTGGCAGTGGGGCCAAGAGGGGTGAGCCGCAGGTCGGGGGACGTGTGGTTTCATGGGTTCGAGCGGCGTCGTGGGAATCGCGGGTGGCTGTGGTAGAAACTTGATGCTCGCCGCATTTTAGGTGGCCCACATGTCATGCACACAAAGGCAGAGGGGCGGTGCGGCCGAGAGGGGTGAGGCGCACGTCGGGGGGCGTGGTGCCATGGGTTGGAGAGGCATCGTGGGAATCGCAAGATGAAACGTGATGGTCCCCGTAGTTGAACTTCCATGGACAAGCTGTCATGTCTACGGACACATGCACTGCATACCGATCACTGGAAGGAGTAGCAGAGAAAGCTATATATGCGGATAAATAGTTCCTTATAGTCAAGCGGACCCACGCTACTACTCTGTTCCAAAGACATGCACACCATCGAAATAGTCCATCTATATCAATATACACCGAGAGGGAATAATTTTTTACAAGAGAGGAAATAGTTCATCCATCCATAATGCCCTCCTGCTGGTGCAACCTTTTCTTCTTCTTCTTCTTCTTCTTCTTCTTCTTCTTCTTCTTCTACTTCTTCTTCTTCTTCTTGTTCTCATTCTCTATGGGAGACGGCTTCGCAACAAGCTCTTTGGACCTTGCAGCTATCTCGAAACTCACACGGGCATCGTGGGCAGCATATTTTATCCGCTCGTACGTCAAGGGATAATTCTCCCATCCAGACGACCTTAATTCCACTGTCTCATCACCCTTCTGAAGATTTGTGCCGAGCACAAAATTTGCTACGTCAAATAGGGATGGTGTCTATTTATCACAAACTTCTACAGGAATTTTGATTCTGGTTTGTAGGTCAGCGATGCTTTTCAAATCAAGGTTGTACGACTCCAGCTTTTGTTTGTCCCCGTCGATGGCTGCCCCACAGAAGTATACGTCCTCCCGAGACAAGAAATCGTGAAGCTCACCTGGTATGGAGGGCGAGTGTATGATGTGGTACACCAAAACATCATCTTCGAGGCACAGCTGAAGGACGGCGGCACGCTGGATCTTCCCAGGGGCACGCTCCGTGTACTCTGCGTCGAGACCGATGACCCTTGTCTCTACCTTTTCGAGGGAGTTGGATACATTGTTGATCCACTGCCGAACAACCCTTTGGTGGACGGTGACGGTGGCAACTATGCGCATCGAGCCTTCGATGAGGACATGTTGGACGCTAAAAACCTGCATCTCGATCTCTTTCGCCATTTGGAACCGTTGGAACGGAGGGCTATGGTTTGGAGAATTAGGATTAGATGGCTAGTCTAACTGAAGTAGTAGATGATTATTTAAAGAGGTTAAAACAATGTGAACACAGTGGGGTTTGGATGCAAATGAAGACGAAGGGGAGGTGAAGAAGCCGAGGAGAATCGGTTCCCGATGGAGAAGGAGTAAATGGGAGAAGTGGCGTGCAGACAGTTGATTAGACGGCTAGGTAGACTAAACGAAAAGGCTATGTGGGTAGACTGATGAGTCGTACCTGTTCGTGTACGTGCCCATCCTTCCTGATAGGTGGGACCTATGCAAACAGATAAAAAAATGTGTCATAGTTTTTTTTTGAGCGCGTGAGTGGGAGACACAACATTCTCTGGTTAAGGAATACTCCCTCTGTTTAGGTGAGTATAAGTCACCTCATGAAAATCAGGTTTTCCCAAAACCTTTAGGCGTGGAGCATTAACTTCCTGCTCGATCACCTCCCAGCCTCGTTAGCCAGCGTTCTGTTCCTCTGCTGCCGTGTTCTACATTTCCATTTTCCTCTTCTCAAGTGTGGAACGATCTGCATGCCATCCTTGATGCACCAGAACGACCACTGCATGCATCGTGGCAGAGCGTTGATTGGGCATGCACGAGAATTTGGTTCTGCTCGCAATATGGATGATACCTGAACGATGAAGTGAACAGGCATGCTAGCACGGGAGACCTATTTACGCTATACAATACTGGAGTACACATGTACCTACTACTACTAGTAGTAGTAGTTGTACAACTGTGGTACACTTGATGGTCAAAATACTATTCATCCGGTCCTCACAGTGAAGTTACAACACCCTGCGCCTCACACTAGTCCAGGCGGCGTGTTCGGGTTACCAAAGTTAGCCTCACCCTGTGCACAGTGCAGTCTGTCACCGCCGCTGTACAGCACATTGGCGCCTCGCCTCGTCTCCCTCTCTGCTCCCATAGCACCACTCCATCTCCATCTCCTTCTCCGTCTCCATCTCAATGTGCCCCCATGTACCGTCGCCTCACTCGCCTCCCAGTACCACTATTCCCTCGCTAGCCGCTCCAGCACCGACATCCTTCTCCCCCGTAAATCAAGCCCCATTCCAAACTCCACCATGGCCGAACGCGAACCGCGCAGCATCCATATGAGCCGCGATTGGAGCAATCTCCCCAGTGACATCCTCGACCTCTGTTGTTCATGTATGGATATGTTGAGCGCCCTGCGGCTGGCTGCATGCTCGAGGGACATGCACATGGCCATCGTTGAAGCGAGGCCTAAGCTTTTCAAGACACCCTGCTTGCTGCTATCTGGTCTTGCGAGATTCGCTCACCATGATACGGAGGCGTGCATGATGCCCCTCAACTTCAATCCGATCTCCATTAGCCGAAACTTCTTTGCAGGTATGTAGTGGGTCGCCGTACATCATTTCCCTCGACATCGATCCGATCACCATCGCCCGAAACTTCTTGGCAGGTATGTACTGGGTCGGCATGAACTCCCACTAGATGGCTGCCTTCAGAGAAGACGGTAAAAAGTTGGTGCTCATGAACTTCCAGACCTCCCATGAGATTATCCTTCCTCTGTTGGATTATATAGAGTATTACCATCGCGGTTCAAGTCATCTAGATTACTACATCAGTTGGACGGACCTTGTTTTGCAGAAGATTGTAATCTGCCAAGTGCCCACACGACATGCGAATTACGCAGACTTCAAGCTAATTGCCTTGTTCGACCGCGGACTCGCCTATCTTTACGCCGGTGCCTTCCTTAGCTGGAGACAACTCGGCTCACAGTGGATCATCGTCAAAGCTGATACACACTTCTGTGATGCTATTGAACACAATGGCATCATCTACGCGATCGACAAAGTAGATGGCACCACGTATTGCTGGGACGGCGCGTGTAAGTTGTTTCCTCTCATGTTAGTTTCCTTATTTTCATGATGTAGAAACATGCACCACACTGTTGGTTTCATCTAACCATACATTAGGGAAGTAATTGTGCATATGGAGAACTCTATATTTGGAAGTAGTGAAATCCTGCAATGCTTACCATGTGTACATACCTATATTCGCCCTTCAGCAATCAATGGCTAGAATAATATCCTCACAAAAATTTTGCCCACAGAACATGAGTATATAACAATGCATGGTCTGTTAGTTACCTTGAAGAATTTGTTTGTGAGGACAGAACATGATTACATAACATGCATGACATGGTAGTTTCCTGTGAAGAATCAATTGCGAGATAACATGAGTATAACCGTGAATGGCACTTCTATATTTTCGAACCCAGTATACATTTCCCTGTATTTTCCTCCCAGTTCCAACAGGGACATATCAATGTCGTTTCTTGCATTATCCTACTCATACTCTGAACAATGCTGATCTTACATTAACAATGCCTGTCCTTTTTGATATGATGCAGTGTCCCTACAGTTACTGCCCTTTGTAATCACACCACCTTTGCCAAAAACAGGGAAGCACAACTGGTTCCTCGCTCGATCAGACGACGGCAAAAGACTGATGATCATTCGGACACATGAGCCAGAAAAGTTATATTGCAAAAACCCCACTGTATACAAGCACCGTGAAATGCGTGAGTATCCGGACAGTGGCTGTTACGTCTATGAGCAGGATACCAACTTGTTGGGGCCTTCAGGATTTTTTAGTTGGAGGCGGGTAAACAGTCTTGGTTCACACTCTCTGTTTCTCAGACTCAATTATCCGATTAAACAGGAGATCACCGTTGGCAAGGACCTTGATGGCAGGGAGGCTCTGTTTGCTATGGAAAACTGTGTCTACACGGCGAGCCCTAGGAGTTCGGGAGCAAACTCCCCTGATTGTCAACGATACAACCTGTAGCCGAAAGAAGGTGAGAATGACAAAGGCATCTGGATTAACTTTGATCCTTGGATGTCTCAATTACGAAAGGTAGTGATGTGGTTCGAGCCTTCAGGTTGATAGGTAATTGGGCTATTGCACCGAAAGGGTGGAGTACTGGTGTCTCCGGATCACTGGTCGCTGAAGCGGGGCTGCAAATTATGATGGTGTTGGATCATCTCTTCGAATGACTTTGTTGTCTTTGCTGTTGGTTCTGGATGGGCAGTTCTTTCTTTTGTTATGCATATTCCTTGTCATTTGGTCATCCTCGTCTATGTCACTCTTCCTATGTAATAGTTGGCTATGTTTAGAATGTCATTCTCGTCTGGATCACGAGAGTCTGAGCGCTGCAGATGGGTGCGTTTTGGTGGTGTAGCAAGACTTCTTATGAACTATCATGTCTTGCTGTTTATGTCAGTAGTAGTCACTAGTCAGTGTTTGAATGTTGTATATATCGTTGTTTTGAACTGTTTATTGTCTCGAACTACTGGTGGGCTAAATGAGGGCATCACCATTCTCCAGTGTTCAGAGTATATCTCCTTTTTTCAAGTTATATAATTTGAGCTCAGTGTCTTTTCGATGATGTACACTTGTTTGGGATAGTGAGGTGTCATTGAATATGGGCCGAGTAGTAACGCAATGCCAAACAGGTCAATTATGACTCTCAGGCCGGGCTCTCAAAAGATCATGAAAAAAAGGCCGGGCTCTCCAAAAAAGAAAGAATAAGGACTCTTAGGCCGACATGTGGGCGCCACCGGTGTTTTCGTGCGCTTGCGCGCTGGGAGCATATTGGCGCGTGCTCGAAATTCATGCTACCTTTTCATCCCCAGTCTCCCGCCCCTCCCCCACCTCTGGAATCTCGATTCCTACTCCAGTTCCCCCAAATCCCCCTCCTATACTCCATGTACTCAAGCGCACTATCATGTCACCGGTCAATGCAGATCTCCGAGCCGGAGATCCTGAGGTCCGTCATGCCTTCGATCGCTGTGTGCTGTCGCTCAAAAGTGGCGTGGCGGCGCTTGACGACCAGTTTGCCGGCAAAGTGCTGATGGTAACCATCAACGGTGACCGGCCTCCCGTCTCGCCGGATGACCTTGTCAAAGCTCTTGGCATTGCACACGGCATCCAAATAAGTGACTTGCTCGTCGAAGTCTGTCCGCCACCGACTGATTTCTTCGCCAGGTTCTAGACAACTTTCGACTGCAGTCGTGTGTTCGAATCTTCCCGGCGTTTGTTCTGCGATGGCGCGCTGGTGAGCTTTGATCGGTGGCACCCAGGATGGGGCTCGGTGCCCTCTGAGATTGAGTTTTTAACAAAGCTTACCTTCCACGGCATGCCTCGACGTGCTTGGAACAGCGAGTCCGTGAACAGGCTTATCAACAACCTTGGAGGTGAGCTCGTAAGTATGTTTGTTCCTCCAGACAGCTGGGCTCTGACGGTTATGGCATGGATGAAGAAGCCGTCCACCATACCGAAGGTGTCATGGTTTTGTCACGGCAGTTGTCCTAGAGAAAGGACTTAGTCGTGGAGCCATCGCTACGGGTTAGCTTGAAGGGGTTAAAGCGGACACAAGGACGCAAGAGAGTTTATACTAGTTCGGCCCCTTCAATGAAGGTAAAAGCCTACGTCTAGTTGTGATGGAATTGATGGGTGTTTCGATGACTAGGGAGCAAATAAGCTTCGCCTATGTCTCGAGTTTTTGTCTCTCCCTCAACCACCGCCGGGTTGTCCCCTTATATACATGGGGACACCCGTCGGTTCACAGAGTCCCGATACCGGCTCATAGATGCGTCCGGTTCGGTCTCCACTATTCCTAACCTATAACACAAGTTACATACCGACGCCGGTTTATAGCTATAGGCCTTAAACCGATTATGGGCCTTTAGCCCTCATCTGCCCTCATGGGCTTTTATCACACTCAACTACTGATGAAGTTAACCTGGCTTGTCTTGGCCGGTTTACGCCCAGTAGTAATATCCCCAACATTAGGCCCCAAATTGATTTGAACAGGTTCATGTCAATCCTTAGCAAAAATCTTCATCTTCAACATCTTCTTGTATTTTGTTGAACCGCCATGATGTCATCTTCTCTGCTCGCGGTAGACCGGTGTGACGTCACTGGTTATAAAGAACCTTATCCTGTTAACAAGCCTGCGACAATTAAGGCCGCAGCTTTGTTTCCAACCTCGCGGCTCCTTGATTCTCGCACCTGACATATCCCTTTCTTTATAAATAGGACCGAAGGGTCATTTCCTTTCTCTTTCCCTCCGACCCCTTCTGCTTCATCTTCCTCGCATCGCCCAGCTTTGGAGCTCTACCGCCACCGTCGACCTCTGCATCAACCTTGGCCGCTGCATCAACCTGAGCACACCAGAGCATCGCGGCGACCTTCCGCTTCTTCCTCAGCTCCGGTAAATCTTCTTTCCTTTCCCCCGCAGATCTGTTCTAGGGTTTCCTCGTTCGTCGAAGTTCATCGAGACTCTGGCGCTGTTCTTCCTTTGTTTCTTCTTTAGCCCATGAATAAAACTTCAAACCTGATGTATTCTCCGTAATGGCTTATCTTCTGTTACCAAAGCAAACCTTTATGCGCATAAAACACTGATCTGGTCCCTTGTGAATTGCTTTGAGATCAACCTTTTAGGTCTAAATCCTTTTATTTTCCTGTCTTATGGTAGATCCAAAATTTCACTGCGACCTTATGAAATCTGTTTTTACCTTCCTTAGTCATTCTTGCCGTAGATCTGTATCCTCTTTACCACATAGGCGGTTCACCTTTGAAAAAGCAATCTATCATATATCATTAGTCCCCTTGTTGAACCGTCGGGATGCTGTTGCTTCATAAACTCCGGTTTAGATAGATCTGCTTCCGGTTTAACATTGCACATATCAATGTACTTTGTAGATTTCATCATGGCCAAGAAAGTGTATGAGTGCAATTGGGTCCCTTCTCGCGTCACAGAGGATCAACTGGACGATTTAGTCCTGATTGGTGCCTTAGGCAGCAAAGACACCGTCCATTGGAGGGCTCCTGGCAAAGAATGCCCCCCCCCCACACCTCGAGAAGGAGAGGTTGTTATTTTCGTAGACCACTTAGCCCGGGGTTTTAAACCGCCCGGTTCTAAATTCTACCGGGATGTTCTAGCTGATTTCCAACTCCATCCGCAAGACACTGGCCCCAACTCTGTTACAAATATGTGCCACTTCCAAGTGCTCTGTGAGGTGTTCTTTCAAGAGGAGCCCACAGTGGAATTATTCAGAGATCTTTTCCATCTAAACCGCCGTACTGAGTTTACTGATGGCTCTAATACGGAGTTGGGTGGCATGGCTATTCAAAAAAGGAAAGAGGTCACCTACCCTCACGCCAAGCTGCACAGTCACCCCAAGGAGTGGAATCAGACATGGTTCTACTGCAAAGACACCTCCCCTGCTGGTGAGAATCCCTTGCCTGGATTTCGTCTGGAGCGGCTTAGCAATACCCATCCTTTTCCTCAATGATTGACTGCCCAGGAGAGAAGCAAATATGCTCCTCAGCTGTCAAAACTTAGGGCCTTTATGGCCAACGGTTTAACAGGGGTTGACCTTGCTCGCTGTTGGATATCATGGAGCATACTGCCCCTTAGTCAGCGCTCCGGTTTGATGTGTGAATATACTGATAGTGTGGATGACCCACTGCGACATTCAAGACTCCAGCTTTCTGGTGAAGAAATCACAGAGGCTGTGCGTAAGATACTGAATGAACCGGAGCACATCTGCGCTAGAACCGGCCTGCTTCCCTTCTGTGCCACCAACAAACCGCCAGCTATAAGAGTTTGATTTTTCTCTTTGCTGAATCTGTTATTGATATGTCTGGTCATTGTTTTTAATATCAGTGTCTGCATAACCAGGGCGATGATCCGTTTTGGAGCAAAAAGCTGCCGCAGGAGAAACCAGAGAAAACAGATAAACCGGAAAGAGCAACCCGGCAAAAAACTAAAGCTGTGAAGAAGACTGCCCACCGGAAAAGAACCACTGCATCTTCTAATCCGGCCCTTGATGACGAGGTGGATAATCTGGACTTTGAGGTAGAGCTTGACTCACTTGGTTTATTTTTCATGCATCTTATTGATGATGATATTTGTCAGGATGATGCCGAAGCCAGCCATGCGGATGTTGCAGAGGTAATTATTCTCTCTTCCGATTCAGAAACTTTGCCTTCACAAAAAATCCGTCAGGCAAACCGGAAAGTTAAATTTTCTCATCCTCTTGCTTATTTGGATCCTAAACTTCTTATGAAGACTCAACAACACGAAGCTCGCCGCACCACCCGGCACAGCGGCCAGGTAGTTACCTCCGCCGGTTTACCGAACAGTCCGGTTCGGAAACGTCATTCTGAGGTCTCTAATTCGCTTGTCAGTGCTTGTCCTAAAGCGGGCTGCTTTCGTCAACCTCTTAATCTGTCTGACTCCGATTATCAGGTTATTTCCCACTCATCTTCTGGCGAGTCGTCGGCTACTCAGCTCCCACCGCTCAAAATGGTGCTTGGGTAAGCTATATTTATTGTGATGTTTGTAGTATATTGCCTTAGAACATATGCTGTATTTAATTTTGTTATTCTTCTCAGGGCCAAACCCAGGCCGAGCAAGAAGGCCCGCCTGGATAAAGCGGCCGAAGAAGATGTCATTGTTGAACCAGGCACCACACCCAATCTTGAAGCGGCTATTCCTGAGGATATTCCCAATGATCCACCGCAGCCAGATGATGATCTTACTGCTGAGGAAATACCTACTGATACCTCAGGTCCTATCCATCAGCCCACAGGTTCCCTCCGGGTTGAAAGCTCCACCGGTCCCGCAAAACCTACTGACAAGCCCACAACTCCAGTGCAAACTGGCAGTACCGATGATGATGAAATTGTCATTACTGGCACTGGCCATACTGAGCCAAGCAATCCTGTCGGTTTATCCAAACATTCTGCCAAGGAAGAATTAGCTGCTTTTGGCAAAGGCAAGTGGAATGCTGATCTGACGGCTTACGCTGCTCTGAACGCCCAAGATATCCATTCCGGCTATCTGAACCGGCTGTATACCAGCCGTGACTATGAAACCGGTCTAGTTAACATGATGAAGGATAAATATGAGGTAACTTCCATATGCTCCTTCCTGCTTGCATGCTTTCATTCTTGCTGACTCTCCTAGCCCCTAAGGGCTGATTTGAAATATTTTTTCAAACCGGGACTTAATAATATGAATCTTGATGCTTTGAAATTTGCTGATGTAGTCCCCAAGGGCCGGTTCAACTTAGCGTAGTTAAACCGGTACTTTAAGTAATTGAAACTGCCGCATCAGAATACATACGATCAAATAGCCATTAGCCCCCAAGTGCCAAGTTGAATACTTGTATTGAGCTTGGGACTTTGTAAACAATTAAAAGATGAAGATCGAATATGCATTATCCCCCAAGTGCTAAGCGCATAAATTGTTATGTGGTTGGTACTTGAATCCTTCTACTGATTTGTTGAAACATATAACTGTATGCCTGCAGGCGGAGCTAAAGGCGAAAGAAAGCCAAGTCATCGATCTGCGAGAAAACCTGAAAACCCAACAGGCTGAAACCTCCAAGGAAAAAGAGGAATTGGCCAGTGCCTTAAGCGCCATGGAACAACTTAAGGAGAACTTCAAGAAGAAATGGGCGGATTGGGCCACTGAAAAGTCCGCTTTGATCAAATGAGCAGAGGATGCCGAGGCTGCACTGAAACCAGTGACGGATGAACTGACCAGCATAAAGCGGCACGTTCATGCCATGACCACTGCTATCTTTGGTAAGCCAGCTTGCCTTCTGAATTGGTTCTGCCTTCTTACAGAGTCGCCAGTTTATTAACCTTTTGTGGTATTTCAGGGACACGCATTGGTCACTTGGGGTCAGATGTGCGGAAGAAATTGAAAGCCGCCTATACCTTGGTTGAACAATTGTATACTGGTGCCCAGCGGATCATCTGTACCGTGTCTCATAACAAACCGGCGCCCACTTTGATTCAAGATACTTTGATGAAACTGTCAGTGCTTCCTGCCTGGGTTGAAGAGCTGAAGAAATCTGCTGCTCGAACCGGTGCAATCAATGCTTTAGTCCGGGCAAAAGCCTGGGTGCTGGATTTTGATCCTATTGAAGCGGCTCAGGGTTATCCCGGTTTGAAGGAAGACGGGTCAGAATTTGGTGAAGCGGATCTGCGAGCCATAAACCGGGAGGTACGTCCGCTAGCTTGTCAACTGGCTGAGGAAGCAGATTTGTCTCATTATCAAGCCCAATATGACAGCCAGAACAAGCGAATAGCTGCACCAATCCATGAATCGGAAAACCTGATCCCTCCAATCCGTAATCATACTTACGCTCCCGATATTGACCCGTCTTCGCTAATCCATGACGAAGCTGTTTTTCAAGCATTGATGGGAATTGACTGGACAACTGTGGATTTCCAGCCACTGGGTAGAGAAACGGAAGCTGAAGCGGTGCAGGATGACCCACAACCATCAGGCCAGGCTGGTGGCCAAGCTTAAACCGGAAGCCGGTTTTAAAACTGTCTCTCCTTTGTGAAAAACAATTATGTTATTATGGGCACCATGCTGCCTTGTAATAGGCTAGCTGATACTTTTGATGTTGATATGCCTTCGCGCATAACTTGTTCTTCCTGTGGTAATGAAATTTCTAAAATGCTTTCTAAAATAAGAAATTCGTTAAGTGCCACCGCGGTTGTACCGTCAGGCGGAATATGATGTTTGTATATATAAAGTCAAAACATCCAAAACAAAATTTTAAGTATATGATCAAAAAAATTTTGAGATACATAATACCTGCCACCATTGAGTGTGAAGTTGGCTTGGCCAACCTTGAAGCGGAGCTTTTGCAAACCCACACTGTTGGAGGAAATAACAACTCCTGTATATGTATATTACACTGGTTACCATGTAAACCGTGCCGGGTTATAATGAACACCGTGTTACTCCATAAGAGGATGTTAATAACAAGGATCAAACCGGACAAATAGTCTCCGGATTGACGTGAACTGTGTTTTGTCAATTGATTGGTTAAAAAACTTTGTCGGTTTAAAGAACACAATAAAAAGCAAAAACCCCCCTTCAAAGAAAAGTATGAAGCAAAAGCAACGACAAAAACGTTTGCCAAAAAAGATTTATTTAAGCTGATCAAATGGCGTAACCATGACCAAACACGACCAAGCTCCCGTTAGGTGTAACTATGGTTCTAGTTAGCCAGATCCCCAAGTGATTCTTGTGGCATTTATGCCGACCAAATGGCGTGGTCATGGTTCGGGTTCGACCAAGCCCCCAAGTGATTCTGTGGCCTTAGGCCGATCAAGAGGCATGATTGGTTCAGACATGACCAAGTCCCCAAGTGATCTGGTGGCTTTCGCCTATCAAGAGGCATGGTATTGGTTCGGACACGACCAATCCTCCAAGTGATATAACACGATGCTTTTAGCAAAGCGAACTCAAGGGGTAAACCGGAGGCCGTTTTAGAGCAACTCCGTGTAACCTCACATGATGTAAAAGAACAGATACCCCGCTTTAGCTGAGGTTCCGGTTTATTATACTTAATCATAATATATACATTGTATGTACATAAGTATAGCCAATGGCTCAGGTATAGTAAGGCCGAAGATGAGCTATATTCCACGGCCTGTTAGTCTCTTCCTCTGATGTACGTGAGTCCTTATGCTCTCGGATATCGATCAGATAGTACGACCCGTTGTGCAGATTCTTGCTGACCACGAAAGGCCCCTCCCAAGGTGGGGATAGCTTATGCATATCAGTCTAATCTTGGATGAGCCGAAGCACTAAATCTCCTTCCTGGAAGGCTCTGGTTCTGACTCGGCGACTGTGATAACAACGAAGATCCTGCTGGTAAATCGCCGACCGGGCGGCTGCGATGTCACGCTCTTCATCCAACCGGTCCAAAGCATCTTGCCGTGCTGTCTCGTTGTCTGCTTCAACATAAGCCGTGACACGAGGTGAGTCATGACGGATATCGCTGGGGAGAACCGCCTCCGCTCCATAAACCATGAAGAACGGTGTGTATCCTGTTGATCTGTTGGGTGTTGTATTGATGCTCCATAACACAGATGGTAATTCTTCTACTCAACAACCCGGCGTTCTCTGCAAAGGAACCATGAGCCGGGGCTTGATGCCTCTCAAGATCTCTTGATTAGCTCTTTCTTCTTGACCATTGGACTGTGGATGTGCCACTGATGAAACGTCGAGCCGGATGTGCTCCCGTTCGCAGAACTCCTTCATAGCACCTTTGGATAAATTGGTACCATTATCTGTGATAATACTGTGCGGAAAGCCAAACCGGAAAATCACCTTTTTGATGAACTGAACCGCCTTGGCCGCATCACACTTGCTAACAGGTTCTTCCTCCACCCACTTTGTAAACTTGTCCACCGCCACCAGGAGGTGGGTCTTCTTATCTTTGGACCTTTTGAAAGGCCCAACCATATCCAGCCCCCAAGTCGCAAACGGCCAAGTAATTGGAATCATCCTCAATTCTTGAGCCGGTACATGAGCACGTCTTGAAAACCTTTGGCAACCATCACATCGTCTGACCAGATCCTTCGCATCAGCATGAGCAGTTAACCAATAGAAACCATGGCGAAACGCTTTAGCCACCAGAGACTTTGAACCGGCGTGGTGACCACAATCTCCTTCGTGGATCTCCCGCAAAATTTCACGGCCTTCTTTAGGAGACACGCAACGTTGAAAAGCTCCTGATACACTGCAATGATGCAACTCACCGTTGATGACAGCCATGGACTTGGATCGCCGGATTATCTGCCGGGCCAGAATCTCATCTTCTGGCAACTCGCCCCGGTTCTTGTACGCCAGATAAGGAAGCGTCCAATCCGGAATAACATGAAGAACTGCCACCAATTGAGCCTCCGGATCAGGAATGGCCAAATCCTCTTCACCAGGGATCTTCACCGACGGGTTGTGCAGCACATCCATAAAAACATTGGGTGGGACCGGTTTGCGCTGAGAGCCCAGCCGGCTTAAAGCGTCCGCCGCTTCATTTTTCCGCCGGTACACATGGTCCACCTGATAGCCTCTGAAATAACCTGCAACAATATCCACCTCACGACGATATGCTGCCATGAGTGGGTCCTTGGAGTCCCAAGTGCCAGACACTTGCTGAGCCACAAGGTCCGAATCACCGAAGCACTTAACTCGACTTAGATTCATCTCCTTAGCCATCCGAAGACCATGGAGCAAGGCTTCATACTCAGCTGCATTGTTAGTACAAGGGAACATTAAACGGAGAACATAGCAAAACTTATCACCTCGTGGGGAAGTTAATATGACTCCAGCCCCCGAGCCTTCCATCTGCCTGGATCCATCAAAATGGATGGTCCAATACGTATGATCCGGCTTTTCTTCAGGTGCTTGCATTTCCATCCAATCATTGATGAAATCAACAAGTGCTTGAGACTTAATCGCTGTCCGAGGCACATATTTCAAACCATACGGCCCCAGCTCTATAGCCCACTTTGCAATCCGGCCAGTTGCTTCCCGGTTCTGGATGATATCTCCCAAAGGAGCAAAACTGACCACCGTAATTGGGTGCCCTTGGAAGTATTGCTTAAGCTTCCGGCTTGCCATAAAAACTCCGTACACCAGCTTCTGCCAATGCGGATACCTTTGCTTGGACTCAATGAGTACCTCGCTGATATAATAGACCGGACGTTGAACCAGATGCTCCTTACCTGCCTCCTTTCGTTCCACCACAATAGCCACGCTGACCGCACGAGCATTAGCAGCAACATATAGCAGTAACGGCTCCTTGTCAATGGGAGCGGCGAGCACAGGCGGATTGGCCAATTGCCGCTTTAAGTCCTCAAATGCTTCATCAGCAGTAGAACTCCAGACGAACTGATCCGTCTTCTTCAACATCTGATACAAAGGGATCGCCTTCTCACCCAAGCGGATGATAAACTGGCTTAACGCGGCAATCTGGCTTGCCAGGCGTTGAACATCATTGATACACTTCGGTTTAGCCAGGGAGGTGATGGCTGTGATCTTCTCCGGATTAGCCTCAATTCCCCTGTTGGACACCAGAAAACCCAATAACTTGCCCGCCGGTACACCAAAGACACACTTGTCCGGATTAAGCATCATCTTGTACGTCCTTAGGTTATCAAAGGTTTCCTTCAAATCATCAACCAGAGTCTCCTTCTCCCTGGATTTAACCACGATATCATCCACGTAAGCATGTACATTACGGCCAATCTGCTTGTGAAGACAATTTTGTACACACCGTTGATAAGTTGCCTGGGCACTTTTGAGCTCAAAGGGCATAGACACATAGCAGAAGGCTCCAAAGGGAGTTATGAATGCCGTCTTCTCCTGGTCCTTAACTGCCATTTTGATATGATGATAGCCAGAATATGCATCCAAAAAACTTAAACGCTCACAACCCGCTGTAGCATCAATGATTTGATCAATACGGGGGAGGGCAAAAGGATCTGCTGGACAAGCTTTATTAAGATCTGTGTAATCCACACACATACGCCAGGTGTCGTTTTTCTTAAGGACTAGCACCGGATTGGCAAGCCACTCAGGGTGAAAAACTTCAACAATAAAACCAGCTGCTAAGAGCCTGGCTACCTTTTCCCCAATCGCCTTGCGTCTTTCTTCGTTAAACCGGCGGAGGAACTGTTTCACCGGTTTGTATTTAGGATCCACATTAAGTGTGTGCTCAGCGAGTTGCCTCGGTACACCTGGCATGTCAGAGGGCTTCCATGCAAAAATGTCCCGATTCTCATGGATGAACTCGATGAGCGCGCTTTCCTATTTCGGATCCAAGTTGGCACTAATGCTGGACTGCTTGGACGAATCGCCAGGCACGAAGTCAACAAGCTTAGTTTCTGCTGCCGATTTGAACTTCAGGGCCGGATCATGCTCCGTAGTTGGCTTCTTCAACGGAGTCATGTCCGCCGGATCAACATTGTCTTTATAGTACTTCAACTCCTCGGTGGCACAAACCGACTCTGCATAAGCTGCATCTCCTTCCTCGCATTCCAAAGCGATTTTGCGGCTTCCGTGAACCATTATTGTCCCCTTGTGACCCGGCATCTTGAGCTGCAAATACACATAACAGGGCCGAGCCATAAACTTGGCGTATGCCGGACGCCCAAACAGGGCATGATATGGACTTTGGATTTTCACCACTTCAAACGTTAATGTCTCCGATCTGGAATCATGATCATCCCCAAAGGCCACTTCAAGAGCTATCTTACCAACGGGATATGCTGATCTGCCAGGCACTACACCGTGGAATACTGTATTGGACGGTTTGAGATTCTTATCTGTAAGTCCCATACGACAGATGGTCTCATAGTATAGGATGTTAATGCTGCTCCCTCCATCCATGAGCACCTTGGTGAACTTATAACCTCCCACTTGAGGCGCCACCACCAGAGCCAACTGACCCGGATTATCGACCTGGAGTGGGTGATCCTCTCTGCTCCATATGATTGGCTGTTCAGACCAACGTAGATAACGGGGTGTGGCCGGTTCAACAGAGTTGACTGCCCGCCTCTGAACCTTCCGGTCTCGCTTGTCCAAGCTAGTGGTAAAGACATGGTACTGCCCATTACTCAACTGCTTTGGGTTGCTTTGGTAACCTGACTGTTGCTGCTGTTGGTTGTAACCACCCTGGTTGTTCTGACTATTTTGACCATTATGTCCGCCCGGATTACCATTAAATCCTGAACCGGAACTTCCTCCACCGTAACCTGGCCTGGACCCTGAGCCACCGCCAGATCCGTGATCATACCGGAAATTATTAGAATTCTTGAACTCCTGCATTATAAAGCAATCCTTCCAAAGGTGGTTTGTTGGCTCCTCCTTCGTCCCATGTCTTGGACAGGGCTGGCTTAGCAGATAGTTCAGGCGGTTTGGGTTGGGGTTGGGCGCTCCACTATGTTTTTTCGGCCTACCCTTGCGCCGTTGGCCATTGTCCTATACGTTGGTATTAGCCACAAAATCCATGTTGCCATCCGCTTTACGCTTGCCTCCTCCGCCATTGCCTATCCAGTCATGCTGCTGACCTTTGGAGCTGTTGTTCTTCTTCCCCTTCCCTGTCTTGTCATCATCAGATTCGGGATCCTTGGTACTATCAGAATCAGCATATTTTACCAAAGCGGCCATGAGGGTCCCCATGTCGGTGCAATGACACTTCATCCGTCCCAATTTCAACTTTAGGGGCCCAAACCGGCAGTTGCCTTCTAGGGTTAATACTGCGGTGTCAGTGTTGATGCGGTCTGAGGAGTGCAACACTTGTGAAACCCGGCGTACCCAATGAGTCGTTGACTCTCCTTCCTCCTGGACGCATGCAGCTAAGTCCACTATCGACATAGGCTGTTTACAGGTATCCTTGAAATTGTTGATAAACCGTGCTCATAATTGGGCCCATGAACTGATAGAATTAGCGGGCAAGCTTTTTAACCAAGTACGGGCCGTTCCTTCAAGCATCATGGTGAAGTATTTCGCAGACGCCGTGTCATCCACATCAAGCATCTCCATGGCCATCTCATAGCTCTCTACCCATGTCTCTGGTGGCTGATCCGCCGTATAATTTGGTACCTTGCGTGGGCCTTTGAAATCCTTGGGCAAACGCACGTTGCGTAAAGCGGGAACGAGGCAAGGCACCCCCAAAGAACTAGAAGTAACACCAGGTTCGATCGAAATGGTTGGACGAACCGGCGTGAGCCTGATGCTGTGCGGCTAACTCGTCCTCCCTACGCGCTCGGGCCCGGTTCACCACTTCCTGAGCGTCATCAGCACCACCCGTCGGGTTGTTACCACGGGGTGCTCCACGTCGTTCATTACTCGACACTGCTGGTTCATCCATATGTCTGCTATAGCTCCGGCTTGGACGGGGGGTCGAGTGGATTCGGTCGCGGCTGTACGAGTACGTCTCTTGTTGGGCCAAAGCTGTCTTCAGAAGTTCCTTGACCTGTTGCCTCTCTACTGCTTGTGGCGAGTCACCTTAAACTGGAATGGCTTCCAGTCGTGCAGCAGCGGCAACAAGATTGTCCATTGGGTTGGAGTAGTGACCCGGAGGTGTTAAAGCATCCCGAGGTATAACAGTGTTTTGACGAGGCGGGTCCATCTGACGGGGCTGAACCGGTGCACCGGTCCCAGGGGCTTCTGCCCGGTTCCCCTCCAGCGGATTACTGGCTCTTGGTCCTAGAGTGTTGAAAAGGTCTATGGCCTCGAAAACCGGAGGTAAGTGGGACCGGTGCTTCCTCCTCATGACTTCATGCGACGCGCTCTGATCCAACATAAGCCTGTAGGCCTGTGCGTCTAAAGCGACCCGCTCTGCGGCCATCCTGGTGTCCTCAGCCGCCAGATCCGTTTTGGCCTGGGTGATTTGTTCCTTTACCTTTGCAATCTCCGTGTTGTGAGCGTCCTGATTTGGCGGATTAACTTCTGCCATAAGCACAGCCAACGCATCAAATAGTTCTGATAGAACCTGAGCCGGTGGGCGCACAGGGCCTCCCGCCCCGGCAACCGTTGCCGCTGCTGAACCAGAGATCGTTGCCGCGGCTGTCGAAGAGTGAAGCGCTGCTTGTGTTCCGGTCATGAATATTCCAACCCGGTTAGGCAGATCAGAGGGGTCCGGAATACTGTCGCCATCGGAACAGCTCTCAATCCGGCCATCTTGTAGCTGATAAAGAGATTCGGTTTCTCCGGTCGATGATTCGTCACCGGAACGAACGGCAGTCGCCCCGCAAAGCTCCGATCCATCCTCATAACTCCCTCCATGGATCATTCCCACGAAGGCATGCTTCATGGCCGGTTTAATCCGGGCGGATCACGTACGCTGAGCCGTCTCGACGAGGTCAGTGCAGATGTCCGGCTCAGGGCCCGGTTCACCGATCTTGCCAATGAAAACGTGAATGCTACCAAAGGGGACCCGGTACCCGTACTCAATTGAGCCGGCCTCGGGGCCCCAGCCCGCGTCGTCGATGTAGAGTTTGCCGCGATGAGTCTTAGTCATCCGGCCTACAGCGTAGCCCTCGAGTCCTTCAAAGCGGCCCTCCAAGAACCGTAAACCATTGTGCGATAGCCCCACGGTGGGCGCCAACTGTCGTGGTTTTGTCACGACAGTTGTCCTAGAGAAAGGACTTAGTCGTGGAGCCATCACTACGGGTTAGCTTGAAGGGGTTAAAGCAGACACAAGGACGCAAGAAAGTTTATACTAGTTCGGCCCCTTCGATGAAGGTAAAAGCCTACGTCTAGTTGTGATGGAATTGATGGGTGTTTCGATAACTAGGGAGCAAATAAGCTTCGCCTATGTCTCGAGTTGTTGTCTCTCCCTCAACCGCCTCCGGGTTGTCCCCTTATATACATGGGGACGCCCGTCGGTTCATAGAGTCCCGATACCGGCTCATAGATGCGTCCGGTTCGGTCTCCACTATTCCTAACCTATAACACAAGTTACATACCGACGCCGGTTTATAGCTATAGGCCTTAAACCGATTATGGGCCTTTAGCCCTCATCTGCCCTCATGGGCTTTTATCACACTCAACTACTGATGAAGTTAATCCGACTTGTCCTGGCCGGTTTACGCCCAGTAGTAATATCCCCAACAGAAGGTGATTGGTGTTGAGATACCGGTGCAGGAACTGGGGTTGTACTATTCGCCGCCACCAAGGCCGCCGCGGACCACGTTAGGGATGTACCTGTATCGAGTGTTCGTGCATGTCAAAGAAGTGGTCAATCCATCAATCGAAGTCCTGCCGCCGCCACTGGTGCCAGGGTCCGTCGACGACGTCCATTACAGGAGTCAACGTCAGACTTTCCCCGTGTTGCTCGGAATGATGGATGGCACAGGGCCTACTCCATTGCGCGGCGGAGGCCACTGCTTCTTTGGGAGAAGAGGCAGGGCTGGCTGCTTGGATGTGCTCTAATTTGAGGTAACAGCTGAATCTTGTCAGATACTAGTTATATCCGAGCTATGGGTGTGAAGCACTGATATGCCAGTACATTTGATTGTGACCTGTTCTAATTTTGTACCTGAACTTTTTTTAGAAAGGGTTGTACGTCAACTTAATGTGCTAGCAGAACTTATTGTGTTGTCTGTCTGTTTTCTTTGCACAACATTCAAGATATTTCTCTGTCATTGATAAAGACGATGAACCGTTATGTACGACTTTGTTGGTTTCAACATAGCCCTTCCCGTAGCGATCCACTGCTTCCATCCTAATTGTGCCGCCTGCGTGAAATTTTTGTATGCAAGTTCAGTGTGCTATGATGTTCTATATGATTGTGTCAACTATATAAGTTTTTACTGAGCATCAGCAATGCATATGGCTGAAAGATGTATTTACGAGCATCGGCCGATGGGTCTCTCTCTCTCTGTCTCTCTCTCTCTCTCTCACACACACATGCACACACACACGCACAAGAGGGACCCGTTGAATTATTTATTTGCTCGTGACAACTTTTAATTAGATTCCACTGTAATCTAACTTTTTTCTTAAGTTATTAATTGAGCTCAGTGACTTCAAAAAGTTGTACAGAAGCCTTGTTTGGGCCTTTCCGGCGTCGCTGAATGTGGGCTGAGTTACCATGTTAGGTTGTACTGTACTACACAGGCCTTTTTTCGCTATTTTTTTAAATAATAATTTTTTTATTAATTTTCATAAATATTACGCTGGGTAATTTTTTTTCAAAAATAATACACCGTCGGCCCGCTGCAGGCCGACTGGGCCTAGTCGGCCCACAGCCGGCCGATTGGGTTCTAGTCGGCCTACAGCTGGCCGACTGGCCCCTGTCGGCCCACTGTGGGCTGATTGGGTCCTGTCGGCCCACTGTGGGTCGACTAGAGCTAATTAGCTCGCTGTGGGCTAATTGTTTTTGCAAAAGTGTTAATCATGTATTTAAAAAATATGTGTATTGTGACCTCCTCTGCTCGCTGTGGGCCCACTGTTGACTAAAAAAATTTCTTTTAAAAAGTGTTAATCATGTATTTAAAAAATATGTGTATTGTGACCTCCTCCGCTCGCTGTGGGCCCACTGTTGAGTAAAAATATGTTTTAAAAAGTGTTAATCATGCATTTAAAAATTGTTAAATGTGTGTATAAAAAATGTTCCTTATCTATACAAATTTTTTTAAATGTGTGCATAAAAATAGCTTTTTTTTCAACATCAACAATGCAACTGGGCCGACAGTTGTACACAATATCCGGGTCAACTTGTTATTCTCCGCCCCGCCGGGCTGCAAACTTTCCTAGGAGGTATGCATTAGGCTTAACAAGAAAATGGACTTTAAGAAATAATAAATGGGATGTAATTATAATAACTGGACAATTACTATGCACCAAACACGTAATTAGTTTGAAAATATATTATTTTCGGAATTTGAGAATTTTAATTTCATTACTTGTTGCGCGCGCAATATTTCGTTGGATTTTAACGTAATACAACTTTATTTTGAAATTATATTTAACCTGGCTAGAAATTTCGGATAAAAATATTTCGGATCCTATCAAAATGTGGGATTTTTTTTTGAATTCTGTTTTGAGCGGTTGTTTGAAATTATTAATCATTGTCCTAGCTAGAAGTTCGGCTGTACTTTTAACAAACTGTAAATGGGCTATAGTAAATTCCATTAGAATTAAAAAATGGGCTGTATATTCTTACAAATCGAAAATGGGCTATATGTTCTCTGCCAAATCCGAGCTGTGGGCTGATACGTCTCCAACGTATCTATAATTTTTGATTGCTCCATGCTATATTATCTACTGTTTTGGACTATATTGGGCTTTATTTTCCACTTTTATATTATTTTTGGGAGTAACCTATTAACCGGAGGCCCAGCCCAGAATTGCTGTTTTTGCCTATTTCAGTGTTTCGAAGAAACAGAATATCAAACGGAGTCCAAAGAGAAAAATCCTTTTTGGAACGTGATTTTCTTCTCGGATAAGACCCAGGAGACTTGGACCCTACTCCAAGAAGTATCGGAGGCGGTCAGGAGGGTAGGCCCCCCCCCCTACAGGGCGCGCCCCCTGCCTCGTGGGCCCCTCGGTGCTCCACCGACGTACTCCTTCCTCCTATATATACACACGTACCCCCAAACAATCAGAACAAGGAGCCAAAAACCTAATTCCACCGCCGCAACTTTCTGTATCCATGAGATCCCATCTTGGGGCCTGTTCCGGAGCTCCGCTCGAGAGGGCCGTCATCACGGAGGGCTTCTACATCATCATAGCCCCTCCGATGAAGTGTGAGTAGTTTACCTCAGACCTTCGGGTCCATAGTTAGTAGCTAGATGGCTTCTTCTCTCTTTTTGGATCTCAATACAATGTTCTCCCCCTCTCTTGTGGAGATCTATTCGATGTAATCTTCTTCTTTTGCGGTGTGTTTGTTGAGATCAATGAAATTGTGGGTTTATGATCAAGTCTATCTATGAACAATATTTGAATCTTCTCTGAATTCTTTTATGTATGATTGGTTATCTTTGCAAGTCTCTTCGAATTATCCATTTGGTTTGGCCAACTAGATTGGTAGTTCTTGCCATGGGAGAAGTGCTTAGCTTTGGGTTCGATCTTGCGGTGTTCTTTCCTAGTGACAGAAGGGGCAGCAAGACACGTATTGTATCGTTGCCATCGAGGATTACAAGATGGGGTTTATTTCATATTGCATGAATTTATCTCTCTACATCATGTCATCTTGCTTAAAGCGTTACTCTGTTTTTAACTTAATACTCTAGATGCATGCTGGATAGCGGTCGATGAGTGGAGTAATAGTAGTAGATGCAGAATCGTTTCGATCTACTTGTCACGGACGTGATGCCGATATACATGATCATGCCTAGATATTCTCATAACTATGCTCAATTCTATCAATTGCTCAACAGTAATTTGTTCACCCACCGTAGAAAACTTATGCTCTCGAGAGAAGCCACTAGTGAAACCTATGGCCCCCGGGTCTATTGTCATCATATCAATCTCCATCACTTTAATCTTGTTTTGTTTTTTTACTTTGTCTTTTACTTTTCACTTTGCATCTTTATATCAAAAATACCAAAAATATTATCTATCGGATCTCACTTCCGTAAGTGACCGTGAAGGGATTGATAACCCCTAATCACGTTGGTTGCGTTGAGCTCTTTGTGTTGTGTAGGTACGAGGGACTTGCGTGTGGCCTCCTACTAGATTGGTACCTTGGTTCTCAAAAACTGAGGGAAATACTTACGCTACTCTGCTGCATCATCCCTTCCTCTTCAAGGAAAACCAACACAAGCTCAAGACGTAGCAAGAAGGATTTCTGGCACCGTTGCCGGGGAGTCTACGCAAAAAGTCAACATACCAAGTACCCATCACAATCCCTATCTCCCGCATTACATTATTTGCCATTTGCCTCTCGTTTTCCTCTCCCCCCAATTCACCCTTGCCGTTTTATTCGCCCTCTCTCTCCCTATCCTCCCTCTCTATTTGCTTTTGCCCATTTGCTTTTGTTTGCTCGTGTGTTAGATTGCTTGTTTGTCGCGATGGCTCAAGATACTACCAAATTGTGTGACTTCACCAATACCAACAATAATGATCTTCTTAGCACTCCGATTGCTCCTCTTGCCAATATTGAATCTTGTGAAATCAATACTGCTTTGTTGAATCTTGTTATGAAATATCAATTCGCCGGCCTTCCTAGTGAAGATGCCGCTACTCATCTGAATAGCTTCATTGATTTATGTGATATGCAAAAGAAAAAAGATGTCGATAATGATGTCGTTAAATTGAAGCTATTTCCTTTTTCGCTTAGAGATCGTGCTAAAGCTTGTTTTTCGTCTTTGCCTAAAAATAGTATTGATTCTTGGAACAAGTGCAAAGATGATTTTATCTCTAAGTATTTTCCTCCCGCTAAGATCATCTCTGTTAGAAACATTATTATGAATTTTAAGCAACTTGATCATGAACATGTTGCACAAGCTTGGGAGAGAGTGAAATTAATGATACATAATTGCCCTACTCATGGTTTAAATTTGTGGATGATTATACAAACTTTTTATGCCGGATTGAATTTTACTTCTAGAAATCTTTTAGTTTCAGCCGCGGGAGGAACTTTTATGGAAATCACTTTAGGAGATGCTACTAAACTCCTAGATAATATTATGGTTAATTATTCTCAATGGCATACTGAAAGATCTTCTAATAGAAAAGTGCATGCGATAGAAGAAATCAATGTTTTGAGTGGAAAGATGGATGAACTTATGAAATTATTTGCTACTAAGAGTGTTTCTTCTTATCCTAATGATATGCCTTTGTCTACCTTGATTGAGAATAACAATGAATCTATGGATGTGAATTTTGTTAGTAGGAATAATTTTGGTAACAACGCTTATAGAGGGAATTTTAATCCTAGGCCTTATCCTAGTAATCCTTCTAATAATTATGGGAATTCCTACAACAACTCTTATGGAAATTATAATAAGATGCCCTCTGATTTTGAATCTAATATTAAAGAATTTATTTCTTTGCAAAAGAATTTTAATGCTATGATTGAAGAATAATTGCTTAAGATTGATGATTTGGCTGGGAACGTTGATAGAATTGCTCTTGATGTTGATGCTTTGAAACTTAGATCTATTCCACCTAAGCATGATATTAATGAGTCTCTAAAAGCCATGAGAATTTCAATTGATGAGTGTAAAGAAAGAACCGCTAGGATGCATGCTTCCAAAGATGCCTTTATTAAAGCGTGTTCTTCTAATTCTTATGAAAATCAAGATGAAGATCTAAAAGTTATTGATGTGTCCCCTATCAAATCTTTGTTTTGCAATATGAATCTTGATGAAACTAAATATGATCTTCCTTTACCTAGAAGGCATTCCAAAAATTCGAAGTATTTAGATCTTTATGATGAAATTGACGAAAGTGGGATTGAAAGAAATAAAAATTTAGATGTTGCTAAACCCACAATATTGGATTTCAAGGAATTTAATTATGAAAGTTGCTCTTTGATTGATTGTATTTCTTTGTTGCAATCCGTGCTAAATTCTCCGCATGCTTATGGTCAAAAGAAAGCCTTCACTGAACATATTGTTGATGCCTTGATGCAATCTTATGAAGAAAAACTTGAGTTGAAAGTCTCTATCCCTAGAAAACTCTATGATGAGTGGGAACCAACTATCAAAATTAAAATTAAAGATCATGAGTTTTATGCTTTGTGTGATTTGGGTGCTAGTGTCTCCACTATCCCCAAAACTTTGTGTGATTTGTTAGATTTCCGTGATCTTGATGATTTTTTTGACAAAAAGACTGTAGAGGAACCCCCTACAGTATAATTGGTGCAACAAACCCAACTTGCAAGTACCATGCCTTGAACCTGGGTGGGTGGGAAGGCATCAACCCCTTCGCACCACTAGGCTATGCCTTAGTCTGCGCGATCTTGATGATTGCTCTCTAAACTTGCATCTTGCGGATTCCACTATTAAGAAACCTATGGGAATAATTAATGATTTTCTTATTGTTGCAAATAGGAATTATGTGCCTGTATATTTCATTTTTCTTGATATAGATTGCAATCCTTCTTGCCCTATTATTCTTGGTAGACCTTTCCTTTGATTATTGATATGAAGGAAGGGAATATTAGATTCCAATTTCCATTAAAAAAGGGCATGGAACACTTTCCAAGAAAGAAAATAAAATTGCCATATGAAACCATCATGAGATCCACTTATGGATTGCCTTCCAAAGATGGCAATACCTAGATCTATCCTCGCTTTTATGCCTAGCTAGGGGCGTTAAACGATAGCGCTTGTTGGGAGGCAACCCAATTTTATTTTTTGTTTTTTGTGTTTTTCTTCCGTTAAGGAATAAATAACCCATCTACGCTCTGTTTGGATGTGGTTTTGTGTTTTAATTAGTGTTTGTGCCAAGCTAGACCTATTGGATCTTCTTGGATGATAGTTATTTGATCTTGCTGTAATTTCCAGAAACTTTGCGTTCAGTGCCCGAATTACTAAAAATCATCAGAACGTGATAAAATACTTATTACAATTTCTTCTGATCAATAAAAAAATTATCTAGGTCATCTAATTTTGGTAGATTTTTTGGAGTTCTAGAAGTTTGCGTTAGTTACAGATTACTACAGACTGTTCTGTTTTTGACAGATTCTGTTTTTCGTGTGTTGTTTGCTTATTTTGACGAATCTATGGTTAGTAAAATAGTTTATAATCCATAGAGAAGTTGGAATACAGTAGGTTTAACACCAAAATAAATAAAGAATGAGTTCATTACAGTACCTTGAAGTGTTTTTATGTTTTCTTTCTCTAACGGAGCTCACGAGATTTCTATTGAGTTTTGTGTTGTGAAGTTTTCAAGTTTTGGGTGAGTTCTTTTGATGGATTATGGAACAAGGAGTGGCAAGAGCCTAAGATTGGGGATGCCCATGGCACCCCCAAGATAATCCAAGGACACCAAAAATTCAAAGCTTGGGGATGCCCCGGAAGGCATCCCCTCTTTCGTCCACTTCCATCGGTAATTTACTTGGAGCTATATTTTTATTCACCAACATGATATGTGTTTTGCTTGGAGCGTATTGTATTATTTGTGTCTTTGTTTGTTAGTGTGCCACAATCATCCTTGCTGTAAACACCTTTTGAGAGAGTCATCTATGAATTAAAATTTGATAGAATACTCTATGTGCTTCACTTATATCTTTTGAGCTATGTAGTTTTGCTCTACGTGCTTCACTTATATCTTTTGAGCGTTATAATTTTGCTCTATGTGCTTCACTTAGATCTTTTAGAGCACGGTGGTGGTTTGTTTTAAAGAAACTATTGATCTCTCATGCCTCACTTAAATTATTTTGAGAGTCTTAATAGCATGGTAATTTGCTTAATATAAATATGCTTGGTGTTCAAGATATGTGAAATTTTCTTTTGAGTGCATTGAATACTAAGAGAAGATTGAAGCATGATAATTGTTTTGAGATATGGAGGTGATAATATTAGAGTTATGCTAGTTTAGTAGTTGTGAATTTAAAGAATACTTGTGTTAAAGTTTGTGATTCCCGTAGCATGCACGTATGGTGAACTATTATGTGATGAAGTCGGAGCATAATTTATTTATTGATTGTCTTCCTTATGAGTGGCGGTCGGGGACGAGCGATGGTCTTTTCCTACCAATCTATCCCCCTAGGAGCATGCGCGTAATACTTTGCTTTGATAACTTCCAGATTTTTGCAATAAGTATATGAGTTCTTTATGACTAATGTTGAGTCCATGGATTATATGCACTTTTTCCCATCCTTCCACCATTGCTAGCCTCTCTAATACCGCGCACCTTTCGCCAGTATCATACACCCACCATATACCTTCCTCAAAAAAGCCACCATAGCTACCTATCATGGCATTTCCATAGCCATTCCGAGATATATTGCCATGCAACTTTCCACCGTTCCGTTTATTATGACACGCTCCATCATTGTCATATTGCTTAGCATGATCATGTAGTTGACATCGTATTTGTGGCAAAGCCACCATTCATAATTCTTTCATACGTGTCACTCATGAGTCATTGCATATCCCGGTACACCGCCAGAGGCATTCATATAGAGTCATATTTGTTCTAAGTATCGAGTTGTAATTGTTGAGTTGTAAGAAAAATAAAAGTGTGATGATCATCATTTTCTAGAGCATTGTCCCAAGTGAGGAAAGGATGATGGAGACTATGATTCCCCCATAAGTCGGGATGAGACTCCGGATGAAAAAAAAGAGGCCATAAAAAAAGAGAAATGGCCCAAATAATAAAAAAATGAGAGAAAAAGAGAGAAGGGACAATGTTACTATCCTTTACCACACTTGTGCTTCAAAGTAGCACCATGATCTTCATGATAGAGAGTCTCTCGTTATGTCACTTTCAT
The DNA here is from genome assembly GCF_056163025.1 of Triticum urartu. NCBI lineage: Eukaryota > Viridiplantae > Streptophyta > Magnoliopsida > Poales > Poaceae > Triticum > Triticum urartu. The sequence continues at coordinate 27,980,009 of NC_141876.1, forward strand.
ATACTAGTGGGAATTTTTCATTATAGAACTTGGCTTGTATATTCCAATGATGGGCTTCCTCAAATTGCCCTAGGTCTTCGTGAGCAAGCGAGTTGGATGCACACCCACTTAGTTTCTTTTGATGAGCTTTCATATACTTATAGCTCTAGTGCATCCGTTGCATGGCAATCCCTACTCACTCACATTGATATCTATTGATGGGCCTCTGCATAGCCCGTTGAAATGCCTAGTTGATGTGAGACTATCTTCCCCTCTTTTTGTCTTCTCCACAACCACCCTTCTATTCCACATAGTGCTATGTCCATGGCTCACGCTCATGTATTGCGTGAAGATTGAAAAAGTTAGAGTATGAAACAATTGCTTGGCTTGTCATCGGGGTTGTGCATGATTTAAATACTTTGTGTGGTGAATATAGAGCATAGCCAGACTATATGATTTTGTAGGGATAACTTTCTTTGGCCATGTTATTTTGAGAACACATAATTACTTTATTAGTATGCTTGAAGTGTTATTATTCTTTATGTCAATATGAACTTTTGTCTTGAATCTTTCTAATCTGAATATCCATACCACAATTAAGAAATTTTGCATTGAAATTATGCCAGGTAGCACTCCACATCAAAAATTCTCTTTTTATCATTTACCTACTCGAGGACGAGCAGGAATTAAGCTTGGGGATGCCTGATACGTCTCCAACGTATCTATAATTTTTGATTGCTCCATGCTATATTATCTACTGTTTTGGACTATATTGGGCTTTATTTTCCACTTTTATATTATTTTTGGGAGTAACCTATTAACCGGAGGCCCAGCCCAGAATTGTTGTTTTTTGCCTATTTCAGTGTTTCGAAGAAACAGAATATCAAACGGAGTCCAAACAGAAAAAATTCTTTTTGGAACGTGATTTTCTTCTCGGATAAGACCCAGGAGACTTGGACCCTACTCCAAGAAGTACCAGAGGCGGTCACGAGGGTAGGGGGCGCCCCCCTCCTACAGGGCGCGCCCCCTGCCTCGTGGGCCCCTCGGTGCTCCACCGACGCACTCCTTCCTCCTATATATACCCACGTACCCCCAAACGATCAGAACAAGGAGCCAAAAACCTAATTCCACCGCCGCAACTTTATGTATCCATGAGATCCCATCTTGGGGCCTGTTCCGGAGCTCCTCCGGAGAGGGCCGTCGTCACGGAGGGCTTCTACATCATCATAGCCCCTCCGATGAAGTGTGAGTAGTTTACCTCAGACCTTCGGATCCATAGTTAGTAGCTAGATGGCTTCTTCTCTCTTTTTGGATCTCAATACAATGTTCTCCCCCTCTCTTGTGGAGATCTATTCGATGTAATCTTCTTCTTTTGCGGTGTGTTTATTGAGACCGATGAATTGTGGGTTTATGATCAAGTCTATCTATGAACAATATTTGAATCTTCTCTGAATTCTTTTATGTATGATTGGTTATCTTTGCAAGTCTCTTCGAATTATCCGTTTGGTTTGGCCAACTAGATTGGTAGTTCTTGCCATGGGAGAAGTGCTTAGCTTTGGGTTCGATCTTGTGGTGTTCTTTCCCAGTGACAGAAGGGGTAGCAAGACACGTATTGTATCGTTGCCATCGAGGATAACAAGATGGGGTTTATTTCATATTGCATGAATATATCTCTCTACATCATGTCATCTTGCTTAAAGCGTTACTCTGTTTTAAACTTAATACTCTAGATGCATGCTGGATAGCGGTCGATGAGTGGAGTAATAGTAGTAGATGCAGAATCATTTCGATATACTTGTCACGGACGTGATGCCTATATACATGGTCATGCCTAGATATTCTCATAACTATGCTCAATTCTATCAATTGCTCAACAGTAATTTGTTCACCCACCGTAGAAAACTTATGCTCTCGAGAGAAGCCACTAGTGAAACCTATGGCCCCCGGGTCTATTCTCATCATATCCATCTCCATCACTTTAATCTTGTTTTGTTTTTACTTTGCCTTTTACTTTTCACTTTGCATCTTTATATCAAAAATACGAAAAATATTATCTATCGGATCTCACTTCCTCAAGTGACCGTGAAGGGATTGACAACCCCTAATCGCGTTGGTTGCGTTGAGCTCTTTGTGTTGTGTAGGTACGAGGGACTTGTGCGTGGCCTCCTACTGGATTGATACCTTGGTTCTCAAAAACTAATGGAAATACTTACGCTACTCTACTGCATCATCCCTTCCTCTTCGGGGAAACCAACGCAAGCTCAAGACATAGCATGGGCCTACTAAGTTGACGCGTACCAAGGGCTTTGTCAACTTAGTCAATATAAACGATTCTAGCTGCAGTTATCGTATGATGTCCATCCAACGGCCGTAGTGCTTCTTCAACCTCTGGTCTTCTTGCTCCAGCCGCCCAAAGCAGCGCCGGTCGTGTCGCGTGCTCCTGCCTCTCGTGGCCGGCTGTGATGCCGCGGAGGCCTCACCGCCCCGTACTACTCCCATCGCTGGCCAGGCCATCCCTCTACTCACCCACACCCCCTGTTATTCTGCAGCGACGGCAGCCTCACACCGCAGCCGAACCAGCGAACCCTCGTACTCCTCTCCACGCAGGCTTCCACTGCTGCGTCTTCCCCGGCTCCGCGTCGTCCCCTTCCTAGGCCTCGCCATCGTCCACTGCCCTGGTGCTCTCGGCACGGCGTGGTCAACGTGGTCAAGGAATGAGTTCCATCGGACATGGACTGTACATGGAGAGGCTGACAGCTGGGTCCACGGCCGCAACAAGGAAGTGCCTCCTTATTACGCAGAAAATAATGTTTCCTCCACCTTACAACACGGGCCCACCAGAGGGGCCATCGTATTTTCGCAAAAAAAATGTTTCCCCCCTGACTGCTGGGACCCACCAGCCAGTGGCAGACCTAGCGTGTGTGCATGGTGTGCCGTGGCACACCCAGAGTTTGTGAGAATTTTTTTATACCATATAATATTTTAGCCCAATTTAACTAAGCCAGCCAGCCAGGCCCAACTGCCATCACGTGAGCGACCCGGAGAGAGCGAGCGAGAGAGAGAGATAGGCAGAGCGGCACGACCTAATGGACTAATCCCCTCGTGCTCGGCCGCTGCCCAACCAGGACGTGCTGCCGCTCGGCGCTCACCGCCTCACCCACTCGGTAGTTGCTGCTCCCCTTCGAAGTCGAAGCAGCGCCAGCCACCGGAGCTCCTTTCCTTTGGTGAGAACAGCTAGCAAGCAGCAAGCGCCGCGACCCGCGAGCCGCCGACCCGTCGACCCGGACCAGAGGGCCGCCGCCGCCCCAGAGGAGCTCTTCTCGCCCGCGCCTCCCGTCCCGACGGCCGACGCCCTCGACCCCTCGTATCCTCTCATCCGGTCATCCCCCGCTCGGCCTTGGCTTGATTTTATTCAGGTGAGATACTGTACTGGTACTGCCTCATGTTCTTTTTGCCCAGTACTGAAATGCAGAAATGGTCGCTGCCTACATAACGAACAAACTGCACTGTCCAGTATGTAGTAATGTTTGCTGCACTGTTTGTTGATGTTCTTAAACATTCAAAAGGACCATTTAAAACTCGTTGAACCTGTCCAGTTTTCATCTAGTAAACTGCAAACATAACCATTGATGATGCTTATTTGTGTTGTTCTTTTTGTTGTAATTGCAGAACCGAAGATGAAGAGGAATGGTGACATTAAGTCCTTTTTTCAGAATTATGAGGCTGCTAAAAGAAGGAAGGTTGCAGCCGAAGAGCAACCTGAATATGAAGATATAGTGTCAAATATTGAAGATGAAGCAGTCCTTCCTCCACCTCTAGTCCATTCTGTAGAGTTTGAACTTGATATTGAAGATGAAGCATTCCATTCCGATGCAGAGATTGAAAGTGAAAGTGAAGATGAGGCGGCATCAGCCCAACATCCGTGTGCAAGGCCATATAATATTCAAAGGCTTCCTCCTGATCCAGGGGAGATGATTCCTATTTCAGAGTATGATGTCGATGATCAAGATGAAGTTCGGAGACGATACATTGCAAAGCAAGCAGTCCAACCATATGCACACAACTTTCAAGTCAGGAAAATCTATGGTAAAAATCGACACTTCAACTTTGTTTGGTTTGAGACCTACAAATGGCTAGAATATAGTGTCAAATATGAGGCAGCATTTTGCTTTGTGTGTTATTTGTTCAAAGGAAAATCGAATGGGGGGCCTAGGGGTGATGCCTTTGTTAATGGTGGTTGGAAAAATTGGTATAAGCCCGATGCATTGGTCAAACATGTTGGTGGTATTAATAGCATTCACAATAAAGCTCAAGAGAAGTACAATTTATTTGTGGCACCCCAACCATCAATTGTTAACATTATGGTGAGGGTGGATAAAGAGGATTTCCGTATGTACAAGGCTAGGCTGACTTATTCACTTAGATGCTTGAGGTTTCTTTTGAACCAAGGATTGGCATTTCGTGGACATGATGAGAGTGAAGAATCTAGCAATAGGGGGAACTTTCTTGAACTTCTTAAATGGCTTTCGGAAAATGATGAAGAAGTTAATAAACTTGTTTTGAACAATGCTCCTGGGAATTGCATCTTGACTAGTCCAAAGACACAAAAAATCAAATAATTGAATGTTGTGCGGCGCAAACAACTAAAAGAATTATTGAAGATATTGGTGACGACCACTATGCAATCCTAGCTGATGAGTCTAGTGATGCATCTCATAAAGAACAACTTGCTCTCTGCATATGATTTGTTGACAAGTCGGGAAGAGGATGTGAGAGGTTCCTTGGAGTTGTTCATGTTGCCAATACAACTTCATTGCCACTTAAGGATGCAATTCAAACTTTGCTTAAAGATCATCATTTGACTCCTAGTCAAATACGTGGGCAAGGATATGATGGGGCTAGCAACATGAAAGGGGAGATTAAAGGGTTGAAAACATTGATCATGAAAGAGTCACCCTCTGCCTATTACATCCATTGTTTTGCACATCAACTTCAGTTGGTTCTTATAGCTGTGGCAAAGGACAATGAACCATGTTTGTGGTTCTTTGATCATGTTTCTTACTTGCTCAATATTGTTGGAGTTTCTTGTAAGCGCCATGACATGCTTCGATATGTTAGAGCTCAAAAGGTGTTGGAAGCACTTGAAATGGGTGAGATTGAAAGTGGAAGTGGGCTAAATCAAGAGATGGGACTAGCTAGACCCGGCGACACTCGTTGGGGTTCTCATTTTAAAACCATTATGCACATTGTTAGCATGTATTCCACAATCCTTGAAGTACTTGATGCTATTGGAAAAGATCCTTCACAAAAAAGTGAGTGGACAAGAATACGTGGAGTTGCTCAAGCCTTTGAATCATTTGACTTTGTTTTCAATCTTCACTTGATGCTTGTTATTCTTGGCTATACAAATGAGTTGTCCTAATCTTTGCAAAAGAGAGATCAAGATATTGTCAATGCAATGACACTTGTTAGTTTGGCAAAGAGTAGAATGCAGCACATGAGGTCCCATGGTTGGGAAAAGATTTTCTTGCAAAGCTAACCTTATTTTGCAACAAACATGACATTCAAGTTCCTTGGTGGGAGGATATTTATGAGCCAAATCAAAGATCACGTCGGTATTATGAAGTACAAACAAATGATGATCGTTATAGAAGAGAAGTATATCTTGGTGTCATTGATCAAACCATTCAAGAGCTTGACAACCGGTTTGATGAGGTTAATACCGAGTTGCTTATTTGCATGTCGGATTTGAATCCCCTCAATTCATTTGCTTCTTATGATGCACTCAAGGTAATGAGACTTGCTGAATTCTATCCGATGGACATTTCAAGCACATATTTGATAAGGCTAGAATTTCAACTTACTAATTTTATTGATGATATGAGACAAGATGATAGGTTTAGAAATGCAAGTAATATTGGTGAGCTCTCTATTATGCTTGTTGCAACAAAGAAGCATGTTCTTTATGATTTGGTCTACTTACTCATCAAATTGATATTGATTTTACCGGTGGCAACGGCGAGTGTTGAAAGAGTGTTTTCAGCAATGAATCTAGTGAAAAATAAGTTGAGGACTACTATGAGTGATGATCACTTGAATGATTTCTTGGTGACATTTATTGAACGGGATGTGTTCATGGAAGTAAGCGAAGATGACATAGTTGATGCTTTCATGGCAATGCAAAAACGTAGGGTTACCTAGTGATGTAATTTTCTACTTGTTCTTCTTTCATGTAAGACTACTCGTATTGTAATTGAGCACATTTGAGATATATTTTGTGAACTAAATTGTTGTGAGATTTGCATTAAGCTATTCATGTTATTATGACATATTTTGTCTGACACATGGATTAGGTGGGGATTTTTTTAGAGTGTGCACACCCTTCATTTTTTCCTGGGTACGCCACTGCCACCAGCTACACCTTCGCACGCAAGGAAGTGCGTCCGGGCAAAAAAAACGATTCGCCCCCCTGACTGCTGGGACCCACCAGCTACATCTTCGCACGCAAGGAAGTGTGTCCGGGCAAAAAAAAACCAAAACAATTCGCCCCCCGACTGCTGGGACCCACCAGCTACATCTTCGCACGCAAGGAAGTGCGTCCGGGCAAAAAAAACGATTCGCCCCGTGACTGCTGGGACCCACCAACTACATCTTCGCAGGCAAGGAAGTGCCTGACAGTCGGGACCCACCTGGTTGAAGCGTATGTAGCGTTGTCATTCTGGTCGCGAACGTGTACATACATATATACTGGTGGATGTAGAGGCGCGCACGTGTCGTAGTAGAGGCGCGCACGTGTCGTAGTAGAGGCGCGCACATAGCATGTACACGTACGTACAGCGGCCAGGGTGAAAGAAAGAAAATACGGCCACGTATGTGTACATACGGGCGGGGTCTCGAACGCCTACTCGCGCATACGTACGGCGAGGGCTCGTGTACATGGCTGGGTCGGAACGGAGAAACAACGTCGTCATCGTGTTCATGGGTCAGAACGGAATGCATGGTCGTGTTCATCGAGAGGGCTTGGACGGAAGAGGCGATGGAAACGAGGCCTGGCGTACTGCACAACTGAGGAAACGGACCTCCTACGGTCGAAACAGGGGTCCTGTTGATCGGGAGGGGTGTGGCGTACCGCAAAACGGAGGAAATGGACCTCCTACGGTCAAAACGGGGGTCCTGTTGATCGGGAGGGGTGTGGCGTACCGCAAAACAGAGGAAACAGACTTGTGTTGGAGCGCTACGGTCGAAACGGGGATCCTGTTCATCGGGAGGGGTGTGGCGTACCGCAAAATGGGACTCCACGGGATACTGTTCCTCTCCACCGTCGACCCCCCTCCAGCCTCCACGAGCTACTGTTCATCCACCGTCGACCTCCTCCAGCCTCCATGGGCTCCTGTTCATCCAGCCTCCACCGCACATTACTCCACCGGCTACTGTTCAACCACCCCTCCACCGTCTACTGTTCATCCAGCCCTCCACACCACGGGGTCCAGTTCAACCACCCCTCCACGGGCACCCCTCCACCGTCTACTGTTCATCCAGCCCTCCACCACACCACGGGGGTCTTGTTCATCTAGAGGCAACGCCACCGCTCACTGTTCATCCACCCCCCCCCCCCCGCAACGCTCATTGTTCATCCCATCCATCGGCTTCAGTTAGAAGCAGTAGCCAAGGAATCGCTCGATCGGGTTCAGTTAATAGCCATCGATCGATCGCTCGGGTTTAGTAACGCGTAGCCTGCAGTGCAATCGCTCGGGTTCAGTTAGAGCCCAACGCCTCTCTCGGGTTCAGTTAGAGCCAACGCCTCGCACACACGCGCGTACGTGTACAAGAGAAACGCGCATCGCTCGGCCCCTGACCTCCCACCGTAACCGGGAACTCCCCAAAATTTTCCTCCCCCTCGCTTCTACCACGGTTTTTTCCGTCATGGACGGCCCAAAGAATGTCATGCAGCTGCGTCTCCGGCCTGCCCAGGATGAAAAGCCCATTTTCTGTCATGATTTTTTGTCATAGAAGTAGGAGCCCACCACAACTATGATGATACCGGGTTTTGTCACAATTATCGTCATAGAAGTGTCATATGTATGACAGAAAAAAATTTCGTTCGGCCCAAAATGTCACGGATGTGTCTTTTTTTGTAGTGTAATGTAGGCATGTATTTCGTATATAGTCATACGTGCTTATGGAAAAGAACTTGCATGACATCTTTTGTCCTACCCTCCCATGGCAGCGGGGTCCTATTGGAAACTAAGGGATATTAAGGCCTCCTTTTAATAGAGAACCGAAACAAAGCATTAACACATAGTGAATACATGAACTCCTCAAACTATGGTCATCACCGGGAGTGGCCCCGATTATTGTCACTTCGGGGTTGCCGGATCATAACACATAGTAGGTGACTATAGACTTTCAAGATAGGATCAAGAACTCACATATATTCATGAAAATATAATAGGTTCAGATCTGAAATCATGGCACTCGGGCCCTAGTGACAAGCATTAAGCATAGCAAAGTCATAGCAACATCAATCTCAGAACATAGTGGATACTAGGGATCAAACCCTAACAAAACTAACTCGATTACATGATAAATCTCATCCAACCCATCACCGTCCAGCAAGCCTACGATGGAATTACTCACGCACCGCGGTGAGAATCATGAAATTAGTGATGGAGGATGGTTGATGATGACGACGGCGACGAATCCCCCTCTCCGGAGCCCCTAATGGACTCCAGATCAGCCCTCCCGAGAGGTTTTAGGGCTTGGCGGCGGCTCCGTATCGTAAAACGCGATGATTTCTTCTTTATTTTTTCCCTCCGAAAGCAAATATATAGAGTTGGATTTGGCGTCGAGGGCATCCAAGGGGCCCACAAGGTAGGGGGGCACGCCCTAGGGGGGCGCCCCCACCCTTGTGGACAGGGTGTGGGCCCCCTAGTCTTCATCTTTGGCGAGGATTTTTTATTATTTTTTCTAAGATGTTCCGTGGAGTTTCAGGTCATTCCGAGAATATTTGTTTTCTGCACATAAAACAACAGCATGGCAATTCTGCTGAAAACAGCGTCAGTCCGGGTTAGTTCCATTCAAATCATACAAGTTAGAGTCCAAAACAAGGGCAAAAGTGTTTGGAAAATTAGATACGACGGAGACGTATCATGTACACATCACAATGGTTCCCGATAAGAAAATGTCTCTAGGTCTTAAGCGCATGCACTACGGCTGCTAACTCCAAATCATGCGTGGCATAATTCAACTCATGCGGTCGAAGTTGACGTGAGGCATATGAAACAACTCTTCCTCCTGCATAAGTACACCTCCAAGTCCTTGGTGAGAAGCGTCGCAATACACTTGGAAATCCTTGCGTATATCCGGAAGAATTAGCACTAGGGCTGTAACCAAATGTTTCTTCAAGTCTTGAAAACTAGCCTCACATTCTTCCGTCCATTTGAACTTGGTGTGTTTCTTCAACAACTCTGTCATGGGTTTCACAATCTTTGAAAAAATCTCAATGAATCTCTTGTAATATCCCGCGAGTCCCAGAAAACTGCGGATCTCTACAACTGAGGTGGGTGCCAACCACTCAGTGACGGATTTAACCTTGGTAGGGTCTACTGCTATACCTTCTCCTGATATAACATGTCCAAGGAATCCAACTTCCTTCAACCAAAACTCACATTTGCTGAACTTGGCATATAGCTGATGTTCCCTGAGCTTCTCGAGAACTAAACGCAAATGCTCCTTGTGCTCCTCTTCATTCTTCGATTATACCAAAATATCATCCATGAACACCACAACAAACTTATCCAATAACTCCATGAATACCTTGTTCATCATACTAATGAAATATGCAGGGGAATTAGTCAATCCAAATGACATAACCGTGTACTCATATAGCCCGTAACTTGTGGTGAAAGATGTCTTAGGTATATCCTGTTCTCGGATCTTCAGGTGGTGGTATCCTGATCGCAGCTCGATCTTGGAGAATATTTTAGCTCCTTGCAGCTGGTCAAACAAATCATTGAATCATCGGTAGTGGGTACTTGTTCTTGATCATCACTTCATTCAATGCACAATAATCAACAACCATTCTCGAAGATCCATCCTTCGTCTCAACTAAGAGCACTAGGGCTCCCCACGGTGATGAACTTGGTCGAATATAACCTTTCTCCAATAGATCCTTGATTTGCTTCTTAATCTCCTCCAGATCATTTGCGGGCATCCGATTTGGTCTCTTCAATATTGGTCCAGTGCCTGGCAACAGCTCTATCAAAAATTCTATGTCTCGATCCGGTGGCATGCCTGGTAGTTCCTCTGGAAATACATCCGGGTAATCCTTCACTATAGACACTTCCTCCTAAACAACTCCTGAGAGGGAATTCACTTGGGTCCTCCTTGGTGCATGCCTGGATACATACTTGATCCTCTTTCGCTCCGGGGTGGTGAGTAAAATTGGCTTACTAGCGCAATCAATGTTCCCTCCGTACTTCGATAGCCAATCCATGCCTAGTATTATATTCAATCCTTGTGATTCCAAAAGTATTAGTTCTGAGGGGAAAACATGGCTTCCAATGGTTAAAGGTAAGCGATCGCACCATCGGCTGGCCATATATTTTGTTCCTGGCGAGCTTACTAACATGGGTGACCTAAGGGCTAGGGTTGGAAATTTAAACTTATCCACAAATCCCCTTGATATGTATGAATGTGATGCACCAATATCAAAAGGAACAAGAGCAGTAAATGACTTAACCAAAAACTTACCGATAACTGCATCTGGCTGCTCTTCAACCTCCGCCACATTAATGTGGTTCACCTGACCTCTGGTGAAGGGATTGGGCTTCCTCCCAGAACTTCCATTTCCGTTTCCATTCTTTGCTTCAGAACACTCAGTGGCGTAGTGTCCAGTCTTCCTGCACTTGAAACAAGTAATGTGACTTAGATCCTTCTTGGCGGGTGTAGAGGGGTTGGAGCGGTTCTGGCTGCTGCTTCCTCCATTCCCATTTCCATTCTTGGGTCCACTATGGTTATGCAAACTTCCTCCATTGTGAGTGTGGCCTCCATGGTTATGGGTATAACCTCCCGAGTTCGGAGTAAAACGAGGCTTCTGCTGAGGTCCAGAGTTATACTTCCCTTGTCAATATTTCCTTTTGCGGCTCTCTATCTGCTGCTACTTCCCTTCAATCATAAGAGCCTTTATCTACACATTTGACGGCACGGTCATTATTCGAACCATTTTTCTCAACCAGCACTGCACATATCGCGAGGCGGTTTTCTTGATACGTCTTATCAAAGCAGAGATCATGTCCCCTTATCACGGGACTCTCATCAATACGGACGTGGGTAACCCAACCGCGCTATCAATTACGGCGCTCGGGGAATAAGCGATTTTACCAGGTAAGTGGGGAGGCGCATCGCCTCTTCCGCCCTTATAAAGGGACAAAGATTTACCCTTGTTACCCACGCCTTCTTCCTCCTTGCTTATCCATTCTCGCGCACTCGAGCTCCAGCGCCCAAGTTCGCGTCTTTCTCCTCAGACCACTCCAAGCATGTCCGGAGCGGGATGCAAGTGGATGGTCTCCTCCGTCACGGGGAGAACGTTGCAAAGCTACGGGAATTCGGATATCTGGCCGTGGACATCGCGCACCGGCTGCCAGATGCGGGGCAGATCATCCCTACGCCCGCACCCCATGAGAGGGTAGTTTTCCTTACCCACTTTGTCCGCTGACTGGGATTTCCCATTCACCCGTTTGTCCGCAGGCTCATGTTCTACTACGGGCTGGATTTTCATGATCTGGCCCCCAATTTCATCCTCAGCATCTCGACGTTTATCGTCGTGTGCGAGGCCTTCCTCCGCATCCGGCCCCACTTCGGCATGTGGCTGAAGACCTTCAATGTTAAACCGAAGGTGGTGGTCGTCCAGCAAGCGGAGTGCGGAGGCGCCATGGTGGGCAAAATGCCTAACGTCTCATGGCTCGAAGGCTCCTATGTGGAGACCATAAAGGGGTGGAAATCGGGGTGGTTCTACATCAACGAGCCACGCGACACCAACTGAGTGGCGGCCCCCGAATTTCGATCCGGAATCCCCACGCGGCTCACCTCCTGGAAAGAGAAGGGCCTGTCCTGGGGTTCCCCGGTAGAGCTGACCGGACTCCAGACCTGCATCAAGAACATGATGAGCAAGAAAATCAAGCTCGTCAATGTGGTCCAGGTCATGCTCTTCCGCCGGATTCTCCCGTGTCAACGACAGGTATTGATACGTCTCCAACGTATCTACAATTTTTGATTGCTCCATGCTATATTATCTACTGTTTTGGGCAATATTGGGCTTTATTTTCCACTTTTATATTATTTTCGGGACTAACCTATTAACCAGAGGCCCAGCCCAGATTTGCTGTTTTATGCCTATTTCAGTGTTTCGGATAAAAGGAATATCAAATGGAGTCGAAAGGGAACGAAATCGACTCGAGAAATTATTTTTGGAACGAAAACCACCGGATAGACTTGGACTCCACGTCAGGAGATACGGGAGGTGCTCACGAGGGTGGGGGGCGCCCCCCTTAGGGCGCGCCCCCTGCCTCGTGGGGCCCCTGTAGCTCCTCCGACGTACCCCCTGCACCCATATATACCTACGTATCGTAAAACTTCCAGAACGAAGATTAGATCGGGAGTTCCGTCGCCAGAAGCCTCCATAGCCACCGAAAACCAATCTAGACCCGTTCTGGCACCCTGCCGGAGGGGGAAATCCCTCTACGGTGTCCATCTTCATCATCCCGGTGCTCTCCATGACGAGGAGGGAGTAGTTCTCCCTCGGGGCTGAGGGTATGTACCAGTAGCTATGTCTTTGATCTCTCTCTCTCTCTCCCTCGTGTTCTTGAGATGATACGATCTTGATGTATCGCGAGCTTTGCTATTATAGTTGGATCTCTTGTAATGAATTGAGTTTCCCCTTTGAAGTTATCTTATCGGATTGAGTCTTTAAAGATTTGAGAACACTTGATGTATGTCTTGCCGTGCGTATCTGTGGTGACAATGGGATACCACGTGATTCACTTGATGTATGTTTTGGTGATCAACTTGCGGGTTCCGCCCATGAACCTATGCATAGGGGTTGGCACACATTTTCGCCGTGATTCTCCGGTAGAAACTTTGGGGCACTCTTTGAGGTCCTTTGTGTTGGTTGAATAGATGAATATGAGATTGTGTGATGCATATCATATAATCATGCCCACGGATACTTGAGGTGACATTGGAGTATCTAGGTGACATTAGGGTTTTGGTTGATTTGTGTCTTAAGGTGTTATTCTAGTACGAACTCTAGGGCTGTTTGTGACATTTATAGGAATAGCCCAACGGATTGATTGGAAAGAATAACTTTAAGGTGGTTTCGTACCCTACCATAATCTCTTCGTTTGTTCTCCGCTATTAGTGACTTTGGAGTGACTCTTTGTTTCATGTTGAGGGATAGTTATGTGATCCAATTATGATATTATTGTCGAGAGGACTTGCACTAGTGAAAGTATGAACCCTAGGCCTTATTTCCTAGCATTGCAACACCGTTTACGCTCACTTTTACCATTAGTTACCTTGCTGTTTTTATAATTTCAGATTACAAATACCTTTATCTACCATCCATATACCACTTGTATCGCCATCTCTTCGCCGAACTAGTGCACCTATACAATTTACCATTGTATTGGGTGTGTTGGGGACACAAGAGACTCTTTGTTATTTGGTTGTAGGGTTGCTTGAGAGAGACCATCTTCATCCTACACCTCCTACAGATTGATAAACCTTAGGTCATCCACTTGAGGGAAATTTGCTACTGTCCTACAAACCTCTGCACTTGGAGGCCCAACAACGTCTACAAGAAGAAGGTTGTGTAGTAGACATCAAGCTCTTTACTGGAGCCGTTGCCGGGGATATGAGTGCTTGAAGGTTTATCTTTAGATCTTGCAATTGAATCTTTTTGTTTTTTGTTTTAGCACTAGTTTAGTTTATAAAAGAAAACTACAAAAAAAATGGAATTGAGTTTGCCTCATACGCTTCATCTTTTTAATATCTTTCGTGAGTATGATGGAAAGGAAAATTGTGCCAAAGTATTAGAAGAAGAATGCATGAGAATGTTTGGCACTAAATATTTGAATGATGAGCATGATTGCAATGTTGTTAGTATGAATTCCTACAATATCCATGATGCTAATGATATGCAAAGCCACAAGCTTGGGGAAGCTATGTTTGATGAGGATGATATTTTTAGTCCCCCAAGTTTTGTTGTGTAAATTTATTATGATGATAGCATGCCTCCTATTTATGATGATTATGTTGATGAAAGTGGTTTCGGAGAGGTCATGACTTTATTTTGTGATGAATCCACTATTTTGGAAGAGGTTCCGATTGATTATGAGAACAAAGTTGCTATCTATGATGATTATTGTGATGAATTGTATGCTATTAAAAATAATGATAACCATGAAACTTGTCATCATGATTTTAGTTTTCAATTGGATTATGCCTCACATGATAGTTATTTTGTTGAGTTTGCTCCCACTACTATTCATGAGAAGAAATTTGCTTATGTGGAGAGTAGTAAATTTTCTATGCTTGTAGATCATGAAAAGAATGCTTTAGGTGCTGGTTATATTGTTGAATTCATTCATGATGCTACTGAAAATTATTATGAGGGAGGAATATATGCTTGTAGGAATTGCAATAATATCAAGTTTCCTCTCTATGTGCTTAAAGTTTTGAAGTTATGCTTGTTTTACCTTCCTATGCAAGTTGATTATTGTTTCCATAAGTTGTTTTCTCACAAAATCCCTATGCATAGGAAGTATGTTAGACTTAAATGTGCTAGTCATATTCTTCATGATGCTCTCTTTATGTTACAATTCTTATCCTTTATGTGAGCATCATTAAAATCATCATGCCTAGCTAGGGGCGTTAAACGATAGCGCTTGTTGGGAGGCAACCCAATTTTATTATTGTTCCTTTCTTTTTGTTCCTGTTTAGTAATAAATAATTCATCTAGCCTCTGTTTAGATGTGGTTTTATGCTTTTAATTAGCGTTTGTGCCAAGTAGAACCTTTGGGAAGACTTGGGGAAAGTTTTGTTGATCATGCTGTAAAAAACAGAAACTTTAGCGCTCACGAGAATTGCTTCCATTTTTATTTGGAGAGTGATATTTAGTTAATTCTTTTTGCAGATGATTAATAGGTAAATTCCTCAGATCCAGCAATTTATTTGAGAATTTTATGAGTTCCAGAAGTATACCAGATTACTACAGACTGTTCTGTTTTTGACAGATTCTGTTTTCGATGTGTTGTTTACTTATTTTGATGAATCTATGGCTAGTAAAATAGTTTATAAACCATAGAGAAGTTGGAATACATTAGGTTTAACACCAATATAAATAAATAATGAGTTCATTACAGTACCTTGAAGTGGTGATTTACTTTCTTATACTAACGAAGCTTACGAGTTTTCTGTTAAGTTTTGTGTTGTGAAGTTTTCAAGTTTTGGGTAAGGATTCAATGGACTATGGAATAAGGAGTGGCAAGAGCCTAAGCTTGGGTATGACCATGTAACCCCCAAGATAATCTAAGTACACCTAAAAGCCAAAGCTTGGGGATGCCCCGGAAGGCATCCCCTCTTTCGTCTTCGTTAATCGGTAACTTTACTTCAAGCTATATTTTTATTCGCCACATGATATGTGTTTTGCTTGGAGCGTCAATTTATTTTGTTAGGATTTGCTTGCTGTTATTTAGAATGATGTTTTGCATCTTTTATTTCAATAAAAATGGCATTGATAGCCTTTACTATGCCTATTTTAGAAGTCCACATGTTGCTGTTTGAAAATAGAAAGTTTACCGCTGTTGCAATAATTCCCTAGAAAAGTCAGAATGTGATAAAATGTTGAAACCTTTTGCATATTAAGCTCTGATAAATTTAATACAGTGGGAATTTTATTTCATAGTTTTTGGAGCTAGGTAAGTATGGATGTTTCAGCATTCTTTACAGACTATCCTATTTAGGCAGATTGCTGTTATGTTTGCATTGTTTGCATATGTTTGCTTCTTTAATGATTCTATTTGAGGATAGGACTATTAAATATGCAGAGGCATTTAGTATTCAATGTTGAATAATAATTTTAGTGTTTTGCTACAGTAGAGTATATAAGGTTTTTTGCAATGGTTTATACTAACTTATCTCACGAGTCCTTGTTGAGTTTTGTGTGGATGAAGGTTTTGAGATTTAGGGAGACCGTGATATGAGAGGAATTAAGGAGACACAAAAGCTCAAGCTTGGGGATGCCCAAGGCACCCCAAGATAATATTTCAAGAATTCTCAAGCATCTAAGCTTGGGGATGCCCCGGTTGGCATCACACCTTTCTTCTTCAACAACTATCGGTTAGTATCAGTTGATCCTAAGTTTTTGCTTCTTCACATGATGTTTGCCATTCTTAGAATGTCATTTTATTTTGATTTGCTTGATGTTTGAATAGAATAACAAGATCTGAAATTATTAAATGTTAGAGAGTCTTCACATAGTTGCATAATTATTCGACTACTCATTGATCTTCACTTATATCTTTCGGAGTAGTTTGTCATTCGCTCTAGTGCTTCACTTATATCTTTTAGAGCATGGTGGTAGCTTTATTTTGAAGAAATAGATGACCTCTCAAGATTCACTTAGATTATTTTGAGAGTCTTAATAGCATGGTAATTTGCTTAAAATCCTAATATGCTAGGTATTCAAGAATAATAAAACTTTCTTATGAGTGTGTTGAATACTAAGAGAAGTTTGCTACTTGATGATTGTTTTGAGATATAGAGGTAATAATATCAAAGTCGTGCTAGTTGAGTAGTTGTGAATTTGAGGAATACTTGTGTTGAAGTTTGCAAGTCCCGTAGCATGCACGTATGGTAAACTTTGTGTAACAAATTTGAAACATGAGGTGTTATTTGATTGTCCTCCTTATGAGTGGCGGTCGGGGACGAGCGATGGTCTTTTCCTACCAATCTATCCCCCTAGGAGCATGCACGTAGTACCGAGGTTTTTGATGACTTGTAGATTTTTGCAATAAGTATGTGAGTTCTTTATGACTAATGCTGAGTCCATGCATTATACACACTCTCACCCTTCCATCCTTGCTAGCCTCTTCGGTACCGTGCATTGCCCTTTCTCACATTGAGAGTTGGTGCAAACTTCGCCGGTGCATCCAAACCCCATGATATGATACGCTCTTTCACACATAAACCTCCTTATATCTTCCTCAAAACAGCCACCATACTTACCTATTATGGCATTTCCATAGCCATTCCGAGATATATTGCCACGCAACTTTCCATCATTCCGTTCATCATGACACATTCATCATTGTCATATTGCTTTAGCATGATCATGTAGTTGACATAGTATTTGTGGCAAAGCCACCATTCATAATTCTTTCATACATGTCACTCTTGATTCATTGCATATCCCGGCACACTGCCGGAGGCATTCATATAGAGTCATACTTTGTTCTAGTATCGAGTTGTAATCATTGAGTTGTAAATAAATAGAAGTGTGATGATCATCATTCAATAGAGCATTGTACCAAAAAAAGAGAGAAAGGCCAAAGAAAAAAAAAGAAGGCCCAAAAAAATAAAAAAAATAAAAATAAAGATAAAAAAGGGGCAATGCTACTATCCTTTGCCACACTTGTGCTTCAAAGTAGCACCATGATCTTCATGATAGAGAGTCTCTTGTTTTGTCACTTTCATATACTAGTGGGAATTTTTCATTATAGAACTTGGCTTGTATATTCCAACAATGGGCCTCCTCAAGTGCCCTAGGTCTTCGTGAGCAAGCAAGTTGGATGCACACCCACTAGTTTCTTTTGTTGAGCTTTCATCATTTATAGCTCTAGTGCATCCGTTGCATGGCAATCCCTACTCCTCGCATTAACATCAATCGATGGGCATCTCCATAGCCCATTGATTAGCCTCGTTGATGTGAGACTTTCTCCTTTTTTGTCTTCTCCACATAACCTCCCTCATTATATTCTATTCCACCCATAGTGCTATATCCATGGCTCGCGCTCATGTATTGCGTGAAAGTTTATGAGTTTGAGATTACTAAAGTACGAAACAATTTCTTGGCTTGTCATCGGGGTTGTGCATGATGAGAGCATTCTTGTGTGACGAAAATGGAGCATGACTAAACCATATGATTTTGTAGGGATGAACTTTCTTTGGCCATGTTATTTTGAGAAGACATAATTGCTTAGTTAGTATGCTTGAAGTATTATCATTCCTATGTCAATATGAACTTTTGTCTTGAATGTTTCGGATCTGAATATTCATGCCACAATTAAGTAGAATTACATTGAAATAATGCCAACTAGCATTCCACATCAAAAATTATCTTTTTATCATTTACCTACTTGAGGACGAGCAGGAATTAAGCTTGGGGATGCTTGATACGTCTCCAACGTATCTATAATTTTTGATTGCTCCATGCTATATTATCTACAGTTTTGGGCAATATTGAGCTTTATTTTACACTTTTATATTATTTTCGGGACTAACCTATTAACCGGAGGCCCACCCCAGATTTGCTGTTTTATGCCTATTACAGTGTTTCGAAGAAAAGGAATATCAAACGGAGTCGAAACAGAACGAAATCAACTGGAGAAGTTATTTTTGGAACGAAAGCCACCGGATAGACTTGGACTCCACGTCAGGAGATACGGGAGGTGCTCACGAGGGTGGGGGGCGCCCCCCCTTAAGGCGAGCCCCCCTGCCTCGTGGGGCCCCCGTAGCTCCTTCGACGTACCCCCTGCACCCATATATACCTACGTATCGTAAAACTTCTAGAACGAAGATTAGATCTGGAGTTCCGCCGCCAGAAGCCTCCATAGCCACCGAAAACCAATCTAGACCCGTTCCTGCACCCTGCCGGAGGGGGCAAATCCCTCTCCGGTGTCCATCTTCATCATCCCGGTGCTCTCCATGACGAGGAGGGAGTAGTTCTCCCTCGGGGCTGAGGGTATGTACCAGTAGCTATGTGTTTGATCTCTCTCTCTCTCTCTCTCTCTCTCGTGCTCTTGAGATGATACGATCTTGATGTATCGTGAGCTTTGCTATTATAGATGGATCTTATGTTTCTCCTCCCCCTCTTCTCTCTTGTAATGAATTGAGTTTCCCCTTTGAAGTTATCTTATCGGATTGAGTCTTTAAAGATTTTAGAACACTTGATGTATGTCTTGCCATGCATATCTGTGGTGACAATGGGATACCACGTGATTCACTTGATGTATGTTTTGGTGATCAACTTGCGGGTTCCGCCCATGAACCTATGCATAGGGGTTGGCACACGTTTTCGTCGTGATTCTCCGGTAGAAACTTTGGGGCACTCTTTGAGGTCCTTTGTGTTGGTTGAATAGATGAATCTGAGATTGTGTGATGCATATTGTATAATCATGTCCGCAGATACTTGAGGTGACATTGGAGTATCTAGGTGACATTAGGGTTTTGGTTGATTTGTGTCTTAAGGTGTTATTCTAGTACGAACTCTAGGGCTGTTTGTGACATTTATAGGAATAGCCCAACGGATTGATTGGAAAGAATAACTTTGAGGTGGTTTCGTACCCTACCATAATCTCTTCGTTTGTTCTCCGCTATTAGTGACTTTGGAGTGACTCTTTGTTGCATGTTGAGGGATAGTTATGTGATCCAATTATGATATTATTGTCGAGAGGACTTGCACTAGTGAAAGTATGAACCCTAGGCCTTATTTCCTAGCATTGCAACACCGTTTACGCTCACTTTTACCATTAGTTACCTTGCTGTTTTTATAATTTCAGATTACAAATACCTTTATCTACCATCCATATACCACTTGTATCGCCATCTCTTCGCCGAACTAGTGCACCTATACAATTTACCATTGTATTGGGTGTGTTGGGGACACAAGAGACTCTTTGTTATTTGGTTGTAGGGTTGCTTGAGAGAGACCATCTTCATCCTACGCCTCCTACAGATTGATAAACCTTAGGTCATCCACTTGAGGGAAATTTGCTACTGTCCTACAAACCTCTGCACTTGGAGGCCCAACAACGACTACAAGAAGAAGGTTGTGTAGTAGACATCAGGTATTCAATTTGTGGGAGTTCGACCCGGCCAAGCACCAGACGTTGCGAGAGCTCTTTGACATGACACACAAGGACGTATGGAAGGTGTTGTTCAAGGGCGCCGAGGTACCTCCTCCCCTTACTGAGAACCGCGGACTCAGCGCAAAGCGCCATGCCAATCCGGTAAGTTTGGATATCTCATAGGATATTTATTTGCCCCAGTTTAATCATGTGCAGGATCTAAGCTTCCATGCCATTAACAGGACTGGGTAGAGACAGCGGAGCAGATCAATTGCCCAGCCCCCCTGTCTGAAGATCCTGCAGATGCTTTCCTAACGGAGTTGCTAGTTCCGGCACCTTACGAGGTGCCGGTGAAGAAGGCCAAGAAGAAGGTCGCGGGGACCCGAAAGGGTCTCCGGCGCAAGGTTACATCGGACTCATCTTCCGATAACTCCGACGCGCCCTCCTCCCATGAAAACGAGGAGGAGGAAGAGGAAAGTTCTCCCCCCATCTGGGGGAGACAAGAAAAGGAAGGCCGCCCCAACCGAGGAGGCCGAAGGGTCCAAGAAGGGAAGGACCCTCGTTCCGGACTGCTCCATGATGGCCGCCCATAGCGACGACGAGTGGTTACCCAGGGACAAGCCCCTGGCGAAGTCGTAAGTATCCGGATACCATAGTAATTCATGGTATGTTTTATTGCACTGCTTCTCCTTACGCCGAATATGATTATGCAGTCTGTCCCAAGCCCGTATCGACGTATCTTCGTCGGAAGGTTCTTTGGACTCGTCAGATATGAATAGCGATTCACTTCCGACCGCCTCCACCCCTTGCCCTACGGACAACATCGAGGTGTTGTCTCAAAAGGCACCAAGCCAAGGGGAGGTAGTCCTGGGGGCACCTCGAGGCGACCTTCCGGACCCTGGGCGCAAAGGGAGCAAGACTCCCACAGGCTCCAAGTTTGGCCCCCAGCCGAACACTTCGCCGGAACCTTCGGTGGTTCCGGACTCTGGCAGGCGACCCCCCGTTAAGAGGGGCAAGCTGCCCATGCCGGTGGCCTTTGTCCATCCAGAGGCACCGGACAACTTGCTGGAAGCGCTTCGCGGCGCTTCCATCGACGAAGAGCACCGCACTATCATGAGTGCGGTGATCGAGAAAGTTCAGTCCGCCAAAAACGGATTAACCGAAGCTTGTGCCAGCCTCCTAACAGGCTTTCAGGTAAGCAATCAAAATATAGGGAAAATATTACCGCATAGACAGTAGCCCCTGATGCTCTATTTGGCGTTCGCGAAGAAAGGCCAAATAGAGGATCAAATAACGACTCATGAGTCTAATCAGAATATGTCTATGTGCATATGCAGGCTTCACTGCTGGCCACTGCCGCACGTACTGCGGAGGCCGTTGCGCTGGAGCAGGACCTTGAGCGGTCCAAGGACGAGCTTGGCCTTACCAAAAGGCAGCTCGAGGAGAGCAAATGTAAGCAATACCTTGTCTATATATTAAAAAGAAATTTGGTTGTAAAATAATAGGGTCATCATGAATTTGCCAGGGGCCACAACCAAGGTGGTGACCCTGAAGAAGGCGCTGTCCGAGGCCAAAGACAAAGCGGCCAAGGAGCGCATTGAGCGGGAAAAGCAAGAAGCCCGGGTAGGCGAGGTGCAGCAAGAGCTCGAAGCTCTCGCCAAAAAACATGAGTCCTTGGAGCTTGACTCTAAGACGCGAGAGTCCGAGCTTGCGAAGGCGCTCGAAAGCACACAGAGTGCCAAGGCTGAAGCCCACAAGGCCCTCCAGGAGATTGATGCGGTGAAGAAGATAGCAGTGGGTAAGGCATTCATTATCTAAAGCAAGCATGTGAAGGAAACTTTCCTTTTACTTATCCGAGTTTGGAGCTCTCCAGGAGCGTTCGCAGATCTTCCCCGCAGTGTGCTGGATGCCGCGGAGTTTTACCGAGCTGAGGAGGGGAGCTCGACGAAAAAGTTGTTCTGGTCTCCGTATACTGGGACCGAACACCCAATGCCCTTGAGTGACCAGCTAAAGAAACTAGTCGAGCTTCACAAGGCGGACGAACAGGCCATGAAGGGTCTTATAGTCCGGATGTGGCCTGGCGTTCCCCTGCCTAGAAGCTACTTTGGTCTGGTGAGGCGGCTTGTAGATGCCTGCCCATGGCTCGAAGTCATAAAGCGGCCCGTCTGCATCGAGGGTGCGCGCAGGGCTTTTGCCCGGGAGAAGGTGCACTGGGCGAAGCTGGACACCGTAAAGCTGGTGAAGGAGGGGCCGCCGGAGGGCAGGGAGCATCGCTGCCCCGAAATGTATTATGACAATGTCCTGAAGGGTTCCCGCCTTGTGGCGGATGAATGTGCTAAAGATGTAATTTTTGAATGAACATGCTCATGTGATCCTATAATGTGAAACGAGTTCATTTGCGCTATGCAACGCTTTTTGAATTTAAAATATTAGCTTCTGTGCGGCCATTTATAAAATCTGAGAGTTGGCCAGTCGTCGGCTTCTGCCCCCATGTAGCTAGTACTGGGGTGTTCGGGATAAACCTGAACACTCTTTATCCCAATTTTGGGTCCTTCGAGGGAGGTGTTTAGCACAACGAACCAGGCAATCGGACTATAAGGCTTTATCACTCTCACTTAGCCATAGAAGTCTACAATTTTAAATTTTGGCAAAGCCCCTAGTATTCGGAAGGCCGAATTCGGGGCGCTATATACGCCTAAGTCGGGCAAGGCCGACTACTCGCCCGAAGCGGAAAAAGTCTTTAAGGACTTGAGACCTCTCGAACAGCGACCAGCTCTCACCTTATCATGACAGTCAGTTTTCGGCTTTCTCTACTGAGGTGCTCGTCCGGAAGAACCGGGACACAATTGCAGTAGTTCTCCTAGTGCTACCTTAGCCGATATAGCGGAACGTAAGGTACCAAAACATGGGAGCCGGGCAAACCCAACTATTGACCCAAGACATGATTCAGAGCTGATGCATATAATGCTATAAGTTCGGGGTGCCACACTGTCGAAAGTGTTCGGACTTCTCACACCGTATTGTGGGGTAAACGAAAGCCCCTGGCGTACTTACCGTACCAGAATGTGCGGGTGCAAGTTGTCGTAAATGAACAGATAATAAAAAAGGGATGGATTATGCAACAATAAACTTAATAATATGCATTGTTATTTAAATAATACGTCGAAGCGTACTGGCACAAGTAATGCAATAAGCAAAAAATAGGACTATTTGACATTTCCTATCCAAGGGCAAGTTGCGTATGGGTAGTAAAAAGCGGGTATATCGTTTGTTATTAGAGACCACCTGGGGGTTCCCTTGTACGTCTTAGATTCTTGCTTCCTTGGTTGTTCCTTCCCGCAATGTGTCCGGCAATCATACTGCCGGAAAGGGCTTCCAGAGAGTAAGGTCCTGAAAGAGAAAAAATGATAAAGGTATGCAGCCCCTAGGGCGGTTAAGCCGCATTGCGGGACGTGCCCTAATCGTGCCCCTGCCTATGCCCATGGTATTTTCAGTGCGTAATTATATACGCGCGGCACGAATTTCATCGCTTGACTGGGACTAGGACGGGGGCCGAATTGCTAGGCGAGCTCTAAACGTGCCAGGCGATCCTGTAGCAGGTTACTCCAGACTCGCTTGACGGTGTCCGGGGGCTGTATCGCCGAATTGACGGTTTGCCTTAAAAGGCTGCTTTGTGCTTCTGCTGCGAGGACCGCAGTGTGCTCTTCCGTGTGGAGCGAGCGTTCTGTGTTTCCATTGACTGTTATGACCCCCCTAGGACCTGGCACCTTGAGCTTGAGGTATGCGTAATGCGGTACTGCATTGAATTTTGCAAATGCGGTTCGCCCGAGCAGTGCATGATAGCCACTGCGGAACGGGGCGATATCGAAGATTAACTCTCGCTTCGGAAGTTGTCCGGAGATCCGAAGACCACTTCCAGTGTGATTGAGCCCGTGCAACGGGCCTCTCCACCTGGTATGACGCCCTTAAAGGTGGTTTTGGTGGGTTTGATCCTCGAGGGATCTATACCCATTTTGCGCACTATATCCTGATAGAGCAGGTTCAGGCTGCTGTCGTCGTCCATAAGGACTTGAGTGAGGTGAAATCCGTCGATGATGGGGTCTAGGACCAATGTGGCGGATCCTCCATGACGGATACTGGTGGGGTGGTCCCTGCGATCGAAGGTGATCGGACAAGAGGACCATGGGTTGAACTTTGGGGCGACGGGCTCTATCGCATAGACGTCCCTTAGTGCATGCTTCCGTTCCCTCTTGGGAATGTGGGTTGCGTATATCATGTTCACCGTCTTCACTTTTGGGGGGACCTCTTCTGTCCTCCCGTGTTCAGCGGCCGGGGATCCTCCTCGTCGTCACTATGCAGCCCCTTGTCCTTGTTTTCAGCATTCAACTTGCTGGCCTGCTTGAACACCCATCATTCTCTGTTGGTGTGATTGGCTGGCTTATCGGGGGTGCCGTGGATTTGACACGAGCGATCAAGTATGTGATCCAAACTGGATGAGCCCGGAGTACTTCTTTTGAATGGCTTTTTCTACTGACCGGATCTAGAGCCTCTGAATCTGGCATTGACTGCCGTATCATCGGTGTTATCACTGTTGTTGCGGCGCTTTTGTCTGTTGTGACATGGTCTACCGTTGGCATCCTTAGTATCCGAAGTGCCCGGATTCTTTGATGTGTTGTTGCTGCGAGCCAACCAGCTATCCTCGCTCGCGCAAAAGCGGGTCATGAGTGTCGTGAGGGCTGCCATAGATTTTGGCTTCTCCTGACTGAGGTGCCGGGCGAGCCCCTCTTCACGTATGTTATGCTTGAATGCCGCTAAGGCCTCTGCATCCGGACAGTCGACAATTTGGTTTTTATTAGTTAGGAACCATGTCCAGAATTGCCTGGCCGATTCCCCTGGCTGTTGAGTTATATGGCTCAAGTCATCAGCATCCGGTGGTCGCACATAAGTGCCCTGGAAGTTGTCAAGGAATGCATCTTCCAAATCCTCCCAACTGCCGACGGAGTCTGCTGGCAAGCTATTCAGCCAATGCCGAGCTGGTCCTTTGAGTTTTAGTGGGAGGTACTTGATGGCATGCAGATCATCACCGCGAGCCATGTGGATGTGGAGGAGGAAATCGTCAATCCATACAACGGGATCTGTTGTACCATCATACGATTCGATGTTTGCGGGTTTAAAACCCTCCAGGAATTCGTGATCCATAACTTCATCCATGAAGCATAGGGGGTGTGCGGCGCCTTTGTGCTGGGCTATATCACGACGCAGTTCATATGAGTCTTGTCTGCTGTATTCGGCCCGACCGGATATACTTTTAGTGTATCCGACGTGACGGTCATCGTCCCGCGTTGGCGCGCGTCCTCGTGACCCGTATATCGACCACGCATGTTTTGCCCTCTTTTCCAATACATCTCGCAGGTCCCGCGTGTTGCCCCGGGCCTTGGTATTTTTGTTTGAGTGCGGCGGGGTGCAGGCTGAACTTCAGGCTGGAACGCCTCTCTGGCTCGGCCACGAGGTGGCCGGTCAGCCGCATCGTACACTGGTGATGTAGGTTTCAATGCTTCCTCCTCGAGGTGAGGTAGCAACTTGCGCTTTGGGTAACTCTGGGAGGGGCGCTCGAGTTCGTATTCCTCGGCCTCAAGGACTTCGGTCCATCTCTGTGCTAGCAAATCTTGATCAGCTCAAAGCTGTTGTTGCTTTTTCTTCAAGCTATTTGCCATGGCCATAAGCCGACGCTTGAAGCGCTCCTGCTCGATGGGATCCTCAGGCAAGATAAATTCTTCGTCGCCGAGGCTCAACTCGTCTTCGGAGAGAGGCATGTAATTGTCCTCCTCCAATTCTCCATCTGTTGCCCGCTTTGGAGGGCTAGCTTGTTCACCCTCCTGCTCTAAATCATGCTGGAGGGGATTGTTGTCGTAGGCGGCACTATCCGAAGTGTTATTGTCTCTTGTGACAGTATCACTACTTTTGCTGTGGCGGGACTTAGAGCGGTGCCGCTGATGTCGGCGCTTGGGTTGCTTCTTGGAGGGGTCATCCTCCGCTGTCTCGTCACCATTGCCTTCTTTGGGGGTGTCCACCATGTATATATCATATGATGAGGTGGCGGTCCAGCACCCTGTGGGTGGTGGTTCCTGTTCGTCTCATGCATCGTCGTCCATACCGTCGATGTCTTCGGAGTCGAAGTCGAGCATGTCGGTTAAATCGTCGATGGTGGCTACTAAGTGGGTGGTGGGTGGGCAGCGAGTTTGTTCATCGTTCGCATCCCATTCTAGCCGGACATAGTTCGGCCAAGGTTCTCTTGACAAGGAGAGAGACCTTAATGAATTTAGCACGTCGCCGAAAGGCGAGTGCTGAAAGATATCCGTGGAGGTGAACTCCATGATCGGCGCCCAATCAGATTCGATAGGCATGGACGTAGGCGGCTCGGAGTCCGTGGCCGGAGACGAATCCAATGGTTCGACAACACGGCTCTCGTAAGGGGTGAAGTCAGTATCCGGATCCATCGCCACTGAGAGTGGAGCCTCCATGGTAGGGTCTATCCCCCCATCCTCGGATGGCGCAATTTGCTCCGGATTGAGGGTCGGAGTAGTTGCAGGTGTGATCTCCCGAACACTGTCCGACGACACAATTACGTCATGCTCGTCGTGATTGTGCAGCACACCTGACAAGGGCTCGAATCCGTCGAAGATTAAGTCTCCGCAGAAGTCGGCAGTGTAGTTTAAGTTTCCGAACCTGACCTGATGGCCAGGGGCGTAGCTCTCGATCTGCTCTAGATGGCCAAGAGAGTTGGCCCGTAGTGCGAAGCCGCCGAATACGAAGATCTGTCCGGGGAGGAAAACCTCACCCTGGACTGCATCGTTACCGATGATTGAAGGAGCCATCAAGCCTGACAGTGACGGCGCAGTGGAACTCTCAATGAAAGCACCAATGTCAGTGTCAAAACCATCGAATCTCGGGTAGGGGGTCCCTTACTATGCGTCTAAGGCGGATAGTAACAGGAGGCGGGGGACACGATGTTTACCCAGGTTCGGGCCCTCTTGATGGAGGTAATACCCTACATCCTGCTTGATTGATATTGATGATATGAGTATTACAAGAGTTGATCTACCACGAGATCGTAGAGGCTAAACCCTAGAAGCTAGCCTATGGTATGATTGTTGTTGTCCTACGGACTAAACCCTTTGGCTTATATAGACATCGGAAGGGGCTAGGGTTACACAGAGTCGGTTACAAGGGAGGAGATCTACATATCCATATTGCCAAGCTTGCCTTCCACGCCAAGGAGAGTCCCATCCAGACACGTGACGATGTCTTCAATCTTGTATCTTCATAGTCCAACAGTCCGGCCAAAGGATATAGTTCGGCCGTCCGGAAACCCCCTAATCCAGGACTCCCTCAGTCTCAAAAGAGAACTTAATACAATAATATGGCTTAAGGCCATCTAAATAGGATAATAGCGGAAGCCTCGAAGATAAATGAGTCCATCAACTCCAACGGCATAGCTGAGTGCACGACAATGACCTTGCGCACCTTACTCTTCGTTTGAAAAGTCTGCAACATAATACGTTGCAGCCCGAAACGGGCCAATACATGGAATATGCTGGCAAAATAACACTATAGAGCAAAAGAACATGATAACAACTATTACTACATGCACATATGGCTGGTGGAGGCTCTATGGTTATTATTTTGCGTAAAGCCAATTTTTCCCTACTTCAAAGGAATATATTTTTATTTAACTAAAAAGTTGGTTGATAATATATTGAGAAGGTTCCTCCAACTCAATACCAAATAAACAATATTAATAACCCAACAAATAAAATTAAGAGTGATGAGATCAAATCAATAATTGAAGAACCAGATACTCAAGATGTCCATAACCGGGGACACGGCTAACCATGATTAGTTGTACACTCTGCAGAGGTTTGCACACTTTTCCCCACAAGACTCGATCTCCTCCGTTTAATTTCTTGCACTGCATGATGTTTGAGAAACGGATGACCGAGACACAGTCTTTCAAAAGCGTTAACTCTTTACTCTGGGTAGACAGTACCACCTACATCCCCTACATCTGCTAGCCTACCACTGAAAGAGGTCACGCAAGGTACTCAACTATGCCAGAGCCCATAATGGCTTGTGGCTGCACACGAAAGTTTCTAGCATGAGTAATCTTATGATCCCTTGGAGCCTGGGTGGCGAACCATAGGATGATCACACGGGTACTCCAGGATATCCCAGGACAGCGCTGGAATCCTCCAGGTTTCCAGACAACCACTGGGTGCTCTAGGGTGCCTTGACAAATCCACCCAGATGTGTATTAAACTAGCCACCTTAAGTTAACCATTAATTAACAACTCTCACATCTGTCATGGAGATACTCAACCAAACCACATCTGCGAGCATAGCATAGCAGTTTAAGCATAACGTAGAAGTAACTCCCAAGGTTTGGAATATAGGACAATAGGTTCTACCTCATCATCTACTTCCCCAAACCCACATATGAAACAGTTCCTACTCATGCAATGTTTGAGGGTCGAATCTAATGCATAAAACTGGGTAATAAAAGGGTATGATCAAAGTGTTACTTGCCTTGCTGACGATCTGAAAACCCTAGTGACTCATAGTAGCACGCTTCGCACTCCAGAAACTCTATCGCAAACAAACAATAACATACATAAGCACTAAAGCATAAGATGCAAAGTTAAAACTTAGATGAAAAGGTCCAAACGAAAAGTTCAACTGAAGAGCTTCGATTTGCAAAAAGAATCAATCGAATCGGAGCTACGAAACCCAAACTACGATCAAAAGAAATTCGAATTCAAATGTGCTTGAAACCAAATTTTAAATTCTCAAAATCATGTTCAAGTTGGTTAACAGGAAAGAGGGGTTCGAGGCGAAGATTTTGGCATTGGTTTCACTGGATTCGGACGAACGGTTAAAAAGTTGCGAAGGTTTGAAGATTATGGGCTAATCTGTGATAAAAATAATTGCAGATACGTCCCTGGCCGAAAATAAAATTAAAATAAAAACACTAACGAAAGAACGTTCGCTAACAAAACCAAACGAATGAATTCGTTCCTTAATAGAACCTAACGGATGAACGCTCGCTAATTAGCGAACCCTAAAACAAAACCAAAACCCGAAAAAAACCGTAAACGAACCGGCGAACCGGGGCGGTTTTCTATCGGTTCACGACGACGGCGAGATCCGCCGGCGAGGCGGGGCTTCAGCGAGGTGAGGGCGGGCGGCTCCGGCGGTGGCGCTATGGGGCGGCGGCGTCGGCGGCGAGCAGCGGCGCGGTGGCGGCTGCCGCGTGCAGCTGCGGTGAGTCGCGGCGGCTGCTAATGGCGGCATGACGCGACATGGGAGGCGGCGGGGTCGACAGCTCGGGGTGGCGAGGGCGGCGGGGCCTCGGCCCTATTTAAAGAGGCCGGGAGGCGGCGGCTTGCGCAAGGGGCCAACGCGGGACGGAGTCCGACTCGAACTCCCCCTCGGCATCCGTGCGGTGCAGGGCAGCGGGGATGGCGGCGATGCTGTGGGCTTCGGCCCGGCTCGGCCGGGCCTTTGGCCCAGTCAGTCGGAAACTTTTAAAAAAAACATCCGCCGAAGAAAAATCCTAATAAAATATAAAAAAAATCTAAAAATGCCGAAAACAATTTTCACCTTCTAAATAAAATATTTAGAACAAAGTGATCATTTTTCTGGCCTAATTATCCAATTTTCAAAAATGCATATTTTTCTAATTCAAATAAAAATCTCAAATAAAATCCAAATAAAAATATATATATATTTTTTTAAAAAAATCTCCAATATTACCTCATCAAGTTCTACTTTCCTCCCACTTACTTCTTTCGAGAGAAACTCTTTCTCTAGAAAGGATCCATTCTTGGCAACAAAGATCTTGCCTTCGGATTTGAGGTAGAAGGTATACCCAATAGTTTCCTTAGGGTATCCTATGAAGACGCATTTTTTTGACTTGGGTTCGAGCTTTTCAGGTTGAAGTTTCTTGACATAAGCATCGCATCCCCAAACTTTTAGAAACGACAGCTTAGGTTTCTTCCCAAACCATAATTTATACGGTGTCGTCTCAACGGATTTTGATGGAGCCCTATTTAAAGTGAATGCGGTAGTCTCTAAAGCATAACCCCAAAATGATAGCAGTAGATCGGTAAGAGACATCATAGATCGCACCATATCCAATAGAGTGCGATTATGATGTTCGGACACACCATTACGTTGAGGTGTTCCAGGCGGCGTGAGTTGTGAAACAATTCCACATTTCCTTAGGTGCGTGCCAAGACCCAAATATTCTCCTCCACGATCTGATCGTAGGAACTTTATTTACCTATCACGTTGATTCTCTACCTCACTCTGAAATTCCTTAAACTTTTCAAATTTCTCAGACTTGTGTTTCATTAAGTAGACATGCCCATATCTACTTAAGTCATCAGTGAGGGTGGGAACATAACGATAGCCACCACGAGCCTTAATGCTCATTGGACCGCACACATCAGTATGTATGATTTCCATCAAGTTGGTTGCTCGCTCCATTGTTCCGGAGAACTGAGTCTTAGTCATTTTGCCCATGAGGCATGGTTCGCACGTGTCAAATGACTCATAATCAAGAGACTCCAAAAGTCCATCTGCATGGAGTTTCTTCATGCGTTTGACACCAATGTGACCAAGGCGGCAGTGCCACAAGTATGTGGGACTATCATTATCAAACTTACATCTTTTGGCATTCACACTATGAATATGTGTAACATCACGTTCGAGATTCAATAAAAATAAACCATTGACCAGCGAGGCATGACCATAAAACATATCTCTCATATAAATAGAACAACCATTATTCTTGGATTTAAATGAGTAGCCATCTCGCATTAAACGAGATCCAGATACAATGTTCATGCTCAAAGCTGGTACTAAATAACAATTATTGAGGTTTAAAACTAATCCCGTAGGTAAATGTAGAGGTAGCGTGCCGACAGCGATCACATCGACCTTGGAATCATTCCCGACGCGCATCGTCACCTCGTCCTTTGCCAGTCTCCGCTTATTCCACAGCTCTTGTTTTGAGTTACAAATATGAGCAACCGCACCGGTATCAAATACCTAGGATCTACCGCGAGCACTGGTAAGGTACAGATCAATAACATGTATATCACATATACCTTTGGTGTTGCCGGCCTTCTTATACGCCAAGTACTTGGGGCAGTTCCATTTCTAGTGACCATTTCCCTTGCAATAAAAACACTCAGTCTCAGGCTTGGGTCCATTCTTTGGCTTCTTCCCAGTAAGTGGCAACTCCCTTGTCGTCCTTCTTGAAGTTCTTCTTACCCTTGCCTTTCTTGAAACTAGTGGTCTTATTCACCATCAACACTTGATGTTCCTTTTTTATCTCCACCTCCGCTGATTTCCGCATTGAATATAACTCAGGAATGGTCTTCTCCATCCCTTGCATATTGTAGTTCATCACAAAGCTCTTGTAGCTAGGTGGAAGTGACTGGAGGATCCTGTCAATGACCGAGTCATGTGGAAGATTAACTCCCAATTGAGACAAGCAGTTGTGCAACTGAGACATTTTGAGTATATGCTCACTGACAGAACTATTTTCCTCCATCTTACAATTGTAGAACTTGTCAGAGACTTCATATCTCTCGACCCGGTCATGAGCTTGGAAAACCATTTTCGGCTCTT
The DNA here is from genome assembly GCF_056163025.1 of Triticum urartu. NCBI lineage: Eukaryota > Viridiplantae > Streptophyta > Magnoliopsida > Poales > Poaceae > Triticum > Triticum urartu. The sequence goes on from NC_141876.1 coordinate 28,011,808, forward strand.
GGAACATCTCATATGCTTCGTGTTGCTCAAAATGCTTTTGGAGCCCCGGTTCTAAGCTATAAAGCATGCCGCACTGAACCAGGGAGTAATCATCACTACGCAACTGCCAAGTGTTCATAACGTCTTGAGTTGCTGGGAAAATGGGTGCGTCACCTAGAGGTGCTTCAAGGACATATGCTTTCTTGGTAGCTATGAGTATGATCCTCAAGTTACGGACCCAGTCCGTATAGTTGCTACCATCGTCTTTTTGCTTGGTTTTCTCTAGCAACGCGTTGAAGTTGATGGCAACATTAGCATGGGCCATTTGATCTACAAGACATATTGTAAATATATTTTAGACTAAATCCATGATAATTAAGTTCATCTAATCAAATTATTTAATGAACTCCCACTCAATAGACATCCCTCTAGTCATCTAAGTGATACATGATCCGAATCGACTAAGCCGTGTCCGATCATCACGTGAGACGGACTAGTCATCAACGGAGAACATCTCCATGCTGATCGCATCTACTATACGACTCATGTTCGACCTTTCGGTCTCTCGCATTCCGAGGTCATGTCTGTACGTGCTAGGATCGTCAAGTCAACCAAAGTGTTTCGCATGTGTAAATCTGGCTTACACCCGTTGTATGTGAACGTTAGAATCTATCACACCCGATCATCACGTGGTGCTTCGAAACAATGAACCTTCGCAATGGTGCACAGTTAGGGGGGAACACATCCCTTGAAATTTTAGTGAGGGATCATCTTATTTATGCTACCGTCGTTCTAAGCACACAAGATGTAAACATGACAAACATCACATGCAAATCATAAAGTGACATGATATGGCCAATATCATCTTGCGCCTTTGATCTCCATCTTCGAGGCGCCGCATGATCACCTTGATCACCGGCATGATACCATGATCTCCATCATCGTGTCTTCATGAAGTTGTCTCGCCAACTATTCCTTCTACTACTATGGCTAACGATTAGCAATGAAGTAAAGTAATTACATGGCGTTTACATTAACTCGCAGGTCATACAATAAATTAAGACAACTCCTATGGCTCCTGCCGGTTGTCATGCTCATCGACATGCAAGTCGTGATTCCTATTACAAGAACATGATTAATCTCATACATCACATATATCATTCATCACATCCTTTTGGCCATATCACATCACACAGCATACCCTGAAAAACAAGTTAGACATCCTCTAATTGCTGTTGCATGTTTTACGTGGCTGCTATGGGTTTCTAGCAAGAACGTTTCTTACCTATGCAAGAGCCACAACGGTGATATGCCAATTGCCAAAGTGGGAGAGACAGACACCCGCTAGCCACCTTATGCATCAAGTGCATGTTAGTCAGTGGAACCAGTCTCACGTAAGCGTACGTGTAAGGTCGGTCCGGGCCGCTTCATCCCACAATGTCGCTGAAACAAGATAAGACTAGTAACGGTAAGCAAATTGAACAAATCATCGCCCACAACTACTTTGTGTTCTACTCGTGCATAGAATCTACACATAGACCTAGCTCATTGTAACGCCCTCGATGCGGCTATATCTCCCATGTGTCGAAGCACGACTTAGAGGCATAACCACATTGAAAGCAATGTCGCAAGTGAGGTAATCTTCACACAACCCATGTAATACATAAGGGAAAGAGATACATAGTTGGCTTACAATCGCCACTTCACACAATTACATGAATAAAGCATTACAACATCCAAATACAATCAAGGTCCGACTACGGAACCAAAATAAAAGGAGACTACCCCAAATGCTACACAGATCCCCGATCGTCCCGACTGGGCTCCACTACTGATCAACTAGAACGAAACAACACAAAGGACAAGATCTTCATCGAGCTCCTCCTTGAGCTTGGTTGCGTCACCTGCTCGGGAACATCGGCACCTGCAAACTGGTTTTGGAAGTATCTGTGAGTCACGGGGACTCAGCAATCTCACACCCTCGCGATGAAGACTATTTAAGCTTATAGGTAAGGTAATGGTATGTGGTGGAGCTGCAGCAAGCGACTAGCATATATGGTGGCTAACATACGCAAAAGAGAGCGAGAAGAGAAGGCAAAGCACGATCGTGAAACTATGATCAAGAAGTGATCCTAGAACAACCTACGTCAAGCATAGCTCCAACACCGTGTTCACTTCCCGGACTCCGCCGTGAAGAGACCATCACGGTTACACACGCAGTTGATTCATTTTAATTAAGTTAAGGTTCATGTTATCTACAACCGGACATTAACAAATTCCCATCTGCCCATAACCGCGGGCACGGCTTTCGAAAGTTCAAATCCCTGCAGGGGAGTCCCAACTTAGCCCATGACAAGCTCTCACGGTCAACGAAGGATATACCTTCTCCCGAGACATTCCGATCAGACTCGGTATCCCGGTTCTATAAGAGAACTTCGACAAGTTAAAGCAAATCCAGCAACACCGCCCGAATGTGCCGAAAAATCCCGATAGGAGTTGCACATATCTCGTTCTCATGGCACACTCAGATTGTCTAAACTTCCGGTAGGCCAGCCCAGAGTTGCCCCTGGTGGCCACCGGCGGCTGACGAGGTGGACCAACACTCAGAGGAGCACTGGCCCCGGGGGGGGGGGGGTTAAATAAGATGACCCTTGAGTCCGCGGAACCCAAGGGAAAAAGAGGCTAGGTGGCAAATGGTAAAACCAATGTTGGGCATTGCTGGAAGAGTTTTATTCAAGGCGAACTGTCAAGGGGTTCCCATTATCACCCAACCGCGTAAGGAACGCAAAATCCGGGAACATAACACCGATATGACGGAAACTAGGGCGGCAAGAGTGGAACAAAACACTAGGCATAAGGCCGAGCCTTCCACCCTTTACCAAGTATATAGATGCATTAATTAAATAAGATATATTGTGATATCCCAACAAGTAAACATGTTCCAAAACAATTGGATTGGAATGAACAAGGAGACGAGAAAGTATTTCACCGGGAGGATAAAGAAGAACTTGGGTCCTTTATAAGCACCCTGGATAGCAACAATCCTCAGGGAAGGCTTTAGGTGAAATATAACCCAAGATAACCCCAACGAAGAGGTTGATGGATTTAATCTATCTCATTCTTAACAACATGTGAATCATGAAACATGACTCAAAATATCAAGAATGACATAATACCACCTCCAATGATACGGAAGGAAGAATAGCACTCCAGATTGCAAGATGAAGAATGCTTGAGCTCCTTAGAAAACAATCTCAATGAACACTTCAAGAAGGAATATAAATCCTTAATGAACCATCATGTAGAACCTCCATGAAGAAACTCCGGTAACAAAAGAATCATCAAACGAAAGGAAGGAGAAGTTGAAAACACAAGGTGAAACCTTGTAATGATTTAAATGGATCTCGCGATGAAATAATTGAGAGAACTTGGAACTCCGGGAAAAGAATAGATAAAGCATCTCGAACCGAGAATTTGATGAGCCTCCGGAATAAAGAATTAATCATTTGGGTGAATCAAGAATAAGAATTATGTTATGCTCCTCCTTCACCAATTAAATTGATGACGAGCAAACGGATTGCATACAACTTATTCTCGAAGAAAGGATTAGGATAGATATAGCGTCATCTTGAGAATGCCTTCAACGAAACACCGGTGGAATCGAAACAACGAATGAATTGATATGATAACGAAAGAAGAGGAATCTTGCACGAACCACCGTAAGAATTGGAAATGAATGATGTAAAGGGATGAATCACCGGGTAAGAATTGACAAATGAACGAAGATACATGAGAGAATTCAGATCCATGAGAACGGAGGGATCACGAACTGATTAGAGATCACTTGAATGAAGCACCGGTAAGATTTTTGAAGAACGAGAGCTGAAGCTGAAATGGATAATCCCGAACTGATGGCCTTCGGATAAACAAACTGAAAAAAACTCTTGAAATGCTCCAGATAGGTGAAAAGGATTATCACAATCAAAAACAATTATGAGATGATTTCCGAGAATGGGGCAAGATATGGAGGAAAACTCTTCATCGGTCTTCAAAAGATGAGAATGACAACGAGAAACACCACCAAGAATTATTGAGGCACACCGAAATAAAGAAGAATATAAAAGTTGAATCAACAATGAAATGAATTTGAAAGATCTTGGAGAAAGACATTTAACTGATGATAAATCATTCTTACATCAAACTTCGAAAAGAAATTTGAGGATAGCTCCGGGAAAATAAGAAGAGTCAGGTAAGATCCTGGAAAAAGACCTGTGGTTTGGGCCCACTCAAAAGAAAACACCGTTGAAAAGATTACTTGAGAAGGAGAATGCACCGGTTGAATAAAAAGGCTTGAATGATATAACATCCTCGAAATAGCTTGAATGAAAGAAGAGTGGATACACGAATCTTCGAGATATCTTCAGCACTCCGGAACAAATGAATAAAGAAAAATTAATGATTTAGAGGTGCACCGGCAAGAGAAGGTATTAGAAACAATAAAAGGATATAGTCGACAAATCTTGACTTGAATCCGCCGGAGATGAAAAGAATAAAGAATGGTGAACTTGTGGAGCATCTTCATGAGAATCACCGGATAAGAACATTGACGGAAAAGAATGGAAAGGCTTCACAACAATAAAAGGATACTTGAATAAGAAACTGGGTCCTTGAAGAAAAACAAAGGGAGGGAGGGTGGGAAAAACAAAGACAATTTGGAATGGAAGAAACGAACACCGTTGAGAAACTTAGAATTGATCTTGCGGATGTTGAACTGATTGGATCCACTTGAAGAGAAGCACACCGGTTGAACAAGATTGGAATAACAATCTCGATTATCAAGGAGGATTAGTATTCGCATCGGAGTATGAGAACACCACTTAGGAAAAGTATGGAATCAACATTTGACTTCGAAGCAACTCGAATACCACAACTCAAAACAAACAAAGGATTGGCTTGCAGAATAAGCCGGAACAAACATATGATAGAGATTTCGTCCCAAGTTTTCGTGGTGGGGCCTACACGGGCTCGATCGTACAGCACCATCATGTACAAGGCAGTGCACATGACATATGAAGCATCCCCGAGTCGGCATAGCCAAGGACTCTTTAAGACACAACGAGACCACTGTAAAACCAACCGTGGATAGGCGGACCACTAGACGTCGAACCCCAATTTCATATCATACATCCGTCGGAAGGATATCCTAAGAGCTACTTGAATTCCCACTTATAAACTCCCGAAATTTTCCGGTTATGCAATCAGGTGTTGGGGATACAGGGGAAGCATAATATCTCACCCAAAACTAGCAAATCCTACATCCAGCTGTATCCATCCTTCAACAGATAACCAAGAAACCTTCGGAAATCATCTACCTCAACCTTCGAAAAGCATCCGTTATACGAGTTATGGCAATACTCCTGAACTCCCGCCCCAGTACTGGGTGGCGTCGAAGTTATCTCACCAACAACTGCATAAAAGAGATTTCCGATGTCGGTGAACTAAACTCAGGTATTCCAGAACTGCAACGATAAAATTGTGACGACAACACCTCGGAGCTCGACTCCCCGGGACACTGCCACAACCCCTAAATGACAGGAGGCACCAAGAACAATGTTCTCGTCACAAATCGATCGGAACGATTCCAAGATACTTGTGTGATCCTAAACAAAATTTAGTGAAATTTGAGAAGAGAAGAGTCAAAACTCTACGTCGGGATGCCTTACCAGAGCGATGAGGGGACTGGGGAGTAAAAAGAATTCCTAAACTCTCCGATATATAATTCCTAAATGACTCAAAACATTTTCTAGACTCAACTCGTCCGCTAATTCGATCAAGCAGTGGGGGCTCCTAAGGTCGGGGAAGGCTCTGATACCAACTTGTAACGCCCTCGATGCGGCTATATCTCCCACGTGTCGAAGCATGACTTAGAGGCATAACCGCATTGAAAGCAATGTCGCAAGTGAGGTAATCTTCACACAACCCATGTAATACATAAGGGAAAGAGATACATAGTTGGCTTACAATCGCCACTTCACACAATTACATGAATAAAGCATTACAACATCCAAATACAATCAAGGTCCGACTACGGAACCAAAATAAAAGAAGACTACCCCAAATGCTACACAGATCCCCGATCGTCCCGACTGGGCTCCACTACTGATCAACTAGAACGAAACAACACAAAGGACAAGATCTTCATTGAGCTCCTCCTTGAGCTTAGTTGCGTCACCTGCTCGGGAACATCGGCACCTGCAAACTGGTTTTGGAAGTATCTGTGAGTCACGGGGACTCAGCAATCTCACACCCTCGCGATCAAGACTATTTAAGCTTATAGGTAAGGTAATGGTATGAGGTGGAGCTGCAGCAAGCGACTAGCATATATGGTGGCTAACATACGCAAAAGAGAGCGAGAAGAGAAGGCAAAGCACGATCGTGAAACTATGATCAAGAAGTGATCCTAGAACAACCTACGTCAAGCATAGCTCCAACACCGTGTTCACTTCCCGGACTCCGCCGAGAAGAGACCATCACGGTTACACACGCAGTTGATTCATTTTAATTAAGTTAAGGTTCATGTTATCTACAACCGGACATTAACAAATTCCCATCTGTCCATAACCGCGGGCATGGCTTTCGAAAGTTCAAATCCCTGCAGGGGAGTCCCAACTTAGCCCATGACAAGCTCTCACGGTCAACGAAGGATATACCTTCTCCCGAGACATTTCGATCAGACTCGGTATCCCGGTTCTACAAGAGAAATTTGACAAGTTAAAACAAATCCAGCAACACCACCCGAATGTGCCGAAAAATCCCGATAGGAGCTGCACATATCTCGTTCTCAGGGCACACTCAGATTGTCTAAACTTCCCGTAGGCCAGCCCAGAGTTGCCCCTGGTGGCCACCGGCGGCTGACGAGGTGGACCAACACTCAGAGGAGCACTGGCCCGGGGGGTTTAAATAAGATGACCCTTGAGTCCACAGAACCCAAGGGAAAAAGAGGCTAGGTGGCAAATGGTAAAACCAATGTTGGGCATTGCTGGAATAGTTTTATTCAAGGCGAACTGTCAAGGGGTACCCATTATCACCCAACCGCGTAAGGAACGCAAAATCCAGGAACATAACACCGATATGACGGAAACTAGGGCGGCAAGAGTGGAGCAAAACACTAGGCATAAGGCCGAGCCTTCCACCCTTTACCAAGTATATAGATGCATTAATTAAATAAGATATATTGTGATATCCCAACAAGTAAACATGTTCCAAAACAAGGAACAACATCTCCATGTTCCAACAAGGAACAAACTTCAATCTTCACCTGCAACTAACAACGCTATAAGAGGGGCTGAGCAAAGCGGTAACATAGCCAAACAACGGTTTGCTAGGACAAGGTGGGTTAGGGGCTTGGTTCAACAATATGGGAGGCATGATAAGCAAATGGTAGGTATCGCAGCATAGGCATAGCAAAAGAGCGAGCAACTAGCAAGCAAAGATAGAAGTGATTTCGAGGGTATGATCATCTTGCCTGAAATCCCGCAAGGAAGAAGAACGAGTCCATGAAGAAGATAGACGGACGTAGACGAACGGGTCCTCACAAACGCGACATTATCGGAACCAACCCGAAGAAGCAAACACCGGAAAGAAGCACACAACATAGTAAACAACCAACACATGAACACGGTATGATATGCTGGATGCGGTATGCGATGCATATGCATGATTTGCAAGGGAAAGAATGAACCTGGCCTCAACTTGGAAATCCAAGAGTGCCACTGGAAAGTTGAGGTGATTTCGGTTGAAATCGATATAAAGATCACCGGAATCGGATGCACGGTTTGGAAATGGCAAGCAAAACAAATATGGCACCGGTCTGTGATAAACAGCAAGTAGCCATCTAAATGCAACAAGTTAAATATGCTACAGCACTCAAGCATGGCAAAAAAATACATGGCAGGGATCCACTCATAAAGCTTAACAAAAGATGAACACTGAGCTACGGCCAATTCATCCAATAACAGGTTCAAACAAGCATGGCAAAAGTGCAAATGATAAACAAGTTTCAGACTTAGTGAAATTAACGCAAGTCTGGAATTTCAGATCAGGTAGCACACTTTGGAGCAAGAAAAACTATATGCTACAAGAACTTAACCTGGCAAAGCAAGGCATGACATGAAGCTACTCAAAGGGCTTAACAAAAGTCCCTTAGTGACCTTGAGCCAAAAGGGATCAAAAAATGCAATTGCAAGCATGTGAACATGGCAAAAACATAATCAGATTACAGGCTTAGAGAAAAACTAGAACATGCAAATCTGTTAACGAGTAGGCATGTTTACGAGCTCGATGCACACACTACAGAGCAAGGCATGACAATCTAAGCATACACCCATCAAGAATACATATTATATAAGCTAGACATGGCAAGAACAACAACATAGCATTCACGGATCAACAACAACATCCTCGGCAAAATCGCTAACAAGTAGACAATCTGCCAGAAATCACGAAATAGCAAAAGTAGAGCTCGATTGACTCAAGCTAGGGTGCTCCATAAATGTAAACAAAGACATGGATGGATATAGCACCACAATATTAACAAATCATCCTTATTAATCATCCTCAAAAGAGGCACGGATCACTAGGAAACAACATGAACATATGGCATATTGATAAAAACAGATCAAGGACTTAGTGAAATTCAAAGTCCCTGAAATCAGCATTAACGAATGCACTACTTTGCAAGCTTGTGCTGGTCACCACACATATCACAAAATACATCGATAGCACCTCTTTAAAGATGGCATGGAATATAACAAAACACATGTAGAGCTCAGGAGCATATCATGCACACATTAATCATGGCAAAAATGACAAATAGCTATTTGGTGAAACAGATCTGACAATTAACTCACATAGCTCTCTTCCAACAGCATTTCGGGCATCAGGATGAGCTCAAATTAAAATGATGCAATTAGATGAAATGATGTTCTCTCTGAGACGAACATTTTGATATGCTACACGCCCAAATCGGAGTTACGGGTGCAAAGTTACGGCACGAGCAAGAAGGCAAAATAATTAGGGTTTCTGAGAAGAAGTCAACCGAGATTTTCAGATCTGGATCGGCACGGTTCCCGATGCACTCGCCGGAATTACTGTAGCTCGAGCTCGCCGGACTTCGTAGATCGCCGGAGAGGAAGAGGCCGGCCGGGGCGGGTCGACGGCGTGGAGGAGGCGGCGAGGCCGAGGTGGCCGTGGGCGGCGCCGACGATGGCCGCGGCAGCGAGGTGCGGCTCTGGCCGGAGGAGTGCGGCGGCCGACGGCGAAGGCGCGGGGCGGCGCGGGCCGCCGGAGTTGGAGGCGAGGGCGGCGATGTGGCGGACCGGGCGGGGAGGCGGCCGATCCGGGCGGCGGCGCGCTGACCGGGCCGCGGGGGCTCCCCGCGGGCCTGGCGGGCCTCGGGCGGCGGCGGCGAAGTGGGGCTCCGTCCAGGACACATGGCGCTCCCGGAGTGGCCGGCGGGGGAGCGGACAATGTCCGGCCAGACGAAAAAAATGTCCGGCGGCGCGTGGAGAGGTAGGGGACTAGGGTTTCGTCTGAGATTTCGAATGGGGGGTCTTTATATAGGCATAGGGGGACCTAGGAGAGTCCAAATGAGGTGCGGTTTTCGGCCACGCGATCATGATCGAACGCTCTAGATGATGGAGAGGGTTTTGGTGGGTTTTGGGCCAAATTGGAGGGGTGTTGGGCTGCAACACACACGAGGCCTTCTTGGTCCCTCGGTTAACCGTTGGGGCATCAAACGAAGTCCAAATGGTACGAAACTTGACAGGCGGTCTACTGGTAGTAAACCAAGGCCGCTTGGCAAGTCTCGGTCCAATCCGGAAATGTTTAACCCCCACACATGAAAAGAAGGTAGAAAGGACCACCGGAGGAGATAGGAGCGCCGGAATGCAAAACGGACAATGGGGAAAATGCTCGGATGCATGAGACGAACACGTATGCAAATGCAATGCACATGATGACATGATATGCAATGCATGACATGCAAGCAATGACAATGCAACAATAGAGAATAACTGAAAGCCACCTGGCACATCGGTCTCGGGGCGCTACACTCATGATGCCACTGTTGGGGAACGTAGTAATAATTCGAAAATTTCCTACGTGTCACCAAGATCAATCTAGGAGCTGCTAGCAACGAGAGAGAGGCAGTGCTCTTCATACCCTTGAAGACCGCTAAGCGAAAGTCTTACAAGAACGCGGTTGATGGAGTCGTACTCGCGGTGATTCCAATCGTGGAAGATCCGATCCAAACGCCGAACGGACGGCGCCTCCGTGTTCACACGTATAGCCCGGGGACGTCTCCTCCTTCTTGATCCAGCAAGGGGAGAGGAGAATTTGAGGAAGAACTCCTAAAGAACGACAGCGTGGTGGCGGTGGAGCTCGTGGTTCTCCGGCAGAGCTTCGCTAAGCACTACGGAGGAGGAGGAGGTGTTGGAGGAGGGAGGGGCTCTGCCAGGGAAAGGGGTGCGGCTGCCCCCCCCCCACTATTTATAGGGGAAAGGGAAGAGGGGGGGCGGCCCCCTAGATGCATCTAGAGGGGGGCGGCGGCAAGGGGGGGGACTTGCCCCCCAAGAAAGGTGGGAGGCGCCTTGGGCCCTTTGGGGGCGCACCAATCCACTAGGGGGCTGGTTCCATCCCATATTCAGCCCATTAAGTCCCCCGAGGCAGGTGGCCCCACCCGGTGGAACCCCGGACACCTTTCGGTGGTCCCGGTACAATACCGATAACACCCCCGAAACTATTCCGGCGACTGAAACTTGACTTCCCATATATAAATCTTCACCTCCGGACCATTCCTGGACTCCTTGTGACATCCGGGATCTCATCGAACCTTACAATTTCCATATACAACCTTCGATAACCACATACAACCTTCGATAACCACATACAATTTCCCATAACAACTCTAGCGTCACCGAACCTTAAGTGTGTCAACCCTAGGGGTTCGGGAACCATGCAGACATGACCGGGACATCTCTCTGGCCAATAACCAACGGCGGGATCTAGATACCCATGTTGGCTCCCACATGTTCCACGATGATCTCATTGGATGAACCACGATGTCGGGGATTCTATCAATCCCCTATACAATTCCCTTTGTCTATCGGTATGTTACTTGCCCGAGATTCGATTGTTGGTATCCCCATACCTCGTTCAATCTCGTTACCGGCAAGTCTCTTTACTCGTTCCATAACGCATGATCCCATGGCTAACTCCTTAGTCACATTGACCTCATTATGATGATGCATTACCGAGTGGGCCGAGAGATACCTCTCTATCATACGGAGTGACAAATCCCAATCTCGATTCGTGCCAACCCAACAGACACTTTCAGAGATACTTGTAGTGCATCTTTATAGTCACTTAGTTACGTTGTGACGTTTGATACACCCAGAGCACTTCTACGGTATCCAGGAGTTTTACAATCTCATGGTCTAAGGAAATGATATTTGACATTAGAAAAGCTCTAGCAAACGAACTACACGATCTTGTGCTATGCTTAGGATTGGTTCTTGTCCATCACATCATTCTCCTAATGATGTGATCCCGTTATCAACGACATCCAATGTCCATGGTTAGGAAACCACAACCATCTATTGATCAACGAGCTAGTCAACTAGAAGCTCACTAGGGACATGTTGTGATCTATGTATTCACACATGTATTACGGTTTCTGGTTAATACAATTATAGCATGAACAATAGACAATTATCATGAACAAGGAAATATAATAATAACCATTTTATTATTGCCTCTAGGGCATATTTCCAACACGTGCGTGTAGTACTTTGTTTCGATGACTAATAGATTTTTGCAATAAGTATGTGAGTTCTTTATGACTAATGTTGAGTCCATGGATTATACGCACTCTCACCCTTCCACCATTTCTAGCCTCTCTTGTACCGCGCAACTTTCACTAGTACTGATACGTCCATTTTGCATCATGTTTTCTTACTATTATCACTACAAAAAAATACACTTCTGTGATGATACGTGTTTTTCACAGTAGGTCACGTTTTCTGTCATGCATGTACATCCATGAGAAATTTATGACAGAATCAAGATAGTCATACATGTGCTGTCATAGAAGTGTTCCATGACATTACCAAAATTATCATCATGGAAGTGTCCACTTCCATGACGATAAATCGCGCGCCACAGAAGTGCTTTCGTCAAGGGTGACCGATATGTGGCATCCACCATAAGGGAACGTCGTTAAGCTATCGGGTCCAGTTTTGGATCCGATAACCCGTTAACAGCCCCGACCAATGGGGATTTTCCACGTGTAAAATCATCATTGGCTGGAGGGAACACGTGTCGGCTCGCCGTTGGGACAGATGTCATCCACTCATTGGACCCAAAGCGCCTATGACACGTCGACATGTGGCACGGCCCAACAGAGGCCCATTCCTGTGAAAAGGCCGGCCCGTTTGACTTGGTCAAAAGGTGGCGGGCCGGCCCATGGCAAGCCTGTTAACGGCCTATTCGCATATAGCCCATTTACAGCCCGCTAACCCAGGGCCCGTTTATGGCCTATCCGAATTAGGCCGAGTAGCATCATCTAGGCCGTCCAATATAATTCCAGCCTATTTTAACTTCCGGCCCATGTATGGCCCATGACGTCTTTGGGCCCATATGAGGCCCTTAGTAACCCTCGGCCCATTAACGACCCGTGGTAAAACTGGTCCATAATGAACTGTGTATCACTTTATACCCATTAACGACCCATTATACCATTGGGCCGTTTCGAGCCCATGTTATCTTTCGGCCTTCTCAGGGACCATTTATTCTTGGGCTCATTTCCAGCATTCATTACAGGCCTTTTCTGCTTGTGGGCCAAATTCAGCCCGTGGATACAGTCGGCCCGTTTGTGGCCCGTTAATCTGTTGGGCCATTTTCATAGCATCATCAAATACGGCCGATTAATGGCCCGTTATGGTCAGCCCATAAAATGTACGATTTCCACTCTAGCCCATTTACGGCCCCTTATACGGCCCATACAAGGCCCATAGATGAGACGGCCCGTACAAGGCCCATTGACCCGATGACCCACAGAAGGCCCATTGATCCCACGACCCATAGAAGGCCCATGGATCCGCTGGCCCATGGAAGGCCCATGGATCCGACAGCCGATAGAAGGCCCACGGATCCGACAGCTCATAGAAGACCCACGAATCCGACGGCCACAGAAGGCCAGGGATCGTCCGTCCCATATATGGCCCATGGAACATACGGCCTGTGGAGGGCCATGGTCACTACAATGTTTGGGCGAGTTGGCCCCCGTTTGAACGATATAGCATATTCAAAGAATTATCCTACTCTGTACTATCACCTCTAAAAAACATACACTATACAATAAAGAGACTAAGGCATAGAAACGTAGAATAATCCTACACTATACAATAAAGAAATTACAGCCGATTATACACCACACAAGTTACAAATTTAGACAGCACGTTGCGTAGAAGTAAGCAAGCAGTTGGCCATTCTGTAGCTCAATTAAAGTCTTAGGGAGCATAATGAACATCAGAGGATTTCATACAAACATACTACAACAAGCAAAACTATGCAATCATTAGCCTAGTACAAACTAGATTGTGAGCCTCATTCAATAATAGTTGGTTAATAGACTTCAAAGCTTCAGGCACACTTCAGCAGAGTAATTAAATGGTAAGACCTTTAATTATGTCAACTAATAGTTATACAAGTACCCAACATCAGGCATCATTCTTTGGGCATCTCATTAACTGAGGACAAATAAAGCAATTGAAAAGAGCAAATTAACTATGCCTGAAACAAACAAGGAATTGAACTGTTGAGTTGGATACAGTGACTTACCTTAACAGGTTGAAGAGGCTCAGCGCAGCTCCTACTTCTCTTGCAAGGCTCCTTCCTAACATCTTGTACTTGTAAATCCTCAATCTTATCTTCATTGCACCCCCTCTGCAAGGTGACACAAACTAGTTACTCGTCTCCTTGGAAGATAAATATGCATACTTTCTAGTCTGTGAACACAAAAGGATGAGATTATAACAAAACAACACCACATAATGAAACATGCCGCATCTCTTGCACTTGCACACAATCAAATGAGCATTTACTATGTCTGCACTATGTAAAAACTAGGCATACCTTCGAACTGGATCTCCAGGTACTCTTGGAGAGCCTACTTTAGTGTACAGCCAAACCTTTATGTCACCTATGAGTTAGAAAAGGCCCCACTACAGCAGCCCTTAGTGTTTAAATCATTGATGTTTAAATCGTTGACAAGCTCTGTTAGAGTGTTAGGTCAAGAACAACAAGTAATCAAAGCAAACCGTCCTAGTATGGCTGGCTGATGCAAACAAGCAATTGAACAGATGTGTGAGCAAATCTTACATATCAAGAAAAGAAGCAAAGAAGGAGGCTTAAAGACCATCACTTGACTAACCAGATTTAAGGGGCATTTAAACATCATGTGCGACGTATGAACTAACATAAACATTGCATATTCCAGATTCTACAATGGAATGCACATGTATTAGGTTATGCCATGTATGATGATGCCTAAATGTACACTATAGCAGGCAGGAGTGATTCATCATTGCACGCACAATTGAATTGCAGGTTAAGGGTCAGTTCTATTCCGTCTTTTCAGGGCTTATTGTCAAAATGAGCCATAAAAGATGTAAAGAAGTCATTTTTGAGTTATGGGCTTGGACTTAACTAATTTCGCTTTGGAGGGGGGTGTTTCGGGTAGTACCTCACTAAAAATTGAAGGGAAGGGGAATAGTGAAATGACTCTGTTGTCTGCCTATATTACACTCAAAATGCAACTGGTGAAGCCCGCGTCACACCTCACCCTCAAGTAAAAACAAACACGCAAGCATTCATTGCCCTGCCCGCTTGCATCTCCTCTCCCCTTTCCCTCTACCTCGATCCCCTGCCTACATCACTAGGGTTCCTCCAGCAAGCCGTCGCCACTGGTCCCATCTGGCCTGGTCCTCGACAATGCTCTGTCCAGCTAGGCTACATGGCCGGCGGGTAGGGGCAAATATCTCTGGCTGCTCCTCCCTCTGGTGTCGCCCCTCATTCTCATGGTCTCCAACAGCTGCTCCACTATGGTTCGTCCAACGCACTACTCCAGCAGGAGCTGCACAACTACGGTTGATGCCACACTGTGGCAGAAGGCACCTTATTCCCCCTCCCCACCTCCCAGGCCGTGGCCTTGAGGTGCTGTTGAAGGATGAGCTCATCCAACAAGGTGAGGATCTCCTCTAATTTTTTTGCCAAATTTTCATTCTGATCCACTATACGATGAATTGCTATGAGTTGCTTCTGCTGCTGCTATATGATGCATTGCTATGAGCTGCTCCTGCTGCTGCTATATGATGAATTGCTATGAGCTGCTGTTGCTATATGATGAATTGCTATGAGCTGCTGTTGCTATATGATGAATTGCTATGAGCCGTTGCTGCTGCTGCTATATGATGAATTGCTATGAGTTGTTGTTGCTGCTGCTATATGATGAGTTGCTATAAGCTGCTCCTACTGCTACTGTATAATGAATTGCTATGAGCTGCTCCTGCTGAAGCTATATGATGAATTGCTATGAGCTGCTCCTGCTGCTGCCATATGATGAATTGCTATGAGCTGCTCCTGCTGCTGCCATATGATGAATTGCTATGAGCTGCTCCTGCTGCTGCTATATGAAGAATTGCTATGAGCTGCTCCTGCTGCTACTATATAATGAATTGCTATGAGCTGCTGCTAGTATATGATGAATTGCACACTGCTGCTACTGCTGCTGCTGCTGCATGATGAGTTGCTATGAGCTGCTGTTGCTACTATATGATGCTTTCAGGTGGTGCTGCTATATGATAATAACCAACCACTTGGACCATCAAATTTCAATAAATAATTGTTATTCATTTAAATGTGGGTCATGCGTTTTTCGTTTAAATTAGGCAATGAGATCTCTATGGAAAACATTGACCAAAGTAGATTGTGCCAAGTAGATGGTATCTTTATATTTGCATTTTGAGCAAACAGTGATGGTCTGTTTTCCTATCATATTAATTACTGCACTGGATTCAATTTGTGATGTTTGCAAGTCAAATTAATTTTCATATGGGCAGCAAAATGAAAAAATATAATGCAATCTGGACTTTTCACTTACCATACCAAAGATAAGCTGAAAACGCAATGAAAAGAACTGGTTGGCTTATTACATGGAGCTTATATTCACAGGTGCTTATTTTCTTAGGATAACTCGTAATAACTGTCCCTAAGAAACTCGGCCAATAGAACTGACATACAAATAACATGTTACGGTGATTGCAATGGAGGAGTGACGTACCATAACACACTGTATAGGCTCACCGTTGGCTCTCCTTTTTTGCGATGTTCCATGAAATTGCCACATACATCTTGTACTTTTTCATTTTGTAACTCAATCTACAAGTTGGCATGGCTAATTTCAGACATCTCTACATGATAATAAATTGCATATCCCTTGCGCATATTTAAACCACCAATTAATGATTGTGTGCGTAGCATAAACTAGCCATGACTCTGTGTGCTGGACTAGCAGGCACTCTAAGGGAGCCTAATGTAGTGTACTGGAATTCCTACATGCCACCTGATGGTTTCCTGGACTAGGGGGTACTCACCACGTCGTCTCCCGATCTGTTAGATTGGGCCGAGGACCGGCCGTATACTCATGGGCCAGTTCGGACAGCTGCCGCATACATGGAAGATTCCACAAGACTTGGTGATCAAGACAAGGACTCCTCCCGACCGGCGTATTCGGCTAGGACTCTTGTTATCCTAGGCCTCTGGTGCATTATATAAACCGATGCCAGGCTAGTCGATAAATCATATACAACAATCATACCATAGGCTAGCTTCTAGGGTTTTAGTCTCTACGATCTCGTGGTAGATCAACTCTTGTAATACTCATATCATCAATATCAATCAAGCAAGACGTAGGGTATTACCTCCATCAAGAGGGCCCGAACCTGGGTAAACATCGTATCCCTGCCTCCTGTTACCATCGATCCTAGATGCACAGTTCGGGACCCCCTACCCGAGATCTTTTGGTTTTGACACCGACATTGGTGCTTTCATTGAGAGTTACTCTGTGTGATCGACAAAAGGATCAATGGCTCGCCCGCAGGTCAACTGCGATGCCGGCATCTTCGTCGCCGGCTCGGCTGGTAAACTTGGCTCGACCGAGGACCGTGCTCCATCTCCGATCGTCATGTTCGGACAGGGGCCTTCTTCAACATCAACTCAGATCTCTATCATGATCATAGAGGAGTCATCCATGGAGCTCGACGGCTCAACGTCAACATTGCCCTCGGGTGGCTGTGCTGTTTTTATGGACAGCGAATTTGTATTCGCCGTCACCACCTCCTCGAGCGTCAGTTTGACGATTGCTTTGGTGGAATAGTGAGGAATTACGTCTACAACAGCCATGTAAAATTTCGTCAAGTTACTATGGAGGAATCTCCGACAATCTACGATATACTGGAGCCCTGTCAAATCTGGACGGGAATCTGGACGAGTTTAGTATGTGGTCTCCAGAGCCCAGCTCGGAGGTCCTTGGGAAGATCCAACTGTTCATCTACTGCGGAATTCCCATATCTACCACCCCTACAAATTTCAGCTTGATCTGACGGTTCAAACTCCAGGAACCTTCCGATGAGTGGACCAATTTTCGGATCCGTTTTCCGCGCGAATACAGATCCGACCCAAATTCATGTTTCTTTATGAACGTGATATTGGACAACCTTTTTAGATGAATTCTCTTCTAGGGTATTGTGCGTTGTTTTTAAACACGTGCCCATAAATTTTTAAGCCTCCCCTGAGGTCATCTTCATCATCATGCTGATGTCAAACCAGTCTGGCAATATTGCTCCAAGGCTGCCGACCTGCGCTAGACACATCGTCACTTTGTTGAGCCAAGCTCAACTTCTTCGGATCATCATCTCGGCAAGCCGAACAAGAGTCCGGCATCGCGAAGGATAAATCATGAGCAACATCGCCGCCCCATGGATTACACGGAGCAGGCATACCGGCCTCGCCGCACGGTCACTTCATCAAGCCGGCATCGACCACGTCACGACCTGCATCGGCAGGGCCGCACTATTGCTTCTTCAAGCTAGTGTCCATCAGGCTGACCTACTTCGACTCATCGGCTGACATTGAGGCTTCGACATCTTGGCTGGACCGAGGGCTTCACCATCTCTTCATCAACCTACTCCGGAGACTTTGGTGTCACTAGCCGACCAGCTCCGTCACGTTAGCTGGACCGAGGGCTTTGCCTTGGCAAGCCAACCTTTTCCAGCATCGCCATACCGTCGCTTTGTCGCCCATCAGGCAATGGGTGTGCGGATCGAGTCCCAATTTTCGAAATCACCTTTCTTCGGATTGCTACAACAAATAAACCAGGTGCTATTAATCCTAGTATTTTTTGCTTGTTCGGGCTCATTTTTCCCAAGGAATTATTACTCCGGTTCGTTCATCATATGTACACAGGTCTATCAAATGATGGACGCATTAACGACGGTCGCATGGTGGTTTGGTCAGTTTCCGTACATGGTCCGGCGAATGCCGCATCCGGAACTCGGACCGACCTATGAATTCAGGCTTTGCCACGCCTTTACCTCATCACGCCGACGCCCTGCATCGACATTGGCTTCGGCGCCAGGCCATATTTCTTTATTACTCACTTTGCATAAATTATTTATTATGCAATGATTTTTTTAATTATTATTATTACTATTATCTCCGGTTTGCACTATTTTTTGTGCACAGGAAAATGATCCTGGTTGGGCAGTATCGTCAACTCGGCGTACTGACATACCACGTCTCCCCGGCTGGACGAGGGTTTCGTCAACACTTCATTACCCCATGCCAGGGACTTCGGCATCACTCTGCCGGCCCGCATTGACCGTGCTATGTCACCACTTCGGAGTGCCAAGCTCTTTGCTCCGCCACCTTGGGACCGGCTTGGAGGATGGAACCTTATCCCGCATCAAGCTCGGGTCACGTCATCAATACCGAACACATTAACGAGCTAAGTTGTCTTCATGCTCAAAGCTTTAAATTTTTAACTTGTGTTCGGTTCGACCAAGCATTATACCTTTTTGACAAAAAGTTGCTTGTAGAGAATCTCCTTGTCAAAACTTTGTTTGTGACACACAAATTCAAATACCCCGTTTACTTGGGGGCTCCCTTGATGGAGCTTTTCCTGATGCATATGATTATACTTGCACGGCTTTGTTCCTTGTTCGTGTATTACGCCACAATATGCACTGTATTGACCTAAGCGATTTGCAAGCTGGGTTGCCTGGCTCCTGTGCTTACCCCTACGTTCCCGATTGTTCGGCTAGGGAGTAAAGGGAGCACCTCTGCGATTGTCACGACCGGGTCATCCGAGCTCTGACCTAAGACTGGGTGAAGCCGAAAACTAGCACTCTTATTGTTTTCAATCATGGTCGGCACACAACGGAACTCATGAGTACAAAAAATCTATTGCACAAGTCTCATAGTAATAATGAGCACCGAAGAAAGGTATCGGGGGGGTACTATTTTCTTCGAAGATGCTTCTTACACTTCGTTAGTAATATAGCATAAGTTCCCTGAGCGCGCTTTGTCTGTTACAGCCTTATGGCCTGATTTCCTGGTCATCGGAAACACCGTCGATACTCTCGACAAGCGGAGTACATGAAACTTTTCGTCCCTTGGCCGAAGAGGGAGAAGCCGACGGTCGGTTAAGACGCATTTAAAGTTCGGGTGAACACAAATATGATATAAGTACTTCGGTACATACAATAATTATACATAAAATTCTTACCCAAGTCACTTGGGGGCTCTTAAAATATATATATGAGCTGTAAATGTGTTTTCTTCTTGGTCGTTGTCAAAACACGATAGAAGCACAAATTTTTCTTTCTCTTCCAATTTTCGGATTGGCACCGAACACTTGATCTTGTTCGGACGTCATGTTTTTACTGACGTTTTTTGGTTTTCTAAGATTTTTGGCACTTTTAAACTATTTGTGTGTTTCCAGCACAAGTCTCACAGTGCAATGCCGGACACCTTTATAGATTCGACAAAAACATTCTCGGATCTCACTATATATGCATTGGTTTCAATTGTGTCTTCGGTCAATAGTTGGGTCGCCCGGCTCCTGCGCTTGCCTCCTACGTTCCGCTTTCTTCGGCTAGGTGTGCAAAGGGAGAACCACTGCGATTGTGCTTCCAGCTCACATGGTCAAGCACCTCAGTGGAGAAAGCCGAAAACTGACTGTCACAATAAGCGTAAACTGGTCAGCAATCCGATGACGGTGTTAAATGACGGGCCATTCATAACAATGGCCGAAGTGTTTACGCTTGACCTCGACTATTGCCGAACACTACCAGGGGCTATTAACTGGCCTCCCAAACTAAATCCTTGATATTTTGCTCTTACATTAGAGCTGTTGTTTCATGACCATGCTTAGCATGACAACCCAAAGAGAGGAACCGATAGCGGGACTATTTTCTTTGGAAGACATTTCTTATGTTAAACAGTAATATAACATATCTCTCTGCGTACCTTGGTTTATAAAACCGTATGGCCAGATTTCCTTGTTTGTCGTAAATCTTTGCCCTCATAAAGGCTTTATAAAGTAGGACAAACACTCCTCGGCTACTAGCCGAGGAGGCGGAAGCCGATGGTCAGTCAACAAAGTTTTGTACAATGCGGATCCGAGCATTAATGATGTAAAGTACTTGGATACATAGAGTCATTACACATAATTTGTGATTTTACTATGGATATCGATCCTTAATTCGGCCACCCGTGCCCGCATTAAGGCTCGGGGGCTACTGGGCTTCGGGCTTATTATTTACAAATATTAAAGGGGCACATCGATCCCCTAATCTGGTGTTGCCACCTGACCAGTGTCTCGGGGGCTACTGCATTGCCTGTCCAATGCAGAAAATTTTAAGTGCAATATAGTTTCCGAGGAGATTATGATCCTCAGGTTGGTCGGCCGCACCCAACCTGAGTCTCGAGGACTAAGCACGCCGCCTTTTGTATCCCGAAGTATTCTGCCGAGCTAGGACTTGATCCTCAGGCCGATTTTTCAAATCAACTTGAGTCTCAGCGGCTACTGGGATCAGTGGTCTTACATCATCCTTCAAGTGCATGTCGGGTTTTAAACCGATACACACGTTGAGGGTTACTGGCTATATATCTCGGCAGAGAATAAATTGCACCAATCAAAAATATTGACAAAAAATTGGCCCACAGTCGGGGTAGTGCACCACCTCGAAAGCAGTCCGGCATAAAGCTCGGGCGCTAGTGGCTGGCTCCATAGAGGGCATTTCCAGCATTAAGCTCGGCTAAACTCCTTCAACTTTTTTGGACCAAGATGATCTATGGCATCTTAGATATAGTCCGGCGTTGGAGCCTGGACACAGTCCGGCGTTGGAGCTTGGATACATTTCGGCATTAGAGCTCGAAAGCAGTCCAGCATTGGTGCTCGGCTGCAAAAAATACCTCGAATGCAGTACGGCATTAGAGCTTGGACGCAAGAGGACACTGCCTCCCGGGAACAACTTCAAACCCGAGGTGTGGCATAAAAATGACAAGGCATTGATAAAGGCTAGAAACTTAAAGGGGCTCCTCGGATACCCGACGTGTAAACTCGTTGAATGCATTTTGGCGATCCTCAAGATCGAAGATGAGAAGATTTGTTGAACCAGTTTTCAAGACCGACAACCGAAGATGAAGAACAGTTCGGAAGAATCGAGGAGCGTCCCTAACTTGAAGACTGGTTCAAGGGGCTACTAACGGTGTCCTGGACTAGGGGGTACTCACCATGTTGTCTCCCGATCTGTTAGATTGGGCCGAGGACCCCCATGGCCGTATACTCATGGGCCAGTTCGGACAGCTGCCGCATACATGGAAGATTCCACAAGACTTGGTGATCAAGACAAGGGCTCCTCCCCACCGGCGTATTCGGCTAGGACTCTTGTTATCCTAGGCCTCTGGTGCATTATATAAACCGAGGCCAGGCTAGTCGATAGATCATATACAACAATCTTACCATAGGCTAGCTTCTAGGGTTTTAGCCTCTATGATCTCGTGGTAGATCAACTCTTGTAATACTCATATCATCAATATCAATCAAGAAGGACGTAGGGTATTACCTCCATCAAGAGGGCCCGAACCTGGGTAAACATCGTGTCCCCTGCCTCCTGTTACCATCGATCCTAGACGCACAATTCGGGACCCCCTACCCGAGATCCGCCGGTTTTGACACCGACACCACCTACGATTTTGTGTAATGTATTGCCTCTATTCCTAAATATATGTCTATGTAGAGATTCCAGTATGGACCACATACAGATGTATATAGATGCATTTTCGAGTGTAGATTCACTCATTTTGCTCCGTATGTAACCTATAGTGGAATATCTAGAAATACTTATATTTAGGAACGGAGGTACGAGGTAGTATCATGTATGACATATACATATCTAATTTAGCAGCCAGTAGTAGAAATCATTGTCTACACAAAGGGATTACTAGTCGAAAATCCTAGCAAAGCACGCTGGCAGGCACAAAACAATACAAGAGAGAGAGAGAGACGCCTACAAGATCATATCAATGCCACGGTCCAGGATCTTGGTTGGCCAAGCTGTTAGATCCAGAAGAAACATCGTCCTTGTAGTTTTTGCCAACTGTATAACAGGTAACAGCGACCTGATAGTATATTTGAAGTACATCGAGCAGGTGATACTGGACGAGTTTAAAGGTGACAAGTACCTAGGTCATGGCGGATGCTTGGCAACTTGCCAGACAGTGGGAATCAGGTTAGAAATGTCAAGGATGATGACGCTGCACTGGCTGTCGGGGTCCGGTAAGGAGATCTAGAACTGTCGAGTAGGGTGTTTGTGGAGCGGCTCCGGTAGGGTGGACTACGGTGTGGGCGAAGCGGATCTATGGCCGTGGACGAGGGCGTAGGTGAAGCTGCTCGAATGGTTGGGTTATGGATGGTGTCGACGATGCAGATCTGCGGCCATGGACGGGGCGTCAGAAGCTGCTCCGGTAGGTTGGATGAGGGTGCGAGGAAGCGGATCTAAGGCCGTGGACTTGTGAGTTGGCAAAGCGGCCTCGGTAGGGTTGAAAATGGTATAGGAGAAGCTACTCCGGTGGGGTTGACGATGTTGTCGGCGAAGCGGCTCCGGTAGGGTTGAGGAAGGTGTCGGCGAAGAGGATTAGAAGCCGTCGACGGGGGCGTCGGTGGGGCGGCTCCGAGGGGGTGTGGACGAAGTGTCTCTAGTGGGGAGTACGAATGAGCTGCTGCAGATGTGCCGCGGTTGATGAGAGTACCGGCGAAGCAGATCCGGCGCCGTGGACAAGGCTGGCACTGAATGGGCTGTGGTACAGTGGTGGATGAGCAGTCTACTTGTTTCTAGGGGAGGTGGGAGGGGTAGATGCGGCCGCAGAAGCAGATCCGGCGATGTGGACGCCGCTGGCAGTGAATGGGCTCTGGTACGCCGGTGGATGAGCAGTCTAGGGTGTCGAGAGGGGAGGGAAGAAAGGCCGATGAAGTACGGACGGTGTGATGTGAGATGCTCTAGTGCTGTGGACTTCGTCGTTTTTGTGGGAGGGGGAGAGGAAATGGCGGTGCCGTGTAGTGGGGGGAATCGGAAGTTACCAAAGCAGCCCCGACCTATTATGTAGATGAGGGCGGTATTGTAACTGTTGGTCTCCGTGCACCAAGGAGAAAAGGGGAATTCGCATGCTAAAGACTAAGGTGGCGGAAATTTTAGAAGGAGGCGGGAGATTTTGCCGCCCGCGGGATCGTTCGTATCCAGTTTCAACTAATTTTGGACCGTGCTAGCGGGAAGGTCATGCAAGACTGTGCACACGAGGCATGCGTCAGCAGTTAATAACTGGTGTGTCCACCCTAGAAAAAAGGACAATAACTCGGGATGATGCGCTGATAACTTGGACGTTGACACAGGCACGGCTAATCGTACGGGTGTAGTGGCGCGTTCACAAAAAAAGGGATCAAACGCTCAGCCTATGTATTTCTCGTGTAAATAGATAATTTAGTGCAATTGGTTATTTACTTTAAACATAATGCATTGACGTGTTAGTGTAGAGGCGCACAAAAAGAAATGGATATTGTAGTCCGCTACTTAAAAGTGTTGCCTCATATGATTACATAGCCTCCATTTCATAAATTGCGTACCCGTTGAATTCATATATGAATATTACATATATTACTTCATAATAGAACCTTAAATCATCCAAGACTAATGATTTTGAATGCAAGAGTAACAATGGTGCATGTGCATGATAGCTACATTGGTTGTTTGAAGAAACATCACTATAACTTTGGCATGCACAACTGAAAAGGTTTATTTAAATAGAAAAAATGTGATATGTGAGTGTCCAATCTTTATAGCGTTGAATCGATATTGTACCTTTGGCCACGATACGAAGTAGATATTGATTTATGTTCAAGTGCGATGCACGTCCACGATCGCTAGATAGTGATACGTGAATGAATTGTGCAATCTCTCTCACACGCATACATATCTCATTTCCCTGTGGTCATCGGAATCACACACGTGCACTTCGTGTATTTCTCTCCCTCCGTCAAGGTTAGAATTCGTCTGTCTACCCCGTCCTACAAGTCTCTCACACAGAAACACACACGCTCTCTCTGTAGAACATGCCCACCCCTTTAATTCCGCCCACCCACAGCCACTAATGTCTCAAAGTATAGTAATGTCTCTCACACATATGCCTAAGGTTAACTCGAGTTTCGGAACCATATGAATACGTACAATGGGATTCCAACAAAGCACCTTTTGTTTTGAGATTTCGCTCTCTCTCTCTCCCACACATTGTTTCTCGCTTCATTTTTTCCGACACTTGCATGCGCACAATTTTGTTTATCTTCGTGATGCTTTAAGTATGCCTCGCACAAATGCTATCTACCTATCCCTTAATATAGCTAGATATGTGTCACACAAACTCCTTCTCCCTACTAGCAAGATGCCCATGCGTTGCACCGAACATCAAGATGCATTTGTATGAGTAGTTTATCTTGCGGGAGAAAAGGATGAACGAGGGAATGCCTTATTTGCAAATGCGGAGAGGGGTGTGGGTATCTTTTTGCAAAATTGCCACAGTTTCCTTCCTATCCGTCAGGTATAAATCGGATGGCCTATATTGCAGGATGGCAGGAACACCATCATCACCAACTCTATTTTTTTATAAGGGTAGGGATATGTAAGTGTCACTGCCCCCCCCCCCCGACACACACACCCACACCCACACAACCACACCCACACACTTCCTAACACCAAAGGAGTAGGGTGACACCTCGATCTTGATACTAATCTATCGACTGGCTTCTCTCTCAAAAACACACACACTACCCGACACCGAAGGAGTAGGGCGGCACCTCGATCTTGATAGTAATCTATCTACTCCTCTTTCAAACACACACACACATACACACACTCGCTAGTTGTGCCTCTGTGCCTACCGCGCACACTCTCGATACATCCTTCTCTCCCTCCCCCTCCCCCCACCCCAACAATGACAGGAGAAGGGTGACAACTCAATCTGATCGTAATTTGTCAATTGGTTTCTCTCTCAAACATTGTGTCTTTGTGCCTCGCTCAGTAGCCCCCTTGATATATAGACTTCTCGCGCACGCACAGCAGTAGTGACAATGACGCTGAACCCAGTGTGCCTTGTTTTTACCAGCCTCGTGTGATAGTTTTCACCCTATCTTATGTTCATTAACAAGGCAACCTTTTCTTTGTTACTACTAGTGAATCCGAAATCATTTGGGGCAGACATAAAATATATCACTTCAACCCAATTATCGTAGTAACTATTTTAAAAGAAACTAGCTAGATGCCCATGCATTGCACGGAACATCAAGATGCATTTGTATGAGTAGTTTATCTTGTGAGAGGAAAGGACGAACGAGGGAAGGCCGTATTTGTGAATGTGGAGAGGGGTGTGGTTATATTTTTGCAAAATTGCCATAGTTTTCTTCCTATCCATTAGATATAAATCCGACGGCCTATATTGCAGGATGGCACGCACACCATCATCACCAACTCTGTTTTCTACTCCCTCTGTTCCTAAATATTTGTCTTTTTAGAGATTTCAACAAGTGACTACATATGGAGCAAAATGAGTGAATCTACACTATAAAATATGTCTACATACACATCCGTATGTGGTAGTCCATTTGAAATCTGAAAAAGAAAAATATTTAGGAACGGATGGAGTATAAGAGTCGACATGGAGATATATCAGCAGCATGGTCTACAACAAAAATGTGCTAGACTGGTTAGCGTCGGATGCTCGCAACGCGATGACATGAGTTCGAATTCTGTCTTTAACTTTAGATTTTTATATTATATATTACTTATTTAATATATACTTCTTTCACTACTGTAGTGATAGTGGAACCCACAGAGTACTTAGAATACAAGATTAAGGATGGGTTTGTTTCTTTTTAACTTTCTGTACGAAGATGTAGCCACCCTGCAAGTCACGTGTACACTGTACATGCAATTAACTTTTTATAGAGGGGAAATCATACACGCAATTAACTCAAATGGATTGGATGTCACTCTATTATTTCCAACATAAGAGCATCTCCAACGGCAGCCGGCAAATTTCCTCCGGTTTCCTTCCGCGAAGGACGACATCAAACGCAGCGGCATAAATTTTCACAACTCTAACCAACCAGATGAAATTCGTGCAAACACAGACTGATTTCATATAAGCATGAAGGATTTCGTATAAAAAAGCCGGATCTTCATATAAACATGATGGATTTCATTACATTTACATGAACTAAGTGGTGCCAATCCTGCTATCTTGCTATAATTAATACTCCCTCCGTCCGGAAATATTTGTCCTAGAAATGGATGTATCTAGACTTATTATAGTTATAGATACATACAATTTATCCATTCTTAGAACAAAAATTTCCCGCCAGCTGGAGAGGGAGTACATAATCTAAATGGCCGCCCGCGGATCCCTTTGTCTTCCTCATGTCCGGCAAACACTTTGCGGGGTCGACGAAGGTCCTCGGAAGAGACGAAGAAGCAAAGAAACCACCTGAATGTGCAGTCGTCGCCTCGGCGGTGGCCTTCATGGGACCCAAGTGGCGGTGGCCTCCCGTGTTCTACTTCTCCTTGATGATGGTGGTGGACACGGAGAAGCTGGCCACCGGCTCGTCACTGTCCACGCACCCGGCTTCTGTCTCTGCGTGCATGGCGCTGCCGCAGGCACGGGAGGCGCGCCCACAGACACGGGAGGCGTGGTACGACGCGGCAGCGACAACTCCCATATCAGTGTGCTCGCCCTCGTGCCGGCGTGGAGCAACTCACCACTCCTCATCGAGCTGAACTAGAGCGGCGAGTTGCTGAACCACGCGCCTTCTTGGGGCGGCAACTGGCTCCGTCGGGCCAAGCGAGGTTGGTGAAGCACGGAGCGGCCTCGCCCGTATCCGAAGGGCTCGGTGGGCCACCCAGCCAGGTAATATGCCGGAGAACGGCTCCTCGGAAGCCATCGGAAGAGTGGAGAAAATGGTGAAGGCGGAGATGGGGGAGCGGCAGAGGGGTGCAATTCTTGCCCGCTGTCTGTCTGGCCTCGTGTAAATAGAGGGCAGACAGTAGGAGCTTGGCCGGCATCTGACCTCGTTTAAACTGAGGGCGGACGGGAGGAGCTCGACCGGTGTTGCATTTAATTCCGGCCCGCTCATGAACTGATGTGTGGCCGAAGTAGGTTTCTCGGTTTGCGTGCGGGTTTAACGAAGGGGTTTGATGGAGGCGAGGAGGCGTGTTCAGCCGGGCGTGCAGCGGGCGGCGCAGTACTATTCAATTTGATAGCGGGCAGCGCAGTTCCCGATACGGCTTTAATGCAGACGAGCTAGGGAGTAGCGGTTCCCGAAATGTTGAACGACCAATGCATCCTCCTTCAATTAATGCATGGGGGAAGTAATGGGAGGAGGACCGGGAAAAGAGGCTGCATGATGTGAATGCAACACAGATTGCCCTCATATAAAGGCGCCCCTCCATTCCAATGCATATCCACATCATACGCACCTAAGAATTTGCCTAAGCACCTACACTAAGCGTAAAAGATCTCACTCCAGACCCATGGCGGCGATGCGCGCGAGCAGCCAGCGGCTGTGCCGGATGGTCCACGACGTCGGCATGTGGCATGGCACCGAGGATCGTCTCTAGACGGTGTTGGAGACCGGCTGGTGGATGGCAGCCGTCGACGCCAACTACGACTCTCAGTTGGACCAGATGATCGTTGCCACCACCAACAAGTTCACCGTCCTCAAGAAGCTCGCCGACGACATCGCCGTACTCCTCCAGCCCGCGTGCCCGGGCTCCTCATTGCCTGCCACCCCAATCGGCCTCCATGGCCGGAACCTCTTTCAAGCACCGGTGGCCCTGCGACTGCCCGTCGACGCCACGAAGAATGTCCACCTGGAGGTCGCGCTCGCCGCGAGGCGCCTCGCCCTGCAAGAATTCGTCGACCTACACATCCACGTGTACGAGTAAATCGTGTACATAGGTATCTACAAGGCCAGTGAGGACGCTACGACGTTGGCCTTCCTCAACCAGCTGGAAGCCTTGGATGACTTTGCTGAGAAGCACCTCGACCTCGCCACAAAAGCCGCCGCTCCTTAGCCGCCGGTCGGTGGCCCGGCGCACTAAGTTAAGGAGGAGGAGGTCGTACGTTGATGGATGCATCTTTCTTCTTGCCTTCTGTAACCACCACTGCGATCGCATCATCATCGTGGCCTTAATTCTTATTGTGGTGTTGCATTCTCGCTCCAGTCAATACCGACATGTGCGATCCCTTTGCTTAATTATATGCATCACTGTAACTACTACTCCATCCGTCAATTTATAAGTTGTTCTTACCTTTTCCATCAACTTCGTGCAACACGCGGGCATCTTGCTAGAAACACTAGAACATGTCGGACCGCGTGTGACCAAACCGACGATGCGCCAACCTAGCTACTACGTACCCTGCTTATCTAGCGGAAATAGCCCCGCCCTAGCATTTCCAATTGTTATTTCTATCTATTGATCGTGCCAAGGAGCAAAACCAAAATGTTACAATTTATACATGCTTATCTACTCCTACTCCTATAAAAGACTTAGTTGGTGATGGTGGTGTGTCTGCCATCCGTCGTTTCTGACCATTAGATCTGCATCTAACGGTTGTGAGGTAAGTTGTGGCATTTTTGCAACAATAGCCCACTTCTCTGCTCCAATTTGCAGAAAATCCCTTATTATCTTGAAAGCAACTACATCCCTCCCTCACCTCATCAAAACAGCCTGAGAAATATATATTCCTATAAAAGACTCAGTTGGTGATGGTGGTGTGTCTGCCATCTGTCGTTTCTGACCATTAGATCTGCATCTAACAATTGTGAGGTAAGTTGTGGCATTTTTGCAACAATAGCCCACTTCTCTGCTCCAATTTGCAGAAAACCCCTTATTAACTTGAAAGCGACCACATCCCTCCCTCACCTCATCAAAATAGCCTGAGAAATATATTCTGAGTGAAAAGTACTCCCTCCATTCCTAAATATTTGTCTTTCTAGAGATTTCAATAAGTGACTACATACGGAGGAAAATGAGTGAATCTACACTTCAAAATATGTCTATATAATCCGTATGTGATAGTCCATTTGAAATCTCTAAAAATTCAAATATTTAGGAATGGAGGGAGTAATATATTAGGAGTATATCAAAACAAGAGTGATTTCTTTCAAGTTTGTGAACAAGTACTACTATTCTACTACTTTGGATCCGTCGCAACGCACGGGCACATTGCTAGTAAAAGGAAAAGGCCTGCCGCGTTCGCGTCGTACTCCCCCCCCCCACACGCCCGGGAATCGGTAGGACTCCACGGCCCGTCCAGCACGGCACATAGCTTAGGGAAGGAATGTTGCCTAGCATTTTCACTTTCATGTGGGACCGCCGTTGAGCAAACCGACTATTGGCAAACCGCACCCCGCCCGCCACCGGGTTGGAAAATAGAAACGAGGGGAAGATCTAGCTGTAGCACGGAAGCCAAGAAATTTGGTGTCAGATGGGGCTCGTTGATAGAGTAGGAGCATTCCGTGCTACTCTGCTCCTACTAGTACCATGTTTGTACTATACAACTAGTACTACCACTATACAACTAGTAGGTACGTGCACGGCACAACATCGTAGGAACAAAAAACGAGAAGATCTTGTTTTGTGTGATTTATCTTTTTTCTGTCAACATAGTATGAATAATATGATGTGGGGGCACCCATGAAACTTATGTGGCTTGGTTGCATGGCTACGAAAGGTTAGAGAAAAATAAATAGATAATGTGTTTAGAGTGCACTCCACTAAACATATATACTTTGGATCCATTGCAATGGGACGGCACATCTATATCTATACCCCCTATATAGTGTGTGAATAACTTCGAAAGTTGGTCGTTGGATGAAGCCAATCCGACAGTACAAAGATGGCAAATCCGAGCACTACTGGCCATTGGATATCATCTACATTCCACCAGATTCTGCCACATGTAGAATCTAGAAGACTCCATGGTTGAAATTCATTCATGACTAACTTTGCCACAACTAAGCTTAGGCAAAGTGTGTCTGAAACAAAAAATGTGGCTAACAAAATGCCCACCACAAGTGTGCAAGATTTGGCAAGAAGTTGAGTCTATCACATGTGGACCATGTAGCTAGAAAAGTGTGGCAAGCCACAAGTGTAGCAATGAACCAAACACATGCCTGGTGTGTTTCGTAGGGTGTATGAAGGGTGCATGATCCCAAGAGTTCCCTTCTCGACCCATTTTTGGGTGTTTGGTAGAGTGTATGGAGGGTGCATGAGTCCACACTATATTAGCACAAATACACTAGAAGCATGCATGAAGAGAGCATACATGAAGAGGGGTGTTGATTTGAGCATGCATGAAGAGGGAACAACTATGCTGAGACGAGAACGCAACCAAACAAACTTGTGGCACGCCTAAGCTTAGGCGTGGCAACCTTAGGCTGCAAACCAAACCATAACTTTGAAAGTTGGTCGTTGGATGAAGCCAATCCGACGGTACAAAGATGGCAAATCCGAGCACTACTTGCCGTTGGATATCATCTACGTTCCACCAGATTCTGCCACATGTAGAATCTAGAAGACTCCACATGTAGAAGCATAATGCACAAACCACCAGAATCTCATGCGTGTAATGCACGTGTACCTTACTAGTAGTTGGTAGTAGTAAGAAACAAATTCCAGGTTTGGCACGAGCTCGTACTGCGGGAGCACCAGAAGGCCTGCCGCAGGAGTTACATTTCCCTCTCGGGGCCCATGGGACCGAACTTCAGTGGCTTAGTGCCCGGCATATGAGTCAATGACATGCGGACCTTAAATGCGGCTGGTCCACATGTCATTCTCATGGTGGTGGTGTGGTTCGTGACTCACTCGTTCGAGATGAACCGGCCGGTGGTGGTGGCGTGGCCGTGGCGAGGGTGCCATAGCTGGGCGTCGGGGCGTTACGAGGCGTAGATGGCCACACCGGCGGGTACTACCTGTAGTATAGAAGTACTCCAGCTGAGGATTGATGCCCGGGACGAAATGTGTCACAGCCGCTGGATGAAAATTCGATGGTGCGGGATGTGTGGTGTCATGGGTTCGTGTGGCGTCGTGGGAATCGCGTGTGGCTGTGGTAGAAACTTGATGCTCGCCGCATTTAAGGTGGCCCACATGTCATGCACACAAAGGAAGAGGGGCAGTGCGACCGAGAGGGGTGAGGCGCACGTCAGGGGACGTGGTGTAGTGGGTTGGAGCGGCGTCGTGGGAATCGCGAGTGGCAGTAGATGAAACATGATGGTCGCCGTAGTTGAACTTCCATGGACAAGCTGTCATGTCTACGGACACATGCATTGCATACCGATCACTAGAAGGAGTAGTAGAGAAAGCTAGGCGGATAAATAGTTCCTTATAGTCATGCGGACCCACGCTACTACTTGTTCCAAAGACATGCACACCATCGAAATAGTCCTTCTATATCAATATACATAGAGAGGGAATATTTTTTTACAAGAGAGGAAATAGTTCATCCATCCATAATGCCCTGCTGCTGGTGCAGCATCTTCTTCTTCTCATTTTCTGTGGGAGACGGCTTCACAACAAGCTCTCTGGACCTTGCGGCTATCTCGAAACTCACACGGGCATCGAAGGCAGCATATTTTATCCACTCATACGTCAAGGGATAATTCTCCCATCTAGACGACCTTAATGCCAGCATCTCGTCACCCTTCTGAAGATTTGTTCCTAGCACAAAATTTGCTACGTCAAATAGGGATGGTGTCAGTTTATCACAATCTTCTACAGGAATTTTTATTCAGGTTTGTAGGTCCGCGATGCTTTTCAAATCAAGGTTGTACGGCTCCAACTTCTGTTTGTCCCCTGCGATGGCTGCCCCACAGAAGTATTTGTCCTCCCAACACAAGAAATCGTGAAGTTCACCTGGTATGAAGGGCGCATGTATGATGTGGTACACCAAAACATCATATTCGAGGCACAGCTGAAGGACAGCGGCACGTTGGATCTTCCCAATGGCATGCTCCGTGTACTCTGCATCGAGACCGATGACATTCATCTCCACCTTTTGGAGGGAGTTGGATACATTGTTGATCCACTTCCGAACAACCCTTGGGTGGTCGGTGACTATGGCAACTATGCTCAACGAGCCTTCGACGAGGACATGTTGGACGCTAAAAACCTGCATCTCGATCTCTTTCACCATTTGGAACCGCTAGACCGGAGGGCTATGGTTTGGAGAATTAGGATTAGATGGCTAATCTAACCGAAGAAGATGATTATTTATAGGGGCTTAAGAATTACTCCAGGAGGATGTGAAGAGGTTAAAACAATGTGAATGCAGTGTGGTTTGGATGCAAATGAAGATCAAGGAGTAGTGAAAAAGCTGAGGAAAATCGGTTCCCGATGGAGAAGTAAATGGGAGAAGTTATGCGCATGCATGAGGAGAGGTGCGGTTGTTTGACTGCTACATGTAATGGATTGGACGGGCTCTTCGGTTGCCTTTTCTCTCTCCCACGCGCACAGAGTGGCCCACTTTCATGCTGTAGTTTATTGGCTAGAGTCGGGCTGCAGCTGCTCATGCGTACGCTAATTAATGCTGTGAACGCGGGCCATGGAGGGAAATGGGCGCATGCAAAAGGGTATATACGCAGACTAATTAGAGAAATACTGAAAAAAGTTATGCGCAGACAAAAGAGGACCGGAGGGAGTACTACTCATGTTCCTACTACGGTTAAGGAATATGCTGCTATCCTCAAAAAAGAAAAGTCCTTCTTCGCGCTTCTGCATGCACGAGAATTTGGTTCTGCCCGCAATATGGATGATAGCTGGAGGATGAAGTGAACCCAGAGGCATGCTAGCACGGGAGTGTACTCATGTTCCTACTTCTCCTACTAGTAGTAGTAGTACAACTGTGGTACACTTGATGGTCAAAATACTATTATTCATCCGGTCCTCATAGTGAAGTGACAAGACCATGCGCCCGAGGTGACACCAGTCCAGGCGGCGTGTCCGGGTTACCAAAGTCAGCCTCACCTTGTTGATCATTACCCTCTGCCTTTTATTGATCAAATTCTCAAAAGATTATCTAAGCACACACACTTTTGGTTCCTTGATGGATATTCTGGTCAAGAAAAGACCACTTTTACTTGTCCCTTTGGAACTTATGCTTATAGATGTATGGCTTTTGGTTTATGTAATGCACCTGCTACCTTTCAAAGATGTATGACTATTATATTCTCTGACTTTTGTGAGAAGATTGTTGAGGTTTTCACGAATGACTTCTCTGTTTATGGGAAGTCTTTTGATGATTGTTTAAGCAATCTTGATCAAGTTTTGCAGAGATGTGAACAAACAAATCTTGTCTTGAATTTGGAGAAGTGCCACTTTATGGTTAATGAAGGCATTGTCTTTTTTGACTATAAACAGTAGGGTAAAACCCCACTGCAATTTTTATAAATTAAAATAGCAAAGTAACAAAAGGTCTGAACAGGCTTGAGGTAAGCCTTAAAAAGAAGAAGAAACTAACTAAAAAGAAGAAGAAGAAAGGAAAAGGAAAGGAAAAGAAGGAGAAAAAAAGAAAACTAGTCTACAAAAAGGAAAATTACAACATGACATCTAGCCAAACAAAGAATTGCCTCTCATGCTTTTTCTTCATCCTGAATTTTAGAAGCTTGAGTTCCTCCAGGAAAATGAACTTCCAACCTTGGAATGATGGTGCAATGTTTTCAAAAATCTTATTATTTCTGGTTATCCAAATGGCCCACGCTCCAAGAATGATGATCTCCATGTAAAATGGGTAATTTATTTTTTCCTTGAGATCTTGAAATGCTTCTAACACAAACAAGTTTGGTGTTCTTGTTGGACATATGAAGTCCCAGCATTGTTGAACAAAGGGACAACCCCAGAATAGATGATGTAATGTTTCTTCCTGTTGATATCCTCTTACTACACAGTTATATGCCTCCAACACAAGACTCTTTCTTCTAAGCAGATTCCTTGTGTTAACTCGATCATGGAGTAGCTAGCAGAAGAAAACTTTGTGCTTTGGCTGGCTGAGCTCTGCCAAATCCAGTTGAAGTGTGGGGGAGTCTGCTTGTGTCCAATTAAAATTTTATATGCTTTGATGGATGAATATAATTCATTCCCCCAAATGTAGCTCCATGTGTCTAGTGAGTCCAAGTACTCAGATTGTCTCATGGAGAGGCAGATATCCTCCATTTGCAAAAAATCCTCATATGCTTCTATTGTCAATGGGAGGTGGAAAAGATCCTGTAAGTATTCAGTCTGTAGTACTTGTTGTATGTTGAGCTATGGGTTTCTAACAAAAGAGTATAGGTGGTGGAATTTGTGTTTGAGAACTGCCTGATGCCATAAATCATCACAAAAAAATGCACTGACCCCATCTCCCACATTACATCTAGCAATAGCTTTGTATTGATCAATGAGAGCTAAATTGGATTTCCACCAGAATGAACCTACCATGCTGTTCCCTGGTAATTTCCCATCAGTATAGTAAGTTTCCCAAATCAGGTTAACCCAAGGAATTAATGTCATGTATGTTGAAGAATTTGTGGAGATTTTTCATGAGCAGGGTTTTGTTGTGTGTATAGATATCCAAGACTCCTAAACCTCCCTGATCTTTGGGTCTACATACAGTGTGCCAAGCCACCATTACAGGTTTGCGGTCCTCCATGTCAGGGCCTCTCCGTAGACAGTGTATCAAGTATTTGATTATCTGTTTCTTTATTGTAATAGGTATGTCCAGACAACACATAAAGAAGACTGATAGTGATGTAAGCACTGACTTCACCAAGAGCAATTTTCCAGCTTGAGTCATGAAAATAGAGATACCTGTCAATCTTTTTGCAATCCTGTTAACAAGAGGGAGACATTGTTCTACAGTTGGTTTATATATTCCCAATGGAAGGCCAAGGTAAGTAAAAGGGAATTGCCCTCTAGCACATTGAAGTGTGTTTGTAAATAGTTCCACTCTGCCCTCATCAATGTTAAATGGAACCATGATTGACTTTCCATAATTCACTTTGAGCCTAGTTGCTGATGCAAAAGTATTGAGTAAGGCCTTCAAACAAATTAACTGCCTAGTATCAGCTTGCATAACCACCAGAGTGTCATCTGCATATTGGACAATTGGAAAGTGAGGGCAAGAGTTGACTTGAAGTGGTGCAGTGATTAGGTTTAACCTCATGGCTTTGTTAAGGATAGATTGTAGTAGGTC
The DNA here is from genome assembly GCF_056163025.1 of Triticum urartu. Classification (NCBI taxonomy): domain Eukaryota; kingdom Viridiplantae; phylum Streptophyta; class Magnoliopsida; order Poales; family Poaceae; genus Triticum; species Triticum urartu. The sequence continues at coordinate 28,047,739 of NC_141876.1, forward strand.
AGCAGCCAACACAAATATTAAAGGGGAGTAAGAGTCCCCCTATCTCACTCCTCTTCTGATGTAGATTCTTTTTCCAGGTACACCATTTAGTAATGCTGAGGATGATGTAGTTGTGAATAAAGCTTCCATCCATGATATCCATTTTTCTCCAAAGCCTTTAGCTCTAAAAATATCAATGATGGATGCATGTTCAATTGTATCAAATGCCTTCTCAAAATCCAGTTTAATTACTAAGATTTCCTCCCTAGACTTATGGCATTGGTGAATATATTCATATGCCCATCCCAGGCAATCCTGGATCACTCTATCTTTAAGGAAGCCATATTGATTAATATACACCATTTGCAGAATAACTCTTTGTAATCTATTGGCCAACAATTTTGTAATGATCTTCAGCACTCCATTGAGCAAAGAAATTGGCCTAAAGTCATTTGGAGAAAGTGGCACTTCCTTTTTGGGCACTAGGGTGATGAAAGATGTGTTGATGCTCTCAAGATTTACATTCCCAGCATGAAAGGCCATAATAAGCTCAGTAACTTCAGTCTTGATAATATCCCAACAACTTTTGATAAACTCATTGTTAAATCCATCTGGGCCTGGGGATTTATCTGCTGGGAGGCTCTTTACCACATCTTCTATTCCCTCTAGAGAAAAAGGTTGTTCCAAATCAATGAAGATTTGTGGGTCCACTGTGTTTTCATACAAATCATTAAGATCAAAATGCATGGAGTGTTCATTGGACTGTCTAAATCTACTTTTAAAAGCCTCCCAAAGGATTGCAGCATTTCCATCATGATCTGTTACTTCCACTTGATCCTTGTTTAACAGCATAGCAATCTTATTGTGTCTATGATTAATAGAAGCCTTTGTATGGAAGAATTTTGTGTTCTCATCTCTAAATTTCACTCCTTTAATTTTACCTCTCTATTTCTAGTATATCTTTGAAGGCATTGTCTTGGGTCATAAAATTTCCAAAAGAGGCATTGAAGTGGACAAAGCTAAGGTTGATGCAATTGAGAAAATGCCATGTCCTAAAGATATAAAAGGTATTCGTAGTTTCTTAGGTCATGCTGGTTTCTATAGGGGATTTATTAAAGACTACTCTAAAATTTCTAGGCCTCTTACGAGTATTTTTCAAAAGGATATCCCTTTTGTTTTTTATGATGATTGTTTAGAAGCCTTTGAAACACTCAAGAAAGCCTTAATTTCTGCACCTATTGTTCAACCACCTGATTGGAACTTGCCTTTTGAAATTATGTGTGATGCTAGTGATTATGCTGTTGGTGTTGTTCTAGGACAAAGAGTTGATAAGAAACTAAATGTTATTCATTATGCTAGTAAAACTGTAGAAAGTGCTCAAAGAAATTATGCTACTGCTGAAAAGGAATTCTTAGCAATGGTGTTTGCTTGTGACAAATTTAGACCTTATATTGTTAATTCCAAAGTAACTGTTCGCACAGACCATGCTGCTATTAAATATCTTATGGAAAATAAAGATGCTAAACCTAGACTTATTCAATGGGTTCTCTTGTTACAATAATTTGATTTACATATCATTGATAGAAAAGGAGCTGAGAACCCAGTAGCTGATAATTTATCTAGGCTTGAAAATGTGCCTGATGACCCACTACCTATTGATGATAGTTCTCTTGATGAGAAGTTAGCCGCAATAAATGTTGCTCATAGTACTCCTTGGTATGCTGACTATGCTAATTACATTGTTGCTAAATATTTACCACCTAGCTTTACATATCAACAAAAGAAAAAAATTCTTCTATGATTTAAGACATTACTTTTGGGATGACCCACATCTTTATAAAGAAGGAGTAGATGGTACTATTAGACATTGTTGATACGTCTTTTACTTATCTACTTTTTGTCACATTTTTCCTCTTGTTTTGGACTCTAATTTGCATGATTTGAATGAAACTAACCCCGGACTGATGCTGTTTTCAGCAGAACTACCATGGTGTTGTTTTTGTGTGGAAATAAAAGTTCTTGGAATGGAACGAAACTTTTTGAGGATTTTTTGTACCAATAATAAGAATTTTTGGAGCCAAGACCCACCAGAGAGGGGCCCCTGGGTGGGCACAACCCACCAGGGCACGCCCCCCTCTCCTGGCACGCCCAGGTGGGTTGTACCCACCTGGTGGCCTCGCCGATGACCCCCCTAATACTATAAATTCACATTATTCTAGAAAATATTAGGGAGAAAGAATTATCATGATCCACGAGACGGAGCCGCCGCCAAGCCCTGTTCTTCCTCGGGAGGGCAGATCTGGAGTCTGTTTGGGGCTCTGGAGATGAGATCTTTGGTCTTCGTCATCACCAACCCTTCTCCATCGCCAATTCCATGATGCTCCCACGGGGAGTGAGTAATTCCTTCGTAGGCTCACTGGTCGGTGAGGAGTTGGATGAGATTCATCATGTAATTGAGTTAGTTCTGTTAGGGCATGATCCCTAGTATCCACTATGTTCGTAGATTGATGTTCCTATGACTTTACCATGCTTGTCACTTTGGGCCCGGGTGCCATGATTTCAGATCTGAACCATTTATGAATTCATCATTATATCCATGTTTTAGGTCCGATCTTGCAAGTTATAGTCACCTACTACGGTTATGATCCGGCAACCCCGGGGTGACAACAACCGGGCCCACTCCCGGTGATGACCGTAGTTTGAGGAGTTCATGTATTCACTATGTGTTAATGCTTTGTTCCGGTTCTCTATTAAAACCCTTAGTTTCCAATATGGACCCCGCTGCCACGGGAGGGTCAGACGAAAGATGTCATGCAAGTCCTTTTAATAAAGCATGTGTGACTATTTATGGAATACATGCCTACATTATATCAATGAACTGGAGCTAGTGCCGTATCGCCCTAGGTTATAACTGTCTCATGATGAATATCACCCAACAAGTCACCGATCCAATGCCTGTGAACTTTTCATTATTGTTACTGCTAAGTTACCATTGCTATCATCATTGTTACACTTGCTACAAACTACTGCTATCACTGTTACTGTTACCATTGTTGTTGTCACTATTATCAAAACTATCAAACTACTTTGCTACTGATCACTTTGTTGCATATAATTAATCTATAGGTGTGGTTGAATTGACAACTCAGCTGCTAATACCTTCAAATATTCGTTGGCTCCCCTTGTGTCGAACCTATAAATTTGGGTTGAATACTCTACCCTCGAAAACGGTTGTGATCCCCTATACTTGTGGGTTATCAAGACCTTTTTCTGGAGCCGTTGCCGGGGAGCATAGCTATATTTATTGAGTCACTTGGGATTATTATCATATTATCACTATGAAGAATCTGAAGGATCCAAAGACTAAGATTTATCCCTCTAAGAGGAGGTGAGGTAAGGAACTGCCATCCAGTTCTGCTTTAGATTCACCTTCTGTTATGAGTAAACTTGCAACACCACCACATGCTATCAATTCTAATATGTCGCAATTTATTGATGATGCTACTTCTACTATGAATGATGCTTATGATAATGCTAGTACCTTGCTTGATAATGATGATGTGCCACTTGGTGAATTTCTTGATAAACAAATTGCTAGAGTTATACAACATGATGTTGTTGAATCTGATGATGAGCTTGAAACTGAAACTCCTGAAACACCTACTAGAACTAGCCTTCCTACATATGAATTGCCTAAGGTACTAGAAGGTTATGTTATTAGTGAAGAAGCAACTAGAGATATACTTGCTTGCAATGATAGAGATGATCTAGAGAAATTACTACACACGTATAAAGAAAAATCTTTTAATGCTAGAATGAAATGTGATCCTAAGTTTGCTACTTCACCTATCTTTATTGATGATAAGGATTATGAATTCTTTGTCGACCCAGAGCTAATTACTTTGGTTGAATCTGATCCTTTCCATGGCTATGAAACTGAAACTGTTGTGGCACATCTCACTAAGTTGAATGATGTTGCCACCCTTTTTACTCATGATCTCACTACTAGGAAAAGGGCTATAGATAATATGGACACTAATGGCGCACCAGACATGTGGTGCGCCACTACTATATAGCAGTGGCGCACCATGTGTTGGTGCGCCATTAGTGTGATAGACACTAATGGCGCACCACACCCATGGTGCGCCACTACTAACATATTTTTTTTTCCAAAAATACTAATGGCGCACCAGGGAACAGTGCACCATTACTAGTTTTAGCTAGTAATGGCGCACCACTCACCCGTGCACCACCAGCTGGTGCGCCATTAGTAACCAGAGTTACTAATGGCGCATTTGTAGGTGGTGCGCCATTAGTAACCTGGGACCAGCTAGATATTTTGGATAGCCACCTACACACTCACTTTCCCCACTTCATTCTCTCCACCTCCTCCTCCAAGCTTGTCTCAGCTGCCTCCTCCTCCTCACCTCATTTGCACCATAGATTCATCCAAATTAAGTGGTTAAATTACCTTTTTTGATAGGTAAGTAAGGGGAAAGCTTTCTTTATGTTGTAGATCTACTTTTTTTCTCCCTCCAACAACGTGCACATGCACTTTTTATGGCCTAGCTAGATCTATGTATGTTTGTGGTGTTGCATATGTTTGTGGTGTTGCATATATGTTTGTGTTTGCAGGTACCGGTATTTGAAATGCGATAGTTGCCAATATTTTGCCGGAATGTTGATTCATTTCCATTTCGGCAAGAATTTTGGCACTATGCATTCTTTTTGGTCCTATTTTTAGGGAAAGTCATGCCAAAAAATTTCTTGGTTCTAAAATATCTTTTTGCTCTACCACGCAGGCGACCATGGTCCGCACGATGACCGAAGGCATCGTGAATAGGTTTTTGAGCTTCACGAAGGCCGAGATGCTTCAAAAGAATGAGAAGGAGATAAGATGTCCGTGTCGAAGATGCAAGATGAAGAGCCTTATTGCGGACCCGGATTCCGGGCAGGTGCGTGACCACCTGCTCTTGCGTGGTTTCATGGATGGTTGTTGGTGGCAAGGTGATGAAGATGACTATGAAGTCGTCCATGGGGGGCAGGCAAGAAATGATGAAGGGCAGCAAGACAACCACCGCGGCGAGGGCGGGCGAGAAGACGAAGAATCTCCAGGACATGATCAAAACGGTGATGCTGTACATAGTCATCATGTAGAAGATGCTGGACATGATGATGAGGAAGGTCAAGACGAAGCGCATGATCATGAAGATGAAGATGCCGGAGCAGACGACGATGGACCATCGATGGGCTGGGTGCAGGACCCTCATATTCAAGAGCTGCTTCTCCAGCAGATGGATAATGCAAGAGCTGCCGCCCAAGACAAAGCCAAGCTGGATCAACTGGAGATAGACATGGTTACTCCATTGTATGAAGGATGCAGGCCCGAGGATACCCTCCTGAAAGTAACGCTCATGGCTCTGGAGATGAAGTTAAAACACAAAATGACTGACGCATGCTTCGACGAGAACATGTCATTCTGGCACGAACGTCTTCCCAAGGGGAACAAGTGCCCGACCAGTTTCGAGGAGGCGAAGAAAATCGTGTGTCTGGATTTACCGCACGTGAAATACCATGTGTGCATGAACAATTGCATCATTTATCGGGACGAGTACGCGGAGTCTACCATATGTCCGGTGTGCGGCGTCACTCGATACAAGAAGAGGAAGAAAGCTCCTCGAAAAGTGGTGTGGTACTTTCCGATCACTCCTCGTCTGCAGTGGTATTTCGTGGACCCTAAGGTAGCAAAGCTCCTGCGTTGGCACACGGATAGGGAGGAGAAGAAGCGAGAAGATGACGCAAATGATCCGAAGATAAATAAAAAAGACAAGATGCTGAGTCACCCTAAGGATGGGAGCCAGTGGCAAGCGTTGAACTTCGAACACCCAGAATTTGGGAACAATCCAAGGAACATCGTGCTGGGCGCGAGCACCAATGGAGTCAATCCGTTTGGCAGCCAGAGAAGCACACATAGCACCTGGCCTGTGTTTGTGTGGATGTACGACCTTCCCCCCTGGTTGTGCATGAAGAAGAAGTACATTCACATGAGTATGCTGATTGAAGGGTCGAAACAACCAGGGAACGACATCAATCTGTATCTGGGGCTGCTGAGAGAGGAGCTAGACACGCTGTGGAAAACGCCAGCCAATACGTGGGACACCGCAGAGAAAGAATATTTCCCTATGAGAGCCGCACTGCTCACGACAGCGCAGGACTATCTCGGTTACGGATATGTCGCGGGGCAGGTGGTCCACGGATTTTCTGGATGCGTCAAGTGCATGGATGACACAACATATCGCCAGCTAGATAGAGATCCCGAGTCTTCGAAAACCGTGTTCATGGGACATTGAAGGTGGCTTCGCGGCGATGACCCGTGGAGAAAACGCAAGGATCAGTTCGATGGTGAAACCGAACCCCGAAGACGCCCGCGTACGAGGAGCGGCAAGGCCGGGAAAGAAGCAAAAGGCGCTAGAGACGGGAAAGAAGCGAAAGGCGCCAGAGCCGCTGCTGAAGGTATGGAAAACGAGGTCTATTTTCTGGGACTTGCCGTACTGGAAGATCCACCGTGTGCCTCACAGCCTTGATGTCAAACATATCACGAAGAACATGTGCGAGAGTCTGCTTGGTGCCCTGCTCAACATGCCAGAGAGGACCAAAGATGGGCCGAAAGCAAGGGCAAACTTGAAATCAATGGGCATCAGGGAGGAGCTTCACGCTAATGATGATGATGATGATGAGGCAAAGCAGGACACGGAAAGTCGTCGCAAAGGCAAAAAGGCCAAGAAGACCGAAAATGACTTCCCTCCCGCGTGCTTCACTCTAAGTCAGGAGGAGATCGATCAATTTTTCACCTGCCTCGTAGGAGTAAAACTTCCTTACGGTTACGCGGGGAAGATAAGAAGATACCTAGACTCAGCGAAGCAGAAGTTTAGCGGGATGAAGTCTCATGACTCCCACGTGCTGATGACGCAGATACTTCCAGTTGCAATCCGTGGGATCATGGACGCGCACGTCCGTGAAACGCTATTTGGCCTATGCAACTTTTTCGACGTCATCTCTCGGAAGTCGGTTGGCATGAGGCAACTCAGAAGGCTACAGGAAGAGATCATGGTGATACTATGCGAGCTTGAGATGTACTTCCCGCCTGCATTCTTCGATGTTATGGTGCATCTGCTGGTCCATATCATGGAGGATATCATCCAACTCGGGCCGACATTCCTGCACATCATGATGTCGTTCGAAAGGATGAATGGTGTCATCAAAGGATACGTTCGCAACATGTCATGTCCAGAGGGAAGCATGGCCAGGGGCTTTCTGACCGAAGAGTGCATCTCCTACTGCACGAATTATCTAGGCATCGAGAACCCCGTTGGTCTGCCCGTCAACAGGCACCTCGGCAGGCTCGCTGGAGGGGGTCACCGTGAGGGTCGCCGCGAAATGCATGTCGACTTCGAGGGTCGACTCGCCGACTTTGAAAGAGCAAACCTAGTCGCGCTACAACACATAGAGGTGGTCGATCCTTGGGTGGTAGAGCACAAAACCATTATTGAGAAGATGTACAATGACCGAGGCCAACAGAGGACGGACGGAGATATAATAAAAGAGCACAACTCATGTTTCACACGTTGGTTCAAGCAGAAGCTTCTGTCGTACCCTTTACATGAGGATTCTTCCGCGGAAGAACAACTCATATTCACCTTGTCACAGGGCGCCGAGCACAACCTGATGACATATGAGGCGTACGATATCAACGGCTACACATTCTACACCGAGGGAAAGGACATGAAGAGCGATGGTTATCAGAACTCCAGGGTAACGATGGAATCCTACACCGGTAACGACGAGGACATATACTACAGAAGGATCGACGAGATCTGGGAGCTGAGCTACGCTGGAGAGAAGGTCCCGATGTTGCATGTCAGATGGGCCAAGAGCGTCATAAAAGAAGACCGGTATTTCACCACCATGGTTATACCCGAAGCCAAATCCAAGATTGCGGGCGCAAACGTCACCACGAAAAATGAGCCATGGGTACTGGCTTCCCAAGTGGACCAATGCTTCTTCATTACTGACCCGTCAAAGCTCAGTCGTGTTGTCATGAGAAGAGGCAAAAGGAAGATCATTGGAATGGATGGAGTCGCCAATGAGCAAGACTTCGACAAGTACGGCGACCCGAAGATGGAACATGACGACGATGATGAAGTACCAGCATACATCACAAGAAGAAGCAGGACCACTGTTGGTGTCAAAACCGACGGATCTCGGGTAGGGGGTCCCGAACTATGCGTCAAGGCCAAATGGTAACAGGAGACAAGGGACACGATGTTTTTACCCAGGTTCGGGCCCTCTCGATGGAGGTAATACCCTACTCCTGCTTGATTAATATTGATGATATGGGTAGTACAAGAGTAGATCTACCACGAGATCAAGGAGGCTAAACCCTAGAAGCTAGCCTATGGTATGATTGTTGTATATGGAGTTGATGTCCTACGGACTACAACCCTCCGGTTTATATAGACACCGGATAGGGTTAGGGTTACACAGAGTCGGTTACAATGGTAGGAGATCTTGAATATCCGCATCGCCAAGCTTGCCTTCCACGCCAAGGAAAGTCCCATCCGGACACGGGACGAAGTCTTCCATCTTGTATCTTCATAGTCCAGGAGTCCGGCTGAAGGTATAGTCCGGCTACCCGAACACCCCCTAATCCAGGACTCCCTCAGTAGCCCCTGAACCAGGCTTCAATGACGACGAGTCCGGCGCGCAGATTGTCTTCGGCATTGCAAGGCGGGTTCCTCCTCCAAGTCCTTCATAGAAGATTGTAAACACCAAGAGCAGTGTCCGGCTCTGCAAAATAAGTTTCCACATATTGCCATAGAGAGAATAATATTAACACAAATCAAATCTGCTGACGTATTCCGCAGTGCGTCATCACACTACGGCCAAGTCCTTTACTCGAATCGTTTTTACTTTTCCACCTCAGCACGTTTTGCGAGGCGGTTTCCTTGGCACGTCTTGTCAAAGCAGAGATCGTGTACCCCTTTTACGGGATTCTCATCAATATGGACGTGGGTAACCCAACCGTGCCTGTTAGCATGTTTCCTCGATTAAAGACGAGTCCCGAACGGTTACGGGGAGGGCTCTTGGTATTCAACCTCTTATAAAGAGACTAAGGCCTTACTCCTTTTTTCAATCTCAAGCGAGTTCGCTCGTCGCCTCGAGCTCCAACACCCTAGGCTCCAAATTCCAGGCGCTTCGGACCTTCGACGATGTCCGGTTCTGACCTTCAAGGCCGATGGACGCCCTCCTCCGTCACGGAGGAGGACATACTAAAGTTGAGGGAGGCTAAGTTCCTGACCGGCGAAATTTTGCATAGGTTGCCTGCTCAAGGGCAGGTCATTCCCAGTCCCCAGCCCGGTGAGAGCATGGTGTTCATGTCTCACTTCCTTCGGGGGTTGGGCTTCCCAATGGATCCCTTTGTGAGGGGACTGCTGTTTTATTACGGGCTGGAATTCCATGACTTAGCTCCAGAGTCCATCCTCCATATCTCCTCGTTTATTGTCGTGTGTGAAGCGTTCCTCCGTGTTACCCCTCACTTCGGATTATGGCTCAAGACCTTCAAAGTGGAGCCGAAGATGATCAAGGGACGGCACGCAGAGTGCGGAGGCGCTGTTATAAGCAAAAATGTTGATGCTCCATGGCCCGAGGGCTCTTTTCAAGAGGAGCTAGGCTTGTGGCAATGAGAGTGGTTTTATATCACCGCTCCCCGGAGCACCAAGTGGGTGGCGCCTCCTGCCTTTCGCTCGGGTCCCCCACCACGGCTAGCGTCATGGGTCAATAGAGGGTTAGATTGGGGTTTGCCCAAAGACGTGCCCTTGTTGCAGGGCCGCATTAAGGATCTCTTGGAAGGAGATCTCAGCCTGGTCAAGGTGACGCAGGTCATGCTGATTCGCCGAATATTGCCCGGCAAACGTCGCTCCCTTCGCCTGTGGGAGTTTAATCCAGAGGGACCGCGAGCTCTCCAGAATTTCATGGGCGCAACGCCCGCGGAGATGTATAAACTGTTCTTCGGATCACAAGAGATGTGTCCGAATTTAACCCAGGACGCAGGCCTAAGCTGCACTCGCCCGTATACTCAAGTAAGCAACCTTGTGCCCAGAACTTCTATCCGTATAATTGTCATAAACTTGCCCCTAAAAGAGCCGTCCTTTTAAACAGGAGTGGATAGCGAAGGCAAAGCTGATCAGGTGTTCGGCTCCCCTTCCCGAAACCAGGCCGGATCCCGTGCTGGTCAGGATGCTGGAGATAATGCCTTTGGAGGGAAGCAAGGGGGAGGACAAGGAAACTATGGCCTCCTCGAAGGAGGCTGCTCTGAAGGGAGGAACCGACAATTCCTCTCCTAAGGGGAAGAAGAGAGCCGCCTCTGACGACCCGGAAACCATGGCCTCGAAGCGGGGGGAAAAATCCTCGCCAGAGGGTCCGACGCCGGGGAGTTCCTCGGCCGGACTACGCCCTCAAGGGGATCAGCCCTCTAGCGAGCCGTAAGTAGAGAAAGATCTTCCTTTTGAGGGATGAGGGAAATCCTTGATTTATATCTGAGAAGATTAACTGAATTTTTACCTTGTAGCTCGGACCTCGGCCCTTCTCGGCAGAGCTCGTCTTCGGGGGATCTCCTTCCGGAGATGATGGAGAGCGGGACGCCTCCCCCTGCCGTGCCGCCTAGCGAGGCGGGCGACCCTGAGGTGTCGTCGCGGAGGGTTTCTCCGAATCCGGCAGGGGCGGAAGATAGCTATGTGGCCCCCCGAGGTTCTCCGCGTCCGGCCTTCTAAAGAGGTCGTGGGACAAGTCCAGCACCGTCTGGTGCTCGGCCGGAGGAGCTAAAGATTTTGCTGGGGCGAGCTTCTATCTCGGAGGAGCACCGTGTATTGATGGGCACGGTGATTGAAAGGATCTCATCCGCCGAGAGCGGATTGCATGAGGCCGTCAAAAGTTTACTGACGGGTTTTGAGGTACATTAGATAATGTACACTTTTGTCAGTTGCGCATGAATAAGATGCGCCCTGTGTAGATAGTAGCCCCTGAGACTCTGCGCGTCGTCAAGAAATGATGGCACGCAGAGGATCATAATCCCAGGTCTAAGATGTCGCCTTTGAATGTAGGCGGCAGGGTGTCCGGAATCGAGCCGAACTGATGATTTTGCCGAACTAAAGCGGCAACTGGACATGGCAGGTGCCGACATCGCGCTTGTCAACAAGCGGCTTGATGAGGCTCAAGGTATGTAATTCCTCGGGCGGCATCGGGTAAGAAGAGTGTTATGCCAGTGTCTTACGATGTGCGTGCTTGACGCAGACGGTGCGGCCGCCGTGGAGAGTCTTAGGGAAGAACTTGCCCGAGCTAAAGAACAAGCCAGAGAAAGTGACACGGCTGCCAAGAAAGCCCTTGAAGAGCTGAGAGCCGAACAGGATGCTCATTGCCGAAGCAAGGAAGAGATGGCCGAGATGGCCGAAAAGTTAAAGAGCATTGCAGACCGTTGCAAACTTCTTGAGAAAGAAGACCAGGCGAAACAGATGGACTTAGAGAAGAACGTTGCCAATGCCAAGGACGTGCGCTCTGCGATGAGAGCTGTGAAGGAGGAGCTGCGTCAGGCCGAACAGAATGCGGCTGGAAAGCCCTTTATGCTGCCAAGGAAATTTTGCGATCCGAAGTTTGCTTCGTTGGACCGGATGTGGAGTGTGGAGGATACCTATCTGGATTTGGCAGCGAGTGCTGCTGATGCGACCGAACACTTTCGAGATCAGAAAGATCACGAAGTGGAAAAGCTTTTCTGGTTGCAGTTTCACAATCCAGAGCGTCCACTGGCAGTGGACGATCGTTTGGCTCAATGGGCCGAACTGAATAGGTTGTCCGGACTCGCCATGAAGTATGTCATGGGTCATCTGTGGTCGGGGAGATTGGAGCCAAAAAGTTATTTCAGCTTGGTGCAGCAATTCCTTGACGCGGTGCCGCGTATTAATGCAATGAAGAGGTCAGCATGCATAGAGGGTGCAAGGATGGCTCTTGCCCGTGTCAAGAAATACTGGGCAGAGATGGAGACCACCGTTGTTGCGTCCCGAGATTCGGACAAAAGCCGAGTACCCTCCGAGCACTATTTTCAGGAAGTCCTTGAAGGCGCTCGTGTAATAGAGACGCAGTGCTCGAAAGATGCTATGTTATGATAGCATATGTAATTATAAAGTAATATTTTGATAAACTGTAGTGGCCTTTTTATACTTGTGCCTTCAAGTATTGGGAACACCTCCTGTGCGGCCGTTTTAAGATATATATATACAAAATCTGAAAGATGGCAGTCGTTGGCTTCAGCCCCGACGCACATAGTGCGGGGGTGCTTGCAGAAGACGCATTTTCACACTTAACCCAACGTCTTGGTCCTACAAAGGAGGTGATAGCGCAGCGGGCCAGGAAACCGAACTATAATGCTTTAACACTTTCACTTAGCCATAGGAGCTTGACAGTGAGACTATTTAGGTAGCCCCTTGGTGGCGACTGCGCTCGCCCGAGTTCGGGGCGCGTATGTGCCTGACCGGGAAGCGGCCCTTCGTTAAAGCGGAGGAATCCGATAGATTCCGATAGGTCATCGAGTGGCTGACCAGTCTCACGCTACATCATGACAGTCAGTTTTCGGCTTTCTCTACTGAGGTGCTCGCCCGGCCGAACCGGGGCACAATCGCAGTAGTTCTCCTGGTGCTACCTTAGCTGATAGAGCGGAACGTAAGGTAGCCGAACTCAGGAGCCGGGCAACCCAACATTTGACCAAAGACATGATTCGGAGCTGATGCATATAATGCCAAAACTCGCGACGCCGAACACTCCCTAAGGTGTTCGGTCTTTATGAGTGCGGGCGAAACAACACTCTTTATTAAAAAAGCCCCTAGTGTCCAGGTAAGTGCAAAAATTCTAACGTGGCCACATGCCAAGACGCCAGCCTCCTCCTTGGTTATATCAGAAAAAAAACCAGGGGATGTGTAGCAACAAGAGACAGTAAAAAAGGTTTACGCAGGGTCTTAATCTAAAAAGAATCCTTTAGGACGGGTCCCTACTGCACGTCTGCGCCTGTGTCTCCGTTGTGCCGTATCCTGGACGGGCGCCACACGACGTTCATCTGTAGAAGAGAGGAACTGAGTTGAAAACGGGTCATGCCGAACAAAAGTTTAAAATAAACAAAGTGTAAAGTAAAATATATAAAATTGAGCTTTATTGTCTCTTATTGTATATGCATGGAGCCCCTAGTGAGGGGGTATATGGCCACTAAGCCTACATCAATGATGATTTTGTATCAAACTCGTCTATCCGCGTTCGTGGTCTTTAATGACCTATTTCGAAGTTTTTTGGCCGGTGAGGCCATTTTACTGTGGGGTTGTCAAAGCGGCCGCACAGTCCTCCGCTTGGGGAGGTGCACTTTAGTGCTTCCCCTTCAAAGAGATGATGCCTCGTGGACCGGGCATCTTAAGCGTGAGAGATGCATAATGCGGTATTGCGTTAAAGCGGGCGAAAGCTTCGCGTCCCAGTAGTGCTTGATAGCGACTTGAGAACGGGACGATATGGAAGGTCAGCTTTTCGCGGCGGAAGTTATCGGCAGAGCCGAATATAACTTCGAGCCGGAGAAAACCCATACAATGGGTGTCCGGACCAGGTGTTACCCCTTGAAAGGAGGTTTTGTTGCGGCGGATTCTTGCTGGGTTTATCCCCATGTGATGGATTGTATCCTGATATATCAGGTTTAGTCCACTGCCGCCGTCCATAAGGACATTTGAAAACTGGAGTCCGCCAATTATTGGATCGAGTATCAAGGCAGTCCAGCCTACGTTCTTGATATTTCTAGAATAATCTAGCTGATCGAAGATGATTGGTTTTGACAACCAGTGACGGGACCCTTTGGGGGTAGGTCGTGTGGTGCGTACCTTTATGGGCGCCGCACGTTTTGTTATGTGAAGTAAGTTCACTGTTTTTACTTCTTGTGGGAAGTTCTTTTGTTTCCTGGTGCTCTGCTTTTGGGGTTCGTCCTCGTCTTGGCTTGGTGTGTCGAGCCCCTTGTGTTCGGCATTGAGTCTGCCGGATTGTTTGAAAACCCAACAATCTCTGTGGGTATGGTTAGCAGGCTTCCCGGGAGTACTGTGTATCTGACATATCCTGTCTAGGATTTTATTTAAGTTGGATGGATCGTCCCTGTTATCCTGGAGGGGTGGTTTTGTCTGATTTTGTCGTGAACCTTTGAATCCGGCATTGACTGCCGTGCTCTTCGGACTTTTTTCCTTAGTCCGGCGACGGTCCTTGTTGTGTCACGGTTTTCTGTTTCCATCCCAAGTTTCGGATGTACTTGGGTCGCTGGGGCTGCACCTTGCCAACCAGCTGTCCTCTCCTGCACAAAAGCGAGTCATGAGGCTTGTTAGTGCGGCCATTGTTCTTGGCTTTTCTTGGCCGAGGTGTCTGGCGAGCCATTCGTCTCGGACGTTATGCCTGAAAGCTGCTAAGGCTTCGGCGTCCAGACAGTCAACTATCTGATTCTTTTTAGTGAGGAATCTATTCCAGAGCTGCCGAGCTGATTCTCCAGGCTGTTGAGTTATGTGACTAAGATCGTCTGCATCCGGAGGGCGGACATAGGTCCCTTGAAAATTTGCTCGGAAAGCATCCTCGAGCTCTTCCCAACTTCCAATTGTGTTTTCAGGAAGGCTTTTAAGCCAATGCCGGGCTGGCCCTTTAAGCTTAAGGGGTAAATATTTTATGGCGTGGAGATCATCTCCTCTAGCCATGTGTATGTGGAGGATATAATCCTCGATCCAGACTCCAGGGTCTGTTGTTCCATCATATGCCTCTATGTTTATGGGTTTGAATCCCTTTGGAAATTCATAGTCCAGGACCTCATTGGTGAAACATAGGGGGTGTGCGGCGCCCCTGTATTTGGGTGTGCCGGATTCTGATGATGGCTTTATTGCGTTGCTTACGAGAGCTTGCTTTCTTGGCCCATAAATGGACCTAACTGGGCCATGATGCGAATCCTTAGGTGGGTCGCATGCCGATTTAAGTGCGGCGCCGCATGCCGCTTTATGGGGTCGTCTATCCGACCGTGTGGCTTTCTTATTTTTTGAATGCGAGGGCTTTAGGGCCTCTTCGTCAAATTCAGGCAGTAGCTTTCTTTTCGGATAGCTTTTAGTGCGGCGACCATCGCCGTATTTATCTGTGGTATTGATTACTTTGCTCCATCTAATCCAGAGTGCATCTTCCGCTGTTTTTAGCTTCCGCTTCTGCTTTTTCAGGCTACGTGCAGTTGCAACGAGCCTCTCGTGGAGATTCTTCTGCTCCATGGGTTTATCCGGCGTGAGGTCGTCCGGAATGCCATTTTCGCCGGAGGAGGGATGTTCGGTTTCTCTATCCGTGTTGCCCTGTTCGGACGGTTGCTCTAAGGCCTGCTCGTCGTCTACCGGTTGGTCCTGCTCTATGGTTGGATTTTTATCGAGGCGGGGCTTGGGTCGACGTTTACGCCGACGCTTTGATTGCTTTTCGGGGGGTCGATCTCCCGTTCCATCCCCTTTTTCCTCATTGTCGCTTCCTTTAGGGGTATCCACCATGTATACATCGTGAGATGAGGTGGCTGTCCAATGCCCTATGGGCGTTGGTTCATCGGTATCTCCTGCATCGTCATCCATGTTGTCGGTGTCTCCGGAGTCGAAGTTGAGCACGTTGTTTAAATTGTCGACAGTGGCTACCAAGTGGGTGGTGGGTGGGCTTTGGATTTCTTCATCGTCCATATCCCATCCTTGCTGACCGCAGTTCGCCCAGGGCTCTCCTGATAAAGAGAGAGACTTGAGAGAATTCAGGATATCGCAAAAAGGCGAGTGCTGAAAGATGTCCGCAGCGGTGAACTCCATTATTGGCGCCCGATCGGATTCGATCGGCAAGGGCGCGGGGAGTTCGGAGTCCGGAGAGGAGTCCGGATCCTCGGAGTCGTGAGTCACGCGGAGTGTGGGGCCGGCGTTCAGCTCGATCGCCTTTGAGATTGCAGCCCCCGAGGTGACGTGCAACCGCTCATCCTCGATTGACACAACTAGCTCTGAATTAAGGGTCAGAGCTGGTGCGTTTGCGGCCTCCGGGATACTGTTCGGTGACAGAGCTAGATCATGCCGCGCGAGACAGTGCGGCGCGCTTGGTTGTGGCTCGAATCTGTCGAAGGTCAAATCTTCACGGATGTCTGCCATGTAGTTTAGGCTTCCAAACCTGACTTGATGGCCAGGGGCGTAGCTTTTGATCTGCTCCAGGTGGCCAAGCGAATTGGCCCGCAGTGCGAAGCCGCCGAAGACGAAGATCTGTCTGGGGAGAAAAGTCTCACCCTGGACCGCATCGTTGTTGATGATCAAAGGAGCCATCGGGCCTAAAGGCGACGACACAAAGGAACTCTCAATGAAAGCACCAATGTCGGAGTCAAAACTGGTGGATCTCGGGTAGGGGGTCCCGAACTGTGCATCAAGGACGGATGGTAATAGGAGACAAGGGACACGATGTTTTTACCCAGGTTCGGGCCCTCTCGATGGAGGTAATACCCTACTCCTGCTTGATTAATATTGATGATATGGGTAGTACAAGAGTAGATCTACCACGAGATCAAGGAGGCTAAACCCTAGAAGCTAGCCTATGGTATGATTGTTGTATATGGAGTTGATGTCCTACGGACTACAACCCTCCGGTTTATATAGACACCGGATAGGGTTAGGGTTACACAAAGTCAGTTACAATGGTAGGAGATCTTGAATATCCGCATCGCCAAGCTTGCCTTCCACGCCAAGGAAAGTCCCATCCGGACACGGGACGAAGTCTTCCATCTTGTATCTTCATAGTCCAGGAGTCCGGCTGAAGGTATAGTCCGGCTACCCGAACACCCCCTAATCCAGGACTCCCTCAACCACCCTACCTAAAGGACGTCTGTTCAAGAGAAGAACTCCATTTACGAAAAATAAGGGCAAGAAGATTGTGAACAGATAGCTAGTTAATATTTTTTGAACTCATGAATATTTTTAAATTTAATTCATGGGCACTTTTTGAATTCATGAATATTTTTTCAAATTTGATGATATTTTTCATATTCAATATGAAAAAATATTGAATATTCATGAGGACACTCGATCTCGACCCCCCTCCATCTCGATCGCTATCCCCCCTCGCCAGATCCCCCTCACCGCCGAGCACCCCCCGCACCCTTCCCCGCTCCACCACCGCCGCCGACCCCCCGCACCCTCCCCCGCTCCACCGCCGACGACGACCCCCCGCACCCTCCCCCGCTCCACCGTCGCCGACGACCCCCCGCACCCTCCCCCGCTCCACTGCCGCCGAGCACACCCCCCACCACCTCCCCCCCCCCCCCCCCGAGCAAGACCTAGGGTTCAAGAAGCCGCTACCGGCCCTCCGCTAGGCAACAAAAAATCCTAAAAAAATTACTAATGGCGCACCGCTAGGGGGTGCGCCATTGCTATCCAAAAAAAAGATTACTAATGGCGCACCTCTAGGGGATGCGCCATTGCAATCCAAAAAAAGATTACTAATCGCGCACCTCCAGGAGGTGCGCCATTGCTATCAATTTTTTTACTAATGGCGCACCGCTGGGTGGTGCGCCATTGCTAACCCTTCCCCCCCCCCCCACTAAAATCCCCACTCCACTTGCTCCCCTCTCCCTCTGGCCTCTCTCCCTCCCTTCGCCAGATCCACGCGCCCTCCCCCGACCCACTGCGCCGCTGCCTAGACCCTCCCCGAGCGCGGCCGCCGCGCGTCACCGCGGCCACCGACCGCCCCGTGCTCCGTCGTCGTGCCGGCACCGCCTAGGAGCTGCGCCAGGAGCAACACCATCATCACCTTCATCGCCTACGTCCATGGATTGGAGCCGGGTCATCAAGGATCGAGCGCATCGACCTCTTCTTCCTCATCACCGACCACTGTTTCCCGACGTCTATCCGCGCTGCCCCGACCACCCTTGGCCTCGCCGTCTCCTTCCCTAGCTCCACGGTGAGCGTCTCCATCGATTCCCCCGCTTTTCCCCTTGTTTAGTCGCCGTTTGTGCCGCCCACCACTTCCCTGCGGGCTCGTGCTCACTGCGTCGGCCGCCCCTCGCGTGGTCGTGCGCCACCCACTCGCGTAGAGCCTAGAGGATAGAAATAGTTGGTATTTGCGTTAGTTGTACAGATGAAGAAGCTATTTTTTGGGGGTTTCGTACTGCTGTCCATAATTACCATACCGCAGAAGTTTGGTACTAGTAGAAACTTTGGAACTTGGAAACCCAAATCAGTCGAGTTTCTGTTTGACTAGCCTACCGTATTCCCGATTTTTGTTTCATTTAGCATATTGTAAATGCTTTGAAATAACTGAACCAAATTCAGTTTGTATCCTATAGTAATTCAGTTTTTCAGGTTTTGTGCATAGGCTGTCTATCTTCTAAGTTCATTCTGCAAAACAGTTCTCCAACAGTTGCCTTACCTGTGACATGGATAGGTTCAGTGCATCAATAGTGCTACTCTAGTATCTAGTTGTTGTAATAGGCCTTGTGGTTTGGTGACTTGTTTGTCAGTTGTTCCTTATTATATACAGATTGTGGTTCCCTTTTGTTGCATATTGAAATGCTGCTGTCGTGTATTATGGATACAAAATCTGAAGGGAATTTTAAGGGAGCATAGAGAAATCATTCACCTTTGGTGATTTCTGTAGTAAAAATGTGGCTTTGTTTGTTTGAAATTAGCTTTGGAAGTCTGTTAGTAACCTAACTATCTTGTGCTTATGCTTATATGCTGTATTTTCTCATTGGTGTTGGTTTGTTTAGGCTAGTGCAGGGTGTTGCTTTATTCTGTCATCATTTGTAACTATGTCACAAATAAATTGTTCCTTCTTTTGTATTCGACAAGTAATGACTCTTGATAAGCTGAGGCATGGATTAAGTTGTTTCTTAGCTATAACATACTATATATCACTCCACAATGAAATACAGTACATATTGATGTGCTTTGTAAAACTTCTTCATGTACTAAACTACTAATGCCTTGTGATGCTCTGAATTACTTGTGATCACATTTAGAAAGACTTGTAAACATGATGATCATCTTTTACAGAAAACAATTTCTGTAAACACGTCAGTAACTTTGCTAGTTTGCTGGGTTTTGTCTCCGACCATCGTGTCATGATGATTTTGCAGGTACCCCGAGAGGCCCTTGAGTTTGCTGGAATGTCGATTAACTTCCGTTCCGGCAAATTCGGGTACTCCATATGTCCTATTTTCAACAAAGGTCATGCTAAAATTTTCCGTGAATTTTAGCATGGCTTTGCTAAAAATAGGACATATGGGGTACTTGTGACTAATGCATGGACCGGGGTATCTTAGTACTTAATTAAGTAGGATCAACTGCCCCTTTATTCTTGCTGCATTAAACCATAGGTGGCAATAGAGCCAAGTGATTAGGCCCAACTTAGAATTCTCCTTCCCGGCTTACCTTTTAGGATGCCTCGGTGTCGACAAACCATAAATTATAAAACCTTGGCTTTTAGGGTGCCTCGGTGTCGATAAAAACCTAAATGATGAAAGCTTAGGCTTTTAGGGTGCCTCGGCGTCGACAAACCCTAAATGATAAAAGCTTAGCTTTTAGGATGCCTCGGTGTTGACAAACCCTAAATGATGATACCATGATCTTGTTCCTTGACAATAACCAACTTTTTGACCAAACTTTTTTCCTATTTAGAGAAAAACATGGCCCACAACGATGAGGCCGGCGGTTCGGGCAAGCAATTTTGGGAGCTGTCCCAGGAGATGGAGGAAGAACCTCACCACTATGAGGACGCCGCGGAAGACACCAATCCTGACAACACAACACCAAGTGGCATCGGGGATGACACCACTGATGGTGCCGCCGAGGATGCCACCACTGATGATGGCAGCGCACGCACATATGGCAGCGAACCGAAGAGGCAACGGAAGGACCGGCACCCGAACGTGCTCGGCACCGTCAAGGAGGAATTTACTGAAGTGAACTCCGACGGGCATCCAACGGCGCCCAAAGAATTAGTCAAGGGGTACTCGGTTCAGCTCGGGTGCATTCTCCGGAGTACCGTCTCGATCAACACCGAGAACCTAAGGCATAAGGACCGAGGGAATTTGCGCAGCCTCCTCTTCACGAAGCTACACGAACAATACAAGTTCCCCGTTGACTTTGCAAACACACGCCTCTTAGGGAATAAAGTGAACAGTGCCGCCCTCACGAGGATGAGCACAGCCCTGTCTACTTGGAGAAGCGCGGTGAAGAGAATGATTGACAAAGGTGATAGTTATGAGAAGATCAAGGCGAAAAATCCTTCAATCAAAAAAGATGACTACAAGGAGTTCAAGATCAAGTGCGAGAGCAGCGCAACCGTGGAATCAAGTCAGTGGGGGAAAGAAATGTGGGAGTTGAACTTAGGGGTCCACCAACTCGGTCCCGGCGGTTACAGAGTGGCGGAGCCTATATGGGACAAGGAGGACACGGAGCGTGCCGAGAAAGGCCTACCACCCCGCTTCGAGAAATACCGTGACAAGCAGACCAGGAACTATGTCAGGGCCCGGTACAAGGAGGACCCGGTAACAAAGGAGCTTACCACGGATCCGAAGACCAGGGCGCTTGAGCGTGTTCTGGTAAGCAATACACCCCTGCGTAATTAGCTCCATATGGTTGCATTCTAATTAATGAAGCCAAATTTCTAAATGGTTCACATTCCTTCCGCAGGAGACTGAAAGCAGTAGCGCGGGGTCATCTCAGAGCTCCCCTTGGGACGGCACTCTAAATAGGGCGTTGAACGTAATGAAAAACAAAGATAAGCTCAGTAAGCCGTCGTCAGCTGGTCGTGTGGCCGGAAAAGGCTTGTCCACAAAATGGTCGTCATACTATAACTCTAGTGGGCGAAAGGAGATAAAGACCAGCTCGGAAAGCTAGTCGCGCGAGGTTCAAGAACTCAAGGCAAAAGTGGCGCTGATTCCGGAGATTGTCCAAGAGAAAGTGCAACAGCAACTGGGAACGACGCTCACCGCCATTGTGCCTACCTTGATTGAGGGGTTGCAGGCGTGGATTGCGGGCGGCCAACAGGGGCCGCCCCCGGTTCCCAGCTTCATGGCCAGGAACTCGCACAACGCGTAGGTGGCGCCATTGGTGTCTCCGACGGAGGCGGTATTGGTGTCTCCGACGCCGGCACGGG
Source organism: Triticum urartu (assembly GCF_056163025.1). Taxonomy (NCBI): domain Eukaryota; kingdom Viridiplantae; phylum Streptophyta; class Magnoliopsida; order Poales; family Poaceae; genus Triticum; species Triticum urartu. Next base: position 28,068,964 of record NC_141876.1, read on the forward strand.
CATTGGAGCTTAATGCACCCGGGTGTATGCCGGCCGGCACCTCGGCAGCAAGCAGCCCCTCCGTCAGTTGCACGCCCGCCGTTGGCAGTGCCTCGACATTAGCCGAGCTCGACACCATCACGGTAACTAAACCTCTTGGCCGATGACTTCATCTCCTTGCCTTTGACTGGGCATCCCTGATGCCCTACATGTTTTCGCAAGGCGCCGCCGACGTTCCAGGCACTCTCCTGCACTTCGTGGGCGGCGAGTTGATCGATGTCACCAAGGGCAGAATCGTTCAACCGGGCAACCCCGTGTTCCACGGTAATCCGATGTCACCCACCGTGTATAGGGTTGAACTGGTTCGGGTGCTGCCAGGCTGCGATGAGTTGTTGCCTCCGATTCGACCCGCTGGGTCCGACAAAAATGATGTGATGACCCTCAGCGCCTGCGTAAGCTGCCCCTGCTTTGGCCGAAGAGCCAGATTCGTTTGGGGGCGGGGGACACCACCCCACAGACAACACCGCCAGTTGTGCCGGCGCCAAGCCATGGCAAGACCGCCGCAACGCTACCGGACATGCCGGACATCCCTATGGCATAGGATCCGAACATGCATATGGCACAGGATCTGGACGACAACGACAACGACGACAGTACATTTACCAATGTCGATAAGTACTTTGCCGAACATGGGTACGGTGACGAATTCTTCGGGCCTCCTTCTCAAGAACCCAACCCTGAAAAAGACGACCGCGATCTAGCTGGTACCGCGGAGAAACCCAATTGCAACAGGCGTCATCTGGCGTTCAGTTCTTAGGAGACGCCTCCAGCTGCCGCCTTCACCGAGCCTCAGATAGCCGAGGTGCGAAATATTATTAGCCCCAACACACTCAAGAAGGCGGTCTGTGAGCAGAACTCGATCCCATTACAGCAGAAGAAGAAGGGACGGAAAAGAAAGAGTAACAAGGGTGCGAGCCAGCCGACACTGAGTACGGTTCGTGCTCAGGACAGTCCACCTTCACCTAAGGATATCTCGAGGAGGGTGCATGTGGCGGGTAGGCCGATGCTACCGACTAATCTACTCAATGCTGCAACCGGTGCTATGCGGAGTCTGCATGATAGTGTTCTTTCTTTGGAGAAGCGGCGTCTCTCCGAGCATGATGTGGCATACCCGGTTTTCGTGGCCAAGGTGCCAGAGGGCAAGGGCTTTGTGGATAACGCCATCGGGGGTACAATCATCCTGCAGTTTGATGACATCTTCGCTATGTTTAACCTTCATCTGCTGCACTACACCTTCGTTCGGCTATTTTCACTGAGTATGGAGATGCGGATCATTAGAGACAAGACCCCGCACATCGTGATAGTCGACCCCTTCTACATGCGTGCCAAGATCTTGGGCAGCGTTGGGGACCGGCAAGTCACAAGTTCATACCTCGAAGGCGTCATTCTGGCAAACCCAGATAAGGATAACTTCCTCGTGCCTTACTTTCCCGAGTAAGTCATCCCCTCACCGCCCCGTAACATATGATTTCTTAGATTTCGATCGTTCTTTTTTTCTTCTAACATTCCGTGTTTTGTGCAGTGACACACATTGCACACTCATCCTCTTAAGCCCGAAATATTCCATGGCCACGTATTTCGACTCGGTCCGTCAGTCGAAGAAAGACTACACAAATATCAAGAAAGTTCTTGATGATGTTCTCCCCGGCTATGCCAGATCTGGAGGCACCTTCACCAGGCCAATTCGTAGGTACGGCAACCACGTGTTCTCCCACAATACGACGTTCCCCTGCGTTAAGCAGCCGCCTGGCCGTCAGAAGGATGCCTACTACGCCCTCCATCACATGTGGGCGATCGTACAGGACCATAATCACCTTCTGCTACCAAATAATCTCAAAGATTGGGCTGCAAGCTTGTCGGCAATCCAGGATGCGGACATTAGACAAGAATTCTTTCGCATCCAGTCGGAGTTTGCGGAGTCATCCATCAAGATGTCCTTCGTACCTTGGGGCAGTTCTACCCCAGATATCAACCGTCCAACAGTGATATAGACACAACGCTACAAATGCAGGCTGACAATGCCCGCGATTTCATGACCATCACGAGAGACGGCGGCTTCATCCATGCTCCGGTCCCTGAGTCGAGTCGAAAGTAGTGATGCTATGTGTAGTTCTGAAATATCGACTAGCTCATGTTGTAATTAAACTTTAATGAACTTGTATGTCTCTTTGGTTTGGACAGTCGTTCAACTTAGATGTAATCGATGCTATTTATTAGTAGGACCATGAATCGTGCTATTAATGTCTTGCTTTTCTCTTCCGATCCTTTTGTTGCATACTTATACATTGCTTATGTATTGTCTGTGAATTGCTACTAACATTTTGTTTGGCTAGTGCATAGAGATGTCGTCGTATGTCGTGTACAAGGGTAAGGTTCCCGGAGTCTATGACGACTGGGAGGAGTGTCAGAGATAGGTTCACCATTTCAGCGGTAACAGTTACAAAGGGTACACCACTAGGGCGGAGGCGGAATCTAGATACGCGCGCTATCTAGCGGGAGAGAGGTGGGAGTGGAGGAGGAACCGGATGAAGACCAGTTTCATCGCGATGATGCTCATCATGATGACCGCAGCTCTCTTCTATGTGATGGTAGTTTAGATGATCGATATCGACTTGTAATGTGAAGACAAACTCGCTACTCGCGGTCTCGAGACTTGTAATGTTCTATCTTTGTTCGGTCTTTTGAATTCAGAGACTAATATGATGAATTGTATCCGGAGACTAATCCTCTATTGTATTCGATGAATCTGCTGTTGCTGTGTGGTGCTGTCTATATTATGTCCAATAATATATTTTGTAACCTGTGCAAATATCAGAAAAGAAAAAATCCCTAATATTCATACTAGTGGCACACCACTCAGCACTTTAGTGGCGCACTGCAAAAAGCACACTAGTGGCGCATCATCAACTAGTGCACCATTAGTAAGCCAGAGCACATGGGTAAATATGGCCCCTGGGAGGCATAATAATGGCGCACCGTGGGATATACTAATGGTGCACTGCGTGGTGCACCATTAGTAAAAAATTCTAATGGCGTGATGCTAGTGGCCCACCTATAGTGCGCCATTAGTAGCCAAAATAGGTGCGCCACTAGCAGGCCTTTTCCTAGTAGTGTGATGAGAAAACTCGCTATTACTTTATTCTCAAATTATTTCCTTTCTCATTAAAGGGTGATGCTAAAGCTTGGTACAATACTCTTGCTCCTGGTTGTGTGCGTAGTCCCCAGGATATGGTTTATTACTTCTTTGAAAAATATTTTCCTGCTCATATGAAACAAGATGCCTTACAGGAAATATTTAACTTTGTTCAAACTAAATAAGAGAATCTCCCACAAGCTTGGAGGAGGCTTTGCCAGTTGCTTAATGCTTTGCCTGATCATCCTCTTAAGAAAAATGAAATACTTGATATCTTCTATAATGGACTAACCGATGCTTCTAGGGACTTCCTAGATAGTTGTGCTGGTTGTGTTTTCAGGGAACGAACTATTCTCAAGATGAAGAATTATTGAATAAAATATTGAAAAATTATGATGATTGGACTATTCCTGAACCACCGCCTAAACCCACTCCAAAGAAGAGGGGTATATTATATCTCAGTCCTAGAGATATGCAAGAGGCAAAGAAATCTATGAAGGAAAAAGGTATCAAAGCTGAGGATGTTAATATTTTACCTCCTATTGAAGAAATACATGGGCTTAATACACCACCAATGCCTAAGGTGGTAGAGGTAAATTCTCTTATGAAGTTTAATGAAAATGATAATCCTCACAATATGCATCCTAGCCAATGCCTTTATGAGTTTGAAAACTACATGAGAAAACAAGATCATTTCAATGCAAACGTTATGAAACAATTGAAATATAATTCTGATATGATTGCTCGCTTGAGTGACTTGTTATTTAGACTATCAAATGATGTTAGAGGTGTTGGAAAACATGCTTCTATGGTTCAAACCCAACTAGAACAAGTTGCTAAATCTCAAAGAGAATTATTTGATGAAATGAATCATAATATGCATGACTTTGCTGTTGGAGTTGCAACTAGAGGAGGTAAAATGACTCAGGAACCACTTTATCCTAAGGGACACCCTAAAAGAATTGAACAAGATTCACAAAGAGCTAACACTAGTGCACCTAGTCCTTCTAGAAAGAAAAAGAAAAGGAAAAATGATAGGACTTTGCACACTTCTAGTGAACCTGTAATAGAAAAACCTCCTGATAATGATAATGAAGTTTTTATCTCACATGCTGAAACTCAATCTGGTAATGAACACTCACCTAATGATAATGAAAAAGATAATGATGAGGTTCATGAAGACCCTCAACCAACCAATGATAAAGAACCAGATAATGATGTTGAGATAGAACCACATGTTGATCTTGATAACCCACAACCTAAAAATAAAAGATATGACAAAAGAGACTTTGTTGCTAGAAAACACAGTAAAGAAAGAGAACCGTGGGTTCAAAACCCTATGCCTTTTCCACCCAAGTCAACTAAAAAGAATGATGATGAAGAATCTGAACGCTTTGCTGAAATGTTGAGGCCAGTCTTTTTGTGTACTCGCTTGACTGATATCCTGAAAATGCCTCCTTATGCAAAGTATATGAAATACATCATCACAAATAAAAGAAAAATACCAAAAGCTGAAATCTACACTATGCTTGCTAATTATACTTTTAAAGATTGAGTACCTAAAAAACTTGGAGATCCGAGAATACCAACGATACCTTGCTCTATCAAAAAGAATTATGTGAAAACTGCTTTGTGTGATTTAGGAGCTGGTGTTAGTGTTATGTCTTTCTCTTTATATAAAAGACTTGACTTGAATAAACTCACACCTACTAAAATTTCTTTGCAAATGGCTGACAAATCAACTGTCATACCTATCGGATCTGTGGGGATGTGCCCGTTGTTGTTGCTAATGTTACTATTTTGACTTACTTTGTTATACTTGAGATGCCCGGGGACGACAACATATTGATTATCCTTGGTAGACCCTTCTTGAATACTGCAGGGGCTGTTATTGATTGCAATAAAAGCAAGGTCACTTTTCATATCAATGCTAATGAGCATACGGTGCACTTTCCGAAGAAACAATTCCAAGTGAATGGTATTAATGTCATTGAAAAATCTCCGACAATCACTATTGGAAGTTTTCAAATACCTCTACCTACTGTCAAAAAGAAATATGAAATACTTATTGTCGGGGAAATGCATATCCCCATTGAGGTAACTCAGTGATTTACGAAAGTTCTTCGGTTTCATACTAATTGAAAGTGGTTGTTAATAAGACTTGATCAACCTTATTAATGAATTATTTTTGAATGGTATCAAGTTGATGAATTTAGTAAGCACTATTTTCTGTCCCTACTTTTTATTCTCTATTTTTATTAGTTAAATAAAATAAAATGACATGTTTTGTCTATTTTCTGAATTTCCCGTGCAATAAAAAAATGACCCAAAAATAAAAGTTCTCAGAATGCCCTAAAAATTTTATATGATTTTTTCCTGAATATTTAAGAATTTTGGTGCAAAAATAACCAGAGGGGGGTGCACCAGGTGGGCACAACCCACCTGGGCGCGCCAGCACACCCTGGCATGCCCTGGGGGTTGTGGTCCACACGTGGGGCCCCTCACTTATCTCTTTAGCCCACATTGTCACCTACCTCCAGAAAAAATCACTCTTGCTCTCTCTCCCGTGTTCTTGCTCATTTTGCTACCAATATCGATCTCTTTGCTTGAAGCTCAATTTCCAAAACTATTTCGGGAGATTGTTGCTTGGTATGTGACTCCACCATTTGTCCAATTAGTTTTTGTTTTAGTGGTTTATACATTGAATAACTAGCTACTCTTGGTGTTGCTATAGATGTGCTTGCATGTTGAATTCTTAGTGTTCTAAGTAGTTTGAATGCTTGCTATGGCCTCTATGTATCCCTATGAGTAGTTTCTACTAGTTTTGTGAAGTTTTGTTGGAAAAATTTTGTGAACTAAAAATTCAGATTTTTGTTCATAGGAAAAATTATAGCGGACATGAGTATCTTCAGGAAATATGGCTCAAGGAAGAACTCCAAGGGTGTTATTAGGGAGTCTTCTGACAATGATCTCCACCCTCGGAGGTTGGCAGAGGTACGGCCATGTGAATGGGCGCACATCCCGTTCCTGCAAGAAGCTAGAATTCATGAGGAGTTCATGCAATTCATTGCCAATGCCAGTCTCACCGACTTCATCGCAGATGAGTGTGACCAGCACCAAATCCTCACAAATATTTTTGTTCAAAGCTTTGCTTTCTTGCCTAGAAATAATCCTCCTGAAGTGACCTTTGATTTATATGCTGAAAATCATCAGATACCACTTACTGAGTTTTGTGACATATGCTTGATACCTTCTAACAGGAGCTTGGCCGAGCCTAGGCCGACTGAGTTTGAGGATTTTTTTCGCACTTTGACAGTGGGTGATGAGAGGAGAGTGTCAGCCATCACTGCCGGTGATTTACATTTTCCTGTTGTTCGTTGCTTTGCATATTTCATTACCAAATGCTTGCTTGCTAGGGAGAAGGTGGGTGCACTTAGTTCACCAGACCTTGTTGTTTTACGTCGTGCCATTGAGGGTGACAACATGTATAGCTTGGGAGCTATCGTGGCTCGTCGCCTGCACCTTAATAAATCTCAAGGTAAAATACATGGTGGGATTTATGCTACTCGTTTGGCGGCTCACTTCGAGGTTGACATACGCCCTCATGATTTCCCTCTTACCACAGTTTACCTAGACCGTGCAGCCATGGATCACCATCACTTTCTTGCACATGATCGTCCTGACATTGCCATTCCTTATAACTTGGTCTATAACATTGACACTCGTGATGTTATCCCCTTGCCTGCACCTGCTTTGTTTGATTCTGTTGCCAGGGGCGGATACCAGATTATGCCTACAGACATCCTCGCCTACTGGAAAGCTCATGCTTCTGCAGAGGCTGCATAGGCACCTCCATAGTGGGATCAGTGGATGCCCGCTCCTCGGCAGTGGGATGAGTGGATGTCTGGTCCTCAGGATCCATACTACCCTCCAAGCTACTAATTTACTATCAACTTAGGCCAAAAGCCTAAGCTTGGGGGAGTACGTGTTTCTCACCGACATTATATTTTCACATATCATTCTATCTGTCGGTGTTCACACTTTTTCATTGTATCATCCATGCTTAGATTTATTTTCTTGCTTTCTTCTTGTGTGTTTGTTAAACTTTAGAAAAACCAAAAAAATTAGTTTTAGTAATTTACTTTCTATGCATGCTTAATAGTAGTACTAAAAAGAAAATCCAAAAAAAGATTTCCGTGTTCTTCTTTTTCTTGTTGGGAGCTTTCCCATGTAAATAGTTTTTCTCGTTTTTTGCTTTTCCCTTTTATTTGCTTGCTAAAGAAAACCAAAAACTCCAAAAATATTTTAGTGTTTTTCTCTGAATTTATTTTCTTTTATTCAAGTTGTATCGAGGAGAAGACCATGATGAAAATGTTGAGTGGCTCTCATATGAATAACTGTTGAACTAATAAGAGCCCATTTTACCTTGTCTTCTCCTGTTGAATAAAATGTTTTGCAGATTCCAGCTTAGTCCAAAGCACTCTTGCACTATTATTATTTTCATATCGTTCGGTCATGCAAGTGAAAGACAATAATGACGAAATTCGATGAACTGGCCGTGGCAAAGAGAAACTGGCATGAACTCAACTTGTCTTGTCTGTGTAAATATGTTTAACCTGGTGCCCATGCTTCAGACCATTATGATTAAACATGTTGCAGTGACAATTAGAGATTATAGTTTCTCATGCCATGCATAAGTAGCTGGGAGTTAATAATGATTTATCTTGGATATCAACATAGTGTTAAAATGATTGTGATGTAGTATGATGATATGGTATCCTCCTCTAAATGTTCAAGTGGCTTGACTTGGTACATGTTCATGCATGTAGTTGAATCAAAACCAACATAGCCTCTATAATGTTTATGTTCATGGTGTTCATATCCTACTCATGCTAGTGTCCAGTGTTACTTTTGCATAATGCTTGGTTATGATCATTTTTGCTCTCTAGCTGGCTGCTTCCCAATCTTAAATTGCTAGTCTTCGCCTGTACTAAGTGGGAATTATGTGTGTACATCAAAAATCTTGAACCCAAAGTTATTCCAGATGAGTCCACCATACGTACCTATATACGGCATTACCCTGCCGTCCTAAGTAAATTTGCATGTGCCACCTCTAAAAACTTCTAAAAAAATATCCGTTTTGTGTGCCTGGATCGTTCATGGAACGACAGGAGGTGGTCGATATCTTCCGTGCTAAGCATGTTATCCTCAGGTCGAATGTTTATTCACTCGCCATCGCACGAGGAAATGGGCGGTAATAGGGATGCCCAGTCCCAAACTGCAAAATACAAAAAGAGTTGATCTCTTACATAATCAAACAAAAACTCCCAATGGAGTCAAAACCTTTACTTTCCGCTTGGGGACCGCCACTAGCGTGCTCAGCATGGAAGATGTTGATAACTGATGGTCGTGAAGTGAATGAGAAGGGTGCATGTCTCAAAATATCATTTATCTCTGTTTTAAAAATTGAGCTCTGCACCTTTGCAAATCACTACTTCCCTCTGCGAAGGGACTTTCTATTTACTTTTATGTTGTGTCATCACCTTCTAAAAAAACAAGCACCAGAAACTGAGTAGAGCACAGCGGTCATGATTTATGCATTGTGTATAGATAATGTTGGGTACATCATGACTGGATCTTTTCTACCATGAATTACAATGTTTAGTCGCTGCTTGAACTTTGGAGGTGCTCTGCATTTATGTTTTGTGGTCTGAGAAAGGGCTAGCGAGATACCATTATTGTCATATTATATCATGGTTGTTTTGAAAACGTGTTGCCGTTTGAGATATCCTATTATTGCTTGCTACCTGATTATGTCATTGATATGAGTCATTATAATCTTTAAGAGTTATTGTCGACATGGTTAGTTATAATGTTGGCTGAAAACCTGGGTGCTGTTTAAGCTTATTTATGAAAACAAGAGCAAAAGAGTTCGTAAAAGTTTTTATTTCTCACTTTTAGTTTATCAACTGAATTGCTTGAGGACAAGCAAAGGTTTAAGCTTGGGGGAGTTGATACATCTCCACCATATCTACTTTTTCTCATGCTTTTCCTCTTATTTTGGACTCTAATTTGCACGATTTGAATGAAACTAACCCCAGACTGACGCTGTTTTCAGCAGAACTACCATGGTGTTGTTTTTTGTGCAGAAATAAAAGTTCTCAAAATGGAACGAAACTTTTTGAGGACTTTTTATACCAATAATTGAGAGGGGCCCCTGGGTGGGCACAACCCACCAGGGTGCGCCCCCTCTCCTGGCGTGCCCAGGTGGGTTGTACCCACCTGGTGGCCCCGCTAATGACCCCCTGAGACTATAAGTTCACATTATTCTAGAAAAAAATCAGGGAGAAAGAATTATCATGATCCACGAGACGGAGCCGCCGCCAAGCCATGTTCTTCATCGGGAGGGCAGATCTGGAGTCCGTTTGGGGCTCCGGAGAGGGGGATCTTTGTTCTTCGTCATCACCAACCCTTCTCCATCGCCAATTCCATGATGCTCCCAACCAGGAGTGAGTAATTCCTTCGTAGGCTCGCTGGTCGGTGAGCAGTTGGATGAGATTCATCATGTAGTCGAGTTAGTTTTGTTAGGGCCTGATCCCTAGTATCCACTATGTTTTTAGATTGATGTTCCTATGACTTTACCATGCTTGTCACTTTGGGCCCGGGTGCCATGATTTCAGATCTGAACCGTTTATGAATTCATCATTATATCCATGTTTTAGATCTGATCTTGTAAGTTATAGTCACCTACTACGGTTATGATCCGGCGACCCCGGAGTGACAACAACCGGGCCCACTCCCGGTGATGACCGTAGTTTAAGGAGTTCATGTATTCACTATGTGTTAATGCTTTGTTCCGGTTCTCTATTAAAAGGAGGCCTTAATATCCCTTAGTGTCCAATATGGACCCCGCTTCCACGGGAGGGTAGGAGAAAAGATGTCATGCAAGTTCTTTTAATAAAGCACGTATGACTATTTACGGAATACATGCCTACATTATATCGATGAACTAGAGCTGGTGTCGTATCGCCCTAGGTTATAACTGTCTCATGATGAATATCATCCAACAAGTCACCAATCCAATGCCTATGAAGTTTTCATTATTGTTATTGCTAAGTTACCATTGCTATCATCACTGTTACACTTGCTACAAACTACCGCTATCACTGTTACTGTTACCGTTGCTGTTGTCACTATTATCAAAACTATCAAACTACTTTGCTACTGATCACTTTGTTGCAGATAATTAATCTACAGGTGTGGTTGAATTAACAGCTCATCTTCTAATACCTTCAAATATTCTTTGGCTCCCCTTGTGTCGAATCTATAAATTTGGGTTAAATACTCTACCCTCGAAAACTGTTGCGATCCCCTATACTTGTGGGTTATCAGTTGTGTACCTAAGGATGAACAAGGACAAATCCTACGGAAATGTCACTCGGAAGCTTATGGAGGGCATCATGCTGGGGATAGAACTACTCACAAGGTATTGCAATCTGGATTTTATTGGCCTACTCTCTTCAAGGATACCCGTAAGTTCGTCTTATCTTGTGACGAATGTCAAAGAATAGGTAATATCGGTAAGCGTCAAGAAATGCCTATGGATTATTTACTTGCTGTTGAACCATTTGATGTTTGGGGACTTGGTTACATGGGACCTTTTCCTTCCTCTAATGGGTATACATATTTTGGTTGCTATTGATTATGTTACTAAATGGGTAGAAGCTATTCCAACCAGTAGTGCTGATCACAACACCACTATTAAAATGATTAAGGAAGTTGTTTTCCCAAGGTTTGGAGTCCTAGATATTTAATGACTGATGGTGGTTCACATTTTATTCATGGTGCTTTCTGTAAAATGCTTGCCAAGTATGATGTTAACCATAGAATTGCATCACCTTATCATCCTCAGTCTAGTGGTCAAGTTGAACTTAGCAATAGAGAAATAAAATTAATTTTGCAAAAGACTATCAATAGGTCCAGGAAGAATTGGTCTAAGAAATAAGATGATGCACTTTGGGCTTATAGAACAGCATATAAAAAATCCTATGGGTATGTCTCCGTATAAAAAGGTTTATGGAAAAGCTTGTCATTTGCCTCTTGAGTTAGAACATAAAGCATATTGGGCCATCAAAGAGCCCAATTATGATTTCAAACTTGAAGAGGTTATTTGATATTAGCTCTTTAGATGAATGGAGAACCCAAGCTTATGAAAATGCAAAATTATTGAAAGAAAAAGTTAAAAGATGGCATGACAAAAGAACCCAAAAGCGTGAGTTTAAAGTCAGAGAATATGTTCTTTTGCACAACTCTCGTTTCAGATTCTTTGCACGAAAACTCCTGTCAAAATGGGAAGGCCCTTATGTTATTGAGGAGGTTTATTGGTCTGGATCCATCAGAATAAATAATTCCGAAGGTACTAACCCGAAGGTTGTCAGTGGACAACGAATAAAATATTATATCTCAGGTACGCCCATCAATGTTGAAAGTAATATTATCCAAACTTTGACACCGAAAGAACACATAAAAGAGTCCTTCCGGAACACTCCAGAATTGTGAAATAAGGAGGTATGTGATACAGTAAGTAAACGGACTTCGAAAAATCCGCAAATATATTTTTGTCTGTTTTGGAATATTTAGAAAATTAGGAAATAAAGAAACTTCCAGGAAGCATACCCTAGTGGGCACAAGACACCAGGGCACGCCAGGCAAGCCTGGGACACCTTCCGGACTCCGTTTTTCTTCTGTTTGCTTGTCCCCCAAGATAAAAAAATCTATATATACTTCCTGAACCTGTTAACCACTGTATCACGAAGAAATCCTATGTTCTCTTTTCTTGCTATTTTTGGTCAGATCTGTCAAGCCAGGCATCATGTCTTCTTCACCCTCCAACAACAGAGAAGACGCAAAGGTATTTCAGGAGGATTTAAGGAGAGAGGAAGCTGAAGAAGTTGCTATGGAAGAAGAGGAGGAAAAACCTTTTGGGGTTCACTCTCCGGCCTCCGAGGGAGGGACAATGGCTAGCATCTCCACTCGTCTAAATCCTCATCAAGCTATGGCACCGTCAAATATCAAGAAAGTCTCGAAGTGCAAGAAGAAACCCCACCAAGAAGGCCTTTACACAGGTTACATCATAACAATTTTCGCAATTTGATTCATAACTATGGGTTCGAGAATACTCCTCGTAGGCACATACCGTCCAATTGGGACATATCTCGGCCAAGAGAAAACAGTGCAGGAGTAAACCCTTGGGGCCCAGAAAATAAACACATAATGGCAGAAGTGAAGAAAAATGTTGAATTAATTCATCAAGCCCTTCAGGAGATTTAGGGCTTCAAGGATCTACTCATGGTTATATTGGAAACTATCGCTTCACCACCACCACCATCTTCATCACCAAAAGAAAATTGAGTATCGGGTATGGGCACTCCCCTTGGCTTCCGCCAAGCTTGGGGGAGGTGCCCCGGTATCATATCATCCCACTACTTCTTGCCTTTATTTATTTTAGTTTGATCTTTTGCTTCCGATGAATAAATTTTAGTTCAATCCTTTCTTTGAGAGTTTGCTTAGTGATCTATCATTGTAATCGTGTGCAAGTTATATAATAAAGTTTAGTTTGAGTTTTTTATTTCTTTACTTCCATGTTGCAAATAAAAGAAAAGAAATAAGGAAGAAAAGAGAAAAGAAATAAATAAAAGAAAGGAAATAAATGAATAAAAGATCATATACTAATCTTATGGTAGGTGATGACACGACATAAGGAAAAATCTAAGTAGAAAGTTTTATTAGAGATTGACAAACATGGCATTAGTCAATGATGCAACTCATTAAAGAATTAATAAGGGAAGAGAAGATTCACATATAAATATACTATCCTAGAAATCTTTTGTGATTGTGAGCCATCATTAAAATATTATATGCCAAAATTGTTGACGTTGGACAAGGAAGACAACTTAATGGTTTATGTTTGTTTATATTCACATAGAAGTCATATTGTCATGGATCCTTTAACATGTGGTGCTTGCCCCCTATCTTTGCTAGCCAAAAATTCTGCACTAAGTAGAGATACTACTTGTGCATCCAAAACCCCTTAAACCCAAATCTTAATTTCAAGTGTCCACCATACCTACCTAGGGATTGAGCTAGATCCCTCAAGTAAGTTGTCATCGGTGCAAAAAGGCAATAAAAATTGCTTATAAATGTATGAGATCATTTAGCATAAGAGAAGATTGAGCATTGCACAAACTTGTGATGGTGAAGAATAAAAGTGACAGACTGCATAATAAAGGTCGCTATAACAAGGGGCAATGCAACGTGACGTTCTTTTGCACTAAGGGGTTGAGAATACAAAAAAATAAGCACATGGCAACCTCTGCTTCCCTCTGCGAAGGGCCTATCTTTTACTTCTATTTATTTACTTTTATGCAAAGAGTCAAAGTTTTCCCTCAATTCTTTTTTATTTTTTTGTCCTTTGGCAAGCATCATGTGGTGAGGAAAGATCTAGGCACATATGTCCAGTTGAATATAGATAGCATGAGTTATTATTGTTGACATCACCTTTGAGGTGAATATGTTGGGAGGCAAAACTATAAGCCCCTATCTTTCTATGTGTCCGGGTGAAACGTTTTGCTCTTGTGTACGCGGTGAGTGTTAGCAATCATAGAACACTATACGATGGTTGAGTATGTGGACTTGACTAAAGGCTCCGATACGTGACCCTTCCTGAAAAGATGATGAATTTTAGTTGCAAAGTTGACTGAGAACATAGTTTGTTGGTTTATAATAGAGATTTTGTTTTATACTTCAATTGTGTGATGAATGGTTACTTATTCATGAGAAGTATATGATAAAAGTTCTATGATAAAAGTCTTATGTTCAATTTTTTTGTTACAATAATCTACATGATACTTCTATGTCCGTATTTTGTTTTTATCGACACCTCTCTCTCAAAGCATGTGGACATGTTTTTTGATTTCGGTTTTCGCTTGAGGACAAGCGAGGTCTAAGCTTGGGGGAGTTGATACGTCCATTTTGCATCATGTTTTCTTACTGTTATTTATAATGTTTTTATTCATAATAATGCTTTTTGGATTAATTCTAATGTCTATTCTCTCATAATATGCAAGGTATACACAAAGAGGGAGAATTCCGGCAGTTGGAAATCTGGACCTGGAAAAGCTACGTCAGGCCACCTATTCTGCACAACTCCAAACAAGCTGAAACTTCACAAAGATTTTTTATGGATTATTTGAGGAATATTGGATCAAATAACTACCAGAGGGCACCCACCAGGTGGGCACAACCCACCTGGGCACGCCAGGGAGCCCAGGCGCGCCCTGGTGGGTTGTGCTCACCCAGGCCCACCTCTGGTACCCATCTTCTGGTATGTAGGTCGTTCTGACCTAGAAAAAATAGAGAGAGGACTTTCAGGACGGAGCGTCGGCGTCTCGAGGCGGAACTTGGGCAGGAGCACTTTTGCCCTCCGGCGGAGCGATTCCGCCGGGGGAACCTCCCTCCCGGAGGGGGAAATCATCGTCATCATCATCACCAACAACTCTCCCATCTTGGGGAGGGCAATCTCCATCAACATCTTCAATAGCACCATCTCATCTCAAACCCTAGTTCATCTCTTGTGTTTAATCTTGTTACCGGAACTATAGATTGGTGCTTGCGGATGACTAGTAGTGTTGATTACATCTTGTAGTTGATTACTATATGGTTTATTTGGTGGAAGATTATATGTTCAGATCCATTATGCTATTTAATACCCCTCTGATCTTGAGCATGATTATCGTTTGTGAGTAGTTACTTTTGTTCTTGAGGTCACGAGAGAAATCATGTTGCAAGTAATCATGTGAACTTGATATGTGTTTGATATTTTGATAGTATGTATGTTTTGATTCCCTAAGTGGTGTCATGTGAATGTCGACTACATGACACTTACCATATTTGGGCCTAAGGGAATGCATTGTGGAGTAGCAATTAGATGATGGGTTGCGAGAGTGACAGAAGCTTAAACCCCAGTTTATGCCCTATTCCGTAAGGGGTTGATTGGATCCAAAAGTTTAATGCTATGGTTAGAATTTATTCTTAATACTTTTCTCGTAGTTGCGGATGCTTGCGAGAGGGTTAATCATAAGTAGGAGGTTTGTTCAATTAAGAACAGCACCTAAGCACCGGCCCACCCACATATCAAATTATCAAAGTACCGAACATGAATTAGGCCAACATGATGAAAGTGACTAGATGAAAATCCCGTGTACCCTCAAGAACGCTTTGCTTATCATAAGAGACCGTTTTGGCCTGTCCTTTGCCTCAAAATGATTGGGATACCTTGCTGCACTTTTGTTACTACTATCTTTACTTGCTCGTTACAAATTACCTTGCTATCAAACTACTCTGCTACTTATAAATTTCAGCACTTGCAGACATTACCTTGCTGAAAACCACTTGTTATTTCATTCTGCTCGTCGTTGGGTTCGACACTCTTACTTATCTAAAAGATATACAATTGATCCCCTATACTTGTGGGTCATCGGGTACCATAAACCCACCATGTACCTTCCTCAAAACGACCACCATACCTACCTATTATGGCATTTCCATAGCCATTCTGAGATATATTGCCATCCAACATTCCACCGTTCCGTTTATTATGACACACATCATCATTGTCATAATGTTATGCATGATCATGTAGTTGACATCGTATTTGTGGCAAAGCCACTGTTCATCATTTTTTATACATGTCACTCTTGATTCATTGCACATCCTGGTACACCGTCGTAGGCATTCACATAGAGTCATATTTTGTTCTAGTATCGAGTTGTAATTCTTGAGTTGTAAGTAAATAAAAGTGTGATGATTTTCATTATTAGAGCATTGTCCCATGTGAGGAGAAAAAATAGGAAAGTCCAAATAAAAAAAGAGAAGGCCCAAAAAAACAAAAAAATGAGAGAAAAAGAGAGAAGGGGCAATGCTACTATCCTTTTTACCACACTTGTGCTTCAAAGTAGCACCATGCTCTTCATGATAGAGAGTCTCATATGTTGTCACTTTCATATACTAGTGGAAAATTTTCATTATAGAACCTGGCTTGTATATTCCAACGATGGGCTTCCTCAAATTGCCCTAGGTCTTCATGAGCAAGCAAGTTGGATGCACACCCACTTAGTTTTCTTTTTGAGCTTTCATACACTTATAGCTCCAGTGCATTCGTTGCATGGCAATCCCTACTCACTCTCATTGATATCTATTGATGGACATCTCCATATCCCATTGATACGCCTAGTTGACGTGAGACTATCTCCTTCTTTGTGTCTTCTCCACAACCACCTTCTATTCCACCTATAGTGCTATGTCCATGGCTCACGCTCATGTATTGCGTGAAAGTTGAAAAGGTTTGAGAACATCAAAAGTATGAAACAATTGCTTGGCTTGTCATCGGGGTTGTGCATGATTTGACTATTTTTGTGTGATGAAGATGGAGCATAGCCAGACTATATGACTTTGTAGGGATAAGCTTTCTTTGGCCATGTTATTTTGAGAAGACATAATTGCCTTGTTAGTATGCTTGAAGTATTATTATTTTTATGTCAATATTAAACTTTTGTTTTGAATCTTATGGATCTGAATATTCTTGCCACAATAAATAAAATTACATTGATAAATATGTTAGGTAGCATTCCACATAAAAAAATTGTTTTTATCATTTACCTACTCGAGGACGAGCAGGAATTAAGCTTGGGGATGCTTGATACGTCTCCAACGTATCTATAATTTTTTATTGTTCCATGCTATTATATTATCTATCTTGGATGTTTTATATGCATTTATATGCTATTTTATATGATTTTTGGGACTAACCTATTAGCCTAGAGCCCAGTGCCAGTTTTTTTCTTATTTTTGAGTTTCGCGGAAAAGGAATATCAAACGGAGTCCAATTGACCTGAAACTTTACGACAATTGTTTTTGGACCAAAAGAAGCCCACGGAGTACCGGAGATGCACCAGAGGAGTCCCGAGGCCTCCACAAGGGTGGAGGGCGCCCCACCCCCTAAGGCACACCCTCTGACCTTGTGGGCCCCTCATGGACCCCTCCTAACTTGTTCTCGATGCCAACACCTCTTATATATCCCCAAACCTCCAAAACAAAACCTAGATCGGGAGTTCCGCCACCGCAAGCCACTGTAGCCACCAAAAGCCAATCGAGACCCTGTTCTGGCACCCTGTCGGAGGGGGAAATCATCACCGGTGGCCATCTTCATCATCCCGGCGATGTCCATGATGAGGAGGGAGTAGTTCACCCTCGGGGCTGAGGGTATGTACCAGTAGCTATGTGTTTGATCTCTCTTTCTCGTGTTCTTGATTTGGCACGATCTTGATGTACCGCGAGCTATGCTATTATAGTTGGATCTTATGATGTTTCTCCCCCTCTACCTTCTTGTAATGGATTGAGCTTTCCCTTTGAAGTTATCTTATCGGATTGAGTCTTTAAGGATTTGAGAACACTTGATGTATGTCTTGCATGTGCTTATCTGTGGTGACAATGGGATATTCACGTGATCTACTTGATGTATGTTTTGGTGATCAACTTGCGGGTTCCGTGACCTTGTGAACTTATGCATAGGGGTTGGCACACGTTTTCGTCTTGACTCTCCGGTAGAAACTTTGGGGCATTCTTTGAAGTTTTTTGTGTTGGTTTGAATAGATGAATCTGAGATTGTGTGATGCATATCATATAACCAAACACGCGGATACTTGTGGTGACATTGGAGTATCTAGGTGACATTAGGGTTTTGGTTGATGTGTGTCTTAAGGTGTTATTTTAGTATGAACTCTAGGGCTGTTTGTGACACTTATAGGAATAGCCCAATAGATCGATCAGAAAGGATAACTTTGAGGTGGTTTCGTACCCTACAATAATCTCTTCGTTTTTTCTCCGCTATTAGTGACTTTGGAGTGACTCTTTGTTGAATGTTGAGGGATTTTTATATGATCTAATTATGTTATCATTGTTGAGAGAACTTGCACTAGTGGAAATATGAACTCTAGGCCTTATTTCCAAGCATTGCAATACCGTTTTCGCTCACTTTTACTACTTGTTACCTTGCTGTTTTTATATTTTCATATTACAAAAACCTATATCTACCATCCATATTGCACTTGTATCACCATCTCTTCGCCGAACTAGTGCACCTATACAATTTACCATTGTATTTGGGTGTGTTGGGGACACAAGAGACTCTTTGTTATTTGGTTGCGGGGTTGTTTGAGAGAGACCATCTTCATCCTAGTCCTCCCACGGATTGATAAACCTTAGGTCATCCACTTGAGGGAAATTTGCTACTGTCCTACAAAACTCGGCGCTTTGAAGCCCAACACGAGTCTACAAGAAGAAGGTTGCATAGTAGACATCAGCCTACATCTAGAATTTGGGAAAAGACTAGGTTTTATTTGGCCAAGTAGTCTAATCACCCCCCTTTAGACCTACTTCGATCCTACAACAACACACTTATCTACTTGGAGAGATGCCACTAGTGAACATATGGGCCCAGGGGTCTATTCTCCTTTACTGAAAACATCGCCAAAAATACTTTACCTTGTTGTACTGTATTTATTCTTTTACCTATATATCAATTCCTACCGCAACATGCAATTTAATCTTGTAACTAGCGGGACAAGAAGCTTGACAACCTTCTTGAAGTGTTGGGGCAAGTTTGTATTGTGTTTTGTGTGCAGGTACCCGTGACTTTGTTTGGTGGAATAAATCCTTTTGGTTCGATAAACCATGGTTCTCTACTAAGGGACAATTTTATTTACTTCAACCCTATACTTGGGGGTTACCCAACCACTCTTACAAGGGAGCGAGCAAGATTTATGGTGATGTTGTCGAGGAGTATCGTCTCAAACAAACAAGTCCTACACACTACCACATTATCTTCTTATTATTTATCTCAAATGGACGTGCTATGTGTGCTTAGGTACCAAGTACACAATCATGGAGAAGCTAGGAGCAATGGACAAGATGGCACATAAGCGAAGGAAATGGAGCAAGGAGAGCTGCTAAGATGCACCAGCCACCAGAAATCCGGTGCAACACAAGGAATAGCAGCCAGGAGACCAGCCGCATATCAACTCTACAATGGTCGTACATCTGACACTTCCAAGCCACAAGGCATCTTGAAAGTGCAACTATCCCTGGGTGGTTTTGGTAATTATTAACAACATATAGCTCATTGAACTAATACTATTTCAAGACGATCATTTCAGAAAGTTCAATGATTGGCATGGCATGGATTAGGAATGTGGACCCCTCAAAATGCTAAGGACACATATTGGCTCAATCTCAAGACTCTACTTTTTCATTTTAGTGATCCAAGATCACATTGAGTCCATACGAAAAGCCAATACTATTAAAAGGGGATGAGGTGTTGCTTAATGGCTTGCTTGCTCAAAATGCTTAGTGATATGCTCCAAAAACCCTCAACCACTTTCTCATATCCACATATGTCCTAAACCAAAAGTCAAACTCAGCCCCACCAAAATGTTCTATCCGGCGCCACCAAGTTCACTTGACATAGCCACTGCCAGAAAGGCAGAAACCCTAGTCATATCGGTCTCACCGATAGGGATCTCGGTCTCACCGAGATGGGATTGCAAACTCTCTGTTTCCCTTCATAAAGTTTTGGTTCAACCGAGATGAGAGATCGGTCCCACCAAGTTCTTAATGCAAACTCTCTATTTCCCTTTCGTAATGTTTCGGTCTCACCGAAATGAGCGATTCGGTCCCACCAAGTTTGCCTGACCAACTTTCTGGTTAGCCTATTACCAAAATTGGTCCCGAGTTTGTGTAATCGGTCTGACCAAGATTACGTTATGCCCTAACCCTAATAGAATCGGTTCCACCGAGTTGACATGTCGGTCCCACTGAAATGCCTAACGGTCACATTATGAACTAAATCGGTCTGACCGAGTTTTCTGATTAGGTCCCACCTAGTTTGGTAAATTGTCTGTAACGGTTAGATTTTGTGTGGAGGCTATATATACCCCTCCACCCTTCCTTCATAAGAGGGGAGAGCCATCAGAACATTCCTACACTTCAGCATTCATCTTCTGAGAGAGAACCACCTACTCATGTGTTGAGACCAAGATATTCCTTTCCAACCATATGAATCTTGATCTCCAGCCTTCCCCAAGTTGCTCTCCACTCAAATCATCTTTCCACCAAATCCAAATCAGTGAGAGAGAGTTGAGTGTTGGGGAGACTATCATTTGAAGCACAAGATCAAGGAGTTCATCATCAACACACCATCTATTACCTTTTGGAGAGTGGTGTCTCCTAGATTGGTTAGGTGTCACTTGGGAGCCTCCGACAAGATTGTGGAGTTGAACCAAGGAGTTTTTATGGGCAAAGGAGATCGCCTACTTCATGAAGATCTACCCTAGTGAGGCAACTCCTTTGTGGGTGATGGCCATGGTGGGATAGACAAGGTTGCTTCTTCGTGGACGCTTCATGGGTGGAGCCCTCCGTGGACTCGCACAACCGTTACCCTTCATGGGTTGAAATCTCCATCAAGGTGGATGTACGATAGCACCACCTATCGGAACCACGCCAAAAATCTCCATGTCTACATTGCGTTTGCTCCCTCCAAACTCCTCCCTTTACCTTCATATGAAAATGTTTTACATTCTGCTGCTATACTCTTAGACTTGCATGTGTAGGTTGATTGCTTGACTTGTCCTAAGTTGCTAAAATCTGCCAAAACTTAAAATTGGGAAAAGGCTAGATTTTTCTTTGGTCAAGTAGTCTAATCACCCCCCTCTAGACATACTTTCGATCCTACAAGTGGTATCAGAGATTTGGTCTCCATTTGCCTTGATTTCCACAGCTTTTGGTGATCATAGCCTTGGTTTCACAACCTAGGAGAGTATGACATCTAGCGAGGGAAATTACCACCGTAGAGGTCCTTACTTTGATGGTACTAATTTTTCTAGTTGGAAGTATAATATGAAAATGCATATTCTTGGACATAACCCCGCCGTTTGGGCTATTGTGTGTATTGGCTTGCAAGGTGAATTCTTTGATGGGAGAGAACCGAATCGTGAGGCTAGCACGGAAGAGTTGAAGATATTGCAATACAACGCTCAAGCTTGCAATATCCTGTTCAACGGATTGTGCCCCGAAGAATTCAACAAAATCAGCCGTCTTGAGAATACAAAGGAAATTTGGGATACTTTGATTGATATGCACGAAGGTACCGACTCCGTCAAGGAATCCAAATTGGATGTGCTTCAAAGTCAAGTTGACAAGTTCAAAATGAAGGATGGTGAAGGTGTCGCTGAAATGTACTCTAGGCTTGCTCTCATCACAAATGAGATTGCCGGCTTAGGAAGTGAAGAGATGACCGATAGATTCATCAACAAGAAGATCCTAAGAGCCTTGGATGGAAAATATGATACCGTGTGCACATTGATCCAAATGATGCCCAACTACAAAGATCTCAAACCAACGGAAGTCATTGGAAGAATTGTTGCTCATGAGATGTCACTCAAGGATAAGGAAGAGCTTCACAACAAGTCAAGTGGTGCTTACAAAGCCTCATGTGATGTTCCTACATCATCAAGTGAGAAACAAGTCTTCAATGAAGAATTGCGCCTAATGGTGAAGAACTTCAACAAGTTCTACAAGAGTAGAAGCAAGGAAAGAAGTTCCAGGTCAAGGTCCTACAATGACAAAAGATCTTCGAGTTGTGAACGTAATTGCTACAATTGCGGAAGACCCGGACACTACTCCAATGAGTGTACAACTCCCTACAAAAGAAGAGAAGATTCGCCCAAAAGGAGAAGTAGAAGAGAAGAATCACCACCAAGAGAGAGAAGGAGTAGAGATGACCGTTATGAACAAAGAACATCATGGAGAAGCAAGGATTCGGAAAGGAAGGACAAATCATCAAGAAGCTACACAAAACAGAGACATCAAGCTCATTTTGGTGGGTATGCGTCTCCGACTCCGACAATCACTCCGAGAGAAGTTATCACTCCAACTCCGAATATACTCAAGATGAAGGTGTTGCCGGTCTAGCACTTGTGTCAACCAACTCCTACGACATATTTGACTCACCAAATGAAGGAATTGGAAGATGCTTCATGGCTAAAGGTCCAAATGTATCACACCCCAAGTATGTTGATTTCAATAGTGATGAAGATGATTTGTTAGGTGATGATGATCTACTTGTTGACAACTCCAGTGACGAAAACTACGATGAACTTGCTATTAATCATGCTAATCAAGATAAAAAGAATGATGATGATAAGAAGGAGATTGAGCGTCTAACTAAAGAACTAAACACTCTTAAGTTAGCTCATGAGACTACCTTGGAAAATCATCGAGAGTTTTTAAAGACTCATGAGAAGTTACGCTTTAAAAAGCTCAACCTTGAGCAAGATCATGGGTTCTTAAAAGCAATCAATGATGATATTCGCAAGAAAAGTTCTTCTTACATTGCCAAGCGTTTACTCTTGTCTACTTACATGCCACAAGTTAAATCTAGCAACAAGAGTAAGAAAGATTCTTCTTCTTGTAGTAACAACAATCATGTTAAATCCAATATTGTTGCTTCTAGTAGTTCTCTTGATTCCACTAATGATTCTCTTAGCCAAGGTACACTTGAGCAATAAAATAGCTTATTGAAGGGAATTATAGAGAAAGGTGTCTACAAGAGTCTTGCCGGAAGTAAGCAATTTGAGGAAATTGTACGCAAGTAAGGAAGGCACCGGAAGAATCAAGGTATTGGTTTTGAACGAAAGTTCAATGCCAATGGAGTTGAGTGGGAAGAAGATCAATACCCCAAGACAAAGTTTGTTCCTCAACAAGAGAAGTATGATCCTACTTCCTTCCAAGGGACACATGCTCAAGATGATCTTCCACCATAAGACCACAAGCAAAAAGGCAAGGACAAGCTTCAAGAGGAGATTGATGCATTTGAAGAAGCTCCCAAGGCCTTGGTCAAGTGGGTTCCCAAGACTACATCAAGTTGTACTTCATCAAGTACGACTACAACTCCAAGGATTCCCATCAAGATGATGTGGATCCCAAAGAAGAAGAACTAAGAGTTCTTGAGGGTGACTCTGCCAACATACTTCACTCGTATCACTTTGGCGAGAACAAGTGTAAACAACTTCCACATCTTGCACTAGTTCAAGGAGTCACAAACCCTCTTGTTGGTAAGACAAGGGACAAGGTAACCTAATGCTTTCATGGACATCATCTTGTGTGTACATCACTCTATGTCTATGGATATTCTTGTTTGTTCCTTGTGGGACTAACCCGTGTAGGTATTGAAAGTGCAACTCACTCCAATGGATTGCTCCAAATGATCTACATCAACATTGCGCATCCACATCTTCAACATCTACATGAAGTCATCATAGACAAAACCCAAGGTTAGTTCATCCCTTTTAGGGGGGATATCACATCTAGGGGGAG
This sequence comes from Triticum urartu, assembly GCF_056163025.1. Lineage (NCBI taxonomy): Eukaryota > Viridiplantae > Streptophyta > Magnoliopsida > Poales > Poaceae > Triticum > Triticum urartu. Next base: position 28,092,623 of record NC_141876.1, read on the forward strand.
CTTTACTCTAACAATTGAGCTAAAGCAACTCTAAAGGTGTGAACACAACAATGCTTTATGTAAAAGTGGTAACCCCACTTATGCTTAAACAATGAGTATGACCTACGATCAAATGTTCTCATTTGACTCCTAAGTTAATATACTCATATATAGATGACCTAGTCATCGCCAATTGCTTGATAGATGCTAGAGTGTTTGTGCCTGCTTTGCCACGTATTTCATTTGCCATTTTATTGTGTGAGCATGTTGATGCATATTTTACTCATTCGAGGACATCCAATTGTTGTTTTGAATGTTTGGCGTTCTCTCTATTGCCAAGTGGATGGACAAGAATGCCTAAGAACCTCCTCTAGCTATCTATGCTTTTCTCGTCTCAAACTCTATTCATGCTACATCACAAAGTTTGACCAAGTCAGATTCGAAGCACTCTGTGTGAGGAGCACTCGGAGTCCCCGATTCGTCATAGACTTAAATTTCCAAAACCTCTTTGTGCATTTCGGTCTGACCGGTCCTTCCTTTTCGGTCACACCGAGTTCACCGAGTTGATCTAGGTTTTCAATTTTGGTGCAACCGATTTGAACTTTTTGGTCACACCGAGTTGCAGTAACCACTTGTGATTCTGCATCTCGGTGCCACCGAGTTGTTCCACTCGGTCACACCGACAGGCTCGGGATATATATACCGATGGGTTGAATTTTGGAAACTTCTCCAAAACTCTTCATCTTGTGCGTGTCCTGCTCTGCCGTCTCGGGTCTCCGAATCGTCTCCTTGTCGCCAGCGACCTCCCACCACTGGTTTCCATCGCCATCAACGGGATTCTGCCCCACCATTGTCGTCGTAGCGAACTCCCGCCAAACTAGGGTATGAGTTCGACTTTATCTGCTAATTCCTCATTCCGATTCTTAGCACATTGCTTTGCAATGATTCGCACCAAGTATGAAATCAATCTATCGAGAGAAAACTCCCTTTAGGTTAGGTTTGATTCGAAAACTTAGGGTTAGGTCTCCGCCGAACTCATCTCGGACCGGCCGAGTTGTAGAAATCGGTCTCACCGATTTGGCTTAGGCCATTGCACATGCGCTTTTTGGTCTGACAGAAAATCGCAAATTGGTGCGACTGAGTTCGATTTTTTGTGAAACCCTAGCAATCTCGGAGCCACCGAAGTGTGACTCGGTCTGACCGAGTTCACTAGTTTAGACTCCAATAGTTGCTTTGGAATCACCGAGTTTAACAAATCGGTAGCACCGAAATGCTTTCTGTGGAGAACTAAAACTAAGTTTTTGACTCATGTGTTTTGCAACTGCACTTTGTGATGCTCATCCATTCTACCTCATCTACATCTATTCACAGGGTTTGCTGTCAGTGTGCTTGCCAAGATGTCTGACCAGAGTGATAGCCAAAACAGATCTGAAGAGCTAGTGCAAATGAGTGAGGGCACTAGTCCCTCAAGCACCTCAGATGATGGTAGCAGGAGCAATCCCAGTAACTTGCCAAAGGCAGCCACTAGAACAAGGAAGAAAAAAACCTCAGATTCTGAAGATGAGGACTATGTGGTTGTTGAGGAGGAAGTTAGCTCCAAAAAGAAGATGCTGAAGAAAGAGTATGGTATTGTTGCAACAACTAAGCCAGGGTTGTATAAGAAGGCACCTGCAAAAAGGATCCCAATGTCTAAGGCTAGGGACTCAACTGCTAAAACCTCTAAGCCAACTGGAGAGGCTGCTGGAGATGGAAAGAAGAGGAAGGAGAGGGTCAAGAAGACCACTCCAGAGTCCTTGGTAGATTCTCCATAATGAGAGAGCTAGAAGAAGATGAAGAGGAAGAGGATGATGCACTAGCACCCAAGTCTCAGAAGCTCATGGGAGATGCAATCAGGTCAGGGGCTGCTCCATCAAAGCCCAAAGCTGCTCCCAAGGCTGCTACTCAAAATCCCTCTAAGCCCAAGAGAAGCACCAAGAACATCCCGGCTGAAGAAAAGAACAAGGCCCCAGTGCGTGAAGTTGAAGAAGAAGATGCAGAAGCCCAAGTGCTGAGAAAACTGAAACCTAAGATTCCAGACCACAATGACACTCATCTAGTGGCAGAGGACATGAACATCAGGAAGGATGCAGGACTGAGACTTTGGAGACAGTCTGATCCCTATGCTGTGAGGAGGAGGACTGCAGTGGACTATAGGTTCCACACTAAGGAACAACAGAATTTTTATGAGACCATTCTGCTTGACAAGAAGCCAATTGTATGCGATATGAGATGGGTTGATTGGGAATTCATTGATGAGAATGAAGATTTTTTCCCAACTGTACATGAAAGCTTCAAAGCTTGTGGAGTTGATGAGTTTGTGGGTCAAAAGTTGACCAAATGGAATGATGAACTCGTTATGCAGTTCTACTCCACTGCTCATTTCTATCCAGATGGCAGAATCGTGTGGATGTTTGAGGGTACGAGGTACCAATCAACTGTTGATGAGTGAGAGAAGTTGATCAATGCCCAAGAGGAACATGAGGATGATTTGGATGTGTATGCCTAGAAGAAGAAGGACCACAACTCAATGGCAAATATGTACAAGGAGATCCCCAATAAATCTTTGGGGACACACAAGCTTTGATCTGTGCATTATCTACTGTCTGGTCTGCCTACAATCAACACTATCTTGAGGCATACTCTGTCACCCAAATCTGGAGATCACAAGATGATAAGAGGACATTCAATCAACTTGCTTCAAATATTTGACGTCCCTAAAAAATTCAAGGTCATGAGCCTGATTGTTGAGACAATCAAGAGGACTGCAGGAGATCAGAAAAGATCTTGCAGGTATGCTCCACATATTCAGATGCTCATCAACTCTAAGATGGGCACAGGCACTTACGTGTTGGACAAGGAGCACTTACCTTTGCACCCAGAATTTGAGGATAACGTAGTTGTGATGAATGAGAATGAACCTTCATTAGCACAAGCACAAGAGAAGAGAGCTAAGGCAAAGGCAGAAAAGGCTGCAAGGATGCCAAGTGCCGAGGAAGCATCTCAGGTGTTCTTAATGAGCAAACAAGATCAATTGGGTTATATGATACAAGCAGCATTGAGGATTGAGAAGGGCTTGGCCACCCCGACTCAGAATCAAGAGAGCTTGGAACGAATTGTTGAGACAAAATTCTATGATCTTGACCTTAAGGTGACTAAGATACAGACTGCAGTTGAGCAGCTCCAGGAGGAAGTTGAGGAGAAAAGAGGGAAGGCAACTACGGATGCTTTTCAGCGAGTGCCAAGGAGTCAGAGGTCAGCTCCAGTGCCAGTATCAGATACAAGAGCTATTTCATCTGCACCAGCAACGGCTTCAGTACCACCTCCAGCACCTGCTCCACCAGCTTCAACATCATCCACTGATGCCTTCGTCCTTGGAGTTCTATCTACACCACCTCCCGAAGACCAAACCCGAGAGACGCATAGCACTATGCATTTTCGAACTTTTTGGTAACTTGTTGCCAAAGGGAAAAAATGTATAGATCATAGGCTTCGAGAGAGAGAGAGAGTGTTGCTTTGCTGCTTTGTCTCTCTTGCTTTCTTGGTTTTTATTTGAACTTGTGTGTGTGCTCGTTTGATACTTTATGTCTGTGTGAGATACTTGTATGATCATGTGTTTGATCATATCATACTTTAACGTTTGCTTGGATGACATTATCTTTTATATCCTTATATGATCATTCACTTTGCTTGGTGATGAGTGCATGTTTTAATTCATATCATTTTGAGTGCTCCACCAAGATGTATGTGACATGGAAGAGTGACCCATGATCCTAATTTATTGTGCATTTGCATTCCAAAGCAAATCTTAAATAGCGCACAAATTTAGGGGGAGCTATAAGCTATTGCTTATCACATACTTCTCAAAGCGACGATGTATTTAAACCTTATTACCATTTGTCGAAGCTTTGATCTATATGTTGTCATCAATTACCAAAAAGGGGAGATTGAAAGTGCAACTATCCCTGGGTAGTTTTGGTAATTATTCACAACATATAGCTCATTGAACTAATACTATTTCAAGATGATCATTTCAGAAAGTTCAATGATTGTCATGGCATGGATTAAGAATGTGGATCCCTCAAAATGCTAAGGACACATATTGGCTCAAGCTCAAGACTCTACTTTTTCATTTTAGTGATCCAAGATCACATTGAGTCCATAGGAAAAGCCAATACTATTAAAAGGGGATGAGGTGTTTCTTAATGGCTTGCTTGCTCAAAATGCTTAGAGATATGCTCCAAAAACCCTCAACCACTTTCTCATATCCACATATGTCCCAAACCAAAAGTCAAACTCGGCCCCACCGAAATGTTCTATCCGGCGCCATGCCGAGTTCACTTGACATAGCCACTGCCAGAAACCCTAGTCATATCGGTCTCACCGAGATGGGATTGCAAACTCTCTGTTTCCCTTCGTAATGTTTCGATTCAACCGAGATGAGCGATCGGTCCCTCCGAGTTCGCAATGCAAACTCTCTGTTTCCCTTTCGTAATGTTTCAGTCTCACCGAAATGAGCTATTCGGTCCCACCGAGTTTGCTTGACCAACTCTCTGGTTAGCCTAGCTATTACCAAAATCGGTCCCACCGAGTTTGTGTAATCGGTCTCACCGAGATTACGTTATGCCCTAACCCTAATAGAATCGGTTCCACCGAGTTGACATGTCGGTCCCACCGAAATGCCTAACGGTCACATTATGAACTGAATCGGTCTGACCGAGTTTTCTGATTCGGTCCCACCGAGTTTGGTAAATTGTGTGTAACGGTTAGATTTTGTGTGGAGGTTATATATACCCCTCCACCCTTTCTTCATAAGAGGGGAGAGCCATCAGAACATGCCTACACTTCAGCATTCATTTTCTGAGAGAGAACCACCTACTCATGTGTTGAGACCAAGATATTCCATTTCAACCATATGAATCTTGATCTCTAGCCTTCCCCAAGTTGCTTTCCACTCAAATCATCTTTCCACCAAATCCAAATCAGTGAGTGTTGGGGAGACTGTCATTTGAAGCACAAGAGCAAGGAGTTCATCATCAACACACCATCTATTACCTTTTGGAGAGTGGTGTCTCCTAGATTGGTTAGGTGTCACTTGGGAGCCTCCGACAAGATTATGGAGTTGAACCAAGGAGTTTGTACGGGCAAGGAGATCGCCTACTTTGTGAAGATCTGCCCTAGTGAGGCAAGTCCTTCATGGGCGATGGCCATGGTGGGATAGACAAGGTTGCTTCTTGATGGACCCTTCGTGGGTGGAGCCCTCCGTGGACTCTCGCAACTGTTACTGAAAGAAGAGGATGTCGCCTAGGGGGGTGAATATGCGCTTTAAAATAATTACGGTTTAGGCTTGAACAAATGCGGAATAAACCTAACGGTTAATTTGTCAAGCACAAAACCTACAACAACTAGGCTCACCTATGTGCACCAACAACTTATGCTAAGCAAGATAAACAACAAAGTGATAGCAAGATATATGACAAGAAACAATATGGCTATCACAAAATAAAGTGCATAAGTAAAGGGCCCGGGTAAGAGATAACTGAGGCACGCGGACACGATGATGTATCCCAAAGTTCACACCCTTGCGGATGCTAATCCCCGTTTGGAGCGATGTTTAGGCACAATGCTCCCCAAGAAGCCACTAGGGCCACCGTAATCTCCTCACGCCCTCACACAATGCAAGATGCCGTGATTCCACTAAGGGACCCTTGAGGGCGGTCACCGAACCCGTACAAATGGCAACCCTTGGAGGCGGTCATCGAACCCGTACACTTTGGCAACCCTTGGGGGCGATCACCGGTACCTGTCAAATTGCTCGGGGCGATCTCCACAACCTAATTGGAGACCCCGACACTTGTCCGGAGCTTTACACCACAATGATTGAGCTCCGAACACAACCAACCGTCTAGGGCGCCCAAGCACCCAAGAGGAACAAGCTCAAGGGTACCAAGCACCCAAGAGTAATAAGCTTCTCAACTTGTAACTTCCACGTTGTTGGGGAACGTAGTAATTTCAAAAAAAATCCTACGCACACGCAAGATCATGGTGATGCATAGCAACGAGAGGGGAGAGTGTTGTCCACGTACCCTCGTAGACCGAAAGCGGAAGCGTTAGCACAACACGGTTGATGTAGTCGTACGTCTTCACGATCCGACCGATCAAGTACCGAACGTATGGCACCTCCGAGTTCAGCACACGTTCAGCCCGATGACGTCCCTCGAACTCCGATCCAGCCGAGTGTTGAGGGAGAGTTTTGTCAGCACGACGGCGTGGTGACGATGTTGATGTTCTACCGACGCAGGGCTTCGCCTAAGCACTGCTACAGTATTATCGAGGTGGACTATGGTGCAGGGGGGCACCGCACACGGCTAAGAGATCAATGATCAATTGTTGTGTCTCTAGGGTGCCCCACTGCCCCCGTATATAAAGGAGCAAGGGGGGTGCAGCCGGCCAGGGGAGAGGGCGCGTCGGAGGAGTCCTACTCCCGGCTCCCCTCCTTTTTCCTAGTTGGATTAGGACTTGGGTGGAACAAGGAGAGAGGGGGAAGGAAAGGGGGGCGCCGCCCCCCTCCTTGTCCAATTCGGACTTGGGGGGAGGGGCACGCGGCTGCCCCTTGGCCGCCTCTCCTCTTCCTCCACTTGGGCCCATAAGGCCCAATAGCCTCCGGGGGGTTCCGGTAACCCCTCCAGTACTCCGGTAAAATCACTATTTCACCCGGAACACTTCCGATTGTTGGGGACCGTTGCAGAAAACAGAAAATGTTCCTACGTTTTCACCAAGATCCATCTATGAGTTCATCTAGAAATGAGTGATCGGATGCATCTACATACCTTTGTAGATCGCGAGCGGAAGCGTTCAAAGAACGGGGATGAGGGAGTCGTACTCGTCGTGATCCAAATCACCGGAGATCCTAGCGCCGAACGAACGGCACCTCCGCGTTCAACACACGTACGGTCAGCGTGACGTCTCCTCCTTCTTGATCCAGCAAGGGGGAAGGAGAGGTTGATGAAGATCCAGCAGCACGACGGCGTGGTGGTGGATGCAGCAGTCACCGCAGCAGGGCTTCACCGAGCTTCTGCGAGAGGGAGAGGTGTAGCAGGGGAGAGGGAGGCGCCAAGGCTTGAGGTGCGGCTGCCCTCCCTCCCCCCCCCCCTTATATAGGCCCCCTAGGGGGTGCGCCGGCCCTAGGAGATGGGATCTCCTAGGGGGGGCGGCCAAGGGGGTGGAGTACCCCCCAAGGCAAGTGGAGGCGCCCCCTCCCCTAGGGTTCCCAACCCTAGGCGCATGGGGGGCCCAAGGGGGGCGCACCAGCCCACTATGGGCTGGTTCCCTCCCCACTTCAGCCCATGAGGCCCTCCGGAATGGGTGTCCCCACCCGGTGGAGCCCCGGGACCCTTCCGGTGGTCCCGGTACAATACCGCTGAACCCCGAAACTCTCCCGATGGCCGAAACTGCACTTCCTATATATAATTCTTCACCTCCGGACCATTCCGGAACTCCTCGTGACGTCCGGGATCTCATCCGGGACTCCGAACAACTTTTGGGTTACTGCATACTCATATCTCTACAACCCTAGCGTCACCGAACCTTAAGTGTGTAGACCCTACGGGTTCGGGAGACAAGCAGACATGACCGAGACGACTCTCTGGTCAATAACCAACAGCGGGATCTGGATACCCATGTTGGCTCCCACATGCTCCTCGATGATCTCATCGGATGAACCACGATGTCGAGGACCTAATCAATCCCGTACTCAATTTCCTTTGTCAATCGGTATGTTACTTGCCCGAGACTCGATCGTCGGTATCCCAATACCTCGTTCAGTCTCGTTACCAGCAAGTCACTTTACTCGTACCGTAATGCATGATCCCGTGATCAACCACTTGATCACATTGAGCTCATTATGATGATGCATTACCGAGTGGGCCCAGAGATACCTCTCCGTCATACGGAGTGACAAATCCCAGTCTCGATTCGTGCCAACCCAACAGACACTTTCGGAGATACCTGTAATGTGCCTTTATAGTCACCCAGTTATGTTGTGACGTTTGGCACACCCAAGGCACTCCTACGGCATCCGGGAGTTGCACAATCTCATGGTCTAAGGAAATGATACTTGACATCCAGAAAAGCTACAGCAAACGAACTACACGATCTTTGTGCTATGCTTAGGTTTGGGTCTTGTCCATCACATCATTCTCCTAATGATGTGATCCCGTTATCAATGACATCCCCATGTCCATAGCCAGGAAACCATGACTATCTGTTGATCAACGAGCTAGTCAACTAGAGGCTCACTAGGGACACATTGTGGTCTATGTATTCACACATGTATTACGATTTCCGGATAATACAATTATAGCATGAATAATAGACAATTATCATGAACAAGGAAATATAATAATAATTTTATTATTGCCTCTAGGGCATATTTCCAATAGTCTCCCACTTGCACTAGAGTCAATCATCTAGTTACATTGTGATGAATCGAAGACCCATGGAATTCTGGTGTTGATCATGTTTTGCTCTAGGGAGAGGTTTAGTCAACGGATCTGCTACATTCAGGTCCGTATGTACTTTACAAATCTCTATGTCTCCATTTTGAACACTTTCATGAATGGAGTTGAAGCGACGCTTGATATGCCTGGTCTTCCTGTGAAACCTGGGCTCCTTGGCAAGGGCAATAGCTCCAGTGTTGTCACAGAAGAGAGTCATCGGGCCCGACTCATTGGGTATGACTCCAAGGTCGGTAATGAACTCCTTCACCCAGACTGCTTCGTGTGCTGCCTCCGAGGCTGCCATGTACTCCGCTTCACATGTAGATCCCGCCACAATGCTTTGCTTGCAACTGCACCAGCTTACTGCCCCACCATTCAAAATATACACGTATCCGGTTTGTGACTTAGAGTCATCCAGATCTCTGTCGAAGCTAGCGTCGACGTAACCCTTTACGACGAGCTCTTCGTCACCTCCATAAACGAGAAACATTTCCTTAGTCCTTTTCAGGTACTTCAGGATATTCTTGACCGCTGTCCAGTGTTCCTTGCCGGGATTACTTTGGTACCTACCTACCAAACTTACGGCAAGGTTTACATCAGGTCTGGTACACAGCATGGCATACATAATAGACCCTATGGCTGAGGCATAGGGGATGACACTCATCTCTTCTATATCTTCTGCCGTGGTCGGACATTGAGGTGAGCTCAATTTCACACCTTGCAACACAGGAAAGAACCCCTTCTTAGACTGATCCATATTGAACTTCTTCAATATCTTATCAAGGTATGTGCTTTGTGAAAGACCTATGAGGCGTCTTGATCTATCTCTATAGATCTTGATGCCTAATAAATAAGCAGCTTCTCCAAGGTCCTTCATTGAAAAACTCTTATTTAAGTAGGCCTTAATGCTGTCCAAAAGCTCTATATCATTTCCCATCAAAAGTATGTCATCTACATATAATATGAGAAATGCTACAGAGCTCCCACTCACTTTCTTGTAAACGCAGGCTTCTCCATAAGTCTGCATAAACCCAAACGCTTCGATCATCTCATCAAAGCGAATGTTCCAACTCCGAGATGCTTGCACCAGCCCATAAATCGAGCATTGGAGCATGCACACCTTGTCAGCATTCTTAGGATCGACAAAACCTTCCGGCTGCATCATATACAATTCTTCCTTAAGGAAACCATTAAGGAATGCCGTTTTGACGTCCATTTTCCATATCTCATAATCATAGAATGCGGCAATTGCTAACATGATTCGGACGGACTTCAGCTTCGCTACAGGTGAGAAAGTCTCATCGTAGTCAACCCCTTGAACTTGTCGATAACCCTTAGCGACAAGCCGAGCTTTATAGATGGTCACATTACCATCCGCGTCTGTCTTCTTCTTAAAGATCCATTTATTTTCTATGGCTCGCTGCTCAACGGGAAAGTCAGTCAAAGTCCATACTTCATTTTCATACATGGATCCTATCTCGGATTTCATGGCTTCCAGCCATTTTTCAGAATCCGGGCCCGCCATCGCTTCTTCATAGTTCGAAGGTTCACCGTTGTCTAACAACATGATTTCCAAGACAAGGTTGCCGTACCACTCTGGTGTGGAACGTGTTCTTGTGGACCTACGAAGTTCAGTAGCAACTTGATCTGAAGTTTCATGATCATCATCATTAACTTCCTCTCTAGTCGGTGCAGGCACCTCAGGAACATTTTCTTGAGTTGCGCCACTTTCTGGTTCAAGAGGTAATACTTCATCAAGTTCTACTTTCCTCCCACTTACTTCTTTCGAGAGAAACTCTTTCTCTAGAAAGGATCCATTCTTGGCAACAAAGATCTTGCCTTCGGATCTGAGGTAGAAGGTATACCCAATAGTTTCTTTAGGGTATCCTATGAAGACGCATTTTTCCGACTTGGGTTCGAGCTTTTCAGGTTGAAGTTTCTTGACATAAGCATCGCATCCCCAAACTTTTAGAAATGACAGCTTAGGTTTCTTCCCAAACCATAATTCATACGGTGTCGTCTCAACGGATTTCGACGGAGCCCTATTTAAAGTGAATGCGGCAGTCTCTAAAGCATAGCCCCAAAATGATAGCGGTAAATCGGTAAGAGACATCATAGATCGCACCATATATAATAGAGTGCGATTACGACATTCGGACACACCATTACGCTGAGGTGTTCCAGGCGGCGTGAGTTGTGAAACTATTCCACATTTTCTTAAGTGTGTGCCAAATTCGTGACTCAAGTATTCTCCCCCACGATATGATCGCAAGAACTTGATTTTCCTGTCACGTTGATTCTCAACCTCACTCTGAAATTCCTTGAACTTTTCAAAGGTCTCAGACTTGTGTTTCATTAAATAGACATACCCATATCTACTCAAGTCATCAGTGAGGGTGAGAACATAACGATAGCCACCGCGAGCCTCAACACTCATTGGACCGCACACATCAGTATGTATGATTTCCAATAAGTTGGTTGCTCGCTCCATTGTTCCTGAGAACGGAGTCTTGGTCATTTTACCCATGAGGCATGGTTCGCACGTGTCAAATGATTCGTAATCAAGAGACTCTAAAAGTCCATCTGCATGGAGCTTCTTCATGCGTTTGACACCTATGTGACCAAGGCGGTAGTGCCACAAGTATGTGGGACTATCATTATCAACCTTACATCTTTTGGTATTCACACTATGAACATGTGTAGTAATACGCTCGAGATTCATTAAGAATAAACCATTCACCATCAGAGCATGACCATAAAACATATCTCTCATATAAATAGAACAACCATTATTCTCGGATTTAAATGAGTAGCCATCTCGAATTAAACGAGATCCTGATACAATGTTCATGCTCAAAGCTGGCACTAAATAACAATTATTGAGGTTTAAAACTAATCCCGTAGGTAAAGGTAGAGGTAGCGTGCCGACGACGATCACATCGACCTTGGAACCATTCCCGACGCGCATCGTCACCTCGTCCTTCGCCGGTCTCCGCTTATTCCGCAGCTCCTGCTTTGAGTTACAAATGTGAGCAACTGCACCGGTATCAAATACCCAGGAGCTACTACGAGTACTGGTAAGGTACACATCAATTACATGTATATCACATATACCTTTCATGATGCCGGCCTTCTTGTCCGCTAAGTATTTGGGGCAGTTCCGCTTCCAGTGACCACTTCCCTTGCAATAAAAGCACTCAGTCTCGGGCTTGGGTCCATTCTTTGGCTTCTTCCTGGCAGCTTGCTTACCGGGCGCGGCAACTCCCTTGCCGTCCTTCTTGAAGTTCTTCTTACCCTTGCCTTTCTTGAACTTAGTGGTTTTATTTACCATCAACACTTGATGTTCCTTTTTGACTTCTACCTCTGCTGATTTCAGCATTGCAAATACTTCAGGAATGGTCTTTTCCATTCCCTGCATATTGAAGTTCATCACAAAGCTCTTGTAGCTCGGTGGAAGCGACTGAAGGATTCTGTCAATGACCGCGTCATCCGGGAGATTAACTCCCAGCTGAGTCAAGCGATTATGTAACCCAGACATAGTGAGTATGTGCTCACTGACAGAACTGTTTTCCTCCATCTTACAGCTGAAGAACTTGTCGGAGACTTCATATCTCTCGACCCGGTCATGAGCTTGAAAAACCATTTTCAGCTCTTCGAACATCTCATATGCTCCGTGTCTCTCAAAACGCTTTTGGAGCCCCGGTTCTAAGCTGTAAAGCATGCCGCACTGAACGAGGGAGTAATCATCAGCACGTGTCTGCCAAGCGTTCATAATGTCTTGTTCTGCGGGGAGAGCAGGTGCTTCACCTAGCAGTGCTTGTAGGACATAATCTTTCTTGGCAGCTATGAGGATGATCCTCAGGTTCCGGACCCAGTCCGTATAGTTTCTGCCATCGTCTTTCAGCTTGGTTTTCTCTAGGAACGCGTTGAAGTTGAGGACAACGTTGGCCATTTGATCTACAAGACATGTTGTAAAGATTTTAGACTAAGTTCATGATAATTAAGTTCATCTAATCAAATTATTCAATGAACTCCCACTCAGATAGACATCCCTCCAGTCATCTAAGTATAACATGATCCGAGTTAACTAGGCCGTGTCCGATCATCACGTGAGACGGACTAGTCAACATCGGTGAACATCTTCATGTTGATCGTATCTTCTATACGACTCATGCTCGACCTTTCGGTCTTTTGTGTTCCAAGGCCATGTCTGTACATGCTAGGCTCGTCAAGTCAACCTAAGTGTTTGCATGTGTAAATCTGTCTTACACCCGTTGTATGTGAACGTTGGAATCTATCACACCCGATCATCACGTGGTGCTTCGAAACAACGAACTGTCGCAACGGCGCACAGTTAGGGGAAACACTTTCTTGAAATTATTATGAGGGATCATCTTATTTACTACCGTCATTCTAAGTAAACAAGATGCAAAAACATGATAAACATCTCATGCAATCAAATAATAGTGACATGATATGGCCAATATCATATAGCTCCTGTGATCTCCATCTTGGGGCTCCATGATCATCTTGTCACCGGCATGACACCATGATCTCCATCATCATGATCTCCACCATCTTGTCTCCATGAAGTTGCTCGCCAACTATTACTTCTACTACTATGGCTAACACGTTTAGCAATAAAGTAAAGTAATTTACATGGCGTTTCTCAATGACATGCAGGTCATACAAAAAATAAAGACAACTCCTATGGCTCCTGTCGGTTGTCATACTCATCTACATGCAAGTCGTGATTCCTATTACAAGAACATGATCTCATACATCACATATATCATTCATCATTCATCACAACTTTGGCCATATCACATCATAAAACACTTGCTGCAAAAACAAGTTAGACGTCCTCTAATTGTTGTTGCAAGTTTTACGTGGCTGCAAGAGGGTTCTAGCAAGAATGTTTTCTTACCTACGTTAAATCCACAACGTGATTTGTCAACTTCTATTTACCCTTCATAAGGACCCTTTTCGTCAAATCCGCTCCAACTAAAGTGGGAGAGACAGACACCCACCAGCCACCTTATGCAACTAGTGCATGTCAGTCGGTGGAACCGGTCTCACGTAAGCGTACGTGTAAGGTTGGTCCGGGCTGCTTCATCCCACAATACCACTGAAGCAAAATAAGACTAGTAGCGGCAAGAAAGTTGACAACATCTACGCCCACAACAAATTGTGTTCTACTCGTGCAAAGAGAACTACGCATAGACCTAGCTCATGATGCCACTGTTGGGGAACGTTGCAGAAAACAAAAAAAATTCCTACGTTTTCACCAAGATCCATCTATGAGTTCATCTAGCAACGAGTGATCGGATGCATCTACATACCTTTGTAGATCGTGAGCGGAAGCGTTCAAAGAACGGGGATGAGGGAGTCGTACTCGTCGTGATCCAAATCACCGGAGATCCTAGCGCCGAACGGACGGCACCTCCGCGTTCAACACACATACGGTCAGCGTGACATCTCCTCCTTCTTTATACAGCAAGGGGGAATGAGAGGTTGATGAAGATCCAGCAGCATGATGGCGTGGTGGTGGATGCAGCAGTCACCGCAGCAGGGCTTCGCCGAGCTTCTGCGAGAGGGAGAGGTGTAGCAGGGGAGAGGGAGGCGCCAAGGCTTGAGGTGCGGCTGCCCTCCCTCCCCCCCTTTATATAGGCCCCCTATGGGGGTGCGCCGGCCCTAGGAGATGGGATCTCCTAGGGGGGCGGCGGCCAAGGGGGTGGAGTACCCCCCAAGGAAAGTGGAGGCGCCCCCTCCCCTAGGGTTCCCAACCCTAGGCGCATGGGGGGGCCCAAGGGGGGCGCACCAGCCCACTATGGGATGGTTCCCTCCCCACTTCAGCCCATGAGGCCCTCCGGAATGGGTGGCCCCACCCGGTGGACCCCCGGGACCCTTCCGGTGGTCCCGGTACAATACCGCTGACCCCCGAAACTCTCCCGATGGCCAAAACTGCACTTCCTATATATAATTCTTCACCTCCGGACCATTCCGGAACTCCTCGTGACGTCGGGGATCTCATCCGGGACTCCGAACAACTTTAGGGTTACTGCATACTCATATCTCTACAACCCTAGCATCACCGAACCTTAAGTGTGTAGACCCTACGGGTTCGGGAGACAAGCAGACATGACCGAGACGACTCTCTGGTCAATAACCAACAGCGGGATCAGGATACCCATGTTGGCTCCCACATGCTCCTCGATGATCTCATCGGATGAACCACGATGTCGAGGACCTAATCAATCTCGTACTCAATTCCCTTTGTCAATCGGTACGTTACTTGCCCGAGACTCGATCGTCGGTATCCCAATACCTCATTCAGTCTCGTTACCGGCAAGTCACTTTACTCGTACCGTAATGCATGATCCCGTGATCAACCACTTGATCACATTGAGCTCATTATGATGATGCATTACCAAGTGGGCCCAGAGATACCTCTCCGCCATACGGAGTGACAAATCCCAGTCTCGATTCGTGCCAACCCAACAGACACTTTCGGAGATACCTGTAATGTGCCTTTATAGTCACCCAGTTACGTTTTGACGTTTGGCACACCCAAGGAACTCCTACGGCATCCGGGAGTTGCACAATCTCATGGTCTAAGGAAATGATACTTGACATCCAGAAAAGCTACAACAAAAGAACTACACGATCTTTGTGCTATGCTTAGGTTTGGGTCTTGTCCATCACATCATTCTCCTAATGATGTGATCCCGTTATCAATGACATCCCCATGTCCATAGCCAAGAAACCATGACTATCTGTTGATCAACGAGCTAGTCAACTAGAGGCTCACTAGGGACACATTGTGGTCTATGTATTCACACATGTATAACAATTTCCGGATAATACAATTATAGCATGAATAATAGACAATTATCATGAACAAGGAAATATAATAATCATTTTATTATTGCCTCTAGGGCATATTTCCAACACCGATATCCAAACATAGGCTTCCAATATATCAATCTTCATGTCTCGACCATTTCGAGACTCCTCGTCATGTCCGTGATCACATCCGGGACTCCGAACAACCTTCGGTACGTCAAAACATATAAACTCATAATATAACTGTCATCGTAACGTTAAGCGTGCGGACCCTGCGGGTTCGAGAACTATGTAGACATGACCGAGACACGTTTCCGGTCAATAACCAATAGCGGAACCTGGATGCTCATATTGGCTCCTACATATTCTACAAAGATCTTTATCGGTCAGACCGCATAACAACATACGTTGTTCCCTTTGTCATTGGTATGTTACTTGCCCGAGATTCGATCGTCGGTATCTCAATACCTAGTTCAATCTCGTTACCGGTAAGTCTCTTTACTCATTCCGTAATACATCATCCCGCAACTAACTCATTAGTTGCAATGCTTGCAAGGCTTAAGTGATGTGCATTACCGAGAGGGCCCAGAGATACCTCTCCAACAATCGAAGTGACAAATCCTAATCTCGAAATGCGCCAACCCAACAAGTACCTTCGGAGACACCTGTAGAGCACCTTTATAATCACCCAGTTATGTTGTGACGTTTGGTAGCACAAAAAGTGTTCCTCCAGTAAACGGGAGTTGCATAATCTCATAGTCATAGGAACATGTATAAGTCATGAAGAAAGCAATAGCAACATACTAAACGATCGTGTGCTAAGCTAACAGAATGGGTCATGTCAATCACATCATTCTCCTAATGGTGTGATCCCATTAATCAAATGACAACCCATGTCAATGGCTAGGAAACTTAACCATCTTTGATCAACGAGCTAGTCAAGTAGAGGCATACTAGTGACACTCTGTTTGTCTATGTATTCACACATGTATTATGTTTCCGGTTAATACAATTCTAGCATGAATAATAAACATTTATCATGATATAAGGAAATAAATAATAACTTTATTATTGCCTCTAGGGCATATTTCCTTCAGTCTCCCACTTGCACTAGCGTCAATAATCTAGATTACACAGTAATGATTCTAACACCCATGGAGCCTTGGTGCTGATCATGTCTTGCTTGTGGAAGAGGATTAGTCAACGGGTCTGCAACATTCAGATCCGTATGTATCTTGCAAATTTCTATGTCTCCCACCTGGACTAGATCCCGGATGGAATTGAAGCGTCTCTTGATGTGCTTGGTTCTCTTGTGAAATCTGGATTCCTTCGCCAAGCCAATTGCACCAGTATTGTCACAAAAGATTTTCATTGGACCCAATGCACTAGGTATGACACCTAGATCAGATATGAACTCCTTCATCCAGACTCCTTCATTTGCTGCTTCTGAAGCAGCTATGTACTCCGCTTCACATGTAGATCCCGCCATAATGCTTTGTTTAGAACTGCACCAACTGACAGCTCCTCCATTCAATGTAAACACGTATCCGGTTTGCGATTTAGAATCGTCCGGATCAGTGTCAAAGCTTGCATCAACATAACCATTTACGATGAGCTCTTTGTCACCTCCATAAACGAGAAACATATCCTTAGTCCTTTTCAGGTACTTCAGGATGTTCTTGACCGCTGTCCAGTGATCCACTCCTGGATTACTTGGGTACCTCCCTGCTAGACTTATAGCAAGGCACACATCAGGTCTGGTACATAGCATTGCATACATGATAGAGCCTATGGCTGAAGCATAGGGAACATCTTTCATTTTCTCTCTATCTTCTGCAGTGGTCGGGCATTGAGTCTTACTCAACTTCACACCTTGTAACACAGGCAAGAACCCTTTCTTTGCTTGATCCATTTTGAACTTCTTCAAAACTTTGTCAAGGTATGTCCTTTGTGAAAGTCCAATTAAGCGTCTTGATCTATCTCTATAGATCTTAATGCCCAATATGTAAGAAGCTTCACCGAGGTCTTTAATTGAAAAACTCTTATTCAAGTATCCCTTTATGCTATCCAGAAATTCTATATCATTTCCAATCAGTAATAAGTCATCCACATATAATATCAGAAATGCTACAAAGCTCCCACTCACTTTCTTGTAAATACAGGCTTCTCCAAAAGTCTGTACAAAACCAAATGCTTTGATCACACTATCAAAGCGTTTATTCCAACTCCGAGAGGCTTGCACCAGTCCAGAAATGGATCGCTGGAGCTTGCACACTTTGTTAGCTCCCTTTGGATCGACAAAACCTTCCGGTTGCATCATATACAACTCTTCTTCCATGAATCCATTCAGGAATGCAGTTTTGACATCCATCTGCCAAATTTCATAATCATAAAATGTGGCAATCGCTAACATGATTCGGACAGACTTAAGCATTGCTACGGGTGAGAAGGTCTCATCGTAGTCAATCCCTTGAACTTGTCGAAAACCTTTTGCAACAAGTCGAGCTTTGTAGACAGTAACATTATCGTCAGCGTCAGTCTTCTTCTTGAAGATCCATTTATTCTCAATTGCTTGCCGATCATCGGGCAAGTCAACCAAAGTCCACACTTTGTTCTCATACATGGATCCCATCTTAGATTTCATGGCTCCTAGCCATTTTGCGGAATATTGGCTCACCATCGCTTCTTCATAGTTCGTAGGTTCATCATGATCTAGTAGCATGACTTCCAGAACAAGATTACCATACCACTCTGGTGCGGATCTTACTCTGGTTGATCTACGAGGTTCAGTAGCAACTTGATCTGAAGTTCCTTGATCATCATCATTAACTTCCTTACTAATTGGTGTAGATGTCACAGAAACCAGTTTCTGTGATGTACTACTTTCCAATAAGGGAGCAGGTACAGTTACCTCATCAAGTTCTACTTTCCTCCCACTCACTTATTTCGAGAGAAACTCCTTCTCTAGAAAGGATCCATTCTTAGCAATGAATGTCTTGCCTTCGGATCTGTGATAGAAGGTGTACCCAACAGTCTCCTTTGGGTATCCTATGAAGACACATTTCTCCGATTTGGGTTCGAGCTTATCAGGTTGAAGCTTTTTCACATAAGCATCGCAGCCCCAAACTTTCAGAAACGACAACTTTGGTTTCTTGCCAAACCACAGTTCATAAGGTGTCGTCTCAACGGATTTCGATGGTGCCCTATTTAACGTGAATGCGGCCGTCTCTAAAGCATAACCCCAAAACGATAGCGGTAAATCTGTAAGAGACATCATAAATCGCACCATATCTAGTAAAGTACGATTACGACGTTCGCACACACCATTACGATGTGGTGTTCCGGGTGGCATGAGTTGCGAAACTATTCCACATTGTTTCAAATGTAGACCAAACTCGTAACTCAAATATTCTCATCCACGATCAGATCATAGAAACTTTATTTTATTGTTACGATGATTTTCAACTTCACTCTAAAATTCTTTGAAATTTTCAAATGTTTCAGACTTATGCTTCATTAAGTAGATATACCCATATCTGCTTAAATCATCTGTGAAGGTGAGAAAATAACGATATCCGCCACGAGCCTCAACATTCATCGGACCACATACATCTGTATGTATGATTTCCAACAAATCTGTTGCTCTCTCCATAGTTCCGGAGAATAGCGTTTTAGTCATCTTGCCCATGAGGCACGGTTCGCAAGTACCAAGTGATTCATAATCAAGTGGTTCCAAAAGTCCATCAGTATGGAGTTTCTTCATGCGCTTTACACCGATATGTCCTAAACGGCAGTGCCACAAATAAGTTGCACTATCATTATCAACTCTACATCTTTTGGCTTCAACATTATGAATATGTGTATCACTACTATCGAGATTCATCAAAAATAGACCACTCTTCAAGGGTGCATGACCATAAAAGATATTACTCATATAAATAGAACAACCATTATTCTCTGATTTAAATGAATAACCGTCTTGCATCAAACAAGATCCAGATATAATGTTCATGCTCAACGCTGGCACCAAATAACAATTATTTAGGTCTAATACTAATCCCGAAGGTAGATGTAGAGGTAGCGTGCCGACCGCGATCACATCGACTTTGGAACCATTTCCCACGCGCATCGTCACCTCGTCCTTTGCCAGTATTCGCTTAATCCGTAGTCCCTGTTTCGAGTTGCAAATATTAGCAACAGAACCAGTATCAAATACACAGGTGCTACTACGAGCTCTAGTAAGGTACACATCAATAACATGTATATCACATATACCTTTGTTCACCTTGCCATCCTTCTTATCCGCCAAATACTTGGGGCAGTTCCGCTTCCAGTGACTAGTCTACTTGCAGTAGAAGCACTCAGTTTCAGGCTTAGGTCCAGACTTGGGTTTCTTCTCTTGAGCAGCAACTTGCTTGCTGTTCTTTTTGAAGTTCCCCTTTTTCTTCCCTTTGCCCTTCTTCTTGAAACTAGTGGTCTTATTGACCATCAAAACTTGATGCTCCTTCTTGATTTCTACCTCCGCAGCCTTTAGCATTGCGAAGAGCTCGGGAATTGTCTTATCCATCCCTTGCATATTATAGTTCATCATGAAGCTCTTGTAGCTTGGTGGAAGTGATTGGAGAATTCTATCAATGATGCTATCATCCGGAAGATTAACTCCCAGTTGAATCAAGTGATTACAATACCCCGACATCTTGAGTATATGCTCACTGACAGAACTATTCTCCTCCATCTTGCAGCTATAAAACTTATTGGAGACTTCATATCTCTCAATCCGGGCATTTGCTTGAAATATTAACTTCAACTCCTGGAACATCTCATATGCTCCATGACGTTCAAAACGTCGTTGAAGTCCCGGTTCTAAGCCGTAAAGCATGGCACATTGAACTATCGAGTAGTCATCAACACGCGACTGCCAGGCATTCACAATGTCTGCAGTTGCTGGCACAGGAGGTACACCTAGCGGTGCTTCCAGGACGTAACTCTTCTGTGCAACAATGAGGATAATCCTCAAGTTATGGACCCAGTCTGTGTAATTGCTACCATCATCTTTCAACTTTGCTTTCTCAAGGAACGCATTAAAATTCAACGGAAGAACAGCACGGGCCATCTATCTACAATCAAACATAGACAAGCAAGATACTATCAGGTACTAAGTTCATGATAAATTTAAGTTCAATTAATCATATTATTTAAGAACTCCCACTTAGAAAGACATCCCTCTAATCCTCTAAGTGATCACGTGATCCAAATCAACTAAACCATAACCGACCTTCAATGGTGAACATCACTATGTTGATCATATCTACTATATGATTCACGCTCGACCTTTCGGTCTCAGTGTTCCGAGGCCATATCTGCATATGCTAGGCTCGTCAAGTTCAACCTGAGTATTCTGCGTGTGCAAAACTGGCTTGCACCCATTGTAGATGGACGTAGAGCTTATCACACCCGATCATCACGTGGTGTCTGGGCACGACAAACTTTGGCAACGGTGCATACTCAGGGAGAACACTTTTACCTTGAAATTTAGTGAGAGATCATCTTATAATGCTACCGTCAATCAAAGAAAGATAAGATGCATAAAAGATAAACATCACATGCAATCAATATAAGTGATATGATATGGTCATCATCATCTTGTGCTTGTGATCTCCATCTCCGAAGCACCTCCATGATCACCATCGTCACCGGCGCGACACCTTGATCTCCATCGTAGCATCGTTGTCGTCTCGCCAATCTTATGCTTCTACGACTATCACTACCGCTTAGTGATAAAGTAAAGCATTACAGGGCGATTGCATTGCATACAATAAAGCGACAACCATATGGCTCCTGCCAGTTGCCGATAACTCGGTTACAAAACATGATCATCTCATACAATAAAATATAGCATCACGTCTTGACCATATCACATCACAACATGCCCTGCAAAAACAAGTTAGATGTCCTCTACTTTGTTGTTGCAAGTTTTACGTGGCTGCTACGGGCTTAGCAAGAACCGTTCTTACCTACGCATCAGAACCACAACGATAGTTTGTCAAGTTGGTGTTGTTTTAACCTTCGCAAGGACTGGGCGTAGCCACACTCGGTTCAACTAAAGTTGGAGAAACTGACACCCGCCAGCCACCTGTGTGCAAAGCACGTCAGTAGAACCAGTCTCGTGTAAGCGTACGCGTAATGTCGGTCCGGGCCGCTTCACCCAACAATACCGCCGAACCAAAGTATGACATGATGGTAAGCAGTATGACTTATATTGCCCACAACTCACTTGTGTTCTACTCGTGCATATAACATCAACGCATAAAACCTGGCTCGGATGCCACTGTTGGTGTCGGTGTCAAAACCGGTGGATCTCGGGTAGGGGGTCCCGAACTGTGCGTCTAGGCCGGATGGTAACAGGAGACAAGGGACACAATGTTTTACCCAAGTTCGGGCCCTCTTGATGGAGGTAAAACCCTACGTCCTGCTCGATTAATATTGATGATATGGGTAGTACAAGAGTAGATCTACCACGAGATCAAGGAGGCTAAACCCTAGAAGCTAGCCTATGGTATGATTGTTGTATGATGATGTTGTCCTACGGACTAAAACCATCCGGTTTATATAGACACCGGAGAGGGTTAGGGTTACACAAAGTCGGTTACAATGGTAGGAGATCTTGAATATCCGCATTGCCAAGCTTGCCTTCCACGCCAAGGAAAGTCCCATCTGGACACGGGACGGAGTCTTCAATCTTGTATCTTCATAGTCCTGGAGTTCAGCTGAAGGTATAGTCTGGCTACCCGAACACCCCCTAATCCAGGACTCCCTCAGTAGCCCCTGAACCAGGCTTCAATGATGACAAGTCCGGCGCGCAGATTGTCTTCGGCATTGCAAGGCGGGTTCCTCCTCCAAATTCTTCATAAAAGTTTGTAAACACCAAGAGTAGTGTCCGGCTCTGCAAAATAAGCTTCCACGTATTGCCATAGAGAGAATAATATTAACACAAATCTAATCTGCTGACGTATTCCGCAGCGTGACATCACACTACGGCCAAGCCTTTATTTGAATCGTTTTCACTTCTCCACCTCAGCATGTTTTGCGAGGCGGTTTACTTGGCACGTCTTGTCAAAGCAGAGATCGTTCCCCCTTTGTTTACGGGATTCTCGTTAATACGGACGTGGGTAACCCAACCGCGCCACTTATCACGGCGCTTGGGAGGCAAGCGAGTTTTACTAGGCTGGTGGGGACGCATAGTCGCATCCGCCCATATAAGGGGATAAGGATCCACCTTTTTACCTACGCCTTCTTCCTCCTTTGCCTATCCATCTTCTGCGCACCCGAGCTCCAGCGCCCAAGCCCGCACTTCCTACCTCAACCCTCTCCAAGAATGTCCGAAGCGGGAGGCAAGTGGATGGTCTCCTCCGTCACGGAGGGCCATGTCAAAAGGTTAAGGAAGGCCGGATACTTGTCCAAAGACATCGCGCACTGGCTTCCTGAGGAGGGGCAGCTTCTCCCCACCCCAAGGCCCCATGAGAGGGTAGTATTTCTTCCCCACTTCCTCCGTGGACTGGGTTTTCCTCTCCACCCATTTGTCCGCGGGCTCATGTTCTACTATGGCCTAGATTTCCACGATCTGGCCCCGAACTTCATCCTCAATATCTCGGCGTTTATCATCGTGTGCGAGGCTTTCCTCTGCATTCGCCCCCATTTCGGCCTCTGGCTCAAGACCTTCAATGTCAAGCCAAAGGTGGTGCGCAGCAACCAGGCGGAGTGCGGAGGTGCCATGGCGGGCAAAATTGCCAACGTCCTATGGCTCGAGGGCTCCTTTGTGGAGACCTTGAAGGGGTGGCAGTCAGGGTGGTTTTACATCACTGAGCCACGCGATCCGAAGTGGATCGCAGCCCCTGAATTCCGATCCGGACCCCCTACGCGGCTCACGTCCTGGAAGGAGACAAGCTTGTCATGGGGCAACGAAGAAGAGTTTACTGGACTGCAAAAATGCATCCAGTCCCTGGTGAACAAGCAGCTCAAGCTTGTCAACATAATCCAGGTCATGCTCGTTCGTCGGATCCTTCCGTGTCAAGAACGGGACTTCAATTTGTGGGAGTTCAACCCGGCGCAGCACCGCACTCTGAGCAAGCTCTTTGACACGACGTACGAAGATGTCTGGAGGGGGCTAACCAAAGGCGCCGAGGCTCCCACATCCGCCTCTGAAGACCGCGGATTCAGCTCGCAGCGTCCTGCTGGCGAGGTAAGATATTTCCATCCTTTACAGGATGTTAAGTTTTTTCATAGTTTGACTCTATGCGGGATCTAAACTCCCTCACCTTTGACAGGATTGGCGGGAGAAGTCCGGACAGATTAACTGTCCGGCTCCCTTGCCCGAAGACCCAGCCCCTGCTCTCCTAGAGAAGCTGCTGGTTCCGACACCTTATGTGGTGCCGGAGAAGAAGGCCAAGAAAAAGAAGGCCACGGGGACTCGAAAGAGTTCCCGGCATATGATGGTGTCGGATTCGTCGTCCGACGAGTCCGAGATGCACTCCTCCCGTGAAAACGAGGAGGAGGAATAAGAAACCTCTCCCCCTCCAGCGGGGGGAGGAGAGAAGAGGAAGGCCGCCCTAGTAGGGGAAGCCGAGGGGTCCAAGAAGAGGAAAACCCCTCCGCCGGACTACATCCCCGACGCCGACGAGGACGAAGAGGAGTGGCCGGACAGGGCCAAGCATCCGGCGAGATCGTAAGTGTTCGGATACTAGAGTAACTCGTGATATTCCTTTTGTTGCACAGCTTTCCCTAACGTCGGATATAATCATGCAGTCCACCCAAGGACGAGCTCGACGAGTCGTCGAGCGGCTCCGTGGATTCATCGGACGTGAATTCAGTTCCGCCCGCTGCTTCCCCCTGTGCTGCGGATGACGCCGAAGTGGCGTCGCGACAAGCTCCGGGGCGAGAGGAGGTGGTCCAGGAGGAGCCGCGAGGCGACCTCCCGGACTCCAGGAGTGAAGGGGACAAGACCCCCCTGGGCTCCAAGTCCGGCTTTAAGCCGGACACTGCACCGAAATCATCAACGGTTCCGGACCGCGATAGGCGAACTCCTGCCAAGAGGAGCAAGCCTTCTGAGCCGGCGTCCTCCGTCCAACCGGAAGCGCCGGACAATCTGCTGGAGGAGCTTAAGGGCGCCTCCATCGACGAGGAGCACCGTGCCATCATGAGTACAATGGTCCAGAAGGTTCGGTCCGCCAAAAGCGGACTGAATGAAGCTTGTGCTAGCCTTCTAACAGGCTTCGAGGTAAGTAAAAATATGTAAAAATATTATCGTATAGACAGTAGCCCCTGATGCTTTGTTTGGCGTTCGGAAAGAGAAGCCGAATAGAGGATCTATTAAATATCGTAGGAGTCCAACTAAAAAGGAGTCAATATACGTATGCAGGCTTTGCTGCTGGCCATCGTCGCACTAACTGCGGAGGTGGGTGCCCTGAAGCAGGGCCTCGAGCGGACCGAGCAAGAGCTCGGCCTTGCCAAACGGCAACTCGAGGAGAAAGAAGGTAAGAGATACCTTATAGAAAAAATGCCTATAGGAAGGCGCAATTGCAAAAAATGACAGTGGTATACTGCTTATTGTAGGGGCCACAACTGAGGTGGCGACCCTCAAGCAGGCGCTGTCCGAGGCCGAGAAGAAAGAGGCCACGGAGCGCGCCGAGCGGGAGAAATTTGAGGCGCAGGTCGGCGAGGTGCGGCAAGAGCTTCAGGTTCTCATGCAAAAACATGAGAGTTTGGAGCTCGACTCGAAGACGCGAGCGTCCGAGCTTGCTGCGGCCCTTAAAACTACCAAATCTGCCAAGGCCGAAGCCCAGAAGGCCCTCCAGGAATTGGATACGGTGAAAAAGATAGCGGCGGGTGAGGCATTCTATATGCAAAACAGACATATAAAAGTAAACTACTTGTTACTTACCCGAATCCGGAGCTCTCCAGGGGCATTCGCAGATCTTCCCCGCAGCGTATCCGATGCCGCCGCATTCTACCGAGCCGAGGAAGGCAGCTTGACGGAGAAGGTGTTCTGGTCTTAGTACGCTGAGGCCGGACACCCTGTGCCCTTGAGCGACCAGCTGAAGCAGCTGGTCGAGCTCCACAAGGCGGCCGAACAGGCCCTGAAGGGCTTCATAGTTCGGCTGTGGCCTGGAGAGGCCCTGCCTGGGAGTTATTTCGGACTGGTGCGGCAACTGGTGGAGGCTTGTCCAAGGCTCGAGGTCATCAAGCGCTCCGTCTGCATCGAAGGTGCCCGTAGGGCCCTTGCCCGTGCAAAGGTGCACTGGGGTAAGCTGGACGGTGAGAAGCTTGTGAAGGACGGGCGGCCGCCGAGGAAGGAGCATCGCAAGGCCGAGAACTATTACAAGGATGTTCTTGCTGGTGCCCGCCTTGTGGCGGATGAATGTACCAAGGATGTAATTTTTGAATGAACTCGCTCGTGTTATCCTGTGCGCTGAAAACTTGTTCATATGCGCTAAGCAATGCTTGAATTTAAAATATTACTTTCTGTGCGGCCGTTTATCAAAAAATTGAGAGATGGCCAGTCGTCGGCTTCTGCCCCCATGCCACTAGTGCTGGGGTGTTCGGGATAAACCTGAGCGCTCTTTTTCCCATGATTGGGTCCGTCAAGGGAGGCGGTCAGCACAACGAACAAGGCAATCGGACTATAATGCTTGAACACTCCCACTTAGCCATAGAACTCTATAATTTTAAATTTCGGCGAAGCCCCTAGTATTTGGAAGACCGAGTTCGGGGCGCTATCCACACCTTGGCCGGACAAAGCCGGTTCCTCGCTCGAAGCGGCATAAGCCTTTAAGGACTCGAAAAACCTCTCGAACAGCGACCGGTCTCTCGCCTCATCATGACAGTCAGTTTTAGCTTTCTCCACTGAGGTGCTCGGCCCAGCTCAACTGGGGCACAATCGCGGTGGTTCTCCTAGTGCTACCTTAGCCGATATAGCGGAACGTAAGGCACCAAAACATAGGAGCTGGGCAAACCCAACTATTGACCCAAATCATGATTCGGAGCCGATGCATACAGTGCTATAAGTTCGGGGTGCCGCACTTGTGAAAGTGGACGGACTTCTCACGCCATATTGATGGGTACTGAAGCCCCTGGCGTATTTTGCCGTACCACAGTGTACGGATGCAGCATGTTATTAATAAACAAATATATAAAAAGAGGGTAATGCAAAAAAATAGACAAAAAGCTATGCATTGTTTATAGAAAGGCTGCTATGAAAGCGGAATGATACAAATAGTGCGATAAGCAAAATAAATTGGACTATTTAACATGTCCTGGCCAGGGGCAGGCCGCGGAATTGTATTAAAACAGGTATACTGCTCGCAATAGAGACCACCTGGGAGTTCCATAATGCGGCGTGGCTTGTCTGCTTCCCTGGGTATTGCATCGTTTGTGCGGCAGTTGAATTGCCGAACGGGTTGTCCGAAGTATGGAGTCCTGAGAGTAAGAGAAAAAAAAGAAGGAATCCGGCAGCCCCTGGTGCGGTTTAAGCCGTATTTCGGGCGTGCCGTGATAGTGCCCCTTCCCCTGTGCCCATGGTATTTCAAGAGCGTAGTTATGTACGCAAAGCGCTGGTTTCGCTATATCGCGAGGGCTAGGGTTGGGGCCGCATTTCTACGCTAGCTCGGAACGTGCCAGGCGGTCTTGTTGCAGGGTACTCCGGGCATGCTTGACAGTGTCCGGCTTTTTGAAGGCCGAACTGGAGAACTGCCTAGAGAGGCTGCTTTGTACTTCTGCTGCGAGCGCTGCCGTGTGCTCCTCCGTTCGGAGGGAGCGTTCAGTGTTCCCATTGACCGTGATTACTCCCCTAGGGCCTGGCATCTTGAGCTTGAGGTATGCATAGTGCGGTACCGCATTGAATTTTGCGAATGCGGTTCGCCCGAGCAGTGCGTGATAGCCACTACGGAACGGGACTATGTCGAAGATTAACTCCTCACTTCGGAAGTTATCCGGAGATCCGAAGACCACTTCTAGTGTTACTGAGCCTGTACAGTTGGCTTCTACACCTGGTATGACGCCTTTAAAGGTCGTTTTGGTGGGCTTGATCCTCGAGGGATCTATGCCCATCTTTCACACTGTATCCTGGTAAAGCAGGTTCAGGCTGCTGCCACCGTCCATGAGGACTCTTGTGAGATGAAATCCGTCAATGATTGGGTCTAGAACCAATGCGGCGAAGCCGCCGTGACGGATGCTAGTGGGGTGGTCCCTTCGATCAAAGGTGATCGGGCAGGAGGACCATGGGTTGAACTTTGGGGCGACCGGCTCCATCGCATATACGTCCCTTAACGCACGCTTCCGCTCCCTCTTGGGGATGTGGGTTGCGTATATCATGTTCACCATCCGCACTTGCGGGGGAAATCCCTTCTGTCCACTGTTGTTGGGCGGCCTGGGTTCCTCCTCGTCGTCGCTATGCAGCCCCTTGTCTTTGTTTTCGGCTCTTAACTTGCCTGCCTGCTTGAACACCCAACAATCCCTGTTGGTGCGATTGGCTGGCTTTTCGGGGGTGCCATGTATCTGGCACAAGCGGTCGAGTATTCGGTCCAAACTGGACGGGCCCTGAGTTTTTCTTTTGAATGGATGTTTCCGTTGACCGGATTTGTAGCCTCGGAATCCGGCATTAACTGCCGTATCCTCGTTGCTGTCGCTGTTAACGCGGCGCTTTTGTTTGTTCCGACGCGACCTGTCACTTTTGTCCTTGGTATTCGAATTACCAGTATTCTTGGTTAAGTTGTTACTGCGAGCTAGCCAGCTGTCTTCTCCCGCGCAAAAGCGGGTCATGAGTGTCGTGAGGGCTGCCATAGATTTCGGCTTTTCCTGTCCCAGGTGCCGGGCCAGCCACTCATCACGGATATTATGCTTGAAGGCCACTAAGGCCTCTGCGTCCGGACAGTCGACTATTTGGTTTTTCTTTGTTAGGAACCGTGTCCAAAATTGCCTGGCCGATTCTTCTGGCTGCTGAATTATGTGGCTTACGTCATCGGCGTCCGGTGGTCGCACATAAGTGCCCTGGAAGTTGTCAAGGAATGCGGCTTCCAGGTCCTCCCAAGAACCGATTGAGTTTGCTGGCAAGCTGTTAAGCCAATGCCGGGCCGGTCCCTTAAGTTTGGGTGGGAGGTATTTGATGGTGTGTAGATCATTGTCGCGGGCCATGTGGATATGAAGGAGATAATCCTCGATCCATACCGCAAGATCTGTTGTGCCATCGTACGATTCGATGTTTACGGGTTTGAAGCCCTCAGGGATTTTATGATCCATTACTTCATCTGTGAAGCATAGTGGGTGTGCGGCGCCTCTATATTGGGCTATATCACGACGCAGCTCGAAGGAGCTTTGTCTGTTGAGTTCGGCCCGGCCGGATTCATTGCGTCCGGAGTGACGATCACCGTCACGTGCCGTGGGGCGCCTGCACGATCCGTAGATCGATCTTGTTTGCCTTGTCCTCCAGGATGTCGCGCAGGTCGGGTGCATTTTCCCGTGCCTTAGTATGCTTGACGCGGTGCCGGGGCATGGCTTGAGTGGAGGGCCAAGAGGCCTCTCTGTCGCGGCCACGAGGTGGCCGGTCGGCCATGTCATGCGCTGGTGATGTAGGTGCTTCCTCCTCTAGTCGGGGTAGCAGCCTGCGCTTTGGGTAACTCTTGGAGGGGCGTTCGAGTTCATACTCTTCGACCGCAAGGACTTCAGTCCATCTGTCAGCTAGCAAATCCTGATCAGCTCTAAGCTGTTGCCGCTTTTTCTTGAGGCTGCTTGCCGTGGCCATGAGCCTGCGTTTAAAACGCTCTTGTTCGGCAAGATCTTCTGGCACGACGAACTCGTCGTCGTCGAGGCTTGCCTCGTCTTCGGAGGGAGGCGTATAATTATTGTCCTCAACCTCTTGGTCCGCCGCCCTCTCGTGAGGGCTGGCTTCTCTGTCCTCCTGTGCCGAATTTTGCTGGAGGGGGTGTTCTTCGGCGCTATCCGGAGTAGTATTATCTCCCGTGCCGGAATCACCGTTTTTGCTTTGGCGGGATTTAGAGCGGCGCCGCTGACGCCGGCGCTTGGGCTGTTTCTTAGAGGTATCGTCCATCGCTGTTCCATCGCCATCTCCATCCTTTGGAGTGTCCACCATATATATGTCATATGACGAGGCGGCCTTCCAACGCCCTATAGGTGCTGGTTCTTGTTCGTCTCCTGCATTGTCGTCCATGCCGTCGATGTCTTCGAAGTCAAAGTCAAGCATGTCGGTTAAGTCGTCGACAGTGGCTACGAAGTGGGTGGTGGGTGGGTTTTGAATTTCTTCATCGTCCGTATCCCAACCTTGCTGACCGTAGTCCGGCCAGGGCTCTCCTGATAAAGAGAGAGACTTTAGAGAATTCAGGATGTCGCCGAAGGGCGAGTGCTGAAAGATGTCCGCGGCGGTGAACTCCATTATCGGCACCCAATCGGATTCGATCGGCGGGGGCGCGGGGGGCTCGGAGTTCGGAAAGGAATCCGGCTCCTCGGAGTCACGGGCTATGCAGAGTGCGGGGCTGGAGTTCGGCTCGATCGCCTCTGAGATCGCAGCCCCTGAGGCAGCGTCCAACCGCTGATCCTCGATTGGCGTAGTGGGCTCTGAATCAATGGTTGGAACCGATGCGTGTGCGGCCTCCAAGGTGCTGTTCGGCGGCAAAGCTATATCATGCCCATCGAGACAGTGCGGCACGCTTGGCTGTGGCTCGAATCCGTCAAAGATCAAGTCCATGCGGATGTCAGCCATGTAGTTTAGGCTTCCAAACCTGACCTGATTGCCAGGGGCGTAACTTTCGATCTGCTCAAGGTGACCAAGCGAGTTGGCCCGCAGTGCGAAGCCGCCGAAGACGAAGATCTGTTCGGGGAGAAAAGTCTCACCCTGGACTGCATCGTGGTTGATGATCGAAGAAGCCATCGGGCCTGAAAGCGACGACACAGAGGAACTCTCAATGAAAGCACCAATGTCGGTGTCAAAACCGGCGGATCTCGGGTAGGGGGTCCCGAACTGTGCGTCTAGGCCGGATGGTAACAGGAGACAAGGGACACAATGTTTTACCCAGGTTTGGGCCCTCTTGATGGAGGTAAAACCCTACATCATGCTCGATTAATATTGATGATATGGGTAGTACAAGAGTAGATCTACCACGAGATCAAGGAGGCTAAACCCTAGAAGCTAGCCTATGGTATGATTGTTGTATGATGATGTTGTCCTACGGACTAAAACCCTCCGGTTTATATAGACACCGGAGAGGGTTAGGGTTACACAAAGTTGGTTACAATGGTAGGAGATCTTGAATATCCGCATCGCCAAGCTTGCCTTCCACGCCAAGGAAAGTCCCATCCGGACACGGGACGGAGTCTTCAATCTTGTATCTTCATAGTCCTGGAGTTCGGCTGAAGGTATAGTCCGGCTACCCGAACACCCCCTAATCCAGGACTCCCTCAGTTGGGGAACGTAGTAATTTCAAAAAAATTCCTACACACACGCAAGATAATGGTGATGCATAGCAACGAGAGGGGAGAGTGTTGTCCACGTACCCTTGTAGACCGAAAGCGGAAGCGTTAGGACAACGCGGTTGATGTAGTCGTACGTCTTCACGATCCGACCGATCAAGTACCGAACATACGGCACCTCCGAGTTCAGCACACGTTCAGCCCGATGACGTCCCTCGAACTCCGATCCAGCCGAGTGTTGAGGGAGAGTTTTGTCAACACGACGGCGTGGTGACGATGTTGATGTTCTACCGACGCAGGGCTTCGCCTAAGCACCGCTACAGTATTATCGAGGTGGACTATGGTGGAGGGGGCACCGCACACGGCTAAGAGATCAATGATCAATTGTTGTGTCTCTAGGGTGCCCCCCTGCCCCCGTATATAAAGGAGCAAGGGGGGTGCGGCCGACCAGGGGAGAGGGCGCGCCGGAGGAGTCCTACTCCCACTGGGAGTAGGACTCCCCTCGTTTTTCCTAGTTGGATTAGGACTTGGGGGTAGGAGGAGAGAGGGGGAAGGAAAGGGGGGCGCCGCCCCCCTCCTTGTCCAATTCGGACTTGGGGGGAGGGGCGCGCGGCTTCCCCTTGGCCGCCTCTCCTCTTCCTCCACTTGGGCCCATAAGGCCCAATAGCCTCTGGGGGGTTCCGGTAACCCCTCCGGTACTCCGGTAAAATCACTATTTCACCCGGAACACTTCCGATATCCAAACATAGGCTGCCAATATATCAATCTTCATGTCTCGACCATTTCGAGACTCCTCGTCATGTCCGTGATCACATCCGGGACTCCGAACAACCTTCGGTACATCAAAACATATAAACTCATAATATAACTGTCATCGTAATGTTAAGCGTGCGGACCCTGCGGGTTCGAGAACTATGTAGACATGACCGAGACACGTCTCCGGTCAATAACCAATAGCGGAACCTGGATGCTCATATTGGCTCCTACATATTCTACGAAGATCTTTATCGGTCAGACCACATAACAACATACGTTGTTCCCTTTGTCATCGGTATGTTACTTGCCCGAGATTCGATCATCGGTATCTCAATACCTAGTTCAATCTCGTTACCGGTAAGTCTCTTTACTCGTTCCGTAATACATCATCCCACAACTAACTCATTAGTTGCAATGCTTGCAAGGCTTAAGTGATGTGCATTACCGAGAGGGCCCAGAGATACCTCTCCGACAATCGGAGTGACAAATCCTAATATCGAAATACGCCAACCCAACAAGTACCTTCAGAGACACCTGTAGAGCACCTTTATAATCACCCAGTTACGTTGTGACTTTTGGTAGCACACAAAGTGTTCCTCCGGTAAATGGGAGTTGCATAATCTCATAGTCATAGGAACATGTATAAGTCATGAAGAAAGCAATAGCAACATACTAAACGATCGTGTGCTAAGCTAACGGAATGGGTCATGTCAATCACATCATTCTCCTAATGGTGTGATCTCATTAATCAAATGACAACCCATGTCAATGGCTAGGAAACTTAACCATCTTTGATCAACGAGCTAGTCAAGTAGAGCATACTAGTGACACTCTGTTTGTCTATGTATTCACACATGTATTATGTTTCCGGTTAATACAATTCTACCATGAATAATAAACATTTATCATGATATAAGGAAATAAATAATAACTTTATTATTGCCTCTACGCCATATTTCCTTCACACGTATCACCATGGAGAACTCAAACCGATGCACCAAATGCAATGGCAAGGGCACACGGAGTGCCCAAGTCCTTCTCTCTCAAATCCCACCAAAGCAACTAATGCTCGGGAGGAAAATGAGAGGAAGAACAAGGAGAACACCAAGAACTCCAAGATCTAGATCCAAGGGGTTCCTCTCACATAGAGGAGAAAGTGGTTGATGGAAATGTGGATCTAGATCTCCTCTCTCTTTTCCCTTAAAAACTAGCAAGAATCCATGGAGGGATTGAGAGTTAGCAAGCTCGAAGAAGGTCAACAATGGGGGAAGAACACGAGCTCAAAGGATAAGGCTCAATGGGGAAGAAGACCCCCTTTTATAGGGGCTCCCGAATCCAACCGTTATGTGCTCGGTCCGCGCACGAGCGGTACTACCGCCCGGGCGGTAGAACACAAAGAGTGGAGCAAAACAGAGGGCAAGGCAGAGCCATATGAGCGGCACTACCGCTGGGGCCAGCGGTACTACCACACACGAGCGGCACTATCTCTTGGCCCAGCGGTACTACCACAGACGAGCGGCACTACCGCTCCTACTGCTGCTACTACTGCCGTTGAACCCGACACGAGAAAACCATGTCTCGAGTCGAGGCGGTACCAGCGCGGAACCAGAGCCGTACTACTGCTTATGGCCATGGGTGGTACTACCATTGTGAGACAGCGGTACTCCGCTTATGGCGATACGCGGTACTGCCGCTCTCACTATAGGAATCAGCTACTTTGCCATCTGCCACGGCGGATGGCAAAGGCCTGAACGGTGGACGGCAAAGGTCTTTGCCGTCCGCCGCGGACGGCAACAGGCTCCGGCAAAGTAAGGTCTGGTAAACAGCTACTTTGCCGTCCTCTGTATGCGGCTGACGGCAAAGGGGCCTTTGCATCAGCAGCAGACGGCAAAGAAAGCAGACGGCAAAAAATGCGTTGTTAGTGTTGGGGAATGTAGTAATTTCAAAAATTTCCTACGCACACGCAAGATTATGGTGATGCATAGCAATGAGAGGGGAGAGTGTTTTCCACGTACCCTCATAGACCGAAAGCGGAAGCGTTAGCACAACGCGGTTGATGTAGTCGTACGTCTTCACGATCCGACCGATCCAAGTACCGAACGCACGGCACCTCCGAGTTCAGCACACGTTCAGCTCGATGACGTCCCGCGAACTCCAATCCAGTAGAGCTTCACGGGAGAGTTCTGTCAGCACGACGGCGTGGTGACGATGATGATGTTCTACCGTCGCAGGGCTTCGCCTAAGCACCGTTACGATATGATCGAGGTGGAGTATGGTGGAAGGGGGCACCGCACACGGCTAAGAGATCAAGAGATCAATTGTTGTCTCTATAGGGTTCCCCCTAGCCACATATATAAAGGAGTGGAGGAGGGGAGGGGTCGGCCCTCTCTATGGCGCGCCCTAGGGGAGTCCTACTCCCACCGGGAGTAGGATTCCCCCTTTCCTAGTAGAACTAGGATCCCTTCCAAGTAGTAGGAGTAGGAGAGAAGGAAAGGGAAGGGAAAAGGAGAAGGAAGGAAGGGGGCGCCCCCCTTCCCTAGTCCAATTCGGACCAGCCCATGGGGAGGGGTGCGGCCACCCTTTGAGGCATTTCTCTCCTTTCCCGTATGGCCCATTAAGGCCCAATACGAATTCCCGTAACTCCTCGGTACTCCCAAAAATACCCGAATCACTCGGAACCTTTTCGATGTCCGAATATAGTCGTCCAATATATCGATCTTTACGTCTCGACCATTTCGAGACTCCTCGTCATGTCCCCGATCTCATCCGGGACTCCGAACTCCTTCGGTACATCAAAACATATAAACTCATAATATAACCGTCATCGAACTTTAAGCATGCGGACCCTACGGGTTCAAGAACTATGTAGACATGACCGAGACACGTCTCCGGTCAATAACCAATAGCGGAACCTGGATGCTCATATTGGCTCCTACATATTCTACCAAGATTTTTATCGGTCAAACCGCATAACAACATACGTTGTTCCCTTTGTCATCGGTATGTTACTTGCCCGAGATTCGATCGTCGGTATCTCAATACCTAGTTCAATCTCGTTATTGGCAAGTCTCTTTACTCGTTCCGTAATACATCATCCCGCAACTAACTCATTAGTTGCAATGCTTGCAAGGCTTATAGTGATGTGCATTACCGAGTGGGCCCAGAGATACCTCTCCGACAATCAGAGTGACAGATCCTAATCTCGAAATACGCCAACCCAACAAGTACCTTCGGAGACACCTGTAGAGCACCTTTATAATCACCCAGTTACGTTGTGACGTTTGGTGGCACACAAAGTGTTCCTCCGGTAAACGGGAGTTGGATAATCTCATAGTCATAGGAACATGTATAAGTCATGAAGAAAGCAATAACAACAAACTAAACGATCAAGTGTTAAGCTAACAAAATGGGTCAAGTCAATCACATCATTCTCCTAATGATGTGATCCCGTTAATCAAATGACAACTCATGTCTATGGTTAGGAAACATAACCATCTTTGATCAACGAGCTAGTCAAGTAGAGCCATACTAGTGACACTCTGTTTGTCTATGTATTCACACATGTATTATGTTTCCAGTTAATACAATTCTAGCATGAATAATAAACATTTATCATGATATAAGGAAATAAATAATAACTTTATTATTGCCTCTAGGGCATATTTCCTTCAGTCTCCCACTTGCACTAGAGTCAATAATCTAGTTCACATCACCATGTGATTTAATACCAATAGTTCACATCACCATGTGATTAACACCCATAGTTCACATCGACATGTGACCAACACCCAAAGGGTTTACTAGAGTCAATAATCTAGTTCACATCGCTATGTGATTAACACCCAAAGAGTACTAAGGTGTGATCATGTTTTGCTTGTGAGAGAAGTTTAGTCAACGGGTCTGCCACATTCAGATCCGTAAGTATTTTGCAAATTTCTATGTCAACAATACTCTGCACGGAGCTACTCTAGCTAATTGCTCCCACTTTCAATATGTATCCAGATTGAGATTTAGAGTCATCTGGATCAGTGTCAAAATTTGCATCGATGTAACCCTTTACGACAAAGCTTTTTGTCACCTCCATAATCGAGAATTATATCCTTATTCCACTAAGGATAATTTTGACCGCTGTCTAGTGATCTACTCCTAGATCACTATTGTACCCCTTGCCAAAAACAGTGTAGGGTATAAAATAGATCTGGTACACAGCATGGTATATTTTATAGAACCTATGGCCAAGGCATATGGAATGACTTTCATTCTCTTTCTATCTTCTGCCGTGGTTGGGCTTTGAGTCCTACTCAGTTTCACACCTTGTAACACAGGCAAGAACTCTTTCTTTGACTGTTCCATTTTGAACTACTTCAAACTCTTGTCAAGGTATGTACTCATTGAAAAACTTATCAAGCGTCTTGATCTATCTCTATAGATCTTGATGCTCAATATGTAAGCAGCTTCACTGAGGTCTTTCTTTGAAAAACTCCTTTCAAACACTCCTTTATGCTTTGCAGAATAATTCTACATTATCTCCGATCAACAATATGTCATTCACATATACTTATCAGAAATGCTGTAGTGCTCCCACTCACTTTCTTGTAAATACAGGCTTCACCGCAAGTCTGTATAAAACTATATGCTTTGATCAACTTATCAAAGCGTATATTCCAACTCCGAGATGCTTGCACCAGTCCATAGATGGATCGCTGGAGCTTGCATATTTTGTTAGTACCTTTAGGATTAACAAAACCTTCTGGTTGCATCATATACAACTCTTATTTAATAAATCCATTAAGGAATGCGGTTTTTGTTTATCCATTTGCCAGATTTCATAAAATGTGGCAATAGCTAACATGATTCGGACAGACTTAAGCATAGATACGAGTGAGAAACTCTCATCGTAGTCAACGCCTTGAACTTGTCGAAAACCTTTTTGCGACAATTCTAGCTTTGTAGATAGTAACACTACTATCATTGTCCGTCTTCCTCTTGAAGATCCATTTATTTTCTATGGCTTGCTGATCATCGGGCAAGTCAACCAAAGTCCACACTTTGTTCTCATACATGGATCCCATCTCAGATTTTATGGCCTCAAGCCATTTCGCGGAATCTGGGCTCATCATCGCTTCCTCATAGTTCGTAGGTTCGTCATGGTCATGACCTCCAGAACAGGATTACCGTACCACTCTGGTGCGGATCTCACTCTGGTTTACCTACGAGGTTCGGTAGTAACTTGATCTGAAGTTACATGATCATCATCATTAGCTTCCTCACTAATTGGTGTAGTAGTCACAGGAACAAATTTTTGTGATGAACTACTTTCCAATAAGGGAGCAGGTACAGTTACCTCATCAAGTTCTACTTTCCTCCCACTCACTTCTTTCGAGAGAAACTCCTTCTCTAGAAAGGATCTATTCTCAGCAACAAATTTGCCTTCGGATCTGTGATAGAAGGTGTACCCAACAATTTCGTTTGGGTATCCTATGAAGATGCACTTCTCTGATTTGGGTTCAAGCTTATCAGTTTGAAATTTTTTTCACATAAGCATCGCCGCCCCAAACTTTAAGAAACGACAACTTTGGTTTCTTGCCAAACCACAGTTCATAAGGCGTCGTCTCAACAGATTTCGATGGTGCCCTATTTAAAGTGAATGTAGTTGTCTCTAATGCATAACCTCAAAACTATAGTGGTTAATCGGTAAGAAACATCATAGATTGCACTATATCCAATAATAGTACGGTTATGACGTTCGGACACACCATTATGCTGTGGTGTTCCAGGTGGCACGATTTTGTGAAACTATTCCACATTGTTTTAATTGAAGACCAAACTCGTAAATCAAATATTTGTCTCTGTGATCAGATCGTAGAAACTTTATTTTCTTGTCATGATGATTTTCCACTTCACTCTGAAGTTTTTTGAACTTTCCAAATGTTTCAGACTTATGTTTCATCAAGTAGATATACCCATATCTACTCAAATCATCTGTGAAGGTCAAAAAATAACGATACCCGCCGTGAGCCTCAACATTCATCGGACTGCATACATCAGTATGTATTATTTCCAATAAGTCAGTTGCTTGCTCCATTGTTCCGGAGAACGAAGTCTTAGTCATCTTGCCCATGAGGCACGGTTCGCAAGCATCAACTGATTCATAATCAAGTGATTCCAAAATCCCATCAGCATGGATTTTCTTCATGCGCTTTACACCAATATGACCTAAACGGCAGTGCCACAAATAAGTTGCACTTTCATTATTAACTTTGCATCTTTTGGCTTCAATATTATGAGAATGTGTATCACCATGATCGAGATCCAACAAACCATTTTCATTGGGTGTATGACCATAGAAGGTTTTATTCATGTAAACAGAACAACAATTTATTCTCTTACTTAAATGAATAACCATATTGCAATAAACATGATCAAATCATATTCATGCTCAACGCAAACACAAAAAAACACTTATTTAGGTTCAACACTAATCCCGAAAGTATAGGGAGTGTGCGATGATGATCATATCAATCTTGGAACCACTTCCAACACACATCGTCACTTCACCCTTAACTAGTCTCTGTTCATTCTGCAACTCCCGTTTCGAGTTACTACTCTTAGAAACTGAACCGGTATCAAATACCGAGGGGTTGCTACGAACACTAGTAAAATACACATCAATAATCTGTATATCAAATATACCTTTGTTCACTTTGCCATCCTTCTTATCCGCCAAATACTTGGGGCAGTTCCGCTTCTAGTGACCAGTCCCTTTGCAGTAGAAGCACTTAGTCTCAGGCTTAGGACCAGACTTGGGCTTCTTCACTTGAGCAGTAACTTGCTTGTCGTTCTTCTTGAAGTTTCCTTTCTTTCCCTTTGCCCTTTTCTTGAAACTAGTGGTCTTGTTAATCATCAACACTTGATGCTCTTTCTTGATTTCTACCTTCATCGATTTCATCATCATGAAAAGCTCGGGAATCATTTTCACCATCCCTTGCATACTATAGTTCATCACGAAGTTCTACTAACTTGGTGATGGTGACTAGAGAATTCTGTCAATCACTATTTTATCTGAAAGATTAACTCCCACTTGATTCAAGCGATTGTAGTACCCAGACAATCTGAACACATGCTCACCGCTTGAGCTATTCTCCTCCATCTTTTAGCTATATAACTTGTTGGAGACTTCATATCTCTCAACTCGGGTATTTGCTTGAAATATTAACTTCAACTCCAGGAACATCCATATGATCCATGACGTTCAAAACGTCTTTGAAGTCCTGATTCTAAGCTGTTAAGCATGGTGCACTAAACTATCAAGTAGTCATCATATTGAGCTAGCCAAACGTTCATGACGTCTGCATCTACTCTTGCAATAGGTCTGTCACCTAGCGGTGCATTAAGGACATAATTCTTCTGTGCAGCAATGAGGATAAACCTCAGTTCATGGATCCAATCCGCATCATTGCTACTAACATCTTTCAACTTAGTTTTCTCTAGGAACATATCAAAAATAAAACAGGGGAGCTAAACGCGAGCTATTGATCTACAACATAGATATGCTAATACTACCAGGACTAAGTTCATGATAAATTTAAGTTCAATTAATCATATTACTTAAGAACTCCCACTTAGAAAGACATCCCTCTAATCTTCTAAGTGATCACGTGATCCAAATCAACTAAACCATAACCGATCATCACGTGAAATGGAGTAGTTTTCAATGGTGAACATCACTATGTTGATCATATCTACTATATGATTCACGCTCGACCTTTCGGTCTCAGTGTTCCGAGGCCATATCTTCATATGCTAGGCTCGTCAAGTTTAACCTGAGTATTCTGCGTGTGCAAAACTGGCTTGCACCCGTTGTAGATGGACGTAGAGCTTATCACACCCGATCATCACGTGGTGTCTGGGCACGATGAACTTTGGCAACGGCGCATACTCAGGGAGAACACTTTTATCTTGAAATTTAGTGAGAGATCATCTTATAATGCTACCGTCAATTAAAGAAAGATAAGATGCATAAAAGATAAACATCACATGCAATCAAAATATGTGACATGATATGGCCATCATCATCTTGTGCCTTTGATCTCCATCTCCAAAACATCATCATGATTTCCATCGTCACCGGCATGACACCATGATCTCCATCATCTTGATCTATATCAATGTGTCATTACATGGTCGTCTCGCCAACTATTGCTCTTGCAACTATTGCTATCGCATAGCGATAATTGTAAAGCAATTATTTGGCGCTTGCATCTTATGCAATAAAGAGACAACCATAAGGCTTCTGCCAGTCGCCGATAACTTCAACAAAACATGATCATCTTATACAACAACTTATATCTAATCATGTCTTGACCATATCACATCAGAACATGCCCTGCAAAAACAAGTTAGACGTCCTCTACTTTGTTGTTGCAAGTTTTACGTGGCTGCTACGGGCTTAGCAAGAACCGTTCTTACCTACGCATCAAAACCACAACGATAGTTTGTCAAGTTGGTGCTGTTTTAACCTTATCAAGGACCGGGCGTAGCCACACTCGGTTCAACTAAAGTTGGAGAAACTGACACCCGCTAGTCACCTGTGTGCATAGCACGGCGGTAAAACCAATCTCGCGTAAGCGTACGCGTAGTGTCGGTCTGGGCCGCTTCATCCAACAATACCGCCGAACCAAAGTGTGACATGCTGGTAAGAAGTATGACTTATATCGCCCACAACTCACTTGTGTTCTACTCGTGCATATTACATCAACGCATAAAACCTGGCTCGGATGCCACTGTTGGGGAACGTAGTAATTTCAAAAATTTCCTACGCACACGCAAGATCATGGTGATGCATAGCAACGAGAGGGGAGAGTGTTTTCCACGTACCCTCATAGACCGAAAGCGGAAGCGTTAGCACAACGCGGTTGATGTAGTCGTACGTCTTCACG
This sequence comes from Triticum urartu, assembly GCF_056163025.1. Classification (NCBI taxonomy): domain Eukaryota; kingdom Viridiplantae; phylum Streptophyta; class Magnoliopsida; order Poales; family Poaceae; genus Triticum; species Triticum urartu. The sequence continues at coordinate 28,133,151 of NC_141876.1, forward strand.
ATCCGACCGATCCAAGTACCGAACGCATGGCACCTCCGAGTTCAGCACACGTTCAGCTCGATGACGTCCCGCAAACTCCAATCCAGTAGAGCTTCATGGGAGAGTTCTGTCAGCACGACGGCGTGGTGACGATGATGATGTTCTACCGTCGTAGGGCTTCGCCTAAGCACCGCTACGATATGATCGAGGTGGATTATGGTGGAAGGGGGCACCGCACACGGCTAAGAGATCAAGAGATCAACTGTTGTCTCTATGGGGTTCCCCCTGGCCACGTATATAAAGGAGTGGAGGAGGGGAGGGGCCGGCCCTCTCTATGGCGCGCCCTAGGGGAGTCCTACTCCCACTGGGAGTAGGATTCCCCCTTTCCTAGTAGAACTAGGATCCCTTCCAAGTAGTGGGAGTAGGAGAGAAGGAAAGGGAAGGGAAAAGGAGAAGTAAGGAAGGGGACGCCCCCCTTCCCTAGTCCAATTCGGACCAGCCCATGGGGAGGGGTGCGGCCACCCTTTGAGGCCTTTCTCTCCTTTCCCGTATGGCCCATTAAGGCCCAATACGAATTCCCGTAACTCCTCGGTACTCCCGAAAATACCCGAATCACTCGGAACCTTTCCGATGTCCGAATATAGTCATCCAATATATCGATCTTTGCGTCTCGACCATTTCAAGACTCCTCGTCATGTCCCCGATCTCATCCAGGACTCCAAACTCCTTCGGTACATCAAAACATATAAACTCATAATATAACCATCATCAAACTTTAAGCGTGCGGACCCTACGGGTTCGAGAACTATGTAGACATGACCGATACACGTCTCCGGTCAATAACCAATAGCGGAACCTGGATGCTCATATTGGCTCCTACATATTCTACGAAGATTTTTATCGGTCAAACCGCATAACAACATACGTTGTTACCTTTGTCATCGGTATGTTACTTGCCCAAGATTCGATCGTCGGTATCTCAATACCTAGTTCAATATCGTTACCGGCAAGTCTCTTTACTCGTTCCGCAATACATCATCCCGCAACTAACTCATTAGTTGTAATGCTTACAAGGCTTATAGTGATGTGCATTACCGAGTGGGCCCAGAGATACCTCTTCGACAATTGGAGTGACAAATCCTAATCTCGAAATACGCCAACCCAACAAGTACCTTCGGAGACACCTGTAGAGCACCTTTATAATCACCCAGTTACGTTGTGATGTTTGGTGGCACACAAAGTGTTCCTCCGGTAAACGGGAGTTGCATAATCTCATAGTCATAGGAACATGTATAAATCATGAAGAAAGCAATAGCAACAAACTAAACGATCAAGTGCTAAGCTAACGAAATGGGTCAAGTCAATCACATCATTCTCCTAATGATGTGATCCCGTTAATCAAATGACAACTCATGTCTATGGTTAGGAAACATAACCATCTTTGATCAACGAGCTAGTCAAGTAGAGGCATACTAGTGACACTCTGTTTGTCTATGTATTCACACATGTATTATGTTTCCAGTTAATACAATTCTAGCATGAATAATAAACATTTATCATGATATAAGGAAATAAATAATAACTTTATTATTGCCTCTAGGGCATATTTCCTTCAGTTAGTCCGTTAGGTGGCTAACAGCAGGCCTTTACCGTCCGCCACTGACGGCAAAATCTGTCCTGCCTTTGTCGTCTGCCGTATGATGTCATCTAGACGTCACTACACGGCAGGCCTTTGCCGTCCGCCGCTGACGGCAAAATTGTTCACTCTTTGCCGTCTGCCACTGTAGGCAAACTAACCAAATGGGTCAGCTCCTAGGAAGCACAGTTGGCTGCCACGTGGCTTCTTTGCCGTCCGCGGCTGACGGCAAAGAGCCCGTTGCCGTCGGTGGCAGACAGCAAAGAGCCTGCATATTGGCTCTTTTTTTCTGGGTTTTTTAATCCAATAATTTTCACAGCAAATATATATGACATATATAGATATATTTCACAGGGCTATTTAATAGCAAACATATCACATATCCAGCACATAATTAAGTTTCATCCATTCATACATAATCAAGTTCCATCCATACACATTGTTCCATCCATATACATATTACAATGCAAAGTTTCATCAAGATAGGAAGTTCCATCATAGCAAGCTAGATACAATGCAAAGTTTCAGCAAAGAAAAAACAAGCACTCCATCATAGCAAGCTAGCTTCCATGAAGTGAATGAAATCTGCAAAATGGAAAATAAGAAAGTTATAAATAGGTGACTAGAAGAAGAAGACTAGAACAGGAAGAAGACTAGAACAAGCAGTATATGTCATTTATGAGCTAACTTAGGTGAAATGGATCATATATGAGCTAACTAAGTTGAAATGGGTCGTTTATGAGCTAAGTAAGGTGAAATGGATCATTTATGAGCTAACTTAGTTGAAATGGGTCGTTTATAAGCTAAATAAGGTGAAATGGATCGTTTTTGAGCTAACTAAGTTGAAATGGATCGTTTTTTAGCTAACTTAGGTGAAATGGATCATTTATGAGCTAACTTAGTTGAAATGGGTCGTTTATGAGCTAACTAAGGTGAAATGGATCGTTTTTAACTAACTAAGGGGAAATGGATCGTTTTTTAGCTAACTTAGGTGAAATGGATCATTTATGAGCTAACTTAGTTGAAATGGGTCGTTTATGACCTAACTAAGGTGAAATGGATCATTTTTGAGCTAACTAAGGTGAAATGGATCGTTTTTGAGCTAACTTAGGTGAAATGGATCATTTAAGAGCTAATTTAGGTGAAATGGATCGTTTTTTAGCTAACTTAGGTGAAATGGATCGTTTATGAGCTAACTTAGTTGAAATGGATCATTTATGAGCTAACTTAGTAAAAAGCATCATTTTAGAGCTAACCTAGATGTGATGGATCATTTTGGAGCTAACCTAGGTGTGATGGTCATTTTGGAGCTAACCTAGGTAAGATGGGTCATTTTGGAGCTAACCTAGGTGAAATGGGTCATTTTAAAGCTAACGTAGGCAAAATGGATCATTTAGGAGCTAATCTAGGTAAAATGGGTCATTTTAGAGCTAACTTGGATAAACTGGATCATTTATAAGCTAACTAAGGTAAAATGGGTCATTTTAGAGCCAACTTAGATAAAATGGATCGTTTATGAGCTAACTAAGCTAATTATGAAATTTTTTACATAAGTAAGCTAAGTACAAATCGTTTTAGAGCTAACTTAGGTAAAATGGATGGTTTTGGAGGTCAGTAAGCTTATTAACTCATTTTGGAGGAAAAGAAGCTAACTCTAGGTCATTATGGTAAGCATATTGGAGGAAATAAAGCTAAGTCTAGGTCTTTATGCATTTGTTAAGCAAAACACTAGAGAAACTTACCGTGATCATGGAGGTGTAGGAGCGGGCTGGCTCGTGCCGGTAGCTGGAGAAGGATCGTGCGATGCTTGTCTGGAGTTACGCTGCACCAATGATCATTACCAATGTCTCGTTACCATGATGACACCCAAATGTTAAGACTAGCAAGTAATGTCCATTCAAATTAAACTCACTGTGGTCCCAGGAGCAATCACTGGCATCGGCGGAGCGGTCTGACCGGACTTCTCACACACAGACTGCACATTTGCTTTTGACAAACACAGTCATACTAGTTAGTAATGAGACAAACACTACATGAATTTTTTGGCTAATCTGCAGAAGAAACTTACCACAAGGAGCTCATACATGGCCCTTGCCTGCATGTCATTCCGTGCCCTCTCCTCCTCCAACATCTTTGTCGTCCTCTCCTCCAACTCCCGCTGCCTCTCCGCCGCCTCCGCCAGAAGTTTCTCCGTTCTATCTCTCTCACTCTGTATAGCAGCCTGCAACACCACTCACATGACCATTTGTAATCATTGATGGAAGCGCACACAATGTAATGGAGAAAGATAGCTGAGTACGTATAACTAACCTTGAAGGCGAGTTGGACTGGCCGTTCACGAGGCCTTATCTTAGGAGCGGATCTCGACTGGCGCGCCTTGATCTCCGGGAGAGTGCTAGGACAACGGATAAGTCCATCTCCTATGGCTATGGAGCCATGGGACCTCCCGCCACCAGATATCATCAGCAGCTTTGTATCAATGGGACCCTGGCTCGGGTTAAAGTCCTCCCCTTTCCTCGCCTACCCCTGATCTCTATATTGCACGAGCTTGTCGTGGGAGGAGATGTTGGTGAAGTTCTTTGGATCATCGAGGTCAGACGCAGAGAATGCCTTCACTTTCTTGTAAGGGCCAGTGTGGGCCATGGCATACAGGTCGTACACCTCTGGCACCTTATCCGCCTTATTGTAGCGTGCCTGAAAGAGAGAAACAAAGTTAATTAGTAATTAAAGGGCTAAAGCTAGCATGATGAATGAATTGCATGAATCATGAAGCAAACCACATACCCAGTTCCGCCCGAACTGAAATAAGTTGGAGCTGCCTTGATGGTGTGGCACACCTTCCATTTGGGCACGTTTGTCCTTGGCATCGTTGTGGAGGGCTAGACATTCATTTGAGCACCACTCATTGACCAACACCTCCCAACAATCCATCCGATCCGCACACCATCTCGGAGGGGCCTAAGTTAGCAAATAGAAACTTGAGCGCTACGGCTATGAATTACTAAATGAAGGAAGTAAGTACAAGGCCTTAAGAATTACCTTCATGTACTGCTCCTTACTCAAGAACTTCTCGCGGCACGCCGGCTTGGTCTTCTTGATACCACGCGAGGCATAGTAGTCTCGAACAGCCTGCACACGAGCCTCGTGTCGTAAGTTCTGTAGTAGGCGCTTGCAGACGTTATCGATAACATTTGCCGCTTCCTCCTCGTATCCCTCCTCACACCTGTAGAATGTCTGCAATCAAATGAGACAATATTGATTAGTACAATTAATAACTAGCTAGTTGAAGATTTTTAATTATATAAAGGAGAAATTACCCAGAACTTTCTGATCACCATGTCTGCCCTCATCTTGCACAAGACACCATCGATAATCTCACCCGGCGGGGCCGAGGCAGCCAAGTAGTGCTCCCAACTCAATCCAAGCTCTGGAAGCCGACCCTCACTAGGCAACGTGACAAACCCCGGGAAGTTTTGCCGACAAAGAACTCCAAGGACGGAGTTGGGTCAGCGGACACTATGATGGTGGTCCCAACCCCTGCAGCATGACAAGGCCAACACATTAGTTATTTGAAGAAACATGAATGCAGAAGGTACAAAAATATTAAATGCACTTACCTCTCCCCATCAGGGAAAATCAACCACCTCTGCTCGCGGGTCACCGGCACGGACGGGAGCCATGTACAACCACGCTGGTAGACGGTGCCCCCCTCCTCCTCAATATCAGTCAGCTCCCGGCCATCATCAGCATGGCCACTCGGCTCCTCAGGCTGATCCGGCCAGGTACCCCATCCAGATGTGTGCTCCTCCGGGGTCTCGTGGGCCGAACTCTCATGGGCCGAAGGCCCGTCGACCCGAGGCTCATGGGCCGAAGACCCGTGGACCGGAGTCCGTGTAGCGTCCTCCTCGGACGAGTCCACCCTAGCAGTCACGTGCTCGGGTGAAACAACTGGGGGTGGCGGCGAGGAAGGCGCCGTAGCAGTCACCCTACCTCCTCTCCCGCGACCACGTGCTCCACCTCCTCTCTTCTTCTTACCTCGTCCCCTGCTGGGCACCGCGGTTGACGAAGAAGGGCCCGGCGGTGTCGCCATACTGTCCAGCAACGCTCGGCGGAGAGGTGTGTGTGGAATGGAAGACCTCACACCACGCGCCGACGAAGAAGGGGCCTTGGCGCGCTCCCGACCAGCGCCCACCATCTTTCAACACCTGCCATGACAAAGAATAAATGAAATTAGCTACAACATAAAAAAATACCGACATGAATAATAATATGTATATCACTTAAGTGTATCATCATCAAGCACAACATAAAAAAATTGAATACCTGACACTACTAATAATCTCGATTAGTATCATCAATAAATGCATAATCATCATCATCACTATAATCAATGATGGGCTCATAGGGTTTAGTGGCATCAACATGTGAAAGGCCACCTTGACGTAATCGGTCAAGCATTGACAGGTCATCCGCAACAGTAACCTCTTCTTGTTCCGGCTCTTCTTGTTCCTCCTCTGGGGTGATGTCGGATTCACTATTGCTGTCTACTTCAATGTTTTGGGGTGAAGTACAGCGGTTCTTGAAACGCTTTTTGGAAAGACGTGTCTCTTGGAAGAATTCTCCTTCACATGTGTCTGGGTTAATGTGAGGTTCATAATCCTCTTCCTTTGGGGGAGAAAGTCTAGCACGTGGCGGCACTTCATAAACGACATCCCAACCTTTCAGATTTGGATTAGTTTGGCAGGCCCATGGTAGATAGAATACTTGGGTCGCCTGTTGAGCCGTAATATAGACATCAGGAATATCTAAATGGGTGCTTTGGTTGATTTCAACTAGCCCTATATGTTCATGAGTCCTTCTAGTCTCCTTCGGCTGAAACCAATAACATTTGAAGACTACGACATTCGGTGGGTTTTCACCATAGAATAGAAGTTCATAAATTGCTTCAACTCTCCCATAATACTCGGTACCTCCTTCGCCGATAGCAGATACACAACAATTTGTAGACTTTTGGTCGGCCATAGATAGCTCTCTGCCATAGGTACGAAAGCGATACCCGTTGATGTCGTATTTGTCAAATGAACGGACCTTATAGTCAAAACCATTAGCGACTTGTCTCAATTCGGCGTCCATAGACTCTGAATTAGCCTACAAGTTTAATATGAAAGGATTGTTGCATTACGCACAAATTAGCGAATGAAATGAAATTGTCTAATAGAAATTACCGTTTGTTTGAACCAAGAGATGAAACCGGGATAGCCGCCTCCTTGCTTTGCGAGAAGCTCATACTCTTCGACGGAATCCTTTTGGATCACCGCTCCATACGAGAATATGGCGACGTATCGACTGTATGAAATATCTAGGAATAAGAGCAGTTCAAAGGAAATAGAAGTTGCGAAACAATGTACCGAGAACTTACTCGATGTACGACCGCACTTCTATCAGGTTGTTGAAGATATACAACGAAATGGTCCGCCATTCTTCGTTATCCAAAGATACTGGATTTGAAACATTGGCTGGTGCGAGATTCCCTTTGAATAGGCTGAGGTTGGATCCACCCTTTTTAGGGTCGTCAGCATTGTACCGAGGCTTTGGATTATGCAAATGACGATTTTTGGCTTCGTAGTGTGCTGTCACGAAGTTTGCCGCCTCCTCAGTGATGAATGCCTCAGCCATCGATGCTTCAATTCTACGTTTATTTTTACATTTTTCTCAAAGCGTCTTCTGCATCCTCTCAGTTGGGTAGCACCAATGATTTTGCACGGGCCCTGTCGGTGTCAAAACCGGCGGATCTCGGGTAGGGGGCCTCGAACTATGCATCTAAGGCGGATGGTAACAGGAGGCAGGGAACACGATGTTTTACCCAGGTTCGGGCCCTGTTGATGGAGGTAAAACCCTACGTCCTGCTTGATTTATTCTTGATGATATGAGTATTACAAGAGTTGATCTACCACGAGATCGAAGAGGCTAAACCCTAGAAGCTAGCCTATGGTATGATTGTATGTTGTCCTACGGACTAAAACCCTCTGGTTTATATAGACACCGGAGGGGGCTAGGGTTACACAAGGTTGGTTACAAAGGAGGAGATATACATATCCGTATGCCTAGCTTGCCTTCCACGCCAAGTAGAGTCCCATCCGGACACGAGACGAATTATTCAATCTTGTATCTTCATAGTCCAACAGTTCGGCCAAAGGATATAGTCCGGCTGTCCGGAGACCCCTAATCCCGGACTCCCTCAGTAGCCGCTGAACTAGGCTTCAATGACGACGAGTCCGGCGCGCAGTGTTGTCTTCGGCATTGCAAGGCGGGTTCCTCCTCCAAATACACCCTGGAAGAATTTGAATACAAGGATAGTGTCCGACCCTGCAAAATAAATTCCACATACCACCATAGAGAGAATAATATTTCCACAAATCTAATCTTTAACTAGCCCGGCACATAACGCGAGGCAGTTTCTTGACACGTCCTGTCAAAGCAGGGATCGTGTCCCCCTTATTACGGGATTCTCATCAATACGGGCGTGGGTAACCCAACCGCGCCATCGATTATGGCACTTGGGGAATAAGCAAGTTTTACTAGGCTAGTGGGGCGCATAGTTTCGGCCGCCCTTATAAAAGGATAAGGTTTAACCTTCTTCTACCCATGCCTTCTTCCTCCTTGCTCATCCATTCTTGCGCACTCGAGCTCCAACGCCCAAGTCCACATCCTTCTCCTTAACCTTCTCCAAACATGTCCGGAGCGGGAGGCAAGTGGATGGCTTCCTCCGTCATGGAGGGCCACATCAAAAAGCTGCGCGGCACCGGATACTTAGCCGCGAATATCGCGCATCGGCTGGCCGCTGCGGGGCAGCTCGTCCCTACCCCGGAACCTCATGAGAGGGTAGTTTTTCTTCACCACATCCTCCGCGGACTGGGGTTCCCCCCCCCCATCCATTCGTCTGTAGTCTTATGTTCTACTACGAGCTGGACTTTCATGATCTGGCCCCGAACTTCATCCTCAAAATTTCGGCGTTCATTGTCATCTGTGAGGCTTTCCTCCGCGTCCGTCCCCACTTCGGCATGTGGCTGAAGACCTTTAACATCAAGCCGAAGGTGGTGGGAGGCCAGCAAGCAGAATGCGGCGGAGCCATGGTGGGAAAGATGCCCAATGTCACATGGCTTGAGGGCTCCTTCATGGAGACCATAAAGGGGTGGCAATCGGCCTGGTTCTACATCACCGAGCCGCGCGACACCAAATGGGCGGCGACCCTCGAGTTTCTATTCGGAATCCCCACGCGGCTCACCTCCTGGAAAGAGAAGGGCCTGTCCTGGGGTGCATCGATGGAGCTGGACGGACTCCAGAAATGTATCCGGAATATGGCGAGCAAGAAGCTTAAGCTCGTCAACGTAGTCCAGGCCATGCTCTTCCGCCGGATCCTCCCGTGCCAACAACGAGATTTCAATTTATGGGAGTTCGACCCAGCCCGACACCAGACTCTCAGCGAGCTCTTCGACGACCGCGGGCTAAGCACGAAGCGCCCTGCAAATCCGGTAAGTTCTGTACAACTGGTAGGATTTTTACTTCCCATTGCTTAACCACGTGCAAGGTCTGAGCTCCCATGCCTTTGACAGGACTGGGTGGAGGCATCGGAGCAGATCAACTGTCCGGCCCCTCTGCCCGAAGGCACTGCGGATGCTCTCCTGACGGAGATGCTGACTCTGGCTCCTTACAAGGTGCCGAAGAAGACCAAGAAGGCCAAGGGAACCCGAAAGAGTTCCCGGCGCCAGGTGATATCGGACTCATCGTCCGATGAATCCTCGGCGCACTCCTCCCACGAAGACGAGGAGGAAAATGAAGACGCTCCCCCTCCAGTCGGGAGAGACAAGAAAAGGAAGGCCGCCCCAACTGGGGGGGGCGAAGGGTCCAAGAAGGGAAGGACTCTCCTTCCGTACAGTTCCACCACCGCCGCCGAAGGCGAAGACGAGTGGCTGCCCAAGGCCAAGCCCCTGGCGAAGTCGTAAGTATTCGGATACCAGAGTAAATCATAGCATTGCCGCACTGCTTCTCCTAACGCCGAATTGTGATTATGCAGACCGCCCCGAGCCCGTATCGACGTATCCTCGTCGGACGGCTCCCTGGACTCGTCGGATATGGATAGCGATCCACTTCCGACCACCACCTCCCCTTGCCCTACGGACAACGCCGAGGTGTTGTCTCAAGAGGCACCGGGTCAAGGGGAGACAGTCCCGGAGGTGCCTCAAGGTGACCTTCCGGACTCCGGGAGCAGAGGGAGCAAGGCCCCCGAGGGCTCCGAGTTCAGCCCTCAGCCGAACATCGCGCCGGAACCTCCAGTGGTTCCGGGCTTGGGCAGGCGGCCTTCTTCCAAGAGGGGCAAGACGCCTGTGCCGGTGACCTCTGTCCATCCAGAGGCACCGGACAATCTGCTGGGAGCGCTTCGCAGCGCTTCCATCGACGAGGAGCACCGCACTATTATGAGTGTGGTGGTCCAGAAGGTTCAGTCCGCCAAGAGCGGACTGACTGAAGCATGTGCCATCCTTCTAACAGGCTTTGAGGTAAGTTTTTGAAATATAGGAAAACTATTACCGCATAGACAGTAGCCCCTGATGCTCTGTTCGGTGTTCACAAAGAAAAGCCGAACAGAGGATCAAACAATATCGCAGGAGTCTAATATAAATATGTCTATATGCGTATGTAGGCTTCGCTGCTGGCCTCTGCCGCACTGACTGCGGAGGTCGCCGCACTGAAGCAGGACCTCAAAGGGTCCAAGGAAGAGCTCGGCCTTGCCAAGAGGCAGCTCGAGGAGAACAAAGGTAAGTAGTACCTAGTCTATGGATATATATATATATATAAAGAATGTGATTGCAAAATGACAGGATCATCGTAAATTTGCCAGGGGCCACGACCGAGGTGGCGACCCTGAAGCAAGCGCTATCTGAGGCTGAAGACAAAGCGGCCAAGGAGCGCACCGAGCGGGAAAGGCAGGAGGCTCGGGTGGGCGAGGTGCAGCAAGAGCTCCACGCTCTCGTGACAGAGCACGAGGCGTTGGAGCTTGACTTGAAGATGCGAGAGTCCGAGCTTGCCGCGGCCCTCGAGAGCGCAAAGAATGCCAAGGCCGAAGCCCAAAAGGCCCTCCAGGAGATTGATGCGATGAAGAAGATAGTGGCAGGTAATGCATTCTATATGCAAAGCAAGCATGTGAAAGTAAATTACTTGTTACTTGCCCGAATCCGGAGCTCTCCAGGAGCATTTGCATATTTACCCCGCAGCGTGTCGGATGCCGCAACATTTTACCAGGCTGAGGAGGGAAGCTCAATGGAGAAGTTGTTCTGGGCCCAATATACTGGGACCGAACACCCGGTGCCTATGAGCGACCAGCTAAAGCAGCTGGTCGAGCTACACAAGGCGGCCGAACAGGCCATGAAGGGCTTTATAGTCCGGATGTGGCCTGGCGACACCCTTCCCAACAGCTACTTCGGCCTGGTGAGGCGGCTTGTGGATGCCTGCCCACGGCTGGAAGTCGTCAAGCGGTTCGTCTGCATCGAAGGTGCACGCCGGGCTTTCGCCCGTGTGAAGATGCAATGGGCCAAGATGGACGCCGTGAAGCTGGTGAAGGAAGGGCCGCCGGAGGGCAAGGAGCATCGCCACCCTGAGATGTACTATGAGGGTGTACTTAAGGGTGCCCGTCTCGTAGTGGACGAGTGTACAAAAGATGTAATATTTGAGTAAACTTGCTCGTGCAATCCTGTGTTGATGAAAACTCGTTCATATGCGCTATGCAACGCTTGTTTGAATTTAAAATATTACCTTCTGTTCGGCTGTTTATCAAATCTGAGAGATGGCGAGTCGTCGGCTTCTGCCCCCATGCATGCCACGAGTGCTGGGGTGTTCGGGATAAACCTGAGCACTCTTGTTCCCATTTTTGGGTCCTTCGAGGGAGGTGCTCAGCACAACGAACAAGGCAATCGGACTATAATGCGTTATCACTCTCACTTAGCCATAGAATTCTATAATTTTAAATTTTGGCGAAGCCCCTAGTATTCGGAAGGCCGAATTTGGGGCGCGATACACGCCTTAAGCCGGACAGGGCCGACTCCTCGCTCTAAGCGGCATAAGTCTTTAGGGACTCGAAACCTCTCGAACAGCGACCAATCTCTCGCCTTATCATGACAGTCAGTTTTAGCTTTCTCTACTGAGGTGCTTAGCCCAGCAGAACCGGGGCACAATCGCAGTAGTTCTCCCAGTGCTACCTTAGCCGATATAGCGGAACGTAAGGTACCAAAACATGGGAGCCGGGCAAACCCAACTATTGACCCAAGACATGATTCGGAGCTGATACATATAATGCTATAAGTTCGGGGTGCCGCACTGTCAAAAGTGTTCAGACTTCTCACGCCGTATTATGGGGTATGCTTAAGCCCCTAGCGTATTGGCCGTACCAGAGTGTACGGGTGCTGGATATCATGAATGAACATATATATGAAAAAGAAGAATGCAATAATAGTCGTAATGTTATGCATTGTTTATTCAAAAAGGTGCGTTAAAGCAGAATGATACAGACAATGTGATAAGCAAAAAGTAGGGCTATTTGACATGTCCCCTCCAAGGGCAAGCTGAGGAATAGTATTAAGGCAAGTATTTCACTCGTTATCATAATCCACCTGGGAGTTCCGTGGTGTGACGCAGCTTTCGGCCTCCTTGGTTGTTGCATCATGTGTTCGGCAATCATGCTGCCGGACAGGATTTCCAGAGATTGAAATCCTGAAAGAAAAAAATAACAAAGCGGGAAGCCCCTAGTGCGGTTTAAGCCACGTCTTGGAGCGTGCCGTAATCGTGCCCCCTCCCTACCTGTGCCCATGGTATTTTTAATGTGTAATTATGTACGCGTGGCACGAATTTCGCCGTTTGGCTTGGGCCGGGGTGGGGGCTGCATTGCTATGCGAGCTCGGAACGTGCCATGCGGTCATGTTGCCGATTACTCTGGGCGCGCTTGAAGGTGCTCGGGTCCTTAAACGCCGAACTAGTGGATTGCCCTAAGAGGCTGCTTTGTGCTTCCGCTGCGAGGGTCGCGGTGTGCTCCTCCGTTCGGAGAGAGCGCTCTGTGTTTCCATTAACTATAATGACCCCCTGAGGTCCTGGCATCTTGAGCTTGAGGTATGCATAATGCGGTACCGCATTGAATCTCGCAAATGTGGTTCGCCCGAGCAGTGCATGATAACCACTGCGGAATGGGACTATATCGAAGATTAACTTTTCGCTTCGGAAGTTATCCGGGGATCCGAAGACCACTTCCAGTGTGACTGAGCCTGTGCAATGGGCCTCTACACCTGGTATGACGCCTTTAAAGGTCGTTTTTGTGGGTCTGATCCTTGAGGGGTCTATACCCATTTTGCACACTGTGTCCTGGTAAAGTAGGTTCAGGCTACTGCCGCCATCCATAAGGACTCGAGTGAGGTGAAATCCTTCAATGATTGGGTCTAGGACCAGTGCGGCGAATCCGCCATGACGGATACTAGTGGGGTGGTCCCTGCGATCCAAGGTGATCGGACAGGAGGACCATGGGTTGAACTTTGGGGTGACTGGCTCCAACGCATATACGTCCATGAGCGCACGCTTCCGCTCCCTCTTGGGGATGTGGGTTGCGTATATCATGTTCACTGTCCGCACTTGTGGGGGGAACCTCTTCTGTCCTCCGGTGTTCGGCTGTCGGGGCTCTTCCTCGTCATCTCTATGTGGCCCCTTATCTTTGTTTTTGACATTTAACTTGCTGGCATGCTTGAACACCCAATAATCCCTGTTGGTGTGGTTGGCTGGCTTGTCGGGGGTGCCGTGTATTTGGCACGAGCGATCGAGTATATGGTCCAAACTGGACGGGCCCAAAGTGCTTCTTTTGAATGGCTTTTTCCGCTGACCGGGTTTAGAGCCTTTGAATCCGGCATTAACTGTCGTATCCTTGGTATTGTCGCTGTTAATGCGGCCCTTATGCTTGTTGCGACGTGGCCTGCCGTTGCCGTCATTGGTATCCGAAGTACCATGTTTCTATGATATGTTATTGCTTCGAGCCAACCAGCTGTCCTCTCCCGCACAAAAGCGGGTCACGAGTGTCGTGAGGGCTGCCATAGATTTCGGCTTTTCCTGGCCAAGGTGCCGGGCGAGCCATTCGTCGCGGATGTTGTGCTTAAAAGCTGCTAGGGCCTCTGCATCCGGACAGTCGATGATTTGGTTTTTCTTTGCTAGGAACCGTGTCCAGAATTGCCTGGCCGATTCCTCGGGCTGCTGAATTATATGGCTCAGGTCATCGGCGTCTGGTGGTTGCACATAAGTGCCCTGAAAGTTGTCGAGGAATGCGGCTTCCAGATCTTCCCAACAGCCAATGGACTCTGCTGGCAAGCTGTTGAGCCAATGCCGAGCTGGTCCTTTAAGTTTGAGTGGGAGGTATTTGATTGCGTGTAGGTCATCACTGCGGGCCATGTGGATGTGCAGGAGGAAATCCTCGATCCATACTGCGGGATCTGTCGTGACGTCGTATGATTCTATGTTTACGGGTTTGAAACCCTCTGGGATTTGATGATCCATTACTTCATCTGTGAAGCATAAGGGGTGTGCGGCGCCTCTGTACTGGGCTATATCGCGACGCAGCTCCAATGAGTCTTGCCCGCTGTGTTCGGCCCGGTCGGATTTAATTTTACTGTATCCGGCATGACGATTATCGTCTTGCATAGTGGCGCGCCCTCGTGATCCGTAGATCGATCTTGCATGTTTTTCTTTGTCCTCCAATACGTCTCGCAGGTCTGGCGTATTTCCCCATGCCTTTTTATTTGAATGGCGTCGGGGTGCGGGCTGAACTTTTGGCTGGAATGCCTCTCTGTCGCGGCCACGAGGTGGCTGATCAGACGCATCATACGCTTCTTCCTCCGGTTGGGGTAGCAATCTACATTTTGGGTAACTCTTGGAGGGGCGTTCGAGTTTATATTCCTCGACCGCGAAGACTTCAGTCCATCTGTCAGCTAGCAGATCTTGATCAGCTTGAAGCTGTTGCTGCTTTTTCTTAAGGCTATTTGCCGTGGCTATAAGCCGGCACTTGAAGCGCTCTTGTTCGACGGGATCCTCTGGCACAACGAATTCGTCATCGTCGAGGCTTGCCTCGTCTTCGGAGGGAGGCATGTAATTATCATCCTCCGCCTCTCCATATGCCGCTCTCTCTGGAGGGCTGGCTTCTCCATCCTCCTGCCCTAAATCGTGTTGGAGGGGATTGTGGCCGTCCTCGACATTGTCCAGAGTGTTATTATCTCCTGTGCCGGTATCACCACTTTTGCTTTGGCGGGACTTAGAGCGGCGCCGCTGACGTCGACGCTTGGGTTGCTTCTTGGAGGGGTCATCCTCCGCTATCTCGTCGCCATTGCCTTCTTTGGGTGTGTCCACCATGTATATGTCGTAAGATGCGGTGGCTGTCCAGTGCCCTGTGGGCAGTGGTTCCTCTTCGTCTCCTGCATCGTCGTCCATACCGTCGATGTCTTCGGAGTCGAAGTCGAGCATGTCGGTTAAGTCGTCGACAGTGGCTACTAAGTGGGTGGTGGGTGGGCAAAGAATTTCTTCATCAGCCGCATCCCAATCCTGTTGGACATAGTTCGGCCAGGATCCTCCTGACAAGGAGAGAGATTTTAATGAGTTTAGTATGTCTCCAAAAGGCGAGTGCTGAAAAATATCCGCGGAGTTAAACTCCATGATCGGCGCCCAATCGGATTCGCTAGGAACGGGCGCAGGCGGTTCAGAGTCCGTGGCCGGAGAAGGATCCGGCAGTTTGACGACACGGCTCTCGTGCAGGGTAAGGTCGATGTTCGGCTTGATCGCCGCTGAGGATAAGGCCTCCGTGGCTGGGTCCATCCACCCGTCCATAGACAGCGCAACTGGCTCCGGATTGAGGGCCGGAGCGGCTGCCGGTGCGATCTCCTGAACACTGTCCGATGGTAGAGCTAAATCGTACTCATCGTGACCGTGTGACGCACAAGGCAGAGGCTCGAATCCGTCGAAGATCAAGTCTCCGCGGATATCGGTCATGTAGTTTAAGCTTCCAAACCTGACCTGGTGGCCAGGGGCATAACTTTCGATCTGCTCCAGATGGCCAAGCGAGTTGGCTCGCAGTGCGAAGCCGCCGAAGACAAAAATCTGTCCGGGGAGAAAAGTCTCACCCTGGACTACATCGCTATCGATGATCGTAGGAGCCATCAAGCCTAACGGCGACGACACAGAGGAACTCTCAATGAAAGCACCAATATCGGTGTCAAAACCGGCGGATCTCGGGTAGGGGGTCCCGAACTGTGCGTCTAAGGCGGATGGTAACAGGAGGCAGGGAACACGATGTTTTACCCAGGTTCGGGCCCTCTTGATGGAGGTAAAACCCTACGTCCTGCTTGATTTATTTTTGATGATATGAGTATTACAAGAGTTGATCTACCACGAGATCAAAGAGGCTAAACCCTAGAAGCTAGCCTATGGTATGATTGTATGTTGTCCTACAGACTAAAACCCTCTGGTTTATATAGACACCGGAGGGGGCTAGGGTTACACAAGGTCGGTTACAAAGGAGGAGATATACATATCCGTATGCCTAGCTTGCCTTCCACGCCAAGTAGATTCCCATCAGGACACGAGACGAAGTCTTCAATCTTGTATCTTCATAGTCCAACAGTCCGGCCAAAGGATATAGTCCGGCTGTCCGGAGACCCCTAATCCCGGACTCCCTCAAGCCCCCCCCCCCCAATTTTGCCTCGGTCAGGAGATGCAAAATCAAATGCTGCATTGGATTAAAGAAGCCCGGTGGAAAGATCCTCTCTAACTTGCAGATCAACTCCGGCGCCAACTCTTCCATTTCTTCTAGCACGCCACGCGATAGTTCTTTCGCACAAAGAACACGGAAGAAATAGCTGAGTTCTGCCAGTACTAGCCATTCATCCTCAGGGATGAAGCCACGCAACATCACCGGCACTACCCGCTCAATCCATATGTGCCAATCATGACTCTTGAGACCAAATATCTTCAATTTATCAAGACTCGCTCCCCTCTTTAGATTCGCTGCATACCCATCGGGGAACTGATGTCTACTACACAACCTTCTTCTTGTAGACGTTGTTGGGCCTCCAAGTGCAGAGGTTTGTAGGATAGTAGCAAATTTCCCTCAAGTGGATGACCTAAGGTTTATCAATCTGTAGGAGGCGTAGGATGAAGATGGTCTCTCTCAAGCAACCCTACAACCAAATAACAAAGAGTCTCTTGTGTTCCCAACACACCCAATACAATGGTAAATTGTATAGGTGCACTAGTTCGGCGAAGAGATGGTGATACAAGTGGTATATGGATGGTAGATAATAGTTTTTGTAATCTAAAATAATAAAAACAGCAAGGTAGCAAGTGATAAAAGTGAGCGTAAACGGTATTGCAATGATGGTAAACAAGGCCTAGGGTTCATACTTTCACTAGTGTAAGTCCTCTCAACAATACTAACATAATTGGATCATAAAACTATCCCTCAACATGCAACAAAGAGTCACTCCAAAGTCACTAATAGCGGAGAACGAACAAAGAGATTATGGTAGGGTACGAAACCACCTCAAAGTTATTCTTTCCAATCAATCTGTTGGGCTATTCCTATAAGTGTCACAAACAGCCCTAGAGTTTGTACTAGAATAACACCTTACGATACAAATCAACCAAAACCCTAATGTCACCTAGATACTCCAATGTCACCTCAAGTATCCGTGGGTATGATTATATGATATGCATCACACAATCTCAGATTCATCTATTCAACCAACACAAAGGACCTCAAAGAGTGCCCCAAAGATCTACCGAAGAATCACGACGAAAACGTGTGCCAACCCCTATGCATAGGTTCATGAACCCGCAAGTTGGTCACCTTAACATACATCAAGTGGCACGCGGTATCCCATTGTCACCACAGATATCCACGGTAAGACATACATCAAGTGTTCTCAAATCTTTAAAGACTCAATCCGATAAGATTACTTCAAAGGGGAAACTCAACTCATTACAAGAAATAAGAGGGGGGAAGAAACATCATAGGATCCAAATATAATAGCAAAGCTCGCGATACATCAAGATCGTATCAACTCAAGAACACGAGAGGGAGAGATCAAACACATAGCTACTGGTACATACCCTCAGCCCCGAGGGAGAACTACTCCCTCCTCGTCATGGAGAGCACCGGGATGATGAAGATGGCCACCGGTGAGGATTCCCCCCTTCGGCAGGGTGCCGAAACAGGATCCCGGTTGACTTTTGGTGGCTACAGAGGCTTTTGGCGGCGGAACTCCCGATCTATTGTGTGTTCTGGAAGTTTTAGGTCACGTAGGTATATATGGGTGCAGGAGGTACGTCAGGGGAGCCACGAGGGTCCCACGAGACAGGGGCGCGCCCTAGGGGGGGCTCCCCCACCCTCTTGGGCAGCTCCCGTATCTTCTGACGTGGGGTCCAAGTTCATCAGGTGTGTTTCCTTCCAAAAATAACTTCTCTAGTTGATTTCGTTCAATTTCGACTCCGTCTGATATTCCTTTTCTTCAAAACACTGAAATAGGCATAAAACAGCAAATCTGGGCTGGGCCTCCGGTTAATAGGTTAGTCCCAAAAGTAATATAAAAGTGGATAATAAAGCCCAATATTGCCCAAAACAGTAGATAATATAGCATGGAGCAATCAAAAATTATAGATACGTTGGGGACGTATCAAGCATCCCCAAGCTTAATTCCTGCTCGTCCTCGAGTAGGTAAATGATAAAAAGATAATTTTTGACGTGGAATGCTAGTTGGCATAATTTCAATGTAATTCTTCTTAATTGTGGCATGAATATTCAGATCCATAAGATTCAAGACAAAATTTCATATTGACATAGAAACAATAATACTTCAAGCACACTAACTAAGCAATTATGTCTTCTCAAAATAACATGGCCAAAGAAAGTTATCCCTACAAAATCATATAGTCTGGCTATGCTCCATCTTCACCACACAAAATATTTAAATCATGCACAACCCCGATGACAAGCCAAGCAATTGTTTCATACTTTTGATGTTCTCAAACCTTTTCAATCTTCACGCAATATATGAGCGTGAGCCATGGACATAGCACTATAGGTGGAATAGAGTGGTGGTTGTGGAGAAGACAAAAAGGGAGAAGATAGTCTCACATCGACTAGGCATATCAACGAGCTATGGAGATGCCCGTCAATAGATATCAATGTGAGTGAGTAGGGATTGCCATGCAACGGATGCACTAGAGCTATAAATGTATGAAAGCTCAACAAAAGAAACTAGTGGGTGTGCATCCAACTTGCTTGCTCATGAATACCTAGGGCATTTTGAGGAAGCCCATCATTGGAATATACAAGCCAAGTTCTATAATGAAAGATTCCCACTAGTATATGGAAGTGACAACATAGGAGACTCTCTATCATGAAGATCATTGTGCTACTTTGAAGCACAAGTGTGGTAAAAGGATAGTAGCATTGTCCCTTTTATTTTTATTTTTTTATTTTTTTTATTTGGCCTTTCTTTTTTATTTGGCCTTTCTTTTTTTTATTTGGCCTCTCTTTTTTTAGGACAATGCTCTATTGAATGATGATCATCACACTTCTATTTATTTACAACTCGATGATACAACTCGATACTAGAACAAAGATGACTCTATATGAATGCCTCCGGCGGTGTACCGGGATATGCAATGAATCAAGAGTGACAAGTATGAAAGAATTATGAACGGTGGCTTTGCCACAAATACAATGTCAACTACATGATCATGCAAAGCAATATGACAATGATGAACGCGTCATGATGAACTAGATGGTGGAAAGTTGCATGGCAATATATCTTGGAATGGCTATGGAGATGCCATAATAGGTAGGTATGGTGGCTGTTTTGAGGAAGGTATATGGTGGGTTTATGGTACCGGCGAAAGTTGCGCGGTACTAGAGAGGCTAGCAATGGTGGATGGGTGAGAGTGCGTATAATCCATGGACTCAACATTAGTCATAAAGAACTCACATAATTATTGCAAAAATCTATTAGTTATCGAAACAAAGTACTACGCGCATGCTCCTAGGGGGATAGATTGGTAGGAAAAGACCATCGCTCGTCCCCGACCGCCACTCATAAGGAAGACAATCAATAAATAAATCATGCTCCGACTTCATCACATAACGGTTCACCATACGTGCATGCTACGGGAATCACAAACTTCAACACAAGTATCTCTCAAATTCACAACTACTCAACTAGCATGACTCTAATATCACCATCTCCATATCTTAAAACAATTATCAAGTATCAAACTTCTCATAGTATTCAACACACTCATAAGAGAATTTTATTATTCTTGAATACCTAGCATATTAGGATTTTAAGCAAATTACCATGCTATTTAAGACTCTCAAAATAATATAAGTGAAGCATGAGAGTTCATATATTTCTTCAAAATAAAACTACCACCATGCTCTAAAAGGTATAAGTGAAGCACTAGAGCAACAACAAACTACTCTGAAAGATATAAGTGAAGATCAATGAGTAGTTTGATAATTATGCAACTATGTGAAGACTCTCTAACATTTAATAATTTCAGATCTTGGTATTTTATTCAAACAGCAAGCAAAGCAAAATAAAATGACATTCTAATAATATCAAACATCATGTGAAGAAGCAAAAACTTAGGATCAACTGAAACTAACCGATAGTTGTTGAAGAAGAAACGTGGGATGCCAATCGGGGCATCCCCAAGCTTAGATGCTTGAGACTTCTTGAAATATTATCTTGGGATGCCTTGGGCATCCCCAAGCTTGAGCTTTTGTGTCTCCTTAATTCCTCTCATATCACGGTCTCCCTAAATCTCAAAAGCTTCATCCACACAAAACTCAACAAGGACTCGTGAGATAAGTTAGTATAAACCATTGCAAAAACCCTATCATACTCTACTGTAGCAAATCACTAAAATTATTATTCAACATTGCATACTAAATGCCTATGCATATTTAATAGTCCTATCCTCAAATAGAATTATTAAAGAAGCAAACATATGCAAACAATGCAAACATAACAGCAATCTGCCTAAACAGGATAGTCTGTAAAGAATGCTGCAACATCCATACTTCCCTAGATCCAAAAATATGAAATAAAATTCCCACTATAGTAAATTTATCATAGCTTAATATGAAAAAGGTTTCAAAATTTTATCACATTCTTACTTTTCTAGGGAATTATTGCAACAGCGGTAAACTTTCTATTTTCAAACAGCAACATGTGAACTTCTAAAATAGGCATACTAAAGGCTATCAATGCCACTTTTATTGAAATAAAAGATGCAAAACATTGTTCTAAATAACATCAAGCAAATCCTAACAAAATAAATTGACGCTCCAAGCAAAACACATATCATGTGGCGAATAAAAATATAGCTCCAAGTAAAGTTACCGATGAACGAAGACGAAAGAGGGGATGCCTTCCGGGGCATCCCCAAGCTTAGGCTCTTGGTTGTCCTTGAATATTACCTTAGGGTGCCTTGGGCATACCCAATATTAGGCTCTTTCCACTCCTTATTCCATAGTCCATCGAATCTTTACCCAAAACTTGAAAACTTCACAACACAAAACTTAACAGAAAACTCGTAAGCTCCGTTAGTATAAGAAAATAAATCACCACTTCAAGGTACTGTAATGAACTCATTATTTATTTATATTGGTGTTAAACCTACTGTATTCCAAATTCTCTATGGTTTATAAACTATTTTACTAGCCATAGATTCATCAAAATAAGTAAACAACACATGAAAAGCAGAATCTGTCAAAAACAGAACAGTCTGTAGTAATTTGGATCAAATGTATACTTCTGGAACTCATAAAATTCTCAAATAAATTTCTGGACCTTAGGAATTTATTTATTAATCATCTTCAAAAATAATTAACTAAATAGCACTCTCAAATAAAAAATGGCAGCAATTCTCGTGAGCACTAAAGTTTCTGTTTTTTACAGCAAGATCAAAATGACTTTCCCCAAGTCTTCCCAAAGGTTCTACTTGGCACAAACACTAATTAAAAGCATAAAAACACATCTAAACAGAGGCTAGATGAATTATTTATTACTAAACAGGAACAAAAATCAAGGAACTAAAATAAAATTGGGTTGCCTCCCAACAAGCGCAATCATTTAACGCCCCTAGCTAGGCATGATGATTTCAATGATGCTCACATAAAGGATAAGAATTGTAACATAAAGAGAGCATCATGAAGAATATGACTAGCACATTTAAGTCTAACATAATTCCTATGCATAGGGATTTTGTGAGCAAACAACTTATGGGAGCAATAATCAACTAGCATAGGAAGGCAAAACAAGCATAACTTCAAAACTTTAAGCACATAGAGAGGAAACTTAATATTATTGCAATTCCTACAAGCATATATTCCTCCCTCATAATAATTTTCAGTAGCATCATGAATGAATTCAACAATATAACCATCACATAAAGCATTCTTTTCATGATCTACAAGCATAGAAATTTTATTACTCTCCACATAAGCAAATTTCTTCTCATTCGGAATAGTGGGAGTATCATAAGAGACTCGAATACTATAAAGTGTTTCCATATTAAAAGAGTAATGTTTAGAAAAAGGGTAATCATAATCATGACAAGTTTTATAAATATAATCATCACTACCTTTTATAGCATAAGTTTCATCACAATAATCATCATAAGTAGCAACTTTGTTCTCATCATAATCACTTTGCATATCAAAACATGGAAGGCTAAAAATATCATCATTATTAAACATAGAATCCCCAAGCTTGGGACAAACATTAATTGCAGCAAATATATTCTCAAATATGTCATCCTCATCAAACATAGCTTCCCCAAGCTTGGGCCTTTTCGTATCATAAGCATAATCACTCTCATCATTAATAGTATGGTTAGCACCGATAGTATAGCAAATATTATATTCTTCCAAGCAAGTGCCAAAAAGATTTTCAAGATCATAAGAAGTATCATTATCTTCCACAATTATATTTTCATGAGGCACAATAGTAATAGGAGCAGCATTATTTGGGAGAGATATCTTTTTACCTCTCTTCCTTTTTCTTTTCTTCTTATTCACCACATCATGTGTGGGTTCAATCCTCTTTTTGGAGCTCCTTATTAATGAGATTGGTTGGATAGAAAGCTCCTCCTCGTTACCTGATTCATCATAAGAAATAATAGGAGGATATTGGGAAGTCTCTTCCCTTTCATTAGTATTCTCTTCATCCTCTATTTGTTTTCTTTTCTTTATGTAATTGGCAATATAAGGATTTTCAATGCAATTCACCGCACAATACATATAAATCTTCTCTAGATCAAAACCAAGAAGTTTATCGAGATTAAATTTTGGAATACCCTCAGTTATACGTTTCATTTCTTCATAACCCAAGAGCAAACTAAGTTCATTATGATGTGCAAGGGAAATCAAGTCATCACAATGTTTGGACATGATACGGTCATGGAACAATTTGCATTTGATATTTAAATGACCATGTTCATTGCAAAGTTCGCAAGTATGGGTAAGATATCTTAAATTTTCAGCACATTCATCTAGCTCTTCTTGCAACAATTTAGTTTCTAAGTACTTATGCCTCTTGCAATCTTTATCTTCCCTATTTGGTGTGTACTTGCAAACCCAGTCTACTCCACAAAAATTGACATGTTTATAGGAGGCATTTTCATCATAACTAGTGCAATCATCATTAGCATCATGGATATTCAAAGAATTCATACTAACAACATTGCAATCATGCTCATCATTCAAATATTTAGTGCCAAACATTTTAGAGATCTCTTCTTCTAGCACTTGAGCACAATTATCCTTTCCATCATACTCACGAAAGATATTAAAAAGGTGAAGCGTATGAGACAAACTCAATTCCATTTTTTTTATAGTTTTCTTTTATGAACTAAACTAGTGATAAAACAAGAAACTAAAAGACTCGATTGCAAGATCTAAAGATATACCTTCAAGCACTCACCTCCCCGGCAACGGCGCCAGAAAAGAGCTTGATGTCTACTACACAACCTTCTTCTTGTAGACGTTGTTGGGCCTCCAAGTGCAGATGTTTGTAGGACAGTAGCAAATTTCCCTCAAGTGGATGACCTAAGGTTTATCAATCTGTAGGAGGCGTAGGATGAAGATGGTCTCTCTCAAGCAACCCTACAACCAAATAAAAAAGAGTCTCTTGTGTCCCCAACACACCCAATACAATGGTAAATTGTATAGGTGCACTAGTTCGGTGAAGAGATGGTGATACAAGTGGTATATGGACAGTAGATAATAGTTTTTGTATCTGAAATAATAAAAACAGCAAGGTAGCAAGTGATAAAAGTGAGCGTAAACGGTATTGCAATGATGGTAAACAAGGCCTAGGGTTCATACTTTCACTAGTGTAAGTCCTCTCAACAATACTAACATAATTGGATCATAAAACTATCCCTCAACATGCAACAAAGAGTCACTCCAAAGTCACTAATAGCGGAGAACGAACAAAGAGATTATGGTAGGGTACGAAACCACCTCAAAGTTATTCTTTCCAATCAATCTGTTGGGCTATTCCTATAAGTGTCACAAACAGCCCTAGAGTTCGTACTAGAATAACACCTTAAGATACAAATCAACCAAAACCCTAATGTCACCTAGATACTCCAATGTCACCTCAAGTATCCATGGGTATGATTATACGATATGCATCACACAATCTCATATTCATCTATTCAACCAACACAAAGGACCTCAAAGAGTGCCCCAAAGATCTATCGGAGAATCACGACAAAAACATGTGCCAACCCCTATGCATAGGTTCATGAACTCGCAAGTTGGTCACCTTAACATACATCAAGTGGCACGCGGTATCCCATTGTCACCACAGATATCCACGGCAAGACATACATCAAGTGTTCTCAAATCTTTAAAGACTCAATCCGATATGATTACTTCAAAGGGGAAACTCAATTCGTTACAAGAAAGAAGAGGGGGGAAGAAACATCATAGGATCCAAATATAATAGCAAAGCTCGCGATACATCAAGATCGTATCATCTCAAGAACACGAGAGAGAGAGAGAGAGATCAAACACATAGCTACTGGTACATACCCTCAGCCCCGAGGGAGAACTACTCCCTCCTCGTCATGGAGAGCACCGGGATGATGAAGATGGCCACCGGTGAGGGTTCCCCCCTCCGGTAGGGTGCTGGAACAGGGTCCCGATTGACTTTTGGTGGCTACGGAGGCTTTTGGCGGCGGAACTCCCGATCTATTGTGTGTTCTGGAAGTTTTAGGTCACGTAGGTATATATGGGTGCAGGAGGTACGTCAGGGGAGCCACGAGGGTCCCACGAGACAGGGGCGCGCCCTAGGGGGGGCGCCCCCACCCTCGTGGGCAGCTCCCGTATCTTCTGACGTGGGGTCCAAGTTCATCAGGTGTGTTTCCTTCCAAAAATAATTTCTCCAGTTGATTTCGTTCCGTTTCGACTCCGTCTGATATTCCTTTTCTTCGAAACACTGAAATAGGCATAAAACAGCAAATCTAGGTTGGGCCTCCGGTTAATAGGTTAGTCCCAAAAAGTAATATAAAAGTGGATAATAAAGCCCAATATTGCCCAAAACAGTAGATACTATAGCATGGAGCAATCAAAAATTATAGATACGTTGGAGACGTATCAGGAACATCAACTACATTTTCACCCACAAGATAATTTCCCTCATAGCTGGCCTTCCAAGATTGAACCATGCCTTTGGCTTCGTCTAGTTCTGCTTTCCTTTCGGTTCTTTCATGTTTTGTAACGGCCTATCACATAGCGCCTCCAGATCGACTCTAGCCTTAGTATTATCTAGGCCCCTAGTATTATCCTTTGACTTCCCATCTATGCCGAACAATGTACCAAAAAGTGCCTCGGCGATATTCTTCTCAGTGTGCATCACGTCGATGTTGTGTGGGCAAAGGAGGTCTTTGAAGTAAGGCAGATCCCATAAGCATGTTTTGTGAGTCCAGGCGTGCTTAGAATTATACCCCTTGAAGTACCCTGGACGCTCTGGATCTGGCTCGAGAGCGTTTAACTGATCCAGGGTCTGTTGGCCTGTCAACGCGGGTGGTGCAGAGTTTTTGACAACTCTACCTCTGATGAAGTTCTTCTTGTCTTTCCTGAACTTATGGCGAGGATCCAGGAACTGTCTATGCATGTCGAAGCAAGAAAACTTGTGACCGGCCTGAAGCCAACGAAACTCAAGAGCTCCCTTGCATGTGGGGCACGAGAACCTTCCATGCACACACCAGCCAACGAATAGCGCATACGCCGGCAAGTCATGTGTCGAGTACATGTACCAGACACGCATTATGAAGTTCCGTTTGCTATAGGCGTCGTATGTCTTGAACCCATTATCCCAGGCTTCTTGCAATTCGTCCTTAAGCAGCTGCATGTACACATTCATATTTTTCCCCAGATAGTTGGGCCCTGGAATTATCAACGTCAGGAAAATGTTCTTTCTTTGCATAATCTGTCCGGGGGGAGATTGAGTGGAAAGACAAATACGGGCCAACAACTGTATTGGGCTGCCGTCATACCAAACACATTGAACCCATCCGTGCTGATGCCGACTCAAGGATGCCTCGGATTTGCCTCTTTGTCAGCATGTAATTCATCAAACTTTTTCCACGCAACACCATCCATGTGTACCATCATTAGATTCCCATCTGCATCTAGTTCGGTTCTTTTGCCTGTTTTGTGCCATGTCATCTGTCTGACCGTCTCTTCGACCATGAAAAGACGTTGAAGTCTTGGTACGATTAGCATATACCAAAGAACATTAACGAGGATTTTGGTCTGTGTCTTCTCACCCATACCGTTGTCTACCACAATATACCTGGAAGACTTGCAAATGGGACAATAGTTCAAGTCCGCATAGTCAAGCCTAAATAAGGCACATCCTTTCTCACAAGCATGTATCTTCTCATAGGGCATCTTCAGTGCACGGAGGATTTTGTCCGACTGGTACAGGTTTGCAGGCATTACATGGCCTTTGGGTAGAAAGCGTTCAAATACTATCATAATTGCGTCGTAGCATTCTCTGCCCAAGTTGAACTGAGCCTTCAGAGCCATTACTTGTGAGATGGCATCCAACTGACAAAGCTCAATGTGCTCGTGGAGCGGGCGTTTTGAAGACTCCAACATTTCATTGAAGGCCTTTGCAGATTCCTCCATCTCCTTGTCCAAATCCCGAGCATCATCATAGTCTTGCACCATGTTTTCCATCCCGGTACCATGCTCGTCGGTGCGACGACGATCCACCTCGGCTCGGTCACGTTGGGTAGACTCACCATGAAATGTCCACACCGTATAATCGGGCGTAAAACCACTCTTCTGCAGGTGTTTACCCATTTCAGCCTCTATCCTCTTTTCCCAATTGCCGCACCGGAAACAGGGGCATCAGGTTTTCCTATGGCCATTTGCAAATGCAGCTTGCACAAACCCCTTGGTTTTTGTGAACCATTCAGCGCTCCATTTGTTCTGACCAGTGTGACCGGTATACATCCACGCACAATCACTCATCTTGACTTTCAGAGCTACTGGACACACAACAATTATATATATAATTCACCATGTATATATTAATCAGTTGATCTACTTTGTCAATTTTATTACGTCCATGCAACCTACACTCTAATAGGTAATGATAGGTCCTAATCCCACCCGAGTATGTGTAGATTGGGTTCATTTTCCCATGCTATGCTCCTGATCCGACGCAAAATTTCAGCAGCACCTCCCCGCTGTTCTCCTGATACACGTCTCTGCAATAAACAGAGAGGATGTGTACCCGGAGAACAACAGGGGAGGCACTGACGAAATTTATGCGTCGGATCCGGAGCAAAGCATATGGGAAAACGAACCCAATCTACACATACTCGGGCTGTCCATGGATAGCGTTGGACAATTCGAAAGAATCAAGGTTATAAATATGCAAATGCATGCATATTTATAACTATGACACTTTCGAACGGGAGACACATATTGGTTACGCATACTGATGATTCAAGACACATATATAGCTAGCTATCAAGTTTCATTGGCACGAACACCGGAACAGAGCAAATAATTAATGGGGGAGGAGGACATTTCATTTGTGCTCACCCACGAACGAAGGGGCAGAGCTCGTCAAACGCATAGCGAGGTCGTCGAACACCAAACCTCGCAGCGATGAAACAACTGCACATTTAAATCTACCCGATCAACACAATTATATATGATGTTTTTCATAACAAAATCGAAAATATATGACCTAACTAATAATTCACAAATATATATGACCCCGTCGGCCTCTGGAAGGCCAAAGAACACCTTTTTGGGAGGTGTCGGGGGTCGGGGTGTCGTGTCGGTGTCGGGGTGCCGTGTCAGGGTCGGGGTGCTGTTTCGGGGTCGGGGGGTCGGGGTGTCGTGTCGGGGTCGGGGTGTCGGGGTCAGGGGGTCAGATGTCGGGGTGTGGTGTCGGGGTGTGGGTGTCGGGGTGTGGTGTCAGGGTCGGGGGGTCAGGGGGTCGGGTGTCGGGGTGTCGTGTCAGGGTCGGGGTGTGGTGTCGGGGTGTCGGGGTCGGGGTGTCGGGGTCAGGGGATCGGGGTGTCGGGGTGTGGTGTCGGGGTCAGGGGGTCGGGGTGTTTCCTTCTATCCTTCTTCTTCTTTCTTTCTCTTCTTCTTCTTCTTTCCTTTCTTCTTCTTCTTCTTCTTTCATCTTTTTTCTACTTTTTTACTTCTTTTTTCTTCTTTTCTTCTTCTTCTTCTACTTCTTTTCTTCTTTTCTTCTTTTCTTCTTCTTATACTTCTTCTACTTCTTTTCTTCTTCTTCTTCCTTTTTCATCTTTTTCTACTTCTTTTCTTTTCTTCCTTTCTTCTTCTTCTACTTCTTTTCTTATTTTTCTTTTTTCATATTTTTTCTACTTCTTTTCTTCTTCTTCTACTTCTTCTACTACTTCTACTTCTTCTACTAATTCTACTTCTTCTAATTCTTTTTCTAACACTAACACTAACACATTCTAGCACTAACAATTAAACAACAAAAAATGAAAAAACAGAAGAAAAAAAAGAAGTAGCCCCTCACCGGAGCAATGGGGCGGTCGGCGGGGGCGGTGGCGGGGGGGGGCACCGGGCTGCGGGGGCGATGGCGGGGCGACAGGCCAAGCGGGTGCGGGGGCGGCGGCGGCGGCGGCGCCGGGCGGGGGGAGGGGAGGCGGCAGTGGGTGGGGATCTGGTGGGCGTCGGGGAGGAGAGAGGGAGAGCAGAGAGAGTAACGGGCGGGGGTGGGGGCCATTAGTTAGACTGCTCTTTGCCGTCCGCCGCTCTTCGTCGTCCGCCTTTATCTCTCCTTGCTGTCTGCTAGCGGACGGCAAAGAGGTGGGGCGTTAAGTTTTTTCTAAACGGGCTGGGGGTGGGGGCCACCTCTCTCTTTGTCGTCAGCCAGCTGACGGCAAAGAATCTTTGCCATCTGCTGGCTTACAGCAAAGAGCTGGCAGATGGCAAAGGCCTGTTTTGCCGTCCGCCGTTTCATTGTCGTCTTCTTTTCGGTAGCTGATGGCAAAGAGCTTCTTTGCCCTCTGCTAGCAGACGGCAAAGAGCCGGCAGATGGCAAAGTAGCTGATTCCAGTAGTGTCTGGCCCCGCGGTACTACCGCTGGCACCAAACATATGCCACTACCACGAAAACAAGTATACTCCAAGGAAAACCAGAACTGCCATAACTTTTGCAAATGAGCTCTGAATCGAGCAAGCTCAAGCTTGTTGAAAACAAGATGACGAGAAGCATCAAAACATCGATTGGATATAGTAAGAAGAGGCAGGAGAGGTATGCCTAACAAATAGAGGAGTGAAACCTCCAACAGAGAAGAACTGACATAACCTCCAACGTTGAAAACATCATAGAAGATGCGAGTGAACTCCGTTTTCGAAGAACTCGAGCTTGTCATCAAGATGACCATAAGCTCCAAATCTCACAAAGAGAAGAACCAAACAAGAACCAATAAAGATGATGCAAATATGCAATGGTTTGAGCTCTCTACGAAAGATATGATCAGGCTACTCATTGAGAGCCCCCCTTGATAGTACGACACTTGATCCTATAACCCGGTCTCCCAACTACCACCATGAGACTGGTAAAATAGAAAACCTATCAATGGAAAACCTTTGCCTTGCACATGGTCCACTTGAGCTAGATGATGATGATCTTGACTCCCTCAAGTTTGTCCACCTTTCTTGATTGCGTTGGCTCGATGAAGACTAGTAGATTTCTCCCCCATACTCCACTATGGGTGAGCCACTCTTCGGCACATCTTCACAAGTCCATTTTCACTAGAATGGACGGCAAGCTTCAAGCACTTGATCTCTTCGTGATGCATCACTTGAGCTTGCACACGACAACCTAACCCCACAAAAAACTCTCATGAAGACCATGGGTTAGTACACAAAGCGTAATTGACAATGCTTACCATACCATGGGATCACTTGATCCCTCTCGGTA
Source organism: Triticum urartu (assembly GCF_056163025.1). Lineage (NCBI taxonomy): Eukaryota > Viridiplantae > Streptophyta > Magnoliopsida > Poales > Poaceae > Triticum > Triticum urartu. The sequence continues at coordinate 28,163,342 of NC_141876.1, forward strand.
CATCTTCTATGCTTTGTGAGTTGATCAACTTGATTCACTCTTGACTTAGTCTTGATCAACCTTGAACCTTTCCAACTCTCTTTATTTGGATGATGCCTTGAAGGTAAGCATGAATGATCACACAATCTTCTTCTTCAAGACATGCTTGCAATAAGCTCAACACTCACATGACCAATCTTTGGATAATTCCTTAAAAGCACCATGGTCAACTCATAAACTCCTTGAAACCAACAAATGGACTTCAAGAAAAACCTATGGACAAATCCTTCAAATATAACTCGAGGCAATCATTAGTCCATAGAGATTGTCATCAATTACCAAAACCAAACATGGGGGCACCGCATGTTCTTTCAGTTACCCTTCATGGGTTGAAGTCTCCATCAACGTGGATGTATGATAGCACCACCTATCGGAACCACGCCAAAAATCTCCATGTCTACATTGCGTTTGCTCCCTCCAAACTCCTCCCTTTACCTTCATATGCAAATGTTTTACATTCCGATGCTATACTCTTAGACTTGCATGTGTAGGTTGATTGCTTGACTTGTGCTAAGTTGCTAAAATCTGCCAAAACTTAAAATTGGGAAAAGGCTAGATTTTTCTTTGGTCAAGTAGTCTAATCACCCCCCCCTCTAGACATACTTTCGATTCTACACATCTGGTCCTTACCGAAAATCCGGCACCGCCTATCTAGAAGTAGAACAACCATAAATTACTGGACTTCTGGTACCCAACAATCGTCATACTGGGACCCAACAATCCACATTTATTGCAGAACGTTGGCAACTTCTCATACTTGGTATCAATCCTTCTTTCTAGCCCTAGTTATTGAAACAAGACATTCCAATTTCTTGTTGACATCCATGTTCACTCTAACCCCTACAGGTGCGTCGACATACCCAACTGGGAGTTTAATTTGGACTTCAAGGATCTTTCCCATCTTCCTTCACATACTTTGGTCACCACATCATTCAAGCAACCGCCTGGCACTATGGGAATTCTCACCCGCACAACTACCTTATCCAACACTACTGATCTAGTGTTTGTGAAGCCATCGCTCCATCAGAATAACTGTTTGGTTTATGAATAGCCAGAGGCCATTGAGCACCATTGTGTTCCAATCTCACAGACATCCGAAACTGCACCGTAAACAAAATTGACAACATTCAACTACCAATGTACCTCCTTCGCAGGATTCCACGTCGACCCTTGCTAGTGTAAACCTTTACAATTGCTAGCCACTTCGCACGCACATCTGGTAGATCAGGTTATTCTCTCAAATGAAATCATCCCCACCGTCTTCATTTATATCGAGTCGGTTGAGCAGATCCTCAACATCTTCATCGTCCCTTCTCCATTCTAGCGCTACTCCCTTATGGCCCCATCTGTCCCACGTAGATCAAAACCCTCCTAGAATTCCCAAGAGTCCTCACCAAACCAAGGCTGGGCAGGAGTGCAGCCCCCCCTTGGTCAACACGAGTCATCGGAAGAAAGACGGGGTTGGAGGGGAGATCAATCGGAAGAGAAAGACTCTCGATGGTGGCGCCGTCAGAGGACCTCTACACCCTAGCTACGAGCACTAGGGGAAAGACCATGTATGAACTCCGCATCGTTCCGGCTCAACTAACGTCTCCTTTGCATTATTTTAAAAAAATTGCCACTAGTTGTCAATGATAAGTCGGGTCCCACTTTCTCATTACCCCACACAAATTTTCAGTTACCCAATTTTTATAGATTTAACCAGGCTTGCATGTGTGAGGGCAAACTGGTAAACTACTCTCACGGGCTCCCCTACCCCTCAACTCAAATTTCAAACGCAGTCGTCACCGACGCCCCTGCCCCAAACCTATCACTTCCGATAGTGCCCCATTTAATCCCCAAAACCAGCCCCCGCCGCGGCCACGATGGGAAGGCTAGGCGAGAAGTCTCATCATCACCATCTCTATCGCACAAAGTAATGGGAAATGGATTCAAGAACTCATTGGTAGATTCATTGCCATTTCACACAAGTGGTACACCATTCCGGTTCAACCAACGTCTCCTTTGCATTCTTTTCAAAATTTTGCCATTTCACACAGCCGGGTGCCATACTGCCACTTTCTCTTGACCCCACTCAAATTTTACATTACCAAGAATATTCAGATTTACTAGACTTGCAGCGAGCGCGCGTGAGGGCAAACCGGTAAAACTACCCTCCCGCCCCCCCCCCCCCCCCCCCCCCCCCCCCCAACCCCTCAAATTTCAAACGCAGCCGTCGCCAGCGCCCCCTGTCCCAAACCTACCACGCCCAGCAGCGCCGCAGCCAATCCCCGAAACCCGCCGCCGCCGTCGCCGTCGCCGTCGCCTCCTCCGCTGCCGCCGCCATGGGAAGGCTGGGCGACAAGTCCGACTATGAGAGCATCCGCGAGGCCCGCATCTCCGAGAACATGGTACGCGCAAGCATCCATCCATCGATTCCCCCTCAATCTCGAAATTTCCTCCAGATTCACCATTTCTCGCGGCCCTGACCGCCACCGGTGTTTGGGATCCGGTGACCCGTGCAGGCCCGGATGGAGATGCTCGGCCTGCGCCGCTGCGCCGGGGAGCTGAGCGCCATCTCCTCCGCCCCCTCCCCCCGCGCCGGGAGCGTCACCCCGAGGAAGACCCCGAAGCCGCCGCGGGTCCTCACCCCGCTCCGCCGCTCGGGCCGCCTGATTGCCGCCGCGACGCCGCCCGGCTCCGGCTCTCGCCGCTCCGCCCGGCTCAACGGGGACTCCGTGCAGCACAAGGCGCTGCCCTACAGAGGTTGGCCCCTTCTCCCGCCTCCGCATCCGCACGCCCTGCTTTTCCGTGGCCCTGCTCTGCGGGCTGGCACCGGAACTGAGTTTCTCTTGTCGTCCCGCAGGAGCGGACGCCGAGGAAGAGGAACAGGAGGAGAAGTCTCCTATGTACATCGACAAGGAGAGGCTGCGGGTGCTGCAGGAGACGCGGTGCGACAGCAAGGCGAGGGGGTCCGTGTACGACCCCGTTCTTGGGATCTGCTGCCATTTCTGCAGGTAGCTTCGCATCCTATAAATCCTGATTGTGTTCTGGGATTAGTTCACTCAGTATAGTTGCCGCCGTGTGGTCATAGGCAGAAGAAACTCTGCGGCGAGGAGGGCTGCAAGCGCTGTGGGGAAGGAGACTTTGAGCAGCAATGCATAGGTACTCCCTCCGTTTCTTTTTACTTTGCATATAAAATTTGGTCAAAGTCAAACTAAACAAAGTTTGGCCAAATTTGTATCAAAAATATCAACATCTACAAAACCGAAGTTATATGGTATATGAAAGTTAATTTCGTGATGCATCTAATAATATTGATTTCATATTGTGAATATCGGTATTTTTTTCTATAAAGTTAGTCGAACATTGCAAAGTTTGACTTTGACCAAATATTTTATGCAAACTAGAAAGAAACGGCGGGAGTACAAGAGAAGCTACAAATCCTTTTTTTTTCTTGTTCATTTGTATGGAGCAGCAGCTAGTTCTTCAGTGTAGCAAATTCACGTTCATTTGATCGATCTTTGTTCTCTGACGGCAGGGAAGACGGAGTGCTCCTCTTGCCATTCCTCCTACGGGATCCTCTGCCGTGCTTGCCTTAAAGTTAGGTATGGTGAAGGTAAGTTCAATGGCATCTATACTATTCTTGGTGGATAATATTTGTAAGACTACTGAATTTGAGACGTGGTGGCAGAGATGGAAGAGGTGAGGAAGAACAAGAAGTGGATGTGCCCTCACTGCGTTGAGGAGAAGGGTACCAAGAAATACTGGATATGCAACAGGTGAGTGAACTTGCAAGCTTGATCTTTGATTCTAGCACTCACAAATTGAAATGGGTAAATGGCACTTCCAAGATGTGGATATCCTGTGTTGAAAGAGTGTATGTTTTGTACGTATGGCTATGTGTATGCTCTCTGACACGCTCAATTTGTCACGGAAATTATGCAGCTCCATCTGCTTGAAGAAGAGGAAGATAGCACCAACCGGGATCGCCATATTCCAAGGTAATTCTGGTTCTTCCAAGGTGCAACTTCAGCACTATGTTCACGCAGATTATACCCATAGTTGACCTGACCTGTTTTTCACTTCATTCGGCATTGCAACAGCGCGTGAGCAAGGATATGCGTCGGTCGCTCACCTTCTCATGGACCAGCTGAAGAGCCGCGGATCATTCTGACAACGACGCACGACTGCCTGGAGTTCCCCAGTTGCTCACTTCTTCAGTGATTTTAGGGATGATTGATGGTTGCGCTGGATCTTTTGTTTCGTTGACGGTTTAGATGGTAGACAGCTAGACTCTGTTGCTGAAAAATGCCGAGCTACAGAAACCTTCTCCCAGATGTTCCCAGAGTGACCTTCGCTGAAGATCGAAGCAAGGATTCTGCGTCTCTCAGATGTAGCGGATGAGCTTTGAGCTTATCCATGTATGTTCTCTGTTGTTTGTAAAACGTCAGTTGTGTGCACTTGTGCTGTAGAATCTATGCTTTTGGTATCATTGGTGCTTCTTCGGTCAAGAAAATAAAAGTCAATGTCGTCGTAAAAATGGTATGAGTGGCCAAAGAATCTATGCTTTATAATATGAAGCTGTTACAACATAATTGAGTGGCCAAAGATGTCGAAGATAGTCAAAAGAAGAAATTCACATGAAATTTCATGCCTGGTACTATTGCACCCAACATAATTCTTCTAGGGAGACACATCTCACTCAAGCCCTATGCCGACACTACCCGCGTGATTTTCGCAAGAAAATAAAAACACTAACAGGGATAACACACGAGTGTCTGGATCAGTAAAATGTTGTCTTATACACATCCTTTTGCAATAAGATCTTGCCATGCTGAAATGAAGTTCATGGAGCCTGTTACAAGTTGAAATCAGAAATGCCAATATCAGCATCTGCTCTGGCTATTTTTTTATATAAAAAAGCTAAAACTAAAACTGCACTAGCTGGGCCAAAAACGATGTAACAGTCCAAGATTGGGCCTGGCCTGGCAGCTTCTGATGTACACTAGGCTACTGGGTTCGGCCGGGCAAACAGAAACCAGTCTTGCTAGTGATGCACCGCCGCCTCGGCCTCGCCACCGCGGCCACTGCACTCCGGCGGTTCTGCAGCCACCGCCCGCCTCCGCCACCGGACCGGCGGCTCGCCTTCCTACGCTCGGAGCTCGAAGACCTAGACCTCTCCCGCGCACCAGCACAACCGCCGCCCCGGGAGCAATGGCAAGTGACCCAAGAGCCAGGAGGCGGCGGCGCTCGCGCGGGGGACAAGCCGGTGGCCGTGGACATCGCCCACCCGTGGCCGGAGTGGGTGGCGCTGATGGAGCTCCTCCTCCGTAAGGGCCACCTCGACCCCTCCGCCTTCGCCGGGGCCGCGCCGTCCAAGGACTCCAACCTCGTCCGCACCGCCTGCCTCCGCTTCGGGCGCGAGCGTCCGGAGATCGTCAGGTGAGGTGGCTGAGCTTGGAAGGATCCTGCTTGTGTGTCTCGATGCCGTTGTCAGTGTCTGGCGCCATTGTTTAGCTGCACGCCAGATGTTTGCTGAAATGTGCCAGCAGTTTGCGTTGCCCTGCGTTAGGCACCGCAGTGCAGACAAGGTGGTCGTCCGTGTCTCGGTGAGGGAAAATGTTGCCTTTTGCAGCAGCTTGCCTAACAAATGCAATACTGCTGATATGCTGTCTTCAACCTTGGTAGAAAGCTCCAGAGCACCGCTACCTAATAGTGGGATAATCAGTGCAAAATACTATGGTTGTTGTATGAAGTTGAGCAAAGTATTACCAAGTAATTTCGAAGAATTTTTTAAAAAAAATCTGAGCTTATATACAGGGTGCTTAACATGTTGTACAACTGTAGAAAGACACATCAGTCAATATATGCAATTTCAGGACATGATTTCTGTTTGTGTAGCAGCAGTCTTATTGTTGGCCTCACCACTCGGCACTCGCCACATTGAATTTAACTACCAGGGCCCTAAATGGATGCAGTGCATTACAATACGACATCCCTGTGCCATGCATATAAAGTCGGAACTCTTCTGTTGCAGGTATCTGTCAAGATGGGATATTCAGGTCGCTCTGCGTGGTGGGTGCCCTAGCATTGACAGGAAAGTTATTAATTCTGGGAAGCGATTGCGTGCTCATGTAGGACTTGATGAGGGAGAGGTAAGTACATGAAAATGTGTCCAAAGGAATTTCTCTCTTTTTACCTTCCTTTTCTATTTCACATTAGTTTAGAACGTACCCATTTGTACAAATGTTTTGGAGAAAATTTGAACCAGAAAATGTTTTCTGAACCAAGAGAATCGAACATTCAAATTGTTAAACACAGGAATTTTTGTGAAAGCTGTGTGTGTGCGCCAACTATCTTACCTCTTAGGCTCAGCAAAGTTCATGATGTTTTGTACTTCAGATAATAATAATAATGTAACAGTGTGTATTTTAATCTGCTTGCTTATAAAAAGCGCCATGCAAATCTTAACTACAAATACAAGCTGGGGACTGAAGTAGTTAACAGTTTGCCCTCTTTATTAGCCTTGCCTTACTCAATCAGTGTGTATGAGCTTGAGAAACCATGTTTTGTGTTAGCAATTTAGAATTCAACCTAAAAGCTAAAACATGTTTTGCTGCAAACTAGGAAATGTCAGGAGTTATGGACATTTCCATAATATAAGAGCGTTTTTTACGGAGGGAGTACTATTTAACATAAAACTTAGGATATTTGGCTTTCAACCAATTCATTCTGTATACCTCTGCAAAAGACAATGTTCAGTTTGCTTGCCATGCTGCAGACGATGTTCACTTTCCTTGCCTTTAAGACCATGTACAATGCAAAGTGCTTAGAGAAATTGACCGGGTTTTTGCTGAAGCACTGGTACTTATTTGTAGATGGCAGGTGTTTAATTAGGCACCCCTGCCATAGAGATAAGCACTGGTGCTTAAGAAAAACTTGGTTTATTTTACTAAGCACCTCTCCAGGCACCTTACATCGTACATGGTCTAACTATGCCTTCTCCTGTGGTTAGCCCTCAATCATATTGTAGTTAGTATTTTCGCCTACATGTGACAATTTGGATTGCTTTAAGTCTGTGACATAAATCTATGTAGTATATATAGTATATCTGCCTCATCACCTTATGCTGACAGAGTGACAGGTTTGCAGCCAATGCAATTTAAGGGGAAGTTGTGAGAGGGCATATGTAAGGGCTCATAAAGAGGAAGTGGGCAGAACTGTGGATGTTATGCGCATCCTCCTGACTTATGGTCTTGATATCATTACTGGTAATGTGGGGAACAAAGCATGCCTAAACAAAACTGTTAAAGAATCCATTAAGAAACTACTGAATGAGGTTGTTGAGCTCGACTCCAAGGGGCCTGGTTCCACAACTGATAAAGCTGCACAACGTATACCAAAAGGTCAATCTGCTGTACCTGTGAAGCAGGGTGACTGGAATTGTCCCAAGTATGTTGGATTTTTATTTTACCTCATATCACTTGCCCACATGATGTAATCTATTTTTCTTCAAAAAGAATAATACCACGTGTATATTTCCAGATGCAACTTCCTTAACTTTGCAAAGAATATCAAATGTTTGCGCTGTGATGGCGAATTTCAAGAGAGATATCACTTGATGCATGAGGACCAAGATCATCTACCCCTCAAAAAAGGTGACTGGATTTGCAAAAGGTGAGATGCCAAAAAGTCTAGTTTATATTTAAGATGGACTGGGGGTACTCTCTCGCCTGTACTGATCCTACATTTTCAGGTGCAACTTCTTGAATTTTGCGAAGAATACACGGTGCTTGCAGTGTCATGACAAACCAACAAACCGTTTACTCAGTCCAGGAGAATGGGAGTGTGCCTCGTGAGTGACTATTTCTACTGCATAGTGCTTACCATTGTATATTTGCACTGTTTTGATGTCTACTGTCGATATGAGACAGAACATGGGGAAAATGGTGTCAACGAAGTGGCTAACCTTTCCGCGTTGTTATTTTGTTCTGTACTCTACTACCATAGAATCAGCATAATCATATTGTTGAGGGATTGATGGCAGGTGTAACTACCTGAACTTCAAGAGGAACGCGTTCTGCTTGAAATGTGGTTGGAAAAGACCAAAAGCATTAAACGACCAAGACACTATCGAACCACACCGTGATCTGGAGCAGAATAAGCACCCCGCTATTTCATTCGTTCAAGATGGCATCCAGCCGACATTGCGAAAGCGACAACTTGTGCAAAAAAGGGCCCCACTATCTGATGAAGATTCAGATTTCTGGAGCTCGGAGGAGGCAGACGACGATGACGACAATGAGAACAGCATGCTCCCAATGCACAGGGACTACAAATTCCTCGACAGTTTCCCCATTGTCGGGGGCAGGACTGCCACTTCCCAAGAACCTCTGGAGCGGGAAAAATGGAAGGAAGAGATGTCCAGGGGGGAGCAGGGGCTTCCAGGAGAGGCATCAGAAGAAAGTAATCGCTCCTCCCCTCGTGTTCCCAGAAGCATGGAGATGATCGAGGACGACGACGACGACGACGATATCTCATCATGGTTTTCTGGTGCGAACAGTAGTAGAAACCTGAAAAAGTAGTAACCAAATTTGTGTAAATGCCGGTAATTTGTGCAATTTCACATGTAAAATCTACCATTCTCCAGAGGTACAAAATTCAGTGAAGGCATCTTTTACTGCTGTTCTTTTACCGGCAGCTTCCGTGAGAACATGGTATCCAAGGAGCAGAAATTTATGGCAGACTACAATGACATATTGGTCCATGTTAGGTCATCCATCAAAGATCTGGCCCTTAATGTTTCTTGATTCTCTCTGTGCTCATCACTTGTACCAGTGGTCCCGTAGGATATTTTTTTAGGGGTTACGTATCCGATTGAAAATTATCCGAAATCATGAGGATTTTCGCAGGAATTGATGAACGGCAACGAGCATGTCCACCAGTCATGACCGGCCACCAACCCTTTGAAAACGAAACAATTGGAGAAGATACGACATACACACGTGCTATTGTTTGACGAAATGAAATACCTACATATTTTTCTCGAGCCCTTGTTTGTTTAATGCTTGGTTCAAGATTAGGGTGAAAAAGGGGTAGATGATGAGTGACTTTTGCGGAGGTTATCCTTTAGTTTCCATTACTATTGGTTGTTTATAAGCAACAAGAGAGAAAGACATTATTAGTTAATGAGAAAAGCCAGCCAAAAACTGATAAGACGAGTTCAACCCAGCTAGCTAATTAGGGCATGTAGAGTGATTGATAAGATAATCTAATCTTAACCCTGCCATATAATCTAGAGATGACTTAAAAAATGTACAATGGGTTGTCTCTTCATCTTATCTCTGGTAACTAGATATTCCTAGAAATGTGAATGTGGCAAGAGATTTGCTACTACGAGATCATCTCTTAATTAAGAGAAAACAAAACCTTTTTTTTCTTTCTGGTTTCTCTTTTCTCCACCTGAATATTTATCTTATATGACACTGCTAAGATAGCATCATTGTGCATACCCTTAGGTACGTAGCATATACACGCCGGCAACATTACACTTATCATAATAACTGGATGTGGGCTTTCGTACACATTTTCTCTCAAAAGAATCTCCGAGAGGCCACTTTGAAATTCCTATTCTTTAGATTTAATAATCAATAGGAACAAAAATAACAAAACAACATGTTACACAAAAGTGATCCGAGCAACTATTGTTAGAACTCGCCTAAAAACACAAATTAAGTATGCCCGATTCATGGACAAAGGTTAAAAACTTTGCCACATAAGTCACAACTGTTTATAACAAACCGGTTGTCTCGCTACCAAGATCGTGTCATCACACCCTCTCGTCATTATGTTTTACCTGTCATGCATTGATGTATTTGCCAAACTTTGCCAAAAAAAAGGATGGCCGATCTCTCTTCAATGTATCTGGCTATTAACCAAATACTAACATGTCATAAGATGGCGGTGGCCGTTCGTCCGTGGCGAAAAGTCGGAGTCGCTGTTTCGAGGGTGATGGGCGATAAGATGATGCTTCTAGTTAGCCTCATCGATTGCTCCCTTCTCAGCGGTGTGTGGAGTTTACTATCAATAGCTACACCGAGGATGCCTTGTGTGCTATGATGTTCCATGACAAACACGTATTGTGGACTTGTCTGTATCAGTTTCGCCCGATTTTCCATAGATTAAATTGGCAATTCTCTTTGTCATAATTAATTAATAGAGAAAAATTCAAGGAAAAAGGTTAAAAACTTTGCCACATAAGTGACAACTACTTATAACAAACTAGTTGTCTTGCTAACATGAACGTGACGTCACACCTTCTTGTCGTTATGTTTTACCTGTCATACATTGATATATTTGCCAAACTTTACCAAGAAAGGATGATTGATCTCTCTTCAATGTATCCGGCTATTAACCAAATACTAATACGTGATAAGATGGTGTTGGACGTTTTTCAGTGGCGAAAAGTTAGTCACTGAATCGAGGGCGATAGGCGATAAGATGACGCTTGTAGTTAGCCTCATCGATTGCTCCCTTCATGGTGGTGTGTGGAGTCCACTATCAATAGCTAGACCGAGGATGCCTTGTGTGCTATCATGTTCCATGGCAAACACTGAAACACGTATTGTGGATGTGTTTTTATCGGTTTTCGTCCGATTTCCTGTAAATTAAATTGACAGTTCTCTTTGTCTTAATTAATTAATTAATAGAAAAAAATCATGGAAAAAGGTTAAAAACTTTTCCACATAAGTGACAAGTATTTATAACAAACTGGTTTGTCTCGCTAACGTGATCGTGGTGTCACACCTTCTTGTCGTTATGTTTCGCATGTCGCGCATTGATATATTTTCCAAACTTTGCCGAGAAAAGGATGACCGGTTTCTCTTCAATACACCTGGCTATTAACCAAATACTAATATGTCATAAGATGGCGGTGGCCGTTGGTCCGTGGCGAAAAGTCGGAGTCGTTGTTTCGAGGGCGATGGGCAATAAGATGACACTTGTAGTCATCCTCGCCGATTGCTCTCCTCTCGGCGGTGTGTGGATTCCACTATCAATAGCCAGACCGAGGATGCCTTGTGCGCTATCATGTCCCATGACCGACACGTATCGTGGACGTGTCCGCATCGGTTTTCGCCCGATTTCCCATAGGTTAAACTTAAATGGCCAATTATCTTCATCTTAGGAAAATTTGAGGCAAACAAAAAAAGAAAAAAAAGGCGGTGGCAAGGAAATTGCTTCCCGGCAGCCGAGTCATCCCTATTTATCATCACTTGGCAACTTGGGCTCCTTCCTCCGCTCCGGCCCCAGTCCAGTACTGTGCACGCATCTCTCCTCCTTTTTCTCCCCCCCTGAGCCGGAAAAAGGCTTTCTTTGCTTCACGCGGGGCTCCGGATATTCGTGTCCTCGCGGCTCAGCCACCGCGGAATCCATCCAGCGCAGCTCAGGGGGGAAGAGGAAGAGGCGGCCGAAGCTGGAGGTGGAAGAGGTGCTCGCCATGGGCTCCGAGGGATCCGCGCCGGTCGTCGGTGAGTGAGCCTCCCCCCCTCTCGCCGTTTCTTTGCCACGATTTGTACGAACCGCCTCCTGTAGGACTCGTTCTGCCGCTGCGGGATCTTCCTGGCCGTGGAGTACGAGTTCTTGGATTCTTGGTGGGATTTTTAGGGGGGCGGTGATTCGAGTGACCGGGGAGGGGGCCGTTGGAGGGATTGCTGGATTAGGCTCGGCGTCTGGCGATTGATCTGATGGGGCTGGGATCTGCCGGCGATCCCGAATCCCTCCTGAATGATGCCCTGTGAAATCTGCCTTCGCAGTTCAGACATCCGTGTGGACATTCAGCCAAGGAACTCTCGAGCAAAGGCAGGTTCCGTAGGTATTATTAGCATACTTCCATGATGGGTTGTGGCAAAGATGGAATATGGAATGCTGCTATGTTGGGTTAATTTTGGATGGGGCTATCAGGACGATGGGCTAGATGTCGGTCAGAGGAACCGTTGAGGGCTGTTGGTGAGGCCGAATTCACCCTGTTGTCTGTTGGTGTGAAGTTTGGTGAGTGGTTTGGTCCTTTATGCCTAACCCAGGAATTGATGAAGTCCTCAATTATTGGCACAGTTTTGGATGGATGGACCGGTATGGATTTAGGGGGTACCAGCTGGATTTGTTGGCCGGTCACAGTTTATCTTGTCGTGCGAATCGTTGTCTGTTGATTAGGTTCACATTATGATTAATAATCCTAGGTTGATTTTTTCTGCCAGCTCTCTGGTATCCGAGCTATTACTACGATCTGGGCACTTGTATTCTTACACCCCATTTTCTCTATCAAGAACTCCTATCAATACTTATGTGCTGCCCGTTTAGACTCACAACCCACTCCCAGGGCATGTTTTTATGGAACAATAATGCAATTTTGGATCCCTATGTGTAGTTAAACTAGTGTGTCAGAACAATCATGAAGATGTGTTTATTCCTGTAACCCACCGGCATTAGTTGTTTGTGACTGGCATGCCATGAGCAGCCAAAACCTAAAGAAGGGTTTGAGAATTTTGAAGCAAATTAAATGCGAAGAGTACTAGAGTACTCCTAGGAGTTATATTGGATGGTGGGTATATCTGTCCTTCCTCTCCACTTAGAAACACTGACAACAACCAATCTAAGGAAGGCATTTCATCCTCAGGGCACTCAGCCTAAGTATAGTGTCTTATTTTGATGTGATCATACACTGCTTCACAGGATAGCGTTGTTTATAAAAATGTGTTCCAACTATATTATCAGTTTCTTCCTAACTGGCATTGCCCTTTTCATGTTGATTCCTACTAACCTGTTATACTTGATATGCTGCTTGTGGCCAGCTGTGTCAGGCGTAGGCCCACCGTCTAGCCGAATAAAACAGTAACTTGGATGGTCACTTATAGATAAGGAAGGTTATAAACCTATAAAAGATAAGGACAATTTCCTTGGATATAAGATAGGTCTTCAGTGTTGAGATATGTCACTTAATGACTAAGAAATTCGTCTATATTAAAGTGATGCCATATATATTATCCAATGAGAATTATTAACTAGAGAGATCTGATCCTAGCCCCTCTCTTCTATCTCTCTTCCTCCTCGATATAGCAAGCCTACCCTCACTCAATGATTGAACCATTACCAACCCTAGCATGTGATCACAGTAATGGGATGAACGGCTGATTTTGCCAGGATGAAACCATAACCCATACTTGTCTTCCAAAGGCACAACTTGTGAAGAGCTATCCATCCATTAAGAGTATATCCTGCCATTGAAGAACTAAATACTTAAAGTCGACGCTGCTTAACAGGTCGGGCTCCTCGGGATTTTATTTGATATACCGATATACCGAAAGGCCCTGTCTACTAAGAGCCTTGCCTTTTGGGCGCTACAAGTTAAAGGCCAATAAGTCAGTTTATACTAGATGCTTTAGCTAGGACAGTCACACCTGTCAAGCCAATCTTGAAAATTGAAAGACTTGACAACTAACATTCACTTGTAACTTATAGCCGATTTTGTACGCAGTCATTAATCTCCATTCATGGGGCAAGACACTAGTCCTCTAAACAACATGGACCATCTGCAACCTGTTTACAACTTGAATAACCTCTTATGAGAAGAATACTGCCATAGGCAAATATGCCAATATTGAAACAAGTATTGGCTTGTTGTGCGTCTTTAGTACCTCCAGATATTGTTCCTTGTGCTTGATTGCAGTTATTAAGCAGGTCTTGTGCAATGCTAGGGTTAATGCTGCGAGTTGTGGCTCTATACTCTTCTCTTTTGTTTCAATATGTTGTCTATGATCTAGGCACACAACATTGTTTCCCTTAAACATCATCCTTTTCTGCTATTTAAATGGATAGCTTATGTTAATACTGCAACTGTTAACTTAGCTACTACACTCCAATTTTATGACATTGAAAACATCTTTAAAAATTATAAGTGTACTATTATAAGTATCCCAATAAATTAGGGAATTATGCTTTTCCTTAATTTTCTACCATTAGAATTTCAAATGATGTTACTGGATTCATGTTTTACTCTGCTTGAATGAGCTGCTCATAATAATTTATTGCATTTTCTGTTGTACTAACTGTTATCTGTACTTCAGTTCCCAGAAACTTCAGACTTTTGGAAGAACTTGAGAGAGGTGAGAAGGGCATTGGTGATGGAACTGTGAGCTATGGGATGGATGATGCTGATGACATATATATGCGCTCCTGGACAGGAACTATTATTGGTCCACCCAATGTATGTTGTAGAATACCCATGAGTAGATATTAATTGTTTTTTGCTTCCTTATGCTCGAGCCAGCTGATTACTGCACTTATTTATTTTTGTCTCACAGACTGTTCACGAGGGACGAATCTATCAATTGAAGTTGTTCTGTGATACAGATTATCCAGACAAACCACCGACTGTCCGGTTCCAGGCTAGGGTCAATATGACATGTGTGAATCAAGAAACTGGAATGGTACTTGTGCCAAAAAAAAAAAAAACCCAACCTGTGGTGAAGTTGTTGATGTGATGTTTACCTTAGTACTTACAGTGAGCTATTTGTCTAGGTTGATCCAAGACGATTTCCTATGCTTGGAAACTGGAAAAGGGAACATACAATGGAGGACATCCTCATCAGCCTTAAAAAGGAGATGTCAACCCCTCAGAACCGCAGGCTCCACCAGCCTCATGAAGGTAGTTGTCCTTTTCACTAATTCAGTGTGGCTGAGATCTACTTGAATGAATCAATCTGACTTACCAAAATTCTTGCCTGCCAAGAGTAGCTTGCCAAACCACAAAGTCCATTCTCTGCTGTGAAGTTCCAGCTGCAAGGAGTTCTTAATTTCTAGAAGCCAGTGCAGTTTTCATTTTCGAATTTTTCATGCATATGACGACGGATTCTAAACCGACTCTAATTTTTCTCTGCAGGCAACGATGATCAGAGAGTGGAGCAGAAAGGGCTAGCAGCTAGATGTGTCGTTATGTAAGATACGCGCATTGCAATGTACAGTGTTACACTGAGTAGCATCAGAATGCAGAAGCCGAGGAAACCCAGGAGGAAATCATGTAATTTGACAGTCGCTAGTCGCTACTTTCGATCAAAACTGCTCTATTGCCAGAATAAAATGCCAATGACTTCGTTAATCAGTCTGCACAGTGGTGTAACCGTTTATCCCTCATTTAGCAATATCAAGAGCCATGTGCCTGCTGTTTCTTTCTGTTAGTTCTTGGGAACTTCTTTCTGCATCAGTTCCATGGGTTTCATCATGGGAAAACACTGGTTTTTACGCACAGAACTGCAAACCAGACGTCGCCTAGTGAACAGTACTTCCTCCGTAAAGAAATATAAGAGTATTTAGATCACTAGTGAGTATTTGTGACTTTTCATAGGATTTCCTTATGCTTTCTTTGTTTGATTTGACTCTAATGGTAGCTACCAAGGGTATGCTTGGTTGGTAGCCAACTCCAAAAGTTGCCAAAAATAAACAAGTTTTATGTTTGCAAAATAAGTTGGTAGGCTTGCCAACATATTGGCATACCAATTTTTGGCTACTGACCAAACATTTCCCAAAAGTGCACAAGAGAAACAAGCAAGACCATATCAACAACAAAATGACAAAGCAACTGGTGGATAGGGTAACAAGAATGTCAATTCTCACCTAAAGTTAAATGTAGAGGGAGGGAGGGAGGGATAATTATTAGGAAAATATTCAACTGGAATGAACTAACAGTGCTGGGTCCCAATTAAACTCTAACCTATCACAACAATTTATAATAAACCAGAACTTCCCAAAACATCGACCCTGAGCCCACTTTTTCCAGGAAAATATATGCAAATACAAAACCATGCATGTAGTAAACATATAAAAAATAAAATGCCACGGTTTATCTAGCACTAGGACTATTTATATCATGTGAAAAAAAGAGAAATGCATTTACCATTTTTTCCTATTTAGTATGGAACACAAATGATCTCGTATTGTCTGATGCTATTTTGATTATAATCCTACAATAATCCTCAGACCCATGAATTGTTTCACTTTATTTTATGCTTTTGGAGGGGAGTTCCTAGGGTGGTTTTGGGCATTTGAAGTTTTAGCGGAAGAAATTAAAATTCATAAAATTCCACAAAAAAAGAACCGGCAAGAATTCATGAGAATAAAACAAAATAATTTTGTAATGTATATCATAAAAATGAAATTATCACTTTCTTTTTCACAAAATAATCTATGGATTTTTGAAGGTTATCATCCGCAATCCATAGCATTTCCTTCTACCCTTCGCTTTGTTCGCATCCTTTTTTTTAATAGCCCTAACTAAAGAGGAAGAAAAACACCATCCATAACCGGTTCAAGTTAAACGTATTCGGAAAGTCTGAGTTTAAGTAGGGGAAGATACGGGGAGGCTTCATCTATGTTCCTTGACAACTTGTGATCTTCTTAAATACAGTATTCTTTCTAAGGGAGTCCTTAAATGCAGTAAAAAAATTACTGCATTAAATACAGTAAATAAATAAATAAAAAGACTGGGGTGGCCTTAACGAGCAATGGGCCAGTTCAGTGAAGGCCCAGCTGAAACACCAGCTGCTACAACAAGTGGAGTGGACTCGTGTCGTCGCCCCAGTCCTCCTCTTGTCTGGCTGTGACCTGGTCGGGGCGCCGCCTCCTCTCCGCCTACTCCGCCACCTCCGCTCCGCTCCACCCCGCCGCTCCGAAGGCCATCGACGAGGCGAGGAGGCGATCGGCGCCCGCATTCCGCGCCGGCGACCCCCAGCGGCGCCATCGGACCCGCCGACCCGGAGCCCGCGCCCTCCTGACCAGGCACCGCCCGCCTCCTCCCCCTCCCCGTCCACGCTCGCGGCCTTCTCCAGCCACGCCGGCCGCCGTCGCATCATCGCACGTGAGCATGCTCTCTCCCTGGCTTCCTCCCTTCTCCCTCTCGTGGTGGTCTGCCGCGCTAGGCTTTCGCTCCGGAACGGGGAGGCCGCGGATTTCGCGGGACGTGTGCCCGTCCGTCCGTCCGTACGTCGGCCAGCCTAAAATTGAATGCTTTTTCTGGTTCGCAGGGAGGGAGCTGTCTAGGGCTTAGCCGGGTGCTTCCGCTCTCCAGGCAGTTCAGGAACAATGGCGGTGGTAAAGCCCTCCTCTCCTCTCATCGATTCCTCAGATGTTCTGCATGAAACGATTCTTTGTCGTCACAGCCGAGAAGAGACATAGTACACTGGAAATGTACAGTAGTTGGTTTCCTTTTCTTCATGTTGTTAGATGTGCTGCCATCTTGCTGTAGGCAATGCAATTTCCCCTGCAATCTGGAGACTTTGGTTTCTGTAATGTCTTTTAGGAGTTGCAGAATGTGATCTTGGACAAGGGCAGCATTTCGTTCTAGCCGAGGTTTGCATGCCTAGTGATGGCTAGCACTTAGCAGTCTTTAATTTGGAACCGTTAGTGAGGGTGCATGCTATGGTTGCGATTGCATGCAATAAACCGTGCACGCCTGCACGGGATTTTGACATCTGTGGAAGGTAAATGGTCGGTTGGATGAAAAAAGGTGCCATTTTTCTTTCTGTTTAAACGCGTTCTAGACCTTATACTAGTAGAATGTGGTTGTGCTAATTTCTTGTTTGAGGCTTCACTTGCGATGTCGCATGGCTGTTATCGGCTTGTGGCTCGGTGTGTTATGCCCTCATGTTATTTCTCTTCACCATTGCTGGTGGTTTGCTTTCGCTGTTATTCTGTGCGTTTGAGTTGTTTTTGAATTTTGTGCGTTTGAGTTGTGGTGTCACTCATGTTACAGATAGTGGACTTGGTTAGCGATAATGATGAGTTCGAATTGGATGAGGACAATGATGGTCACGTTGGGGTCTCGTCTTATCCAGCCCCGAGAAACACTGATGCTCCTGGCCCGTCCACGCTGGTGAGGCAGGTAACTGATAGAAGTGGGTGTCTTTAATTAAGCACAAGTGCACAAGAGCTAGTCATTGCTCGCATAAGGTTATTATTTTGTTATGATTTTGATCATAGTCTGATGTTTGTTTCTGATCTAAAGGACGCTGCTGGGATGGCCAATGGAGCAGCTCCTTCTGCCTCGTTAGTTGGGATGTATGTAGAAATGGGTTTCCCGAAAGAGATGGTACTGAAGGCCGCCAAAGAGATTGGTAATACAAGTAGTAGCAGTCAGTTCCATTTGATCATTTCATTCGTGTTGTTGGTGTTTTGCACCTTCAGTTTGTAACCTTTTGTTTTGCTTTCAGGGGAGAGGGACGAAAGTGCATTGCTGTCACTACTTCTTGCATATACGGTATTTGTTGATGTGCTCCCATATCTGAGTTGACCTCTTGCTTCATGGCGGGAAGGACGGTATGTTAAGATTGGTTGTGTGAAATGCAGGAAAATGACGACTCAGTGGGTAGCTGCTCTACTTCTCGCCGCATCCCCCAGCGCGTTGAAGATGATGAAGAAGAAGAAGAAGAAGATGATGCTTTTGATTTTGAAGACTGGGATGATGCTGTTGATGCTAGCCAAAGGGAACCTTACTCTGATGGTTCTGGTGACGAGGTAGATACTTACTTATCTTCAGCTTGGTAACCGGAAATTCTTTGATTATGTGGATTGTGATATATAATTATATATACATGTGAAACATTGTTGATCTGTTTATTAGCTGGTATGATCTAACGTATGAGACCATGAGTTGTTTCCATGGAGTAATTTTACCTGTTGAAATGTGTCTAGAGGGATGGAAAATTACTAGCTACATAAGCATTACCCACTTTCATGATTTATGTGTTATCTAGATATGTTTTCACTTATTTATGACGCTGCAAACACATTTATGGCTGGTCTAGGTATCAGGTAGCTCAGTTCCGATCATGTCTTCGTCGCCTCCCACCCCGTCGCTTCCGCTGCCGACCGTCACCACCACGCCGCTGGCCATCTACACCGCGCCGCTGCCCTCCCCGTCCGTGCCGCTGGTCGCATCCTCCGGCGCAGCCACCGCCCAGATGTCGGCGCCCTCCACCGCACCACCGTCCGCCGTCTACACCCCGGAGGAGATCACCGGGGTCCTCAACGACCTCGTCACAACCGTCCAGGGGATCCGGCTGTACCTGGCCACCCCTACGGGCCGCCGCCGCCCCTGCCGCTGACCGCCACCGCCGGGCTGCCGGCCTTGCCGTGGTACTCGCCGCATCCAGGGGCCTCCGCGGCATTCGCTGGGACGCTACTGCCCCAGCTGCAGCTGTCGCCCACCGCCGCCCCGCAGTGGCCGGGGCCGGCTCCTGCCGCGCCTCCAGCGCCCATCGCCGCCCCCGCGCCGCCGTGGTTGCCGTGGCAGCCGCCGCACCAGGCGGCCTTCGCCGCGCTCGCCGGGCCACTGCAGCTGCCATCCATCGCCACCACCGCCCAGCCCTGGCTGCACTGGCAGCCGCCGCTCCTGCCGGCCTCCGCCGCGCCCGGCGCTCCGCCGCAGCAGCCGCTGCCGCTGCCCGGTGCGCCACCACCGCAGCTGCTGCAGCAGCCACCGCCGGTTAGCTCCGGCCCCGCATCGACCGTGCCGGCGGGAGTCCCGCTCCACCAAGTCCAATCCCCGCCGTCGCCGTCACCGCTTCCGTCTTGGATCGCTACCCACCACGTGTCGGCGGCGGTGAGGCTGCAGGCTACTGCGCGCGGCCTCCTAGCGCGTCGGCGTGTGCGGGAGATGCGTGGTCTGCAGCTGCCGCTCCTCCAAGTTGCCCTTCGCTGCGCAAAGGACCTCGATCTCACCCGCTGCGCCGGGGATCTTGGGCATGCGGTTTCCCCCACGGGCAGCGGGCATGTTGTTTTCCCCACGGGCAGCGACCTCCAAGTCTGCGACATTGGCGGTTGGGGGAGCGCACCCCTCCTCGTCATTCTCCATCGCAAGCCCCCCACTCTTCCCTGTGCGGTGCAGACCAACAGCCGTCCGGCAGGAAGAAGGCATGGTGTCACCGACAACAGCGCACCACGTAGCACCACTGCATTCCGTCACCGGGCGCCGCAAGGGCGCCTCTGCTGGTCACTCTTGCGACCACTTCCAGGTGGTCCTATACATGCACTCCTTTTGTCCAGATGGTGTCCATGGGATCCAGGTGGCTGTACACGTGCATGTCCGACGTGCGGATGGTGTCCACTTTTTGTTAAGGGGTCCAAAATAAAGCGTCCCAGTCCATTTCAGGTTGAGAATAATAAAACAAGCCGAGATGTAAAAGGCTTGTTTTTAGGTGTTAGGTTTGGGTTGCGTCGAGTCATGGTTATAAGTTGGTTAGGCTGCAGCTTGAGGACAAGCTGCATGTCCAGGTGGGGTGTAGTGTTAGAGTATGTAATGGGCCTAATGGGCCCGTTAGTCTTAGGGTTAATTAGAGATAAGAATCGCTTGCTTAGGGGTCAAGTAAGCCTTGCTTGGGAGTCAAGTAAACCTCTCTATATAAAGAGAGGAGATGTATCAATCTAATCAAGCAAGAATTAAGAAGGAAATCCCTTCTCTCTTGCCCGGCCGTGGGCAAAACGGCCCCCGGCCGGCCCTCTCGCGCCCTCCTTCTAGCAGCGCCATAACACTGTGTCAAGTAAGCAGATGAAGTACTGGACTGAGTTCATGCACACAAGAATAACTCTTGTATTATACATCTGAAACGGCATTGCAGGACATCAAATCGAGCTCTTAAATATTAATTTTTTGAACCCCCCCTCCTTTCTTCAGGTCTTGTGCATCATGTTGTACAATTACATTCACTACTAGTATGTAGTCACTAGTTACTTAGTTGGCATCAAAATGGGCGGTGAGATGTAGAAAGTGCTTTCTAATCTCTGTTTTGCTGTGCTTTTGTGCAGGGTTTCCTAGAAGAAATGTCACAGTGGGACAAGCAGATCAAGTCCTTAGTGGACATGGGATTTCCTGAAGATGAAGCAAACATGGCTCTTAGAAGATGTGGTATGGCTCTCTTCTTGTAGTTGTTGGCTTGGTGATTAGGCTTTGTTGATCATACTTTAATGGGATCGTACCTTATGCTTTATATTTGGTTCAAACTTGGCCAGGTCTGGATACCCCTATGCATGTATTGGTTGACTCCATCTATGCATCACAGGCTGACCATGAGGTACATTGCAGTTTGCTATACATGTGAATAATAATGGCTTCGTTCTTAATTTCGATGGATTGACACTGGAATTTGTTTGCAGGTTATGGATGAGAATCGCTTCAGTTCCTGCGTGGGGAGAAAGAAAGCAAGATTCACAGAAGATAGCAAGAAGAGGAAAAGATACGGAGGTGGAGCACATGGAAGTCAATCCCCATGGGATGGTGGTCATGAAGAGTCAATTTCTCTGCCGAAGCCAATGGTGGGATTTGGCCTACCTGGTGACCGACCACGGTCAGTGGGCAGATGGCTTCCTGCACATAGTATGAGAGCACTTTTCTTCTACTATGAGAATGTGGCACTTGCTACTAAAGGCGCCTGGGCAGAAATTTCAAGATGCCTATATGGTATTGAGCCAGAGTTCGTAGACTCGAAATACTTCTGCGCAGCGTTAAGGAAACGGGGTTACATCCATAACCTCCCAACTGAGGGAAGGTCAGTTTTGCGTCCCATCCCTCCGAAGACCATTTTCGAGGCCTTCCCCCAGTACGAGACATGGTGGCCCTCGTGGGACCAAAGAAGGCAGTTCAATTGCCTACAAACATGTACGGCAAGCGCAACGCTGACTGAACGGATCCACCGTGCTCTTGCAAACTCGAGCGATCCACCAACTCAAGCTGTTCAGAAATATGTGCTGGAAGAATGCAGGAAGTGGAATTTGGTATGGATTGGCAGAAACAAAGTTGCTGCATTGGATTCTCTGGAAATGGAGTTTCTGCTTGGTTATCCAAGGGACCATACCAGGGGAACTAGCAAGAAAAAGAGAGAGAAATGCCTTGGAAATTCATTCCAAGTCGATACTGTTGCTTTTCATCTGTCAGTGCTGAAGGATAGGTTTCCATGTGGTATGAACGTGCTGTCCCTGTTCAGTGGTATCGGAGGAGCAGAGGTTGCCCTTCACAAGCTTGGCATACGGATGAAGACCGTGGTTTCTGTGGAAATCTGTGACGCGAGTAGGAGCATCTTGAGAACTTGGTGGGATCAGACCCAGGAAGGCACACTGATAGAGTTCCGTGATGTGCAGTCTCTCACACATGAAAAAATTGCATCACTTATCAGACAACTTGGTGGCTTTGACTTGGTGATCGGGGGAAGCCCATGTAACAACTTTGCTGGCAGCAACCGGCACCACCGTGTTGGCTTGGAGGGTGACCAGTCCGTGTTGTTTCGTGACTATGTCAGAATCTTGAACTCTGTAAAGTCGATTATGGCAAATGTAGGATGATGATTGTATTCCGTGTTCTTCTAGTCCTTATCCTTAGAAACCCTACTTCATTTAGGTTTGGAACATCAAGTAACTGTGGTGAAAGTTTATTTTGTAGACAGACCAGATAAATTTGCAGCTCTGTGTTTGATGCTTATAACTATTTTCTTACCTGCCGGCCTTCATTTGGGAGAAGTTCATTTTTTGCTGACAGAGAAGAAACTTGTTTTGATGTTTGTGAATACTGAATTTATTGCTTTCTGATTCGTTGTATTTTCATTCTACACTTGTGGGTGGTTATGGTAGGGTTGGCAATGTTGCTCTGCTCCTTTGCAGAACCTGGGAGAGCAGGGGGAAGGGCTGGCAATCTTCTGCAAAGTCAAAGTGCACATGGAAAGGTACATCTCAGAGCTTTAGGGCAAGGACTCATGTGCTGCAGATAGAGGCTAGCTACTGCATTACCTGAAAAAAAAATTATGTGCTGGGAAATTGGAGAGTGTAGCTCTGTATTTTAGTGTTTCTTCCCTTGGTTAAAGTCCATTTCTTGCATTTGTTCTCCTTCCCATGGCTTTGATTTGTTTAATCAGCTGAGATGCGTTAGAAATGTTGTGTTGATAATCTTAATACATTCAGTTTCCACCAAACAAGCTTTCGTGGAAGACATGTCACTCCCTCCGTCCCATAATATGAGAGTGTTTTTGACAGTAGTGTAGTGTAAAAAACGCTCTTATATTATGGGACGGAGGGAGTAATAGATATTTTTATGTGCACGTTCATGCTTAGGTGCAGATCTTGGTGCTATTTTCTTATCATTTATGTATTATAAGGTAAATCGATGTCTGCTTACTAGTCTGTTCTTGTAGATGGCTCAGTAACCTATCATCGCTTATACTTCGATGCTGCAATTCAGTCAAGCAAATCTCAAAATCACCGTGGTTATATGCATACACCTGTCAATCAAATGTAATAGAAGGACAAATGAATACCACTGTATTTCGACAAAGTTAAGCTTTATGACTGGCCAGTTTTCGACAAATGAATGTAACCCAAGTAATGGCCAATTGCAGATAAATGTTTCCGACCGCGTGTTTTCTGCAAGTCATATGCTCTGTTCTGCGAGTCATCAGCTGCATGGTAAAAGATTAAACAGGCTTCCTTGAAAGTGCTGGTCTTTTCTACTTTGCCACTTTGCATGGCAGTTGATGATCTTTAAATTCTGTTGGCAGCACGGAGCGGATATGGATGCTTTTAGTTTATTCGCAGAATCCGGTGGTGATGGGAGTTGCGCTGTGCCAGATCGTGCGAAAGAGGTCTGAATGCGAGCTGTTGTTTTCCCCCTTCTGAAGCAGCTTTGCATGTGAAGAAAATTTGGGTAAGTTGGTAGTGCATCTTGAGCATTTTCCTTGAGAATTAACCTTGGAGATATCCTTGTGCACCAGTAAATTCTTGTTCGTTGCTGAACCAACTCCAATATATGCAATGTGAATAAGCAGGGGAATGCACGGTTCATGCTGCAAATCGGCGGCATTCAGCCCCGAGGAATGGCCCTTTTTTTCTAGTGTAGCAGGAGAAATGGGGATCGGAGGAAGGAGAAGGACCGGTGGCCTGTGAGCACTGGAATCCTCCATCCCACCGGGTAAGTCGCAAGTTGCTTTGCGGCGCCATCGCCACGAGCAGCTAGCCTTGACCGATTCGATTGCCTGTTTGTGCTGTCGCCATTGTCGTCTGAATTACTGACCAGATTCAGACAACGAACCTGTGGAGTAATGCATTCATACAAGACATGCTAGTTGCTATGACTGTGTTATGGTATATTCTTCTTCTTCAGTTATGTGGCTTGTGTGTGTGCACTGATCAAGGGTTTTTTGAAGTGAGGCAGAAGCTGCACACCTGATGAAGCTAGTTTTTTTTTTTTCCTTTCTTTCTTTCAGTCCAACTGATTGACACGCTTACAAGTGTTACCTATGACAGTGTTAGGTTATGTTCTTCTTCTTCTTCTTCAGTTATGTGACGTTTCCGAATTGGTACGCCAAGCATGCATGTTCTCGGCGCCAATGTTTAGGAAGCCAAACGCGCATTTTTGGGATTTGTAAACAGTTGCAAATCAGAGTGCGAAAGGATGAAAGTGCAGACTAAATCAAAGTTAAGGCGGCGTTCATATTCAGGTTGCCCATGTCGATCTAGAGATTCGTTCATATTCAGGCTGCAGTTCATGTCGACTCCGACCTTGGACCTTGCTAGAGATTCTCGACACTTTGCCTAGACGAAGCTATCTCCTCGAGAAAGCCAAGGGCGACGGGTGGAGACGAGTAAGAAAGGATCACAGGTCGCTCAGAAGGCATCATGGAGGGTGCCGAAAGGCCGGAGAACACGACGAGGATGTGTACACCACCATTACCATAGCCGCATATGCATATCCCACCGGGCAAGCCAGCCAACGAAAGCAGTGTGCCCCCACGCCGTGGATCACCGGCACCTTGATGGCCTCCGAATCTGGCTGCCTGGGACACACCCCATACCCTGCCATCTCACTGGGACTCACTGACTGAACCCCCTTTACACTGATGCAGCCAGCAACATGATCCATGTTGAGGCACTCACCAAGCCCCGCCGTTCCGCTCGATTTACCTCGCCATTCATGAAATTGTTGAATCCCGCACAGTAAAAAGTAAATCCCTCAAAAAGCTTTAAATTTCAACGATGAGACTTACCCTTTTCGCATTAAAAATGCCCGGTTTCAACAAGTTTCAGAGATATAATTTTAAGCAATTTTTTCGATCGATCAAAGACATAAAATAATTGATGTTTACTGGTAGCTCGTACTAAGGTTCAAACATTGAAACTTTACATTTTTTTAAAAGTCGTCAAAATGTATTCAAAATGAATCTTATTTGAAAGCGTTGGTCACGAGCAACACAAATATGAAAACATAACTTTATTTTAACTTTTGTTTAAAATATATAGAACTTTGAAAATTGAAAGCCAAAATAAAAAGCTGGCACCAGGATCTGGGTGCCCCACACTTGGGTGTCATAAATCCTTGTCCGGACCAATCGGTGTCTCAAACATTTTCTTTTTCGAGAGTACTCTTCAAACATTTTCTAAGGGAATCTCCAACGCCGGCCCTCAAACCGTCCGCATCTGTCCGGACCGCGCTGTCCGGATCATGGAAGTCATCCAACACTGGCATGGATTGGTCCGCCGAGTGGTCCAGACATGTTTTCTCCCGCAAACTGGAACCAAACGTGGGGGGTTTTGTGGGAGTCCGGACAGGCGAAATGTCGCTCTCTAACCCCCTTGGCCCACCCAAAAGGAAGGCAGAGCCCGCACTTCTGTAGCAATCCGCACTGTTTTCGCGCTAAAATCCCCTGCTCTCTTCTTCCATCCCTGCCGCTCTCTGTCCAATTCCTGCTTTTTTCTCCCACCTTTCCTTCCTTCCGTTGCCGACGCATGGAACCGTCGGAGAACCTGTTGGAGATGAAGGCGGCGGAGGTGCCGGAGGATCCAAGCATCACACTTGCCCGGAAGATTAGCTCGACTATGCAATAAACTTGTCACGTTAGAGCGAAGGCTACAAAGGAGGAGAAGGTCAAGAAGCGGTTGGCAGCCGGTGGGCCTAGTGGTGGCGTTGGGCACGATGGTCGTGCTGGACGTCGCCAGACGGGGGTGCCCATAGTATGGACAGCGTCATGGCCGGAGCATCACGAGCCTCCGTAGTACGCCGCCAAGCAGCTCGGAACCCCCGCCTGTAAGGTGCAATACATCGTCGACGCAAATGCGGCGCCACTCTTCTCCGAGTATTCTGCGTCTCAGCTCGCTCGGGCGCGGACGGCGGGTGGGCAGCAGATGGGTGCCCACACAATGCCAAGAGCGAGGGAGCCAGCGTACGACGATCTAGATAGGGAGATGTGATACATCTTCAATGTATCCATAATTATTGTTTCATGCTATTATATTATCAATCTTAGATGTTTTATATGCAATTTTATATTATTTTTTGGGACTAACATATTAACCTAGTGCCCAGTGATGTTTGTTATTTTTTTGCTTGTTTTTGACTTTTCAGAAAATCAATACCAAACAAAGTCCAAAGATGATGAAGTTCTACGGTGATTTTTTTCTGGACCAGAAGAGACCCTAGAAGTTTCGGGAGGAGAGTCACTGATACGTCTCCAATGTATCTATAATTTTTGATTGTTCCATGCTATTATATTATCTGTTTTGGATGTTAATGGGCTTATTTATACACTTTTATATTATTTTGGGGACTACCCTACTAACCCAAGGCCCAGTGCAAATTGCTGTTTTTTTGCCTATTTCAGTGTTTCACAAAAAAGGAATATCAAACGGAATCCAAACAGAATGAAACCTTCGGGAGAATTATTTTTGGAACAAATGTGATTCAGGGGACTTGGAGTGGACATCAAGAAATCAACGAGGAGGCCACGAGGCAGGGAGGTGCGCTTGCCCCCTGGGCACGCCCCCACCCTCGTGGGCCCCTCGTAGCTCCACCGATCTACTTCTTCCTCCTATATATGTCCATATACCCCGAAAATATTCAAGAGCACCACGAAACCCTATTTCCACCGCCGCAACCTTCTGTACCCAAGAGATCCCATTTTGGGGCCTTTTCCGGAGCTCCACCGGAGGGGGAATCAATCACGAAGGGCTTCTACATCAACACCATAGCCTCTTCGATGATGTGTGAGTAGTTTACCACAGACCTTCGGGTCCATAGTTATTAGCTAGATGGCTTCTTCTCTCTCTCTCTCTTTGGATCTCAATACAAAATTCTCCTCGATCTTCTTGGAGATCTATTCGATGTAACTCTTTTTGCGGTATGTTTGTCGAGATCCGTGAATTATGGGTTTATGATCAAGTTTATCTACGAACAATATTTGATTCTTCTCTGAAATCTTTTATGTATGATTGGTTATCTATGCAAGTCTCTTCGAATTATCAATTTGGTTTGGTCTACTAGATTGATCTTTCTTGCAATGGGAGAAGTGCTTAGCTTTGGGTTCAATCTTGTGGTGTCCTTTCCCAGTGATAGTAGGGGCAGCAAGGCACGTATTGTATTGTTGCCATCGAGGATAAAAAGATGGGGTTTATATCATATTGCTTGAGTTTATCCCTCTACATCATGTCATCTGGCCTAATGCATTACTCTATTCTTATGAACTTAATACTCTAGATGCATGCTGGATAGCGGTCGATGTGTGGAGTAATAGTAGTAGATGCAGAATCGTTTCGGTCTACTTGTCGCAGACGTGATGCCTATATACATGATCATGCCTAGATATTCTCATAATTATGCACTCTTCTATCAATTGCTCGACAGTAATTCGTTCACCCACCGTAATACTTATGCTATCTTGAGAGAAGCCACTAGTGAAACCTATGGCCCCGGGTCTATCTTTTATCATATAAAGTTTCCTATCTATTTTACTTTGCAATCTTTACTTTCAATCTATATCATAAAAATACCAAAAATATTTATTTATCTTATTATCTCTATCAGATCTCACTCTCGTAAGTGACCGTGAAGGGATTGATAACCCGTTTATCGCGTTGGTTGCGAGGTTCTTATTTGTTTGTGCAGGTACGAGGGACTTGCGTGTAGTCTCCTACTGGATTGATACCTTGGTTCTCAAAAACTGAGGGAAATGCTTACGCTACTTTGCTGCATCACCCTTTCCTCTTCAAGGGAAAACCAACGTAGTGCTCAAGAGGTAGTAGTCACAAGCTCACACGGCGCCCCTGGGGGGGGGGTGCCACCTTAGCTTGTGGGTCCCATGCAACTCCCTTTGACCTAATTCCACCTCTATAAATTTCCATAAATCCCCAAACCAACAGAGAGCCACCTGCAACATTTTTCTGCCACTGCAAGCTTCTATTCTTCCGCGATCCTATCTGGAGGCCTTTTTCAATACACTACCGGAGAGGGAATCGATCACAGAAGGCTTCTACATTAACCTTGCTTCACCACCAATGATGTGTGAGTAGTCTACCACATACCTACAGGTCCATAGTGATTAGATAGATGTCTTCTTCTCTCTCCGATCTTCAATACATTGTTCTCCTCAGAGTTCTATTCAATGTAATCTTTTTTTGCGGTGTGTTTGTTGGGATCCGATTAATTGTGTGTTTATGATCATGTTATTCATTGAAAGTAATTGAGTTTTTGCTAAAGTTTTTTATGCATGATTATTATAGCATTGTATTTCTCTCTGATCTATCCATTTGGTTCGACCAACAAAATTGATTTATCTTCAGTGGGAGAGGTGCCTTCTAGTGGGTTCAATCTTGCGGTGTCCTCACCGGTGACAGAAGGGGTAGCGAGGCACATATTGTATTGTTGCTACTAAGGGTAAAACAACGGGGTTTAATCATATTGCTTGGTTTTATTCTATCTCAACATGGCACCCACCGGGTTCGGGTGCGGGTAATGGTCTCGCCCAAACCCTTACCCATCATATTATTTTTCGCCCAAACCCGTACCCGTACCCGCACCTCGGGTTTGAAATTGTTCCCATACCCTTACCCGACCGGGTGCAGGTAATACTCTCGGGTAAAAATACCCATCTCGGCCACCTTACCAATTCACACTTCACGATGTATTTTTTTAGCATTTCCACATATATGCACAACATTTCAACATGTATACTTCAAAATTTAGCCCAACCATAGTCCCCATGCGCCATGTCTATGTCTTCTCGGCACTGCCTTGCCTTGGGCTACTCTGAAATTGTGCAACTGGCATTGGCCATGGCCTCCCCCTGGGAATGGCTAAGCTAAACGATGATGGTAAAGCAGTAAAAGTGAAGGAAGGAATGAAGCTAGTCGTCTCATTGCGAGAGATCACATAGGGGGGCAGGTGAGTCGCTAAGGGCCGTCAAATGCGAGGGGTAACTGAGCGTGGACTAGGAGCACAGGTAAGAACTGACTGTTTGTTCGTTGCTCAGTTAAACAGGGAGCAACGCGGAGATGATGTAAAAAAAGAGAGGAGCAACGCAGAGATGCGGCTTGAGCTCAGCTGGACACTTGACATCAGTCTAGCGAGTTGCATGTTTTGACCTCACTGGACGACGTTTCTTCGAAGGGCCATTGGCCGATCTTTACTAGATAGGGAAGAAGAGTACAATAGAGACAGTCTAGGAAGATTAGACTGAACTCATCAGGAGCAGCTATACAACCCAGCAAAGGGCAGTCCTCCTATTACATCAGGCACCACAACTGCAACTAAGTGGGCAGATCCATGATGCATCCCGCGGATCTCCACATGGCATGTCCTCCTTGATCAGGTCCAATATTCTGATTGGCGAGCTGGCAACCTGATCAAAAATCTTGGCATTTCTCTCCTTCCATACCCTCCAGTGCAGCAAGATAACCACCGTGTCGAAATTCCTTCGCACGTGCTTGGGTATAGCAGCCCTAGCCTGCAACCACCAGTCCTTTGTGGAAGGAAAGCTGCTATCAGGAATCAGAAACTCAGCACCGGTCCAGGATTTGAAGTGCATCAACAGTTTCCGTGTGAAGCGGTAGTGGACGAACAGGCGAGTGCAATCTTCTGGTTCCGATAGGCACACGAGGCAAGATCCATTGGATGGCCAGTTTCTTTTCTCCAAGTTGTCCACCGCGAGGCATCTTCGGTGCACCCCAAGCCACATGAAGAATTTGCAACGGGGTGGGGCTTTGGACTTCCAAATCGGCTTGTAACAAGCGAAGCGAACATTCCCAAGGAAGAACATGCGGTAGGTGCTCCTAAAAGAGAACTGTTGATCAGCCGTCAGAATCCACCACGACGTGTCCCTGACTCCCGCGTCCAGCATAGTGGTGTGTGCCAAATCCCAGACCTTGAGGTACTGAGCGATGGCAGGGCGAGAGAAAGAGCCCGCCCGCGATATCTCTTACCCCGATAATACTAGACCTATGAAAGGCCCATGATTTTCAGTGGGGTGGGGCCCTTCATCCCCCCACTTCCAATCTGAAACATCCAGATTAGCCCCTATGTAACCTTTCGTACGTCTAGCATTACTCCTCTTACCTAGGCATGGTTGGCAAGTGCGTCTTTCATGGATCGCCCCTGTCCTTGACGAAGGAGAACGGCCGTGGCGCCAACTCGGCAATGGAACAACCATCGTCCAGCTGTTAGGATGATCTCCACTGTATGGGCCCAATGGCGGGCCTTTGATCTGCGCCCTGATCAGGGGTGCTCAAGAACCCATGGTTGACGGGCCCCTGTCGCACTGCGCTATATAAACAAGGTACGGTCCGGCGGCACGCCTCACGAGGTTCTTCGTGTTGCCACGCCCCCCACCAACACCCCTATCGATCTAGGGTTCGCAACTGCGACGGGAAGCGCGACCACCACTTCGCCTACACACACAGTGCCTTCACCGCCGCCACAGCTCCACCATGGCCTCCGGCTCGAGCTCCTCAAGTCAAGCGGAAGGTGAACTACCGATATAATCTAGCCCTAGATGATCTAAGAGAGCCTATCAATGGTGTCAGAGCCGCTAGGGTTCTAGATTCTTTTGGTAGCAAAAGTAAACGGGAGATTAACCCCACAAAATAAATCCCCTCCCCTAGATCCTGAATCTCACAGAAAGAGAACATCACCGACAGAGGGCCTTGGGCTCGCCAGAAAAGTTGCGCCGTCGCAAGGCCGCGTCGTTCCTCTCGATCCGGACGCGCATCGGCAAGCCGAGGCGTTGGAAGAAGAACCAAAAAAAGGGGGGCACCGCGGCCAAACCGTCAACGGCGACGCGCTCACCGTGATGCGAATGCGTGGCCGACGAAGGGGGTGGCAACAACGCACGCCGGCAACAGAGACAGTCGGGGCGCTCACGCTCGCTGGGCGCAAGGGGTAAGAGGAGGTGCAGCTGCGCCTCTTTGCTCTCTCTTGCGAACAGACATGAGAAAGGAGGGAGAAAGGGAAGGGGAAACGGGAGGGGCTTGCGCGCCGCGGTGGTGTGGCGCCATTGCCGGTTGCCGGCGGCGCGACATGACCGCTGCTCAGATCCGCCGCTGCGGGCAGAAAGGAACAGCGAGCGGCGCGTGGGGGGGTGTGGACTAGGTTTTGTCCCGAGCGGTGCGGTGGCTCGTTTTGTTCGAGCGCAACGTGCGCGTGACCGTCCGGTCAAAACCAACGCCCCTGATGAAAACCCTAACCGACACGGTGGGCCTCTAGGACGAAAGTGGTAGAGGCCAGCAGCCGTAGCAAGCAGGCCGTGGGCCGCATCCGCGTCAGCCTCAACAGGCTACGGACCACGCAGCAGCGGGCAGTAGGCAGGCCGTGGGCTGGGCTGCGAAAAAGAGGTTTCTCTGTTGTTATTTTTTACAAAGCAGAGTTTTGATGAATTTTTCCCAGTTTTTTGGGTAAATTTCATATAGTTTTTGAGTTCTATTCAAATTGATCCAACGAAATATTTGTCTAGAAAACAGAAAAGAAAAAGTTTTTTTTGAAAACGATAAAGTTCATGAATTTTTTATTCATGTTTTTCCGCTGTAAATAAATAAAAGTGCTCTTTTAGAAGTAAATAAAACAAAAGTAAAATTAAATTTTTAGGAGCATGTTAAAGCGATTATTGAAACAATTATGATCCTGTTATTTTATGACCAATGTTGTTAATAACATGATCATGATATGTTATTGTTATAAAATGTGCATTTATTGATACTTTTGCCCAACGGTGATACATACTTAATTGCATAAACAGTTGTATGTTTTAATTTTGACCAACGTTGGGTTAATGCATGCAATTGTTGTTGTGATCTCACCTCATTGTGGTTTCAGGAGGGTACCTGATGTAGGGTAGAACCCTAATCGCCCGATCTTTCACGAAAGGAGCGGATCCTGCGAAGAATACGAGGGGAAAACAAGGGTAGACACAAGGGAAAACACGGGAGAATCACTAAACCAACACGAAATAGTCACACATGTGCTAGATCCTCGAGTACACAAGAAGACATACACAATCCACAATCAACTAAGGATGATACTGTAACAGCCTGGATTTTTGCTCTTTTCTTTTTTCCTTTGATTTTCTTTGATTTCCTGTTTTGTTTTGCTTTTCTGTGGCTATGTGGTTTGCTACCTCTTGAGCAATGTGTTGGATTTCCTTGAAGAGGAAAGGATG
The DNA here is from genome assembly GCF_056163025.1 of Triticum urartu. Taxonomy (NCBI): domain Eukaryota; kingdom Viridiplantae; phylum Streptophyta; class Magnoliopsida; order Poales; family Poaceae; genus Triticum; species Triticum urartu. The sequence continues at coordinate 28,195,864 of NC_141876.1, forward strand.
ATGCAGCAAAGTAGCGTAAGTATTTCCCTCAGTTTTTGAGAATCAAGGTATCAATCCAGTAGGAGGCTACACGCGAGTCCCTCTTACCTGCACAAAGCAAATAACTCCTCGCAACCAACATGATAAGGGGTTGTCAATCCCTTCACGGTCACTTACGAGAGTGAGATCTGATAGATATGATAAGATAATATTTTTGGTATTTTTATGATAAAGATGCAAAGTAAAATAAAAGCAAAGTAAAAAGCAAAGGAAATAACTAAGTATTGGAAGATTAATATGATGAAGATAGACCAGGGGGCCATAGGTTTCACTAGTGGCTTCTCTCAAGAGCATAAGTATTTTACGGTGGGTGAACAAATTACTGTTGGGAAATTGACAGAACTGAGCATAGTTATGAGAATATCTAGGTATGATCATGTATATAGGCATCACGTCTGAGACAAGTAGACCGACTCCTGCCTGCATCTACTACTATTACTCCACTCATCGACCGCTATCCAACATGCATCTAGAGTATTAAGTTCATGAAAACAGAGTAACGCCTTAAGCAAGATGACATGATGTAGAGGGATAAATTCATGCAATATGATAAAAATCCCATATTTTTATCCTCGATGGCAACAATACAATACGTGCCTTGATGCCCCTACTGTCACTGGGAAAGGACAACACAAGATTGAACCCAAAGCTAAGCACTTCTCCCATTGCAAGAAAGATCAATCTAGTAGGCCAAACCAAACTGATAATTCGAAGAGACTTGCAAAGATAACCAATCATACATAAAATAATTCAAAAAAGATTCAAATATTGTTCATAGGTAATCTTGATCATAAACCCACAATTCATAGGTCTCAACAAACACACCGCAAAGAGAAGATTACATCGAATAGATCTCCACAAGAGAGGGGGAGAACATTGTATTGAGATCCAAAAAGAGAGAAGAAGTCATCTAGCTAATAACTATGGACCCGAAGGTCTAAGGTAAACTACTCACACTTCATCGGAGAGGCTATGGTGTTGATGTAGAAGTCCTCCGTGATGGATGCCCCCTCCAGTGGAGCTCCGGAACAGGCCCCAAGATGGGATCTCATGGATACAGAAAGTTACGGCGGTGGAATTAGGGTTTTGGCTCCGTATCTGATCGTTCGGGGGTACGTAGGTATATATAGGAGGAAGGAGTATGTCGGTGGAGCATCAGGGGGCTCACAAGGGTGGAGGGCGCGCCTGGGGGGGGGGGTAGGCGCGCCCCCTACCTCGTGGCCTCCTCCTTTATTTCTTGACGTAGGGTCCAAGTCTCCTGGATCATGTTTGGTGAGAAAATCACGTTCCCGAAGGTTTCATTCTGTTTGCACTCCGTTTGATATTCCTTTTCTTCGAAGCCCTAAAATAGGCAAAACAACAATTCTGGGCTGGGCCTCCGGTTAATAGGTTAGTCCCAAAAATAATATAAAAGTGGATAATAAAGCCCAATAATGTCCAAAATAGTAGATAATATAGCATGGAGAAATCAAAAATTATAGATACGTTGGAGACGTATCAAGCATCCCCAAGCTTAATTCCTGCTCGTCCTCGAGTAGGTAAATGATAAAAAAGATAATTTTTGATGTGAAGTGCTACTTGGCATAATTTTAATGTAATTCTTCTTAATTGTGGTATGAATATTTAGATCCGAAAGATTCAAGATAAAAGTTTAATATTGACATAAAAATAATAATACTTCAAGCATACTAACAAAGCAATCATGTCTTCTCAAAATAACATGGCCAAAGAAAGTTATCCCTACAAGATCATATAGTCTGGCTATGCTCTATCTTCACCACACAAAGTATTTAAATCATGCACAACCCCGATGACAAGCCAAGCAATTGTTTCATACTTTTGACATTCTCAAACTTTTTCAATCTTCACGCAATACATGAGCGTGAGCCATGGATATAGCACTATATGTGGAATAGAATGGTGGTTGTGGAGAAGACAAAAAGGGAGAAGATAGTCTCACATCAACTAGGCATATCAACAGGCTATGGAGATGCCCATCAATAGATATCGATGTAAGTGAGTAAGGGTTGCCATGCAACGGATGCACTAGAGCTATAAGTATATGAAATCTCAACAAAAGATACTAAGTGGGTGTGCATCCAACTTGCTTGCTCATGAAGACCTAGGGCATTTTGTGGAAGCCCATCATTGGAATATACAAGCCAAGTTCTATAATGAAAAATTCTCACTAGTATATGAAAGTGACAAAATGAGAGACTCTCTATCATGAATATCATGGTGCTACTTTGAATCACAAGTGTGGTAAAGGATAGTAACATTGTCCCTTCTCTCTTTTTCTCTTATTTTTTTATTTGGGCCTTTTTTATGGCCTCTTTTCTTTCCCCTTTTTTTATTTTTTGTCCGGAGTCTCATCCCGACTTGTGGGGGAATCATAGTCTCCATCATCCTTTCCTCACTGGGACAATGCTCTAATAATGATGATCATCACACTTTTATTTTCTTACAACTCAACAATTACAACTCGATACTTAGAACAAAATATGACTCTATATGAATGCCTCTGGCGGTGTACCGGGATATGCAATGAATCAAGAGACATGTATGAAAGAATTATGAATGGTGGCTTTGCCACAAATACGATGTCAACTACATGATCATGCTAAGCAATATGACAATGATGGAGTGTGTCATAATAAACGGAACGGTGGAAAGTTGCATGGCAATATATCTCGGAATGGTTATGGAAATGCCATAATAGGTAGGTATGGTGGCTGTTTTGAGGAAGGTATATGGTGGGTGTATGATACCGGCGAAAGGTGCACGGTATTAGAGAGGCTAGCAATGGTGGAAGGAAGAAAAGTGCGTATAATCCATGGACTCAACATTAGTCATAAAACACTCATATACTTATTGCAAAAATCTACAAGTTATCAAAGCAAAGTATTATGCGCATGCTCCTAGGGGGATAGATTGGTAGGAAAAGACCATCGCTCGTCCCCGACCACCACTCATAAGGAAGACAATCAAAAAATAAATCATGCTCCGACTTCATCACATAACGGTTCACCATACGTGTATGCTACGGGAATCACAAACTTTAATATCACCATCTTTATATCTCAAAACAATTATCAAGCATCGAACTTGTCATAGCATTCAACACACTCATAAGAAAGTTTTTACTATTCTTGAATACCAAGCATATTAGTATTATTTAAGCAAATTTCCATGCTATTTAAGACTCTCAAAATAATCTAAGTGAAGCATGAGAGATCAATAGTTTCTATAAAACAATTCCACCACCGTGCTCTAAAAAATATAAGTGAAGTACTAGAGCAAAACTATATAACTCAAATGATATAAGCGAAGCACATATAGTATTCTAACAAATTCCAAATCATGTATGGCTCTCTCAAAAGGTGTGTACAGCACGGATGATTGTGGTAAACTAACAAATAAAGACTCAAATAATACAAGACGCTCCAAGCAAAACACATATCATGTGGTGAATAACAATATAGCTCCAAGTAAAGTTACCGATAGAAATAGACGAAAGAGGGGATGCCTTCCGGGGCATCCCCAAGCTTTGGCTTTTAGGTGTCCTTAGATTATCTTGGGGGTGCCATGTGTTGGAAATATGCCCTAGAGGCAATAATAAATTGGTTATTATTATATTTCCTTGTTCATGATAATCGTTTATTATCCATGCTAGAATTGTATTGATAGGAAACTCAGATACATGTGTGGATACATAGACAACACCATGTCCCTAGTAAGCCTCTAGTTGACTAGCTCGTTGATCAATAGATGGTTACGGTTTCCTGACCATGGACATTGGATGTCGTTGATAACGGGATCACATCATTAGGAGAATGATGTGATGGACAAGACCCAATCCTAAGCCTAGCACAAAGATCGTGTAGTTCGTATGCTAAAGCTTTTCTAATGTCAAGTATCATTTCCTTAGACCATGAGATTGTGCAACTCCCGGATACTATAGGAATACTTTGGGTGTGCCAAACGTCACAACGTAACTGGGTGGCTATAAAGGTACACTACAGGTATCTCCGAAAGTGTCTGTTGGGTTGGCACGAATCGAGACTGGGATTTGTCACTCTGTGTGACGGAGAGGTATCTCTGGGCCCACTCGATAGGACATCATCATAATGTGCACAATGTGATCAAGGAGTTGATCACGGGATGATGTGTTACGGAATGAGTAAAGAGACTTGCCGGTAACGAGATTGAACAAGGTATCGGGATACCGACGATCGAATCTCGGGCAATTATCGTACCGATAGACAAAGGGAATTGTATACGAGATTGATTAAGTCCTTGACATCGTGGTTCATCCGATGAGATCATCGTGGAACATGTGGGAGCCAACATGGGTATCCAGATCCCGCTGTTGGTTATTGACCGGAGAACGTCTCGGTCATGTCTGCATGGTTCCCGAACCCGTAGGGTCTACACACCTAAGGTTCGATGACGCTAGGGTTATAAAGGAAGTTTGTATGTGGTTACCGAAAGTTGTTCGGAGTCCCGTATGAGATCCCGGACGTCACGAGGAGTTCCGGAATGGTCCGGAGGTAAAGATTTATATATGGGAAGTCTTGTTTTGGTCGCCGGAAAAGTTTCGCGCATTATCGGTATTGTACCAGGAGTGCCGAAAGGGGTCCGAGGGTTCACCAAAGGGGTCCACCTGCCCCGGGGGGCCACATGGGCTGTAGGGGTGTGCGCCTTGGCCTATATGGGCCAAGGGCACCAGCCCCAAGAGGCCCATGCGCCAAGAGATAAGGGAAAGGAAGAGTCCTAAAGGGGGAAGGCACCTCCTAGGTGCCTTGGGGAGGATGGACTCCTCCCTGGCCGCACCCTTCCTTGGAGGAAGGGCCAAGGCTGCGCCCCCCCTCTCCCTTGCCCCTATATATATGTGGGGGGTGGGAGGGCAGCCACACCAAGGTTCTCGCGCAGCCCTCCCCCTCTCCCAAGTCCTTCTCCTCTCCCGTGGTGCTTGGCGAAGCCCTGCAGGATTGCCACGCTCCTCCATCACCACCACGCCGTTGTGCTGCTGCTGGATGGAGTCTTCCTCAACCTCTTCCTCTCTCCTTGCTGGATCAAGGCATGGGAGACGTCATCGGGCTGTACGTGTGTTGAACGCGGAGGTGCCGTCCGTTCGGCACTAGGATCTCCGGTGATTTGGATCACGACGAGTACGACTCCTTCAACCCCGTTCTCTTGAACGCTTCCGCATAGCGATCTACAAGGGTATGTAGATGCACTCTCCTTCCCCTCGTTGCTGGTTTCTCCATAGATAGATCTTGGTGACACGTAGGAAAATTTTGAATTTCTGCTACGTTACCCAACAGTGGCATCATGAGCTAGGTCTATTGCGTAGATTCTATGCACGAGTAGAACACAAAGTAGTTGTGGGCGTTGATTTTGTTCAATATGCTTACCGTTACTAGTCCAATCTTGATTCGGCGGCATTGTGGGATGAAGCGTTCCGGTCCGACCTTACACGTACTCTTACGTGAGACTGGTTCCACCGACTGACATGCACTAGTTGCATAAGGTGGCTAGCGGGTGTCTGTCTCTCCCACTTTAGTCGGAACGGATTCGATGAAAAGGGTCCTTATGAAGGGTAAATAGCAATTGGCATATCACGTTGTGGTTTTTGTGTAGGTAAGAAACGTTCTTGCTAGAAACCCATAGCAGCCACGTAAAACATGCAAACAACAATTAGAGGACGTCTAACTTGTTTTTGCAGGGTATGCTATGTGATGTGATATGGCCAAAATATGTGATGAATGATATATGTGATGTATGAGATGATCATGTTCTTGTAATAGGAATCACGATTTGCATGTCGATGAATATGACAACCGGCAGGAGCCATAGGAGTTGTCTTTATTTATTTATGACCTACGTGTCAACATAAACGTCATGTAATTACTTTAATTTATTGCTAACCATTAGCTGTAGTAGTAGAAGTAATAGTTGGCGAGACAACTTCATGAAGACACGATGATGGAGATCATGATGATGGAGATCATGGTGTCATGCCGGTGACGATGATGATCATGGATCCCCGAAGATGGAGATCAAAAGGAGCAAAGTGATATTGGCCATATCATGTCACTATTTGATTGCATGTGATGTTTATCATGTTTATACATCTTATTTGCTTAGAACGACGGTAGTAAATAAGATGATCCCTCATTAAAATTTCAAGAAAGTGTTCCCCCTAACTGTGCACCGTTGCGAAAGTTCATCGTTTCGAAGCACCACGTGATGATCGGGTGTGATAGATTCTTACGTTCGAATACAACGGGTGTTGACGAGCCTAGCATGTACAGACATGGCCTCGGAACACATGCAAACACTTAGGTTGACTTGACGAGCCTAGCATGTACAGACATGGCCTCGGAACACAGAAGACCGAAAGGTCGAGCATGAGTCGTATGGTAGATACGATCAACATGAAGATGTTCACCGATGTTGACTAGTCTGTCTCACGTGATGATCGGACACGGCCTAGTTGAATCGGATCATGTAATCACTTAGATGACTAGACGGATGTCTATCTGAGTGGGAGTTCATAAGATGAACTTAATTATCCTGAACATAGTCGAAAGGTCTTCGCAAATTATGTCGTAGCACATGCTTCAGTTCTACTATTTAGATATGTTCCTAGAGAAAATTTAGTTGAAAGTTGATAGTAGCAATTATGCGGACTAGGTCCGTAAACTGAGGATTGTCCTCATTGCTTCATAGAAGGCTTATGTCCTTAATGCACCGCTCAGTGTGCTGAACCTCGAACGTCGTCTGTGGATGTTGCGAACATCTGACATACACATTTTGATAACTATGTGATAGTTCAGTTAAACGGTTTAGAGTTGAGGCACCGAAGACGTTTTAAAACGTCGCGAAACATATGAGATGTTTCGAGGGCTGAAATTGGGATTTCAGGCTCGTGCCCACGTCAAGAGGTATAAGACCTCCGACGATTTTCTTAGCCTGCAAACTAAGGGAGAAAAAGCTCAATTGTTGAGCTTGTGCTCAGATTGTCTGAGTACAACAATCATTTGAATTGAGTGGGAGTTGATCTTCCAGATGAGATAGTGATGTTTCTCCGAAGTCATTACCACCAAGCTGCTAGAGCTTCGTGATGAACTATAATATATCAGGGACATATATGATGATCCTTGAGATATTCGCGATGTTTGACACCACAAAAGTAAAAATCAAGAAGGAGCATCAATTGTTGATGGTTGGTGAAACCACTAGTTTCAAGAAGGGCAAGGGCAAGAAGGGATACTTCATGAAACGGCAAATCAGCTGATGCTCTAGTGAAGAAACCCAAGATTGAACCCAAACCCGAGACTAAGTGCTTCTGTAATAAGGGGAACAGCCACTGGAGCAGAATTACCCTAGATACTTGGTAGATTAGAAGGCTGGCAAGGTCGATAGAAGTATATTGGATATACATTGTGTTGATGTGTACTTTACTAGTACTCCTAGTAGCACCAGGGTATTAGATACCGGTTCGGTTGCTAAGTGTTAATAACTCGAAATAAAAGCTACGGAATAAACGGAGACTAGCTAAAGGTGAGCTGACGATATGTGTTGGAAGTGTTTCCAATGTTGATATGATCAAGCATCGCACGCTCCCTCTACCATCGAGATTGGTGTTAAACCTGAATAATTGTTATTTGGTGTTTGCGTTGAACATAGACATGATTGGATTATGACTATCGCAATACGGTTATTCATTTAAAGAGAATAATAGTTACTCTGTTTATTTGAATAATACCTTCAATCATCTTACACCTAAAATGAATGGTTTATTGAATCTCGATCGTAGTGATACACATGTTCATGCCAAAAGATATAAGATAGTAATGATAGTACCACCTACTTGTGGCACTGCCACGTAAGTCATATCGGTATAAAACGCATGAAGAAGCTCCATGTTGATGGATCTTTGGACTCACTCATTTTTGAAAAGTTTGAGACATGCGAACCATGTCTATTGGTGTATATGCATGAAGAAACTCCATGCAGATGGATCGTTTGGACTCACTTGATTTTGAATCACTTGAGACATGCAAGTCATACCACATGGGCAAGATGACTGAAAGCCTCGGTTTCAGTAAAATGGAACTAGAAAGTAACTTGTTGGAAGTAATACATTTTGATGTGTGCATTCCAATGAGTGCTGAGGCGTATAGTGGATATCGTTATGTTCTTACTTCACAGATGATTTGAGTAGATGTTGAGTATATTTACTTGATGAATCACGAGTCTGAATTATTCAAGTAATTTCAGGGTGAAGTTGAAAGATCGTCGTGACAAGAGGATAAAATATCTATGATATGATCATAGAGATGAATATCTGAATTACGAGTTTGGCACAAAATTAAGACATTGTGGAAATTGTTTCACAACTAATACAGCCTGGAACACCATAGTGTGATGGTGTGTCCGAACATCATAACTGCACCCTATTGGATATGATGCATACCATGATGTCTCTTATCGAATTACCATGATAGTTTATGGGTTAGGCATTAGAGACAACCACATTCACTTTAAATAGGGCACCACGTAATTCCGATGAGATGACACCGTATGAACTATGGTTTAGAGAAACCTAAGCTGTCATTTCTTAAAAGTTTGGGGCTGCGACGCTTATGTGAAAAAGTTTCAGGCTGATAAGCTCGAACCCAAATCGGATAAATGCATCTTCATAGGACACCCAAAACAGTTGGGTATACCTCCTATCTCAGATCCAAAAGCAATAAGGGATTATTTCTAGAATTGGGTCCTTTCTCGAGGAAAAGTTTCTCTCGAAAGAATTGAGTGGGAGGATGGTGGAGACTTGATGAGGTTATTGAACCATCTCTTCAACTAGTGTGTGGCAGGGCACATGAGGTTGTTCCTGTGGCACCTACACCAATTGAAGTGGAAGCTTATGATATTGATCATGAGACTTCGGATCAAGTCACTCCCAAACCTCGTAGGATGACAAGGATGCGTACTACTTCAGAGTGGTACGTAATCCTGTCTTGGAAGTCATGTTGCTAGACAACAATAAACCTACGAGCTATGGAGAAGCGATGGTGGGCCTGGATTCCAAAATGGCTCGAGGCCATATAATCCGAGAAAGGATCCATATATGAAAACAAAGTGTAGACTTTGGAAGAACTACTTTATGGTCGTAAGGCTGTTAGGTACATATGGATTTTAAAAGGAAGACGGACAATGATGGTAAGTATCACCATTAAGAAAGCTCGACTTGTCGTTAAGATGTTTTCCGACAAGTTCAAGGAGTTGACTACGATGAGACTTTCTCACTCGTAGTGATGCTAAGAGTCTGTTGGAATTATATTAGCGATTACTGCATTATTTATGAAATCTTGCAGATACGATGTCAAAACATTGTTTCCTCGACGATTTTCTTGAGGAAAAGTTGTATGTGATACAAACGGAAGGTTTTGTCAATCCTGAAAGATGCTAATAAGTATGCAAAGCTCCAACAATCCTTCTAAGGACTGGAGTAAGCATCTCGGAGTTGGAATGTATGCTTTGATGAGATGATCAAAGATTTTGGGTGTATACAAAGTTTATGAGAAACTTGTATTTCCAAAGAAGTGAGTGGGAGCACTATAAAATTTCTGATGAGTATATGTTGTTGACATATTATGGATCAGAAATGATGTAGAATTTCTGGAAAGCATAAAGGATTATTTGGAAAGTGTTTTTCAATGGAAAACCTGGATTAAGCCACTTGAACATTGAGCATCAAGATCTATAAGGATAGATCAAAACGCTTAATGGTACTTTCAAACGAGCACATACCTTGACATGATCTTGAAGGTGTTCAAGATGGATCAGTCAAAGAAGGAGTTCTTGCCTGAGTTGTAAGGTATGAAGTTAAGACTTAAAGCTCGACCACGGCAGAATAGAGAGAAAGGACGAAGGTCGTCCCCTATGCTTAGACATAGGCTCCATAGTATGCTATGCTGTGTACCGCACCTGATGTGTGCCTTGCCGCATGTCCGGCAAGAGGGTACAAAGGTGATCAAGGAGTGGATCACCAGACAGCGGTCAAAATTGTCCTTGGAGAAAATAAGGACATGTTTCTCGATTATGGAGGTGATAAAGAGTTCGGCGTAAAGGGTTACGTCGATGCAAGCCTTAACACCTATCCGAATGACTCTGAGTAGCAAACCGGATACGTATAGTGGAGCAACCATTTGGAATAGCTCCAAGTGGAACGTGGTAGCAGCATCTACGATATGACATAGAGATTTGCGAAGTACATACGGATCTGAATGTTGCAGACCCGTTGACTAAAACCTCTCTCACAAGCATAACATGATCAAACCTAGAACTCATTGAGTGTTAATCACATAGTGATGTGAACTAGATTATTGACTCTAGTAAACTCTTTGGATGTTGGTCACATGGCGATGTGACCTATGAGTGTTAATCACATGGCGATGTGAACTAGATTATTGACTCTAGTGCAAGTGGGAGACTGTTGGAAATATGCCCTAGAGGCAATAATAAATTGGTTATTATTATATTTCCTTGTTCATGATAATCGTTTATTATCCATGCTAGAATTGTATTGATAGGAAACTCAGATACATGTGTGGATACATAGACAACACCATGTCCCTAGTAAGCCTCTAGTTGACTAGCTCATTGATCAATAGATGGTTACGGTTTCCTGACCATGGACATTGGATGTCGTTGATAACGGGATCACATCATTAGGAGAATGATGTGATGGACAAGACCCAATCCTAAGCCTAGCACAAAGATCGTGTAGTTCGTATGCTAAAGCTTTTCTAATGTCAAGTATCATTTCCTTAGACCATGAGATTGTGCAACTCCCGGATACCGTAGGAATACTTTGGGTGTGCCAAACGTCACAACGTAACTGGGTGGCTATAAAGGTACACTACAGGTATCTCCGAAAGTGTCTGTTGGGTTGGCACGAATCGAGACTGGGATTTGTCACTCCGTGTGACGGAGAGGTATCTCTGGGCCCACTCGGTAGGACATCATCATAATGTGCACAATGTGATCAAGGAGTTGATCACGGGATGATGTGTTACGGAAAGAGTAAAGAGACTTGCCGGTAACGAGATTGAACAAGGTATCGGGATACCGACGATCGAATCTCGGGCAATTATCGTACCGATAGACAAAGGGAATTGTATACGGGATTGATTAAGTCCTTGACATCGTGGTTCATCCGATGAGATCATCGTGGAACATGTGGGAGCCAACATGGGTATCCATATCCCGCTGTTGGTTATTGACTGGAGAACGTCTTGGTCATGTCTGCATGGTTCCCGAACCCGTAGGGTCTACGCACTTAAGGTTCGATGACACTAGGGTTATAAAGGAAGTTTGTATGTGGTTACCGAAAGTTGTTCGGAGTCCCGGATGAGATCCCGGACGTCACGAGGAGTTCCGGAATGGTCCGGAGGTAAAGATTTATATATGGGAAGTCTTGTTTTGGTCGCCGGAAAAGTTTCGCGCATTATCGGTATTGTACCGGGAGTGCCGAAAGGGGTCCGGGGGTCCACCAAAGGGGTCCACCTGCCCCGGGGGGCCACATGGGCTGTAGGGGTGTGCACCTTGGCCTATATGGGCCAAGGGCACCAGCCCCAAGAGGCCCATGCGCCAAGAGATAAGGGAAAGGAAGAGTCCTAAAGGGGGAAGGCACCTCCTAGGTGCCTTGGGGAGGATGGACTCCTCCCTGGCCGCACCCTTCCTTGGAGGAAGGGCCAAGGCTGCGCCCCCCTCTCCCTTGCCCCTATATATATGTGGGGGGTGGGAGGGCAGCCACACCAAGGTTCTCGCGCAACCCTCCCCCTCTCCCAAGTCCTTCTCCTCTCCCGTGGTGCTTGGCGAACCCCTGCAGGATTGCCACGCTCCTCCATCACCACCACGCCGTTGTGCTGCTGCTGGATGGAGTCTTCGTCAACCTCTTCCTCTCTCCTTGCTGGATCAAGGCATGGGAGACGTCATTGGGCTGTACGTGTGTTGAACGCGGAGGTGCCGTCCGTTCGGCACTAGGATCTCCAGTGATTTGGATCACGACGAGTACGACTCCTTCAACCCCGTTCTCTTGAACGCTTCCGCATAGCGATCTACAAGGGTATGTAGATGCACTCTCCTCCCCCTCGTTGCTGGTTTCTCCATAGATAGATCTTGGTGACACGTAGGAAAATTTTGAATTTCTGCTACGTTACCCAACACCATGGGCATTGAGGGAGTCCTGGATTAGGGGGTATCCGGACAGCCGGACTATATCCTTTGGCCGGACTGTTGGACTATGAAGATACAAGATTGAAGACTTCGTCTCGTGTCCGGATGGGACTCTACTTGGCGTGGAAGGCAAGCTAGGCAATACGGATATGTATATCTCCTCCTTTGTAACCGACATTGTGTAACCCTAGCCCTTTCCGGTGTCTATATAAACCGGAGGGTTTTAGTCCGTAGGACAACATACAATCATACCATAGGCTAGCTTCTAGGGTTTAGCCTCTTTGATCTCATGGTAGATCAACTCTTGTAATACTCATATCATCAAGAATAAATCAAGCAGGACGTAGGGTTTTAACTCCATCAAGAGGGCCCGAACCTGGGTAAAACAGCGTGTTCCCTGCCTCCTGTTACCATCCGCCTTAGACGCACAGTTCGGGAGCCCCTACCCGAGATCCGCCAGTTTTGACACCGACATTGGTGCTTTCATTGAGAGTTCCTCTGTGTCGTCGCCGTTAGGCTTGATGGCTCCTACAATCATCGATAGCGATGCAGTCTAGGGTGAGACTTTTCTCCCCGGACAGATCTTTGTGTTCGGTGGCTTCGCACTGCGGGCCAACTCGCTTGGCCATCTGGAGCAGATCGAAAGTTACACCCCTTTGGAAGCTTAAATTACAGGACCGATATCCGCGGAGACTTGATCTTTGACGGATTCGAGCCTCTGCCTTGTGCGCCACGCGGTCACGATGAGTACGATTTAGCTCTACCATCAGACAGTGTTCGAGAGATCGCACCGGCAGCCGCTCCGACCCTCAATTCGGAGCCAGTTGCACCGTCCATGGACGGGTGGATGGACCCCGCCACAGAGGCCTTACCCTCAGCGGCGATCGAGCCGAACATCGACCTTACCCTGCACAAGAGCCGTGTTGTCAGACTGTCGGATCCTTCTCCGGCCACGGACTCCGAGCCGCCTGCGCCCGTTCCTAGCGAATCCGATTGGGCGCCGATCATGGAGTTTACCTCCGCGGATATTTTTGAGGACTCGCCCTTTGGCGACATACTGAACTCATTAAGGTCTCTCTCCTTGTCAGGAGGATCCTGGCCGAACTATGTCCGGCAGGATTGGGATGCGGATGACGAAGAAATTCGCTGCCCACCCACCACCCACTTAGTAGCCACTGTCGACGACTTAACCGACATGCTCGACTTCGACTCCGAAGACATCGACGGTATGGACGACGATGCGAGAGACGAAGAGGAACCACTGCCCACAGGGCACTGGACAGCCACCTCATCATACGATATATACATGGTGGACACACCCAAAGAAGGCAATAGCGATGAGACAACGGAGGATGACCCCTCCAAGAAGCAACCCAAGCGCCAACGTCAGCGCTGCCGCTCTAAGTCCCACCAAAGCAAAAGTGGTGATACCGGCACAGGGGATAATAACACTCCGGATAGTGCCGAAGATGGCAACAATCCCCTCCAACACGATCTAGGACAGGAGGATGGAAAGGCCAGCTCTCCAGAGAGAGCGGCGGATGGAGAGGCGAAGGATGATAATTACATGCCCCCCTTCGAAGACGAGGCAAGCCTCGACGATGCCAAATTCGTCGTGCCAGAGGATCCCGTCGAACAAGTGCCGACTTATAGCCACGACAAATAGCCTTAAGAAAAAGCAGCAGCAGCTTCAAGCTGATCAAGATCTGCTAGCTGACAGATGGACTGAACTCCTCGCAGCCGAGGAATATAAACTCGAGCGCCCCTCCAAGAGTTACCCAAAATGCAGGTTGCTACCCTGACTGGAGGAAGAAGCGTATGACGCGGCTGATCGGCCACCTCGTGGCCGCGATAGAGAGGCATTCCAGCCAAAAACTCAGTCTACACCTCGACGCCATTCAAATAAAAAGGCATGGGGAAATACGCCAGACCTGCGAGACGTATTGGAGGACAAAGCAAAACATGCAAGATCTATCTATGGATCATGAGAGCGCGCCACTATGCAAGACGATAAACGTCACGCCGGATACATTAAAAGTAAATCCGGCCGGGACGAACACAGCGGGCAAGACCCATTCGAGCTGCATCGCGATATAGCCCAATACAGAGGCGCCGCACCCCCCTTATGCTTCACAGACGAAGTCATGGATCATCAAATCCCAGAGGGTTTCAAACCCGTAAATATAGAATCATACGATGGCACAATAGATCCTGCGGTATGGATCGAGGATTTCCTCCTCCACATCCACATGGCCCGCGGTGATGACTTACACGCCATCAAATACCTCCCACTAAAGCTCAAAGGACCAGCGCGGCATTGGCTTAACAGCTTGCCAGCAGAGTCCATTAGCTGTTGGGAAGATTTGGAGGCTGCATTCCTCGACAACTTTCAGGGCACTTATGTGCGACCACCAGATGCCGATGACTTGAGCCACATAATTCAACAGCCAGAAGAATCGGCCAGGCAATTCTGGACTCGGTTCCTAACAAAGAAAAATCAAATCGTCGACTGTCCGGATGCAGAGGCCCTAGCAGCTTTCAAACACAACATCCGCGACGAGTGGCTAGCCCGGCACCTTGGTCAGGAAAAGCCGAAATCTATGGCAGCCCTCACGACACTCATGACCCGATTTTGTGCGGGAGAAGACAGTTGGCTGGCTCGCAGTAATAACATATCAAATAACCGTGGTACTTCGGATACCAAGGAAGGCAATGGCAGGTCACGTTGAAATAAACATAAGCGCCACATTAACAGCGACAATACCGAGGATACAACAGGCAATGCCGGATTCAAAGGCTCTAAACCCGGTCAGCGGAAAAAGCCATTTAAAAGAAGCACTCCGGGCCCGTCCAGTTTGGACCGCATACTCGATCGCTCATGTCAAATACACGACATGCCCGACAAGCCAGCCAACCACACCAATAGGGATTGTTGGGTATTCAAGCAGGCCGACAAGTTAATTGCCAAAAACAAAGATAAGGGGCCACATAGCGATGACGATGAAGAGCCCCGGCAGCCGAACACCGGAGGACAGAAGAGGTTCCCCCACAAGTGCGGACAGTGAACATGATATACGCAACCCACATCCCCAAGAGGGAGCGGAAGCGTGCGCTCAGGGACGTATATGCGTTGGAGCCAGTCGCCCCAAAGTTCAACCCATGGTCCTCCTGTCCGATCACCTTCGATCGCAGGGACCACCCCACTAGTATCCGTTATGGTGGATTCGCTGCACTGGTCCTAGACCCAATCATCGACGGATTTCACCTCACTCGAGTCCTTATGGATGGCGGCAGCAGGCTGAACCTGCTTTACTAGGACACAATGCGCAAAATGGGTATAGACCCCTCAAGGATCAAACCCACAAAAACGACCTTTAAAGGCGTCATTCCAGGTGTAGAGGCCCATTGCATAGGCTCAACTACACTGGAAGTGGTCTTCGAATCCCCGGATAACTTCCGAAGCAAAGAATTGATCTTCGATATAGTCCCGTTCCGCAGTGGCTATCATGCACTGCTCGGGCGAACCGCATTTGCGAAATTCAATGCGGTACCGCATTATGCATACCTCAAGCTCAAGATGCCAGGACCTCGGGGGGTCATCACAGTTAATGGAAACACAGAGCGCTCTCTCCGCACGGAGGAGCACACTGCGGCCCTCGCAGCAGAAGCGCAAAGCAGCCTCTCAAGGCAATCCACTAGTTCGGCGTTTCAAGACCCGGACACCTTCAAGTGCGCTCGGAGTAATCGACAACTAGACCGCCTGGCACGATCTGAGCTCGTGTAGCAATACGGCCCCCACCCAGGCCCAAGCCAAACGGCGAAATTCATGCCACGCGTATATAATTACGCATTAAAAATACCATGGGCACAGGAGGGGAGGGGGGCACAACTACAACACGTCCCAATACGCGGCTTAAACCGCACTAGGGGCTTCCCGCTTTGTTATTTTTCTCTTTCACGACTTTAATCTCTGGAAACCTTGTCCGGCAGCATGATTGCCGAACACATGATGCAGCAACCAAGGAGGCAGAAAGCTACATCACACCACGGAACTCCCAGGTGGATTACGATAATGAGTGAAATATTTGCTTTAGTACTATTCCTCAGCTTGCCCTTGGAAGGGACATAGTCCTACTTTTTGCTTATCGTACTATCTGTATCATTCTGCTTTAACGCACCTTTTTGAATAAACAATGCATAGCATTAAGACTATTATTGCATTCTTCTTTATATATATATGTGTGTGTGTTCATTAATGACGCCTTGCAATCGTACACTTTGGTATGGCCAATACACCAGGGGCTTAAGTACCCCACAATATGGTGTGAGAAGTCCGAACACTTCCACAAGTGCGGCACCCCGAACTTACAGCATTATATGCATCAGCTCCGAATCATGTCTTTGGTCAAATGTTGGGTTTGCCCGGCTCCTATGTTTTGGTACCTTACATTCCGCTCTATTGGCTAAGGTAGCACTAGGAGAACTACTGCGATTGTGCCCCGGTTCTGCTGGGCTAAGCACCTCAATAGAGAAAGCTAAAACTGACTGTCATGATAAGGCGAGAGACTAGTCGCTGTTCGGCGAGGTTTCGTGTCCCCAAAGACTTATGCCACTTAGAGCGAGGAGCCGGTCCTGTCCGGCTTAAAGGCGTGTATCGCGCCCCGAATTCAGCCTTCCGAATACCAGGGGCTTCGCCGAAATTTAAAATTATAGAATTCTATGGCTAAGTGAGAGTGATAAACCATTATTAGTTCGGTTGCCTTGTTCGCTGTGCTGAGCACCTCCCTCGAAGGACCCAAAAATGGGAACAAGAGTGCTCAGGTTTACCCCGAACACCCCAGCACTCGCGGCATGGGGGCAGAAGCCGAGGACTAGCCATCTCTCAGATTGGATAAACATCCAAACAGAAGGTAATATTTTAAATTCAAACAAGCGTTGTATAGCACATATGAAACAAGTTTTCATCATACAGGATCACACGAGCAAGTTTACTCAAATATTACATCCTTTGGACATTCGTCCGCTACAAGATGGGCACCCTTCAGGACACCCTCATAATAAATTTCGGGGGTGCGATGCTCCTTGCCCTGCGGCGGTCCTTCCTTGATCAGCTTCACGTCGTCTAGCTTGGCCCATTGCACCTTCACACGGGCAAAAGCCCGGCTGTAACGCCCCAAGACCGGAGCTCCAGATGCCTTCCAGGGTTTCCGGGTTTTTCGTCATGTGAGTTTGTTTGGTCCGCTGCATTTCATCTTTGCATCATGTGCATTGCATCATGTCATCATGCCATCAAGTTATTTATTTTCGTAACTCAAGTAAATAAATGGCATGGATCTTTGATCCATTTAAACCGATGGTATTCACATGGTGAATTCTCTTTATAACATATCCTCCCAATATTTTAGGGAGCTATATTAAATATTCCATTTTCGAAATCACTCATGAACACACTTGCAAAAATCCCAATGCCTTTTATTATTTCTACTCTTGGCCTCTAACTTTGCCATTTATTCTTTCATCATTTTCCGGAGCTCTACCAAAATTCTCAATATTTTTGGAAACTCCTAGAACCTACCCTAGTTCAAACCTTTTGAATTAAATTCAAAGAAATTTGAATTTATTCTTTCAATCTTGGTCTTTCCTAATTTTCTCGGACCTAACATATTTTTTTTGAGTCCGGGAAATTTATTCGCGAGTCCAACTTTGCTCCCTAAAACCCCTCTTCATTTCTTTTTCGCCTCTTGTTTTCTGTTAAAGAATTATAGATGAGAGAGGGAGTGGAGAGCCCAGCAGCCTCCCTCTCCTTTGAGCCGGCCTCCCAAGGCCCATCCTTTTCCCCCAGCCCACCTAACCTTCTTCTAACCCTAGCCCGCACCTGGTTCTCCTCCTAGCGCCGCTACCAGAGAGCCTCGTTCGAACCTCCTCATCTCCTCGATCCCTAGCGACCGAGCCCAATCCCCATCGCAGCCTCTCCCCCGCGAGCACCCTCCTTCCCTTTTTCCTGTTCGTCTGCCTCGACATGGGGCCTTGCTCCTCCTCCCGCTTGCGCCTCCTCCTGCCTCGTCCATGGAAGCCGCCACCAGTGAGCAGCTTCGCCGGAGCCATGGCCTTCGTCGTCGCGCCGCCTTGCCTTTTCCTCCATCGACCTCACGCCCGTCTCCTTGGCCGGACGGCCACCTCGCCAGCGACCTTCACCGCCGCCCCGACCTCTCCAGCGCCGCCCTGGGACTTCGTCGGCCTCCTGTCCCGACGTGGCCTGCTGCTGGCCTCGGCAAGGCCAGCAAGTCCTCTCCTGCACCTCGTCCATGGCGCCGTCCAGCCGCACCACGCCCTCAAGTGCCCAGCCTCCCTCCGTTTTGTCCCTGCTGCCAAGCCTTCGCCGTCTGCCATCGCCTCCTCGACCCGCCACCAGGAACCACGCCGCGCCGCTCCGGCGATCCAGCCCGCCGGCGACCTCGACCGTCTGGGGCCTCCCGATCCGTCGCTCCAGCGGTCCCTGCGCCATCCTCTGCGTCCTCTACGGTGACCAGGGGCCCCATCGCGTCGCGCCCAGTCGCCACCAGCTTCTCCGGCGAGCCTCTGCCGCTCACCACCACCATCGTCTCCTTGCTGCCGCCGCCCCGAGGCCCCTTGTGATGTTTTGCGTTGGACCGTCAAGATCTGCAAGATCGACTACATGGACGCCAAGACCATACCAGGACCGCCAAGCATCTTCTCTGTGATTTTTTCCAAGTACCACAACGACGCGTCAAGTACCTCTACCGTCATCTCCGGAAACGCCAAGTACCCCTACGCGCGAAGACGCCAAGTCCGTTTCGGGATTCGTCAAGTACCGCTACCGATATGGCTCGAACGTCTACGAAACGTGAACGACTACCGCCGACCCCGAAGCCCTCGGATTTGCCAAGTCCGAAGGTGCAAGTACCACTCCGAACCATGTACGACGACCGTCGCCGAAGACCCGTGTAACGTGAACGTGAACGACTACCGTCGCGAGTACCTCTACGTCGTCATGTACCCCTACTTCCACTACCGCCACGAGAACAACTACTTCCTCTATGACTCGAACCGCTCGAGAATGCTCCCTTGAAAGGTATAACCACCGAGACGACGCCCGTGAACGAATGTTGTGTGGTGTATGGGATGAACCGCGTGTTTGCACCGTTTGCGATTGGTCGTTGCGATGCTCCTCTTTTGCCATGCCACCATCTTGTGGGAACCCGGTATCCGGGATCACCCCACCTCCTATCGCATGTCACGCCCTCGTCACTTTTCCTTTTGCACCGGTATCTCCATGAGCTATCGGAACCGGAATGTTGTCGTGGCATCATTTCCGTTATCTTTGCCGTGGCACCCTTTTCGTGTCCGCCATGGTGACAAATGCTTCATAACATTCTCATATCAACATTTTCATAAAATTGCTTAAAACTTGTTCATGTCATCCGCATCATGATATCAACAATTAAAATGTTTAAATTGATGTTTGGTTAAATTTTCTTAAATGCCATGTTAAAATGCTTTAATTCATATCTAAATAACCGTAACTCGGATTTTATTAAATTATATATGTAAATGGGGTAGAAAAATGCCTAGTTTAACATGGTGACCTTTATTTGCATGATAAACAACTCTAAAATTGTGTTTAGGGCAGAACAGTACCAAACCTAATTTATGCTCATGAGGAGTTTCCGGAATTGTTGTTCGTTGCTTCCGGCCTTATTTAACCTTGACTAGATAGGTAGTTTTCATTTGTTTCCCCTCTTGCCCTGTTAATCAACATTTAATATTGTTGGGTACATAAACGAGATCAAACTAAATAAGTCATGTGGTGTTCCGTCAATAGGCAACTAGTTGCATATTGAGCTCCACTTAATTTGTAGGATTGCTTGTGCACTTTGCCATGCCATGCTTCATTAAACCGGACATGCATCATACTTGTTTGTGCATCATGCCATGTTTTGTGGTGGATGTTTTACTATGTTGTTTGCCTCTTTCCGGTGTTGCTTCTTCGGGTTGGTCCCGATAACGTCGTGTTTGTGAGGACCCGTTCGACTACGTCCGTTTGTCTTCTTCATGGACTCGTTCTTCTTCCTTGCGGGATTTCAGGCAAGATGATCATACCCTCGAAATCACTACTATCTTTGCTATGCTAGTTTGCTCGCTCTTTGCTATGCCAATGCTACGATGCCTACCATTTGCTTGTCAGCCTCCCAATTGCCATGTCAAACCTCTAACCCACCATGTCCTAGCAAACCGTTGATTGGCTATGTTACCGCTTTGCTCAGCTCCTCTTATAGTGTTGCTAGTTGCAGGTGTAGGTTGGAGGCGTTTCATGTTGGGATATTTATTTACTTGTTGGGATATCACAATATATCTTATTTAATTAATGCATCTATATACTTGGTAAAGGGTGGAAGGCTCGGCCTTATGCCTGGTGTTTTGTTCCACTCTTGCCGCCCTAGTTTTCCGTCATATCGGTGTTATGTTCCCGGATTTTGCGTCCCTTACGCGGTTGGGTATATGGGAACCCCTTGACAGTTCGCTTTGAATAAAACTCCTCCAGCAAGGCCCAACCTTGGTTTTACCATTCGCCACCTAGCCTTTTTTCCCTTGGGTTAGGCCAGCCCAAGGGTCATCTTTATTTTAAACCCCCCCGGGCCAGTGCTTGTCTAAGTGTTGGTCCGAAACAGAGCCACTTGCGGCGCCACCTCGGGGAAACTTGAGGGCTGGTTTTAGCTGTACGTAGTGTTCATCCGTTGTTGCCCTGAGAACGAGATATGTGCAGCTCCTATCAGGATGTCGGCGCATCGGGCGGTCTTGCTGGACTTGTTTTACCATTGTCGAGGATGTCTTGGAGTACCGGGATACCGAGTCTGATCGGAATGTCTCGGGAGGAGGTCTATTCCTTCGTTGACCGTGAGAGCTTGTGATGGGCTAAGTTGGGACACCCCTGCAGGGATTTGAACTTTCGAAAGCCATGCCCGCGGTTATGGGCAGATGGGAATTTGTTAACGTCCGGTTGTAGAAAACCTGAACTTGACCTTAATTAAAATGAATCAACAGCGTGTGTAACCGTGACGGTCTCTTTCCGGCGGAGTCCGGGAAGTGAACACGGTTGTTGGAGTTATGCTTGACGTAGGTTGTTTTAGGATCACTTCTTGATCATACTTTTATCGACCGTGCTTTGCCTTCTCTTCTCGCTCTCATTTGCGTATGTTAGCCACCATATATGCTAGTCGCTGGCTGCAGCTCCACCTCATACCTTTACCTTACCCATAAGCTTAAATAGTCTTGATCGCGAGGGTGCGAGATTGCTGAGTCCCCGTGGCTCACAGATACTTCCAAAACCAGCTTGCAGGTGCCGATGAGTCCGTGCAGATGACGCAACCAAGCTCAGGAGGAGCTCGTTGAAGATCTTGTCCTTTGTGTTGTTTCGTTCTAGTTGGTCAGTAGTGGAGCCCAGTTGGGATCGATCGGGGACCTTTGTCATTTTTGGGGTTCTTCTTTTATTTTGGTTCCGTAGTCGGACCTTGATTGTATCTGGTTGATGTAATGCTTTATTCATGTATTGTGTGAAGTGGCGATTGTAAGCCAACTATGTATCTCTTTCCCTTATGTATTACATGGGTTGTGCGAAGATTACCTCACTTGCGACATTGCTTTCAATGCGGTTATGCCTCTAAGTTGTGCTTCAACACGTGGGAGATATAGCCGCATCGAGGGTGTTACAAGTTGGTATCAGAGCCTTCCCCGACCTTAGGAGCCCCCACTGCTTGATCGTTTTTAGCGGACGAGTTGAGTCTAGAAAAATGTTTTGAGTTATTTAGGGAATTATATATCGGAGAGTTTAGGAATTCTTTTTACTTCCCAGTCTCCTCATCGCTCTGGTAAGGCTTCCTGACGTAGAGTTTTGACTCTTCTCTTCTCAAATTTCACTAAATTTTTTTTAGGATCACGCGGGTATCTTGGAATCGTTCCGATGGTTTTATGATGAGAACATTGTCTTGGCGCCTCCTGTCAGGGGTTTAGTGGAAGTGTCCCGGGGAGTTGAGCTCTGAGGTGTTGTCGTCATAATTTTATCGTTGCAGTTCTGGAATACCTGAGATATGTTCGCCGACATCGAAAATCTCTTTTATGCAGTTCGTTGGTGAGATAACCTCGACGCCACCCAGTACTGGGGCGGGAGTTCGGGAGTATCGCCATAACTTGTATAACGGATGCTTTTCGAAGGTTGAGGTAGATGATTTCCGAAGGTTTCTTGGTTATGTGTTGAAGGATGGATACAGCTGGATGTAGGATTTGCTAGTTTTGGGTGAGATATTATGCTTCCCCTGTATCCCCAACACCTGATTGCATAACCAGAAAATTTCGGAGGTTTCATAGGTGGGAATTCAAGTAGCTCTTAGGATATCTTTTCGACGGATGTATGATATGAAATTGGGGTTCGACGTCTAGTGGTCCGCCTATTCACGGTCGATTTTACAGTGGTCTCGTTGTGTCTTAAAGAGTCCTTGGCTATGCCGACTCGGGGACGCTTCGTATGTCATGTGCACTCCTTGTACATGATGGTGCTGTACGATCGAGCCCGTGTAGGCCCCACCACGAAAACTTCGGATGAAATCTCTATCATATGTTTGTTCTGGCTTATTCTGCAAGCCAACCCTTTGTTTTTGTTTTGAGTTGTGGTATTCGAGTTGCTTCAAAGTCAAATGTTGAGTCCATACCTTCCCCTATCGGTGTTCTCATACTTTGATGTGAATACCAATCCTCAGGATAATCGAGTTTGTCATGTCAATCTTTTTAAACCGGTGTGTCTCTCCTCAAGTGGATCCGTTCACTTCAACATTTGCAAGATCAATTATCACTTCTTCTCAACGGTGTTTGTTTCATCCGTCTCCAAGTTGCCTTTGTTTTTCCCACCCTCCCTCCCTTTGTTTTCTCCAAGGATTCGGATTTCTTAATCAAGTATCCTTTTATTCTTGTGAAGTCTCTCCATTCCTTTTCCGTCAATTTTCTTATCCGGTGATTCTCATGAAGATTCTAACGGAGCTTCTAGTTCATCATTCTTCGTTTCTTTTATCTTCTCCGGTGGTTTCAAGTCAAGCTTTGGTGATCTTACCCTTTCCTCATTTCGATGCCGTCTCATACCGGTGCACCTCATAAAAATTCACTTCTCACTATTCATTTGTTCCGGCGTGCTCAAGCTTTCTCAAAAGGCTCGTCTTGTCATTCAAGATCCGTTCAACCTATTTCGAGGTGTTATCTCATTCAAGCCGTTTAATTCATCATTCTTCGTTTCTTTTATCTTCTCCGGTGGTTTCAAGTCAAGCTTTGGTGATCTTACCCTTTCCTCATTTCGATGCCGTCTCATACCGGTGCACCTCATAATAATTCACTTCTCACTATTCATTTGTTCCGGCGTGCTCAAGCTTTCTCAAAAGGCTCGTCTTGTCATTCAAGATCCGTTCAACCTATTTCGAGGTGTTATCTCATTCAAGCCGTTTAATTCAACCGGTGAAACCTCTCTTTTTAATCATTTCAATGGTGTTTCTCTTGAGTGGGCCCTAACCCACAGGTTTTTTCCCAGGATCTTACCTGACTCTTCTTATTTTTCCCGGAGCCATCCTCAAATTCTTTAAAGTTTGACGTAAGAATGATTTATCATCAGTCAAATGTTTTCTCCAAGATCTTTCAAATTCTTTTCGTCGTTGACTCAACCTCTTCGTTTTGATTCTTTCGGAGTGTCTAAATAATTCTTGGTGGTGCTTCTCGTCATCATTCTCAACATTTGAAGACCGAAGAAGAGTTTCTCCTTAATCTTGCTCTTTTCTCTTCAAGATTCGTGGTTCTAGTTCGAGGCCATCCTCTCATAATTGTTTTGATTGTGGGAATTCTATTCACCCATCCGGAGTAATTCAGGAGTCTTTTCAGTTTGATTATCCGGAGTCCATCAATTAAGGTTTATTCATTCTCAGCTTTCAACTATCATTCTCAAATTTTACCGGTGCTTCCTTCAAGTGAATTTTAATCAGCTCGTGATCTCTTCGTTCTCATGGATCTAAAATCTCTCAAGCATCTTCGTTTATTTGCTAATCCTTCCCGGTGTTTCTTCATATTTTAACCGTTCTGTTCAATTCTTATGGTGGTTTGCTCAAGAGTTCTCTTCCTTCTTCATCATATCAATTCATTCGTTGTTTCAATCCTACCTGTGGTCCATTGAGTTTATGCTATATCTATCTTAATCCTTTTCAAAGAGAATAAGTAATATGTGGAAGCCATTGTTTGTCATCAATTTAATTGGTGAAGGATACGCATAATGTAATTCTTATTCTTGTTTCATCCGAATGATTAATTCCTTATTTCGGAGGTGCATCATATCACATTCTTGGTTCGAGATGCTTTATCTTTTCTTTCCCGGAGTTCCAAGCTCTAATTATCACGGAGATCCATCTAATCATTGCAAGGTTTCACCTTCAGTTTTCAACTTCTCTTTCTTTTTATTCCTTTCTTTTACCGGAGTTCTTCATGATGGTTCTACATGATGGTTCATCAAGGATTTAATACTCCCCCCAAGTTTTCATCGAGATTCCTTTTAAGGAGCTCAAGCATTTTTAATCTCGCATTCCGAAGTGCAATTCTTTCTACCGTATCATTGGAGGTGGTATTATGTCATTCTTGATAATTTGAGTTCATGTTCCATGATTCACATGTTGTTAAGAATGAGATACTTTAAATCCATCAATCTTGTCATTGGAGTTATCTTGGGTTATATTTCACCTAAAGCCTTCCCTAAGGATTGTTGCTATTATGGTGCTTATAAATGACCCAAGTCCTTCATTTATCTTCCCGGTGAAATAAGTTTCTCGCCTCCTAGTTTGTATCAATCCAATCTATTGTTTTCGTTAGTGGCAGAATTTTCACCTCATAAATTTTGAGATGTTCTCCATAAGCCCACTACAACCTTGTTCTTTTGTTGTTGTTAATCCAACAAATCCATTCCAGCATTTGTTGTAAGCATGCTCTCCCAAGATCTTGTTCCCCTCCGTCCATTCCATTCCATTCTTTCATTTCTTTCGGAGGCTTTGTGATGTTGCTCTCTTCAACCGAAGTATTGTGCCCCTTTGCTCAAGCTCTTTCATTTTATCAAGTCTTTCATCTCTTTTCAACCGGAGTGCCACCCGAATCGGTTCTTTCTTTTCCTCTTTCTTAACGAAGTGCTTTCAACTTCGTTCATCGCCGTTTCTTTCTTTCTTTCAATTTGAGTAACCTTTTCAAGGTTCTTTGGTTTTCACTCGTTTGTCGGAGAAGCAACTTAGTTTTATCTCTTCTCTTTCTCTTCAGTTTCCCTGCGGTGCCACTCTAGATCTCGGGACAAGATCCTCTCGTAGTGGTGGAGTGTTGTAACGCCCCAAGACCGGAGCTCCAGATGCCTTCCAGGGTTTCCGGGTTTTTCGTCATGTGAGTTCGTTTGGTCCGCTGCATTTCATCTTTGCATCATGTGCATTGCATCATGTCATCATGCCATCAAGTTATTTATTTTCGTAACTCAAATAAATAAATGGCATGGATCTTTGATCCATTTAAACCGTGGGTATTCACATGGTGAATTCTCTTTATAACATATCCTCCCAATATTTTAGGGAGCTATGTTAAATATTCCATTTTCGAAATCACTCATGAACACACTTGCAAAAATCCCAATGACTTTTATTATTTCTAATCTTGGCCTCTAACTTTGCCATTTATTCTTTCATCATTTTCCGGAGCTCTACCAAAATTCTCAACATTTTTGGAAACTCCTAGAACCTACCCTAGTTCAAACCTTTTGAATTAAATTCAAAGAAATTTGAATTTATTCTTTCAATCTTTGTCTTTCCTAATTTTCTCGGACCTAACATATTTTTTTTGAGTCCGGGAAATTTATTCGCGAGTCCAACTTTGCTCCCTAAACTCCCTCTTCATTTCTTTTTCGTCTCTTGTTTTCTGTTAAAGAATTATAGATGAGAGAGGGAGTGGAGAGCCCAGCAGCCTCCCTCTCCTTTGGGCCGGCCTCCCAAGGCCCATCCTTTCCCCCCAGCCCACCTAACCTTCTTCTAACCCTAGCCCGCACCTGGTTCTCCTCCTAGCGCCGCCACCAGAGAGCCTCGTTCGAACCTCCTCATCTCCTTGATCCCCAGCGACCGAGCCCAATCCCCATCGCAGCCTCTCCCCCGCGAGCACCCTCCTTCCCTTTTTCCTGTTCGTCTGCCCCGACATGGGGCCTTGCTCCTCCTCCCGCTTGCGCCTCCTCCTGCCTCGTCCATGGAAGCCGCCACCAGTGAGCAGCTCCGCCGGAGCCATGGCCTTCGTCGTCGCGCCGCCTTGCCTTTTCCTCCATCGACCTCGCGCCCGTCTCCTTGGCCGGACGGCCACCTCTCCAGCGACCTTCACCGCCGCCCCGACCTCTCCAGCGCCGCCCTGGGACTTCGTCGGCCTCCTGTTGGCCTCGGCAAGGCCAGCGCCTCCTCTCCTGCACCTCGTCCATGGCGCCGTCCAGCCGCACCACGCCCTCAAGTTCCCGGCCTCCCTCCGTTTTGTCCCTGCTGCCAAGCCTTCACCGTCTGCCATCGCCTCCTCGACCCGCCACCAGGAACCACGCCGCGCCGCTCCGGCGATCCAGCCCGCCGGCGACCTCGACCGTCTGGGGCCTCCCGATCCGTCGCTACAGCGGTCCCTGCGCCATCCTCTGCGTCCTCTACGGCGACCAGGGGCCCCATCGCGTCGCGCCCAGTCGCCACCAGCTTCTCCGGCGAGCCTCTGCCGCTCACCACCACCATCGTCTCCTTGCTGCCGCCGCCCCGAGGCCCCTTGTGATGTTTTGCGTTGGACCGTCAAGATCTGCAAGATCGACTACATGGACGCCAAGACCATACCAGGACCGCCAAGCATCTTCTCTGTGATTTTTGCCAAGTACCACAACGACGCGTCAAGTACCTCTACCGTCGTCTCCGGAAACGCCAAGTACCCCTACGCGCGAAGACGCCTAGTCCGTTTCGGGATTCGTCAAGTACCACTACCGATATGGCTCGAACGTCTACGAAACGTGAACGACTACCATCGACCCCGAAGCCCTTGGATTCGCCAAGTCCG
The DNA here is from genome assembly GCF_056163025.1 of Triticum urartu. Taxonomy (NCBI): domain Eukaryota; kingdom Viridiplantae; phylum Streptophyta; class Magnoliopsida; order Poales; family Poaceae; genus Triticum; species Triticum urartu. Next base: position 28,223,284 of record NC_141876.1, read on the forward strand.
AAGGTGCAAGTATCACTCCGAACCATGTACAACGACCGTCGCCGAAGACCCGTGTAACGTGAACGTGAACGACTACCGTCGCGAGTACCTCTACGTCGTCATGTACCCCTACTTCCACTACCGCCACGAGAACAACTACTTCCTCTATGACTCGAACCGCTCGAGAATGCTCCCTTGGAAGGTATAACCACCGAGACAACGCCCGTGAACGAATGTTGTGTGGTGTATGGGATGAACCGCGTGTTTGCACCATTTGCGATTGGTCGTTGCGATGCTCCTCTTTTGCCATGCCACCATCTTGTGGGAACCCGGTATCCGGGATCACCCCACCTCCTATCGCATGTCACGCCCTCGTCACTTTTCCTTTTGCACCGGTATCTCCATGAGCTATCGGAACCGGAATGTTGTCGTGGTATCATTTCCGTTATCTTTGCCGTGGCACCCTTTTCGTGTCCGCCATGGTGACAAATGCTTCATAACATTCTCATATCAACATTTTTATAAAATTGCTTAAAACTTGTTCATGTCATCCGCATCATGATATCAACAATTAAAATGTTTAAATTGATGTTTGGTTAAATTTTCTTAAATGCCATGTTAAAATGCTTTAATTCATATCTAAATAACCGTAACTCGGATTTTATTAAATTATATATGTAAATGGGGTAGAAAAATGCCTAGTTTAACATGGTGACCTTTATTTGCATGTTAAACAACTCTAAAATTATGCTTAGGGCAGAACAGTACCAAACCTAATTTATGCTCATGAGGAATTTCCGGAATTGTTGTTCGTTGCTTCCGGCCTCATTTAACCTTGACTAGATAGGTAGTTTTCATTTGTTTCCCCTCTTGCCCTGTTAATCAACATTTAATATTGTTGGGTACATAAACGAGATCGAACTAAATAAGTCATGTGGTGTTCCGTCAATAGGCAACTAGTTGCATATTGAGCTCCATTAATTTGTAGGATTGCTTGTGCACTTTGCCATGTCATGCCTAATTAAACCGGACATGCATCATACTTGTTTGTGCATCATGCCATGTTTTGTGGTGGATATTTTACTATGTTGTTTGCTTCTTTCCGGTGTTGCTTCTTCGGGTTGGTCCCGATAACGTCGTGTTTGTGAGGACCCGTTCGACTACGTCCGTTTGTCTTCTTCATGGACTCGTTCTTCTTCCTTGCGGGATTTCAGGCAAGATGATCATACCCTCGAAATCACTACTATCTTTGCTATGCTAGTTTGCTCGCTCTTTGCTATGTCAATGCTACGATGCCTATCATTTGCTTGTCAGCCTCCCAATTGCCATGTCAAACCTCTAACCCACCATGTCCTAGCAAACCATTGATTGGCTATGTTACCGCTTTGCTCAGCCCCTCTTATAGCGTTGCTAGTTGCAGGTGTAGGTTGGAGGCGTTTCTTGTTGGGATATTTATTTACTTGTTGGGATATCACAATATATCTTATTTAATTAATGCATCTATATACTTGGTAAAGGGTGGAAGGCTCGGTCTTATGCCTGGTGTTTTGTTCCACTCTTGCCGCCCTAGTTTTCCGTCATATCGGTGTTATGTTCCCGGATTTTGTGTCCCTTACGCGGTTGGGTATATGGGAACCCCTTGACAGTTCGCTTTGAATAAAACTCCTCCAGCAAGGCCCAACCTTGGTTTTACCATTCGCCACCTAGCCTTTTTCCCTTGGGTTAGGCCAGCCCAAGGGTCATCTTTATTTTAAACCCCCCCGGGCCAGTGCTTGTCTAAGTGTTGGTTCGAAACAGAGCCACTTGCGGTGCCACCTCGGGGAAACTTGAGGGCTGGTTTTAGCTGTACGTAGTGTTCATCCGGTGTTGCCCTGAGAACGAGATATGTGCAGCTCCTATCAGGATGTCGGCGCATCGGGCGGTCTTGCTGGACTTGTTTTACCATTGTCGAGGATGTCTTGGAGTACCGGGATACCGAGTCTGATCGGAATGTCTCGGGAGGAGGTCTATTCCTTCGTTGACCGTGAGAGCTTGTGATGGGCTAAGTTGGGACACCCCTGCAGGGATTTGAACTTTCGAAAGCCGTGCTCGCGGTTATGGGAAGATGGGAATTTGTTAACGTCCGGTTGTAGAAAACCCGAACTTGACCTTAATTAAAATGAATCAACAGCGTGTGTAACCGTGATGGTCTCTTTTCGGCGGAGTCCAGGAAGTGAACACGGTTGTTGGAGTTATGCTTGACGTAGGTTGTTTTAGGATCACTTCTTGATCATACTTTTATCAACCGTGCTTTGCCTTCTCTTCTCGCTCTCATTTGCGTATGTTAGCCACCATATTGCTAGTCGCTTGCTGCAGCTCCACCTCATACCTTTACCTTACCCATAAGCTTAAATAGTCTTGATCGCGAGGGTGCGAGATTGCTGAGTCCCCGTGGCTCACAGATACTTCCAAAACCAGCTTGCAGGTGCCGATGAGTCCGTGCATATGACGCAACCAAGCTCAGGAGGAGCTCGTTGAAGATCTTGTCCTTTGTGTTGTTTCGTTCTAGTTGGTCAGTAGTGGAGCCCAGTTGGGGTCGATCGGGGACCTTTGTCATTTTTGGGGTTCTTCTTTTATTTTGGTTCCGTAGTCGGACCTTGATTGTATCTGGTTGATGTAATGCTTTATTCATGTATTGTGTGAAGTGGCGATTGTAAGCCAACTATGTATCTCTTTCCCTTATGTATTACATGGGTTGTGTGAAGATTACCTCACTTGCGACATTGCTTTCAATGCGGTTATGCCTCTAAGTCGTGCTTTGACACGTGGGAGATATAGCCGCATCGAGGGTGTTACAAGTTGGTATCAGAGCCTTCCCCGACCTTAGGAGCCCCCACTGCTTGATCGTTTTTAGCGGACGAGTTGAGTCTAGAAAAATGTTTTGAGTTATTTAGGGAATTATATATCGGAGAGTTTAGGAATTCTTTTTACTTCCCAGTCTCCTCATCGCTCTGGTAAGGCTTCCTGACGTAGAGTTTTGACTCTTCTCTTCTCAAATTTCACTAAAATTTTTTTAGGATCACGCGGGTATCTTGGAATCGTTCCGATGGTTTTATGATGAGAACATTGTCTTGGCGCCTCCTGTCAGGGGTTTAGTGGAAGTGTCCCGGGGAGTTGAGCTCTAAGGTGTTGTCGTCATAATTTTATCGTTGCAGTTCTGGAATACCTGAGATATGTTCGCCGACATCGAAAATCTCTTTTATGCAGTTCGTTGGTGAGATAACCTCGACGCCACCCAGTACTTGGGCGGGAGTTCGGGAGTATCGCCATAACTTGTATAACGGATGCTTTTCGAAGGTTGAGGTAGATGATTTCCGAAGGTTTCTTGGTTATGTGTTGAAGGATGGATACAGCTGGATGTAGGATTTGCTAGTTTTGGGTGAGATATTATGCTTCCCCTGTATCCCCAACACTTGATTGCATAACCGGAAAATTTCGGAGGTTTCATAGGTGGGAATTCAAGTAGCTCTTAGGATATCTTTTCGACGGATGTATGATATGAAATTGGGGTTCGACGTCTAGTGGTCCGCCTATTCACGGTCGATTTTACAGTGGTCTCGTTGTGTCTTAAAGAGTCCTTGGCTATGCCGACTCGGGGACGCTTCGTATGTCATGTGCACTCCTTGTACATGATGGTGCTGTATGATCGAGCCCGTGTAGGCCCCACCACAAAAACTTCGGACGAAATCTCTATCATATGTTTGTTCTGGCTTATTCTGCAAGCCAACCCTTTGTTTTTGTTTTGAGTTGTGGTATTCGAGTTGCTTCGAAGTCAAATGTTGAGTCCATACCTTCCCCTATCGGTGTTCTCATACTTTGATGTGAATACCAATCCTCATGATAATCGAGTTTGCCATGTCAATCTTTTTAAACCGGTGTGTCTCTCCTCAAGTGGATCCGTTCACTTCAACATTTGCAAGATCAATTATCACTTCTTCTCAACGGTGTTTGTTTCATCCGTCTCCAAGTTGCCTTTGTTTTTCCCACCCTCCCTCCCTTTGTTTTCTCCAAGGATTCGGATTTCTTAATCAAGTATCCTTTTATTCTTGTGAAGTCTCTCCATTCCTTTTCTGTCAATTTTCTTATCCGGTGATTCTCATGAAGATTCTAACGGAGCTTCTAGTTCATCATTCTTCGTTTCTTTTATCTTCTCCGGTGGTTTCAAGTCAAGCTTTGGTGATCTTACCCTTTCCTCATTTCGATGCCATCTCATACCGGTGCACCTCATAATAATTCACTTCTCACTATTCATTTGTTCCGGCGTGCTCAAGCTTTCTCAAAAGGCTCGTCTTGTCATTCAAGATCCGTTCAACCTATTTCGAGGTGTTATCTCATTCAAGCCGTTTAATTCAACCGGTAAAACCTCTCTTTTTAATCATTTCAACGGTGTTTCTCTTGAGTGGGCCCTAACCCACAGGTTTTTTCCCAGGATCTTACCTGACTCTTCTTATTTTTCCCGGAGCCATCCTCAAATTCTTTAAAGTTTGACGTAAGAATGATTTATCATCAGTCAAATGTTTTCTCCAAGATCTTTCAAATTCTTTTCGTCGTTGACTCAACCTCTTCGTTTTGATTCTTCCGGAGTGTCTAAATAATTCTTGGTGGTGCTTCTCATCATCATTCTCAACATTTGAAGACCGAAGAAGAGTTTCTCCTTAATCTTGCTCTTTTCTCTTCAAGATTCGTGGTTCTAGTTCGAGGCCATCCTCTCATAATTGTTTTGATTGTGGGAATTCTTTTCACCCATCCGGAGTAATTTAGGAGTCTTTTCAGTTTGATTATCCGGAGTCCATCAATTCAGGTTTATTCATTCTCAGCTTTCAACTATCATTCTCAAATTTTACCCGTGCTTCGTTCAAGTGAATTTTAATCAGCTCGTGATCTCTTCGTTCTCATGGATCTAAATTCTCTCAAGCATCTTCGTTTAATTGCTAATCCTTCCCGGTGTTTCTTCATGTTTTAATCGTTCTGTTCAATTCTTATGGTGGTTTGCTCAAGAGTTCTCTTCCTTCTTCATCATATCAATTCATTCGTTGTTTCAATCCTACCTGTGGTCCATTGAGTTTATGCTATATCTATCTTAATCCTTTTCAAAGAGAATAAGTAATATGTGGAAGCCGTTGTTTGTCATCAATTTAATTGGTGAAGGATACGCATAATGTAATTCTTATTCTTGTTTCATCCGAATGATTAATTCCTTATTCCGGAGGTGCATCATATCACATTCTTGGTCCGAGATGCTTTATCTTTTCTTTCCCGGAGTTCCAAGCTCTAATTATCACGGAGATCCATCTAATCATTGCAAGGTTTCACCTTCAGTTTTCAACTTCTCTTTCTTTTTATTCCTTTCTTTTACCGGAGTTCTTCATGAAGGTTCTACATGATGGTTCATCAAGGATTTAATTCTCCCCCCAAGTTTTCATCGAGATTCCTTTTAAGGAGCTCAAGCATTCTTAATCTCGCATTCCGAAGTGCAATTCTTTCTACCGTATCATTGGAGGTGGTATTATGTCATTCTTGATAATTTGAGTTCATGTTCCATGATTCACAAGTTGTTAAGAACGAGATACTTTAAATCCATCAATCTTGTCATTGGAGTTATCTTGGGTTATATTTCACCTAAAGCCTTCCCTAAGGATTGTTGCTATTATGGTGCTTATAAATGACCCAAGTCCTTCATTTATCTTCCTGGTGAAATAAGTTTCTCGCCTCCTAGTTCGTATCAATCCAATCTGTTGTTTTCGTTAGTGGCAGAATTTTCACCTCATAAATTTTGAGATGTTCTCCATAAGCCCACTACAACCTTGTTCTCTTGTTGTTGTTAATCCAACAAATCCATTCAAGCATTTGTTGTAAGCATGCTCTCCCAAGATCTTGTTCCCCTCCGTCCATTCCATTCCATTCTTTCATTTCTTTCGGAAGCTTTGTGATGTTTCTCTCTTCAACCGGAGTATTGTGCCCCTTTGCTCAAGCTCTTTCATTTTATCAAGTCTTTCATCTCTTTTCAACCGGAGTGCCACCCGAATCGGTTCTTTCTTTTCCCCTTTCTTAACGAAGTGCTTTCAACTTCGTTCATCGCCGTTTCTTTCTTTCTTTCAATTTGAGTAACCTTTTCAAGGTTCTTTGGTTTTCACTCGTTTGTCGGAGAAGCAACTTAGTTTTACCTCTTCTCTTTCTCTTCTGTTTCCCTCCGGTGCCACTCTAGATCTCGGGACGAGATCCTCTCGTAGTGGTGGAGTGTTGTAACACCCCAAGACCGGAGCTCCAGATGCCTTCCAGGGTTTTCGGGTTTTTTGTCATGTGAGTTTGTTTGGTCCGCTGCATTTCATCTTTGCATCATGTGCATTGCATCATGTCATCATGCCATCAAGTTATTTATTTTGGTAACTCAAATAAATAAATGGCATGGATCTTTGATCCATTTAAACCGAGGGTATTCACATGGTGAATTCTCTTTATAACATATCCTCCCAATATTTTAGGGAGCTATATTAAATATTCCATTTTCGAAATCACTCATGAACACACTTGCAAAAATCCCAATGCCTTTCATTATTTCTACTCTTGGCCTCTAACTTTGCCATTTATTCTTTCATCATTTTCCGGAGCTCTACCAAAATTCTCAACATTTTTGGAAACTCCTAGAACCTACCCTAGTTCAAACCTTTTGAATTAAACTCAAAGAAATTTGAATTTATTCTTTCAATCTTGGTCTTTCCTAACTTTCTCGGACCTAACATATTTTTTTTTGAGTCCGGGAAATTTATTCGCGAGTCCAACTTTGCTCCCTAAACCCCCTCTTCATTTCTTTTTCGTCTCTTGTTTTCTGTTAAAGAATTATAGATGAGAGAGGGAGTGGAGAGCCCAGCAGCCTCCCTCTCCTTTGGGCCGGCCTCCCAAGGCCCATCCTTTCCCCCCAGCCCACCTAACCTTCTTCCAACCCTAGCCCGCACCTGGTTCTCCTCCTAGCGCCGCCACCAGAGAGCCTCGTTCGAACCTCCTCATCTCCTTGATCATACTTTTATCGACCGTGCTTTGCCTTCTCTTCTCGCTCTCATTTGCGTATGTTAGCCACCATATATGCTAGTCGCTTGCTGCAGCTCCACCTCATACCTTTACCTTACCCATAAGCTTAAATAGTCTTGATCGCGAGAGTGCGAGATTGCTGAGTCCCCGTGGCTCACAGATACTTCCAAAACCAGCTTGCAGGTGCCGATGAGTCCGTGAAGATGACGCAACCAAGCTCAGGAGGAGCTCGTTGAAGATCTTGTCCTTTGTGTTGTTTCGTTCTAGTTGGTCAGTAGTGGAGCCCAGTTGGGGTCGATCGGGGACCTTTGTCATTTTTGGGGTTCTTCTTTTATTTTGGTTACGTAGTCGGACCTTGATTGTATCTGGTTGATGTAATGCTTTATTCATGTATTGTGTGAAGTGGCGATTGTAAGCCAACTATGTATCTCTTTCCCTTATGTATTACATGGGTTGTGTGAAGATTACCTCACTTGCGATATTGCTTTCAATGCGGTTATGCCTCTAAGTCGTGCTTCGACACGTGGGAGATATAGCCGCATCGAGGGTGTTACAAGTTGGTATCAGAGCCTTCCCGACCTTAGGAGCCCCCACTGCTTGATCGTTTTTAGCGGACAAGTTGAGTCTAGAAGGTCGCCTTGAGGCGCCTCCGAGACTGTCTCCCCTCGACCCAGTGCCTCTTGAGACAATACCTCAGCGTCGTCCGCAGGGCAAGGGGAGGTGGCAGTCGGAAGTGGATCGCTATCCATATTCGACGAGCCCAGGGAGCCGTCCGACGATACATTGATACGAGCTCGTGGCGGCCTGCATAATCATATTTGACGTTAGGGGAAGCAGTGCGACAAAGGAATGCTATGAGTTACTCTGGTATCCGAATACTTACGACTTCGCCAGGGGCTTGGCCCTGAGCAGCCACTCGTCTTCGCCTTCGACGACGGTGGTGGAACTGTCCGGAAGGAGAGTCCTTCCCTTCTTGGACCCTTCGGCCTCCCCAGTTGGGGTGGCCTTCCTTTTCTTGTCTCCCCCAACTGAAGGGGGAGCATCTTCTTCTTCCTCCTCGTCTTCGGGGGAGGAGTGTGTCGCAGAGTTATCGGACGATGAGTCCGATGACGCCTGGCGTTGGGAACTCTTTCGGGTTCCCTTGGCCTTCTTGGTCTTCTCCGACACCTTGTAAGGAGCTAGAGTCAGCATCTTCGTCAGGAGAGCGTCTGCTGGGCCTTCGGGCAAAGGAGCCGGATAGTCGATCTGTCCGGCCGTCTCCTACCAGTCCTGTCAAAGGTACGGGAACTTAGATCCCGCATAGAGTCAAACTATGAAAAACAAGTATCTTGTGAGAGGTAAAACAACTTACCGCGCTGGCTTGGCGCTTCGCGCAGAATCCGCGATCCTCGGTAGTGGGAGGGGGAACCTCGGCACTCTTGAATAGCACCTTCTAGGCATCCTCGTGAGTTGTGTCGAAGAGCCTGTTCAGAGTTCGATGCTGGGCCGGGTCGACCTCCCACAAGTTGAAAGCCCGTTGTTGGCACGGGAGGATCCGGCGGATGAGCATGACCTGGACTACGTTGACGAGTTTGAGCTTCTTGTTCACCATGTTTTGAATACATGTTTGGAGTCCGGTCAGCTCTCCCAAACTACCCTAGGACAGGCCCTTCTCTTTCCAGGAGGTGAGCCGCGTGGGGATGCCAGATCGGAACTCGGGGGCCGCTGCCCATTTAGGGTCACGCGACTACGAGATGTAGAACCACCCCGATTGCCACCCCGTTATGGTCTCCACGAAGGAGCCCTCGAGCCATGTGACGTTGGGCATCTTGCCCACCATGGCACCTCCGCACTCCGCCTGGCGGCCGCTCACTACCTTCGGCTTGACATTGAAGGTCTTCAACCATAAGCTGAAGTGGGGCTTGATGCGGAGGAAGGCCTCGCACACGATGATAAACGCCGAGATGTTGAGGATGAAGTTCGGGGCCAGATCGTGGAAATCCAGGCCGTAGTAGAACATGAGCCCCTGGACGAATGGGTGGAGAGGGAATCCCAGTCCAGGGAGGAAATGGGTAAGGAACACTACCCTCTCATGGGGCCTGGGGGTGGGGATGAGCTGCCCCTCATCTGGGAGCCGGTGCGCGATGTCTTCGGGCAGGTATCCGGCTCTCCTCAGCTTCTTGATGTGTCCCTCCGTGATGGAGACCATCCACCTGCCTCCTGCTCCGGACATGGTTGGAGAAGGTTGAGGTGGGAAGTGCGGACTTGGGCGCTGGAGCTCGAGTGTGCGAAAATGGATGAGCAAAGGAGGAAGAAGGCGTGGATGAAAAGGTGAATCCTTATCCCTTTATATGGGCGGACGAAACTATGCATCCCCACTAGCCTGGTAAAACTCGCTTATCCCCCAAGCACTGTAATCGATGGCGCGGTTGGGTTACCCACGCCCGTATTGATGAGAATCCCGTGATAAGGGGACATGATCTCTGCTTTGACAAGATGTGTCAAAAAACTGCCTCGCGTTATGTGCGGGGCTAGTTAAAGGAAACGGTTCAAATAATCACCGGGCCATGGAATAATGTCGTGTTGCCAAAACAAGTCAGCAAATTGGATTTGTGGAAATATTATTCTCTCTACGGTGGTATGTGGAACTTATTTTGCAGGGTCGGACACTATCCTTGTATTCAAATTCTTCTGTGGTGTATTCGAAGGAGGAACCCGCCTTGCAATGCCGAAGACAACACTGCGCGCCGGACTCATCGTCATTGAAGCCTGGTTCAGGGGCTACTGAGGGAGTCCTGGATTAGGGGGTATCCAGACAGCCGGACTATATCCTTTGGCCGGACTGTTGGACTATGAAGATACAAGATTGAAGACTTCATCTCGTGTCCGGATGGGACTCTACTTGGCGTGGAAGGCAAGCTGGGCAATACGGATATGTATATCTCCTCCTTTGTAACCGACCTTGTGTAACCACTAGTAGAAAACAAGGCTATGGTCCAGGCCGGGTCAGCCCATTAGTCCTGGTTCAGTCTAGAACCAGGACCAATGTGGGCATTGGTCCCGGTTCGTGAGCCCAGGGGGCCGGCCGGGCCACATGGGCCATTGGTCCCAGTTCATCTGGACCTTTTGGTCCCGGTTGGTGGGATGAACCGGGACCAATGGGCCTCGCTCCTGGCCCACAACCATTGGTCCCGGTTCGTGCCTCAAACCGGGACTAAAGATTAGACCTTTAGTCCCGGTTTGAGGCACGAACCGGGACTAATGGGGATGAGACCTTTAGTCTCGGTTCGTGCCACGAACCGGTACTAAAGGTCCCATTTTCAAACTCTACCCCCCTGGATCGCCTTTTCAGTTTAAAAATAAAATAAAATGATGGAAATGTCAAAAAATAAAAGAAAATAAGTTTCCCATGTGATATGTGGTCTAGTTGTTGGGAAAATCTGCAAATGTGAATTTTGACTTTATTTGCAAAATCTCTCTGAAATTTGTAAAAATGGGCATAACTTTTGCATACTAACTCGGATGAAAAAGTTTTTTATATGAAAAATCATCTACTCGAAAAGTTACACCCGAATTTAACAGCGGGAACCCCGTTAAACATTTTCAAATTCTCAAAAACCTAATAGAAAAAAAGTTACGGGGCTTTTAAGATCTAGAGTGAAAAAAATCGAAAAAAATTCAAACAGTGGGCAAATTGTGGTCAAACAATGGTCAAACTAATTATTCTAGAATATTAGTGTTACTAAATAATTATTTCAGTTATTTCAATTTTGGTCAAACTGTGGTCAAACTAATTATTCAAGAAATATTAGTGTTACTAAATAATTATTGTTTTTTAAAACAATAGTTTCAAAATAAAACTATGAAATGTGTCACTTCATGCTCAAGCAAAATTCCTGAAGGTTAATAGGATTGACATCTTAGTATTGTTAGGAAAACAACAAGTGCAGACTTGGAGCGAGGGAGAATAGAACCCGGAAGTTAAGCGTGCTCAGGCTGGGGGAGTGGGAGGATGGGTGACCGTTCGGGAAGTTAGATGATTTGGAATGATGAGGGGTGATTAGAGGATAAATTGAGAAGTGATGAGGGGTGGTGATTACAGACTAGAGGTTGAAATAATTTAGAAATTTGAAAATAATTTTTTTTTAAAAAAATTCAATTTTTTTTCAAAAAAAAATCATAAAATTTCCTCCAACCGGGACTAAAGGTGGAGCTCCACGTGGCCGCGCCCTTTAGTCCCGGTTCTGGATTGAACCGGGACTAAAGGGAGAGGCATTAGTACCGACATTTTAGTCCCGGTTCCAGAACCGGGACTAAAGGCCCTTATGAACCGGGACTAAAGGCCCTTTTTCTACTAGTGAACCCTAGCCCTTCCCGGTGTCTATATAAACCGGAGGGTTTTAGTCCGTAGGACAACATACAATCATACTATAGGCTAGCTTCTAAGGTTTAGCCTCTTCGATCTCGTGGTAGATCAACTCTTCTAATACTCATATCATCAAGAATAAATCAAGCAGGACGTAAGGTTTTACCTCCATCAAGAGGGCCCGAACCTGGGTAAAACATCGTGTTCCCTGCCTCCTGTTACCATCCGCCTTAGACGCACAGTTCAGGACCCCCTACCCGAGATCCGCCGGTTTTGACACCGACAAGCATCCCCAAGCTTAGGCTCTTGCCACTCGTTGTTCCATAATCCATCAAATCTTTACCCAAAACTTGAAAACTTCACAACACGAAACTTAAAGTAGAAAATCTCGTGAGCTCCGTTAGTGAAAGAAAACAAAAGACCACTTCAAGGTACTGTAATGAACTCATTCTTTTATTTATATTGGTGTTAAACCTAATGTATTCCAACTTCTCTATGGTTTATAATCTATTTTACTAGCCATAGATTCATCAAAATAAGCAAACAACACACAAAAAACAGAATCTGTCAAAAACAGAGCAGTCTGTAGTAATCTGTAGCTAGCGCAAGATCTGGAACCCCAAAAATTCTAAAATAAATTGCTGGACGTGAAGAATTAACTAAATAGAACTTTCCAAATAAAAATGGCAGCAGTTCTCGTGAGCGCTAAAGTTTCTGTTTTTTATAGCAAGATTAACAAGACTTTGCCCAAGTCTTCCCAACGGTTCTACTTGGCACAAACACTAATTAAACACAAAAAACACAACCAAAACAGAGGCTAGGTAAATTATTTATTACTAAACAGGAGCAAAAAGCAAGGAATAAAAAAAATTGGGTTGCCTCCCAACAAGCGCTATCGTTTAAAGCCCCTAGCTAGGCATGAAAAGCAAGGATAGATCTAGGTATTGCCATCTTTGGTAGGCAATCCATAAGTCGCTCTCATAATAGATTCATAAGGTAATTTAATTTTCTTCCTAGGAAAGTGTTCCATGCCTTTCCTTAACGGAAATTGGAATCTAATATTTCCTTCCTTCATATCAGTAATTGCACCAATCGTTCTAAGGAAAGGTCTACCAAGAATAATAGAACATGAAGGATTGCAATCTATCTCAAGAACAATAAAATCTACGGGCACATAATTCCTATTTGCAATAATAAGAACATCATTAATTCTTCCCATTGGTTTCTTAATAGTGGAATACACAAGGTGCAAGTTTAGAGAGCAATCATCAAAATCACGGAAACCTAAAAAATCACACAAAGTATTTGGAATCATGGAAACACTAGCACCCAAATCACATAAAGCATATAACTCATGATCTTTAATCTCAATTTTAATAGTTGGTTCCCACTCATCATAAAGTTTTCTAGGGATAGAAACTTCCAGCTCAAGTTTTTCTTCATAAGATTGCATCAAGGCATCAACGATATGTTTAGTAAACGCTTTATTTTGACTATAAGCATGAGTAGAATTTAGCACGGATTGCAACAAGGAAATACAATCAATGAAAGAGAAATTTTCATAATTAAATTCCTTGAAATCCAAAATAGTGGGTTTAGCAACATCTAGGGTTTTAATTCCTTCAATCCCACTTTCATCAAATTTAGCATCAAGATCTAAAAACTCCGAATTTTTGGAACGCCTTTGAGGTAAAGGTGGATCATATTCAGTCCCATCATTATCAAGATTCATATTGCAAAACAAAGATTTAATAGGGGACACATCAATAACTTTTAGATCTTCATCTTTATTCTCATAGGAAGTAGAAGAACATGCTCTTATAAAGGAATTCTCATGGCTTTGAGAGACTCATTGATATCATGCTTAGGTGGAATAGATCTAAGTTTCAAAGAATCAACATCAAGAGAAATTCTATCAATGTTCCTAGCCAACTCATCAATCTTAAGCAATTTTTCTTCAATCAAAGCATTGAAATTCTTTTGCGAAGTAACAAATTCTTTAATATTAGATTCAAAATCAGAGGGCATCTTATTATAATTTCCATAAGAATTGTTGTAGGAATTACCATAATTATTAGAGGGATTACTAGGATAAGGCCTAGGATTAAATTTCCCTTATACGCGTTGTTACCAAAATTGTTCCTACCAACAAAATTCACATCCATAGATTCATTATTATTCTCAATCAAAGTAGACAAGGGCATATCATTAGGATCAGAAGAAACACTCTTACTAGCAAATAATTTCATAATTTCATAAGTTCATCCATCTTTCCACTCAAAACATTAATTTCTTCTATCGCATGCACCTTTTTATTAGTAGATCTTCCAGTATGCCATTGCGAATAATTAACCATAATATTATCTAGGAGTTTAGTAGCTTCTCCTAAAGTGATTTCCATAAAAGTGCCTCCCGCGGCCGAATCTAAAAGATTTCTAGAAGCAAAATTCAATCCGGCATAAATTTTTTGTATAATCATCCACAAATTCAAACCATGAGTAGGGCAATTACGTATCATTAATTTCATCCTCTCTGAAGCTTGTGCAACATGTTCATGATCAAGTTGCTTAAAATTCATAATATCGTTTCTAAGGGAGATGATCTTAGCGGGAGGAAAATACTTAGAGATAAAAGCATCTTTGCACTTGTTCCAAGAATAAATACTATTTTTAGGCAAAGACGAAAACCAAGATTTAGCACGATCTCTAAGTGAAAAAGGAAATAGCTTCAATTTAACAATATCATTATCCACATATTTCTTCTTTTGCATATCACACAAATCAACTAAGCTATTTAGATGGGTAGCGGCATCTTCACTAGGAAGGCCGGAAAATGGATCTTTCATGACAAGATTCAGCAAGGCAACATTAACTTCACAAGATCCAGCATCGGTAAGAGGAGCAATCGGAGTGCTAATAAAATCATTGTTGTTGGTATTGGTAAAGTCACACAATTTAGTGTTATCTTGAGCCATCGTGACAAGCAAGCAATCCAACACACAAGCAAACAAGAAATGGCCAAAAAGAGGGAAATAAAGAAAGAGAGGGAGGATAGAGAGAGAGGGCGAATAAAACGGAAAGGGTGAAGTGGGGGAGAGGAAAATGAGAGGCAAATGGCAAATAATGTAATGCAGGAGATAAGGGTTGTGATGGGTACTTGGTATGTTTGACTTTTGCGTAGACTCCCCGGCAACGACGCTAGAAATCTTCCTGCTACCTCTTGAGCACTGCGTTGGATTTCCTTGAAGAGGAAAGGATGATGCAGCAGAGTAGCGTAAGTATTTCCCTCAGTTTTTGAGAACCAAGGTATCAATCCAGTAGGAGGCTATGCGCGAGTCCCTCGTACCTGCACAAAGCAAATAACTCCTCGCAACCAACGCGATAAGGGGTTGTCAATCCCTTCACAGTCACTTACGAGAGTGAGATCTGATAGATATTATAAGATAATATTTTTGGTATTTTTATGATAAATATGCAAAGTAAAATAAAAGCAAAGTAAAAAGCAAAGGAAATAACTAAGTATTGGAAGATTAATATGATGAAGATAGACCCGGGGGCCATAGGTTTCACTAGTGGCTTCTCTCAAGAGCATAAGTATTTTACGGTGGGTGAACGAATTACTATTGAGCAATTGACACAATTGAGCATAGTTATGAGAATATCTAGGTATGATCATGTATATAGGTATCACATCCAAGATAAGTAGACCGACTCCTGCCTGCATCTACTACTATTACTCCACTCATCGACCGCTATCCAACATGCATCTAGAGTATTAAGTTCATGAAAATAGAGTAACGCCTTAAGCAAGCTGACATGATGTAGAGGGATAAATTGATGCAATATGATAAAAACCCCATCTTGTTATCCTCGATGGCAACAATACAATACGTGCCCTACTGCCCCTACTATCATTGGGAAAGGACACAACAAGATTGAACCCAAAGCTAAGCACTTCTCCCATTGCAAGGAAGATCAATCTAGTAGGCCAAACCAAACTGATAATTCGAAGAGACTTGCAAAGATAACCAATCAGACATAAAAGAATTCAGAGAAGATTCAAATATTGTTCATAGATAATCTTGATCATAAACCCACAATTCATCGATCTCAACAAACACACCGCAAAAAGAAGATTACATCGAATAGGTCTCCACAAGAGAGGGGGAGAACATTGTATTGAGATCCAAAAAGAGAGAAGAAGCCATCTAGCTAATAACTATGGACCTGAAGGTCTAAGGTAAACTACTCACACTTCATCGGAGAGGCTATGGTGTTGATGTAGAAGCCCTCTGTGATGGATGCCCCCTCCGGCGGAGCTCCGGAACAGGTCCCAAGATGGGATCTCGTGGATACATAAAGTTACAGCGGTGGAATTAGGGTTTTGGCTCCGTATCTAATCGTTTGGGGGTACGTAGGTATATATAGGAGGAAGGAGTACGTCGGTGGAGCATCAGGGGGCCCACGAGGGTGGAGGGCGCGCCTAGGGGGGGGGGGGTAGGCGCGCCCCCTACCTCATGGCCTCCTCCTTTATTTCTTGACGTAGGGTCCAAGTCTCCTGGATCATGTTCGGTGAGAAAATCACGTTCCCGAAGGTTTCATTCCGTTTGGACTCCGTTTGATATTCATTTTCTTCGAAACCCTAAAATAGGCAAAAAACAACAATTCTGGGTTGGGCCTCTAGTTAATAGGTTAGTCCCAAAAATAATATAAAAGTAGATAATAAAGCCCAATAATGTCCAAAAAGTAGATAATATAGCATGGAGCAATCAAAAATTATAGATACGTTGGAGACGTATCATGGTTCTGAAACTTGGGAAGATCATGTCTTTCTAGGTTTTATAGTGGCTTGTCACCATCTCCATCATCCCAAGATCATGTCATTTCCATCCTTGACCTAACCCATAATTCTTTTGTTGGGAATATTCCTTTTCTGATAAAGGAATAACCCTTAAAACCCTAGGTTGTGAAGCAACCTATATTTCTGTCACTCCTAAAATTCCCAAATAATTCTCATAAATTGTTTGGGCCATATCTTCCTCAAATATGGCAAAAATATATCATTGGCCATGGTTCCCATCATGCTCAATAAATTCATTTCCTATGTTGTCCTAAATGGCACATTGTGAAGCAAGTGCTATTTATCTTTTGTAACGCCCTCGATGCGGCTATATCTCCTACGTGTCGAAGCACGACTTAGAGGCATAACTGCATTGAAAGCAATGTCACAAGTGAGGTAATCTTCACAACAACCCATGTAAATAAATAAAGGGGAAAAGTACATAGTTGGCTTACACTCGCCACGTCACACAAATACATAAATAAGTCATTACATTCATCCAATACACTCAGGGTCCGACTACGGTACCAAAATAAAGATCAACCCCCAAATGCGACAAAGTCCCCGATCGCCCCAACTGGGCACCACTACTGATCATCTGGGAAAGACACGTAGTAACGACGAGAGTCTTCATGGAACTCCCACTTGAGCTCGGTCATATCATCTGGAACGGTATCCTCGGTCCCTGCATCTGGTTTTGGAAGGAATCTGTGAGTCACGGGGACTCAGCAATCTCGCACCCTCGCGATCAAGACTATTTAAGCTTATAGGTAAGGTAAAGGTATGATGTGGAGCTGCAGCAAGGGACCTGCATATATGGTGGCTAACATATTCGCAAAAGAGAGCGAGAAGAGAAGGCAAAAGCACGGTCAAACAACTATGATCAAGAAGTGATCCTAGAACAAACTACGTCAAACATTACTCCAACACTGTGTTCACTTCCCGGACTCCACCTAGAAGAGAGCATCACGGTTACACACGCGGTTGGTGCATTTTAATTAAGTAAAGTTTCATGTTATCTACAACCGGACATTAGCAAATTCCCATCTGCCCATAACCGTAGGCACGACTTTCGAAAGTTCAAATCCCTGCAGGGGAGTCCCAACTTAGCCCATCACAAGCTCTCACGGTCAACGAAGGATATTCCTTCTCCCAAGACAATCCGATCAGACTCGGCATCCCGGTTACAAGACATCCTCGACAATGGTAAAACAAGTCCAGCAACACCGCCCGAATGTGCTGACAAATCCCGATAGGAGGTGCACATATCTTGTTCTTAGGGCACACTCAGATGAGACATCCTACGAGTAAAACCAACCCTCAAGTTGCCCCGAGGTGGCCCCGCAGTCTACTCGGTCGGACCAACACTCAGAGGAGCACTGGCCCAGGGGGGTTTAATAAAGATGACCCTTGGGCTCCGGAAACCCAAGGGAAAAAGAGGCTAGGTGGAAAATGGTAAAACCAAGGTTGGGCATTGCTGGAGGAGTTTTATTCAAGGTGAACTGTCAAGGGGTTCCCATTATAACCCAACCGTGTAAGGAACGCAAAATCCGGGAACATAACAGCGATATGGCGGAAACTAGGGCGACAAGAGTGGAACAAAACACCAGGCATAAGGCCGAGCCTTCCACCATTTACCAAGTATATAGGTGCATTAAGATAAACAAGATAATATTGTGATATCCCAACAATAAACATGTTTCAACAAGAAACGATCTCCAATCTTCACCTGCAACTAGCAACGCTATAAGAGGGGCTGAGCAAAGCGGTAACATAGCCAAACAACGGTTTGCTAGGACATGGTGGGTTAGAGGTTTGACATGGCAATATGGGAGGCATGATAAGCAAGTGGTAGGTATCGTAGCATAGGCATAGCAAAAGAGCGAGCATCTAGAAAGCAAAGATAGAAGTGATTTCGAGGGTATGGTCATCTTGCCTGCAAAGTACTCAGAGTTGCCTTGATCCTCGTAAGCAAACTCAACGGGCTCCTCGTTCACGAACTCATCTCCCGGCTCTACCCAAACAAGAACAAAAAGCAAAAGGAGCACAATCAACCACGTGAAATGCTCAAGCAACATGATGCAAACATGGTATGATATGCGGGATGCGGTATGTGATGCATATGCATCATTTGCAAAGGAATGATTGAACCTGGCCTCCACTTGGAAATCCAAGAGTGCCACTGGAAAGGGGAGTTGATTTCGGTTGAAATCGATATAAAGATCACCGGAATCGGATGCTCGGTTTGGAAATGATAAGCAAAACAAATATGGCACCGGTCTGCGATAATCAGCAAGTGACCAACTAAATGCATCAATATAAATATGCTACAACACTCAAACATAACAAGAAAATACATGGCAGGGATCCACTCATGATGCTTGACAAAAGATGAACACTGAGCTATGGCTAATTCACTCATTAACAAGTTCAAACAAGCATGGCAAAAGTGCAAATGATAACAGGTTTCAGACTTAGTGAAATTAACATAAGTCAGGAATTTATCATCAGGAAGCAATCTTTAGAGCATGAAAACTACATGCTACAGGAACATATCATGGCAAATCAAGGCATGGCATGAAGATACTCAAAGCACATAACAAAAGTCCATTAGTGACCTTGTGCCAAAAGGGATCAGAAAAAAACAATTGCAAGCATGTGAACATAGCAAGAACATAAACAGATTCAGACTTGGTGAAAAAACGGGAGCATGTAAACATATTAACACGTAGGCATGTTTACGAGCTCGATGCACTGACTACGAGGAATTGCATGACAAACTAAGCATACACCCATCAAGAAGACATGGCATATAAGCTAGACATGGCAGGAACAACAACATAGCATGCACGGATCAATAGCAACATCCTCGGCAAAATCGCTAAACATATTAACAATCTGCCAGGAACATTTTATAGTAAAAGTAGAGCTTGATTGACTCAAGCTAGGCTGCTCCATAAATTCAAACAAAGATATTGATGGATAGAGCACCACAATGTTAACAAAACATCCTTACTGATCATCCTCAAAAGAGGCACAGATCACTAGGAAACAACATGAACATATGACATAAAAACAAATACAGGACAAGGACTTAGTGAAATTCTAAGTCCCTGAAATCAGCATCATTGAGTAAGCTACTTTGCATGCTTGTGCTAGTCACCACAAAGATCACAAAAATACATGGCATACACCCTCTGTAAAGTTGGCATGGCATTCTACAAAACACATGTAGAGCTCAGGATCATAACATGCACACATTAATCATGGCAAAGACGAGTACATCATTTCATCTCATTGCATCATTTTCATTTGAGCTCATCTTGATGCCCGAAATGCTGTTGGAAGAGGGCTATGTGAGGATTATGTCAGATCTGTTTCAGCAAATGGCCTTTTGTCATTTTTGCCATGATTAATGTGTGCATGCTATGATCCTGAGCTCTACATGTATTTTGTAGAATGCCATGCCATCTTTACAGAGGGTGTATGCCATGTATTTTTGTGATCTTTGTGGTGACTAGCACAAGCATGCAAAGTAGCTTACTCAATGATGCTGATTTCAGGGACTTAGAATTTCACTAAGTCCCTGTCCTGTATTTGTTTTTATGCCATATGTTCATGTCGTTTCCTAGTGATCCGTGCCTCTTTTGAGGATGATCAGTAAGGATGTTTTGTTAACATTGTGGTGCTCTATCCATCCATGTCTTTGTTTGCATTTATGGAGCCCCCTAGATTGAGTCAATCGAGCTCTACTTTTACTATAAAATGTTCTTGGCAGATTGTTAACATGTTTAGCGATTTTGCTGAGGATGTTGCTATTGATCCGTGCATGACATGTTATTGTTCCTGCCATGTCTAGCTTATATGCCATGTCTTCTTGATGGGTGTATGCTTAGTTTGTCATGCAATGCCTCGTAGTGAGTGCATCGAGCTTGTAAACATGCCTACGTGTTAATCTGTTTACATGCTCCCGTTTTTTCACCAAGTCTGAATCTGTTTATGTTCTTGCTATGTTCACATGCTTGCAATTGTTTTTTTCTGATCCCTTTTGGCTCAAGGTCACTAAGGGACTTTTGTTATGTGCTTTGAGTAGCTTCATGCCATGCCCTGCTTTGCCATGATATGTTCCTGTAGCATGTAGTTTTCATGCTCTAAAGATTGCTTCCTGATGATAAATTCCTGACTTGTGTTAATTTCACTATGTCTGAAACCTGTTATCATTTGCACTTTTTCCATGCTTGTTTGAACCTGTTAATGAGTGAATTAGCCATAGCTCAGTGTTCATATTTTGTCAAGCATCATGAGTGGATCCCTGCCATGTATTTTGTTGTTATGTTTGAGTGTTGTAGCATATTTATCTTGATGCATTTAGTTGGTCACTTGCTGATTATCACAGACCGGTGCCATATTTGTTTTGCTTGCCATTTCCAAACCGAGCATCCAATTCTGGTGATCTTTATATCGATTTCAACCGAAATCAACACCCCTTTCCAATGGCACTCTTGGATTTACAAGTGGAGGCCAGGTTCAATCATTCCTTTGCAAATCATGCATATGCATCACATACCGCATCCCGCATATCATACCATGTTTGCATCATGTTGCTTGAGCATTGCACGTGGTTGATTGTGCTCCTTTTGCTTGTTGTTCTTGTTTGGGTAGAGCCGGGAGACGAGTTCGTGAACAAGGAGCCCGTTGAGTTTGCTTACGAGGATCAAGGCAACTCTGAGTACTTTGCAGGCAAGATGACCATACCCTCGAAATCACTTCTATCTTTGCTTGCTAGATGCTCGCTCTTTTGCTATGCCTATGCTACGATACCTACCACTTGCTTATCATGCCTCCCACATTGCCATGTCAAACCTCTAACCCACCATGTCCTAGCAAACCGTTGTTTGGCTATGTTACCGCTTTGCTCAGCCCCTCTTATAGCGTTGCTAGTTGCAGGTGAAGATTGGAGATCGTTCCTTGTTGAAACATGTTTATTGTTGGGATATCACAATATTATTTTGTTTATCTTAATGCACCTATATACTTGGTAAAGGGTGGAAGGCTCGGCCTTATGCCTGGTGTTTTGTTCCACTCTTGCCGCCGTAGTTTCCGTCATATCGGTGTTATGTTCCCGGATTTTGCGTTCCTTACACGGTTGGATTATAATGGGAACCCCTTGACAGTTCGCCTTGAATAAAACTCCTCCAGCAATGCCCAACCTTGGTTTTACCATTTGCCACCTAGCCTCTTTTTCCCTTGGGTTTCCGGAGCCCAAGGGTCATCTTTATTAAACCCCCCTGGGCCAGTGCTCCTCTGAGTGTTGGTCCGACCGAGTAGATTAAGGGGCCACCTCGGGGCAACTTGAGGGTTGGTTTTACTCGTAGGATGTCTCATCTGAGTGTGCCCTGAGAACGAGATATGTGCACCTCCTATCGGGATTTGTCGGCACATTCGGGCGGTGTTGCTGGACTTGTTTTACCATTGTCGAGGATGTCTTGTAACTGGGATGCCGATTCTGATCGGATTGTCTTGGGAGAAGAAATATCCTTCGTTGACCGTGAGAGCTTGTGATGGGCTAAGTTGGGACTCCCCTGCAGGGATTTGAACTTTCGAAATCCATGCCCGCGGTTATGGGCAGATGGGAATTTGCTAATGTCCGGTTGTAGATAACATGAAACTTTACTTAATTAAAATGCACCAACCGCATGTGTAACCATGATGGTCTCTTCTCGACGGAGTCCGGGAAGTGAACACGGTGTTGGAGTAATGTTTGATGTAGGTTGTTCTAGGATCACTTCTTGATCATAGTTGTTTGACCGTGCTTTTGCCTTCTCTTCTCGCTCTCTTTTGCGAATATGTTAGCCACCATATATGCTAGTCGCTTGCTGCAGCTCCACATCATACCTTTACCTTACCTATAAGCTTAGATAGTCTTGATCGTGAGGGTGCGAGATTGCTAAGTCCCCGTGACTCACAAATTCCTTCCAAAACCAGATGCAGGGACCGATGATACCGTTCCAGATGATATGACCGATCTCAAGTGGGAGTTCGATGAAGACTCTCATCGTTACTACGTGTCTTTCCCAGATGATCAGTAGTGGTGCCCAGTTGAGGCGATCGGGGACTTTGTCGCATTTGGGGGTTGATCTTTATTTTGGTACCGTAGTTGGACCTGAGTGTATTGGATGAATGTAATGACTTATCTATGTATTTGTGTGACGCGGCGAGTGTAAGCCAACTATGTACTTTTCCCGTTTATTTATTTACATGGGTTGTTGTGAAGATTACCTCACTTGCGACAATGCTTTCAATGCGGTTATGGCTCTAAGTCGTGCTTCGACACGTAGGAGATATAGCCGCATCAAGGGCGTTACATCTTTGCCCATTTGAACCCAAACTTCTGGGACATCTTTTCCTGTCCAAATAATTGACCTGTGCCAAAATTCAACTCAACTTTACCAGTCAATATTCCTGAGCAATCTTTCAAAGTTCCTGTCTGAGGGAAGTGATTGTGAAGGAAGTACAAACTAGGCATATCCTAATGAGTTGCAATTTTGCAAGGTCCTTCCTATGACCTTATCATGACTCTCCACCATGTATGTGCTCATGTAACTCATCTATGTGAGCCCAACCCCAAATCTTAGTTTCTGGCCAGATTTTCAGTTTGTGAAGCAACTATATATTATATTGCTTCAATTGAGTTGAAACTTTACCAGGACAAGATTCTACCTTTATCAACTCCTTACACCAAGTTTTAGCTCAATTAGTTAATCCAATTGCCCTGTGCAATTTTGCCAAGTTTCTATCTAGAATGAAGCTTTGTGAAGCAAGTGCCACTTTGGTATTTCCAAATGGCATGAAACTTTTACAGCAGCTTCATATCATCATATAACCCCTCTATGCCAAATTTCAGCTCATTACAATCAAGTATGTGAGTGTATCATCCAAATCTCTAATTCTGGCCAGTTTTAGACTTTCTACAACAACCCTCATCTAAACACCTCCTCTTAGTCTGATTTTTGGTGATTGTCGGCGTTCTGGGAACGGGGGTCCCTAGACTTGCCTGCTTGCGGCCTACGGCGTGGCTCAAAGGGGGGCCCAGCATGGCCCATCTTCACCAACACAGACCCAAGACCCTCGCGAGGGGCCAAGCCTCGTGGGGCGGACGACGCGGAGCTTCCTCAGGCATGGCCTCATCCGGCTGGCTCGTGAGGAGGCGGAGAGATCAAGGCGGGGTACCTCACGAGGTGCCCGTGACGCAAGCCATGACGACCGAAGGCGCCAGGCGGATGCCAGCCCGCGCAGCGTCCTCCTTTCCTCTTTGGTGCAAAGGGAGCAAGCGCAGCTGCGGAGTACTGAGGCATCAGGCAAAGGTTGCCATTTCGGTGCAACAAGACCAAGACCAGGAGGACTGCAAGACGGAGGTCATTGTGGAGCCCAATACGGCGTCACCACCAGAGCTTTGTGCAGGCGAAGACTACTTTTGTCAGGATAGCTGGTACTAGCTGTTCCCCTTCAAATTAGCCCGCCATTGTTGGCTCCCTTCCCACTCGATATTTGGGAAGAGGACTAGGGCCTCTATAAATAAGACCAGCCACCCACAGAACAGGGGGGCGAAGAAAGGAGAGAAAGAGAGAGAGAGAAGGGTGACTGAACTCCTCCCAGCAGTTCATCGCCCCAGCCAAGAGCAGACCCTCGCGAGGCTGTTCTTCCTTGTATTGTTCATCATCATCAACCCAAGAGGCAATCCACCACACCACACACTGGACTAGGGTATTACACCACAACGGTGGCCCGAACCAGTATAAATCCTGTGTCATTCGTGTTGTTCTTTCCATTGCTTAGATCTTAGCGAGGCGGAGGGGTGCAGGTAGGTAGGAAGCGAAATCTCCGCGCGCACCCCAGTGTTCGAACCTCAAGGGTCTGCCGGAACTCGAAACCCGACATTTGGCGCGCCAGGTAGGGGTGCGCCGGAATTCACCTTCTACCGCTTCGTGCCCCGTCGCGTCGTCATCACCATGTCCGGCGACCAGGCGGGCAACCCAGATCCATGGGTGGCGTGGCCCGCTCGCGTAGAGCCGCTCGCCTCGGGCGACCCCGTGCCCCAAGCAGCTCGCGGTCCGCAGGGCGCTGCGGACCGCGGGCGACGCAGACAGGCTTCAACAGCTCTCACACCGCGGCAGGCGCAGTCGGCAGCGAGGGCCTCCAATCACGCCGTGACCACGGCACCGTACACCCGCCGGGAGCAGGCGAACTCGAGGGCCGCGCTCACGGTAGCCCGAGAGCTGCTGCAGTGCAGGCTGCTGGAGGGCGGCCGTGACGTGCTGCTGGAGCGGGTGGCAAAGCTCCTGGGCTTCGCCGCCTCGGGGGCTCACCCCTTCTGCACCCAGCTCCCATCTCAAGCCCAGGGCGGCCCGCGCGGGGGCTCCGCGCGCGCCCGCGAGCTCCAAGGCTACTTCAACGCCAGCGAAGCTGTCAGCACCGGACCGGCGGCGGCGCTGCCCCCGCTTCCGGTCCGTGAAGAAGAAGGACTCGACGCGACCCGCGGCCCCAGTGGACAGCCACGCTGCCACCCCACGGTGGGCGCGTCAGGCAGGACCACGTGGCACGCGGAGCACTACGGCGTGGCCTCCGGGATGACGGCGCCAGAGGAATATGTGCCCCTCATGATGGACCAAGGACACCCTCACGAGAGCGAACAAGGCTCGCTCCTCAGCCCAAGCTTGGGGGACGAGGCACTAGAAGCTGAGCCTTTCCAGGAGCCCCGGGACGGTCCCAACGGCCACGCTGGAGGCAACGATTATTGGGTACCGATAATTCTTCAGGAGCAGGTATACACTAACCATGGATCGCAGGAGGTGCAGGTCGCCACAGCGAGCGGCTGCCCTGCTCCCACAGTCTCCTACCCCTCGGGAGGAGGGCGCAGGGGGCTGCAGGAGAGGGGCCGAGATCCGACATCACCACCGCGGCGTTCGGAGCAAGGTGTTCTGAGGAGGTAGGCCCTCTACTGGGGAGGTGCCTCAGGGCCTGCCCCTGGCGGAGGACCCGTGGTCGTCGGGGGAACCGCTGGCGACCGCTCTACCCCATCGGGCGGCGTCCTGGTTTCTGGTCGTCGTTGATGGCACTAGAGTGTGGCGCAAGGCGGGGCCCTCATCTGGCAATATGAAGCAAGGCCAGTACCTATGAAGAAGGCCCAGTGCCTGTGAAGCTCGCCGCCCCGTGACACTCTCATGTAATAATGAGTGGAGCTGTACACGCCCCGGAGTCTCAGGGGTGCCGGCCTCAGGCCCTGGGGCTCCCTCCCACGCCCAGTGGCAGCACTTAGCTCCGCGCTGGTGAGAAGACGTCCAAGACTAGATTAGGTGCCGGACGCGGCCTTTTGTCTGCTTTCGTTGCTTTTCCCTTTGGTTGTCGCTTTCCCCTGCTGGATTCAAGTTGGATTCAAATTTGAGATTTGCGTGTGTTCGGGGAAGGGGTGCTTAGTCTCGTTCGAGCAATTTCTCGCGTTTTGGTTACCACTTCGCCTCAGCTGCCTCCCCTCGTGAGCCCCTCGCGAGCCAGGTCAGGCCTAGCTTGCGCGCAGCCCAGACTGCCGCCGCCGCGTCCTCTCAGGAGGGTGTTTTGCTGCAGGTCCTACGGATCCAATCAGGGAACACTCGGGACACCACAACCTCCCACAGGCTGCCTCAGGGCCAGTACAGGAACAAGGTAAACTAGCCGACCAGCGCGTCGCTTAAGCCAACCACTTGGCGCGGGCGCATGGGCAATGTAGCGACTACTAATACGATGAACACAAGTTTTACATAAGGGGCTCCTCCTCCCAAATGCTCTCACCGCCATCAGGCCAAAACCTGAGTTCTATTCATGCAGGGCAAGGAAGTAGGAACGATGCACAATCAGTTGGATAAATCCCCCAATGCGTCCTCAAGAGCACCACCCGAGCCGCTGCTGGCGCCGCTGAACTCGCCATCGCTGTCCGCGCCGCCGCCAACGGCGTCAGGGCCGTGCGCCGCACCGCCCTCGTTGGCAGCCGCGACCACGCCGTCGTTGTCTGAAGCGAAGGCCCTGACAAGAGCATCCACATTGTCTTTCACCCAGCACGCCAGGTCGCCTCGGACGGCCTGGGGGACTGGGGCGATGGCGGCATCGAAATCGAAGTGGGGATCCATGTCCTGGAGATGGCTGAAGACGCGAGAAAAGGCATGCCCGAGCAGGGCGTGGCTCCTCTCCTCCACCAACCTGTCAGCCCTGACCGACCACGCCTCCAGCTGCGTCACCACGTCAGTGAAGAACTGAAGATTGCCGGCATAGTTGACTGCATGCGGCTCGCCAACAGCCGCCTCGCAGATGTTGCCCAAGGCTGTGTTGGCTCTCTCCTGGAGCATGGTGAGCATGGGGCGGTGCTCATGCTCCAGGATCCGCCGCTGACGTATCTCATCCGCATTCTGGCACGCGACGGCCTCAGCCTCCTCCACCCGCTGGCAAAGAAGGAGCACCTCGGCCTGGGAGGTGGTTAACTCACCTTGCGCCACCTCAAGGGCGGACCGAAAAGCATCAGCCTGCCGTGTCGCCCCCTCCAGCTTGGCTCTCAAGGCAGCAGTCCTGCCTTCAGCCTCGGCCCGGATCAACCCCAGCTTCTCCTCGAACTCGTGCTCGAGGTTCAAATGCGCCATCGCCACTCGACGTCCGACCTCCTCCAGGATGCGGGCTTCCTGTGCAGCGACATTATCCTCCGCCTGCGTCACCAAGCTCTCCCTCGTCTCCAGACGCTCGTACTCGCGGGTACGTTCGGCGGCTTCCAGCGTCAGCGCCTCCTCACGCTTCTGGAGCTCTGCTGAGTTGCCAGAGGCCACCTTCATCGACGCGAGGGCTGCCTCGCGCAGCTCCACCTGCTCCTCCAGTGAGTGGCACTAGGCCAGGAGCTCCCGAGCCCGCTCCTCCGCCGTCGTTCGCCGCCGGTCAGCTTCCCGGACCTCCTCAGCGGCCCAAGATCGAGCCTCCCGAGAGGCCATCAGCGACGCCTTGGCCTCTGCGTCATCAAGATCGCGCTGGTGGCGCGCAAGGGCGATGGCGCCCTCCAGCTCGCGCCTCTCTGCAGCCAGGCGCAGGCCCTCGGCCTCAAGGCGCGCGTCTTCATCAGCAAGCTCCTCACCAAGCAGGCTTACCGTGTCAGCCGCCCTTCGAAGGAATCCTTGGCGGAGAGCGCGACGCTCTCGAGCGCGCTCGAGCACGTCTTCCACGCCATCATCTGCCCCAAGCAAGCGCTGGGGCCACGATCCAGCACCCCCCTCCGGGCTGGGGGCTGGGGGCTGGCACCCTCGCGACGGTCGGGCACGCCGCGCCAGAAGCCCGGCCTGGGGCCAGCCCGTCCCCAGGTGAAGAACGCAAGGAGCGCCTCAGCCAATCGCAGTCCACGACCAGGCGGGAAGCCCACGGCAGGCTAACTATGCCATGAGAAGGCCTGCGGAAGAGGATCGCGAGGTGCGCAGGGCCACGATGCGCCTCGGGACGGTCCGCCTCTTCGATCGCCTTCACCACAAGGGCTCTGCTGCTCGAGGCGCTTGAGGGCGATGGAGGGGGCGATGCCAAGGGGGACGACACCTCAGCCGTCTCCGCAAACTCGGCTAGAAGGGGCTTGCGGAGCAAGGGTCAGTAAAAGCAACAGAAGGATCGGGAGCTGGGAAAGGAGAAGGCTTACTCATCAGTGGCGAAGTACTTCCTGCGCTTCAGCAGGCGACAAGGGTAATCGTCGCCCAGGGCCTCCCTTCTCTTCTGGAGGGCCTCAAAGTCCACGCGGAAGCGGCCCAAGAGTTGGGCGCAGGGATCAACCTGCGACGAAGATGGAGCATCAAGGCGATCTGTGTAAGGGGCGCCTGCCTGATGCGCGCTGCCAATCGCCTCGCCAAGGGAAGCAGCCGGAGCCTCAGGGGCCTCAGTCGCAAGCGCTGAGAGCAGCTGCTCGTCACCCTCAGCCTCAGCGGCACGGGCCCCGAGAGCCGCTCCCTCATGAGCATCACCCGGCGCCGTCACCCCGCCGGGAGCCCCCTCGGCCTGTGGCGCCTCATGCCTCCCTGCTCCGCCGCTCGAGGAAGAGCCGCCTTGGCCGACTGGAAGGGCGGTCACCACCACTGGGTTCTCACGAGGCCCCTGGAGGCCGGCAGGGCGCGGCCCCCACTCATCAAAGACAGGCATCTGCTTCACAAAATCGCCCCTGCTCTGGGAGAGGTACAACAAGGCCCCTCCCTGCTGGATGCTGCCAGGGTTGGGGTCCCCAGTCAGGGTCAAGAGCGCTGTCCTCAGCACTTCAGGAGTCAAGTCCTCTTCCTGGAGCCTCATACGATCATCGCGCCCCCTGAAGGCCCACATCCGACAGGAGTGGCGTTGGAGAGGAGCAACGCGGCGTAGCAGGAACTCCTTCACCACCTTGGGCGCTGTCACGCCGAGCGACCTCACGAACGCGAAGCGGTGCCAGACGAAGACGAGCCGGGAGCTCTCAAGCGTCTCCTGGCCCCAACCCGAATTGGGGACAACAGGCGAAGTTGGCTTCATTAGCAGGGGGCTGGGCACCCCTGCGTCCACATACAGCCACCGCTCGCGGAACCCAGCCGCGGGCGGGGGGAGCTTGAAGTCTATCCCCGAGGTCGCAGTCTCAGACGCGGCAACGAAGCTCACGCACGCCCAGCATTGGGTAGGGTCGACAAGGCGCAGCGAGAAGAAGTGGCGCAGCAAGGCAACTAAAGGAAGGATGCCCACCATAGCCTCGCAAACAAAGGCGAAGACCAAAAGGAGGGTGATGGATTCAGGACCCAGATGCATCATGTGGATCTGATAATGGGAAAGCACAGCATTGAAGAAATCAGAAAAGGGAGGAACCAGACCCGCCCACAGGGTGTCGGCGAAATACGGGACCTCGGTGACTATCCTGTCGATGGAGGAGTGGGACGCAGGCCAGGCTGTCGTCCTCCCGCATTCGTTGAAGATAGTGGCCAGAGCCGAGCAGACCTTGCCTAAGCCCTCGGTGAGGGCCGCTAACGGCGGCGGACCAGGCGGAGACATGGGTTTCTTCCCTCTTCCCTTCTTCGCTGGAGCCATGGCGATGGAAAGGGGGGGGGGAGTTCGAGATTGGGTCGAAAACAGAAGCTGGAGTTCGAGTGGAGGAAGGACAGAGGGCACTCGAGCGACAGAAAGGGGAGCGGCTGTGTACAACTACGAGTCCGCCTAGCATGGCGCAAAATTAGGAAGGCGTGGGGGAGCAGTGCCACCCACGTCCAATCAACCGCCACGCGACGCCCAAGGCCGCAGGCTGTTAGGGCCCGCGACGCTTCTCCCTCGCCCTTCCGCCTCCCTGCACGGCCAAGTCTGGGTGCGCCTTGGGCCCGGGGGCTACTGTCGGCGTTCTGGGAATGGGGGTCCCCAGACTTGCCTGCCTGCGGCCTGCGACGTGGCTCAAAGGGGGGCCCAGCATGGCCCATCTTCACCAACACAGACCCAAGACCCTCGCGAGGGGCCAAGACTCGTGGGGTGGACGACGCGGAGCTTCCTCAGGCATGGCCTCATCCGGCTGGCTCGTGAGGAGGCGGAGAGATCAAGGCGGGGTACCTCACGAGGTGCCCATGACGCAAGCCATGACGACCGAAGGCGCCAGGCGGGTGCCAGCCCGCGCAGCGTCCTCCTTTCCTCTTTGGTGCAAAGGGAGCAAGCGCAGCTGCGGAGTACTGAGGCATCAGGCAAAGGTTGCCATTTCGGTGCAACAAGACCAAGACCAAGAGGACTGCAAGACGGAGGTCATTGTGGAGCCCAAGACGGCGTCACCACCAGAGCTTTGTGCAGGCGAAGACTACTTTTGTCAGGATAGCTGGTACTAGCTGTTCCCCTTCAAATTAGCCCGCCATTGTTGGCTCCCTTCCCACTCGATATTTGGGAAGAGGACTAGGGCCTCTATAAACAGGGGGGGCGAAGAAAGGAGAGAAAGAGAGAGAGAGAGAAGGGTGACTGAACTCCTCCCAGCAGTTCGTCGCCCCAGCCAAGAGCAGACCCTCCCGAGGCTGTTCTTCCTTGTATTGTTCATCATCATCAGCCCAAGAGGCAATCCACCACACCACACACTGGAGTAGGGTATTACACCACAACGGTGGCCCGAACCAGTATAAATCCTGTGTCATTCGTGTTGTTCTTTCCATTGCTTAGATCTTAGCGAGGCGGAGGGGTGTAGGTAGGTAGGAAGCGAAATCTCCGCACGCACCCTAGTGTTCGAACCTCAAGGGTCTGCCGGAACCCGAAACCCGACAATGATCAAAATCACCTTGGTGCGTGATCATAGCCAGACAAACTCTTTACCACGTTACCAAGCTGGTTTAACCACATCAAGTTACAAACACCTTCTTACTGATTTACTTTGGAGCTGAGTGCAAATCTCTTCTTTGCCCCTAGACCGATTTATTTCTTCACTTGGACTAAGGGCACCAAGGTCAATCTACTGGACATGGTCGGCCACGCCAAAGAGTGTCGCTTGCGCCAGTGCGCGTGGTGATCACACTTGCGTCATGGCTGAACGCGTGCTCTGGCTTGTTCCGGCCACTGTGCTTGTCTCCTCCCTCCTCCTCTCGACCTCCATTCATGTCCTAGAGCTCGCCCGTGCTCAACTGCATCGCCCTGCGTCGCTGCTTCGTCGTGGTTTGCCATCAATGCACCAGTAGAACAGTGCCCATGCCATGCCCCACCTCTGACCTCCATTAGAGCACTGCTCAAGCTCGCTTGTGAGCTCCAGAGCCTTCCCCTCGGCTATATAAGCATGAAGCGAGCTCTCCCATAGCTCATTCACTCCTCCCTCGCCTCTCTAGTCCACCGGAGTGGCCCCACCTCGCCTCGGATCACCTCTGTCCGCCATGGCCGCCGCGGTTTCTTCTTGATTCCGGCGAGCATAGTCCACCTCCCCTCCTCTAGCCACCTCCTGCGCGTTCCCCTCCTTCCCGCGGTCCTCCCCACCCCACTAGTTCGTCGTCGGAGTCCCTCTGGCCGCGCCTCCCGGAGCTTGGCCGTCGCCGTTGTTCTCGGCCACAACCCCGACCGAGCCCATCTGGTGCTCCTCTCTCCCTCCCGTCGCCAGCAGAGCCTCCACCACTCTCCGGCGAGCCTCCCCAAGCCCTCCACCTCGCCTCCCCGCCGCCGGAGACCCCCGCCCATCACCACCACCGCCCGCCCCTGCCTCTCGGTTCTCCTCCGTCCCCGCGTCCAAAACTCCTCCCCGACGCCCCCTTTGCCTCTGGATGGGTGCGCCGCGCAGCCCCGCAACCGCCGGTGGTCTCGGCCGGGTGGGAGACGGCCGGAGCAGCCCGCCCCATCATCGGCCATCGCCCTGCCACGCTGCTCCTGTGCCTTGCTCGGGGGAGAGCGAGCAGGAGGAAGAAGACGAGGCCAGCGCCCCTATCGCTGGGCCCCGCCTGTTCCCCGACCCCACGCGTAGTGGCACACCCCTCCATCCCACGTGGCAAGTGGAAACGTATTTCCCAGAGTATGCTTTCTTCTCTCTGAAAGCGTATTCTATTTCTACTTCGGCCTGAAGTACGTTTTCTAAGTTAGAAAGCGTATTTTCTCAAATCTGTTTCTGCCTTATCCACTCAGGGACCTGTTGGTGATAATTTTTCATAGATTGGTCCCTAATCTTCTACACCTCATAGCTCTGTAACCGTAACTCCGATTGAGGTGAAACCAACGCTCACTTCTTCGTCTCGTTGAGCTCTATCTTTTGGTAACATTTTCACTAGGTGGTTTCATAATGAAAAATGACCATTTTTCCCTTGCCTCTAATCAGCCCCCTCCAAGAAAGAACTGTCCGACGTTTCGTTCTGCGGCTTCACCGCACTTCCTCCCGGTGGTTTCTTCATCCCCAGGCAAGCCACAATACCCACTTGCATGATAGTCATGCAGTAGTCATGGTTTTCAACTTGAATATTTCTTAAATGTTTGCTTGTTTAAAATATGGTTATCGTTGTTTGGTAATGATTCTTGGCTAGTGCTTACTTTCTTGCTATGTTGTTATGAACCTAGTTAGCATGCCCTGTTAGTTGCTAGTATTCCTTTCATATGCTTATGCTTCCTAGTAGTACATGTTGATGTTGGTGATGGTTTTTAGTGCATGACTGTCGTCTGTCCCGAGTACCGTCGCTATGCATGTTCCACTGCATCCAGTTGGTTAAATGCTTGCATGATGGCACTGTTGATATGTCTTGCATGATATTTATTGTTGATGCTAGTGTTCACGCTATGTTTCGGAGAAGTATGTACTTATGATGTTCATGCTAGTCAGTATGCCATGCTTAGTTGGATATGATTCATTATTGATATGGTGGATAGTTATGTGGTTCTCTCACGATTATGTTGATATCATGTTCATGCATTGTAATTGCATCATGTATTTTATCATGGCTCAGCATATTTGCATTCAAATTTAAGCGGACTAAATTGAACTTGAACAGCTGTTGGCTGAGTCATGGTGCCACCATATCGAACTGACCAGTGCAACCACGCTTACCTTTATGGGAAGGTCCTAACTGGGTCTATTGTCGTGCCTCTCGCCGGTGCCTCCAACGAGGGAAGGTTATGGGCGTGCGGTACCCTGGCCCGGTAAGCAGACATAACCTTGTGTGCCCGTTGTTGTTGTTGTTGTTATGGATCCGGGTCCCCGTGTGGGACCGTTTATGTTGGGCCATGACGGTGGTTGTTGTGTCTTTGGTAGACACGGGGCCACCCTGGACTAGCCCACTGGGAGTGAGTCGGAGTGGCTGGGAGAGTGTCATGGCAGTAGATCGGTTTTGTCGGAACGCTGTTGGTCCACCCGAATGGGAGTGCGAGGCCATGGGTTCCGTAGTGTGGGTACAATGTACTAACCTCTGCAGAGTGTATATTAAATCTATCGATAGCCGTGCCCGCGGATAAGGGCCCAGTTCATGTCGGTCATACTATGAGTCAACAATAATAATAATAATAATGTGCTTAATAACAACCATGGTTCGATGAGGAGATAAGTTGGTTGTGATCGCAGGAGTGATCACTGTTTGAGACCAAGTGTTGGTCATGGTTGTGATTGTCGGAAAGATCACCGTTGTTCATGGTTGTGATTGCCAGAAAGATCACCGTTTGGTTATGAGGTAACCCGAGCAGAATAAATGGTGCATATAGTGTCATCATGTTGCATGCTGGTATCGTCAGATTTATATGTTCATGTCATGCTCATATTGTTCTAGCTGTATTATGTTCATGTTGTTCATGCCATGTTTTTCTGATGATCTCATGATAATTCCTGCTTAACCTGTAATTCCCATGCTGTTGTTTGTCTTGAATGCTTCTGGTTATTGTGAGCTTGCAAGTACATTCAATGTACTGACCTGGCATGTCATGCCAGTTTGCAGGTCGTGCCTGGATTGCTTGCTTGTTTGGTGTTGTTCCCGTGTTCGCGAGCTAGGATAAACGTTCTAGCCAGAGTCCCTGCGGATTGGAGTCCATCATCGCCGTTCGTTGTTCTGCTGTCAGTAGTTGTTCCACTGCTTCGAGTTGTTATGCTGCTTGTATAGAGCAACTGTGGTTGGCGAAGTGTCACCGAGCCGATGTTATTCATTGTAATATCGGAACGCTTGTATTCTTATTCGTGTTGTAATAGAGAGCTGGTTTGTTCTATACCAAGCAATGCCGTATTCCGGAAGACTTCACCTCGATCTCTAGGCTAGAATACGAGTCGTTCTGGATTTCTCTGAGCCGAGGTGCCACAGGATTGGTATCAGAGCAGGTCTGGCTGTAGAGCCTCCTAGTCCACTGGAACGTTAGAAAACGGTAGTATAGGGTCTGGTTGTTGCCCTTGCTTACTGCATTTGGTTGTTGCATTTGTTTGCTGCATATAGTCTTATTTCTGAGTTAGTCTGAGATGCCATTCGAGCTAGGAGATTGCTTGGTGTCACTTTACCTCAGTCTCCGCCAGCTTCTCCAACTCCTTCGTCTCGTCGATCCGGAGTTTCAGAGTCAGCGGTTCCACTCACTACTCCCTTAGCTTCCTCGTCAGTTCGTGAGCGTTTGCTCAAGCATAGGATGTAGTCCTTTGTGTAGCGCTTGTGCACCCGCTGTAGTATCATGCTTGTGTGTGCCTGTGTGGAGCAGCTTTGTAGCTTGTTTGTTGTGTGCTTTGTTGCAATAAATCGTTTTCTCGTGCTTCTTTGTTTTAAATCCTCGGTGTTACCCCCTTAAGGAAATTATTCCTTGACTGACACCGGATCAGAAGGAGTCGTAAGCAGTACAGATATACACCAAGAAATTCAGTTAAAAGCAATGAGGTTTTCAGCCGACAGCATTGTATTGCAGACATTCGTCCGGATACAAATTGTAGTATGATCAGACCTTCAGCAACAAGTACCTGTCAGAGATACACTTTATCGCAGCAAAGATTAAATCAGGAAGAGGACAAAATTGGATCAACAGTGCATTTCAAGTCAAAGGTATGGGCTATGCACAATGATTGATCTGCCGTAAGGCAAAATTAAAGCCTTGCGACACCCATAGGTCAGTCCAAATGCACGGTGAATTCAGTAAGGACAGTCAGACAATTCTTGTCATATAAGTAATCAGTTGCCGTATTGACAAAAATATATATATGTCATTCCATTCACCAAGAAGATCAGTCCCGTCCTTCTCCACAATTTATTGACGAAGTGTACAAAGATAAGGTTCCTAGTCTGCATCGGTAGGGAATGAATGGATTCCCATACAAGATATCCAGTCTTCTCGATAAAATACTGCAAAAGCTTCTGGCATAAGGTACCGAGTCTTCCCTAGCAAAGTCTTTAAGGGGGGAAGCTTATGAGGTACGGTACCCCGATTTCCTCAATAAGATATCCACCGAAGGCTTCAAGCATAAGCCACCAAGTCTTCCTCAGCACGATACCCCGGTTGTTTCCGAACGCAAACTGCCCAGTCTTCTTCTGTACGACGCGGGTACAAGACATTAAATTATGAATTGTCAGCATATGGCAGTGTTTTCCAAGTGGCAGATATGCAACAGTTGGTCTGAAACAAAAATCGGTCAGAGGTATGCCTCGAGGATTAGATATTAGTTCATTCAGTATGCTGCCAAGTCCATGCAAGTCTCTCACACAAGGAAGAATTCACGGTACACATCCTATAACCTCACCGATTATTCAAGAAATAAAAACTAGTGAGTGATGCCATGATCAACAAGTCCTGAAGGAAAGACAACCTTGAGACAATAATCTTGGCAGTGATTATCAGGATCAGTCCCACACATCCAACAATATGATGTTATTAACCTTGTCACTGTCCGGCATAATCTACAACAATATTGAGATCTGTATAACCACACATGAGCTGGATAAATATACCGAGGCTCAAAACATGAACCAGACCAAGGTATGATTGCCAGATATTGTACGTAACAGTATTCAGGGGCGCGAAAATAATCAAGGATATATATAATGCCCCGCTCTTCTAGTTGAGGATCCATATGAAGAAAGTAATAATGAAAGAGCAAGACCAACAATATAGGTATGCCAGTTATTATGTGAAAAATGTGGATGCCCAAGACCGTCTTATCCCACGGCAAACCCAAGCAAATATCCACCTAAGAAGTATACTCCATTGTGGTAAGGACCTCATAGCGAGGCAACCAGCTCAGTCCACAGTATGCTCAGAACTGCAGCATTGAATACCCGAGTCTATCTAGTCAGACTCATGGACAACTCAATATATTGACCTCAACACCCGCGATGGAGCATCGCACAGACTGTTATCCTAGGGAGATACTGGCAAAAATGAAGAATCAGAGTGAAAACATATACTTTGAGGATTGTTATCTCTCGCATAGGGGAAGCAATTAAAAGAATAGCCTGTGTGGATGGGATTCTTTGCCAAGATCACCACCAGTCAAGTCTGCAAATCTTATCATCAGGAGATGGTGCATTTTTCTACCAGTCACGACAAGCGACAGTCAAACCTTTGGTACAACTTGGATACTCAAGATTGTGAAGCCAGTCAAGATAAGTCAGAAACTCCTGCAAGATGTCAGAATCTGTTAGCAAAACATATGTGATCCACATCACTGTTTTGGACCCAGAAGGCATGCATATATTCGAGGAATTCTTTGTTCCATGGGAAGAAGTGTTCCCCAACTCCATGGAATATTCTTGGTACTCGATACGAGAATAACATTACCAGCAAGGATCAACATCAAGAAGGAAAAATATGTCCGTGAAAATAATATTTCGGATGCTAGCTCAGCCACAGATATGAAAAGAAAATTTGAGTCAGTATAAATAGGAACATATGAGGTATGTCCTGTCAGAATGTCAGATACGACAAAGCAAACCACCCCGATCAAGACAGACAGTCAGATCCAATTGAGTGGAAATATTATGAATAAAAGAAACCCGAGTTGGAAACGGTTTCTTCAAGTCAGGAAAATTATTTAACCCTGAGCAACCAAATCTCGAGGACGAGATTTCTTTAAGGGGGGAAGGTTTGTAACAGCCTAGATTTTTGCCCTTTTCTTTTTCATTTGATTTTCTTAGATTTCCTGTTTTGTTTTGCTTTTCCGTGGCTATGTGGTTCTGAAACTTGGGAAGATCGTGTCTTCCTAGGTTTTATAGTGGCTTGTCACCCACTTCATCATCCCAAGATCATGTCATTTCCATCCTTGACCTAACCCAGAAATCTTTTGTTGGGAATATTCCTTTTCTGATAAAGGAATAACCCTTAAAACCCTAGGTTGCTTCACAACCTATATTTCTGTCACCCCTAAAATTCCCAAATTAATCTCATAAATTCTTTGGGTCATATCTTCCTCAAATATGGCAAAATATATCATTGGCCATGTTTCCCATCATGCTCAATAAATTCATTTCCTATTCTATCCTAAATGGCACATTGTGAAGCAAGTGCTATTTATCTTTTCCCATTTGAACCCAAACTTCTTGGAAATCTTTTACTGTCCAAATAATTGACCTGTGTCAAAATTCAACTCAAACTTTTTAGTAAATATTCCTGAGCAATTTTTCAAAGTTCCTGTCTAGGGGAAGTGATTGTGAAGGAAGTACAAGCTAGGCATATCCTAATGAGTTGGAATTTTGCAAGGTTATTCCTATGATCTTATCATGACTCTCCACCAAATATGAGCTCTTGTAACTCATCTATGTGAGCCCAGCCCCAAATCTGAGTTTCTGGTTAGATTTTCAGCTTGTGAAGAAACTATATTTTATATTGCTTCAATTGAGCTGAAACTTTACCGGGACATGCTTCTACCTTTATCAAATCCTTCCACCAATATTGAGCTCAATTAGTTAATCCAATTGCTCTGTGCAATTTTTCCAAGTTTCTATCCAGAATGAAGCTTTGTGAAGCAAGTGCCACTTTGGTATTTCCAAATGGCATGAAACTTTTACAGCAGATTCATATCATAATATAACCCCTCTATGCCAAATTTCAGCTCATGGCAATCAAGTATGTGAGTGTATCATCAAAATCTCTAATTCTGGCCAGGTTTGCCCTTTCTACAACAACCCTCATCTAAACTCCTCCTCTTAGTCTGATTTTTGGTGATCAAAATCACACTGGTGTGTGATCACCGCCAGACAAACTCTTTACCATGTTACCAAGCTGGTTTAAGCACAACAAGTTACAAACACCTTCTTACTGATTTACTTTGGAGCTAAGTGCAAATCTCTTCTTTGCCCCTGGACCGATTTATTTCTTCACTTGGACTAAGAGCACCAAGGTCAATCTACTGGACATGGTCGGCCACGCTAAAGAGCGCCGCTTGCGCCAGTGCGCGTGGTGATCACGCTTGTGTCATGGCTGCACGCGTGCTATGGCTTGTTCCGGCCACTGTGCTCGTCTCCTCCCTCCTCGTCTCGACCTCCATTCATGTCCTGGAGCTCGCCCGTGCTCGACTGCATCGC
Source organism: Triticum urartu (assembly GCF_056163025.1). Classification (NCBI taxonomy): domain Eukaryota; kingdom Viridiplantae; phylum Streptophyta; class Magnoliopsida; order Poales; family Poaceae; genus Triticum; species Triticum urartu. Next base: position 28,261,456 of record NC_141876.1, read on the forward strand.
CCTGCGTCGCTGCTTCGTCATGGTTCGCCATTAATGCGCCGCTAGAACAGTGCCCGTGCCATGCCCCGCCTCTGACCTCCATTAGAGCACTGCTCAAGCTCGCTTGTGAGCTCCAGAGCCTTCCCCTCGTCTATATAAGCATGAAGCGAGCTCTCCCGCAGCTCATTCACTCCTCGCTCTCCTCTCTAGTTCACCGGAGTGCCCCCACCTCGCCTCGGATCACCTCTGTCCGCCATGGCCGCCGCGGTTTCTTCTTGATTCCGGCGAGCACAGTCCACCTCCCCTCCTCTAGCCACCTCCTGCGCGTTCCCCTCCTTCCCGTGGTTCTCCCCACCCCACCAGTTCGTCGCTGGAGTCCCTCTGGCCGCGCCTCCCAGAGCTTGGCCGTCGCCGTTGTTCTCGGCCACCACCCCAACTGAGCCCATCCGGTGCTCCTCTCTCCCTCCCGTCGCCACCGGAGCCTCCACCACTCTCCGGCGAGCCTCCCCAAGCCCTCCACCTCACCTCCCCGCCGCCGGAGACCCCTGCCCATCACCACCACCGCCCGCCCCTGCCTCTCGGTTCTCCTCCGTCCCCGCGCCGTCCACTCCTCCCCGGCGCCCCTTTGCCTCTGGACGGGTGCGTCGCGCAGCCCCGCAACCGCCGGTGGTCTCGGCCGGGTGGGAGACGGTCGGAGCAGCCCGCCCCATCACCGGCCATCGCCCTGCCACGCTGCTCCTGTGCCTCGCTCGGGGGAGAGCGAGCAAGAGGAAGAAGACGAGGCCAGCGCCCCTGCCGCTGGGCTCCGCATGTTCCCTGACCCCACGCGTAGTGGCACACCCCTCCATCCCACGTGGCAAGTGGAAACGTATTTCCCAGAGTACGTTTGCTTCTCTCTGAAAGCGTATTCTATTTCTACTTCGGCCTGAAGTACGTTTTCTAAGTCAGAAAGTGTATTTTCTCAAATCTGTTTCTGCCTTATCCACTCAGGGACCCGTTGGTCATAATATTTCACAGATTGGTCCCTGATCTTCTACACCTCATAACTCTGCAACTGTAATTCCGATTGAGGTGAAACCAGCGCTTACTTCTTCGTCTCGTCGAGCTCTATCTTTTGGTAACATTTTCACTAGGTGGTTTCACAGTGAAAATGACCATTTTGCCCTTGCCTCTAATCAGCCCCCTCCGAGAAAGAACTGTCCAACGTTTCGTTCTGCGGCTTCACCGCACTTCCTCCCGGTGGTTTCTTCATCCCCAGGCAAGCCACAATACCCACTTGCATGATAGTCATGCAGTAGCCATGGTTTTGAACTTGAATATTTATTAAATGTTTGCTTGTTTAAAATATGGTTATCGTTGTTCGGTAATGATTCTTGGCTAGTGCTTACTTTCTTGTTATGTTGTTATGCACCTGGTTAGCATGCCCTGCTAGTTGCTAGTATTCATTTCATATGCTTATGCTTGCTAGTAGTACATGTTGATGTTGGTGATGGTTTTCGGTGCATGACTGTCGTCTGTCCCGAGTACCGTTGCTATGCATGTTCCATTGCATCCAGTTGGTTAAATGCTTGCATGATGACATTGTTGATATGTCTTGCATGATATTTATTGTTGATGCTAGTGGTCATGCTATGTTTCGGAGAAGTATGTACTTATGATGTTCATGTTAGTCAGTATGCCATGCTTAGTTGGATATGATTCATTGTTGATATGGTGGATAGTTATGTGGTTCTCTCATGATTATGTTGATATCATGCTCATGCATTGTAATTGCATCATGTATTTTATCATGGCTCAGCATATTTGCATTCAAGTTTAACTGGATTAAATTGAACTTGAACAACTGTTGGCTGAGTCATGGTGCCACCATATCGAACTGACCAGTGCAACCACGCTTACCTTTATGGGAAGGTCCTAACTGGGTCTATTGTCGTGCCTCTCGCCGGTGCCTTCAATGAGGGAAGGTTATGGGCGTGCGGTACCCTGGCCCGGTAAGCAGACATAACCTTGTGTGCCCGTTGTTGTTATGGATCCGGGTCCCCGTGTGGGACCGTTTATGTTGGGCCACGACGGTGGTCGTTGTGTCTTTGGTAGACACGGGGCCACCCAGGACTAGCCTAGTGGGGAGTGAGTCGGAGTGGCTGGGAGAGTGTCATGGCAGTAGATTGGTTTTGTCGGAATGCCATTGGTCCACCCGAATGGGAGTGCGAGGCCATGGGTTCCGTAGTGTGGGTACAGTATACTAACCTCTGCAGAGTGTATATTAAATCTATCGATAGCCGTGCCAGCGGATAAGGGCCCATTTCGTGTTGGTCACACTGTGAGTCAACAGTAATAATAATAACCACGGTTTGATGAGGAGATAAGTTGGTTGTGATCGCCGGAAGGATCACTATTTGAGACCAAGTGTTGGTCATGGTTGTGATCGCCAGAAAGATCACCGTTGGTCATGGTTGTGATCGCCGGAAAGATCACCGTTTGGTTACGAGGTAACCCGAGCATAATAAATGGTGCATATAGTGTCATTATGTTGCATGCTGGTATCGTCAGATTTATATGGTCATGTCATGCTCATATTGTTCTAGCAGTATTATGTTTAGGTTGTTCATGCCATGTTTTTCTGATGATGTCATGATAATTCCTGCTTAACCTGTAGTTGACATGCTGTTGTTTGTCTTGAATGCTTCTGGTTATTGTGAGCGTGCAAGTATATTCAATGTACTGACCTGGCGTGTCATGCCAGTTTGCAGGTCGTGCCTGGATTGCTTGCTTGTTTGGTGTTGTTCCTGTGTTCGCGAGCTAGGATAAACGTTCCAGCCAGAGTCCCTGTGGATTGGAGTCCATCATCGTCGTTCGTTGTTCCACTGCCTGTAGTTGTTCCGCTGCTTCAAGTTGTTATGCTGCTTGTATAGAGCAACCGTGGTTGGCGTAGTGTCGCCGAGCCGATGTTATTCATTGTAATATCGGAACCCTTGCATTCATATTCGTGTTGTAATAGAGAGCTGGTTTGTTCTATACTAAGCAGTGTCGTATTCCAGAAGACTTCACCTCGATCGCTGGGCTGGAATACGGGGCGTTCCGGTTTTCTCTGAGCCGGGGTGCCATAGATACAAAAGGTAGCCGATCTTCTCCGTGAGGAGGTCTTGAGGTTCTTCCCGTAAAGGAGTCTTGAATCCGCCTGGGGGATCTTCTCCGAGGAGGCGCTATCTCCAAGGAGAAGGTAACCAAGTGGATGAGCAAAGCTCTCACATGAAAATATGAGCTAATCCTTTGCTAACCCTAGAAAGTAGGACGAGGAGGAGTATATATAGTCTTGGGGGTTGAAGGGGTAAACGGGCCTCGACCCTTACACTGTGCGCAGACAGGGGAGGCCGGACGTCCGGGCGTTCGCGGAGGGCCGGATGTCCGGGCTGTGGAGGCCGGATGTCCGGGCTGGTGAAGTTGGCCATGTCGCTCTCGGGAAGGTGGTGTCCGGATATCCGGGCTTGAGGCCGGATTTCTGGGCCGGGCCGGATGTCAGGGGCCTGTAGATGCGTGGCGGCGGCTGGTAGGCTATTGTTGTGGAAGTCTCCAGTGGCCGGATGTCCGGGCTTGGGGCCGGATGTCCGGGTCCTGGAGCTGCCTTCTTCTTCTCTCGGCGTTTCTCTTCATCCGTGAACTTGGAGACTTGTACATCTTCATGTGCATCTTAGGGAGGGTCCTCTTGGTACCTAATCATGCACAACGTCTCGGATTTAGGTAGTAGCCATGTCTCGAGAGGATCATATGTAATATCACTAAGGAAGGAAGTCACCTCGTTCTCGAGAGCTCTAGCTCTAGCTCATGTCATGGGTCCTCTTGGCTCTTGTTGGGGCAATGGTAGGTCCATGGGGATGACCGTAGGATGCTCCGCATCATCTCCCCTCCCTTGGGGAAGATCCGACCTCGGATTGAAATCCTCATCACCATGGTAGGGAGAGAGATCTTTGACGTTGAAGATGTCACTCACGGAGTACTTGTCTCGTGGAATGTCGATCTTGTATGCTTCTTGTTGTAGCGTGCAAGCAGCTTGAAGGGTCCATCTGCTCGTGGTCGAAGCTTGGACTTGCGTTCGTGGGGGAAGCGGTCCTTGCAAAGGTGTAGCCACACAAGATCTCCAATGTTGAATACCATAGGGTGCTTGTTGATGTTGCGCTTGGTCACAAGTCATTGTACTTGCCGCTCTATGGTTTGTCTTGTATCTTCATGCGCCTTCCTGAGATGGTTCATGCGTGCACTTGCGTCCATATTGATGCACTCTTGTAGTGGTAGAGGAAGGATGTCCAATGGGGACAAAGGGTTGAATCCGTAGACGACCTCGAAGGGGGACTTGCCGGTTGTTGAGTGTCTTGCACGGTTGTAGGCAAACTCGGCGATAGGTAGACACTCCTCCCACTCCTTGATGTTCTTCTTGATGAGTACTCGAAGTAGAGCGGAGAGTGTGCGGTTGGTCACCTCCGTTTGGCCATCGGTTTGTGGATGATACGCCGTGGAGAAGAGTAGCTTGATTCCGAGCTTGGCGCATAGGGTCTTCCAAAAGTAGCTAAGGAACCTGACGTCGCGGTCCGAGATGATCGTCTTTGGCACTCCATGTAGACGCAATATTTCCCTACAAAAGATATTAGCAACATGTGAAGCATCATCTATCTTGTTGCAAGGGATGAAATGTGCCATCTTAGAGAAATGGTCCACAATGATGATACGTCTCCGTCGTATCTACTTTTCCAAACACTTTTGCCCTTGTTTTGGACTCTAACTTGCATGATTTGAATGGAACTAACCCGGACTGACACTGTTTTCAGCAGAATTGCCATGGTGTTATTTATGTGCAGAAACAAAAGTTCTCGGAATGACCTGAAACTCCACGGAGATTATTTTTGGAAATAATAAAAAATATTGGCAAAGAATCAAGGCCAAGGGGCCCACACGCTAGCCACGAGGGTGGGGGCGCGCCTGCCCCCTGGGCGCACCCCCTGCCTCATGGCCCCCCTGGAGCTCCATCGACCTCAACTCCAACTCCATATATTCGTGTTCGGGGAGAAAAAATAAAGGAGAAGGATTCATCACGTTTTACGATACGAAGCCACCGCCAAGCCCTAAACTCCCTTGGGAGGGCTGATCTGGAGTCCGTTCGGGGCTCCGGAGAGGGGAATCCGTTGCCGTCGTCATCATCAACCATCCTCCATCACCAATTTCATGATGCTTACCGCCATGCGTGAGTAATTCCATCGCAGGCTTGCTGGACGATGATGGGTTGGACGAGATTTATCATGTAATCGAGTTAGTTTTGTTAGGGTTTGATCCCTAGTATCCACTATGTTCTGATATTGATGTTGCTATGACTTTGCTATGCTTAATGCTTGTCACTAGGGCCCGAGTGCCATGATTTCAGATCTGAACCTATTATGTTTTCATGAATATATGTGAGTTATTGATCCTATCTTGCAAGTCTATAGTCACCTACTATGTGTTACGATCCGGCAACCCCGAAGTGACAATAATCGGGACCACTCCCGGTGATGACCGTAGTTTGAGGAGTTCATGTATTCACCATGTGTTAATGCTTTGGTCTGGTACTCTATTAAAAGGAGGCCTTAATATCCCTTAGTTTCCGCTAGGACCCCGCTGCCACGGGAGGGTAGGACAAAAGATGTCATGCAAGTTCTTTTCCATAAGCACATATGACTATATTCGGATTACATGCCTACATTACATTGATGAATTGGAGCTAGTTTTGTGTTACCCTAGGTTATGACTGTTACATGATCGATCGCATCCGGCATAATTCTCTATCACCGATCCATTGCCTATGAGCTTTCCATATATTGTTCTTCGCTTATTTACTTTTCCATTGCTATTGTTATCATCACTACAAAATACCAAAAATATTACTTTTGCTACCGTTACCACTACTATCATATTACTTTGCTATTAAACACTTTGTTGCAAATATTAAGTTTCCAGGTGTGGTTGAATTGACAACTCAGCTGCTAATACTTGAGAATGTTCTTTGGCTCCCCTTGTGTCGAATCAATAAATTTGGGCTGAATACTCTACCCTCGAAAACTGTTGCCTTCTCAAGCAATCCCTAGAAAATCAACAAGTTTGATTGGCTAGGGAGAGAGATCGGGCGAGAATGAAGCTTGGAGCAACAATGGAGCTTAAGGTTGGAAGAGGTGGTCAACTCGGAGAAGAAGACACCCCTTATATAGCGGAGAGACAAATCCAACTGTTATCCACTTAACCAGCCCGCGACCTGCGGTACTACCGCACCAAACCAGCGGTAATGCCACAAGGGCTCATGGTACTACCGCGGCGACCCGCGGTACTACCGCTGCCATGGCAGGAGCTAGCCCAGGCCTGTAGCATAGAAGCTGAGGACGGTACTGCCGCTGGCGTGGTACTACCGCTCCCCCTTGCGGTACTACCGCAGGGCAGGATTGGACTAGCCTGGGAAGGGCACGGATAGATAAAGGAACATCCGTGGCAACATCCGTTGAGTTTCAAACAATGCAAAAGTCTGACACGGTACTACCGCACTAGGTACGCGGTACTACCGCGTAGGGAGCGGATGTAAAAAATTACATCCGCCCTACTTCCGCTCATATTGCTGTGCCAGGCCAGGACTCGCGGTACTACCACACATGGCACGTGGTACTACCGCGTAGGGCGCGGATGTAAAAAATTACATCCGCCCCTACAGCCGCACGAGCAGCTGAGCCTGGCCAGAGGCCACGGTAGTACAGCTCCTAAGGAGCGGTACTACCATGAGCACCTGCGTTACTACCGCAGGGGCCTGCGGTACTACCGCTCCGAAGAGCAGTACTACTGAATGCCCCAGAACAGCAACACTAGGAATCCTTCTTTTGCATAGACATGAAGAAACGGAGGATGCTCCATAGTGCTAAAGGAAAGGCGGTGCAAAGGAGTAAACGTGTACGTGATGATTCCACCCAAACCTTTCCAAAGAGGACCCCTCTTAATAGTACGGCTTTCCTACGACTCAAATCCACCGGAAAGAAACGTAGAAAAATGCCGTCTTCAATAGTCTTCGAGGGGCACCAGACCGTCTTGTGCCTAGTGATGAAATGTCTGAAATACTCAAGGCACACGATTAGTCTGCAAACGCATTGTCATCAATCACCAAAACACCTTAGGGATAAATATGCCCTTACAACCCCCCCTTTTTGGTGGATTGATGACAATACGGGATTTGCACACGGGAGAAAATATAGAACAAGAGCAAACCACACATCTCTAAAATATAGACGGGATCCCACTAGATGTGTGCTATCTAGATAAGTGCTTTGGACTGCACGACACACATACTAGGACCAACACTCCCCCTATATTTTATAGACATGGCATATCTTGCAATAATAAGGCTGACACTAAGCAAGATAGTAAATATGAGCATAATATAAATAGCACAAGATATCATAAGCTCAATAAGGTGCGATAGATAGAGTGCATATGTCTTGGACCATATGATAGATAAGTCTCACAAGCTCAAACCAAACCAAAGAAAGCAAGGTTCAACAGAACAAACGCAAGGAAAGCAAACACAAACACGACACGACACGCACGCAAATCCCTACACTCTCTATCCCCCTTTGACATAAAGCTGCCAAAAAGGCAGAGAGGACACCTACAACACAAGTGGTGGCTCAAGCGGAGTAGTCACTCGCACGCTCATAGTCGGACTCGGCAGCGGGGATGGGCTCCTCCTCAGAATCACTCCACTTGTAGCCTTGTTTTGCCATCCATTCGGCCTCTGGAGTGATTGATACGTCTCCAACGTATCTATAATTTTTGATTGTTCCATGCTATTATATTATCTGTTTTGGATGTTTATGGGCTTTATTATACACTTTTATATTATTTTTCGAACTAACCTATTAACCCAGAGCCTAGTGCCAGTTTCTGTTTTTTCCTTGTTTCGCAGAAAAGGAATATCAAACGGAGTCCAAACGGAATGAAACCTTCGGGAGAGTTATTTTTGGAACAGAATCAATCCAGAAGACTTGGGGTGTACGTAAGGGAAGCAACGAGGAAGGCACGAGGCAGGGGCGCGCCCTCCACCCTCGTGGGCCTCTCGTGGCTCCCCTAGCGTATTTCTTCATCCTATATATACCAATATACCCTAAAATCATCGGGGAGCAGAATAGATCGGGAGTTCCACCGCCAGAAGCCTCCGTAGCCACCAGAAACCAATCTAGACCCGTTTCCGCACCCTGCCGGAGGGGGAACCCCTCACCGGTGGCCATCTTCATCATCCCGGCGCTCTCCATGACGAGGATGGAGTAGTTCTCCCTCGGGGCTGAGGGTATGTACCACTAGCTATGTGTTTGATCTCTCTCTCTCTCTCTCTCGTGTTCTTGAGGTGGTACGATCTTGATGTATAGCGAGCTTTGCTATTATAGTTGGATCTTATGATGTTTCTCCCCCTCTACTCTCTTGTAATGGATTGAGTTTTCCCTTTGAAGTTATCTTATCAGATTGAGTCTTTAAGGATTTGAGAACACTTGACGTATGTCTTGCGTGGGATACCCGTGGTGACAATGGGGTGTTCTATTGATCCACTTGATGTCTGTTTTGGTGATCAACTTGCGGGTTCCGCCCATGAACCTATGCATAGGGGTTGGCACACGTTTTCATCTTGACTCTCCCGTAGAATCTTTGGGGCACTCTTTGAAGTACTTTGTGTTGGTTTGAATAGATGAATCTGAGATTGTGTGATGCATATCATATACTCATACCCACGGATACTTGAGGTGACATTGGAGTATCTAGGTGACATTAGGGTTTTGGTTGATTTGTGTCTTAAGGTGTTATTCTAGTACGAACTCTATGATAGATTGAACGGAAAGAATAGCTTCATGTTATTTTACTACGGACTCTTGAATAGATTGATCAGAAAGGATAACTTTGAGGTGGTTTCATACCCTACCATAATCTCTTCGTTTGTTCTCTGCTATTAGTGACTTTGGAGTGACTCTTTGTTGCATGTTGAGGGATAGTTATATGATTCAATTATGTTATTATTGTTGAGAGAACTTGCACTAGTGAAAGTATGAACCCTAGGCCTTGTTTCAACGCATTGTAATACCGTTTACGCTCACTTTTACCATTAGTTACCTTTCTGTTTTTATATTTTCAGATTACAAAAACCTATATCTATCATCCATATTGCACTTGTATCACCATCTCTTCGCCGAACTACTGCACCTATACAATTTACCATAGTATTGAGTGTGTTGGGGACACAAGAGACTCTTTGTTATTTGGTTGCGGGGTTGCTTGAGAGAGACCATATTCATCCTACGCCTCCTACGGAATGATAAACCTTAGGTCATCCACTTGAGGGAAATTTGCTATTGTCCTACAAACCTCTGCACTTGGAGGCCCAACAACTTCTACAAGAAGAAGGTTGTGTAGTAGACATCAAGCTCTTTTCTGGCGTCGTTGCCGGGGAGGTTAGTGCTTGAAGGTATATCTTTAGATCTTGCAATCGAATCTTTTTGTTTCATGTTTTAGCACTAGTTTAGTTTATAAAAGAAAACTACAAAAAATATGGAATTGAGTTTGCCTCATACGCTTCATCTTTTTAATATCTTTCGTGAGTATGATGGAAAGGAAAATTGTGCCAAAGTTTTAGAAGAATAATGCATTAAAATGTTTGGCACTAAATCTTTGGATGATGAGCATGATTGCAATGTTGTTAGTATGAAATCCTTGAATATCCATAGTACTAATGATGATTGCACTAGTTATGATGAAAATGTCTCCTATAAACATGTCAATTTTTGTGGAGTGAATTGGGCTTGCAAGTACACAGCAAATCGGGAAGATAGATATTGCAAGAGGCATAAGCATTTAGAATTAAATGGTTGCAAGAAAGGCTAAATGTTAGTGCTGAAAATTTAAAATTTCTTAGCCATACTTGTGAACTTTACAATGAACATGGTCATTTAAATATCAAATGCAAATTGTTTCATGATCGAATCGTGTTCAAAAATTGTGATGACTCGATTTCCCTTGAACATTATAATGAACTTAGTTTGCTTGTGGGTTATGAAGAAATGAAATGTCAAACTAAGATTATTCCAGAATATAACCTCGTGAAATTCCTCGATATTTGTCGGTGTCCAAACCGGCAGATCTCGGGTAGGGGGTCCCGAACTGTGCGTCTAAGGCGGATGGTAACAGGAGGCAGGGGACACGATGTTTTACCTAGGTTCGGGCCCTCTTGATGGAGGTAAAACCCTACGTCCTGCTTGATTTATTCTTGATGATATGAGTATTACAAGAGTTGATCTACCACGAGATCGGAGAGGCTAAACCCTAGAAGCTAGCCTATGGTATGATTGTATGTTGTCCTACGGACTAAAACCCTCCGGTTTATATAGACACCAGAAGGGGCTAGGGTTACACAAGGTCGGTTACAAAGGAGGAGAAATACATATCTGTATTGCCTAGCTTTCCTTCCACGCCAAGTAGAGTCCCATCCAGACATGAGACGAAGTCTTCAATCTTGTATCTTCATAGTCCAACAGTCCGGCTGTCCAGAGACCGCCTAATCCAGGACTCCCTTAGTAGCCCCTGAACCAGGCTTCAATGACGCTGAGTCCGGCGCGCAGTGTTGTCTTTCCTCCTCCGAATAGACCATGGAAAAATTTGAATACAACGATAGTGTCCGACCCTGCAAAATAAGTTCCACATACCACCATAGAGAGAATAATATTTCCACAAATCTAATCTACTGACACGTTTTGGCAACATGACACCATGGCACGGCCTGGTGATTATTCGAACCGTTTCCTTTAACTAGCCCCACACATAACGTGAGGCAGTTTATTGACACGTCTTGTCAAAGCAGAGATCATGTCCCCCTTATTATGGGATTCTCATCAATACGGGTGTGGGTAACCCAACCATGCCACCAATTATGGCGCTTGGGGGATAAGTGAGTTTTACCAGGCTAGTGGGGGAGCATAGTTTCGACCGCCCTTATAAATAGATAAGGTTTAACCTTTCTCTACCCACGCCTTCTTCCTCGTTGCTCATCCGTTCTTGCGCACTCGAGCTCCAACGCCCAAGTCCGCACCCTTCCCCTCAACCTTCTCCAAACATGTCCGGAATAGGAGGAAAATGGATGGCTTCCTCTGTTACGGAGGGACACATCAAGAAGCTGCGCGGAGCCGGATACTTAGCCGCGAATATCGCGCACCGGCTGCCCGCTGCGGGGCAGATCGTTCCTACCCTGGAACCTCATGAGAGGGTAGTTTTCCTCCACCACTTCCTCCGAGGACTGAGGTTTCCCCTCCATCCATTTGTCCGCGGTCTCATGTTCTACTATGGGCTGGACTTCCATGATCTGGCCCCGAACTTCATCCTCAACATTTCGGCATTCATCGTCGTGTGTGAGGCTTTCCTCCGCATCCGGCCCCACTTCGGCATGTGGCTGAAGACCTTTAATATCAAGCCGAAGGTGGTGGGGGGCCAACAAGCAGAATGCGGCGGAGCCATGGTGGGCAAGATGCCCAACGTTATATGGCTTGAAGGCTCCTTCGTGGAGACCATAAAGGGGTGGCAATCGGCCTGGTTCTACATCACCGAGACGCGCGACACCAACTGGGTGGTGGCCCCCGAGTTTCGATCCGGAATCCCCACGCGGCTCACCTCCTGGAAAGAGAAGGGCCTATCCTGGGGATCATCGGTGGAGCTGGACGGACTCCAGAAATGTATCCGGAATATGGCAAGCAAGAAGCTCAAGCTTGTCAACATAGTCCAGGTCATGCTCATCCGCCGGATCCTCCCGTGTCAACAGCGGTATTTCAACATGTGGGAGTTCGACCGGGCCCAGCACCAGACTCTGAGCGAGCTCTTCGACACGACGCACAAGGACGTCTGGAGGGTGCTGTTCAACGGCGCCGAGGTACCTCCCTCTCTCACCGAGGACCGCGGGCTAAGCGTGAAGCGCCCGGCGCATTTGGTGAGTTCTATACATCCAGTAGGACATTTATTTCCCCTAGCTTAACTATGTGCGGGGTCTGAGCTTCATGCCTTTGACAGGACTGGGTGGAGACGTCGGGGCAGATTAACTGTCCGGCCCCTCTGCCCGAAGACACCGCGGACGCTCTCCTGACGGAGATGCTGACTCCGGCTCCTTACAAGGTGCTGGAGAAGACCAAGAAGGCCAAGGGAACCCGAAAGAGTTCCCGATGCCAGGTGTTATCGGCTCATCATCCGATAACTCCGTGACGCACTCCTCCCCGAAGACGAGGAAGAAGATGAAGATGCTCCCCCTCCAGTCGGGGGAGACAAGAAAAGGAAGGCCGCCCCAACCGCGGGGGGGGGGGGGGGGGGGGGGGCGAAAGGTCCAAGAAGGGAAGGACTCTCCTTCCGGACTACTCCACCACCGCCGCCGAAGGCAGAGACGAGTGGCTGCTCAGGGCCAAGCCCCTGGCGAAGTCGTAAGTATTCGGATACCAGAGTAACTCATAGCATACCTTCGTCGCACTGCTTCTCCTAACGCCGAATTATGATTATGCAGACCGCCCCGCACCCGTATCGATGTATCCTCGTCGGACGGCTCCCTGGGCTCATCGGATATGGATAGCGATCCACTTCCGACCTCCACCTCCCCTTGCCCGACAGACAATGCCGAGGTGTTGTCTCAAGAGGCACCGGGTCGAGGGGAAACAGTCCCGGAGGTGCCGCAAGGCGACCTTCCGGACTCCGGGAGCAGAGGGAGCAAGGCTCCCGAGGGCTCCGAGTTCGGCCCTCAGCCGAACACCACGCCGGAACCTCCAGTGGTTCCGGACTCGGGTAGGCGGCCTCCTTCCAAAAGGGGCAAGACGCCTGTGCCGGCAACCTCTGTCCATCCAGAGGAACCAGAAAATCTGCTGGGAGCGCTTCGCATCGCTTCCATCGACGAAGAGCACCTCACTATTATGAGTGCGGTGGTCCAGAAGGTTCAGTCCGCCAAGAGCAGACTGACTGAAGCCTGTGCCAGCCTTCTAATAGGCTTTGAGGTAAGTATTTGAAATATAGGAAAAATATTACCGCATAGACAGTAGCCCCTAATGCTCTGTTCGGTGTTCACAAAGAAAAGCCAAATAGAGGATCAAACAATATCGCAGGAGTCTAATATAAGTATGTCTATATGCGTATGCAGGCTTCGCTGCTGGCCTCTGCCGCACTGACTGTGGAGGTCGCCGCACTGAAGCAAGAACTCGAAGGGTCCAAGGAAGAGGTCGGCCTTGCCAAGAGGCAGTTCGAGGAGAACAAAGGTAAGTAGTACCTAGTCTATGGATATATATAAAAAGAATGCGATTGCAAAATGACAAGATCATCGTAAATTTGCCAGGGGCCACAACCGAGGTGGCGACCCTGAAGCAAGCGCTAGCCGAGGCCGAAAACAAAGCGGCCCAGGAGTGCACCGAGTGGGAAAAACAAGAGGCACGGGTGGGCGAGGTGCAGCAAGAGCTCCACGCTCTCGTGACGAAGCACGAGGCGTTGGAGCTTGACTTGAAAACGCGAGAGTCCGAGCTTGCCGCGGCCCTTGAGAGTGCAAAGAGTGCCAAGGCCGAAGCCCAAAAGGCCCTCCAGGAGATTTATGCGATGAAGAAGATAGAGGCGGGTAAGGCCTTCTATATGCAAAGCATGCATGTGAAAGTAAATTACTTGTTACTTACACGAATCCGGAGCTCTCCAGGTGCATGCGCAGATTTGCCCCGCAGCGTGTCGGATGCCGCACAGTTTTACCAGGCCGAGGAGGGAAGCTCAGCGGAGAAGCTGTTCTGGTCTCAGTATACTGGGACCGAACACCCGATGCCTCTGAGCGACCAGCTGAAGCAACTGGTCGAGATGCACAAGGCCGCCGAACAGGCCATGAAGGGCTTTATAGTCCGGATGTGACCTGGCGAAGCCCTTCCCAACAGCTACTTCGGCCTGGTGAGGCGGCTTGTGGATGCCCGCCCACGGCTGGAAGTCATTAAGCGGTCCGTCTGCATCGAAGGCGCATGCCGGGCTTTCGCCCGTGTCAAGGTGCAATGGGCCAAGATGGATGCCGTGAAGCTAGTGAAGGAAGGGCCGCCTGCAGGCAAGGAGCATCGTCACCCCGAGATGTACTATGAGGGTGTCCTGAAGGGTGCCCGTCTCGTAGCGGACGAGTGTGCAAAAAGATGTGATATTTGAATAAACTTGCTCATGTAATCCTGTATTATGAAAACTTGTACATATGCGCTATGCAACGCTTGTCTGAATTTAAAATATTACCTTCTGTTCGGCTGTTTATCAAATCTGTGAGATGGCTAGTCATCGGCTTCTGCCCCCACGCCACGAGTGCTGGGGTGTTCGGGATAAACCTGAGCACTCTTGTTCCCATTGTTGGGTCCTTCGAGGGAGGTGCTCAGCACGACGAATAAGGCTATCGGACTATGATGCGCTATCACTCTCACTTAGCCATAGAATTCTATACTTTTAAATTTCGGTGAAGCCCCTAGTATTCGGAAGGCCGAATTCGCGGCGCGATACACGCCTTAAGCCGGACAGGGCCGACTCCTCGCTCTAAGCGGCATAAGTCTTTAGGGACTTGAAACCTCTCGAACAGCGAACGGTCTCCCGCCTTATCATGACAGTCAGTTTTAGCTTTCTCTACTGAGGTGCTTAGCCTAGCAGAACCGGGTCACAATCGCAGTAGTTCTCCTAGTGCTACCTTAGCCGATATAGCGGAACGTAAGGTACCAAAACATGGGAGCCGGGCAAACCCAACTATTGACCCAAAACATGATTCAGAGCTGATGCATATAATGCTATAAGTTTGGGGTGCCGCACTGTCGAAAGTGTTCGAACTTCTCATGCCGTATTATGGGGTATTCTTAAGCCCCTAGCGTATTGGCCGCACCAGAGTGTACGGGTGCTAGATGTCGTGAATGAACATATATATAAAAAGGAAGAATGCAATAATAGTCTTAATGCTATGCATTGTTTATTCAAAAAGGTGCGTTAAAGAAGAATGATACAAGTAGTGCGATAAGCAAAAAGTAGGACTATCTGACATGTACCATCCAAGGGCGAGCTGAGGAGTAGTATTAAATCAAGTATTTCACTCGTTATCGTAATCTACTTGGGGGTTCCATGGTGTGACGTAGCTTTCTGCCTCCTTGGTTGCTACATCATGTGTTCGGCAATCATGCTGCCGGACAGGGTTTCCAGAGATTAAAGTCCAGAAAGAGAAAAATAACAAAGCAGGAAGCCCCTAGTGCGGTTTAAGCCGCGTCTTGGGGCGTGCCGTAGTTGTGCCCCCTCCCCGCCTGTGCCCATGGTATTTTTAATGCGTAATTATGTACGCATGGCACAGATTTCGCCGTTTGGCTGGGACCGGGGTGGGGGCCGCATTGCTATGCGAGCTCGGAACATGCCAGGCGGTCCAGTTGCAGATTACTCCAGGCGCGCTTGAAGCTGTCCGGGTCCTTAATCGCCGAACTAGTGGGTTGCCTTAAGAGGCTGCTTTGTGATTCTGCTGCGAGGGCCGCAGTGTGTTCCTCCGTGCGGAGAGAGCGCTCTGTGTTTCCATTGACTGTTGTGACCCCCGAGGTCCTAGCATCTTGAGCTTGAGATATGCATAATGTGGTACCGCATTGAATCTCGCGAATGCGGTTTGCCTGAGCAGTGCATGGTAGCCACTGCGGAACAGGACTATGTCAAAGATTAACTCTTCGCTTCGGAAGTTATTCGGGGATCCGAAGACCACTTCCAGTGTGACTGAGCCTGTGCAATGTGCCTCTACACCTGGTATGACACCTTTAAAGGTCGTTTTTGTGGGTTTGATCCTTGAGGGGTCTATACCCATTTTGCGCACTGTGTCCTGATAAAATAGGTTCAGGCTGCTGCCGCCATCCATTAGGACTCGAGTGAGGTGAAATCCGTCAATGATTGGGTCTAGGACCAGTGCGGCGAATCCGCCATGACGGATACTAGTGGGGTGGTACTTGCGATCAAAGGTGATCGGACAGGAGGACCATGGGTTGAACTTTGGGGCGACTAGCTCCAACGCATATACGTCCCTGAGTGCATGGTTCCGCTCCCTCTTGGGGATGTGGGTTGCGTATATCATGTTCACCGTCCGCACTTCTGGGGGAACTTCTTCTGTCCTCCGATGTTCGGTTGCCGGGGCTCCTCCTCGTCATCGCTATGTTACTCCTTATCTTTGTTTTCGGCATTTAACTTGTCGGCCTGCTTGAACACCCAACAATCCCTGTTGGTGTGGTTGGCTGGCTTGTCGGGGGTGCCGTGTATTTGGCACGAGCGATCGAGTATACGGTCCAAACTGGACAGGCCCGGAGTGCTTCTTTTGAATGGCTTTTTCCGCTGACCGGGTTTAGAGCCTTTGAATCCGGCATTGACTGCCGTGTCCTCGGTATTGTCACTGTTGATGTGGCGTTTATGTTTGTTGCGACGTGACCTGCCATTGCCCTCCTTGGTATCCGAAGTACCATGGTTCTTTGATATGTTATTGCGGCGAGCCAGCCAACTGTCTTCTCCCGCACAAAAGCGGGTCATGAGTGTCGTGAGGGCTGCCATAGATTTCGGCTTTTCCTGGCCAAGGTGCCGGGCGAGCCACTCGTCACGGATGTTGTGCTTAAAAGCTGCTAGGGCCTCTGCATCCGGACAGTCGACGATTTGATTTTTCTTTGTTAGGAACCGTGTCCAGAATTGCCTAGCCGATTCCTCTAGCTGCTGAATTATGTGGCTCAAGTCATCGGCATCTGGGGGTCGCACGTAAGTGCCCTGGAAGTTGTCGAGGAATGCGGCTTCCAGATCCTCCCAACAGCCAATGGACTCTGCTGGCAAGCTATTGAGCCAATGCCGAGCTGGTCCTTTGAGCTTGAGTGGGAGGTATTTAATGGCGTGTAGATCATCACCGCGGGCCATGTGGATATGCAGGAGGAAATCCTCGATCCATATCGCAGGACCTGTTATGCCGTCGTATGATTCTATATTTATGGGTTTGAAACCCTCTGGGATTTGATGATCCATTACTTCGTCTGTGAAGCATAGGGGGTGTGCGGCGCCTCTGTACTGGGCTATGTCGCGACGCAGCTCAAATGAGTCTTGCCCGCTGTGTTCGGCCCGGCCGGACTTACTTTTACTGTATCCGGCGTGACGATTATTGTCTCGCATAGTGGCGCGCCCTCGTGATCCATAGATCGATCTTGCATGTTTTGCTTTGTCCTCCAATACGTCTTGCAGGTCTGGCTTATTTCTCCATGCCTTTTTATTTGACTGGCGTCGGGGTGCGGGCTGAGCTTTTGGCTGGAATGCCTCTCTGTCATGGCCACGAGGTGGCCGATCAGCCGCGTCATACGCCGGGGATGTAGGTTTTGGTGCTTCCTCCTCCAGTCGGGGTAGCAACCTACACTTTGGGTAACTCTTGGAGGGGCATTCGATTTTATATTCCTCGGCCGCCAAGACTTCAGTCCATCTGTCAGCTAGCAAATCTTGATCAGCTTGAAGCTGCTGCTGCTTTTTCTTGAGGCTATTTGCCGTGGCTATAAGCCGGCGCTTGAAGCGCTCTTGTTCGACGGGATCCTCTGGCACGAAGAATTCGTCATCGTCGAGGCTTGCCTCGTCTTCGGAGGGAGGCATGTAATTATCATCCTCCGCCTCTCCATCTACCGCTCTCTTAGGAGGGCTGGCTCCTTCATCCTCCTGCTCTAAATCTTGCTGGAGGGGATTGTTGTTGTCTTCGGCACTGTACGGAGTGCTATTATCTCCGATGCCGGTGTCACCACTTTTGCCTTGGCGGGACTTAGAGAGGCGCCGCTGACGCCGATGCTTGGGTTGCTTTTTGGAGGGGTCATCCTTTGTTGTCTCATCGCCATTGCCTTCTTTGGGTGTATCCACCATGTATATATCGTATGATGAGGTGGCTGTCCAGTGCCCTGTGGGCAGTGGTTCCTCTTTGTCTCTCGCATCGTCGTCCATACCGTCGATGTCTTCGGATTCGAAGTCGAGCATGTCGGTTAAGTGGGTGGTGGGTGGACGGCGAATTTCTTCGTCATCCGCATCCCAATCCTGCCGGACGTAGTTCGGCCAGGATTCTCCTGACAAGGAGAGAGACCTTAATGAGTCCAGTATGTCGCTAAAAGGCGAGTGTTGAAAAATATACACGGAGGTAAACTCCACGATCGGCGCCCAATCGGATTCGACAGGAACGGGCGCAGGCGGTTCGGAGTCCGTGGCCGGAGAAGGATCCGGCAGTTTGGCAACACGGCTCTCGTGAAGGGTAAGGTCGATATTCGGCTCGATCGCCGCTGAGGATACGGCCTCCGTGACGGGGTCTATCCACCCATCCATGAATGGTGCAACTGGCTCCGAATTCAGTTTCGGAGTGGCTGCCGGTGCGATCTCCTGAATATGGTCCGATGGTAGAGCTAAATCGTACTCATCGTGACCGCACAACGCACAAGGCAGGGGCTCGAATCCGGCGAAGATCAAGTCTCCGCAGATATCGGCCGTGTAGTTTAAGCTTCCAAACCTAACCCGATGGCCAGGGGCGTAACTTTCGATCTGCTCCAGATGGCCAAGCGAGTTGGCCCGCAGTGCAAAGCCGCCAAACACAAAGATCTGTCCGGGAAGAAAAGTCTTACCTTGGACTGCATCGCTATCGATGATCGTAGGAGCCCTCAAGCCTAATGGCGACGACATGGAGGAACTCTCAATGAAATCACCAATGTCGGTGTCAAAACCGGCGGATCTCGGGTAGGGGGTCCCAAACTATGCGTCTAAGGCGGATGGTAACAGGAAGCAGGGGACACGATGTTTTACCCAGGTTCAGTCCCTCTTGATGGAGGTAAAACCCTACGTCCTGCTTGATTTATTCTTGATGATATGAGTATTACAAGAGTTGATCTACCACGAGATCGGAGAGGCAAAACCCTAGAAGCTAGCCTATAGTATGATTGTATGTTGTCCTACGGACTAAAACCCTCCGGTTTATATAGACACCGGAAGGGGCTAGGGTTACACAAGGTCGGTTACAAAGGAGGAGAAATACATATCCGTATTGCCTAGCTTGCCTTCCACGCCAAGTAGAGTCCCATCCGGACACAAGATGAAGTCTTCAATCTTGTATCTTCATAGTCCAACAGTCCGACCAAAGGATATAGTCCGGCTGTCTGGAGACCCCCTAATCCAAGACTCCCTTAATATTGATCTAGAAGAAATTTATATGTATTGTGCGGTGAATTGCATTGAAAATCCTTATATTGTCAATTATATAAAGAAAAGAAAACAAATAGAAGATGAAGAGAATACTAATGAAAGGGAAGAGACTTCACAATATCCACTTATTATTTCTTATGATGAATCAGGTAACGAGGAGGAGCCTTCTATTCAACCAATCTCATCAATAAGGAGCTCCAAAAAGAGGATTGAACCCACACATGATGTGGTGAAGAAGAAGAAAAGAAAAAGGAAGAGAGGTAAAAATATATCTCTCCCAAATAATGCTGCTCCTATTACTATTGTGCCTCATGAAAATATAATTGTGGAAGATGATGCACTTGATGATGATCTCGTTATGCCTATTGCTTGTTGTGATGATTATGATTGGGAAGATAATGATACTTCTTATGATCTTGAAAATCTTTTTGGCCCTTGCTTGGAAGAATATGATAATTGCTATACTATTGGTGCTATCCATACTATTGATGATGAGAGTGATTATGCTTATGATATGAAAAGGCCCAAGCTTGGGGACGCTATGTTTGATGAGAATGATGTTTTTGAGAATATATTTGCTGCAATTGATGTTTGTCCCAAGCTTGGGGATGCTACGTTCAATGAAGATGATATTTTTAGCCTCCCAAGTTTTGATGAGCAAATTTATTATGATGATAGCATGCCTCCTACTTATGATGATTATATTGATGAAAGTGGGTTTGGAAGAGTGTAAAATTTAGGAAGTAATGATCCCACTATTATTGAGGATGTTGAATCTTATTATGATAATTATTAAAGTGGATTTGGAGAGGTCATGACTTTATTTAGTGATGATTCCACTATCTTGGAAGAGGTTTCAATCGATTATGATGAGAACAAAGTTGCTACATATGATAATTATTGTGATGATACATATGCTATAAAAGTAGTGATGATTATATTTATAAAACTTGTCATGATTATGATTACCCTTTTTATGAACATTACTCTTTTAATGTGGAAACAATTTATAGTATTCGAGTCTCTTATGATACTCCCACTATTCCGATTGAGAAGAATTTTGCTTATGTGGAGAGTAGTAAATTTTATATGCTTGTAGATCATGAAAAGAATGCTTTATGTGATGATTATATTGTTGAATTCATTCATGATGCTACTGAAAATTATTATGAGGGAGGAATATATGCTTGTAGGAATTGCAATAATATCAAGTTTCCTCTCTATGTGCTTAAAGTTTTGAAGTTATGCTTGTTTTACCTTCCTATTCTAGTTGATTATTGTTCCCACAATTTGTTTGCTCACAAAATCCCTATGCATATGAAGTGGGTTAGACTTAAATGTGCTAGTCATATTCTTCATGATGCCCTCTTTATGTTTCAATTCTTATCCTTTATGTGAGCATCATTGAAATCATCATGCCTAGCTAGGGGCGTTAAACATTAGCGCTTGTCGGGAGGTAACCCAATTTTATTTTTGTTATTTGCTTTTTTTTCCTGTTTAGTAATAAATAAATTATCTAGCCTCTGTTTTGGTTGTGTTTTTTGTGTTTAATTAGTGTCTGTGCCAAGTAGAACCGTTGGGAAGACTTGGGGAAAGTCTTTTTGATCTTGCTGTAAAAAACAGAAACTTTAGCGCTCACGAGAATTGCTTCCATTTTTATTTGGAGAGTTATATTTAGTTAATTCTTTTTTAATATGATTAATAGATAAATTACTCACGTACAGAAATTTATTTTAGAATTTTTGGGGTTCCATAAGTATACGTTTGATCCAGATTACTACAGACTGTTCTGTTTTTGAAAGATTCTGTTTTCTATGTGTTGTTTGCTTATTTTGATGAATCTATGAGTAGTATCGGAGGGTTTGAACCATATAGAAGTTGGAATACAGTAGGTTTAACACAAATATAAATCAAGAATGAGTTCATTACATTAACTTGAAGTGGTGTTTTCTTTTCTTTCGCTAACGGAGCTCACGAGATTTCCTATTTATGACATTTGTGTTGTGAAGTTTTCAAGTTTTGGGTTAAGTTTTGATGGACTATGGAATAAGGAGTGGCAAGAGCCTAAGCTTGGGGATGCCCAAGGCAACCCAATGTAATATTCAAGGACAACCAATAGCCTAAGCTTGGGGATGCCCCGGATGGCATACCCTCTTTCGTCTTCGTCTATCGGTAACTCTACTTGGAGCTATATTTTTATTCACCACATGATATGTGTTTTGCTTGGAGCGTCATTTTATTTTATTTTGTTTTGATTGCTGTTTGAATAAAATACCAAGATCTGAAATTCTTAAATGTTAGAGAGTCTTCACAGAGTTGCATGACTATTCGACTACTCATTGATCTTCACTTATATCTTTCGGAGTAGTTTGTCATTTGCTCTAGTGCTTCACTTATATCCTTTCAGAGCACGATGGTGGTTTTATTTTGAAGAAATAGATGAAATCTTGTGCTTCACTTATATTATTTTGAGAGTCTTTAGAACATCATGGTAGTTTGCTTTGGTTATGAAACTAGTCCTAATATGATGGGCATCCAAGTGGGGTATAATAAAAACTTTCATATAGAGTGCATTGAATACTATGGGAAGTTTGATACTTGATGATTGTTTTGAGATATGAAGATGGTGATATTAGAGTCATGCTAGTTGAGTATTTGTGAATTTGAGAGATACTTGTGTTAATGTTTGTGATTCTATGGTGAACCGTTATGTGATGAAGTCGGAGCATGATTTATTTATTGATTGTCTTCCTTATGAGTGGTGGTCAGGGACGAGCGATGGTCTTTTCCTACCAATCTATCCCCCTAGGAGCATGCGCGTAGTACTTTGTTTTGATAACTAATAGATTTTTGCAATAAGCATGTGAGTTCTTTATGACTAATGTTGAGTCCATGGATTATACGCACTCTCACCCTTCCACCATTGCTAGCCTCTCTAGTACCGCGCAACTTTCGCAGGTACCTTAAACCCACCATATACCTTCCTCAAAACAGCCACCATTCCGGAGATATATTGCCATGCAACTTTCCACCGTTCCGTTTATTATGACATGCTCCATCCTTGTCATATTGCTTTGCATGATCATGTAGTTGACATTGTATTTGTGGCAAAGCCACCGTTCACAATTCTTTCATACATATCACTCATGAGTCATTGCACATCCCGGTACACCGCCGGAGGCATTCATATAGAGTCATGTCTTGTTCTAACTACCGAGTTGTAATTCTTGAGTTGTAAGTAAATAAAAGTGTGATGATCATCATTATTAGAGCATTGTCCCAAGTGAGGAAAGGATGATGGAGACTATGATTCCCCCACAAGTCGAGATGAGACTCCGGACGAAAAAAGAGGCCAAAAAAAGAGAAGGCCTAAATAAAAAAATGAGAGAAAAATAGAGAAGGGACAATCCTACTATCCTTTTACCAAACTTGTGCTTCAAAGTAGCACCATGATCTTCATGATAGAGAGTCTCCTATGATATCACTTTCATATACTAGTGGGATATTTTCATTATAGAACTTGGCTTGTATATTCCAATGATGAGCTTCATCAAAATGCCCTAGGTCTTCGTGAGCAAGCGAGTTGGATGCACACCCACTTAGTTTCTTTTTGAGCTTTCATACACTTATAGCTCTAGTGCATCCGTTGCATGCAATCCCTACTCACTCACATTGATATCTATTGATGGGCATCTCCATAGCCCGTTGATACGCCTAGTTGATGTGAGACTATCTTCTCCTTTTTGTCTTCTCCACAACCACCATTCTATTCCACCTATAGTGCTATGTCCGTGGCTCACGCTCATGTATTGCATGAAGATTGAAAAAGTTTGAGAACATCAAAAGTATGAAACAATTGCTTGGCTTGTCATCGGGGTTGTGCATGATTTAAATACTTTGTGTGGTGAAGATGGAGCATAGCCAGACTATATGATTTGGTAGGGATGGCTTGCTTTGGCCATGTTATTTTGAGAAGACATGATTACTTTGTTAGTATGCTTGAAGTATTATTATTTTTATGTCAATATTAAACTTTTGTCTTGAATCTCATGGATCTGAATATTCATGCCACAATAAAGAAAATAACATGGATAAATATGTTAGGTAGCATTCCACATCAAAAATTCTGTTTTTATCATTTACCTACTCGAGGACGAGCAGGAATTAAGTTTGGGGATGCTGATACGTCTCCAACGTATCTATAATTTTTGATTGTTCCATGCTATTATATTATCTGTTTTGGATGTTTATGGGCTTTATTATACACTTTTATATTATTTTTGGGACTAACCTATTTTTAACCCAGAGCCCAGTGCCACTTTCTGTTTTTTCCTTGTTTCAGTGTTTCGCAGAAAAGGAATATCAAACGGAGTCCAAACGGAATGAAACCTTCAGGAGAGTTATTTTTGGAACGGAAGCAATCCAGAAGACTTGGGGTGTACGTAAGGGAAGCAACGAGGAAGGCACGAGGCAGGGGGCGCGCCCACCCCCCTGGGCACGCCTCCACCCTCGTGGGCCCCTCGTGGCTCCCCTGACGTATTTCTTCCTCCTATATATATACCAATATACCCTAAAACCATCGGGGAGCAGAATAGATCGGGAGTTCCGCCGCCAAAAGCCTCCGTAGCCACCGAAAACCAATCTAGACCCGTTCCGGCACCCTGTCGGAGGGGGAACCCCTCACCGGTGGCCATCTTCATCATCCCGGCGCTCTCCATGACGAGGAGGGAGTAGTTCTCCCTCGGGGCTGAGGGTATGTACCAGTAGCTATGTGTTTGATCTCTCTCTCTCTCTCGTGTTCTTGAGGTGGTACGATCTTGATGTATAGCGAGCTTTTCTATTATAGTTGGATCTTATGATGTTTCTCCCCCTCTACTCTCTTGTAATGGATTGAGTTTTCCCTTTGAAGTTATCTTACCAGATTGAGTCTTTAAGGATTTGGGAACACTTGATGTATGTCTTGCGTGGGATACCCGTGGTGACAATTGGGTATTCTATTGATCCACTTGATGTATGTTTTGGTGATCAACTTGCGGGTTCCTCCCATGAACCTATGCATAAGGGTTGGCACACGTTTTCATCTTGACTCTCTGGTAGAATCTTTGGGGCACTCTTTGAAGTACTTTGTGTTGGTTTGAATAGATGAATCTGAGATTGTGTGATGCATATCATATAATCATACCCACGGATACCTGAGGTGACATTGGAGTATCTAGGTGACATTAGGGTTTTGGTTGATTTGTGTCTTAAGGTGTTATTCTAGTACGAACTCTATGGTAGATTGAACGGAAAGAATAGCTTTATGTTATTTTACTACGGACTCTTGAATAGATTGATTAGAAAGGATAACTTTGAGGTGGTTTCGTACCCTACCATAATCTTTTTGTTTGTTCTCCGCTATTAGTGACTTTGGAGTGACTCTTTGTTGCATGTTGAGTGATAGTTATATGATTCAATTATGTTATTATTGTTGAGAGAACTTGCACTAGTGAAAGTATGAACCCTAGGCCTTGTTTCAACGCATTGCAATACCGTTTACGCTCACTTTTACCATTAGTTACCTTGCTGTTTTTTATATTTTCAGATTACAAAAACCTATATCTATCATCCATATTGCACTTGTATCACCATCTCTTCGCCGAACTAGTGCACCTATATAATTTACCATTGTATTGGGTGTGTTGGGGACACAAGATACTCTTTGTTATTTGGTTGCAGGGTTGCTTCAGAGAGACCATCTTCATCCTACACCTCCTACGGATTGATAAACCTTAGGTCATCCACTTTAGGGAAATTTGCTACTATCCTGGAGGCCTCTGCATTTGGAGGCCCAACAACGTCTACAAGAAGAAGGTTGTGTAGTAGACATCAGTGATGTGCTCCTCGGAGTCGCCAGAAACTTCCTCTCCAAAAAACCCTCATGATCTTCTTGTCGCGGCGGCGACTCTCCTTGGAGGCAACGTGAATCCGGTACTGCCCCTTTGCCTGCATGCAGAACAAAGCCTTCATCTTGGCCTTTAGCTTCTTAGCCCATGAGGGCTCAGTGGAGGGAGGGGCATACCCAGCATAGTTGTCCTCATCTGCATCCTCCTCCTCAATCTCCTCCCCATCAATAGCCATCTTAGCAGCCTCGGCACGAGTAGTAGTATTAGCCCACTAGGGCTTGATGCGGAGTTTGATTGGGTCATGACGGATCCAGCCAGGGGCCAAAAACTCCTCAGTGGGATAGATCTTCTCCCAAGTCTTCGAGATCAAGAGGAAGAGATATGGTCCATAGATGGGTCCCTTGCGGGTGAACACCGCGAACTGAAGCTCGCACCACATGATATGTGAGACATCAAGTGGTTGTGTGTGAGAAATGCACGCCTCCTCATAAATGAGCATCATATCCACAAGAAAGGCATGCACCTTGTCCTTGTCCCCAATGCGTGGAAATAGGGAGTTGCGGAAGATTCGGTACATGATGTCAAGGAATGGGTTGAGCACCCACGTCTTCTTGCCACTAGGAAGCATTTTCTCAACATAGTAGGGTAGAAGCTTGTCCTTGTTGGCTGACTCGTGATTGGCATGAGGGCGTACACCAATGGGTGTGTTGAGCCCCTCGTCAGGAACCTGAAGCAAATCCATGAAGTCCTTCCATGTAGCAGTCAGCCGCTGATCGTTGGTCATCCAGGTCATCCTCCGTGCCTCATCAACATGCAAGTGGACCATGGCAAAGAGCTGGGCCACAATCTCCGGGTCATAATCCAAGTGGAATGAGATCACATGCTCAATGCCAAACTGCTCCACGAGGTCCAGAGCCTCCCCAAAGTAATCACGGTGCTTCTCATGTCGCATGTGAAGCATGTCAATCCAGTGCACATCCACATAGAGGTTCTGCTTGTCCTTGATCACATCCACATAAGTGAGATACTGCTACTTGGTCCAGAACATATCATTCCCGCTGAAGTTGGCACGAGGATTCACATAGGGGTTTATTTTTCTTCGAGTGTCAAACTTAGCAAGAGGAATCTCATCCATGCCCTTGGTGGGCTCCTTGAGCTTGGTGGCAGTGGTCTTGGTCTTGCGTTGGGGGGCATTAGACGCTTGGAGCCCGTGTCACGACTAGGATTGGAACGACGAGCAGGAGCACCGGAGCCACCACCTAAGACACACAAACACAAAACACGAACGAGAAGCAAGAAGGATCAACGCAAAGACCACATCAAAATTGGTGAAACATGTAGAATGCGCACTTGGTAATTGCCAGGAAGAAGATTTGACACCAACGGTAGTACGGCTTGTCTGTGCGGTACTAAAATTTTAGTGCCGCTCCTAGTCGTGGTAGTACCGCTCGGTGGTACGGTAGTACCGGGGCTTGGAGCGGCAGTAGAATTTTAGTACCGTGTCTCACGCGGTAGTACCGCTCCTGAGGAGCGGTAGTACCATAGGAGCGTTAGTACCGCACCTGAGATGCAGTAGTACTGCATGGAGTCAGATCCGAAACAACTAAATCTGAGAACAACCGCGACAACGAGGCGGTACTACGGTTGATCAAATCTACCACGGGACAACAAAACAAGTACAATTTCTACGCACCACTACGCTCCTACATCCTACTCTTGCAAAGGTTTGACCTAAAATCTCAAGAACAACATGCATCTCCCCAAAAACCTAGGAGCAAAAGAACGGACAAAAAAGAGAGGGATTTGGGGAGAAACCTTGTTCCATGGCAAGAGGAAGTGGTGGGGAACGATCCCATCGGTCCGAATCCGAGGAGAGCGGCCGGAAACAGAGATCCGGCAAGGGTCTCCTGCGCCGTTCTTTTGCAAGAGAGAGAGAGGCGGCGTGGAGAGAAATAGACAAATGGGTATGGGGGAGCTGGAACTCCCCCTGCCCGCTCTTAACCCCCACGCACCCTCGACAGCGCGGTAGTACCGCACGTCATCGCGGTAGTACCGCCCGGGCGGAAGAATCACACCGTGGGCGGTAGTACCGCTCCCCCAGGCGGCAGTAAAAAATTACTGCCGCGCTGGTTGCGGAAGTACCGTGCGCTCCTTACGCGGTAGTACCGTGCCATGCCGCGGTAGTACCGTGAGCTCAAGAAGATGCACATTTCAAGAACAAGGGAAAACAAAGCCTTTGTGTTGGGTGGTAGGTGCGACATATGCCAACGGGTGGCTTATCATTGTGGGAGGCAATAAAACATCGCCGGTGCCTGGAAACGGGATGAGGCGAAGACATGCATGCCGGCGGATCTTACCCAGCTTCGGGGCTCTCCGTGGAGATAACACCCCTACTGCTGCTCTGCGGGGTCTCCGCATGATCACTAGATGGACAAGTAGCTACACAATGCTCCTTGAGCTGTTTTCGGTGAAAGGAGGAAGAAGGGCCGGCTAGCTTGCTTCTTCTCCTCGTATGGTGTCTAGAACTAGCTGGGGTCGAACCCTTTGCATGGGTGCCCCGGGGGGTTTATATAGGCCTACCCCCTGGGGATACAATGGTAATCCGACTGGGCGCGGGGCCCAGCCGTCTGTGACTGCGCTCGCCGGTTTCCGCGCCGGCCGCTGGGGCCCGCCGACTGGTGGGTCCTGTCGGCTGCCGGCTCCTTGGTCGACAGGCAGGCCCCACTGGTCAGGGCCCGGTCGGTGGCTGGTTACTGTTGCTCTATTCTGGTGACGTGGGCTTCGTCGTGGTAAGAATGGCTACAGTGCCGCCGCCTGGCGGGCGGTTACTGTAGCCTCACCACATCTTGTCTCCTTAATGGGGCGTCTCCTTCGAGGAAGATGGCAAGCCGGCTGTGGGGAGCCGGCTCTCTCTTAGGCCGACTGGGGGAGGTGTGGCCGCCTTCGGGTGTCTCTCTTCCCGAAAGGGCCCACCGCCCGTGGGCTACGCTGGTAGTCCATCGTAGATGACATCGGGGCCAACATGGCAACAGTGCCGCGCCGGACGGGTCATGGCCACCCGTACGACGCACTGTGCTAGTCGTGCTCCGGGATTCGGGGGTGGCGAGCTTCACTGTAGCCACGCCCCGTCTCGTCACCACTAGGTAGATGCAAACTTTGAGGGTAGGGTCTCGATTATTTTATGGGAGCCGGCTTCTGGGAGTCGGCCTTCTCGTGGCCGGCTTCTCGAAGCCGGCCCTCCCATGGATTTCTTCATGAGGGCTAAAGTCGGGCCGCCTTCAGAAAGCCGGCCAGGGCGACAGCCGGCAAGGGGAAGGCGGCCCCATGTCTTGGGTTCTTGAGAGCCGGACGGGCTCGTAATTTTTTCAGAAGGGCCAGGGGAAGCCGGCTAGGCTACCCATGGCTATTTACTCCGACAGTAGTCCTCGAAGCTGATCGAGCTTCGAGGCGGACAGAGGGACGAGAAGCTTGGTCGGCTTCTTACCCTGAGGAGCCGGCTTTGCTGGTGTAGGCCGATTTCAGAGAGCTCCTGTGTCTTGCAGACGGGGTGGTGGCTGACCCGCGTGCTGACCGCGGGCCCTCCTGTGGGCCACGTGGCGGTGGAAACCCGCTAGTGCATGTGCGCGACGGGACGCCGCCGCAGGCCTGGGCCCGCCACTCCTTGGCCTCGGCCCGAGCGCCGATCTTTTGCGGCCCAGGTGGACCGCTCGCCTTCCCGTGGCAACTTTATTTCGCCGTTAGGGCGTAATAAACGCGGGACGTGGGGTAGTGGGCACGATCGATCCCCACGTGTCCCCATGCCGTGCCTCCTCGGCTCCGCCACGCGAGCCTACAAGTAGGGGGGGGGGAGGGGGAAAGGCAGAGGTTCGCTCGCTCTCCCTCACTCCGCCCCTCCTCGTCTTCCTTCTTCTTCATCTCGCCGCCGTCGCAGCTTCTCACCGCAGCATCCCCACATCGTCCTGCTCCATGGCGCTGTCAAGCTCGCGGGACGGCTCCAACGTCCATGAGGACCATGTGGAGTTCCTCCGCCAGACCCGGCGCCTGCCCGACGCCAGCCTCGTGCGGGTCCGTCTGGCGCCGGAGAAGGAGGTCTCGCCGGCACCGGAGGAGGGAGAGCGGGTCGTTTTCCGCTCGCACTGCCTTCGCGGCTTCGGCCTTCCGGTGAGAGGATTTCTGCGCTCCTTCCTCGAGTTCTACAACCTCCAGCCGCATCACCTCACGCCCAACGTGGTGATGCTACTATCGGCCTTCGTCTCTCTCTGCGAAGGCTTCTTGGGGGTGCTCCCCACGCTGGAGCTCTGGGGAGAGTTCTTCCAGAGAAAACTCGGCACCGTCGTTGCAGGCGTGCCCGCCCCCTGCGGGGCCTACGTCGCCATGAGGAGGTCAGTCGAGAACAATCCGTTCCCATCCATCCCCCTAATCCAGTCGGTGAAGCTCTGGCAGAGGTCGTATTTCTACGTGAAGAACATCGCCCCGCAAGGAGACTATGTCAACCTGCTGGCTTACGTAGCCGGCCTGTCGGCTGGAGGCAGCCATCATGGGGCTTCCGGTCTAGGTCCCTGTCTCCGGCTGGGAACGCCGCCGTCTCCCGGCTTCGGGTGATGGTCCAGTCGGAAGGCCTGCGCGGGGCCGACCTGGTGGCCGCCTTCGTGGAGAGCCGGATTCTTCCTCTCCAGAGCCGGCCCCATACGATGTGTCAGATGAGCGGCCGCTTCGACCCAAGCTGGCTGAGCACATGGGAAATGCCTCATGCGGAGGTGGCGCTCATGGTTAATTACATCGCCAATTGCAAGATCGCCGGGGACTGGCAATACGGCAAGGCGTCGTATTCTCGTGCCAATCCTCCGCCCGTGGTAAGCTTTTCCTCTCTATCATCTTTTGTTGTTAGCCGGCTTCATGACGGCCGGCTTCTGACCAGTCGGTTCTTTTAGCAGAACCCCCTTCTTCCGCCGCCGGCCGGGGCGGCAGGGATTGAACGCCAGTACGCCCCCGATCGCACGGTAGACGATGTTGACGACCCGGACTTGGGGGCGGCCGCCATGGAAGACGCCGTCGTGG
The DNA here is from genome assembly GCF_056163025.1 of Triticum urartu. Lineage (NCBI taxonomy): Eukaryota > Viridiplantae > Streptophyta > Magnoliopsida > Poales > Poaceae > Triticum > Triticum urartu. The sequence goes on from NC_141876.1 coordinate 28,291,629, forward strand.
GGGACAACGCCGAGCCCGGAGGCATAGGGCTCTCCGCCAGCTTTGAGGACTTGCCGGATGATGCTGAAGCCGAAGAAGTCCCGCGTCGCCAGCCGGCGGCCGACCGTCAAAGCGCGGGCTCGTTTGCCGCGCTGGCTGCTGGCGGCGGCGCACAGAAGCGCCGGGCCGCGTCAACCCTCTTCGGCAGTCGGCCGAAGAAGTCCAAAGCCTCCGCTGCAGCGACAAAACGAGACAAGGCGGCCGCGAAGGCGGCCCGCTTCCGAAAAGCGGTGAAGCAGCCTCAGGCGGTCTCGGCGTGAGTCATCGATTGCTTGTATGCATGATTTTCATTGTTTTCTCCTGTTCGAACATTCTTCCTGACCCTTCTTCGCTTGCTGAACAGGGCGCCACTTTCCCTTGAGCGGGGCCCAGGCGGCTCCGTGGTTGGGCCGATTGGAGGGTCTTCCGGCCCCCGCCGCGTGGATCCCCGCGCCGACCTCATGGAAGCCACAGAGCGGAACGCTCGTGAGGCGCGGGAAGAGAGGGAGGCGGCGGAGCGGACGGCTGCTCAGGCGGCGAAGGAGCGGGCCGACGCGGCAGCCAAGGCCCAGGCGGAGGCGGCGACCGTGGAGACGGAGGCGGAGGGCTCGCGCAACCAGCCTCCGCTGCACGCCATCCCCCTCCGAGCCGTGGCCCTCGACACCCCATTGCCCCTGGCGGAGGAGACCGTCCAAGACCCGCCGCCAGTGCAAAGGGAGGAGCTCTTCGTGGTCTTCGCGGGGAGAGCGCCGCCGGCAGCGCCAACCGGAGCGGGCCAAGGCGGCCAGTCGTCGGCGGTGCCAGAGGAGCCGGCCGGGGGTGAGCCAAAGGCCAGAGCCGGCCTCGAGGTGCAGCCGGTGACGCGTCAGCGCGCAGGAGGAAGCGCCGCTCCGCCGGAGCCGCGCCAAGCTGCGGGCACCGGCCAGTCGGCGGAGGCTCTGGAGGCGGCCAGCTCCGCCACGTCCGAGTGGACTCCCAGCGGGGGGACCGGCGAGCTGAATGTGGAGGCCCAAGAGGTACGGAGCCGGCTTCGAGCTCAGGCCGCCCTGCTGTAGTAGTATACCCAGGAGTTCCTGTCGACGCGAGCTGCCATCCGGGCAAGTCTTTCGTTCTCGACCGCTCTGGTCTCTTGATTTCTTTCCGTGGGGGCGCGTCAGCGCACCCACTGGCTGTAGTCCCCGAGATTCGGGCCGACTTCTGAGCAGTCGGGTCGAATCTTTCTCGACGACTATCTTATTTTTGCTTTCTGTCTGAACTTTTCAGGAGTATCATAACTCTCGCGCTGCCGCCTTCAACTCCCAGGCTCAGGAGTTGGGTCGGAAGACCGGCGACCTGGCCAACAGCCGAAGTAAGTGCTCGCTCTTATCTGTTTGCTGTGGGGGCGCGTCAGCGCACCCACTGGGTGTAGTCCCCGAGATTCGGGCCGACTGCTGAGCAGTCGGGTCGGATCTTCCTTGACGACCTTTCCCTTATTGGTTTTTTCTCTTTGTCTTTCGTTCTTGCAGGGCCAACGCCGACTTGAGAAAGGAGCTCGGCGAGGCGCAGGCCGCCCTTCGCGCCAGGGACGCTGAGTACGCCGCCTTGGTCCAGGAGCGCGACCGCCTGGCCAAAGAGCTGGCCGACCAGGCAAAGAGCCATAAGGCGGCCCTGCAGAAAGTGCAGGACAGCGAGGCCGCCCTGAAGGCAGAGTTTGAGACCGAGGCGGCGAGCTGGGCTGAGACTCGTCGGGCGCTGGATGAAGGCTTCGGCCGCATCGAGGACTTGATCGATGGTAAGCCGCCTTCCTCGCTCCTCTCCTACCTCTTGCCGCCTGGGGTTTTGAACTGACACAGCTGCTGCCAATTTTCTTGTGCAGATTATTTTCCCGGCTACTCCGCCTTTGCCGCCCAAACCATCGAGGCCCATCGCGAAGCACGCCGTCAGGCGGGGGTCATCATCGCGCCAGACGCGAACCGAACGCTTGAAGAGCAACTCTTGGCTGTCCAAGCGCGGTTGCAGCCGGCTCACCGGATGCTTCGCCGGCTCCAACATGCCGGGGCGCAGGTGTTGGCCGCCCTCTGGCCCGGCGAGACGACCCCCCGTACCCCGAGCCGGACCGCCGACTGGCTGGAGGTCGCAGTCGGCCGCTTTGAAGCTTGGAAGGCGTCGGCGGCCCGTCTTGGAGCCGGGCGGGCATTGGAGTTTGTTCGCGCTTGGTACCCAGGGCTGAACCTGGACCAGCTGCGTACTTGGCGGCTGGAGGCCGACGCGGAGCTGGAGGAGGTGCGGCCGGCTATCGCCCAGCGTGCCTCAACGATCGCTGAGTGCACCGACATCAGTGTCTTCGCACCTGAAATCAACGATGATGGCGTCGCCTAGCCGGAGGAGTGGTTCGGTCTGAACCCGGCGGTGGGCAAGGACTCGGCCAAGGAGATCGCCTCTAGCGACGAGGGCGAAGATGACGAGGAAGGGGACGGTGAAGACGTCGAGCCGGCTAGTGGAACAACCGGCCAGCCTCAAGCTGACCGTGCCACCAGCAACAAGGCGCGTGGAAGAGCGCCCTCTGCGGGAGGCGGTGATCAAGCTGAGGTCCGCTAGCCAGCCACTCCTTCAGCCGGCGCAACCGTCTCCACCGACCAGCCCAGCTCGTCAGCCGCTCCGCCAGCTTGACCCGCCATCCTTATTTTTCCTGCTTGTTGTCTTTTGAACAATCTTTAAGCTTTCGCAGTTCCACCCACTGGGGGTGTATCCAAACTATGTTGAATGCTGGCCTCTTGGAGGTCTTTTATGTAAATGTTATTATCTGCATGTTTGGTTCCCACTCGCGTATGCTTTTTGTCCTTAGGCTTTTTCCTTTGCCGCCTTCCCTCTTTGGGGAGGCTAGTACTCGAGCTTTCTTGGATTGAAGCGAAGTGAATGGAAACCGGCCGGCCGGCTACTCTGGTAGTCGGTCGGTGGTAGGCGGCAAACCGGCTTTCGTTATATTAGTCCGTTGGCCCCTAGCCATTTTTCGTGTGCGCATCCTTTCCTGCTTTTTGACTCTTGCCAGCCGAACAGCCGGTTCTTCGAACTGCGACTTTGGCAAGAGCTAAGCCTGGGTGTCGGTACACTACTTGTCTGACCGCGGGTAGGACTTCTAATATAACTCCAGTCGGCCAGTCCCCGGGCCGACTAGTCGAACCCGGTGCCGGACGGAATAAGTAAATGAAATGACAAGGTCATAAGCATGATACTTTTCATTCATAGATAAAAGATGGCAGTCCCCGAGCCTTCCTCGGGGGGCCTATTGTCTCGTACTTAGTACAAAAGTTAGCGTGATACATACTGCATTTCACCTGTAAAATCTTCGAAGGAGGTTGGCGTTCCATGGTCGTTCCGACTCCTTGCCGGAGTCGTCTCTCTTGCGTGCCTTGGGCTTCTGCGCGTCGATTAGGTAGTAGGAGTCGTTGCCTAGGGCTCTGCTGATGACGAAGGGGCCCTCCCAAGGGGCCGCGAGCTTGTGCTGGCTGGTTGTTCGCTGGATCAGCCGGAGCACAAGGTCGCCCTCTTGGAAAGATCTTAGCCTGACCTTCCGACTGTGGTAGCGGCGCAAACCCTGCTGGTAGATGGCAGACCGGCTGAGGGCTAATAGCCGGCCTTCTTCCAGCAGGTCGACGCTGTCTTCTCGCGCTTCCTTGGCCTCCGCCTCCGTGTACATGGTTACCCGGGGCGAGTCGAACTCGATGTCGGTTGGGATGATCGCCTCGGCACCGTACACGAGGAAGAAAGGAGTGAAGCCGGATGACTTGTTTGGGGTAGTGCGCAGACTCCAGAGGACAGCCGGCAGCTCATCGAGCCAACAGCCGGCTGAACGCTCCAGTGGCACGACCAGTCGGGGTTTGATGCCGGAGAGGATGAGGCCGTTGGCTCGCTCTACTTGGCCGTTTGACTGCGGGTGGGTGACGGACGCTAAGTCCAGCCGGATACCTTGTGCTGCGTAGAAACGTGCCAAGGCTCCTTTGGCAAAATTCGTGCCATTGTCGGTGATGATGCTGTGTGGCACGCTGTACCAAGTTGTTATGTCTGCGATGAATGTCACGGCAGTCGGCCCATTCAGCTTCTTGATCGGCTTTGCCTCAATCCACTTGGTGAATTTGTCCACGGCGACGAGCAAATGCGTCATGCCGCCGCGCGCCGTCTTGAATGGGCCCACCATGTCCAGTCCCCAAACGGCAAAAGGCCAGGTGAGGGGAATGGTCTTGAGTGCCGAAGCCGGCATGTGTTGTTTGGAGCTGAAGAGTTGGCACCCTTTGCAGTATTTAACTAATTCTTTGGCGTCATCCAAAGCAGTCGGCCAGAAGAAACCATGGCAGAGAGCTTTGGCGACGAGTGACCTTGAAGCCGCATGGTGGCCACATTCTCCTTGGTGAATGTCTCTGAGGATTGCAATGCCCTTCTCTTGCTCGACACACCATTGGAGGACTCCAGTGACACTGCGCTTGACGAGTTCTCTGTTGACGATCGTGTATGCTCCGGCTCGACGTTGGACTTGTCTTGCCTCTGTTTCGTCAGCCGGTAGATCTTGGTTTACTAGGAAGTTGAGGATGGACTAAGCCCATGATGGAGCCGCGACTTCTCCTACTGCCAATGTGGCTACTACCACCAGGGTGGGCGGGCTGGGTGATGAAATATTGGAGTCGGCCACCGGCTGTTGTGTTGGTGCAGTCCCCGGGCTGGCTACCGCAGTCCCCGAGCCGGGTGTGGCAGTCCTCGAGCCGGTTGCCGAAGTCCCCGGGCCGACTACTGGAGTCCCGGGGTTGCCTGCCCTCTTCGAGCCGGACCCAGCCGCGTCGGGGTCAGGCGGCACGAAGATGGAATCGGACTCGGGAGACGGCTTGATTGACGGCTTGAGGAGGCGTTGTAGAGCGACGCCGGTTGGTATTGCTTGCCGAGTGGAGCCTATTCGAGCTAGGGCATCGGTTGGCTCGTTGTCGGCTCGCGGTACGTGGAGGAACTCGCATCCTTCAAAGTATCCGCTAAGCTGCTGAACCAGGAAACGGTAGCTCGCCATATTTGCGTCCTTGGCGTCCCAATCGCCGGATGATTGCTGAACCACCAAGTCCGAGTCGCCATAACATAGGATCCGGCGGATGCCGAGTTCCTTGGCAAGCCGGAGCCCATGTATGAATGCCTCGTACTCGGCTACGTTGTTGGAGGCGGCGAAGTGGATCTGTAGCGTGTATCTGAGCTTGTCGCCTTTGGGAGAGGTAAGGACGACGCCGGCTCCCAAGCCGGTGCGCATCTTGGACCCGTCAAAGTGCATGCGCCAATGGGTGGAGTCGGGAGCCGGCGGCAGGTACTGGGTCTCGGCCCAGTCGACGAGGAAGTCGGCCAGTGCTTGGGACTTGATGGCGGTACGGGGCTGGTAGAAGATTGTGTAAGGGGCCAGCTCAATGGCCCATTTCGCCACTCGGCCGGATGCATCCCGGCAGCCTATGATCTCGTCCAGTGGGGCGGTGCATACAACCGTGACAGGATGCTCTTGAAAGTAGGGCTTCAGCTTCTTGGCGGTAAAGTACACGCCGTAGCACATCTTCTGGTAGTGCGGGTGGTTCTGCTTTGAGGCGGACAGCACCTCGCTCAAATAATACACCGGCCTCTGGACCGGCTGGGCTCAGCCTTCTTCTGGGCGTTGGACTACGATGACGGTGCTGACCACCCGGCCGGTTGCGGCAATGTAAAGGAGCATGGGCTCTTTCTCAGTCGGCGCCGCCAGGACAGGCGGCGTGGCCAGCATCTTATTCAGCTCGTGAAAAGCTTGGTCGGCCTGGTCGTTCCACTCGAAGTGAGTGCTCTTCTTCATGAGGCGGTAGAGGGGGAGAGCTTTTTCTCCGAGCCGGCTGATGAAGCGGTTCAAGGAGGCCAAGCATCCGGTGTACTTCTGGATTTCTCGCAGCTTAGTGGGGATCGCCATTCTCTCGATGGCCTTGATCTTCACTGGGTTGCACTCGATGCCGCGTTCGGAGACCAGGAAGCCTAGGAGCTGGCCGGCTGGCACTCCGAACACGCATTTCTCGGGGTTGAGCTTGATTTGGAACCGGCGCAGGTTCTCAAATGTTTCTTTGAGGTCTTCCAGCAAGGTGCCGCGCTTCTCCGTCTTCACCACAATGCCGTCCACATAGACGTGAGCGTTTCTGCCGAGTTGCTTGAGGAGGCACTTCTGCATGCAACGCTGAAAAGTGGCACCGGCATTTCTCAAGCCGAATGTCATAGTCAGGTAGCAGAAGGCTCCAAATGGCGTGATGAAGGCGATCTTCAGCCGGTCGGCCGGGTCTAGCTTTATCTGGTGATATCCTGAATAAGCATCCAAGAAACTCAACAGCTCGCATCCGGCCGTGGAGTCTATCACTTGGTCAATCCTCGGCAGGGTAAAGGGATCCTTAGGGCAGGCCTTGTTGAGTCTTGTGTAGTCTATACACATGCGCCACTTGTTGTTCTTCTTTAGCACGAGGACCGGGTTGGCAAGCCATTCTGGAAAGAAAAGTTCCATAATGAAGCCGGCTGCCAGAAGCCGGGCTATCTCCTCCCCTACAATCCTTCTCTTCTCCTCTGATAGTCGGCGGAGGGGCTGCTTGACTGGTTTCACGTCCTCTCGGACGTGTAGTTTGTGCTCGGCGAATTCCTTCAGAACACCCGGCATGTCCTTGGGGGACCATGCAAAGATGTCCCGATTCTCACGGAGGAAATCGGCGAGCTCGCCTTCCTATTTGCTGTTCAGGCTTGCCTCGATGATGGCAAACCTCTCGGGGTGCTCAGGGTCAAGGGGTATCTTATTGGTTTCTTTGGCCGGCTGGAAAGATCCTTGGGCATCATACTCCTTGGGGTCAGGGGACTGGTTCGGTTGCTCGCCGGCCATGGCCACGACCCGGTCCAATATCTTCTTCTCTTCGGCAATCACAAGGGACTCGGCCAGCCGGCTGCTGGCTGCTGCGCACTCGGAGGACTTCTTGTAATCGCCGGCTACGGTGATGACGCCTTTGGTGCTTGGTATCTTCATCTTGAGGTATGCATAGTGGGGAACCGCCATGAACCTAGCCAAGGCGGGTCGGCCAAGCAATGCATGGTAGGGGCTCTCCAGGTCCACCACTTCAAACCAGATTGCTTCCCGGTGGAAATGCTCCTTGTCCCCAAAGAGCACATCAATCTTGATCTTGCCAATGGGGGTGCAGGACAAGCCGGGTACGATGCCATGAAACACTGTTCGAGTTGGCACGAGCTGCTTCGTCTTGACATTTAGCTTCTCCAGGGTATCACGGTACAGGATGTTGATGCTGCTCCCGCCGGCTATCAATACGCGGGAGAAGCGGGCAGCGCGTCTGTCCGTCGCGAGGGTGGCTTCCAGGACCAACGCATAAGAGCCGGGATACGGCATCACCTCTGGGTGGTCGGCCCGGCTCCAGCTGATGGATTTTTCTGACCAATGCATGTGTCCAGCGGGGTTGGCAGCGACCACGCTGACTTCCTGTTGCTCTCGGCGCTTGCCGCGCCGGTCTTCAAGCTGGCTTGTAAGGACGATGTAGGTTGCTTGCTCGTCAGGGAACTCGTCGTGCACGGCTCCGACTTCGGGCCGAGCGGCCGGGGGCGGTGGAGCCGGAGGCGGCGGGCCGGCCGGCGGAGGCGGCACGAGCACTTCCGGGTTGTGTGGTTGGACGGCTTCGCGCCGCTATGGAACTTGCACGGGGCGTCAAGAGTTTGCTCATAGGAGAAAGCCGGCTGCCAAGCCGGCCGGCCGCCCTTGGGCTTCTTGGGCGCGGGCCGCCCTTCAGGCGGCGCGTCTTCGACCGTGGCCACCTGCCGACTGTCGGGAGGCGGCGCGGGGCCCTTGCGCTTGTGGTCGTTCGGGTGTGGGCGTTGGCCGGAATCCCCTGCCGGCGTCTTGGGCGCCAGGTTGAGTACTTTCCCAGACGCGTCCACCCGCAGCTCGGTCTTCATCAAAGAGTCGGCGGTGGCGTATTTGTCGGCTATGTCCAGAAGCTCGTCGAGGGTAGTCGGCTCGTCGCAGAGGAGCTTGTGCTTGAGGAGGGTGCCTTCCCAGCATCCGGCAGTGAAGTATTCGATGGCTTGCACCTCGTGCACCTCCTCGCAAGAGTTGCGGAGCTCGGCCCAATGCGTGAGGTAGTCGCGAGTGGACTCGGCTGGGCCCTGTACGCACAGGGAGAGCTGCCTGGGCTTGGGAGCCCGCGTGTAGGTGCTGGTGAAGTTGCGAACGAAAGCTTCGGTGAAATCTAGCCAGCTGTTGATGCTGAGAGGCTTGAGGCTGTTGAGCCAGGTCCGCGCTGTGCCTTGCAGCATGAGGGGCACGTACTTCACGACAACGCGCCGGTTGCCGTTGGCTATGCTGACCGCCGTGGAGTAGTCGATCAACCAGTCTTCCAGCTTCACGGAGCCGTTATACTTGGGCGTGTCTCTTGGGAGCGAGAACCCTTTAGGGAAAGGCTCGTCGCGGATGCGAGGGCCGAAACAAGGCGGACCGACATCGTCTTCTTCTTCCAGCGCCAGGGATCGCGCCAATCGGTCGATCCGATGGCGGGCGTCGCTCTTGCCGACTCCTTCGCGGCGACCTAGTCGGCCGCTGAGAGTCGGGTGCGCCACTGGCGGTGGGGTGGGATATCTCTCTCCACGGGGTCGTGACGGAGGCGGGTTGCCCCGCCATTCCATGGCTCGGGGATGGCCATCCGCGTCTCGCTCGATGGAGATTCGGGTCCGGCTTCGGCTGGCCACCGGCTCTTTCTCGCGCCGCGCGCGGGTGTTGCTCGTAGTCGGCGTCCGGGACGTCACGCCGTGATCTCGGCGCGGGGGAGGGCTTCCCGTGCGGGCGTCGGCTTCGTGCCGCTGCGCGACCGCGTCAATCAGCTGCTGGATGCGCCGGGTCATGTGGGGGAGGTCTTCGGCCTCCAAGCCGTCCAACTCATCCACGGCCGCCTGGGCGGCACGCAGGTTCTCGAGCAGAGTGGCATAGACCGGGCGGTCGACTCCCAGCATGTCGGCGATGACGGTGCCGCGTTGCTTGACGACGCCAGCCCGGCTGGGCCCAGCCGCGGCCGGCGTGCCGAAGGCGGCACGGTCAGCTTCGCGCTGGTAGGCCTCAGTGAGGCGTCTCACGGAAGCCAGCCTCCGGCCCTCCGCGAGGAGGGCGAGGCGGCGTGCCTCCAGTGCTTCGTCGTCGGCATCGGCAGGGAGGGGGACGGACAAGTCGTGGGCCGCCGCGCGCGGGGCGTCGTGGGTGCTCTCGTCGGCCGGGCCGCTGTGGTCGATGACCATCACCTCGGTGGTGACAGTATTGTGGCCGTCGGTCCGAGGAAGCGGATCGTTGTAGATCGCGACATTGGTGGGGAAGGTGTCAAAGGAAGCCGTGTCGGAGTCGACAGGCATCGGGTCGGTGGAGCCAACCGACTCCAGATCCGCAGCGGGCTCGCTGGAGACATGGAGCTGGCCGAGGAGGTTGGCGAGATGGTCGGTGCCCGCATCGGAGGCGAGCTCGTCGGAGACGAGGGTTTCATCGAGGAGATCGGCGAGGCTGCTCGCCGCGCAGATGCTGGTGATGCCTTGCAGCGCGTCGTGGCAAGCGCCATCGGGCGTGCCGAGCTGGCTACGCTCACTGGGGAGGAAGAGGGTTCCCGTCCAGAACAGGTCTCCGGACGACGGTGTACCTGGCCCCATGGTGGGCGCCAAATGTCGGGTGGTAGGTGCGACATATGCCAACGGGTGGCTTATCTTTGTGAGAGCCAATAAAACATCGCTGGTGCCTGGAAACGGGATGAGGCGAAGACATGCACGCCGGCGGATCTTACCCAGCTTCGGGGCTCTCCGTGGAGATAACACCCCTACTGCTGCTCTGCGGGGTCTCCGCATGATCACTAGATGGACAAGTAGCTACACAATGCTCCTTGAGCTGTTTTCGGTCAAAGGAGGAAGAAGGGCCGGCTAGCTTGCTTCTTCTCCTCGTATGGTGTCTAGAACTAGCTGGGGTCGAACCCTTTGCATGGGTGCCCCGGGGGGTTTATATAGGCCTACCCCCGGGGATACAATGGTAATCCGACTGGGTGCGGGGCCCAGCCGTCTGTGACTGCGCTCGCCGGCTTCCGCGCCGGCCGCTGGGGCCCGCCGACTGGTGGGTCTCGCCGGCTGCTGGCTCCTTGGTCGACAGGCAGGCCCCACTGGTCAGGGCCCGGTCGGTGGCTGGTTACTGTTGCTCTATTCTGGTGACGTGGGCTTCGTCGTGGTAAGCATGGCTACAGTGCCGCCGCCTGGCGGGCGGTTACTGTAGCCTCACCGCATCTTGTCTCCTTAATGGGGCGTCTCCTTCGAGGAAGATGGCAAGCCGGCTACGGGGAGCCGGCTCTCTCTTAGGCCGACTGGGGGAGGTGTGGCCGCCTTCGGGTGTCTCTTTGCCTGGGGCCCACCTCCCGTGGGCTACGCTGGTAGTCCATCGTAGATGACATCGGGGCCAACATGGCAACAGTGCCGCGCCGGACGGGTCATGGCCACCCGTACGGCGCACTGTGCTAGTCGTGCTCCGGGATTCGGGGGTGGCGAGCTTCACTGTAGCCACGCCCCATCTCGTCACCGCTAGGTAGATGCAAACTTTGAGGGTACTTTCTCGACTATTTTATGGGAGCCGGCTTCTGGGAGTCAGCTTTCTCGCGGCCGGCCTTCTCGAAGCCGGCCCTCCCATGGCTTTCTTCATGAGGGCTAAAGTCGGGCCGCCTTCAAAAAGCCGGCCGGGGCGACAGCCGGCAAGGGGAAGGCGGCCCCATGTCTTGGGTTCTTGAGAGCCGGACGGGCTTGTAATTTTTTCAGAAGGGCCAGGGGAAGCCGGCTAGGCTACCCATGGCGATTTACTCCAACACTTTGCATGGCAACCTTCAAGCGGACGGACAAGCCAAAACGCTGACACACGAGACAACGCATACACGAACGACACGACGAAAGAAAGACAAAATACAACAAGGACTAATACACTCAACACAATCTCTTGAAAGAGAGGGCGGTGGCCGGAGCCACCTATGTTTGAGTCAATTGGTATGGCACCGCAAAGAATTATCCTTGGGCCCATGACCAAAACTCGTCTTTGAAGCACAAGTACCATAAAAATGGCTAATGTGAAAGAGTTGATCAATTTATGCATAATAGGGGAAGGGAGAGTTCATTGAGAGAACAACACTCCCCCTATGTCCATGCCTACACCTAAACAAGATAACAAGTTGAGTATGGTGAGGTGTGCAAGGGCTCAAGCAACATTGCTCGAATCAATGATATTTAGCTCATGCCTTAACTCGCGAAATCTTGCTTCATCCAATGGCTTCATGAAAATATCTGCAAGGTTATCATGAGTGTTGACATAGTTGAGCTCGATCTCCCCTCACCTAATGTGATCCCGGATGAAGTGATACCGAATCTCAATATGCTTCATCTTAAAGTGTTGAACTGGGCTGAGAGAAATCTTGATGGCACTTTCATTGTCACACCAAAGAGGCACTTTGTCACAAATGACACCGTAATCCTTTAAAGTTTGCCTCATCCAAAGAAGTTGTGCACAACAACTGCCTGCGGCCACATACTCGGTGGACGAGAGACAGACACGAATTTGTTTCTTGGAAGACCAACTTACCAAAGAGCAACCAAGAAATTGGCACCCTCCGGAAGTGGACTTCATATCCACTTTGTCTCCCGCCCAATCGGAATCCGAATAACCTACACGCTTGAAGTTTGCTCCTCTTGGATACCATAAGACAAACTTTGGGGTATGATCCAAATATCAAAAGATTTGCTTGACCGCCACAAAGTGGCTTTCCTTAGGTGCGTCTTGAAACCATGCACAAATTCCCACACTCAACATGATATTCAGTCTAGATGCACAAAGGTAAAGCAAGGAGCCAATCATGGAGCGATATACCTTTTGATCCACCACTTTACCATTGGGATCTAAGTCAAGTTGGCATTTGACGGGCATTGGAGTGGAAGCCGGCTTGACATCATTAAGCTTGAATCTCTTGAGCATATCTTGAGTGTATTTGTCTTGGTTGATGAAGGTTCCTTCTCTCCGTTGCTTGACTTCGAACCCGAGAAAGAACTTCAACTCTCCCATCATGGACATCTTGAACTTGGAGGTCATGAGTGCAGAAAATTCCTCATTGAAAGCTTTGTTAGGGGAACCAAAGATAATATCATCAACATATAGTTGGCACACAAACAACTCCCCTTTGACCTTCTTGGTAAAAAGAGTGGGGTCGATTTTCCCAATTTCAAAATTACGATCTTGCAACAACTCGGTAAGGTGGTCATACCACACACGTGGGGCTTGCTTAAGGCCATAGAGTGCCTTATCGAGTTGGTACACATGATCGGGAAAATAGGGATCCTCGAACCCGGGGGGTTTCTTGACATACACCAACTCATTAATGGGACCATTAAGAAAAGCACTCTTCACATCCATTTGTTGCAACTTAAAGCTATGATGAGAAGCATAAGCAATCAACATGCGAATGGATTCAAGGCGAGCAACGGGAGCAAAGGTTTCACCATAGTTGATACCCTCGACTTGGGAGTAGCCTTGTGCTACCAACCGGGCCTTGTTGCGAATGATAATTCCATGAGTGTCTTGCTTGTTCTTGAATATCCACTTGGTTCCAATGACATTGTGGTTCCCCGTTGGCCTTGGCACCAATCTCCACACCTTTTTGTACTCGAAGTTGTTGAGTTCTTCATGCATGGCATTGAGCCAATCCGGATCTTCGAGCGCCTCATAGACCTCTTGGGGTTCAACACAAGAGACAAACGCGTGATGTCACAATAGTTTCCCAATTGTCTACGAGTGCTTACCCCGTTTTGAATGCTTCCAAGCACATTTGTCATGAGATGGCCCTTGGTTGAGAGCTTGGAAGCGATCTTGGCGGCACGACGCTCCAATTCCTCCTCGGGGGCAAGTTGAGGAGCGGTCACTTGATCATCTTGAGCGTCGTCTTGAGCTTGTCCTTGATCATGAGGTTGCTCTTGATCTTGAACTTGCTCGGAGGAGAGAACTTGACCTTGGGCGTCACTTGGAGATACGACACCGTCTTGAGATAGGTTTTGCCCTTGGTCTTGTTCATGAGGTTGAGGGCCTTCACTTTGTTCTTCGGAAGCGTGTGTGCCTTGGGTTGGTGATGGCTCCACATGAGTGGAGCATTGTCCTTCTCCTTCGGCCAAAAGGGGTTCCTCAATGAGTAGGATAAAACCAACTCCCATTCTTGTTATGGCTTGGGGAGGAATTTCATCACCTACATCACAAGTGCCACTTTGCTCCACTTGGGAGCCGTTATTCTCGTCAAACTCCACGTTACACGTCTCCTCAATAAGTCTCGTGGACTTATTGAGGACATGGTAGGCATGAGAGTTTGTAGCATAACCAAAAAATATGCCCTCATAAGCTCTTGCCTCAAACTTAGACAACCGAACACCTTTCTTGAGAATGAAACACTTACACCCGAACACCCGGAAGTACTTGAGGTTGGGCTTGTTACCGGTGAGTATCTCATATGCAGTCTTGTTCAAGCCTTTACGGAGGTAGAGCCGGTTGGATGCATGACATGCGATGTTGATGGCTTCAGCCCAAAAGTTGTATGGAGACTTGAACTCCGCCATCATGGTCCTTGCCGCATCCATCAACATCTGGTTCTTCCTCTCCGCTACACAATTTTGTTGAGGGGTGTAAGGTGCAGAATATTGATGCTTGATCCCCTCATCACTAAGAAACTCATCCAAGGTGTAGTTCTTGAACTCGGTGCCCTTTTAACTTCTTATTGTCAAGATCTTTGCATTGTGTTGACGTTGAGCTTCATTTGCAAAGTCAATGACGGTTTGTTGGGTCTCACTCTTCCTCTTGAAGAAATATACCCAAGTGTATCTTGAATAATCATCCACAATCACCAAGCAATACTTCCTACCCCCAAGACCATCAAAAGATGGAGGCCCAAAGAGATCCATGTGAAGAAGCTCCAAAGGCCTCTTCGAGTAAATGATAGTCGTGGGAGGGTGAGCCTTTTCATGTAGCTTTCCTTCCATACAAGCCCTGCAAGCACGATCTTTTGCAAAACTAACATTTGTTAGTCCACGGACATGGTCCCCCTTGAGAAGACTTTGCAAAGATCTCATATTGACATGGGCTAAACGACGATGCCAAAGCCATCCCACATCAACTTTAGCCATTAGGCACGTCGCGGTCTTAGTGAGTCGCTCCGAAAAGTTAATCACATAGAAACCGTTTTCGACATGCCAAACAAAGGCTACTTTAAGAGTCTTGCTCCACAAGAGGGACACAGTATCTACATCAAAGAAAGTGGCAAAACCCATGCGTGCAAGTTGACGAACGGAAAGTAAATTATATGCAAGGACTCAACAAGCATGACCTTCTCGATCGTGAGATCATGAGAGATGACAACCTTGCCGAGTCCCAATAACTTAGAGGATGAGGCATCACCCCACTCTACATTGGTGGGCATAGATGGAATCTTGTGAACATCCACCACAAAGTCCTTGCTTCCAGTCTTATGATTAGTGGCCACTATCGAGAAACCATGATCCCCCACCGGAAGCAAATACCTACAAGAGATCAATGCCTGGTTTTAGGTACCCATTTTGTAATGGGTCCTTTGATGTTAGTAACAAGGGTCTTAGGAACCCAAATAGACCATTCAATGTACTCATAAGGAGAACCAACAAATTTGGCATAAACATGCCCATCACTAGCACGGCACAACACATAAGAAGGGTTAAAGTCGCTGGCTTTGTTGGGGAGGGAAGTGTTGCCCTTCTTGGCATCACTACCTGTCGGTGTCAAAACCGGCGGATCTCGGGTAGGGGGTCCCGAACTGTGCGTCTAGACCAGATGGTAACAGGAGGCAAGGGACACGAAGTTTTACCCAGGTTCGAGCCCTCTTGATGGAGGTAAAACCCTACGTCCTGCTTGATTAATATTGTTGATATGGGTAGTACAAGAGTAGATCTACCACGAGATCGGAGAGGCTAAACCCTAGAAGCTAGCCAATGGTATGATTTTTGTTCTGTATGTTGTCCTGCGGACTAAAACCCTCCGGTTTATATAGACACCGGAGAGGGTTATAGTTACAAAGTAGGTTACAATGGTAGAGGATCTACATATCTGTATCGCCAAGCTTGCCTTCCATGCCAAGGAAAGTCCCTTCCGGACACGGGATGAAGTCTTCAATCTTGTATCTTCGTAGTCCAGGAGTCCGGCTGAAGGTATAGTCCGGCCATCCGGACACCCCCTAATCCAGGACTCCCTCAGTAGCCCCCGAACTAGGCTTCAATGACGATGAGTCTGGCGCGCAGATTGTCTTCGACATTGCAAGGCGGGTTCTCCTCCAAATTCCGTATACCTGTTGAATAAAGTCCGGTTTCTTGTAAAAGTTGCGCTCCTTGGCTTCTACGCCCAATAATGGCCGTCTCCCACGTGTCAAACGAATATGAAAAGTCTGAGTCTTTTTACATCCACACCCCTAGCCGCGTAAATGAGCCGCCAATTTAAGGGGACGAGGATTTAGATCCAAACCACACCTTCTCCCCTTCGCGAGTGTTCATCAGAGCGCATCTGACAAAGGTGCATTCCACCATGGCCAGCCGTCGCAACTCCTCCTTTCGCCCTTCCAACCCTCAGCCTGGATATTGGGAGAGATGCTCCATCCCGCATAGTGAGCTAGTGACGCTCCAGACCAAGGGATTTCTGCCCCCGGCCTATATGGTCCCGGTTCGAGCCGGTCTTGCCATCTATAATGGCGGAGAGCAAGCGGAGAGTGCCCCTAATCCCTCTAAAGGAGAGTGGGTATGCCTTGTCCCTTATTTAATAAGAGGGCTCAGATTTCCAATCCATCCGTTTCTCCGGGGGCTCCTGGAGTTCTATGGCCTCCAGCTACACAATCTTATGACTGCATATCGCGGGCTTCGTAGCCCTCTGCGAGCTGTTTTTGGGTGTTGAGGCTCATTTCGGGCTGTGGAAAGAGCTATTCTGCCTTGTGCCCCGTTCTCCGAAGGGGTCAATATATCAAGTGGGCGGAGTCGAAGTGTGGCGCATCGCCGGGACTGGATATCTATCCGGAACCCCAAAGAAGGCGTCCGAGGACTCGCCTTCGGAATGGTTTTACATAGAGGATGTCCCGCTGCCGGATCTTGTCCGGATCGGCCTCCCTGAGTTCGATAGTGCTCCACTAAAGAAGCGCCTAAGTTGGCGTCCACGGAGCCCTCAGAGGGAAAGTGACAAGGACGTCCTTTACCTGATGGGCCGGATAAGATTGTTAGCTCATTTCGGACTGACCATGATCGGAGTCATGGCCGCATGCATCATGCGAGGGGTGCAGCCGCTACAGTATAGAGGCCACCCCATGCGGGACTTCAACGGGGAGGACGACGCCACCCGCTACGGCCGTAAGGGACCGGATTCGGCTGCGGCTCTAACAAAGACCTTGTCCGCTTTGTACAAGGGATAAGAGGAGGAATTTCTCCGCGTCAACCCACAGGGTGGATTTTTTATGTACAATCCCCCAAGCTGGGTAAGGTCACATTTACTTGCCCATCCGTTTTATATTCCCATTGTTAAATATTTAGTCTAACGACTTCAACGCAGGAACTGTGCCAGGCTATTAAAGAAATAAACAGCCCTCCTCCACAACCCGAGGACCCAGGACGGTCCCTCTACCCGGCCTCTCAAGGGGATCCGGACTTATCTGTGGAGCTGATTGATGGAGTGTTCCATCAATTGAGCAAGGACAACGCCTTGGTGGCCATTACGGCCGATTACCCAGGGCTAATCCCGGCCTCCCAGGTAACTGAGATCAAAGTCCCAGTACCCCGAATAGGGGTCCGCCCTCTCGTGTTTTCAGTTTCCTGATTACAACCGAGCTTTGCAGGAGAGGTTTTTGAGACGGGAGGCCGAACCTGCGGCGACAAGCCAACGAGGGGCCGCAGGGCCCCGTGGGCAGAAAAGAGGTGCAGTCTGGACTGAGGCGTCAACGCAAAGGTATGGCGCTCTCCCTTATCCCATGTGTTATACCTTCAAGGCATATTAACACTCGTGCTCTCTTCAGGACAAAGAGACCTCGCCGGACTATATCCGGAGAGGCTGCGAATCGCGCCTCCACCAGCCAGGCTCCAAAGTCTGGTCCGGAGGCGGAGGCGAACACAAGGCGCGCACCGGACGCTCCTCCGACGGAGGATGTGGACAGGTTGTCTGTCACCAATTCTGAGGTGGAGAGTGCCATGAACCACAGGCGTCGCCGGACAATTCTTCGCGACGCTTGTTTCTCCCAAGAGGCATTAGATGCCTTCAATTCGGGAGATGCGTACCTCCGTGCCGCTCAAAATGGTCTAGCCAGAGCCACGGAGCAATATGTAAAAGACATACGAGTAAGAAAATTTTGGTAATTATATATATATATATATATATATATATATACCAGTAGCCCCCGAGACTTGAAACAGTTAGAATAACTGATTAAGGATCATTTGTTATGCAGTTTCTTACAGAAAAGAATTCCCTACTGTCCCAGGAGCTGGAAGAGTGCAAAGCCCAACTTGAGGTCGCACTGGCCGCGGCAGGGGAGCCCAAGGGGACCCCCTCTGGTAATATACACTTTGAAAGATAAGTATTTTGCGAAGTACGGCATGGGTGCGAATCTGACAAATGAAATTGCAAATGGCGCCGGATTGAATCCGGAAAGGCAACAACTCCTATGCGAGCTGAAGGCTGGTGAGAAGGTGCTGACAAAGGTGAGGCGGGAGAAGAACGATCTCCAAGATGCCAACACCAAGCTGGGCGTCGACCTGAAAGATGTTCGTGCCCAGCTGTCAGACTCTGTTAAGGAGAATCATCGGCTTCAGCGCGACATATTTAGTAAGTGCTTGAATGAACCTTTGAAAAAAAGTTCGGCGGGGAAGTCGACTAACAGAGTAATGTTTGTAGGTGTGCTAACAGGTCGTCCTGCAGAGGAGATGCCCGGTTCTACGAGTGACCTTCTTCCCGAGCTCTCGCAACAGCTCGAGCGAGTTCGGCAGGCGATGCAAGGCATCGCCCAGGCCTTGTGGCCATCCATCTCCATGCCCGAAGGTCTTGGAGAGCTTGCGGAGAAGCGGAAGGGAGCACGGCAGTGCTTCCGATTGTGGAAGATATCGGCCTGCCGTCAAGGCGCTAGGGAGGCCTGGGCCATGGTGAAGACGCGGTACACAAAGGCTGACCCCAACCACATGGCCGAGGTCGGTCCTGTGGGGCCCGATGGGAAGGAGATCCCTGTAAGCTTAGTATACGGCCAAGTAGAATTGGCCGCAAAGTATTCCCAGCAGGACTGTAAATTAGACAGCCTGTTAGATGGTATTGAATAGGAATACAATCAGTCAGAATGACTATGTAATTTAATTGACATTTATAATGCCTTCTAGCCGGATTGTAGATCGTTTGTCATGGCCGACCTTTTTGCTCCAGCCTCGGGACTTGACGGTCCGGAGTGTGTCTGAATTCCCATGCGGTTATATAAGAACCGGGGAATGCATGGAAACCAGGCGTAGGGGTCATTAGTGCATGAACAGACAAGTGCCCGACTAGTTATGTTATATTACATGGTTAGTAAGAAACATCTTCCAAGGAGAATAGTTCCGTTAGGGGTTCCTTTCCCTGGGAGGCATGCCCTAAAGTGCATGCCCATTCTGCGAAAAAGACACGGGAAAAAGCATCTGGGGGCGCATAAATAAATAAGTGAAAAGATCATCTTTTAGGTCACCGACCGAATATTCCCTTAAGAATGCTAGCTTTCGGCTTCACCCAGTCTGAGGTACACATCCGGCTGATCCGGTAGTAACAATCGCAGAGGTGCTCCCTTTACCACCTAGTCGAATAATCGGGAATGTAGGGGTAAGCACAGGAGCCAGGCAACCCAGCTTGGCCAAAACTTAAGTCATATCGATGCATATAATGGTGAAATAAAAGGTACATGCGGAAGTATAACACATGTGTTGGGCATGAAGCCCGTATAAATAAGCTTCTGTTAAAAGAAGCCCCCAGGTTTAATGAGTGTGAATAGCACGTCATTTGATGAGCCTTTAAAGGCTATAAGAGAAAGGAAGGGGAGAAGGAGAGAAATGTAAGACAGACAATATATAAAAAATGGACAGAGGAAGGAGACGAACAGAGAGTCCAGTGCTAGGCATAGAATCTTCGGAGACAGGCCGCGTTCCATGGGTTCGGCTCGAGTCGGTTATCCGATGCATCTCGCAGGCGGTACGCTCCACCAGTCAGGACTTGGTCAATTATGAAGGGACCTTCCCACTTGGGCTTGAGTTTGTCCTTTTTCTTGTCCGGCAGGCGTAGAACTAATTCGCCAACGTTGTAATTTTTGGCCCGTACTTCTCTGCTTTGGTATCTTCGAGCCTGCTTTTGATAGAATGCGGAACGGGCTTTTGCCATGTCACGCTCCTCCTCCAATGCGTCCAAACTGTCCTGCCGATCGAGCTCGGCTTCTCTTTCTTCGTACATGCGCACTCGAGGTGAGTCATGAATTATGTCGCAAGGCAAAACTGCCTCTGCGCCATACACCATAAAGAACGGTGTGTATCCGGTGGTGCGATTCGGCGTGGTCTACAGCCGCCAGAGTATGGAGTCGAGCTCCTCTACCCAGTGCATGTTAGATTCCTCGAGGGACCGCACTAATCTGGGTTTGATGCCGCTCATGAGAAGACCATTTGCACGTTCGACCTGGCCGTTAGTTTGTGGGTGATAGACGAAAGCATAATCGAGCTTGATGCCCATGTTTTTGCACCAGAGTTTTACCTCGTCAGCCGTAAAGTTCATGCCGTTATCAGTGATGATGCTGCGGGGGACACCGTAACGGTGTACAACCCCGGATATAAAGTCTATCACCAGTCTGGATTCGGCCGTCTTAACAGGCTTGGCTTCTATCCATTTGGTGAACTTATCCACCATGACCAGTAAGTATTTTTGCTTGTGGGTTCCGCCTTTAAGTGGTCCAACCATGTCAAGCCCCCAGACCGCGAAGGGCCAAGTGATGGGGATGGTTTGGAGGACGGTGGGTGGCATATGGCTTTGGTTTGCAAAGAGCTGGCAACCGACGCGTCGTTGGACTAAGTCCTGGGCGTCTGCCCGGGCCGTCGGTCAATAAAAGCCTGTACGGAAGGCCTTGCTTACAAGGGACCGAGCTGCAGCATGATGACCGCCGAGTCCGGCGTGAATTTCAGCCAGGAGGTTCCGCCCTTCCTCTTCGGAGATGCACCTTTGAAGGACTCCGGTAGTGCTTTTCTTATAAAGCTCTCCCTCGTGGACTTTGTAGGCTTTGGATCGCCGCACTATGCAGCGTGCCTCATTTTGGTCCTCGGGGAGTTCCTGCCTAGTAAGGTAGGAGAGGAATGGTTCTGTCCACTGGGCGATGACGGCCATTATTACGTGGGTTGAAGGTGTTATTTCATTGGCAGAGCCTCCGATTGTGTCAGAATATTCGGTGTCGGGCAGTGCGGTTGGGTCCGGGCTGTTATTGTTCGGCTCCCCCTTCCCATACTACAGATGGCTTGAATAGCCTTTCCAAGAAGATGTTGGGGGGGACTACATCGCGTTTTGCGCTGATGCGTGCCAGGACATCTGCCGCTTGATTATTTTCCCGGGCTATATGGTGAAATTCAAGCCCTTCGAACCGAGCTGACATTTTTAGGACGGCGTTGCGGTAAGCTGCCATTTTTGGATCCTTGGCATCGAAGTCTCCATTTATTTGGGATATTGCGAGGTTCGAGTCCCCGCGCATCTCTAGGCGTTGAATGCCCATGGATACTGCCATCCGGAGACCATGTAAAAGGGCCTCATATTCGGCTGCATTGTTGGAGTCTGTGTACATAATCTGGAGTACGCATTGAACTGTGTCTCTTGTGGGGGACGTCAAAACGACGCCAACCCCTAGTCCGGCCAACATCTTGGAGCCGTCGAAATGCATGATCCAATTTGAATGTGTCGTACTCTTTAGGGAGTTCGGCCTCTGTCCATTCTGCGACAAAGTCGGCCAAAACTTGCGACTTGATGGCTCGCCGTGGCTTATAAGTTATGTCGAATGGGAGGAGCTCAATGGCCCATTTTGCAATCCGGCCCGTTGCGTCACGGTTGTTTATGATATCGTTAAGTGGTACTTCCGAGGCTACTGTTATTGAACACTCTTGAAAGTAGTGTCGTAGCTTCCAGGATGCCATGAATACCGCGTACGCAATCTTTTGATAATTCGGGTATCGTGATTTGCACGGAGTGAGGACAGTGGACACATAATAGACCGGCTTTTGAAGGGGGAATTTGTGTCCGTCCGTTTCTCGTTCGACGACGAGCACTGCGCTTACAACCTGATGTGTTGCTGCAATGTATAATAGCATTGGTTCGCCAATGTTTGGCGTGGCCAGGACTGGGTTTGTTGCCAATATGGCTTTTATTTCGTCAAGTCCGGCCATGGCTTCCTCCGTCCATTCGAAGTGTTCGGTGTGCCGAAGGAGGCGGTAAAGGGGTAGGGCCTTTTCTCCCAAGCGGGAGATAAAGCG
This sequence comes from Triticum urartu, assembly GCF_056163025.1. Lineage (NCBI taxonomy): Eukaryota > Viridiplantae > Streptophyta > Magnoliopsida > Poales > Poaceae > Triticum > Triticum urartu. The sequence goes on from NC_141876.1 coordinate 28,313,229, forward strand.
GCTTAGAGCCACCACGCATCCGGTTAACTTTTGTATTTCTTTGAGGTCCTCTGGGATATCCAATTGTGACAGAGCTCAGATCTTGGCTGGATTTGCTTCAATTCCTCTACCGGATACAATGAAGCCCACGAGCTTTCCGGCGGGAACGCCGAAAACGCATTTTTCCGGGTTGAGCTTGATGTCGTATGTCCGGAGGCTATCAAATGTGAGCCTCAAGTCGTCTACTAGAGATTCGACATGTCTTGTTTTGACGACCACATCATCTACATATGCCTCCACTGTTTTGCCGATCTGGTTTGCCAGAGATGTCTGAATCATGCACTGATATGTTGCGCTGACGTTTTTGAGCCCGAAGGGCATCGTGTTGAAGCAGAATGGGCCGTATGGTGTGATAAATGCCGTTGCGGCTTGGTCTGATTCTGCCATCTTGATTTGATGGTAGCCGGAATATGCATCGAGGAAACACAACGAATCGTGTCCTGCGGTAGCGTCGATAATTTGATCAATGCGGGGGAGGGGAAGGGATCCTTTGGGCAAGCCTTGTTAAGGTCGTTAAAATCAACGCACAGGCGCCAGGATTTGTCCTTCTTTGGTACCATCACCAGGTTTGCTAGCCAGTAAGGATGTTTTATATCTCTGATGAATCCGGCCTCCAATAGCTTTGCTAGCTCCTCTCCCATAGCCTGTATCTTAGGTTCGAAAAAACGCCGAAGAGCTTGTTTTACAGGTTTGAATCCTTTTAGGATATTTAAGCTGTGCTCGGCCAGCCTGCGTGGGATTCCTGGCATGTCTAAAGGGTGCCAGGCGAAAATGTCCCAGTTCTCTCGTAGGAACTCTCGCAGTGCGGCATCTACATCAGGGTTTAACTGTGCCCCAATGGAAGCTATTTTATTGGGGTCCATTGGATGGACCTAGAATTTGACTATTTCGTCTGCCGGTTTAAAGGAGGTGGACTTGGATCTTTTGTCGAGTATCACATCGTCCCTATTCATCGTGGAGCACAGCGCAGTCAGTTCCGCAGCCACTAGGGCTTCGGATAGTGCCTCGAGGGCCAGTGTGGCTGTCTTGTTTTCGGCGCGGAGTTCTATGTCCGGATCACTAGCGAGAGTGATAATCCCGTTAGGCCCGGGCATCTTGAGCTTCATGTACCCGTAATGGGGTATTGCTTGGAAGATTGTAAACGCTTCCCGTCCTAGCACAACGTGATAATCGCTGCTGAACGGAGCCACATGGAACGTGACCTCTTCGGACCTGTAATTATCCGGCGTGCCGAACACCACATCTAGTGTGATTTTTCCTATACGGCGCGCTTCCCGACTGGGGATTATTCCTCTAAAGGTTGTGCTGCTTCGCTCAATGCGGTTCCAGTATATTTCCATTTTTTGAAGGGTTTCCTCATAAATGAGGTTCAATCCGCTGCCACCGTCCATGAGTACCTTGGTAAGACGAAAGCCGTCCACTATTGGACTGAGGACCAATGCGGCTGGTGCTCGGGCTGTTCGAATTTAGGTTCATCACTGGCGTTAAAGGTAATAGCCGTGTCACTCCATGGGTTTATTGTTGCTACTTGGTAGACTTCGGCGAGGCTGCGGAGTGTCCTTTTTCACATATTATTTGATGCGAAAGTCTCGAAGACTGTTAATACGGTATTGGTGTCTCTAGGGTGGCTTTCTGCGGCCTCCGGAATTAGGAGATCTTCGCCAATTTTGCCCACCTGCCGGAGTATCCAACATGCTCTAAGGCTGTGAGTTGGTGCGGTGTCCTCTGTACTGTGAATTTTACAGGGTCCATTAAGCCATCCTTCCAGTACGGTTCCATGCCCTGTAGAGGGTTTTTGCTTTTTGGTGCTTGACCCAGGTGTCAGGCGATGATGCACCCTTTTATTTTGGATTGGGTTTGTTTTCAGGGCCGCATCGTCCCAAAATTTTATTTCGGTTTTCCAGGCGCTTTCCGTCGCACAGTACTTTCATACAATGGACGCCAACTCAGCGAAGCATGTAATATCACAGCGACTTATGGCGTTGAGGATTCCCTTGTCCGTGCAATTATTGCAGAAGATTGAGATTGCGTCTTCCTCGTGGCAGTCCCTTATCCTGTTCCTAACCAGGAGGAATCTGGCCCAGTAATGATGTACTGTTTCTTCGGTCTCTTGCCTGATTTGGGATAGATCGCTTATGTTCGGGTGGGTGGGTGGAATTAAATCCGAAGCCTCACCCAATCTGAGGCTCAGAGGCCGAGGAATTTCCGAACTCGAAAATTTGGATTCCTGGATGTTGTCCAATGAATCCAGCTCATCGCTTGACTCTAAGTTCAGGTCTTGAGTGATATCCTCCCCTCCGCGGGTATCCGGCTTGGAGGGGTCAGGAATCCGGACGTAGCTAGTCCTTAAGATAGATGAAGGGTCGCCGCACTGTCCCTCTACCACGGCAACGTGATGGGTGACTTGGGGAGAGTTAATCTCTCTCAGATCTGGTTTAGGCCCAATCTGGCCGTAATCCGTAGCGACTCCCAGGGCGGCGATGCGATCCAAGAGCTCGTTTATGGAGGAGAGCTCCATTGGATCTAACTGCTCGGTGAGTTCCGAGCTGACATGAAGATTGTTTTCGATGGCTCGAGAGGTCATCGTCAGCGCAGAAGCCGAGCAGGCGGTCATAAGAAAACCACCTAGCTGGAGGGTTTGGCCGACAGCCAAAGCTCCCTTAGCGACGGTGCCGTCTTTAAAGACGGGGCGAGGCATCCTTCCTGATGGCGACGACACAGAGGAACTCTCAATGAAAGCACCAATGTCGGTGTCAAAACCGGTGGATCTCGGGTAGGGGGTCCCGAACTGTGCATCTAGGCCGGATGGTAACGAGGCAAGGGACACGAAGTTTTACCCAGGTTCGGGCCCTCTTGATGGAGGTAAAACCCTACGTCCTGCTTGATTAATATTGATGATATGGGTAGTTCAAGAGTAGATCTACCACGAGATCGGAGAGGCTAAACCCTAGAAGCTAGCCAATGGTATGATTGTTGTTCTGTATGTTGTCCTACGGACTAAAACCCTCTAGTTTATATAGACACCGGAGAGGGTTAGGGTTACACAAAGTCGGTTACAATGGTAGGAGATCTACATATCCGTATTGCCAAGCTTGCCTTCCACGCCAAGGAAAGTCCCTTCCGGACACGGGATGAAGTCTTCAATCTTGTATCTTCATAGTCCAGGAGTCCGACTGAAGGTATAGTCCGGCCATCCAGACACCCCCTAATCCAGGACTCCCTCACTACCCTTCACGGTGTTCTTCTTCTTCTCCTTAGTAGCACCCTCTCCCTCCTTCACAAAGGTTTTCTTGAGAGGGGGAGGTTGTTTGCCTTGTCATTCTTCTTCTTGCTGTTGGACTTGGGCGCGTACCCAATCCCTTCCTTGGCCACAACTTCCTTTTGATTGCTCAAAAGGTCGTTGAGGTTTTTCTCGCCTTGTATGCAAGACACAAGGCCTTTCTCAAGTTTCTCCTTCAACTTAGTATTATCCTCAACAAGATGCACATGCTCACAACATGGGTTTGTAGCATTTGCATTATCAATTAACATCATATGAGGAAATGTGGCTTTCTCCTTGGTTAGCTTTACTTGAAGTTGATCATGAGACCCATTGAGGCTAGCATGAGCACCCTTCAAGACCTTGTGAGACTTGTCAAGTAAGTCAAACTCCTCTTGGAGTCTAGCAATATCAACCCCAAGCTTGGCCTTCTCAGAGTTTAGCACACAAGAAACAACAAGGGCATGATCAAGATCTTTTTTTAACTTAGCGTGATCATCGTTGTGTGACTCCTCAAGAGCCAAACGATGACCACGCTCTTCCTCAAGAGCATTGGAAAGATACGAAATCTCATCGGCATAGTCACAACTATGCCCCTCCATCTTAGAGATGGTATCTTCGTGAGCCTCGATCATGTCATTGGCTTCACCAAGTTGTTCCAAGAGAGCAACGAAGTGCTTCTTGGATTTACCCTTCAGTTTACCCATAAAGGACTCAAACTCATTCTCCTCCACATTAGATCCCTCATGTTCATCAATGCAATCCATCAAAGAAGGATTATTAATGATGGTAGTTTTGATATTGGGGGTTACCTTGTTGGTGCTTTAGCCATGAGGCACTTGGAGGTGATGCTCTCATTGGGTGAGTCAAAGAGTGACACTCGTGGAGTTGTTGCAATGGCAACGGAGGCCATGGCAACCGACTCACCATCCTCCTCCTCCTCATCATACTCATTGTACTCTTCTTGTACCACCAACGCCTTGGGAGGAGTCTTCTTGGTGAAGTTGGTCTTGTTGGGGTAAGACTTGGCTTTGTCCTTTCGGATGGGCTTGCCACCATTGTCTTCCCTCTTCTCATAACGGCATTCCGTGGCTCACATTGCCAAAATTATAGCAAGTCCTCACACATTGCTTGCCCTTCGCGCCACTTGAGTTGTTCTTGTTGAAGTTGGGCCTTGAGTTCTTCTTGCTCCAAAATTGCCTTGAAGCAAGAGCCATGTGTTCATGATAGGCATACTTTGTATCTTCGGGGTTGCTCTCCTCTTCTTCCTCTTCGTCCTCTTCTTCCACACTAACCTTGGCCTTTAATGCAAGGTTGGGCTTCTTTGCTCTTTGAGAACGTAGCACCGCATTATTAGTGGTCTTGTCCAAGATGCTCATAGCCACAATGTGACGCCCCCGATTCAATCATACACTAATCATACACGCAAATGTGTACGATCAAGATCAGGGACTCACGGGAAGATATCACAACACAACTCTACAAATAAAAATAAGTCATACAAGCATCATATTACAAGCTAGGGGCCTCGAGGGCTCGAATACAAGAGCTCGATCATAGACGAGTTAGCGGAAGCAACAATATCTGAGTACAGACATAAGTTAAACAAGTTTGCCTTAAGAAGGCTAGCACATACTGGGATACAGATCGAAAGAGGCGCAGGCCTCCTCCCTGGGATCCTCCTAAGCTACTCCTGGTCGTCGTCAGTGGTCTGCACGTAGTAGTAGGCACCTCCAGTGTAGTAGGAGTCGTCGTCAGCTATGGCGTCTGGCTCCTGGGCTCCATCGTCTGGTCGCAGCAATCGGGTATAGAAAGGGGGAAAAGGGGGAGCAAAGCAACCGTGAGTACTCATCCAAAGTACTCGCAAGCAAGGAGCTACACTACATATGTATGCATTGGTATCAAATGGAAAAGGGGTATCATATGTGGACTGAACTGCAGAATGCTGGAATTAGAGGGGGATAGCTAGTCCTATCGAAGACAACGCTTCTAGTAACCTCCATCTTGCAGCAGAAGAAGAGAGTAGATGGTAAGTTCACCAAGTATCATCGCATAGCATAATCCTAACCGATGATCCTCCCCTCGATGCCCTGTGAGAGAGCGACCACCGGTTGTATCTGGCACTTGGAAGGATGTGTTTTATTAAGTATCTGGTTCTAGTTGTCATAAGGTCAAGGTACAACTCCAAGTCATCCTGTTACCGAAGATCACGGCTATTCGAATAGATTAACTTCCCTGCAGGGGTGCACCACATTTCCCAACACGCTCGATCCCATTTTTCCGGACACACTTGTCTGGGGCATGCTCGGCCTCGGAAGATCAACACGTCGCATCCCTACCTAGGCACAACAGAGAGGCCAGCACGCCGGTCTAAATCCTATGGCGCAGGGGTCTGGGCCCATCGCCCATTGCACACCTGCACGTTGCGTACGCGGTCGCTAAGAAGACCTAGCCTCCCTAATACAAGAGCAGGCATTCCAGTCCAACCCGGCACGCGCCGCTCAGTCGCTGACATCACGAAGGCTTCGGCTGATATCACGACGTCGAGTGCCCATAACTGTTCCTGCGTAGTTGGTTAGTGCGTATAGGCCAGTAGCCAGACTCATATCAAATACCCAGATCTCGTTAAGCATGCTATTTTGAAGTAACCGCGGACACCAACCAGGGCCAGGCCCACCTCTCTCCTAGGTGGTCTCAACCTGTCGTATTGCTCCGCCACAAGGTAACAGTCGGGGGCCGTCGGGAACCCAGGCCCACCACTACCTGGGTGGAACCACCTACCCCTTCAGCCCCCAACATCGGAATCACTTGCGGGTACTCAACGAGCCGACCTGACTTTAGTCAAAACATGTAATATGCATAAAATATACAGTATATACCCGTGATCAACACCCAACGTGATCACGGACCGATAGTATAGCATGGCAGACTAATGCTACCTCTTGAGCACTTCGTTGGTTTTCCCCAAAGAGGAAGGGATGATGCAGCAAAGTAGCGTAAGTATTTCCCTCAGTTTTTTGAGAACCAAGGTATCAATCCAGTAGGAGGCTACGCGCGAGTCCCTCGCACCTGCACAAAACAAATAAATCCTCGCAACCAACGCAAATAGGGGTTGTCAATCCCTATAGGGCCACTTACGAGAGTGAGATTTGATAGATATGATAAGATAATATTTTTGGTATTTTTATGATAAAGATGCAAAGTAAAATAGAGGCAAAGTAAATAGCAAAGGAAATAACTAAGTAGTAGGAGATCAATATGATAAAGATAGACTCGGGGGCCATAGGTTTCACTAGTGGCTTATCTCGAGAGCATAAGTATTCTACGGTGGGTGAACAAATTACTGTTGAGCAATTGACAGAATTGAGCATAGTTATGAGAATATCTAGGTATGATCATGTATATAGGCATCACGTCCGAGACAAGTAGACTGACTCCTGCCTGCATCTACTACTATTACTCCACTCATTGACCGCTATCCAGCATGCATCTAGAGTATTAAGTAAAAAACAGAGTAATGCCTTAAGCAAGATGACATGATGTAGAGGGATAGACTCATGCAATATGAAGAAAACCCCATCTTGTTATCCTCGATGGCAACAATACAATACGTGCCTTGCTGCCCTTACTGTCACCGGGAAAGGACACCGCAAGATTGAACCCAAAGCTAAGCACTTCTCCCATTGCAAGAAAGATCAATCTAATAGGCCAAACCAAACTGGTAATTCGAAGAGACTTGCAAAGATAACCAATCATACATAAGATAATTCAGAGAAGATTCAAATATTATTCATAGATAGACTTGATCATAAACCCACAATTCATCGGTCTCAACAAACACACCGCAAAAAGAAGATTACATCGAATAGATCTCCACAAGAGAGGGGGAGAACATTGTATTGAGATCCAAAAAGAGAGAAGAAGCCATCTAGCTACTAACTATCAACCCGTAGGTCTGAGGTAAACTACTCACACTTCATCGGAGGGGCTATGGTGTTGATGTAGAAGCCCTCCGTGATCGATGCCCCCTCCGGCGGAGCTCCGGAACAGGCCCCAAGATGGGATCTCATCGATACAGAAAGTTATGGCGGTGGAATTAGGGTTTTGGATCCTGTTCTGATCGTTTGGGGGTACGTGGATATATATAGGAGGAAGAAGTACGTCGGTGGAGCAACAGGGGGCCCACGAGGGTGGGGGGCGCGCCTGGTAGGGTAGGGGGCGCCCCCTACCTCGTGGCCTCCTGTTATGTGCCTTGACGTAGGGTCCAAGTCTCCTGGGTCTTATCTGTTGAGAAAATCATGTTCCCGAAGGTTTCATTTTGTTTGGACTCCGTTTGATATTCCTTTTCTTAGAAACCCTAAAACAGGAAAAAACAGCAATTCTAGGCTGGGCCTCCGGTTAATAGGTTAGTCCCAAAAATAATATAAAAGTGGATAATAAAACCCAATAATGTCCAAAACAGTAGATAATATAGAATGGAGCAATAAAAAATTATAGATACGTTGGAGACGTATCAAGCATCCCCAAGCTTAATTCCTGCTCGTCCTCGAGTAGGTAAATGATAAAAACAGAATTTTTGATGCGGAGTGCTACTTGGCATAATTTTAATGTAATTCTTCTTAATTGTGGTATGAATATTCAGATCCGAAAGATTCAAGACAAATGTTCATATTGACATAAAAATAATAATACTTCAGGCATAGTAACAAAGCAATTATGTCTTCTCAAAATAACATGGCTAAAGAAACTTATCCCTGCAAAATCATATAGTATGGCTATGCTCTATCTACACCACACAAAATATTTAAATCATGCACAACCCCGATGACGAACCAAGCAATTGTTTCATACTTTTGACATTCTCAAAACTTTTTCAATCTTCACGCAATACATGAGCGTGAGCCATGGATATAGCACTATAGGTGGAATAGAGTGGTGGTTGTGGAGAAGACAAAAAGGGAGAAGATAGTCTCACATCAACTAGGCGTATCAGCGGGCTATGGAGATGCCCATCAATAGATATCAATGTGAGTGAGTAGGGATTGCCATGCAATGGATGCACTAGAGTTATTAGTATATGAAAGCTCAAAAAGAAACTAAGTGGGTGTGCATCCAACTTGCTTGCTCATGAAGACCTAGGGCATTTTGAGGAAGCCCATCATTGGAATATACAAGCCAAGTTCTATAATGAAAGATTCCCACTAGTATATGAAAGTGATAACATGAGAGACTCTCTACTATGAAGATCATGGTGCTACTTTGAAGCACAAGTGTGGTAAAAGGATAGTAACATTGTCCCTTCTCTCTTTTTCTCTCATTTTTTTATTTTTTATTTGGGCCTTTTCTCTTTTTTATGGCCTCTTTTCTTTTCTTTTTTTTCGTCCGGAGTCTCATCCCGACTTGTGGGGGAATCATAGTCTCCATCATCCTTTCCTCACTGGGACAATGCTCTAATAATGATGATCATCACACATTTATTTTTCTTACAACTCAACAATTACAACTCGATACTTAGAACAAAATATGACTCTATATGAATGCCTCCGGTGGTGTACCGGAATATGCAATGACTCATGAGTGACACGTATGAAAGAATTATGAATGGTGGCTTTGCCACAAATACAATGTCAACTACATGATCATTCTAAGCAATATGACAACGATGGAGTGTGTCATAATAAACGGAATGGTGGAAAGTTGCATGGCAATATATCTCGGAATGGCTATGGAAATGCCATAATAGGTAGGTATGGTGGCTGTTTTGAGGAAGGTATATGGTGGGTGTATGATACCGGCAAAAGGCGTGCGGTATTAGAGAGGCTAGCAAAGGTGGAAGGGTGAGAGTGCGTATAATCCATGGACTCAACATTAGTCATAAAGAACTCATATACTTATTGCAAAAATCTACAAGTTATCAAAGCAAAGTATTACGCGCATGCTCCTAGGGGGATAGATTGGTAGATAAAGACCATCGCTCGTCCCCGACCGCCACTCATAAGGAAGACAATCAATAAATAAATCATGCTCCGACTTCATCACATAACGGTTCACCATGCGTGCATGCTACGGGAATCACAAGCTTCAAAACAAGTATTTCTCAAATTCACAACTACTCAACTAGAACAACTTTCACCATCTTTATATCTCAAAACAATTATCCAGTATCAAACTTATCATAGTATTCAACACACTCATAAGAAAGTTTTATTCTTAATATTGTATACCAAGCATATTAGGATTTTAAGCAAATTACCATGCTATTAAGACTCTCAAAATAATCTAAGTGAAGCATGAGAGATCAATAGTTTCTATAAAACAAATCCACCACTGTGCTCTAAAAGATATAAGTGAAGTACTAGAGCAAAACTATATAACTCAAAAGATATAAGCGAAGCACATAGAGTATTCTAACAAATTCCAAATCATGTATGGCTCTCGCAAAACGTATGTACAGCAAGGATGATTGTGGTAAACTAACAAGAAAAGACTCAAATCATACAAGACGCTCCAAGCAAAAACATATCATGTGGCGAATAAAAATATAGCTCCAAGTAAAGTTACCGATAGAAGTAGACGAAAGAGGGGATGCCTTCCGGGGCATCCACAAGCTTTGGCTTTAGGTGTCCTTATGTTATCTTGGGGGTGCCATGGGCATCCCCAATCTTAGGCTCTTGCTACTCCTTGTTCCATAATCCATCAAATCTTTACCCAAAACTTGAAAACTTTACAACACAAAACTTAAAGTAGAAAATCTCGTGAGCTCCGTTAGCGAAAGAAAACAAAAGACCACTTCAAGGTACTGTAATGAACTCATTCTTTATTTATATTGGTGTTATACCTACTGTATTCCAGCTTCTCTATGGTTTATAAACTATTTTACTAGCCATAGATTCGTCAAAATAAGCAAACAACACACGAAAAACAGAATCTGTCAAAAACAGAATAGTCTGTAGTAATCTGTAGCTAACGCAAGATCTGGAACCCCCAAAATTCTAAAATAAATTGATGGACGTGAGGAATTTATCTATTAATCATATGAAAAAATAATTAACTAAATAGCACTTTCCAAATAAAAACGACAGCAGTTCTCGTGAGCGCTAAAGTTTCTGTTTTTTACAGCAAGTTCAACAAGACTTTCCCCAAGTCTTACCAACGGTTCTACTTGGCACAAACACTAATTAAACACAAAAGACACAACCAAAACAGAGGCTAGGTAAATTATTTATTACTAAACAGGAGCAAAAAGCAAGGAATAAAAATAAAATTGGGTTTCCTCCCAACAAGCGCTATCGTTTAACGCCCCTAGCTAGGCATGAAAAGCAAGGATAGATCTAGGTATTGCCATCTTTGGTAGGCAATCCATAAGTCGCTCTCATAATAGATTCATAAGGTAATTTAATTTTCTTCCTAGTAAAGTGTTCCATGCCTTTCCTTAACGGAAATTGGAATCTAATATTTCCTTCCTTCATATCAATAATTGCACCAATCGTTCTAAGGAAAGGTCTACCAAGAATAATAGGACATGAAGGATTGCAATCTATCTCAAGAACAATAAAATCTACGGGCACATAATTCCTATTTGCAACAATAAGAACATCATTAATTCTTCCCATAGGTTTCTTAATAGTGTAATCCGCAAGGTGCAAGCTTAGAGAGCAATCATCAAAATCACAGAAACCTAACAAATCACACAAAGTCTTTGGAATTGTGGAAACACTAGCACCCAAATCACATAACGCATAACATTCATGATATTTAATTTTAATTTTAATAGTTGGTTCCCACTCATCATAAAGTTTTCTAGGGATAGAAACTTCTAATTCAAGTTTTTCTTCATAAGATTGCATCAAGGCATCAATGACATGTTTAGTAAACGCTTTATTTTGACTATAAGCATGAGGAGAATTTAGCATGGATTGCAACAATGAAATACAATCAATCAAAGAGCAATTTTCATAGTTAAATTCCTTGAAATCCATAATAGCGGGTTTAGCAACATCTAGGGTTTTAATTTCTTCAATCCCACTTTTATCAATTTTAGCATCAAGATCAACAAATTCCGAATTCTTGGAACGCCTTCTAGGTAAAGGTGGATCATATTCAGTCCCATCATTATCAAGATTCATATTTCAAAACAAAGATTTAATAGGGTACACATCAATAACTTTTAGATCTTCATCTTTATTTTCATAGGAACTAGAAGAACACGCTCTTATAAAGGCATCTTTCTTAGCAGGCATCCTAGCGGTTCTTTCTTCGCACTCATCAATGGAAATTCTCATGGCTTTGAGAGACTCATTGATATCATGCTTAGGTGGAATAGATCTAAGTTTCAAAGAATTAACAACAAGAGCAATTCTATCAACGTTCCTAGCCAATTCATCAATCTTAAGCAAATTTTCTTCAATCATAGCATTAAAATTCTTTTGCGAAGTAATAAATTCTTTAATATTAGATTCAAAATCAGAGGGCATGTTATTATAATTTCCATAAGAATTGTTGTAGGAATTACCATAATTATTAGAGTAATTACTAGGATAAGGCCTAGGATTGAAATTTCCTCTATACGCATTGTTACCAAAATTGTTCCTACCAACAAAATTCACATCCATAGATTCATTACTATTCTCAATCAAAGTAGACAAGGGAATATCATTAGGATCAGAATAAACACTCTTATTAGCAAATAATTTCATAAGTTCATCCATCTTTCCACTCAAAACATTAATTTCTTCTATCGCATGCACCTTTTTATTAGTAGATCTTTCAGTATGCCATTGAGAATAATTAACCATAATATTATCTAGGAGTTTAGTAGCTTCTCCTAAAGTTATTTCCATAAAAGTGCATCCTGCGGCCGAATCTAAAAGTTTTCTAGAAGCAAAATTCAATCCGGCATAAAAATTTTGTATAATCATCCACAAATTTAAACCATGAGTAGGGCAATTACCTATCATTAATTTCATTCTCTCCCAAGCTTGTGCAACATGTTCATGATCAAGTTGCTTAAAATTCATAATATCACTTCTAAGAGAGACGATCTTAGCGGGAGGAAAATACTTAGAGATAAAAGCATCTTTGCACTTGTTCCATGAATCAATACTATTTTTAGGCAAAGACGAAAACCAAGCTTTAGCACGATCTCTAAGCGAAAAAGGAAATAGCTTCAATTTAACAATATCATTATCCACATGTTTCTTATTTTGCATGTCACAAAAATCAACTAAGCTATTAAGATGGGTAGCGGCATCTTCACTAGGAAGGCCGGAAAACGGATCTTTCATGACAAGATTCAGCAAAGCAGTATTAATTTCACAGGATTCAACATCGGTAAGAGGAGCAATCGGAGTGCTAATAAAATCATTATTGTTGGTATTGGTTAAGTCACACAATTTAGTATTATCTTGAGCCATCGTGACAAGCAAGCAAACTAACACAAAAGCAAACAAAAAGCAAGCCGGCAAAAAGAGGCAAATAGAGAGGGAGGATAGAGAGAGGGAGAGAGAGGGCGAATAAAACGGCAAGGGTGAAGTGGGGGAGAGGAAAACAAGAGGCAAATGGCAAATAATGTAATGCGGGAGATAAGGGTATGTGATGGGTACTTGGTATGTTGACTTTTGCGTAGACCTCCCCGGCAACGGCGCCAGAAATTCTTCTTGCTACCTCTTGATCACTGCGTTGGTTTTCCCCGAAGAGGAAGGGATGATGCAGCAAAGTAGCGTAAGTATTTCCCTCAGTTTTTGAGAACCAAGGTATCAATCCAGTAGGAGGCTACGCACGAGTCCCTTGCACCTGCACAAAATAAATAAATCCTCGCAACCAACGCAAATAGGGGTTGTCAATCCCTATAGGGCTTACAAAGTCAAGTGGTGCTTACAAAGTCTCATGTGAAGCCCCCACATCATCAAGTGAGAAACAAACCTTCAATGAAGAATTGAGCTTAATGGTGAAGAACTTCAACAAGTTCTACAAGAATAGAAGCAAAGAGAGAAGTTCCAAGTCAAGGTCCTACAATGACAAAAGATCTTCTAGTCGAGAGCGAAACTGCTACAATTGTGGAAGACCCGGACACTACTCCAATGAGTGTACGGCTCCCCACAAGAGAAGAGAACATTCTCCCAAAAGAAGAAGTAGAAGAGAAGAATCACCATCAAGGGAGAGAAGGAGTAGGGATGATCTATATGAACGAAGACCCTCTCAGAGAAGCAATGATTCGGAAAGGAAGGACAAGTCATCAAGGAGCTACACAAAACGAAGACATCAAGCTCATGTTGGTGAATGGGTATCCGGCTCCGACTCCGACAATGACTCCGAGAGAAGCTATCACTCCGACTCCGAATATACTCAAGATGAAGGTGTTGCCGATCTAGCACTTGTGTCAACCAACTCCTACGACATATTTGATTCACCAAATGAAGGAATTGGAAGATGCTTCATGGCCAAAGGTCCAAAGGTATCACACCCCGAGTATGTTTATTTCAATAGTGATGAAGATGACTTGTTAGGTGATGATGATTTACTTGTTGACAACTATAGTGATGAATACTATGATGAAACGAATGACAATGATAAGGAGAAGATTGAGTCTCTAACTAAAGAACTAAACACTCTTAAGTTAGCTCATGAAACTATCTTAGGAGATCATCGAGAACTTTAAAGGACTCATGAGAAATTATGTTTTGAGAAGCTCAACCTTGAGCAAGAGCATGGGTTCTTAAAGGCAATCAATGATGATCTTCGCAAGAAAAGTTCTTCTTACATTGCCAAGCGTTTACTCTTATCCACTTACATGCCTCAAGTCAAGTCTAGTAACAAGAACAAGAAAGATTCTTCCTCTAGTAGTAACAATAATCATGCTAAATCAAATATTGTTGCTTCTAGTAGTTCTGTTGATTCCACTAATGATTCTCTTAGCCAAGTTACACTTGAGCAAGAAAATAGCTTATTTGAAGGGAATCATAGAGAAAGGTGTTTACAAGAGCCTTGCCGGGAGTAAGCTATTCGAGGAAATTGTACGCAAGCAAGGAAGGCACCGGAAGAATCAAGGTATTGGTTTTGAAAGAAAGTTCAATGCCAATGGAGTTGAGTGGGAAGAAGATCAATACCCCAAGACGAAGTTTGTTCCTCAACAAGAGAAGTATGATCCTACTTCTTTCAAAGAGACACAAGCTCAAGATGATCTTCCACCACAAGACCACAAGCAAAAAGGCAAGGACAAGCTTCAAGAGGAAATTGATGCATTTGAAGAAGCTCCTAAGGCCTTGGTCAAGTGGGTTCCCAAGACTACATCAAGTTCCACTTCATCAAGTACAACTACAACTCCGAGGATTCTCATCAAGATGGTGTGGATGTCGGATTTCGGGTTCCGGCAGACCCTTGAGGTTCGAACACTGGGGTGCGCGCGGAGATCTCTCCCCTACCGATCTACGTCCAATCTCCTCGCATGATCTAAGCTGAAAACAACGAACAACACAAGAGACACGAGGTTTATACTCGTTCGGGCCACTGTTGTGGTGTAATACCCTACTCCAGTGTGTGGTGTGGTGGATTGCCTCAGGGGCTGATGATGAGCAGTACAAGGAAGAACAGCCTCGCGAGAGGTGTTCTTGAGCTGGTGTGATGAACTGCTCGGGTGAGTTCAGTCGCCTCTCTCTCTCTGCTAGGGCTCTATCAGATCTCTCGATGTCTAGGTGTCCCCATCCCCCCTCTGTGGTGGCTAGCTCTCTTTATAGAGGCCCTGGGCCTCTTCCCAAATAATGAGCGGGAAGGGCGCCAACAATTGGCCATTTTGAAGGGGAACATCTAGTACAAGTTATCCTGACCAAAGGTGGTCTTCGGCTGCCAAAAGCACTGGTGGTGACGCCATCTTGGGCTCCACGATGACCTCCGTCCTGCCGCTCTGCTGGTCTTGGTCTCGTTGCACCGGAATGGCAACCTTTGCCCGATGCCTTGGCATGTGCTTGCCCCCTTTGTACCAAAGGGGAAACAAGGACACTACGCAGGCCGACGACAGCCTGGCGCCCACCTGGTCTCGATCATCATGGCTTGTGTCACGGGCTCCTCGCGAGGTACCCCTACCTTGATCTCTGTCGGTGTCAAAACCGGCGGATCTCGGGTAGGGGGTCCCGAACTATGCGTCTAGGCCGGATGGTAACAGGAGGCAAGGGACACGAAGTTTTACCCAGGTTCGGGCCCTCTTGATGGAGGTAAAACCCTACGTCCTTCTTGATTAATATTGATGATATGGGTAGTACAAGAGTAGATCTACCACGAGATCGGAGAGGCTAAACCCTAGAAGCTAGCCTATGGTATGATTGTTGTTATGTATGTTGTCCTACGGACTAAAACCCTCCGGTTTATATAGACACCGGAGAGGGTTAGGGTTACACAAAGTCGGTTACAATGGTAGGAGATCTACATATCCGTATTGCCAAGCTTGCCTTCCACGCCAAAGAAAGTCCCTTCCGGACAAGGGACGAAGTCTTCAATCTTATATCTTCATAGTCCAGGAGTCCGGCTGAAGGTATAGTCCGGCCATCCGGACACCCCCTAATCCAGGACTCCGTAGTAGCCCCTGGACTAGGCTTCAATGACGACGAGTCCGGCGCGCAGATTG
Organism: Triticum urartu; assembly: GCF_056163025.1. Taxonomy (NCBI): domain Eukaryota; kingdom Viridiplantae; phylum Streptophyta; class Magnoliopsida; order Poales; family Poaceae; genus Triticum; species Triticum urartu. The sequence continues at coordinate 28,329,143 of NC_141876.1, forward strand.
TCTTCGGCATTGCAAGGCGGGTTCCTCCTCCAAGTACTTCATAGAAGATTTTGAACACAAAGATAGTGTCCGGCTCTGCAAAATAAGTTTCCACATATTGCCATAGAGAGAATAATATTTACACAAATCTAATCTGCTGACGTATTCCGTAGTGTGACATCGCACCACGGCCAAGGCTTTATTCGAATCGTTTTATTGTCCCACCTCAGCGTGTCATGTGAGGCGGTTTCCTTGGCACGTCTCATCGAAACAGAGATCGTGTCCCCTTATTCCGGGATTCTCATCAATACAGGCGTGGGTAACCCAATTGCGCCATTGATTACGGCGCTTGGAGATAAGCGAGTTTTACCAGGCTGGTGGGGACACGTAGTTGCGTCCACCCATATAAGGGGATAAGGATTGACCTTTTCACCTACGCCTTCTTCCTCCTTTGCCTATCCATTTTCGTGCACTCGAGCTCCGGCGCTCAAGTCCGCACTCCCCACCTCAACCTTCTCCAGCCATGTCCGGAGCGGGAGGCAAGTGGATGGTCTCCTCCGTTACGGAGGGACACATCAAAAAACTGAGGAAGGCCGGATACTTGTCTAACGACATCACATACCAGCTTCCCGAAGAGGGGCAGCTCCTCCCCACCCCAAGGCCCCATGAGAGGGTAGTGTTCCTTCCCCACTTCTTCCGTGGACTGGGCTTTCCTATCCACCCATTCGTCCGGGGACTCATGTTCTACTACGGCCTGGATTTCCATGATCTGGCCCCGAACTTCATCCTCAACATCTCGGCGTTTATCGTCGTGTGCGAGGTTTTCCTCCGCATCCGCCCCCATTTTGGCCTATGGCTCAAGACTTTCAATGTCAAGCCGAAGGTGGTGCACGGCAACCAGGCGGAGTGTGGAGGCGCCATGGTGGGCAAGCTGCCCAACGTCTTATGACTCGAGGGCTCCTTTGTGGAGACCCTGAACGGGTGGCAATCGGGGTGGTTTTACATCACCGAGCCGCGCAACCCTGAGTGGGTCGCGGCTCCCGAGTTCCGGTCCGGACCCCCAACACGGCTCACGTCCTGGAAAGACAGGCCTGTCGTGGGGCAGCAAAGGAGAGGTGACTGGACTGCAAACATGCATCCAAACCCTGGTGGACAAGCAGCTCAAGCTTCTCAACGTAGTCCAGGTTATTCTCATCCGCCGGATCCTCCCGTGTCAACAACGGGCCTTCAATCTGTGGGAGTTCAACCGGTGCATCACCGAACTATGAGCAGGCTCTTCGACACGACGTACGAAGATGCCTGGAAGGTGCTTTTCTAGGGCGCCGAGGCTCCTGCATCCGCTACCGAGGATCGCGGATTCAGCGCGCAGCGTCACGCTAGCGCGGTAAGTTGTTTGTACCTTTTACAGGGTATTAGTTTTTCGTAGTTTAACTCTATGTGGGATCTAAGCTCCCTTAACTTTGACAGGATTGGCAAGCAAAGTCCGGACAGATCGACTGTCCGACTCCTTTGCCCGAAGACCCAGCCGATGCCCGCTTGGCGAAGCTGCTGGTTCCGGCACCCTATGTGGTGCTGGAGATGAAGGCCACAAAGAAGGCCACGGGGACTCGAAAAAGTGCCCGGCGCCAGGAGGTGTCGGGTTCATCATCCGACGGCTCCAAGGCACATTCCTCCCATGGAGACGAGGAGGAGGAAGAAGAGACCTCTCCCCCTCCAGTGGCGGGAGAGAAGAAAAGGAAGGCCGGCCTCGCTGGGGAGGCCGAAGGGTCCAAGAAGGGGAAAACCCTTCCTCCGCACTACTCCACCAACGCCGACGATGGCGGAGAGGAGTGGCCGCTTAGGGCCAAGCCCCTGGCGAAATCGTAAGTATCCGGATACCAGAGTAATTCATAGTATTCCTTTATTGCACAGCTTTCCCTTATGTCGAATATGATTATGCAGCCCACCCAAAGACCGTCTTGACGCGTCGTCGAGCGGTTCACTGGACTCGTCGGATGTGAATTCGCTTCCGACGGCTACCTCCCCCCGTCCTAAGGACGATGCCGAAGTGTTGTCCCGACAGGTTCCCAGCCAGGAGGAGGTGGTCCCGGAGGCGCCGCAAGGCAACCTCCCGGACTCCAGGAGTAAAGGGGATAAAACCCCCCAGGGTTCCAAGTCCGGCTCTAGGCCGGACGCCGCTCCGGAACCTTCAAAAGTTCCAGAGTCCGGCGGGCGACCTCCTTCCAAGAGGAGCAAGCCCACCGTGCCGGTGAGCCCCGTCCAACCGGAGGCGCCGGACAATCTGTTGGAGGTGCTCAAAGGCGCCTCCATCGACGAGGAGCACCGCACCATTATGAGTGCGGTGGTCCAGAAGGTTCAGTCCGCCAAGAGCGGACTGACTGAAGTTTGTGCTAGCCTTTTAACAGGCTTTGAGGTAAGTAAAGAATGTGTAAATAATATTACCGCATAGACAGTAGTCCCTGATGCTCTATTTGGCGTTCGAGAAGAAAAGCCGAACAGAGGATCAAATAAAATTCGCAGGAGTCTAACAAAAAGGAGTCAATATGCGTATGCAGGCTTCTCTGCTAGTGTCCGCCGCACTGACTGTGGAAGTGGACATGCTAAAGCAGAACCTCGAGCAGTCTGAGCAAGAGCTTGGGCGTGCCAAGAAGCAGCTCGAGGACAAGGAAGGTAAGAAATACCTTGTTTAAATATATATAAAAAAGTGCAATTGCAAAAAATGACAGGATTATCATGGCTATTGTAGGGGCCACGTCTGAGGTGGCGACTCTTAAAAAAGCGTTGTTCGAGGCCAAGAAGACGGCGGCCACGGAGCGCACCGAGCGGGAGAAGTATGAGGCCCAGGTTGGCAAGGTGCGGCAAGAGCTCCAGGCACTCATGAAAAAACATGAGAGTTTGGAGCTTGACTCAAAGACGCGAGCGTCCGAGCTCGCGGTGGCTATTGAAAATGCCAAGTCTACCAAGGCCGAATCCCAGAAGACCCTCTAGGAGTTGGATGAGGTGAAAAAGGTAGCGGCGGGTAATGCATTCTTTATGCAAAGAAAACACATAAACGTGAGTTACATGTTACTTACCCGAATCCGGAGCTCTCCAGGAGCATTCGCAGATCTTCCCCATATCGTGTCCGATGCCGCCGCATTCTATCGAGCCGAGGAGGGCAGCTCGACAGAGAAGGTGTTCTGGTCTCAGTATGCTGAGGCCGGACACCCCGTGCCCCTAAGCGACCAGCTGAAGCAACTGGTCGAGCTCCACAAGGTGGCCGAACAGGCCATGAAGGGCCTCGTAGTTCGGCTGTGGCCTGGAGAGGCTCTGCCTGGGAGCTATTTCGGGCTGGTGCGGCGGCTGGTGGGGGCCTGTCCAAGGCTCGAAGTCATCAAGCGCTCCATCTGCATTGAAGGTGCACGTAGTGCCCTTGCCCGTGCTAAGGTGCACTGGGGCAAGCCGGATGCTGAGAAGCTTGTGAAGGACGGGCCACCGCCGGGGAAAGAGCATCGCAAGCCCGAGAATTATTATAAGGATGTTCTGAAGGGTGCCCGCCTTAGGGCGGATGAATGTTCCAGGGATGTAATTTTTGAGTAAAACTCGCTCGTCTTGTCCTGTGCGCTGAAAACTTGTTCATATGCGCTAAGCAATGCTGTTGGAATTTAAAATATTACCTTCTATGCGGCTGTTTATCTATTCTGAGAGATGGCGAGTCGTCGGCTTCTGCCCCCGTGCCGCTAGTGCTGGGGTGTTCGGGGATAAACCTGAGCGCTCTTCTTCCCATGTTTGGGGCCTTCGAGGGAGGCGCTCAGCACAACGAACAAGGCAATCAGACTATAATGCGTGAACACTCTCACTTAGCCATAGAATTCCATAATTTTAAATTTCGGGAAGCCCCTGGTATTCGGAAGACCGAGTTCGGGGCGCTATCCACGCCTTGGCCGGACAGATCCGACTCCTCGCTCGAAGCGGCATAAGTCTTTAGGGACTCGAAAAACCTCTCGAACAGCGACCAGCTCTCGCTTCATCATGACAGTCAGTTTTAGCTTTCTCTACTGAGGTGCTCGACCCAGCTCAATTGGGGCACAATCGCAGTAGTTCTCCTAGTGCTACCTTAGCCGACATAGCGGAACGTAAGGCACCAAAACATAGGAGCCGGGCAAACCCAACTATTGACCCAAGACAAGATTCGGAGCCGATGCATATAATGCTATAAGTTCGGGGTGCCGCACTTGTTAAAGTGTTTGGACTTCTCACACCATATTGAGGGGTACTAAAGCCCCTGGCGTATTTTGGCCGTACCAAAGTGTACGGGTGCAACATGTCGTTAAGGAACATATATTTGCAAAAAAGTAATGCAAAAATAAACAAAAGCTAAATATTGTTTATTAAAAAGGGCTGCGATCAAAGCAGAACGATACAAATAATGCGATAAGCAAAAGGTTGGACTATTTAACATGTCCGTTCCAGGGGCAGGCTGCGGAATGGTATGCGAAACAGGTATACTGCTCGTGATAGAGACCACCTGGGAGTTCCGTAATGCTGCATGGCTTGTCTGCTTCCCTGGTTCTTGCATCGTTTGTGCGGCAATTGAACTGCCGAACAGGCCTTCCGAAGAATGGAGTCCTGAAAGTAAGAGAAAATTAAAAAAAATCGGCAGCCCCTGGTGCGGTTTAAGCCGTGTTTCGGGCGTGCCGTGATGGTGCCCCTCCCCCTTTACCCATGGTATTTCTAGAGCATAGTTATGTACGCGAAGCACTGGTGTCGCATTTTTGCAAGGGATGGGGTTGGGGCCGCATTGCTACGCCTGCTCGGAACGTGCCAGGCGGTCTTGTTGTAGGTTACTCCGGGCGCGCTTGACGGTGTTTGGACGTTTAATGGCCGGACTAGAGAACTGCCTGGAGAGGCTGCTTTGTACTTCCGCTGCGAGGGTCGCCGTGTGCTCCTCCATTCGGAGGGAGCGTTCGGTGTTTCCATTGACCGTAATTACTCCCCGAGGGCCTGGCATCTTGAGCTTAAGGTATGCGTAGTGCGGTACCGCATTGAACTTGGCGAATGCGGTTCGCCCGAGCAGTGCATGATAGCCACTGCGGAATGGGACTATGTCGAAGATTAACTCCTCGCTTCGGAAATTATCCGGAGATCCGAAGACCACTTCAAGTGTGACTGAGCCTGTACAGTTGGCCTCTACACCTGGTATTACGCCTTTAAAGGTCGTTTTGGTGGGCTTAATCCTCGAGGGATCTATGCCCATTTTCCACACTGTATCCTGGTAAAGCAGGTTCAGGCTGCTGCCGCCGTCCATAAGGACTCTAGTGAGATGAAATCCATCAATAATTGGGTCTAGAACCAATGCGGCGAATCCGCCATGACGGGTGCTAGTGGGATGGTCCCTTCGATCAAAGGTGATCGGGCAGGAGGACCATGGGTTGAACTTTGGGGCGACTGGCTCTATCGCGTATACGTCCCTTAACGCGCGCTTCCGCTCCCTCTTGGGGATGTGGGTTGCGTATATCATGTTCACCGTCCGCACTTGTGGGGGAAAACCCTTCTGTCCATTGTTGTTCGGCGGCCGGGGCGCTTCGTCGTCATCGCTACGCAGCCCCTTGTCTTTATTTCGGCATTTAACTTGCCTGCCTGCTTGAACACCCAACAATCCCTGTTGGTGTGATTGGCCGGCTTTTTGGGGGTGCCATGTATCTGGCACAAGCGGTCGAGTATTCGGTCCAAACTGGACGGGCCCCTAGGATTTCTTTTGAATGGATTTTTCCGCTGACCGGATTTATAGCCTCTGAATCCGGCATTAACTACCGTATCCTCAGCATTGTCGCCGTTAATGCGGCGCCTCTGCTTGTTGCGACGCGACCTGCCACTACTGTCCCTGGTATCCGAATTACCAGGGTTCTTGGTCATATTATTGCTACGAGCAAGCCAGCTGTCTTCTCCCGCGCAAAAGCGGGTCATGAGTGTCGTGAGTGCTGCCATAGATTTCGGCTTTTCCTGTCCAAGGTGCCGGGCAAGCCACTCATCACGGATATTGTGCTTGAAGGCTGCTAGGGCCTGTGCATCCGGACAATCGACTATTTGATTTTTCTTTGTTAGGAACCGTGTCCAGAATTGCCTGGCCGATTCCTCTGGCTGTTGAATTACGTGTCTTAGGTCATCGGCATCTGGTGGTCGCACATAAGTGCCCTGGAAATTGTCGAGGAATGCGGCTTCCAGGTCCTCCCAACAACTGATTGATCCTGCTGGCAAGCTTTTAAGCCAATGCCGAGCTGGTCCTTTAAGCTTGAGTGGGAGGTATTTGATGGCGTGGAGATCATTGCCGCGGGCCATGTGGATATGAAGATGATAATCCTCGATCCATACCGCAGGATCTGTTGTGCCATCATATGATTCGATGTATACGGGTTTGAAACCCTCAGGGATTTGATGGTCCATTACTTCGTCTGTGAAGCATAGTGGGTATGCGGCACCTCTGTACTGGGCTATATCACGACGTAGCTCCAATGAGCTTTGTCTACTGTGTTCGGCCCTACCGGATTTGTGTCCGGCGTGACGGTTATCGTCTCGAGTCGTGGGGCGCCCATGCGATCCGTAGATCGATCTTGTTTGCCTTGCCTTGTCCTCCAACATATCTCGCGGGTCTGGCGCATTTTCCCGTGCCTTGGTACGGGGTGCGGCATGAGTGGAGGGCTCAGAGGCCTCTCTGTCGCGGCCACGAGGTGGCCGGTCGGCCGTATCAAGTGCTGGTGATGTAGTTTTAAGTTCTTCCTCCTCTAATCGGGGTAGCAACCTGCGCTTTGGGTAACTCTTGGAGGGGCGTTCGAGTTTATGCTCTTCGGCCGCAAGGACTTCAGTCCATCTTTCGACTAGCAAATCTTGATCAGCTCGAAGCTGTTGTTGTTTTTTCTTGAGGCTTCTTGCCGTGGCCATAAGCCTGCGTTGAAAACGCTCTTGCTCGACGGGATCCTCTGGTACGACAAATTCGTCGTCGTCGAGGCTTGCCTCGTCTTCGGAGGGAGGCATATAATTATTGTCCTCGACCTCTTTGTCTGCCACTCTCTCATGAGGGTTGGCTTCTCCATCCTCCTGTGTTGAATCTTGCTGGAGGGGGTTTTCTTCGGCACTCTCCGGAGTATTATTATCTCCCGTGCTGGAATCACCGTATTAGCTTTGGCGGGATTTTGAGCGGCGCCGCTGACGCCGACGCTTAGGCTGTTTCTTGGAGGGGTCATCCTCCGCTGTTCCATCGCCATCTCCTTCTTTTGGGGTGTCCACCATGTATATGTCATATGATGAGGTGGCTTTCCAGGGCCCAATAGGCGCTGGTTCTTCATCGTCTCCTGCATCGGCGTCCATACCGTCGATGTCTTCGGAGTCGAAGTCGAGCATGTCGGTTAAATCGTCGACAGTGGCTACAAAGTGGGTGGTGGGTGGGCTTTGAATTTCCTCATTGTCCGTATCCCAACCTTGCTGACCGTAGTCCGGCCAGGGCTCTCCTGATAAAGCGAGAGACTTCAGTGTCTTCAGAATATCGCCGAAAGGCGAGTGCTGAAAGATGTCTGCGGCAGTAAACTCCATGATCGGTGCCCAATCGGATTCGATCAGCAGGGGCGCGGAGGGTTCGGAGTCCAGAGAGGAGTCCGGCTCCTTGGAGTCACGAGTCTCGTGGAGTGCGGGGCTGGTGTTCGGCTCGATCGCCGTTGCGATCGCAGCCCCCGAGGCGGCGTCCAACCACTCATCCTCGATCGGCGCGGTTGGCTCCGAATTAAGGGTCGAAGCCGATGCGGGTGCGGCCTCCAGGGCACTGTTCGGCGGCAGAGCTAGATCATGCTCGTCGTGACAGTGCGGCGCGCTCGGCAGTGGCTCGAATCCGTCGAGGATCAAGTCCCCGCGGATGTTAGCCATGTAGTTTAAACTTCCAAATCTTACCTGACAGCCAGGGGCATAGCTTTCGATCTGCTCCAGATGGCCAAGTGAATTGGCCCGCAGTGCGAAGCCGCCGAAGGCGAAGATCTATCTAGGGAGGAAGGTCTCACCCTGTACTGCATCGTTATTGATGATCGTAGGAGCCATCAAGCCTAACGATGACGACACAGAGGAACTCTTTATGAAAGCACCAATGTCGGTGTCAAAACCAGCGGATCTCGGGTAGGGGGTCCCGAACTGTGCGTCTAGGCCGGATGGTAACAGGAGGCAAGGGACACGAAGTTTTACCCAGGTTCGGGCCCTCTTGATGGAGGTAAAACCCTACGTCCTGCTTGATTAATATTGATGATATGGGTAGTACAAGAGTAGATCTACCACGAGATCGGAGAGGCTAAACCCTAGAAGCTAGCCTATGGTACGATTGTTGTTCTGTATGTTGTCCTACGGACTAAAACCCTCCGGTTTATATAGACATCGGAGAGGGTTAGGGTTACACAAAGTCGGTTACAATGGTAGGAGATCTACATATCCGTATTGCCAAGCTTGCCTTCCACGCCAAGGAAAGTCCCTTCCGGACACGGGATGAAGTCTTCAATCTTGTATCTTCATAGTCCAGGAGTCCGGCTGAAGGTATAGTCCGGCCATCCGGACACCCCCTAATCCAGGACTCCCTCAATCTCTCCGCCTCCTCGTGAGCCTGCCTGATGTGGCTGCCTTTGAGGAAGCTTCCTGTCGTCCGCCCCGCGAGGCCTGGCCCCTCGCGAGGGTCTTGAGCTTGAACTGATGAAGATGGGCCGTGCTGGGCCCAAGGCGCGCCCGGGCTTGGTCTAGCAGGGAAGCGAAGGGGCAAGCACGAAGCGCCGCGGGCCCAAAAAGCATGCGCACTCGGGCTCCGCATGGTTGGACGTGGGCGTCTGCGCTTCCCCACAACGCCTTGTTGTGCGCCCGGCTAAGCGGACCCGCAGTTGCACACAGTTGTTCCTCCTTTCCGCTGCTTGCCCGCCTCCTACCTTTCCTTCTTCTTCGAGCTCTAGCCTCCGCCGCCAACCGAGCTTGAGTTCTTCCCTCTCTTCACTGCCATGGCGCTGACGAAGAAAGGAAGGGGAAAGAAGCCCACGCCTTCTCCCCGCACACCTCCGGCGGAGGCCCCCGCATTGCTCAGTCGATCATACTCAATCCAGAAGCTTTGAACAAGGTCCGCTCCGTCCTTCCCACGATCTTCAATGAGTGTGGCAGGACCACAGTCTGGCCTGCATCCCATGCCTTCCTTGATAGGATCATCATGGAGGTTTGATTCTTCGCCGATGCCCTATGGGCGGGTCTAGTTCCCCCCTTTTCCGCCTTCTTCAATGTGGTGCTCTCCCATTATCAGATCTGCATGATGCACCTTGGGCCGGAGTCCATTACTCTTCTGGCTATCTTTTCTTTTGTTTGCGAGGTGATGATAGGCGTTCCTCCTTCCATTGCCCTACTGCACCACTTCTTTTCCTTGCGCCTGAGCGACCCCACTCAGTGCTCACGGTGTGTGAGCTTCTTCGCCGTGCCAGAGACGGCTGCTTCAGGGATCGACTTCGGCCTTCCTTCTCCTGAGGCCAGGTTCAGAGAGCGGTGGCTGTATGTGGACGTCGGAGTGCCCAACCCTTTGCTCTCGCACCCGACCTCGCCTGCTGTTCCCAACCCAGGCTGGGATCATGAGGTGCTCGCGAGCCCCCGGCTCGCCTTCGTCTGACGCCGCTTTCAGAGTCTGAGGGCGCTCAATGTGTCAGCGCCCAAGGTGGTGAAGGAGTTCCTCCAATGTCGCATTGCTCCTCTCCAACGCCACTCTCGCCGGATGTGGGACTTTGCGGGGCATAGAGACCGCATGCGGCTTCAGGAGGAGGACTTGGCGCCTAAAGTGCTGCGGACGGTGCTCAGGGTCTTGACTCGCGATCCTTCCCAAGGCAGCCTTCGGAGCAATGGTGTCCTCTTGTATCTTTGCTCTGGCAGGGCCCATTTTGTGAGGCAGATGCCCAGCTTCAACGAGTGGGGACTGCGCCCGGCTGGCTTCATGGGACCCCGCGAGAACCCAGCCGCCGTGGTTTCTTCCCCTGCCACCCACAGTGGTCCTTCCTCGGGTGATAGGGCGGGGAGACGAGAGCCGGCAGGAGTTGAGGCGACCGATGTTGAGGTGGCGACGCCGCGAGAAGCCTCGAAGGCGGCGTCTCCCGAGGCCCGCCCTGGAGCGGCGCCAGGTGCGGAGTTGCGACCTATGGTTCCTGAGGCCGGGGCTCCCGAGGCCCCAGCCGTTCCTCGCGAGGCGACGCCTGATGGCGCCCCCCAGGATGACTCCTCCAGCGTTGATTATCTTGACACTTCTTCCGCACCAGAGGCCGACCCCTGCGCCGAGCGCTTAGGTCGGTTCCACGTAGACTTCGTGGCCCTCCGCAAGAGAAAGGAGGCCTTGGGTGGCGACGACCGCCCTCGCACGTCACCAACGTGATCTCGACAACGTGAAGGCTGAAGCCTCGCTGGTAGCTTCGCGGGAAGCCTGCTCCTAGGCCGTTGAGGAGGCTCGGAAGGCAGACCGGTGGCGCAAGGATGCAGAGGAGCGCGCACGGGAGCTCCAAGCCTGGAGCAACTCCCTGGAGCAGCAAGTGGAACTGCGCCAGGCGGCCCTTGAGTCGATGGGGGGGCTCTATTGACTGGGCAGAGCTTCTGAAGCGCGAGGAAGCGCTGATGCTGGAGGCCGCCAAGCGCAATCTGGACCTTGAGCGGTTGGAGACGAGGGAGCGCCTGGTGGCTCGGGCGGAGGATGACGTTGCCGCGCGTGAAGCCCGGGCCCAGGAAGAAGTCGATCGCCACGTGGCGGAGGCTCGCTCGGCCTTCGAGCGTGAATACGAGACGAGGTTGGGGCTGATCAGGGCGAAGGCTGAGGGCAGGAGCACAGACCTCAGGGCCAAACTAGCCAAAGCGACACGGCGTGCGGACTCCTCCGCAGCCGCCCTCAGCGCGGCATAGGCGGAGCTGTCCTCTTCCCGGGCCGAGCAGCTTCTTCTCCAACAGAGGGTTGATGACGCCGGGGCCGTCGTGCAGCGGAATGAGGACAAGATCCGTCGGTAGCGGGTTCTGGAGCGTGAGCATGCCCCCATGCTTCAAACACTCAAAGAAAGGGCCAACACAGCTTTGGGCAACATTTGCGAGGCTGTCGCTAAGGAGCCGCACGAGGTCAACTACGCCGGCAACCTCCAGTTTTTCACCGATGTAGTGACGCTCCTGGAGAACCGCTCCGAAAGGTCCCGTTGGCTTGTCGAAGAGAGGAGCCGAGCCTTGCTCGGGCGTGCGTTCTCCCCCGTCTTCAGCTATCTACTGGGCAGGGACCCCCACTTCGACTTCAATGCTGCCATCGCACCCATGCCCATAGCCGTCCGGGGCGACCTGGCGCGATGGGTGGAGGACAATGTGGACGCCCTTGTCAGGGCCTTTGCGTCCGATGATGACGGCGTGGTCGTGGCTGCCAATGAAGGCGGTGTTGTGGACGAGCCTGGCGCTGACGGAGATGCTGGCGGTGGTGGCGGCAATGTCAACGACGCCAGTGATGCCTCCGAGGATGCCCAAGAAGACGCGGTGAGTGATATGTCCGACTGACCGCATGTCACCGATGTTTAACCTGCACGAAGAAGGTTCGGGCTTGGCCCTGAAGAATGTAAGAGCATTTCGGGAGGGGAAGCCCCTTGTGTAAAGGTTTGCAATTAGTACCCTGGTAAGTATAACGTTGCGCCTGAACTTAGCCGCTGGCCCGGTGATGGGTCAGCTGACTTGTGTACCTTTTGACCCCGACGAGTCCCGAGCGGGCCTGCGGGGGCCGCCGCACCTCGGGTGTCTTCTGATTAACTTGTAGATTCCGCGATGAAAACCTCCGGAAAGGGTGCGGTAACAGCGGTCCTGGTTGTAAACGTGCCTGGCCCGGCCCGCGAGGGGCTCGCGAGGGGGGCAACCAATGCTAACTTTGGACACAAAGCTGAAACCAGAACGCGAGAGATTGCTCGAACGATACTAAACACCCCTTCCCCCAAACACACGCAAGCATCGAGCTCAAATCCAACTTAAATCCAAATCGAAGAACTTTGTCAACAAGGAAAGGCAAAAGCAAAAGGCCGCGTCCAGCACCTAGTCTAGTCTTCAACGTCTTCTCACCAGCGCGGAGCTAAGTGCTACCACTGGGCATGGGCGGGAGCCCCGAGGCCCGAGGGCGGCTCTCCGGACACTCCGGGGCGTGTACAGCCCCACTCATTATTATGTGAGAGTGTCACGGGCGGCGAGCTTCACAGGCACTGGGCCTTCTTCACAGGTACCCGCCTTGCTTCATATTGCCAGACAAGGGCCCCGCCTTGCGCCTCACTTTGCCGCCATCGATGGCGACCGGAAACCAAGGACGACGCAAATGGGGCAGAGCGGTCGCCAGCGGTTCCCCCGACGACCACGGGTCCCTTGCCGGGGGCAGGCCCTGGGGTACGTCCTGAGAACGCCTTGCTCCGACCGCCACGGGGACGAACCCGAATCTCGGCCCCTCTCTTGCAGCCCCCTGCGCCCTCCTCCTGAGGGGTATGAGGCTGCAGAATTGGGGCAGCCACCTGCTGCGGCGACCTGTATCTCCTGCGACCCATGGTTAGCATAAACTTGCTCCTAAGGGATGAGTGGTACCCGATAGTTGCCGCCGCCGGTGCAGTTGTCGAGGCTCTCCTGGGGTTCCTGAAAGAGCTCAGCTCCTGACATCTCCTTGCCCCAGCCTGGCCCGAGGAATGAGCCATGATCCTCTTCCAGTGCGCACCCCTGATCCACCATGCGGGGCACATAAGCTTCTAGGGCCACCGCCCCGTGCGCCCCGCCGTAGCGCCCCGCATGCCACGAAGCCTGGCTTGGAGCGCCGTCTTGGGGGTGATGGCGCGGCGGTCCGCCGGGGCCGAAGGCTGCGGCGTGCACCCCTTCGCTGGCCTGAGAAGAGGCCGGCATGACTTGTCGCCCGGTGCCGGCGGAGGTGTTGACGCTGAACGGGCCCTGGAGTCCGCTGGAAGTTGCGTGCGCGCGCACGACGCCGCCATACGGCCCGCCTGGGGTCTGGAGTGGCAGCTGGACGCAGAAAGGACATGTTCCCGAGGCGGCAGCGTCCAGGAGCTCGGCTACTCGCTCCAGCAACACGTCGCAGCCGCCCTCTAGCAGCCGGCACCGTAGCAGCTCTCGGGCCACCATGAGCGCGGCCCTGGAGTTCCCTTGCTCCCGTCTGGTGTACGGCACCGTGGCCGCGGCGTGGTTCGAGGCCCTTGCTGCGGCCCACACCTGTCGTGGTGTGAGGGCAGGCGGCGTCTGGCCGCGTTGCCCGTGCCCCGCAGCGCCCTGCGGAGCGCGGGCTGCCTGAGGCGCAAGGTTGAGGTCGCCCTGGGGCGGTGACACGGCGCGGGCGGGCCACGCTGCCCAGCGGTCGGAGTTGGCAGCCGGGTCACTTGACATTTGAACGGCGAGGCAACGGAACGTGATGCGGAGGAAGAAGGATTCCGGCGCTCCCCTACCTGGTGAGCCAAATGTCGGATTTCGGGTTCCAGCAGACCCTTGAGGTTCGAACATTGGGGTGCATGCGGAGATCTCTCCCCTACCGATCTACGTCCAATCTCCTCGCGTGATCTAAGCTGAAAACAACGAACAACACAAGGGACACGAGGTTTATACTGGTTCGGGCCACCGTTGTGGTGTAATACCCTACTCCAGTGTGTGGTGTGGTGGATTGCCTCAGGGGCTGATGATGAGCAGTACAAGGGAAGAACAGCCTCGCGAGAGGTGTTCTTGAGCTGGTGCGATGAACTGCTTGGGTGAGTTCAGTCGCCTCTCTCTCTGTCCTTGGGCTCTATCAGATCTCTCGATGTCTAGGTGTCCCCATTCCCCCCTCTGTGGTGGCTAGCTCTATTTATAGAGGCCCTGGGCCTCTTCCCAAATAATGAGCGGGAAGGGCGCCAACAATTGGTCATTTTGAAGGGGAACATCTAGTACAAGTTATCCTGACCAAAGGTGGTCTTCGGCTGCCAAAAGCACTGGTGGTGGCGCCGTCTTGGGCTCCACGGTGACCTCCATCCTGCCGCTCTGCTGGTCTTGGTCTCGTTGCACCGGAATGGCAACCTTTGCCCGATGCCTTGGCCTATGCTTGCCCCCTTTGCACCAAAGGGGAAACAAGGACACTACGCAGGCCGGCGCCCACCTGGTCTCGATCGTCATGGCTTGCGTCACGGGCTCCTCGCGAGGTACCCCTGCCTTGATCTCTCTGCCTCCTCGCGAGCCTGCCTAATGTGGCTGCCTCTAAGGAAGCTTCCTGCCGTCCGCCCCGTGAGGCTTGGCCCCTCGCGAGCGTCTTGAGCTTGAGCTGATGAAGATGGGCCGCGCTGGGCCCCCACTTGAGCCACGTCACAGGCCGCAGGCAGGCAAGTCTGGGGACCCCCGTTCCCAGAACACCGACAGTTGATCCCGAAGAAGAAGAACTAGAGAGTTCTTGAGGATGACTCCGCCAACATACTTCACTCTTATCATTTTGGCAAAGAACGAGTGCAATCAACTTCCACATCTTGCACCAGTTCAAGGAGTCACAAACCCTCTTGTTGGTAAGACAAGGGACAAGGTAACCTAAAGCTTTCATAGACATCATCTTGTGTGTGCATCACTCTATGTCTATGGATATCCTTGTTTGTTCCTTGTGGGACTAACCCGTGTAGGTATTGAAAGTGCAACTCACTTCAAAGGATAGCTCCGAATGATCTACATAAACTTAGAGCATCCACATCTTCAACATCTACATGAAGTCATCATCGACAAAACCCAAGGTTAGTTCATCCCTCTTAGGGGGGATCTCACATCTAGGGGGAGCTTTACTCTAACAATTGAGTTAAAGCAACTCTAATGGTGTGAAAACAACAATGCTTTATGTAAAAGTGGTAACCCCACTTGTGCTTAAACGATGAGTATGACCTATGATCAAATGTTCTCATTTGACTCCTAAGTCAATATACTCATATATAGATGACCTAGTCATCGCCAATTGCTTGATAGATGCTAGAATTGTTTGTGCATGCTTTGCCACATATTTCATTTGTCATTTTATTGTGTGAGCATGTTGGTTGCATAATTTACTCATTCGAGGACATCCACTTGTTGCTTTGATTGATTGGTTTCCTTTTCTTTTAGCCAAGTGGATGGACAAGAATGCCTAAGAACCTTCTCTAGCTATCTATGCTTTTCTCGTCTCAAACTCTATTCATGCTGCATCATAAAGTTTGATCAAGTCAGATTCAAACCACTCTGTGTGACGAGCACTCGGAGTCCCCGATTCGTCATAGACTTAAACTTCCAAAACTTCTTTGTGCGTTTCGGTCTGACCGATTCACCCATTTTGGTCATACCGAGATCACTAAGTCGATCTAGGTTTTCAATCTCGGTGCAACTGATTCGAACTTTTCGGTCAGACCGAGTTTCAGTAACTGCTTGCAGTTATGAATCTCGGTCCCACCGAGTTGTTCCACTCGGTCACACCGACAGGGTCAGGCTATATATATCCATGGGTCAAATTTTGGAAAACTTTCCGAGCCTCTGTTCACACACGAACACGTCACGTGTACCCTCGACGCCGGGGGTGATGCACCGCAGCTCATGTCGAAGGAGACCCGACCGACAGCACCATACGCAAGACAGTCGTCGGGCGCTTTTGCAGACCCGAAACCCCGCGCACCCGGGAGGGACCCCGTCAGGGATTGCGGCGGCTATGGGCTTCCCTAGGTCGATTCGCTCGCCCCTAGAGCCTCGAGATTCGCAACTCTCAAACACAAAGAACAGCGAAGAACGAGAGAGAAAAACGGTGGAGAGATAAAACGTAGATGAAAAAGTAGTATATTGATTTGTTTGATTGTGTGTTGTTCAATCGGCCGTCACCCCTTAGATATATAAGAGGCGGCTGGACTTCCCGTGCAAGGGAGAGACTTGGATTCACGTCCAAAACCCTAGTCAAATTCGGATTGGTTTTGTCCGAACTTTCCAAAACTGTTCGGTTTAAACTGGCTGCACCTTGTGGGTCTTTTTTCTGGTGGTAAACGATCTCGGATGGAAACGAGCCCAAAAGCAATCTTGACTGTTTTGATGAGACAAACAACTTTCATGTTGAACGGTTTTTGATCAGAAGTCATCTTGAGGGTCAAATCTGTCGCGAAAAACAGGCTATTCCTCGCGCTACCCATCAGACATGTGTCTGGTGG
Organism: Triticum urartu; assembly: GCF_056163025.1. NCBI lineage: Eukaryota > Viridiplantae > Streptophyta > Magnoliopsida > Poales > Poaceae > Triticum > Triticum urartu. The sequence goes on from NC_141876.1 coordinate 28,345,297, forward strand.
GGCGCGCCACATCTCGCCTCGTGACAGGGCTGCACTCCGATTACTCTAACTTTTGCATACGAACTCGGGTTTGGAAGATTTTTATATCAAAATCAGTCGTTTCGACGAGACGAAGACAAGCCGTGTAGATCATTTTTCCATTTGAGGTCGTCTTGGAGGCTTAATAGGCCAAAATGTACTCTGAATATAAGATCTTAGTACTTTGGGCATAGTTTCGGCCTTCGAGATGAAATCGGACGGCGATGACCCAAACTTCAAAGATGTTCATATCAACAATACGGAACTCTTTCATGTAGATCACTACTCCATTTGAGGCCATCTTAAATAAGTTCTTGACCGTGCCAAAATCTGGTGTCAACAACCTCCTCGCCCGCGCTTAGCCTGCTCTACCTCACTGGGTCTCCGGATCATCCTCCTCGTCGCCAGCTGCCTCCTGTCGCTGGTCTCAGCCGCCGTCAACGGGAATCATCCCCGCCGTTGCCGCCCTAGCGAGTTCATCGCCGAACTAGGGTATGAACTTGATCACTGTGCTATCCTTATCTGATTCCTAGCACATTGTGTTCGCCATGAATCTTGCCACGATTGAAACTATCTTATCCAGCCAAAACACTCCGTAGATTAGAGATGATCTGAAAATTTAGGGTTAGGTTTCCGCCGAAACCATCTCGGACCAACCGAAGTGTGGAACTCGGTACCACAGATTCAGCTCAGGCTATTGCACATGCGATTCTCGGTCTGACCAAGAATTGCAAATCGGTGTGACCGAGTTCAGCACTTTGTGAAACCCTAGCAGTCTCGGTGCCACCAAACTGTGACTCGGTCTGACCGAGTTCACTAGTTTAGGCTCCAAAAGCTGCTTCGGTATCACCGAGTTTATAAATCGGTTGATCTGAAATGCTTTCTAAGGAAAACTAAAACTAAGTTTTTGATTCATTCTTTTGCAAAAACCTCTGTATTTTGTGATGCTCATCCACTCTACCTCACCTATAATCTATTGACAGGGTCAGTTGATAGAGATTGCAATATGTCTGATCAAAGTGACAGTCAGAACAAGTCAGAGGAGCAGGTTCACTTGAGTGAGGGCACTAGTCCCTCTAGCAGCTCAGATGATGGCAGCAGGAGCACACCAAGCCATCTACCAAAGGCTGCCACCAGGGCCAGAAAGAAGCAAACTTCTGAATCTGAGGATGAAGACTATGCAGCAGTTGAGGATGAGGCCACTTCCAAGCAGAAAGTGGTTAAAAAGGAATATAGCACTGCTGCTGCAACTAAGCCTGGTATGAAGACCAAATTACCTGCAAAGAGAATTCCCATGTCTAAAGCCAGAGCCTCTACTCAAGTACCTTTGGAATCTGAACCCAAAGAGGCTGCTGCAGAAGGGAAGAAGAGGAAAGAGAGGGTCAAGAAGACCACTGCCAGAGTGCTTGGGAGATCCTCAATCATGAAAGACTCTAAAGAAGAGGAAGAGGAAGAGGATGCTGCACCAGCACCCAAAGCTCAAAAACTTATGGGAGATGCCATAAGATCAGGGGCTGCTTCATCTAAGCCCATAGCAACTTCTAAGCTAGCTGCTCCAAAACCCAAAACTGCACCAAAGAGGAGTACCAGGAACATTCCAGCTGCTGAGAAAAACAAGGCCCCAGTGTCTGAAACTGTTGTTGAAGAAGAAGATGATGAGACACATGTTTTGAGGAAGTTAAAGCCAAAAATTCCATATCATAATGATGCTCATCCTGTAGCTGAAAACATGAAGATCAGGAAGGACTCAGGATTGAGGATATGGAGAGAGTCAGATCCATATGCCACCAGAAGGAGAACTGTTGTGGACTACAGGTTCCATACCAAAGAATAGCAGGATATTTATGAGACAGTGTTGCTTGACAAGAAACCAATAGTATGTGACATGAGATGGGTCAACTGGGTGTACATCAAGGAGAATGAAGAACATTATCCAGGAGTATATGAAAGTTTCAAGGCTTGTGGAGTTGATGAGTTTGTGGCTCAGAAGCTCACAAAGTGGAATGATGAGCTTATCATGCAGTTCTACTCCACAACTCACTTCTACCCAAATGGCAAGATAGTCTGGATGTCTGAAGGCACTAGATACCAGTCAACAGTAGCAGAATGGGCTCAATTGATAAATGCTCCTGAGGAGAATGAAGATGACTTGGATGTCCATGCCAAGAAGAAGAAGGATCACAACTCCATGGCTAGCATGTACAAGGAGATTCCTGACACAGATCTTGAGACTCACCAATTTGGATCAGTGAAACACATGCTGTCAGGACTTCCTACTATCGATTGGAATCTCAGGCACACTCTTCTGCCCAAGTCTGCTGATCACAGAATGATCAGACGCCACTCCGTCAATCTGCTACATATATTTGATGTGCCACAAAAGTTCAAGGTCATGAGTCTTATAGTTGAAACTATCAAGAGGACAGCTGTTGACCAAAAGAGAAGCTGTGGGTATGCACCACAGATCCAGGAGTTGACTAACTCCAAGATGGGCACTGGCTTATACTTTTTGGACAAGGAGCACATGCCTATCTATCCATACTTTGAGGACAACCAAGTGGTTATGAATGAGGATAAACCATCTTCTGTGCACGTTCAAGCAAAGAGGGAGAAGGCAAAGGCTGAGAAAGCTGCAAAGATGCCAACTATGGAAGAGGCATGTCAGTATCTTCTGAAGAGCAAGCAAGATCAGCTCGGCTACTTGATTGCATCCACTCTAAGGATTGAGAAAGGGATGGCCACCCTGACTCAAAACCAGGAGAGCTTGGAAAGGATCATAGAGCAGAAGTTCTATGAGATGGATGTGAAGGTAACTGAGATCCAGTCTGTTGTGGAGCAACTTCAGGATGATATGCAGGAGAGGAAGGGCAAGACAACCACTGATGCATTTTCCAGAGTGCCTAGAGCTCAGAGGTCAGCTGCAGTGCCGGTAACAGACACCAGAGCCACTTCATCTGCACCAGCTATAGCTTCAGTGCCACCAGCTCCAGCACCTACTCCATCAGCTCCATCTACATCAACTGAAGCCTCCGTTCTTGGAGTTATCCAGATACCACCACCTGAAGACCAAGCCTGAGAGACGATTTAGTGCTATGCATTTTCTAGGAACTTTTTGGTAACTTGTTGCCAAGGGGGGGGGGAATGTATAGATCATAGGCTTCTAGAGAGAGCGTTGCTACTTTTTTATTCTCTCTTGCTTTGGTTGTTGAACTTTATTTTCTTGATTGAGATACTTTCTGTCTATGTGATACTTGGATGATCATGTGTATTTGATCATATGCTACATTAATGCTTGTTGGATGACATTATCATTTTATCCCTATATGATCATTCACTTTGCTTGGTGATGAGTGCATGTATTTAATTATTATCATTTTGAGCGCTCCACCAAGATGTATGTGACATGGAAGAGTAATCCATGAGCCTAACTCTCTGTGCATTTGCAGTCCAAAGCAAATCATAAACTATGCACAAATTTAGGGGGAGCTCTTGCTTTTCACACACTTCTCAAAGCAACAATGTTTTTCACTCTTATTATCATTCGTCGAAGCTTTGATCTATATGTTGTCATCAATTACCAAAAAGGGGGAGATTGAAAGTGCAACTATCCCTAGGTGGTTTTGGTAATTCCTAACAACATATAGCTCATTGAGCTAATGATATTCCAAGATTAATATTTCAGGAAAAGCTCAATGAATGGCATGGCATGGATGAGGAAAGTGGACCCCTCAAAATACTAAGGAAAAAAAGATTGGCTCAAGCTCAAAGCTCAAGACTCTACATTTTATATTTTAGTGATCCAAGATCACATTGATTCTATTGGAAAAGCCAATACTATCAAGGAGGGATGAGGTGTTGCTTGATGAGGTTCTTGCTTCATAGTGCTTAGTGATATGCTCCAAAACCCTCAACTACCTTCCCACATCCACATATGACCTAAACCAAAAGTCAAACTCGGCCCCACCGATTCTTTCTATCCGGCGCCACCGAGTTCAGATGTCATAGCCACTTCCACAAACCCTAGGAAAATCGGTCTCACCGATAGGGATCTCGGTCACACCGAGATGGGGTTGTAATCTCTCTGTTTCCCTTCGTAACGTTTTGGTCCTACCGACATGAGCGATCGGTCCCATCGAGATTGCAACGTAAACTCTCTGTTTCCCTTTTGTAACATTTCGGTCCCACCGAAATGAGCAAATCGGTCCCACCGAGTTTACCTGACCAACTCTCTGGTTAGCTTATTACCAAAATCGGTCCCACCGGGTTTGTGTAATCGGTCACACCGAGATTACGTTATGCCCTAACCCTAACCATATCGGTCCTACCGAGTTGCATCTCAGTCCCATCGAAAATCCTAACGGTCACTAGGTTTGCTAAATCGGTCCGACCAAGTTTCTCAATTCGGTCTCACCGAGATTGGTAAATTGTGTGTAAGGGTTAGTTTCTGTGTGGAGGCTATATATACCCCTCCACCCACTCTTGATTCATGGAGAGAGCCATCGGAACATACCTACACTTCCAATACACATTTTCTGAGAGAGAACCACCTACTCATGTGTTGAGGCCAAGATATTCCATTCTCACCATATGAATCTTGATCTCTAGCCTTCCCCAAGTTGCTTTCCACTCAAATCTTCTTTCCACCAAATCCATATCCTGTGAGAGAGAGTTGAGTGTTGGGGAGACTATCATTTGAAGCACAAGAGCAAGGAGTTCATCATCAACACACCATTTATTACTTCTTGGAGAGTGGTGTCTCCTAGATTGGCTAGGTGTCACTTGGGAGCCTCCGATAAAGATTGTGGAGTTGAACCAAGGAGTTTGTAAGGGCAAGGAGATCGCCTACTTCATGAAGATCTACCGCTAGTGAGGCAAGTCCTTCGTGGGCGATGGCCATGATTGGATAGACAAGGTTGCTTCTTCGTGGACCCTTCGTGGGTGGAGCCCTCCATGGACTCGCGCAACTGTTACCCTTTTTGGGTTAAAGTCTCCATCAACGTGGATGTACGATAGCACCAACTATCGGAACCATGACAAAAACATCCGTGTCTCCAATTGCGTTTGAATTCTCCAAACCCTTCCCTTTACATTCTTGCAAGTTGCATGCTTTACTTTCCGCTGCTCATAGACTCTTTGCATGCTTGCTTGAATTGTGTTAAGATTGCTTGAGTTGTGCTAAGATAGCTAAAATCTGCCAAAGACTAAAGGATAGATTTTTAATTGGTCAAGTAGTCTAATCACCCCCCCTCTAGACATACTTTCGATCCTACATATAATCATACCCATGGATACTTGAGGTGACATTGGAGTATCTAGGTGACATTAGGGTTTTGGTTGATTTGTGTCTTAAGGTGTTAATCTAGTACGAACTCTATGATAGATTGAACGGAAAGAATAGCTTCATGTTATTTTACTACGAACTCTTGAATAGATTGATCAGAAAGGATAACTTTGAGGTGGTTTCGTACCCTACCATAATCTCTTCGTTTGTTCTCCGCTATTAGTGAGTTTGGAGTGACTCTTTGTTGCATGTTGAGGGATAGTTATATGATTCAATTATGTTATTATTGTTGAGAGAACTTGCACTAGTGAAAGAATGAACCCCAGGCCTTGTTTCAACGCAGTGCAATACCGTTTACGCAAACTTTTACCATTAGTTACCTTGCTATTTTTATATTTTCAGATTACAAAAACCTATATCTATCATCAATATTGCACTTGTATCACCATCTCTTTGCCGAACTAGTGCACCTATACAATTTACCATTGTATTGGGTGTGTTGGGGACACAAGAGACTCTTTGTTATTTGGTTGCAGGGTTGCTTGAGAGAGACCATCTTCATCCTACGCCTCCTACGGAATGATAAACCTTAGGTCATCCACTTGAGGGAAATTTGCTACTGTCCTACAAACCTCTGCACTTGGAGGCCCAACAACGTCTACAAGAAGAAGGTTGTGTAGACATCAAGCTCTTTTCTGGCGCCGTTGCCAGGGAGGTTAGCGCTTGAAGGTATATCTTTAGATCTTGCAATCGAATCTTTTTGTTTCTTGTTTTAGCACTATTTTAGTTTATAAAAGAAAACTACAAAAAATATGGAATTGAGTTTGCCTCATACGCTTCATCTCTTTAATATCTTTCGTGAGTATGATGGAAAGGAAAATTGTGACAAAGTGTTAGAAGAAGAATGCATTAAAATGTTTGGCACTAAATGTTTGGATGATGAGCATGATTGCAATGTTGTTAGTATGAACTCCTTGAATATCCATAGTACTAATGATGATTGCACTAGTTATGATGAAAATGTCTCCTATAAACATGTCAATTTTTGTGGAGTGCATTGGGCTTGCAAGTACATAGCAAATAGGGAAGATAGATATTGCAAGAGGCATAAGCATTTAGAAACTTAATGGTTGCAAGAAAGGCTAAATGTTAGTGCTGAAAATTTAAAATTTCTTAGCCATACTTGTGAACTTTGCAATGAACATGGTCATTTAAATATCAAATGCAAATTGTTTCATGATCGAATCGTGTCCAAAAATTGTGATGATTTGATTTCCCTTGCACATTATAATGAACTTAGTTTGCTTTTGGGTTATGAAGAAATGAAACGTCAAACTAAGATTATTCCAGAATATAACCTCGAGAAATTCCTCGATATTGATCTAGAAGAAATTTATATGTATTGTGCGGTGAATTACATTGAAAATCCTTATATTGCCAATTATATAAAGAAAAGAAAACAAATAGAATATGAAGAGAATACTAACGAAAGGGAAGAGACTTCCCAATATCCTCCTATTATTTCTTATGATGAATCAAGTAACGAGGAGGAGCCTTCTATTCAACCAAGATCATCAATAAGGAGCTCCGAAAAGAGGATTGAACCCACACATGATGTGGTGAAGAAGAAGAAAAGAAAAAGGAAGAGAGGTAAAAATATATCTCTCCCAAATAATACTGCTCCTATTACTTTTGTGCCTCATGAAAATATAATTGTGGAAGATAATGCACTTGATGATGATCTCATTATGCCTATTGCTTGTTGTGATGATTATGATTGGGAAGATAATGATACTTCTTATGATCTTGAAGATCTTTTTGACACTTGCTTGTAAGAATATGAACTATACCATTTGTGCTATCCATACTATTGATGATGAGAGTGATTATGCTTATGATATGAAAAGGCCCAAGCTTGGGGATGCTATGTTTGATGAGAATGATGTTTTTGAGAATATATTTGCTGCAATTGATGTTTGTCCCAAGCTTGGGGATGCTACGTTTAATGAAGATGATATTTTTAGCCTCCCAAGTTTTGATGAGCAAATTTATTATGATGATAGCATGCCTCCTACTTATGATGATTATATTGATGAAAGTGGGTTTGGAAGAGTGTAAAATTTAGGAAGTAATGATCCCACTATTTTTGAGGATGTTGAATCTTATTATGATAATTATGAAAGTGGATTTGGAGAGGTCATGACTTTATTTAGTGATGATTCCACTATCTTGGAAGAAGTTTCAATCGATTATGATGAGAACAAAGTTGCTACTTATGATAATTATTGTGATGATACATATGCTATAAAAAGTAGTGACGATTATATTTATAAAACTTGTCATGATTATGATTACACTTTTTATGAACATTACTCTTTTAATGTGGAAACAATTTATAGTATTCGAGTCTCTTATGATACTCCCACTATTCCGATTGAGAAGAATTTTGCTTATGTGGAGAGTAGTAAATTTTGTATGCTTGTAGATCATGAAAAGAATGCTTTATGTGATGATTATATTGTTTAATTCATTCATTATGCTACTGAAAATTATTATGAGGGAGGAATATATGCTTGTAGGAATTGCAATAATATCAAGTTTCCTCTCTATGTGTTAAAGTTTTGAAGTTATGCTTGTTTTACCTTCCTATGCTCGTTGATTATTGTTCCCACAAGTTGTTTGCTCACCAAATCCCTATGTATTGGAAGTGAGTTAGACTTAAATGTGCTAGTCATATTCTTCATGATGCCCTCTTTATGTTTCAATTCTTATCCTTTATGTGAGCATCATTGAAATCATCATGCCTAGCTAGGGGCGTTAAACGTTAGCGCTTGTTGGGAGGCAACCCAATTTTATTTTTGTTATTTGCTTTTTGTTCCTGTTTAGTAATAAATAAATTATATAGCCTCTATTTTGGTTTTGTTTTTTGTGTTTAATTAGTGTCTGTGCCAAGTAGAACCGTTGGGAAGACATGGGGAAAGTCTTTTTGATCTTGCTGTAAAAAACAGAAACTTTAGCGCTCACGAGAATTGCTTCCATTTTTATTTGGAGAGTTATATTTAGTTAATTCTTTTTGAATATGATTAATAGATAAATTACTCACGTACAGAAATTTATTTTAGAATTTTTGGGGTTCCATAAGTATACGTTTGATCCAGATTACTACAGACTGTTCTGTTTTTGACAGATTCTGTTTTCTATGTGTTGTTTGCTTATTTTGATGAATCTATGAGTAGTATCGGAGGGTTTGAACCATATAGAAGTTGGAATACAGTAGGTTTAACACAAATATAAATCAATAATGATTTCATTACATTAACTTGAAGTGGTGTTTTCTTTTCTTTCGCTAACGGAGCTCACGAGATTTCCTATTTATGACATTTGTGTTGTGAAGTTTTCAAGTTTTGGGTTAAGTTTTGATGGACTATGGAATGAGGAGTGGCAAGAGCCTAAGCTTGGGGATGCCCAAGTCACCCCAATGTAATATTCAAGGACAACCAAGAGCCTAAGCTTGGGGATGCCCCAAATGGCATCCCCTCTTTCGTCTTCGTCTACCGGTAACTCTACTTGGAGCTATATTTTTATTTGCCACATGATATGTGTTTTGCTTGGAGCGTCATTTTATTTTATTTTGTTTTGATTTCTGTTTGAATAAAATACCAAGATCTGAAATTCTTAAATGTTAGAGAGTCTTCACATAGTTGCATGACTATTCAACTACTCATTAATCTTCACTTATATCTTTTGGAATAGTTTGTCATTTTCTCTAGTGCTTCACTTATATCCTTTCATAGCACGAGGGTGGTTTTATTTTGAAGAAATAGATGAACTCTTGTGCTTCACTTATATTATTTTGAGACCCTTTAGAACATCATGGTAGTTTTCTTTGGTTATGAAACTAGTCCTAATATGATGGGCATCCAAGTGGGGTATAATAAAAACTTTCATATAGAGTGCATTGAATACTATGGGAAGTTTGATACTTGATGATTGTTTTGAGATATGAAGATGGTGATATTAGAGTCATGCTAGTTGAGTAGTTGTGAATTTGAGAGATACTTGTGTTAAAGTTTGTGATTCCCGTAGCTTGCACGTATGGTGAACCGTTATGTGATGAAGTCAGAGCATGATTTATTTATTGATTGTCTTCCTTATGAGTGGTGGTCGGGGACGAGCGATGGTCTTTTCCTACCAATCTATCCCCTAGGAGCATGCGCGTAGTACTTTGTTTCGATAACTAATAGGATTTTGCAATAAGTATGTGAGTTCTTTATGACTAATGTCGAGTCCATGGATTATACGCACTCTCACCCTTCCACCATTGCTAGCCTCTCTAGTACCGCGCAACTTTTGCAGGTACCTTAAACCCACCATATACCTTCCTCAAAACAGCCAGCATACCTACCTATCATGGCATTTCCGTAGCCATTCCGAGATATATTGCCATGCAACTTTCCACCGTTCTGTTTATTATGACACGCTCCATCATTGTCATATTGCTATGCATGATCATGTAGTTTACATTGTATTTGTGGCAAAGCCACCGTTCACAATTCTTTCATACATGGCACTCTTGAGTCATTCAACATCCCGGTACACCGCCAGAGGCATTCATATAGAGTCATATCTTGTTCTAACTATTGAGTTGTAATTCTTGAGTTGTAAGTAAATAAAAGTGTGATGATCATCATTATTAGAGCAATGTCCCAAGTGAGGAAAGGATGATGGAGACTATGATTCCCCCACAAGTCGAGATGAGACTCCGGACGAAAAAAAGAGGCCAAAAAAAGAGAAGGCCTAAATAAAAAAATGAGAGAAAAAGAGAGAAGGGAAATTTTACCACACTTGTAGGAAATTTTCATTATAGAGAGTCTCATGATAGAGAATATACAAGCCATGTTCCTTTTACCACACTTGTGCTTCAAAGTAGCACCATGATCTTCATCATAGAGAGTCTCCTATGAAATCACTTTCATATACTAGTGGGAAATTTTCATTATAGAACATGGCTTGTATATTCCAATGATGAGCTTCCTCAAAATGCCTAGGTCTTCGTGAGCATGCTAGTTGGATGCACACCCACTTAGTTTCTTTTTGAGCTTTCATACACTTATAGCTCTAGTGCATCTGTTGCATGGATATCCCTACTCACTCACATTGATATCTATTGATGGGTGTCGGTGTCAAAACTGGCGGATCTCGGGTAGGGGGTCCCGAACTGTGCGTCTAAGGCGGATGGTAATAGGAGGTAGGGGACACAATGTTTTACCCAGGTTCGGGCCCTCTTGATGGAGGTAAAACCCTACGTCATGCTTGATTAATATTGACGATATGGGTAGTACAAGAGTAGATCTACCATGAGATCGGAGAGGCTAAACCCTAGAGGCTAGCCTATGGTATGATTGTATGTTGTCCTACGGAGTAAAACCCTCCGGTTTGTATAGACACCGGAGAGGTTAGGGTTACACAAGGTCGGTTACAAAGGAGGAGATACACATATCCGTATTGCCTAGCTTGCCTTCCACGCCAAGTAGAGTCCCATCCGGACACGAGACGAAGTCTTCAATCCTGTATCTTCATAGTCTAACAGTCCGGCCAATGGAGACAGTAGCCCCTGAACCAGGCTTTCAATGACGATGAGTCCGGCACGCAGTATTGTCTTCGGCATTGCAAGGCGGGTTCCTCCTCCGAATATACCATGGAAGAATTTGAATATAAGGATAGTGTCCGACCCTGCAAAATAAGTTCCACATACCACCGTAGAGAGAATAATATTTCCACAAATCCAATTTGCTGACTTGTTTTGGCAACACGACATTATGTCATGGCCTGGTGATTATTGGAACTCTTTCCTTTAACTAGCCCCGCACATAACGCGAGGCAGTTTTTTGACACATCTTGTCAAAGCAGAGATCGTGTCCCCTTATCACGGGATTCTAATCAATACGGGCGTGGGTAACCCAACTGCGCCATCGATTATGGCGCTTGGGGGATAAGCGAGTTTTACCAGGCTAGTGGGGACGCATAGTTTCGTCCGCCCATATAAAGGGATAAGGATTCACCGTTTCATGCATGCCTTCTTCCTCCTTTGCTCATCCATTTTCGCACACTCGAGCTCCAGCGCCCAAGTCCACACTTCCCACCTCAACCTTCTCCAACCATGTCCGGAGCGGGAGGTAGGTGGATGGTCTCCTCCGTCACGGAGGGACACATCAAGAAGATGAGGAGAGCCGGATACCTGCCCGACGACATCGCGCACCGGCTCCCGGATGAAGGGCAGCTCATCCCCACCCCCAGGCCCCATGAGAGGGTAGTGTTCCTTACCCATTTCCTCCGTGGACTAGGATTCCCTCTCCACCCATTCGTCTAGGGGCTCATGTTCTACTACGGCCTGGATTTCCATGATCTGGCCCCGAACTTCATCCTCAACATCTCGGCGTTTATCGTCGTGTGCGAGGCCTTCCTCCGCATCAAGCCCCACTTCGGCTTATTGCTGAAGACCTTCAATGTCAAGCCGAAGGTAGTGGGCGGCCGCCAGGAGGAATGCGGAGGTGCCATGGTGGGCAAGATGCCCAACGTCACATGGCTCGAGGGCTCCTTCGTGGAGACCATAAAGGGGTGGCAATCGGGGTGGTTCTACATCACCGAGCTGCGTGCCCTGCAAGGGCAGCGGCCCCCGAGTTCGGATCTGGCATCCCCACGCGGCTCACCTCCTGGAAAGAGAAGGGCCTGTCCTAGGGTAGTTTGGGAGAGCTGGCTAGACTCCAAACATGTATTCAAAACATGGTGAACAAGAAGCTCAAACTCGTCAACGTAGTCCACGTCATGCTCATCCGCCGGATCCTCCCGTGTCAACAACGGGCCTTCAACTTGTGGGAGTTTGACCCGGCCCAGCAGCAAACTCTAAACAGGCTCTTCGATACAACACACGAGGATGCCTGGAAGGTGCTATTCAAGGGCGCTGAGGTTCCTCCTCCTACTACCGAGGATCGCGGATTCTGTGCGACGCGCCAAGCCAGTGCGGTAAGCTGTTTTACCTCTTACAAGGTACTTGTTTTACATAGTTTGAGGCTATGCGGGATCTAAGCTCCCGTTCCTTTGACAGGACTGGCAGGAAATGGCCGGACAGATCGACTGTCCGGCTCCTTTGCCCGAAGGCCCAGCAAACGCTCTCCTGACGGAGATGCTGACTCCGGCCCCTTACAAGGTGCCAGAGAAGACAAAGAATGCCAAGGGAACTCGAAAGAGTTCCCAACGCCAGGTGTTATCGGACTCATCGTCCGATGACTCTGCGGCACACTCCTCCCCCGAAGACGAGGAGGAATAAGAAGATGCCCCCCCTCCAGGCGGGGGAGACAAGAAAAGGAAGGCTGTCCCAACTGGGGGGGCTGAAGGGTCCAAGAAGGGAAGGACTTTGCTTCTGGACAGCTCCATCGCCGCCGCCGAAGGCGAAGACGAGTGGTTACCCAGGGCCAAGCCCCTGGGGAGGTCATAAGTATCCGAGTACCAGAGTTACTCATAGCATCCTTTGTCGCACTACTTCCCCTAACACCGAATATGATTATGCAGGCCGCCACGAGCCAGTATCGATGTATCATCGGACGGCTCCCTGGGCTCGTCGGATATGGATAGCAATCCACTTCCGACTGCCACCTCCCCTTGCCCTGCGGACGATGCCGAGCTGTTGTCTCAAGAGGCACCGGGTCGAGGGGAGACAGTCCCGGAGGCGCCTCAAGGCGACCTTTCGTACTCCGGGAGCCGAGGGGACAAGGCCCCTGAGGGCCCCGAGTTCGGCCCTCAGCCGAACACCGCGCCGGAACCTCCAGTGGTTCCGGACTCGGGCAGGCGGCCTCCTTCTAAGAGGGGCGAGCGCCTGTGCCGGTGACCTCTGTCCATCCAGAGGCTCCGGACAATCTGCATAGACAATAGCCCCTGATGCTCTATTCGGTGTTCGAAAAGAAAAGCCAAAGAGAGGATCAAATAATACCGCAGGGGTCTAACATAAGTATGTCTATATGCGTATGCAGGCTTCGCTGCTGGCCTCAGACGCACTGACTGCAGAGGTCACCACACTGAAGCGGGACCTCGAGGGGTCCAAGAAAGAGCTCGGCAGCTCGAGGAGAACAAGGGTAAGTAATACCCTGTCTATAGATATGTATATATAAAAGAAGACGCGATTGCAGAATGACAGGATCATCTTATATTTGCCAGGGGCCACGACCAAGGTGGCGTCCCTGAAGCAAGCGCTATCCGAGGCCGAAGATAAAGCGGTTAAGGAGCGCACCGAGCAGGAAAGGCAAGAGGCTCGGGTGGGTGAGGTGCAGCGAGAGCTCCAGGCTCTCGTGACGAAGCACGAGGCGTTGGAGCTTGACTCGAAGACGCGAGAGTCTAAGCTTGCCGCGGCCCTCGAGAGCACAAAGAGTGCCAAGGCCGAAGCCCAAAAGGCCCTCCAGGAGATTGATGCGATGAAGAAAATAGCGGTGGGTAAGGCATTCTATATGCAAAGCAAGCATGTGGAAGTAAATTACCTATTATTTACCCGGATCCGGAGCTCTCCAGGAGCATTCGCAGATTTTCCCCGCAGCATGTCGGATTCCGCACAATTTTACTAGGCCAAGGAGGGAAGTTCAACGGAGAAGCTATTCTGGTCTCAGTATACTGGGACCGAACACCCGGTGCCTATGAGCGACCAGCTGAAGCAGCTGGTCAAGCTACACAAGGCGGCCGAACAGGCCATGAAGGGCTTTATAGTCCGGTTGTGGCCTGGCGACGCCCTTCCGAATAGCTACTTCGGCCTGGTGAGGCGGCTTGTGGATGCCTGCCCAACATTTGACCAAAGACATGATTCGGAGCTGATGCATATAATGCTATAAGTTCGGGGTGCCGCACTTGTGAAAGTGTTCGGACTTTTCACACCATATTGTGGGGTACGTAAGCCCCTGGTGTATTGGTCGTACCAAAGTGTATGGTTGCAAGGCGTCATTAATGAGCACATATATGTATGACAAGAATGCAATAATAGTCATGACGTTATGCATTGTTTATTCAAAAAGGTGCGTTTAAAGCAGAATGATACAGATGGTGCGATAAGCAAAGAGTAGGACTATGTCCCTTCCAAGGGCAAGCTGAGGAATAGTATTAAAACAAATATTTCGCTCGTTATTGTAATCCACCTGAGAGTTCTGTGCTGTGACGTAGCTTTCTGCCTCCCTGGTTGTTGCATCATGTGCTTGGCAATAGTGCTGCCGGGCAGGGTTTCCAGAGATTAAGGTCTTGCAAAAGAGAAAAATAACCAAACAGGAAGCCCCTAGTGCGGTTTAAGCCGCGTCTTGGGGCGTGCCGAAGTTGTGCCCCCCTCCCCACCTGTGCCCATGGTATTTTTAATGCGTAATTGTGTACGTATGGCATGAGTTTCGCCATTTGGCTGGGACTGGGGTGGGGGCTGCATTGCTAGGCGAGCTCAAATCGCGCCAGGCGGTCTAATTGCCGATTGCTCCGAGCGCGCTTGAAGGTGTTTGGGTCTTGAAATGCCGAACTGGTGGATTGCCTTGAGAGGCTGCTTTGCGCTTCTGCTGCGAGGGCCACGGTGTGCTCCTCCATTCGGAGAGAGCGCTCTGTGTGTCCATTTACTGTAATAACCCCGCGAGGTCCTGGCATCTTGAGCTTGAGGTATGCATAATGCGATACCACATTGAATCTCGCAAATGCGGTTCGCCCGAGCAGTGCATGATAACCACTGCGGAACGGGACTATATCGAAGATTAACTCTTCGCTATGGAAGTTATCCGGGGATCCGACGACCACTTCCAGTGTAATTGAGCCTGTGCAATGGTCCTCTACACCTGGAATGACGCCCTTAAAGGTCGTTTTTGTGGGTCGGATCCTTGAGGGGTCTATACCCATTTTGCGGTGTCCTGATAAAACAGGTTTAGGCTGCTGCTGCCATCCATAAGGAATCGAGTAACGTGAAATCCGTCAATGATTGGGTCCAAAACCAGTGCGGCGAATCCACCATGACGGATACTAGTGGGATGGTCCCTGCGATCGAAAGTGATTGTCGGCGTTCTGGGAACGGGGGTCCCCAGACTTGCCTGCCTGCGGCCTGCGGCGTGGCTCGAGGAGGGGCCCAGCACGGCCCATCTTCATCAACACAGACCCAAGACCCTCACGAGGGGCCAAGCCTCGCGGGGCGGACGACACGGAGCTTCCTCAGGCACGGCCTCATCAGGCTGGCTCGCGAGGAGGTGGAGAGATCAAGGCAGGGTACCTCATGAGGTGCCCGTGACGCAAGCCATGACGACCAAGGGCGCCAGGCGGGCGCCATCCCGCGCAGTGTCCTCCTTTCCTCTTTGGTGCAAAGGGAGCAAGCGCAGGCGAGAGCATCAAGCAGAGGCACCCGTTTCGGTGCAACGAGACCAAGACCAGACCAACGGCAGGGAGGAAGTCATTGTGGAGCCCAAGCCAGCGTCACCACCCGAGCCTTTGGCAGGCGAGGACCAACTTTAGTCAGGATAAGTGTACCAGATGTTCCCCTTCAAAATGGCCAATTGTTGGCGCCCTTCCCGCTCAATATTTGGGAAGAGGCCCAGGGACTTTGCCTATAAATAGGACTAGCCACCCCCAGGGTAGAGGGGATCGGCCAATCCAGAAACAAGCTGAGATCGGATCGAGTAGCATCACGCAGAGAGAGAGAGAGAGAGAGAGAGAGAAGGGTGACTGAGCTCATCCTAGCAGTTCATCGCCCCAGCCAAGAACAGACCCTCGCGAGGCTGTTCTTCCTTGTATTGCTCATCATCATCAGCCCAAGAGGCAATCCACCACACCACAAACTAGAGTAGGGTATTACACCACAACGGTGGCCCGAACTAGTATAAACCCTGTGTCTCTTGTGCTGTTCTTTCCATAGCTTAGATCTTAGCGAGACGGTGGGGTGCAGGTAGGTCGAAGGCGAAATCTCCGCGTGCACCCTAGTGTTCGAACCTCAAGGGTCTGCCGGAACCCGAAATCCGACATTTGGCGCGCCAGGTAGGGGTACACCGGAGTTTTCCCTTCCGCGACCACCACGATCTGCCTCGCGATGAGTAGCGCGTCGCCCGCTCTGGCCGCCGGCGCCAGCACGGGGGCCAGGGGGCTCCGAGCCCTAGCCCCAGCTCTGCAACGGGTACGGTGGCCGGACAAGTTCAAGCCAACGACGCCGCCGCGCTACGGCGGCGCGACTGATCCGCTGGCCTTCTTGCTGGCGTACGAGGAGGCCATCCTCGAAGCTGGAGGTGATGATAGGGTCATGGCCAACTGGCTTCCCATGGCCCTCACTGGCGCTCTGCGCGCATGGCTGCTCCACCTGCCGGCAGCCTCCGTGGCCTCTTGGGAAGAGTTCCGCGGCCTCTTCCTCGCCCACCACGCTAGACCAACACCCCCGGTCGTCGCGGCCCTCCTGGGCGGCTCACAGGCGCTGCCTACAAGTCACCACGTCAAGCCATTCATCCGCTGGGTCAGCACCGCTTCCACGCTGCAGGGGGCTCTCCCGGACCGGGCGGTGCCCAAGGCCGGCCTGACCTTTAGCTCAGAGGACCACCCCTCCAACTCGGCCTGCTCGGGTGCGCTCCCCATGCTGTGCACCCCCACCATCTGCCAGGTGGCCGTCACCAGAACTCTCATTGATGGCGGCGCAGGCCTCAGCGTGCTCTCGGTTGAGGCCTTCAACCTCCTCTGCATACCCCTGGAACGGCTGCAACCCAGCCGGCCCTTCTCAGGCGTTGGGGGCGGGTCATCCAGCTCCTTGGGACAGATCCGGCTCCCAGTAACCTTTGGCACCTACGACAAATTCCACACGGAGCTGATCGACTTCGACATAGCCCCCATCAGCCTCCCCTACAACGCCATCCTCGGCTATCCAGCGTTGGCCCAGTTCATGGCCGCGACGCACCCGGCGTACAACCTAATGAAGATGCCCGGGAGCAGCGGTGTCCTCACCGTGCACGGGGACACCAGAGACGCGTTGCGAGTGCTCAAGCTCGCCTTCAAGACGGCGGCGGCGGCACAGCCCGCCGACTCGGAGACTCCCGAGCCCAAGGGCGCTGCACCCGCCAAGAAGAAACAGTTGTTCACCCAAGACAAGGCAGAAACCAAGCAGATACCCGTCGATGAGGATGGGTCCACCAACGCCACTTTCACCATAGGCGCCAACCTCGAGCCCGAGCAAGAGGAGGCCCTGGCCAAGTTCCTGCGCGTGAACAAGAAGGTATTCGCTTGGGAGCCTGACCAGTTGGCGGGGATCCCTAGGAGCGTAATCGAGCATCACCTCAACGTGTGCCCCAACGTGCGCCCTGTGAAGCAGAAGGCAAGGCGGCAGTCCACAGAAAAGCAGGCCTTCATCGTCCAAGAGACCCACAAACTAGAAGCCGCTGGGGTCATTCGCGAGGTCCGATACCCGGATTGGTTGGGCAACCCCGTCATTATGCCAAAGAAGGGAGGGAAGGAGCGCATGTGTGTTGACTTCACCAACCTCAACAAGGCATGCCCGCAAGATCCGTTCCCGCTCCCCCGCATTGACCAGATCGTCGATTCCACCACAGAATGCGACCTGCTATGCTTCCTGGATGCCTTCTCTGGGTATCACCAGATCAAGATGGCGGTAGAAGACATCGAAAAGACAGCCTTCCTAACCCCGTGTGAGGTGTACTGCTACACATGCATGCCATTTGGGCTGCGTAACACAGGGGCGACCTTTCAGCGGCTGATGCACATCACTTTGGGCCTGCGGCTGGGGAAGAATGTTGAGGCTTACGTCGATGACATTGTGGTGAAGTCTCGGGAGGCCAGGACCCTCATACAAGACCTGGAGGAAACCTTTGCGAGCCTCAACGTAGTGAACCTGCGGCTCAACCCAGAGAAGTGTGTGTTCGGAGTCCCCTCGGGCAAGCTCTTGGGTTTCCTCGTGTCCCACCGAGGCATCGAGGCTAACCCGGAAAAGGTCAAGGCGGTCGAGGACATGAGCCCGCCGAAGACCCTCAGAGAAATGCAGAAGCTCACTGGGCGCGTGACCGCGCTAGGGCGCTTCATCTCCAAGTTGGGGGAGCGAGCGCTGCCCTTCTTCCAGCTAATGAAGAAAAAGGGGCCCTTTGAATGGACCGAAGAGGTCGACAAGGCTTTCCAAGATCTCAAGAGATACCTGACCCTCCCTCTGGTCATGGTGTCTCCGCGCCCTTAAGAGCCCCTGGTGCTTTACCTCGCCGCCACTCCCTACTCCGCCAGCGCAGCCCTGGTGGCGGTTAGGGAGGAGCGTCGAATCAAAACCATAGCAGCAGCCTGGGACAAGGCAAAACAGGAACAAGGAAGGCCCACAGAAACCGCCACCGCGACTGAGGAGGATCAGCTGCCGCAGAGGAGTGCACCAGAGGCGGAAGAGGCCCCTCTCCCAGATGGCCAGCCTCCGGAGGCCTCATCGCCTCAGGAGGCGCCATGGTCTCCGGAGGGCGCCACCAGCCCTGACGCACCCAACCTCATTGAGCAGCCAGTATACTTCGTCAGCACGGTGTTGCGGGACGCGAGGGCACGGTAACCCATGCCTCAGAATCTCCTCCTCGCGCTACTGGTGGCCTCACGCAAGCTGCGGCACTATTTTCAGGGTCACCCCATCAAGGTCGTCTCGTCATACCCCTTGGAGAGAGTGCTCAGGAGCCCTAACTCAGCCTGAAGGGTCACTGAGTGGAACATAGAACTGCAAGCGTTTCAGCTCGAATTCAGCACGACCAGAGTCATCAAGGGAGCAGCATTAGCGAATTTTGTGGCAGAATGGACGGAGGCACCAGGCCTCAAGGTTGACGAGGATCGGTCCCTTCCCCGGGAAGCGAGGCGCCAGAAGGCTGGGTCATGTACTTCGATGGGGCATTCTCCAGGCATGGCGCTAGAGCTGGGGCGGTGCTTATACCGCCCACTCAGGACAAGCTCTACTACGCTGTACAGCTCTGTTTCCAGCAAGGTGAAAAGGTCTCCAACAACATAGCGGAGTATGAAGGTCTAATAGCGGGCTTGAAGGCCGCAGCTTCCCTGGGGGTGAAACACCTCACCATCAAGGGCGATTCATAGCTCCTTGTCAATTTCTTCAACAAGGTGTACGAGCAGAAAGATGAGCACATGGAAGACTACCTTGCGGAGGTCCGCAGGATGGAGAAGCAGTTCTGGGGGTTGGAGTTGCAGCATGTGCCCCCTGGCACCAATCAGGAGGCCGACGACATCGCCAAACGGGCGTCCAGGCGGTTACCTCAGGAGCCTGGTGTCTTTGAGGAGCGGCTCTTCAAGCGCTCAGCCCTGCCGTCATTGTCAAACACGGCTCAGCCTCGGGAGGAGCTCCCCCAGCCACCTGCCTCAGGAGCCCCGGTCTGTGGCCCAGCCTCAGGAGCACGCCTGCTCCTGACGATGGAGCCTCAAGAGGGGGACTGGATCACGGAACTCCGGAGTTACTTAACACAAGGGACCCTACCGGAGAAGGAGGAGGAAGCAGAGCGTGTGGCACGTCTGGCCACGACATACTGCATCAAGGATGGAGAGCTCTACCGGAAGCGACCAAACAATGTATCCCTGCGCTGCATCTCCAGGGAGCAAGGAAAGGAGCTGCTGGAAGATATACACGATGGAGACTGTGGACATCATTCTGTCGGATTTCGTGTTCCGGCAGACCCTTAAGGTTCAAACACTGGGGTGCGTGCGGAGGTTACGCCTTCAACCTCTCCGTCTCACAAGGATCTAAAACTACTAAAAGAACTGCGCAAGAGACACAAGATTTATACTGGTTCGGGCCACCGATGTGGTGTAATACCCTACTCCAGTGTGTGGTTTGTGGATTGCCTCCTGGGGCTGATGAGGATGAACAATACAAGGAAGAACAGCCTCGCGAGGGTCTGTTCTTGGCTGGGTGATGAACTGCTAGGGGGTTCAACCACCTTCCTCTCTCTCGCTCACTCTTACTCTGCTTGTGAACCAGATGAGCCAACCCCTTGCCTTGTGGGTGGCTAGTCCTATTTATAGAGGCCCTGGTCCTCTTCCCAAATATTGAGTGGGAAGGGAGCGAACAATGGCGGGCTAATTTGAAGGGGGACAGCTAGTACATCTATCCTGACAAAAGCAGTCTTCGCCTGCCAAAGGCTCTGGTGATGACGCCGCGCTGGGCTCCATGGTGACCTCCGTCTCGTAGTCCTCCTGGTCTTGGTCTCGTTGCACCGAAGTGGCAACCTTTGCCTGATGCCTTGGTACTCCGCGGCTGCGCTTGTCCGCCTGGTGCCTTGAGTCGTCACTCCTTACGTCATGGGCACCTTGCGAGGTACCCCGCCTTGAACTCTCCGCCCCCTCGCGAGCTAGCCTGATGAGGCTGCGCCTGAGGATGCGTCGTGTCGTCCGCCTCGCGAGGCTTGGCCCCTTGCGAGGGTCTTGAGTCGTCCGCCTCGCGAGGCTTGGCCCCTCGCGAGGGTCTTGAGTCTTGTGCTGATGAAGATGGGCCGCGTTGGGCCCTCACTTTAGCCACGCCGCAGGCCGCAGGCAGGCAAGTCTGGGGACCCCCGTTCCCAGAACACCGACAGTAGCCCCCGGGCCCAAGGCGTGTATGGACTTGGCCATGCCGAGAGGCAAAAGGGCAAGGGCGAAGCGCCGCGGGCCCTAACATCCTGCGGCCTTGGGCGCCGCGTGGCGGTTGATTGGACGTGGGCGGCACCGTTCCCCCACGCTTCCTTATTGTGCGCCCTGCTAGGCGGACTAGTAGTTGTACACAGCCGCTCCCCTTCCTATTGCTCGAGCGTCCCCTGTTCTTCCTTCCTTCGAACGCCTGCTCCTGCCTTCAATCCAATCTCGAATCTTCCCCCTCCTTCCCATTGCCATGACTCCGACGAAGAAGGAGAGTGGGGAGATTCCCATCCCTTCGTCTCGTGCGCAGCCATCGATGGCCCCCTCCGTCGGTCAGTCGTCCGTACTCAACCAAGAGTGCCTGGGAAGGGACAGCTTGGCTCTGGCCACCGTCTTCAATGAATGCGGGAGGACGACGGCTTGGCCCGCATCCCACTTCTCCATCGTCAGGATAGCAACTGAGGTCCCATGTTTTACTGACGCCTTGTGGGCAGGTCTGGTTCCCCCCTTCTCCGATTTCTTCAATGCCGTGCTTTCCCATTATCAGATCCACTTGATGCATCTAAGTCCTGAGTCCATCACCCTCCTTTCGGTCTTCGCCTTTGTTTGTGAAGCCATGGTGGGCATCCCTCCTTCGGTTGCCTTGCTGCGCCACTTCTTCTCGCTGCATCTTGTCGACCCCTCCCAGCGCTGGGCGTGCGCGAGCTTCGCTGCCGAGCCTGGGACCGAGGCCTCTGGGATTGACTTCAAGCTCCCCCAGCCCACGGTTGGGTTCCGCGAGCGGTGGTTGTACATGGACGCGGGGGTGCCCAGCCCCCTGCTGTCGGAGCCGTCCTCGCCTGCTGTCCCCAATTCGGGTTGGGGCCAGGAGACGCTCAAGGACCCCCGGCTCGTCTTCGTCTAGGCCCGCTTCGCACTCCTGAGGAAGCTCGGCGTGACAGCGCCCAAAGTGGTGAAGGAGTTTCTGTTGTGCCGCGTCGCTCCCTTGCAGCGCCACTCCCGCCGAATGTGGTCCTTCCGAGGGCGCGAGGATGACATGAGGCTCCAGGAAGAAGACCTGGCTCCTGCGGTGCTGAAGTCGACGCTCTTGACCTTGGCCGGGGACCTCAACCCTGGCAACATCTGCCAGGGCGGGGCCTTGCTGTACCTCTGCCAGAGCAGAGCTGACTTCGTGCAACAGTTGCCCGCCTTCGACGAGTGGGGGCTGCGCCCCGCCGGCCTCCAAGGACCTCGCGAGAACCCCGTGGTGGTGACTGCTCTCCCAATCGGCCAAGGCGACTCCTCCTCAAGTGGCGGAGTAGGGAGACAAGAGGCGCCTGAGGCCGAGGGGGCTCCTGAGGAGGTGGCGGCGCCGGATGCCGCTCGCGAGGGGGCAGCTCCTAAGGCCCGTACCGCTGCGGCTGAAGGTGGCAGGCAGCCGCTCCCGGTGCCCGGGGCTGAGGCCCTGGAGGCCCCAGCCGTGCCTTCTGGCGAAGTGATGGAAGGTGTGCGCCAGGCAGGCGCTCCTGACGCGGACCGCTCTGGTGCTTCGTCCTCGCGGCAGGTTGATCCTTGCGCTCTTCTCTTGGGTCGCTTCCGCGTGGACTTTGAGGCCCTACGGAGGAAGAGGGAGGCCCTGGGTGATGACTCCCCTTGTCGCGTGCTGAAGCGCAGGAAGTACTTCGCCACTGACGAGTAAGTCTTTTTCCTTTCTGGCTACTGATCCTCTGGTTGCTTTCGCTGATCCCCGCTCTGCAGGCCCCTTCCGACTGAGATCACGGAAGTCGTTGAGGTATCGCCTCCCTTGGCTCCGCCTCCCCTGCCATCCTCAAGTGCTCCGAGCAGCTTTGCCCTTGTGGTGAGGGTGCCTGATAGGGCGGATCATCCCGAGGTGCGCTGCGGCCCTCCTTTCCCCGCGCTTCTCCTTCGCGGGCCTTCTCAGGGGATAGCCAGCCTGCCGGGCGCCTCCCGTCTGGTCTTGGACTGCGACTGGTTGATGCGCCTCCTGCACCCTTCTTCTGGAGGCGGGCTGGCCCTTGGTCGGGCTTCTGATGTGGCGCGCCCGGCCGTCGCGAGGGCGTCAGCCCCCAGCCCCTTGCCCGGAGGAGGAACAGTGACTCGCAGCCCCCAGCGCTTGCTTGGGGCGGATGATGGTGCAGAAGATGTGCTCGAGCGCGCTCGGGAGCGCCGCGCTCGCCGCCAAGGGTTCCTTCGACGGGCGGCCGACGCGGTGGACTTGCTTGGAGAGGAGCTTGCCAACGAAGATGCTCGCCTGGAGGCCGAGGGCCTGCGCCTAGCTGCAGGGAGGCACGAGCTAGAGGCCGCCGTCACCCTCGCGCGTCGTCAGCGTGACCTTGATGATGAAGAGGCGAGGGCGTCGCTGGAGGCCTCCCGAGTGGCCCGCTCCCAGGCCATCGAGGAGGCCCGGAGAGCTGACGGGCGGCGAGAGGCGGCGGAGGAGCGGGCTCGCGAGCTCCTAGCCTGGTGCCACTCTCTGGAGGAGCAAGCGGAGATGCGCGAGGCAGCCCTCGCGTCGATGGAGGTGGCTTGCGGCGACTCGGTTGAGCTTCAGAAGCGCGAGGAAGCGTTGGTGATGGAGGCCGCCGAACGCACCCGTGAATTCGAGCGGCTGGAGATGAGGGAGCGCCTAGTGACGCAGGCGGAAGATGACGTCACTGCACGGGAAGCGCGTGTCCTGGAGGAGGTTTGTCATCGGGTGGCGGCGGCGCACCAAGGCCTCGAGCGTGAGTTCGAGGGGGAGCTGGGGATGATCCGGGTCGAAGCCGAGGGCAGAACCGCGGCCCTGAGGGCCCAACGGGACGAGGCGATGCAGTGGGCCGACGCCTCCAAGGCCGCCCTCGAGGCAGCACAGAAGGAGTTGGCCGCCTCCCAAGCCAAGGTGCTCCGTCTTCGCCAGCGGATGGAAGAGGCCGAGGCCGTTGAGCGCCAGAACGCCGACGAAATACGCCAGCGGCGAATCCTGGAGCACACGCATGGCCCCATGCTCACCACGCTCAGGGAGAGGGCTAACGTGGCCTTGGGCAACATCTGTGAGGCGTCCGTTGGCGAGCCACACACGATCAACTATGCTGGTAACCTGCAGTTCTTCACTGCCGTGGTGACGCAGCTGGAGGCACGGTCGGTCAGGGCCGACGGGTTGGTGGAGGAGAGGAGCCGCGCCTTGCTCAAGCGCGCCTTTTCCCGTGTCTTCAGCCATCTCCAGAACATGAATCCCCGCTTCGATTTTGATGCTGTCATCGCCCCGGTCCCCCACGCCGTTCGGGATGACCTGGTGCGCTGGATGGAGGATAATGTGGACGCCCTTGTCAGGGCCTTCGCTTCAGACGACAGCAACGTGGTCGTGGGTGCTGACGAGGATGGCGCGGCGGACGGCCCTGGCGCCGCCGGGGGCGACGCTGACGTCGATGGCGAGCTCGGCGACTCCGGCGAAGGCTCAGGAGGTGCTTCCGGGGACGCATTGGGGGATTGGTCCGACTGAGTGTGTATTGCTCCTGTCTTTCTTGCCCTGCATGAATAGAATTCAGGCTTTTGACCTGGTGGCTTGTGAGAGCATTTTGGGAGGGGAAGCCCCTCATGTAGAAACACGTGTTCATCATATCAGTAGTAATCATATTGCGCGCGCACCTGACGGTGGGCTGGTTTACCTTTGTCCCACGCTAGTTCCGAGGCGGCCTGCAGGAGGGCGCGACGCCTTGGGTGCTTTCTAGTTGGGTCCTCAAGATGTAAGATCGTCGCTGATGCAAAGCTTTACATGCGTTGGCCTTCTCCACAGGCTCTGGGCCTTCTCCTGAGCGCAATGACTTCACAGGCACTTGCCCTGCTTCACAGGTTCTGGGCCTTTTCCTCGAGCGCGAGAGCTTCACAGGCACTCGCCTTGCTTCACAGGCTCTGGGCCTTTTCCTCGAGCGCGAGGGCTTCACAGGCACTCGCCTTGCTTCACAGGCTCTGGGCCTTTTCCGAACACGAGGGCTTCACAGGCACTCGCCTTGCTTCACAGGCTCTGGGCCTTTTCCGAACAGGACAACCTCCACAGGCACCCGAAAATCCTCCCGAAAGGGAGCAACAGCGGCAGCCTGGGCTGCGCATGAGCCTGGCCTGACCCGACTCGCGAGGGGAGGCAGCTGTGGCGAGGCGGCAACCAAAACGCGAGAAACGGCTCGAGCGAGAATAAGCACCCCTACCCCGAACACACGCAAATCTCGAATTCGAATCCAACCTAAATCCAGCAAGAGAAAAGATACAGCCAAAGGGAAAGGCAACAAAAGGCAGACAAAAGGCCGCGTCCGGCACCTAATCTAGTCTTGGACGTCTTCTCACTAGCGCGGAGCTAAGTGCTGCCACTGGGCATGGGAGGGAGCCCCAGGGCCTGAGGCCGGCACCCCTGAGACTCCGGGGCGTGTACAGCCCCACTCATTATTACGTGAGAGTGTCACGGGGCAGCGAGCTTCACAGGCACTGGGCCTTCTTCACTGGTCCTGGCCTTGCTTCATATCGCCAGACGAGGGCCCCGCCTTGCGCCACACTCTAGTGCCATCAGCAACGACCGGAACCCAGGACGCCGCCCGATGGGGTAGAGCGGTCGCCAGCGGTTCCCCCGACGACCACGGGTCCTCTGCCAGGGGCAGGCCCTGAGGCAAGCCCTGAGGCACCTCCCCAGCAGAGGGGCTATCTCCTGAGGACGCCTTGCTCCGAACGCTGCGGTGGTGATGTTGGATTCCGGCCCCTCCCTTGCAGCCCCCTGCACCCTCCTCCCGAGGGGTGGGAGACTGTAGGAGCGGGGCAGCCGCTTGCCGCGACGACCTGCACCTCCTGCGATCCATGGTTAGCGTATACCTGCCCCTGAAGAGTTAGCGGCGCCCGGTGATCGTTGCCTCCAGCGTGGCCAACGGGTTCGTCCCGGAGCTCCTGGAAGGGCTCAGCTTCCATTGCCTCGTCCCCCCAGCCTGGGCCGAGGAGCGAGCCTTGTCCATCCTCGTGAGGGTGCCCTTGGTCCATCATGAGGGGCATGTACTCTTCCATCGCCGTCACCCCGTATGCCATGCCGTGACGCCCCGTGTGGCACGCGGTCCCACCTGCCATGGCTGCTGTGGGGTGGCAACGCGGCCGTCCCCCGGGGCCATGGGTCGTGTTGAGTCCTTCTTCTTCGCGGGCCGGCGGCGGGGGCAGCGCCGCCACCGGTCCGGTGCTGACAGCTTCACTGGCGTCGGAGTAGCCTTGGGGCCCGCGGGTGCGCACAGAGCCCCCGTGCGGGTCGCCCTGGGCTTGAGATGGGAGCTGGGTGGAGAAGGGGTGAGCCCCCGAAGCGGCGAAGCCCAGGAGCTCCGCCACTCGCCCCAGCAACACGTCGTGGCCGCCTTCCTGCAGTCTGCAGCGCAGCAGCTCTCGGGCCACCGTGAGCACGGCCCTCGAGTTCGCCTGCTCCTGGCGAGTGTACGGTGTCGTTGTCGCGGCGTGATTGGAGGCCCTCGCTGCCGACCGAGCCTGCCGCGGCGTAAGAGTTGCCGAAGTCTGTCCACGTCGCCCGCGGCCCGCAGCGCCCTGCGGACCGCGAGCAGCCTGGGGCGCGGGGTCGCCCGAGGCGAGCGATTCTGCGCGTTTGGGCCACGCAGCCCACGGGTTAGGGTTGCCCTCCTGGTCGTCGGGCATGGTGATGGAGACGCGACGGGGCACGGAGTGGTGGAAAACGAATTCCGGCGCACCCCTACCTGGCGCGACAAATGTCGGATTTCGGGTTCCGGCAGACCCTTAAGGTTCGAACACTGGGGTGCGCGCGGAGATTACGCCTTCAACCTCTCCGTCTCACAAGGATCTAAAACTACTAAAAGAACTGCGTAAGAGACACAAGATTTATACTGGTTCGGGCCACCGATGTGGTGTAATACCCTACTCCAGTGTGTGGTTTGTGGATTGCCTCCTGGGGCTGATGAGGATGAACAATACAAGGAAGAACAGCCTCACGAGGGTCTGTTCTTGGCTGGGTGATGAACTGCTAGGGGGTTCAACCACCTTCCTCTCTCTCGCTCACTCTTACTCTACTTGTGAACCAGATGAGCCAACCCCTTGCCTTGTGGGTGGCTAGTCCTATTTATAGAGGCCCTGGTCCTCTTCCCAAATATTGAGTAGGAAGGGAGCCAACAATGGCGGGCTAATTTGAAGGGGGACAGCTAGTACATCTATCCTGACAAAAGTAGTCTTCGCCTGCCAAAGGCTCTGGTGATGACGCCGCGCTGGGCTCCATGGTGACCTCCGTCTCGTAGTCCTCCTGGTCTTGGTCTCGTTGCACCGATGTGGCAACCTTTGCCTGATGCCTCGGTACTCCGCGGCTGCGCTTGTCCCCTTTGCACCGAAGATGAAAGGAGGACGCTGCGCGTGCTGGCACCCGCCTGGTGCCTTGAGTCGTCACTGCTTACGTCATGGGCACCTCGCGAGGTACCCCGCCTTGAACTCTCCACCCCCTCGCGAGCTAGCCTGATGAGGCTGCGCCTGAGGATGCATCGTGTCGTCCGCCTCGCGAGGCTTGGCCCCTCGCGAGGGTCTTGAGTCTTGTGCTGATGAAGATGGGCCGCGTTGGGCCCCCACTTGAGCCACGCCGCAGGCCGCAGGCAGGCAAGTCTGGGGACCCCCGTTCCTAGAACGCCGACACATTCATCATCACGGAGCCTCGTCGGCAAGGCATTCCGCAGTGGGTTTTATTGGCCCACCGCACTCAATGACGTCATCGAACTAGTGAAGGCTTGTGAGGCCTTCTAGTTCCACGCCAAGCAGATCCATCAGCCGGCAGGAGGCCTGCAGACTATACCCCTTTCGTGGTCATTCGCAGTCTGGGGGCCGGACATCCTGGGTCCGTTTCCTCGGGCGCCAGGGGGCTACCGCTACCTCTACGTCGTCGTGGACAAGTTCACCAAGTGGGCTGAAGTAGAGGCCGTCCGCACCATCCCCACGGGTTCCGCGGTCAAGTTCATCAGGGGCATCGTGAGCCGGTTCAGGGTGCCGAACCGCATCATCACAGACAACGGTTCGCAATTCACCAGTAACCTCTTCAAAACATACTGTGCTAACCTTGGAACGCAGATATGCTACACTTCGGTGGCGCACCCCCGAAGCAACGGCCAGGCCAAGCGAGCCAACGCAGAGGTCCTGAGGGGCCTCAAGACCAGGACGTTCAAGAAGAAGCTGGAGGCATGTGGCAGAGGTTGGTACGATGAGCTTCAGTCCGTGCTGTGGTCCATCCGCACAACCGCGACCAAGCCGACTGGAGAGACCCCGTTCTTCCTGGTCTACGGAGCCGAAGCGGTCCTCCCTCACGAGGTCAGACGTCGCTCCGCACGGGTCCTGGCGTTCGACGAGGTGCAGCAGGGCGCCATGTGGGGGATGGACCTTGTGCTGGGGGAGGAATGTCGCCGAGAAGCCGCGCTGCGAGCGGCGAGGTACCAATAAGCACTGCGACGATATCACTGCCGCAACATCCGCCCCAGAACTCTCGAGGTAGGAGACCTCGTGCTCAGGCGAGTTCTCTCCAGGGAGGGACTTCACAAGCTCTCTCCCATGTGGGAGGGCCCGTTCAAGGTTGTTCATGTTTCCAGGCCTGGCTACGTTCGCTTGGAGACTCAGGAGGGGGTGCCGGTCCAGAACGTATGGAACATCCAGCACCTCCGGAGGTTCTACCCCTAAAAAGGCCCAGAGCCTATGAAGAAGGCGAATGCCTGTGAAGATTATCCTTTTTGGAAAAGGCCCAGAGCCTGTGAAGAAGGCGAATGCCTGTGAAGATTATCCTTTTTGGAAAAGGCCCAGAGCCTGTGAAGAAGGCAAATGCCTGTGAAGATTATCCTTTTTGGAAAAGGCCCAGAGCCTGTGAAGAAGGCGAATGCCTGTGAAGATTATCCTTTTTGGAAAAGGCCCAGAGCCTGTGAAGAAGGCGAATGCCTGTGAAGATTATCCTTTTTGGAAAAGGCCCAGAGCCTGTGAAGAAGGCGAATGCCTATGAAGCTGTCGCATTTTGGAAAAGGCCCAGAGCCTGTGAAGAGGGCGAATGCCCGTGAAGCTTCCTTCCCCCAAGAAAGGCCAGGAGCCTGTGAAGAAGGCCAACGCCTGTGAAGCTCGCCGCCCGTGACACTCTCACGTAATAATGAGTTGGGGTTGTACATGCCCCGGAGTCTCAGGAGTGCCGGCCTCAGGCCCTGGGGCTCCCTCCCACGCCCAGTGGCAGCACTTAGCTCCGCGCTGGTGAGAAGACGTCGAAGACTAGATTAGGTGCCGGATGCGGCTTTTTCATTTCCTTTCCGCAGTTGGCTTGTTCATTCTCATTCGAAGTTTTGTTGAAGCTGTTGCCGTCTTTGACTTATGGTTCTTCGACTTTTCACTCTCCTGCCTCGATTTCTCTTATGCAAGGCCTCGCGAGGGGGGCAGCCAAGCGCCCTCGTGAGTGTTTCTGTCCTAGTCGTTCAAAGGTTACGCGACCTGGGTCCATTACAGGAGCACCCCTCCAGTCCTTGCCCCACGGGCACCGCGACACGAACACAGGGCCTAGGTCGGTCGCCCCCCCCCCCCACGGCTGGGGCCGAGAACTATCCACGCGCGGGCACGTAGCCGGAAGGCACGATAACGGAAGAAAAGCGATGATTAACAGCAATAACCCAAACACGCCCCCGCGGGGCTCCACGCTACTGTCTTTTTACGCAGGAAAAAGGAAAAGAAAGAGAAAATCAGGAGTAGCTCGCCTCACACCGGCCTGCAGGGAAGACTCAGGCTGCCTCCGGGGCTCACGCAGACTCCCTCTCGCCCTTCACCGAGGCGCGACGGCGGGCAGACGCGCTACCACCTTCCAAGCAGGTACGACGGCGTGGAGGCTGACCGCGACCACCGCTAGAAGAGTCGCTGCCTGAAGAAGAACCGGTGAAGCTTGGGGAACCCTGAGCGCCGCCAATCACGCGAGCGTTGTCCTCTCATTCATCGCCGGGGCTGGGTCCCCGGCCGCGGTCGTCGTCCTCAAGGCAGCACCCTGTGCGGCGACCATCTTCCCCAAACACCCTCACGTAGAGGGTGGCATCACCGTCAAACTTTAAGTGCAGGGTGCACCGACGGCTCAGGCCACGCGCGCGGGTAAACGTCTGCCAACCGCGGGTCAAGGCCAGGCTCCCGGCTGCGGAGACCTCCAATGAAGCCCATGAGGCCCGGCTGCAGCAGCCGTCTGCCTGAAGCCAGAGGCCGCTCGGGGCGCCGGCCGGGAGCTCGCCGAGGCGGAAGCAAGGAAGTTGAAGCCGGGTGCTAGTCGGCTCCGCCGACCACACAACGAACTCCGGCAGCACCTCTGCAGCGCGAAAGCGCGGCCTAGGGGAACGTGCGACCGAAGCGCGCCCCCCGGCCGCAGCAGTCCGCCCGTCACCGTGCTGGAAATCATCTCCACGGCCGCGGGGAGCTGCCGTGGTGGCCACAGGATGTTTGCGAGGGCGACCTCGGCCGCGCTTGGGCGGGGGAGAGGCAGGCTCAACCTGGCGAGCCTTCCCCTTCTCTGCGGCCGAGGACCTCCTCGACAGAGCCATGAAGAAGAAGGAGAAGCAAGGAGGGATGAACTGGAAGGGCGCGCGTCGCTCCGTACTTATAGCCGGCGAGGGCCAACCGTCGGCCTCCACGATCGCAGGTAATCATGACCCGCTTTGCATGCAGGGTCTTGTCCAGTCCGTGCAGTTGCCGAGGCGCCGTGGGGAAGTGGAGACGCCCACGTCCAATCAACTGCCACGCGGGGCCCAAGGCCGCAGGCTGTTAGGGCCCGCGGCGCTTCGCTCTTGCCCTTTCGCCTCCCTGCACGGCCAAGTCCGGGTGCGCCTTGGGCCCGGGGGCTACTGTTGGCGTTCTGGGAACGGGGGACCCAGAGTTGCCTGCCTGCGGCCTGCGGCGTGGCTTGAGGAGGGGCCCAGCACGGCCCATCTTCATCAACACAGACCCAAGACCCTCGCGAGGGGCCAAGCCTCGCGGGGCGGACGACACGGAGCTTCCTTAGGCACGGCCTCATCAGGCTGGCTCGCAAGGAGGCGGAGAGATCAAGGCGGGGTACCTCACGAGGTGCCCGTGACGCAAGCCATGACGACCAAGGGCGCCAGGCGGGCTCCAGCCCGCGCAGTGTCCTCCTTTCCTCTTTGGTGCAAAGGGAGCAAGCGCAAGCGAGAGCATCAAGCAAAGGCACCCGTTTCGGTGCAACAAGACCAAGACCAGCCCAATGGCAGGGAGGAAGTCATTGTGGAGCCCAAGCCAGCGTCACCACCCGAGCCTTTGGCAGGCGAGGACCAACTTTAGTCAGGATAAGTGTACCAGATGTTCCCCTTCAAAATGGCCAATTGTTGGCGCCCTTCCCGCTCAATATTTGGGAAGAGGCCCAGGGCCTTTGCCTATAAATAGGACTAGCCACCCCCAAGGTAGAGGGGATCGGCCAATCCAGAAACAAGCTGAGATCGGATCGAGTAGCATCACGTAGAGAGAGAAGGGTGACTGAACTCCTCCTAGCAGTTCATCGCCCCGGCCAAGAACAGACCCTCGCGAGGTTGTTCTTCCTTGTATTGCTCATCATCATCAGCCCAAGAGGCAATCCACCACACCACAAACTAGAGTAGGGTATTACACCACAATGGTGGCCCGAACTAGTATAAACCCTGTGTCTCTTGTGTTGTTCTTTCCATAGCTTAGATCTTAGCGAGACGGTGGGGTGCAGGTAGGTAGAAGGCGAAATCTCCGCACGCACCCCAGTGTTCGAACCTCAAGGGTCTGCCGGAACCCGAAATCCGACAGTGATCGCATAGGAGGACCATGGGTTGAACTTTGGGGCGACTGGTTCCAACGCATATACGTCCCTGAGCGCACGCTTCCGCTCCCTCTTGGGGATGTGGGTTGCGTATATCATGTTCACCCTCCGTACTTGTGGGGGAAACATCTTTTGTCCTCCGGTGTGTGGCTGCCAGGGCTCCTCCTTGTCATCGCTATGTGGCCCTGAGGGAGTCCTGGATTAGGGGGTGTTCGGGTAGCCGGACTATACCTTCAGCCGGTGAAGATACAAGATTGAAGACTTCGTCCCGTGTCCGGATGGGACTTTCCTTGGCGTGGAAGGCAAGCTTGGCGATGCGGATATTCAAGATCTCCTACCATTGTAACCGACTTGGTGTAACCCTAACCCTCTCCGGTGTCTATATAAACCAGAGGGTTTTAGTTCGTAGGCCAACTTCTTCATCATACAACAATCATACCATAGGCTAGCTTCTAGGGTTTAGCCTCCTTGATCTCGTGGTAGATCTACTCTTGTACTACCCCTATTATCAATATTAATCGAGTAGGACGTAGGGTTTTACCTCCATCAAGAGGGCCCGAACCTGGGTAAAACATTGTGTCCCTTGTCTCCTGTTACCATCCGCCTAGACGCATAGTTCGGGACCCCCTACCCGAGATCCGCCGGTTTTGACACCGACATTGGTGCTTTCATTGAGAGTTCCTCTGTGCCATCGCAATCAGGAAGGATGCCTCTTCCCGTCTTTAAAGATGGCGCCGTTACTAAGGGAGCTTTGGTTGTCGGCCAAACTCTCTGGCTAGGCGGTTTTCTCATGACCGCCTATTCGGCCGTTGCACCGACGATGACCTCTCGGGTCATCAAAAGCAATCTTCACGTCAGCTCGGAGCTCACCGAGTAGTTAGATCCAATGGAGCTCTCCTCCGTAAACGAGCTCTTGGATCACATCGCCGCCTTGGGTGTCACTACGGATTATGACCAGGTTGGGCTTAAACCCGATCTAAGAGAAATTAATTCTCCCCAAGTCACCCATCACATTGCCGTGGTAGAGGCACAGTGCGGCGACTTTTCACCTATCTTAAGGACTAGCTACGTCCGTATTCCCGATCCCTCCAAGCCGGATACCCGCGGAGGGGAGGAGGTAACTCAAGACCAAAACTTAGAATCAGGCAACGGGCTAGATTCACTGGACCACATCCAGGAATCCAAACTTCAGAGTTTGGAAACTCCTTGGCCTGTGAGTCTTAGATTGGGTGAAGTCCCGGATTTAATTCCACCCACCCACCCGAACATAAGCAATCTATCTCAAATCAGGCAAAAGCCTGAAGAAACAGTACATCATTACTGGGCAAGGTTCCTCCTGGTTATGAACAGGATAAAGGACTGCCGCGAGGAACACACAATCTCAATTTTTTGCAATAATTACATTGACAAGGGAATCCTCAACGCCACAGGTCGTCGTGATCTTACACGCTTCGCTGACTTGGCGTCCATAGTACAAAAATACTATGCGATGGAAAGCGCCCGGAAAACCGAAACTAAATTTTGGGACAATCCGGCCCTGAATAGAAACCTCGTCTGAAATAAAAGGGTGCATCATCATCAGACACCTGGGTTAAAAACCAAAAAACCAAAACCCTCTACAGGGCATGGAACCGTACTGGAGGGATGGATTAATGGACCCTGTAAAATTCATAGTACAGAGGACGCCACACCAACTCACAGCCTTAGAGCATGTTGGATACTCTGGCAGGTGGCCAAAAGGGGCGAAGATCTCCTAATTTCGGAGGCTACAGAAAGCCACCTCAGGGACTCCAGTACAGTCTTAACAGTCTTCGAGACTTTTGCATCAAATAATATGCGAAAAAGAACACTCCGCAGCCTCGCCGAAGTCTATCAAGTAGCAACAATAAACCCATGGAGTGACACGGCTATTACTTTTAATGCCAGTGATGAACCTAAATTTCGAACAGCTCGAGCGCCAGCCGCATTGGTACTCAGTCCTATAGTGGACGGCTTTCGCCTCACCAAGGTACTCATGGACGGAGGCAGCGGATTGAACCTCATTTATGAGGAAACCCTTCAAAAATGGAAATAGACTGGAACCGCATTGCGTGAAGCAGCACAACCTTTAGAGGAATAATCCCCAGTCGGGAAGCGTGCTGTGCAGGAAAAATCACACTAGATGTGGTGTTCGGCACGCCGGATAATTATAGATCCGAAGAGGTCACAATCCAGGTGGCCCCGTTCAGTAGCGGATACCACGCTCTGCTGGGGCGAGAAGCCTTTACAATCTTCCAAGCAATACCCCATTATGGGTACATGAAGCTCAAGATGCCCGGGCCGAACGGAATCATCACTCTCGCTAGTGATCCGGACATAGCAGTCCGCGCCGAAAACAAGACATCTGCATTGACCCTTGAGGCACTGTCGGAAGCCCTAGCGGCTGAGGAACTGACTACGCTGCGCTCCACGGTAAACAGGGACGATGTGATACTCGACAAAAGATCCAAGTCCACCTCCTTTAAACCAGCGGATGAAATAGTCAAATTCCAGGTCCATCCAACGGACCCCAATAAAACAGCTTCCATCGGGGCACGATTAAACCCCGATGTAAATGCCGCATTGCGAGAATTCCTACGAGAGAACTGGGACATTTTTGCCTGGCACCCTTCAGACATGCCAGGAATCCCACGCAGGCTGGCCGAACACAGCTTAAATATCCTAAAAGGATTCAAACATATCAAACAAGCCCTTCGGCGTTTCTCTGAGCCCAAAAGACAGGCAATGGGAAGGGAGCTAGCCAAACTTTTGGAGGCCCGATTCATCAGAGATATAAAACATCCGGACTGGCTAGCAAACTTGGTGATGGTACCAAAGAAGGACAAATCCTGGCGCCTGTGCATTGACTTCAAAGACCATAACAAGGCCTGCCCAAAGGATCCCTTCCCCTCCCCCGCATCGATCAAATTATCGACGCCACTGCAGGACACGATTCGTTGTGCTTCCTCGACGCATACTCCGGTTACCATCAAATCAAGATGGCTGAGTCAGACCAAGCCACAACGGCATTCAACACGCCATACGGCCCATTCTGCTTCAACACAATGCCTTTCGGGCTCAAAAACGCCGGCGCAACATATCAGCGCATGATTCAGACATGTCTGGCAAAACAGTAGAGGCATACGTGGATGATGTGGTCGTAAAAACAAGACATGTAGAATCTCTAGTAGACGACTTGAGGCTTACATTTGACAACCTCCGAGCATATGACATCAAGCTAAATCCGGAAAAATGCGTTTTCGGCGTTCCAGCTGGAAAGCTCTTGGGCTTCATTGTATCCGGTAGAGGAATCGAAGCAAATCCAGCCAAGATCCGAGCTTTGTCACAATTGGATATCCCAAAGGACCTCAAACAAATACAAAAATTAACCGGATGTGTGGCGGCCCTAAGCCGCTTTATCTCCCGTTTGGGAGAAAAGGTGTTACCCCTCTATCGCCTCCTTCGGTGCACCAAACACTTCGAGTGGACGGATGCCGCCATGGCCGGACTCGAGGAAATAAAAGCCATATTGGCAACAAACCCTGTCTTGGCTGCGCCAAACATCGGCGAACCAATGCTATTGTACATTGCAACAACCCATCAAGTGGTCAGCGCAGTACTCGTCGTCGAGCGGGAAACGGACGGACACAAATTCCCCCTCCAAAAGCCGGTTTACTATGTGTCCACTGTCCTCACCCCATGCAAATCACGGTACCCACATTATCAAAAGATTGCATATGCAGTATTCATGGCATCCCGGAAGCTACGACACTACTTTCAAGAGTGTTCAATCGCAGTAGCATCGGAAGTACCACTCAACAATATCATAAACAACCGTGACGCAACGGGCCAGATTGCAAAATGGGGCATCGAGCTCCTCCCGTTTGACATAACTTATAGGCCACGTCGAGCTATCAAATCGCAAGTTTTGGCCGACTTCGTCGCAGAATGGACGGAGGCCGAACTCCCTAAAGAGTACGGCACATATTCAAACTGGATCATGCACTTCGACGGTTCCAAAATGTTGGCCGGACTAGGGGCCGGCGTCGTTTTGACGTCCCCCATAGGAGATACAGTTCAATATGTGCTCCAGATTATGTACACGGACTCCAACAATGCAGCCGAATATGAGGCCCTTTTACATGGTCTTCGGATGGCAGTATCCATGGGCATTCAACGCCTAGAGCTGCGCGGGGATTCGAACCTCGCGATATCCCAAATCAATGGAGACTTCGATGCCAAGGACCCAAAAATGGCAGCTTACCGCAACGCTGTCCTCAAAATGTCAGCTCGGTTTGAGGGGCTCGAATTTCACCATATAGCCCAAGAAAATAATCAGGCCGCAGACGTCCTGGCATGCATCGGCGCAAAACGCGATGCGGTCCCCCCAACATCTTCCTGGAAAGGTTTTTCAAGCCATCCGTAGTATGGGAAGGGGAACATGGCAATATTAGCCCGGACCCAATCGCACTGTCCGACGCCGAACAATCTGACATAATCGGAGGCTCTGCCAATGAAATCACAACCTCAGCCCACGTACTAATGGCCGTTATCGCCCCGTGGACAGAACCATTCCTAGCCTACCTTACTAGGCAGGAACTCCCAGAGGACCAAAACGAGGCACGCTATATAGTGCGGCGATCTAAAGCCTATAAAGTCCACGAGGGAGAACTTTATAAGAAAAGCACTACCGGAGTCCTTCAAAGGTGTATCTCTGAAGAGGAAGGGCGGAACCTACTAGCTGAAATTCATGCCAGACTCGGTGGCCATCACGCCGCAGCCCGGTTAATTGTAAGCAAGGCTTTCCGTATAGGCTTTTATTGGCCAACGACCCGGGCGGACACTCAGGACTTGGTCCAAAAATGCGTCGGTTGCCAGCTTTTTGCAAACCAAAGCCACATGCCACCCACCGCCCTCCAAACTATCCCCATCACTTGGCCCTTCGCGGGCTGGGGGCTTGACATGGTGGGACCCCTTAAAGGCGGAACCCACAAGAAAAAATACTTACTGGTCATGGTGGATAAGTTCACCAAATGGATAGAAGCCAAGCCTGTTAAGACGGCCGAATCCGGACCTATGATAGACTTTATATCCGGGGTCGTACACCGTTATGGCGTCCCCCACAGCATCATCACCGATAACGGCACGAACTTTACGGCCGATGAGGTAAAACTCTGGTGCAAAAACATGGGTATCAAGCTCGATTACGCTTCCGTCTATCACCCACAAACTAACGGTCAGGTTGAACGTGCAAATGGTCTCATCATGAGCGTCATCAAACCCAGATTAGTGCGGTCCCTCAAGGAATCTAACACGCACTGGGTAGAGGAGCTCGACTCCGTACTCTGGGGGCTGCGGACCACGCCGAATCGCACCACCGGGTACACACCATTTTTTATGGTGTACGGTGCAGAGGCAGTCTTGCCCTACGACATAATTCATGACTCACCTCGAGTGCGCATGTACGAAGAAAGGGAAGCCGAGCTCGATCGGCAGGACAGTTTGGACACCTTAGAGGAGGAGCGCGACGTGGCAAAAGCCGGTTCCGCATTCTATCAACAGCACGCTCGATGATATCAAAGCAGAGAAGTGCGGGCCAAAAACTACAATGTTGGCGAATTAGTTCTATGCCTTCCTGACAAGAAAAAGGACAAGCTGAAGCCCAAGTGGGAAGGTCCCTTCATAATCGACCAAGTCCTGACCGGTGGAGCATACCGCCTACGAGATGCGTCGGATAACCGACTCGAGCCGAACCCATGGAACGCAGCCCGTCTCCGAAGATTCTATGCCTAACGCCAGACTCTGTGTTTGTCTCCTTCCTCCGTCCATTTTTTACATTTTCTGACATTTCTCTCCTTCCCCTCTTTTCTTTTATAGCCCTTAAAGGCTCCTCAAGTGATGTTCTACTTGCGCTCATTAAACCTGGGGGCTTCTTTAACAGAAGCTTATTTACTCGGGCTTCACGCCCACCACATGTGTTAAACTTCCGCATGTACCTTTTCTTCACCATTATATGCATCGATATGACTTAAGTTTTGGCCAAGCTGGGTTGCCTGGCTCCTGTGCTTACCCCTACGTTCCCGATTGTTCGGCTAGGTGGTAAAGGGAGCACCTCTGCAATTGTTACTGCCGGATCAGCCGGATGTGTACCTCAGACTGGGTGAAGCCGAAAGCTAGCGTTCTTAAGGGAATATTCGGTCGGTGAACTAAAAGATGACCTTTTTTCACTTATATATGCCCCCAGATGATTTTCCTGGGTTTGCAGCCTGGACATGCACTTTAGGGAATGCCTCCCAGAGAAAGGAAGCCCTAACGGAACTATTCTCTCTGGAAGATGTTTCTTACTAACCATGTAATTGTCGGCGTTCTGGGAACGGGGGTCCCCAGACTTGCCTGCCTGCGGCCTGCGGCGTGGCTCAAGTGGGAGCCCAGCGCGGCCCATCTTCATCAACACGAGACTCAAGACCCTCGTGAGGGGCCAAGCCTCGCGAGGCGGACGACACGACGCATCCTTAGGCGCAGCCTCATCAGGCTGGCTCGCGAGGAGGCGGAGAGTTCAAGGCGGGGTACCTCGCGAGGTGCCCATGACGTAAGCCGTGACGACTCAAGGCACCAGGCGGGTGCCAGCGCGCGCAGCGTCCTTCCTTCCTCTTTGGTGCAAAGGGGACAAGCGCAGCCGCGGAGTACCGAGGCATCAAGCAAAGGTTGCCACTTCGGTGCAACGAGACCAGGACCAAGAGGACTACGAGACGGAGGTCACCATGGAGCCCAGCGCGGCGTCATCACCAGAGCCTTTGGCAGGCGGAGACTGCTTTTGTCAGGATAAGTGTACTCGTTGTCCCCCTTCAAATTAGCCCGCCATTGTTGGCTCCCTTCCCGCTCAACATTTGGGAAGAGGACCAGGGCCTCTATAAATAGGACTAGCCACCCACATAGCAAAGGGTTCGGTTTGGTTCGGTTCGATCGGTTGGATTAAGGGGGAATCATCAAAGAGAGAGAGAGAGAGAAAGATGGCTGAACTCCCCTAGCAGTTCATCACCCCAGCCAAGAACAGACCCTCGTGAGGTTGTTCTTCCTTGTATTGTTCATCCTCACCAGCCCCAGGAGGCAATCCACAAACCACACACTGGAGTAGGGTATTACACCACATCGGTGGCCCGAACCAGTATAAATCTTGTGTCTCTTGCGCAGTTCTTTTAGTAGTTTAGTTCCTTGTGAGACAAAGTGGTTGAAGGCGTAATCTCCGCGTGCACCCCAGTGTTCGAACCTTAAGGGTCTGTCGGAACCCGAAATCCGACATTTGGCGCGCCAGGTAGGGGTGCGCCAGAATTCGTCTTCCACCACTCCGCTCTTCTCCGACCGTCGCAACCATGTCCGACGCTCGTCCGGCCCGCGCTGAGCGCCGGGCCGCCATCGCTTCTCGCGTTGCCCAGACGGCCCCCATGGGTGGGCGCCCTCGTCATTCCCCGTCGCCCGCCGTCAATGCCGCCACCGGCCCGGCGGGGGGCGAGCAGCAAGCATCGTCTCAGCACCCGTCCGTGCGGCAAGACGGCCGCACCGCTTCTCCATCGCTCGCACCAGCCGGCTCTTCGTCCCGTGCGCTCCGCGCACCCTTGGAGGCTCGAGCTGCGCTCATCGCGGCAAACGAGCTCTTGCGCTAGCGTCCCGTCGACGACGTCTACGAGGAGTGGCTCGACCGCGTCGCCGAGCTCGTCCGCGCCGCAGGGGGCTCTCCTGTGCCGTCCGCTCCACTGCGCCGCACTCCGCCCCGTGTGGGCAATGAAGCTCCGGGGGCATACCAGCCGCCTCCGCTCCAAGAAGACGTCTTGGCTCCGGGGCGCGTGGCCCCTGGGCGGAACCCGCTCCGCCAGGCGCCAGCGCAGCAAGAACGGAGCTGCCAAGAAATCCCTCGCCCGCAAGGAGCTGCCGGGGCGCCCCCTGCTCCAGCTCCGGCACGCCAAGACCCCGCTCTGCTCCTAGCTGCAGCGCGAGGGGACCCTGAAGACCGAGCTCTCCACCAACCGAAGCCTTTCGTGGCCACCGCGGGCTGCCGCGCCTACACCACCGAGCTGCGCAGCGTCGCGTGGCCCGGCAAGTTCAAGCCGGATCTGCCTCCTCGCTATGACGGCATGACTAATCCCGCAGAGTTCCTCCAGCTCTACGAGCTGGGCATCGAGGCTGCCGGCGGGGACGAGAAGGTCATGATGAACTGTTTCCCCATGGCGCTGAAGGAAGGAGCTCGCACCTGGCTCCTGAATCTGGCTCCAGGAACGATCTCTTCCTGGGACCAGATGCGCACCCGCTTCATCGGCAACTTCCAAGGTACTCGTGACCGGCCGCCCGCCGTGAGCGACATGCGCCGCATCAAGCAACAACCCGGAGAGACCCTGCAAAAGTACATCCAGCGCTTCAACAGCGCGCACCTCAAGATCCCCAAGGTGTCCGAGGAGGCCATCATCTCGGCCTTCTCCGATGGCGTGCGCGACGTCAAGATGGAGGAGCTGGCGATGCATGAAGACCTCTGCACCTCCCTGGAGCTGTTCAATTTGGCGAACAGGTGCGCCAGGGCTGAGGAGGGACGCCTCTCCCTCCTCGAGCTACCTGCCGCGGACCCAGAAGAGAAGAAGTCCAAGGCCAAGGACGTGAAGCGCAAGGGGGCTGCCGTACTTGCAGCCGAACCAGACACCAAGCGGGGCAAGGATCTGCCCGACTCCTCCAGAGGCAGCCGGTACTGCGTGTACCACGACCTCCACACCCACAACACCAACGAATGTCAAGAGCTCCGCACCGTGCGAGAAGGAAGGATCAGCCGCCACCCTGACCGTGCTGACCGGGGCTACGGTCGAGGAGGAGGAAGAAACCCAGGACGCTGGGAAGACCGCGGCCCGCGCCAGGGGTGGCGTGACCAACCTCGCGACGACCGCTGGCGGGACCTTCCTCGTGAGGGGACTGGAGGGATTAGCCTCGTGAGGATCGCCCTCACGGCAACGCAGGCCTGCCTCCTCTGCCGCCTCCACCAAGAAGGAACGAAGACCGCCATCAAGACGAGGGGGTTGGGGGCTTCCAGGAGCCGCGCGCAATCGCCTGCATCCTGGGCGGAGCTCAAGCCCCAGCCTCCCAACGCATCTTCAAGCAGTTCGCCCGTGAGGTGAATGCAGTCCTCCCCAAGCTCGAAGCAACGCGCCCCCTCAGGTGGTCGGCGTGCGCCATCACCTTCAGCTCAGCAGATCAGCTCAAGTGCTCGGCCACAGCCGGAGTCCTCCCGATGCTTTGCTCCCCGGTCATCAGCAACGTGCTGGTCACCAAGACCCTCATCGATGGAGGGGCAGGGCTCAACGTCCTGTCCGTGGAAACCTTCAACAACCTCCAAGTGCCCTACGATTAGCTTCAGCCAACCAAGCCTTTCTCCGGAATCACCGACTGCTCCACAGTCCCGATCGGGCAGGTCCGCCTCCCTGTCACCTTCAGGGCCCGCAGCAACTACCGCACCGAGCTCATCGAATTCGACGTCGCCCACATCCGCCTGCCGTACAACGCCATCCTCGGGTATCCAGCGCTGGCCAAGTTCATGGACGTGACTCACCACGGCTACAACGTCCTCAAGATGCCAGGAAGTGGCGGCGTCATCACAGTGCCTTGTGAAGAAAGAGATGCAGTGTGTTCCCTGGAGCGAGCCTTTCAGGCTGCGTCGCTAGAAGACCCAGATCACGGAAGCAGGAGGCTTCCTGAGACCACCCCCAAGAAGAAGAAGATGTCGCCAGGCTCAGCCCCTCAGGAGGCAGGCCCCTCAGGGCCCGTGTCTGCCCGGGAGGACCCTCCTTCCATCGCATAGGAAAGCGCGCCTGGCGCCCTCTTCAGGCAGGGCTCAGGGGCTCTCACCTGGAGGGCCACCGACCTAGCCAGGGTCACGAGGGAGGCGCTTGGGCACCATGTGGAGGCGTGCTCCGAAGCGCGTTTCCCTTGGGAAGGAGCTAGGCAAGGAAGGCCAGACCAGCACGAGTTCGTCAACAAGGCCATTCACGAGCTACAGGAGTCAAGGATCATGAGAGGTTGCCATCGTCCACCAACTGTGGCCCTACATCCAGGCAAGGATGGTGGGCTGCGGGTCTGCGCCGACGTACCAGGGCTTAATCAGATCGCCACAATGGCGCGCCGCTGGCCCTCGCGAGTGGGGCGCTGCGGAGGTCCACCCCACAGCTATGTTCGCATGCCTTACGGCCTGCCGAGCGTGGCTGCGGCGTACCAGGGCCTCACGAGGGGCACCATGCAGGCTCAGGAGGACAGGCGTTCTGCGGCCCTGGCGGGGACGAAGACAGCTCGCGAGGAGTCACCAGTGCCTCCGGAGCCCCCCGAGGCCCCGGGGCCTGGGGGCTCGTGAGGATCAGCTTCTGCAACCCACCGAGCCTACTGCACCAGCGCCACTTCGCCAACGACATTCCCAGGTGACATCTTCCCAGTTTCATTCCCAGCTGGGAGCGCCCTCCCAGGGTTGCATCACTCCCAGGCCGCGTGGGTCCATCCCTGTGGCATGTATTTGCCTTTATTTCTCGGTCGTTAGTTTGCTTTGTTGTGGGCGCCCCTCGGGCTGCATCATCCTCAAGCCGCTGGGGCTAGGCCCAGCGGCGTGTATCTCCATCGCATTTATCTCCAACCATGCATTTGCCTATCACTCTTAATTGCTTGATGCCCATTCGCGGCAACCCTTCTTCTCCATGTCGACTACTTGCACGTTAAAGGGGGGGTGCCTGAGCATCGCGACTTAGGGCTCTTACCGGCTCTCCAGCCCTCACCCTCTGGCCTTGTCCACGGCATCGCGACCTGGCATACCAGC
The DNA here is from genome assembly GCF_056163025.1 of Triticum urartu. Classification (NCBI taxonomy): domain Eukaryota; kingdom Viridiplantae; phylum Streptophyta; class Magnoliopsida; order Poales; family Poaceae; genus Triticum; species Triticum urartu. The sequence goes on from NC_141876.1 coordinate 28,387,852, forward strand.
GACGGCTGAGACAAGCTCGAGGGCCGGGACCCGAGGACGTAGAGTACCGGCATCTAACCAAATTTTGCAGGGACACAGCTCAAGATATGGCCCAGTGCCGGGCGCAACCCGCCCAGAGGTAGGGCCTCGTGAGTCCCGTGCTGGCTCACGGGTGCCCAGATACACCTCACCTAGCTCTACCTTGCCAGCCATGTGCCAGGGCGGGGCTGTATACGCCCCGGGGGCTCCTCCCGGAGGGGAGCCCCCTCCCACGTACCAGTGGAAGCACCATGCTCCGCGCTGGCTGACGACACTGCTGAGGAGCGGCTATGCCCGTACACATACGGAAGCACTATGCTCCGCGCTGGTGATAAACAACTGAGGGTGGCCTCCGGGCCGTGTTAACCTCAGGGAGCCAGAGCTCAGTGGCAGGCCTCATCGCAACGCCTCCCCTCGGGAGCGCCGCGCGAGGGGGCTGGGCACGGGGGCTACGACTGGGTCACGCCCAGACGTACGCCGCCCAGCCAGGCCCCTCGGGCCTGGTTCGCCGCGCGTCTCTCCCCGAGCGGAGCCAAGGTATGAAGGCCATTCGCGCGTCAAGGAGGACCCCTGGGCATCGCGACCCAGGGGCCTAACTGGCTCCGTAGCCCCTCACTCCTTAGTTCCGAAAGGCTATGCTGGGTAAGGTACGCGCGGGGCCGGGCTCTGCAGACGTAGAACGGTAGCCACGCTTACACCTCACCTCATCACCCGCTGTTCGCGCGTCAAGGGGGACCCCTGGGCATCACGACCCAGGGGCCTAACTGGCTCCGTAGCCCCTCACTCCTTAGTTCCGAAAGGCTATGCTGGGTGAGGTACGCGCAGAGTCGAGCTCTGCAGACGTAGAACATAAGATACACCTACATCACGCTTCCCTACTTGTTGTTCGTGCGCCAAGGGGGACTCCTGAGCATCGCGACTCAGGAGCCTAACTTGTCACGTGGCCCCTCACTCCTTTGGTCTCGTCCTGGTTTCCGGTCGGGGCTGATGCTGGGTGAGGCATGCGCGGGGCCGGGCTCTGCCGGCGTAGAACACAAGCAAGTAGGGAAGAAAAGCATAAAATCCAAGGAATTTAAAAGCAAATACTACAGTCCATACTGTCGCTTTAGTACCAAACGCAAGTTTAAATGCCTCCCCGAGGCGTGATGCGTGTGCAGGAACTGAAAGAAGAGCAGGGATGGAACGAAGTCACTTGTCGGCGGTGGCTTCGCCTCATGGAACGGCAGGGTCGACAGCGCCTTGCTTCGGCCTGGTGCTAAAGGCCCGGAACTTCTCCAGCAGCGCCTCCGCGCGCCCCTTCACGGCTTCGACAGCGGCGGCAGCACCCTCGCCGCTCACCGGTTCCAGCAGGCCGTCGAGGTCGGCGTTGGGATCGCGGAGGTAGATGTGGGCGAAGACCCGCGTCAGCGCAGCAGAAGACAGGACGTGCGCCTCGGCCTCGGCCGCGGGGCCGATGCCAAGGGCGACATCCCCAAGAGCCTTAACCAGGAAGGGAAGCAGCTTGGCGGGGCCGTCCTCATCACCAGCTAGCGGGCTGTCCAGGCCGCTCTTGTAAAGCATCTTCAGCGAAGCGCGGGCATCCTTCTCCATGTCTGCGAAGGCCACATGATCCTCGGCGAGGACCTGGGCCTTGGCATCCAGCTCGGCCTTCGTCACCTCCAGCTCCTTCTTCAACGCGCCTAGGCGGTCGCGGCGCTTCTTGAGCTTGGCCTCCAGGTCCTCGAGCGCCGCCTCACGCGCCTTCGCCCCCTTCTCCTTCTCTTGGCGAAGGCGAACCTCCTCCGGAAGTTGGCCCCGCAGGCCTTGCAGCTCGTCCTCCAATGCCTTGCAACGATCGCGGACTTTGACCACTTCCCCCAGGGCTGCGTCCCGAGCAGCCTTCGCCTCGAGGACGACCAGCCTCTCCTCGTCACAGGCCGTCGAGGCCTGAACCAGCGCCCCCGGATCGAAGCATCAGAGCGAATCCACCCCGAAGCCAGTTCCAGGCGCCCGGCCACCAGGCGAGGGTCGGCACCGAGAAGATCCTGCCGCAGCCGGTCCAGCTCAGCAACGGCATGCTCCAGGATGGAAGAAGAAGGCGGAGAAACATCGGTGCGCTCCAAGACAACAGGAGGAGCTAAGGAAGCAACGGTCAGTAGAACGGGAGGAGAAGGTAGCGGCGGCGAGGCCGTCGAGTCCCGAGCCGGAGTACACTGCGTCTCCACGGCCGTAGCAACGGCGCCAGACAAGGGCACTTCAGGAGCTGCTTGGGCCATGGGGGCTGAGCTCGCCCTCGCCAGCATGGCTAGACCTCCTGAGGGCGACCGGGCAGGAGAAGCCCGCGCACCGCGGTCACTCCCCTCCGAAGGAGGAGGCGCTGCCGCGGATGGAGCCTCAGGAGCCCGCTTCGGCTTCTTCGCCATGGGCGCCCGCCTATTCAAGAGAAGCAATCATCAAGCCTCGTCGGCGGAACGAGAAACAAAAGAACAAGGGCCAAGCGCTTACGGGTCATTGCCGGTGAGCTCGGGCAGCTTCCTGCCCAACTTCAAACCAAACAGCCGGCTGGAAGGGTCGACCTTGGAAGCAAAGGGCGCGGCTGCGGGCTGCCTCGGGGCAGGGGCAGACCCGCGGGGGATCAGCCCGGTCCTGTCCTTCTTCGGGATCGGGGGCGAGCTCCCGCTGCCCAGCACGTCGCCGTCATCATCGTCATCATCATCATCTCTCGGCGAGAGGCGGAGAGTATGGGGCGAGCACCGAGGGAGGGGAGCCCTTGACTCTCCATCGGTCGCGCCAGAATCGGGCCCCTCTCCCCGCTCCTCTTCGCCCTCCTCCTTGCTGGAGTCGCCGGAGGGCACGTCCACCGGTCCTCCAGAAGGTGCCACGGGCACAAGCCCATCCCCGTTGAAAACGGGCATGGACTTCACCACCTGCTTCCAGTCGTCGCGAAGGAACAAGGGCTTGGGAGCGCCCTCCAACGCTGCCACCACGCCCCCGACTAGAGATTGAAGAACCGCGTCCACATCCTCTTCGTCCATAGCCTCGGGGCTCAGATGAGGCCTCCACATCGGAGGAGAGTACCGCCGGAGTGGAGCCAGCTGCTGCTCCAGGAACTCCCTCAGCAGTGACGCACCAGTCAACTTCGCCGTTGCCATGTTGGCCGGCCTCAAGTCCGCGTCCATCTTCTCCAACACTGGTTTCGCGTGGGGGTCCGTGAGCTCCGCTCGACACCAGTCGCCAGAGCTCACGGCCAGCTCCATGGGCAAGATCAGCCGAGGGTGGACGCGCCCGGCATCTACCAAGACCCACTTGTTCCGGAAGCCATCGGCCCTCTTCCCGGGACTCGAGATGGCAATGGTGCTGCCATGCGCAACGAAGCTCGCGCACGCGGAAGGAGAACTGCCAGAGACCCGGAGGTAGAAGTAGTGGTGCAGCAAGGCCACCGAAGGCTGCACCCCCACATGGGCCTCGCAGTAATAAGCGAAGATCGCCAAGAGAAGGACAGAGTTGGGGTGGAGATGCAGAGCCTGCAAGTTGTAATGGCAGAGGATAGAGAAGAAGAACTCGGAGAAGGGAGGCACCAAGCCCGCAGCAATGGAGCTTACAAAGAGAGGATAGAAGGTGCTCCCTCGGCCTTCAGAGGTGGCGGAGCCAACCTTGAACACCTCCGTCCCGTCGAGGCCCTGCGCCGCTGCCATCCGGCGCAGCCGGGCAAGGCTATCCTTGGACACCTTCGGCGGGTCCAGAGCAGGAGAATACCAAGCTTCGGCCGGAGGCTTGCGAGGCGCCATGGCTTGCTAGGTCGCGCAACCGGAGTAGATCTGGAAGTTTGGAAGAAGAAAGGGGAGGCGCAAGAAAAGGGATCTAAGCAGCAACCGGAGAAAGCAAGGGCAAGGTCTGGGCAGATGCCACTCCCTTATCAACCCGCGCAGTTGCCAAGACACACACGTCCAATCAACCGCCATGCGGCGTCCAAGGCCGCAGGCTATTAGGGCCCGCGACGCTTCGCCCTTGCCCTTTCACCTCTCGGCACGGCCAAGTCCATGCGCGCCTTGGGCTCGGGGTCTACTGTCGGCGTTCTGGGAACGGGGGTCCCCAGACTTGCCTGCCTGCGGCCTGCGGCGTGGCTCAAGTGGGAGCCCAACGTGGCCCATCTTCATCAACACGAGACTCAAGACCCTCGCGAGGGGCCAAGCCTCGCGAGGCGGATGACACGACGCATCCTCAGGCGCAGCCTCATCAGGCTGGCTCGCGAGGAGGCGGAGAGTTCAAGGTGGGGTACCTCGCGAGGTGCCCATGACGTAAGCCGTGACGACTCAAGGCACCAGGCGGGTGCCAGCGCGCGCAGCGTCCTTCCTTCCTCTTTGGTGCAAAGGGGACAAGCGCAGCCGCGGAGTACCGAGGCATCAGGCAAAGGTTGCCACTTCGGTGCAACGAGACCAGGACCAAGAGGACTACGAGACGGAGGTCACCATGGAGCCCAGCGCGGCGTCATCACCAGAGCCTTTGGCAGGCGGAGACTGCTTTTGTCAGGATAAGTGTACTCGCTGTCCCCCTTCAAATTAGCCCGCCATTGTTGGCTCCCTTCCCGCTCAACATTTGGGAAGAGGACCAGGGCCTCTATAAATAGGACTAGCCACCCACATAGCAAAGGGTTCGGTTTAGTTCGGTTTGATCGGTTGGATTAAGGGGGAATCATCAAAGAGAGAGAGAGAGAAAGGTGGCTGAACTCCCCTAGTAGTTCATCACCCCAGCCAAGAACAGACCCTCGCGAGGCTGTTCTTCCTTGTATTGTTCATCCTCACCAGCCCCAGGAGGCAATCCACAAACCACACACTGGAGTAGGGTATTACACCACATCGGTGGCCCGAACCAGTATAAATCTTGTGTCTCTTGCGCAGTTCTTTTAGTAGTTTAGTTCCTTGCGAGACAGAGTGGTTGAAGGCGTAATCTCCGTGTGCACCCCAGTGTTCGAACCTTAAGGGTCTGCCGGAACCCGAAATCCGATAGTAATATAACATAACTAGTTGGGCACTTGTCCGATAAAGCACTAATGACCCCTACGCCTGGTCTCCATGCATACCCCGGTACTTACATAACCGGTAGGTTATTCGGATACACTCCGGACCGTCAGGTCCTGAGGTTGAAGCGAAAAGGTCAGCAACGACAAACGATCTACAATCCGGCTAGAAGGCATTACACATGTCAATCAACAATTACATAGTCACTCTGACTGATTGTATTCCTCTTCAATACCATCTAACAGGCTGCCTAACTTACAGTCTTGTTGGGAATACTTTGCGGCCAATTCTACTTGGCCATACACTAAGCTTACAGGGATCTCCTTCCCGTCAGGCCCCACAGGTTCGACCTCGGCCATGTGGTTTGGGTCAGACTTCGTGTACCGCGTCTTCACCATGGCCCAGGCCTCCCTGGCGCCTTGTCGGTAGGCCGATATCTTCCATAACCGGAAGCGCCGCCGAGCTCCCTTAAGCTTCTCCGAAAGCTCTCCAAGGCCCTCGGGCATGGAGTGGGAAGGCCATAAGGCTTGGGCAATGCCCCGCATCGCCTGCCGAACTCGCTCGTGCAGTTGCGAGAGCTCGGGAAGAAGGTCACCAGTAGAACCGGGCATCTCCTCTGCAGGATGACCCGTTAGCATACCTACAGACATTACTCTGTTAGTCGACTTCCTCGCCGAACTCTTTCTTTCAAAGATTCGCTTAAGCACTTACTAAATATGCTGTGTCGAAGCTGCTGATTCTCCTTAGTGGAGTCCGACAGGTGGCCACGAACATCTTTAAGTTCAACGTCCAGCTTGGTGTTGGCGTCCTGAAGATCATTATTCTCCCACCTCACCCTTGTCAGCACACTCTCACCGGCCTCTATCTGGCATAAGAGTTGTTGCCTCACCGGATCCAGTCCGGCGCCATCTGCAATATGATTTGTCAGATTTACACCCACGCCGCACTTCACAAGATGTTAATCTTTCGAAGTATATCTTACCAGAGGGGGTCCCTTTGGGCTCCCCTGCCGCGGCTAGTGCAGCCTTTAGTTGAGCTTTGCACTCTTCCAGCTCCTGGGACAGTACGGTATTCTTCTCTGTAAGAACCTGCATAACAAATGATCCTTAAATCAGTTACTCTAACTGTTTCAAATCTCGGGGGCTATTGGTATATATATATATATATTTACCAAAATTTTCTTACCCGTATGTCTTTTACATATTGCTCCGTGGCTCTGGCTAAACCATTTTGAGTGGCACGGAGGTACGCATCTCCCGAATTGAAGGCATCTAATGCCTCTTGGGAGAAACAAGCGTCGCGAAGAACTATCCGGCAACGCATGTGGTTCATGGCACTCTCCACCTCGGAATTGGTGGCAGATAGCCTATCCGCATCCTCTGTCGGAGGAGTGTCCGGTGCGCACCTTGTGTTCGCTTCTGCTTCCGGGCCAGGCGTTGGAGCCTGGCTGGTTGAGGCACGATTGGCAACCTCTTTGGATGTAGTCCGGCGAGGTCTCTTTGTCCTGAAGATAGCACGAATGTTAATATACCCTGAAGGAATAGCACCAGGGAAAAAGAGGGTGCGCTGTACCTTCGCGCCGGCGTCTCAGTCCAAACTACATTCCTTTTTACCCCACGGGGCCCTGCGGCCCCTCGTTGGCTAGCCGCCGCAGGTTCGGCCTCCCGCCTCGGAAACCTCCCCTGCAAAACACGGTCGTTGTCAGGAAAACTGAAATACGTGAGAATGGATTCCTTCTCAAGGGGATGAGACTCCGCTCTCTGTTACCTGGGAGGCTGGGATTAACCCTGGGTAATCAGCCGTAATGGCCACCAAGGCGTTGTTCTTGCTCAGTTGATGGAACACCCCATCAATCAGCTCCACAGATATGTCCGGATCCTCTTGAGAGGCCGGGTCGAGGGACCTTCCTGGGTCCTCGGGTTGTGGAGGAGGGCTATTTATTTCCTTAACAGCTCGGCGCAGTTCCTGTGTTGAAATCGTTAGACTAAATATTTGACAATGGGAATACAAAACGGATGGGCAAGTAAATGCGGCCGCTTACCCAGCTTGGTGGATTGTGCATAGAGAATCCACCCGGTGGGTTGACGCGGAGAAAATCCTCCTCTTCTCCCTTATACAAAGTGGACAAGATCTTTAGTAGAGCGGCAGCCGAATCCGGCCCCTTGCGGCTGTAACGGGTGGCGTCGTCCTCCCCGTTGAAATCCCACATGGGGTGGCTTCTATATTAAATTGGCTGCACCCCCCGCATAATGCATTCGGCCATAACCCCGATCATGGTCAGTCCGGAATGGGCTAACAATCTTATTCGGCCCAGCAGGTAAACGATGTCCCTGTCACTTTCCCTCTGAGGGCTCCACGGACGCCAGCTCAGGCGCTTCTTTATGGGAGCACCGTCGAACTCAGGGAGGCCGATCCGAACAGGATCCGGCAGCGGGACGTCCTCTATATAAAACTATTCCGAAGGCCAGTCTTCGGACGCCTTCTTTGGGGTTCCGGATAGATATCCGGTCCCGGCGATACGCCACACTTCGGCTCCGCCCACTTGATATATAGATCCCTTTTAAGAGCGGGGCACCAGGCAGAATAACCTCTTCCACAGCGCGAAATGAGCCTCAACACCCAGGAATAGCTCGCAAAGGGCGACAAAGCCCGCGATATGCAATATAGAGCCAGGCGTGAGATTGTGCAGCTGGAGGCCGTAGAACTCCAGAAGCCCGCGGAGAAAGGGATGAATTGGAAATCCAAGTCCTCTTACGAGATAAGGGACGAGACACACCCGCTCTCCTTTGGAGGGATTGGGGGTGCTCTCCGCTTGCTCTCCGCCGTTATAGGTGGCGAGTCCGGCTCCGACTGGGGCCATATAGGCCTAAGGGAGAAATCCCTTGGCCTGAAGCGACACTAGCTCGCTGTGCGGGATGGAGCACCTCTCCCAGTCTCCAGGTTTAGGACTGGAAGGGCGAGAGGAGGAGCTGCGACTGCTGGCCATGCTGGAATGGACCTTTGCTGAGGCACTCTGATGATTACTCACGGAAAGGAGAAGGTCTGGTTTGGATCTGAATCCCCATCCCATTAAATAGGTGGCTCGTTTATGCAGTTAGGGGTGTGAATGTAAAAATACCCCGACTTTTCGCATTCGTTAGATACGTGGAAGACGGTCATTATTGGGCGTGGAAGCCAAGGTGCGCTACATTACGAAAATCGGACATTATTCACCAGGTAGACGGAATTTGGAGAAGAACCCGCCTTGCAATGCCGAAGACAATCTGCGCGCCGGACTCGTCGTCATTGAAGCCTGGTTCGGGGGCTACTGAGGGAGTCCTGGATTAGGGGGTGTTCGGGTAGCCAGACTATACCTTCAGCCGGACTCCAGGACTATGAAGATACAAGATTGAAGACTTCGTCCCGTGTCCGGATGGGACTTTCCTTGGCGTGGAAGGCAAGCTTGGCGATGCGGATATTCAAGATCTCCTACCATTGTAACCGACTTGGTGTAACCCTAACCCTCTCCGGTGTCTATATAAACCAGAGGGTTTTAGTCCGTAGGCCAACTTCTTCATCATACAACAATCATACCATAGGCTAGCTTCTAGGATTTAGCCTCCTTGATCTTGTGGTAGATCTACTCTTGTACTACCCCTATCATCAATATTAATCGAGCAGGACGTAGGGTTTTACCTCCATCAAGAGGGCCCGAACCTGGGTAAAACATTGTGTCCCTTGTCTCCTGTTACCATCCACCTAGACGCATAGTTCGGGACCCCCTACCCGAGATCCGCCGGTTTTGACACTGATAGGCCCCTTGTCCTTGTTTTCGGCAATTAACTTGCCGGCCTGCTTGAACACCCAACAATCCCTGTTGGTGTGATTGGCTGGCTTTTCTAGGGTGCCGTGTATTTGACACGAGCGATCGAGTGTACGGTCCAAGCTGGACGGACCCGGCGTACTTTGTTTGAATGGCTTTTTCCGTTGACCGGGTTTAGAGCCTTTGAATCCGGCACTGACTGTCGTATCCTCGATATTATCACTGTTAATGCAGCGCTTATGTTTGTTGCGACGTGACCTGCTATTGTCGTCCTTGGTATCTGAAGTACCATGGTTCTTTGATATGTTATTACTGCAAGCCAGCCAGCTGTCTTCTCCCGCACAAAAGCGGGTCATGAGTGGCATGAGGGCTGCCATAGATTTTGGCTTTTTCTGACCAAGGTGTCGGGCTAGCCGTTCATCGCGGATATTGTGTTTGAAAGCCGCTAGGGCCTCTGCATCCGGACAGTTGATGATTTGATTTTTCTTTGTTAGGAACCGAGTCCAGAATTGCATGGCCGATTCTTCTGGCTACTGAATTATGTGGCTCAAGTCATCGGCATCTGGTGGCCGCACATAAGTGCCCTGAAAGTTGTCGAGGAATGTGGCTTCCAGATCTTCCCAACAGCTAATGGACTCTGCTGGCAAGTTGTTAAGTCAATGCCGCGCTGGTCCCTTGAGCTTTAGTGGGAGGTATTTGATGGCGTGTAAGTCATCACCGCGGGCCATGTGGATGTGGAGGAGGAAATCCTCAATCCATACCGAGGGATCTGTTGTGCCGTCCTATGATTTAATATTCACAGGTTTGAAACCTTCTGGGATTTGATGATCCATTACTTCGTCTGTGAAGCATAAGGGGTGTGCGGCGCCTCTGTATTGGGCTATATCGCGACGCAGCTTGAATGGGTCTTGCCCGCTGTGTTTGGCCTGGCCGGATTTACTTTTACTATATCTGGCGTGATGGTTATCGTCTCGCATAGTGGCGTGCCCTCATCATCCATAGATCGATCTTGCATGCTTTGCTTTGTCCTCCAATATGTCTCGCAGGTCTGGCGTATCTCCCCATGCATTTATATTTGAATGGCGTCGGGGTGCAGGCTGAGTTTTTGGCTGGAATGCCTCTATATCGCAGCCACGAGGTGGTCGATCAGGTGCGTCATACGCTTCTTCCTCCAGTCGGGGTAGCAACCTGCATTTTGGGTAACTCTTGGAGAGGCGCTCGAGTTTGTATTCCTCGGCCGCGAGGACTTCAGTCCATCTGTCAGCTAGCAGATCTTGATCAGCTTGAAGCTGCTGCTTTTTCTTAAGGCTATTTGCCGTGGCTATAAGCCGGCGTTTGAAGCACTCTTGTTCGACGGGATCCTCTGGCACGGCGAATTCGTCGTCGCCGAGGCTTGCCTCGTCTTCGGAGGGGGCATGTAATTATCATCCTCCGCCTCTCCATCTGCCGCTCTCTCAGGAGGGCTGGCTCCTCCATCCTCCTGCTCTAAATCTTGCTGGAGGGGATTGTTGTTGTCTTCGGCACTATCCGGGGTGTTATTATCTCCTATGCCGGTATCACCACTTTTGCTTTGGCGGGACTTAGAGCGGCACCGCTGACGTCGGCGCTTGGGTTGCTTCTTGGGGGGGGTCATCCTCCGCTATCTCGTAGCCATTGCCTTCTTTGGGTGTATCCACCATGTATATATTGTATGATGAGGTGGCTGTCCAGTGCCCTGTGGGCAGTGGTTCCTCTTCGTCTCCCGCATCGTCGTCCATACCGTCGATGTCTTCGGAGTCGAAGTCGAGCATGTCGGTTAAGTCATCGACAGTGGCTACTAAGTGGGTGGTGGGTGGGCCGTGAATTTCTTCGCCGTCCACATCCCAGTCCTGCCGGACATAGTTCGGCCAGGATCCTCCTGACAAGGAGAGAGACCTTAATGAGTTCAGTATGTCGCCAAAGGGCGAGTGCTGAATAATATCCGCGGAGGTAAACTGCATGATTGGCGCCCAATCGGATTCGATAGGAACGGGCACAGGCGGCTCGGAGTCCGTGGCCGGAGAAGGATCCGGTAGTTTAACAGCACGGCTCTCGTGCAAGGTAAGGTCGATGTTTGGCTCGATCGCCGCTGAGGGTAGGCCTCCGTGGCGGGGTCCATACACCTGTCCATGGACGGTGCAACTGGCTCCGAATTGAGGGTCGGAGTGGCTGCATGTGCGATCTCCTGAACACCATCCGATGGTAGAGCTAAATCGTACTCATCGTGACCGTGTGACGCACAAGGCAGAGGCTCGAATCCGTCGAAGATCAAGTCTCCACGGATATCGGCCATGTAGTTTAAGCTTCCAAACCTGACCTGGTGGCCAGGGGCATAACTTTCAATCTGCTCCAGATGGCCAGGCGAATTGGCCCGCGGTGCAAAGCCACCAAACACAAAGATCGGTCCGGGGAGAAAAGGCTCACCCTGGACTACATCGCTATTGATGATAGTAGGAGCCATCCAGCCTAACGGCGATGACACAGAGGAACACTCAATGAAAGCACCAATGTCGGTGTCAAAACCGGTGGATCTTGGGTAGGGGGTCCCGAACTGTGCGTCTAAGGCGGATGGTAACAGGAGGCAGGGGACACAATGTTTTACCCAGGTTCGGGCCCTCTTGATGGAGGTAAAACCCTACATCCTGCTTGATTAATATTGACGATATGGGTAGTATAAGAGTAGATCTACCACGAGATCGGAGAGGCTAAACCCTAGAAGCTAGCCTATGGTATGGTTGTATGTTGTCCTACGGACTAAAACCCTCCGGTTTATATAGACACCGGAGAGGTTAGGGTTACACAAGGTCGGTTACAAAGGAGGAGATACACATATCTGTATTGCCTAGCTTGCCTTCCACGCCAAGTAGAGTCCCATTCGGACACGAGACGAAGTCTTCAATCCTGTATCTTCATAGTCTAACAGTCGGGCCAATGGAGATAGTCCGGCTGTCCGGAGACCCCCTAATCCAGGACTCCCACAATGGGCATCTCCATAGCCCGTTGATACGCCTAGTTGATGTGAGACTATCTTCTCCTTTTTGTCTTCTCCACAACCACCATTCTATTCCATTTATAGTGCTATGTCCGTGGCTCACGCTCATGTATTGCGTGAAGATTGAAAAATTTTGAGAACATCAAAAGTATGAAACAATTGCTTGGCTTGTCATCGGGGTTGTGCATGATTTAAATACTTTGTGTGGTGAAGATGGAGCATAGCCAGACTATATGATTTTGTAGGGATGGCTTGCTTTGGCCATGTTATTTTGAGAAGACATGATTACTTTGTTAGTACGCTTGAAGTATTATTATTTTTATGTCAATATTAAACTTTTGTCTTGAATCTCATGGATCTGAATATTCATGCCACAATAAAGTAAATTACATGGATAAATATGTTAGGTAGCATTCCACATCAAAAATTCTGTTTTTATCATTTACCTACTCGAGGACGAGCAGGAATTAAGCTTGGGGATGCTGATACGTCTCCAACGTATCTATAATTTTTGATTGTTCCATGCTATTATATTATCTGTTTTGGATGCTTATGGGCTTTATTATACACTTTTATATTATTTTTGGGACTAACCTATTTTTAACCCAGAGCTAGTGCCAGTTTCTGTTTTTTCCTTGTTTCAGTGTTTCGCAGAAAAGGAATATCAAACGGAGTCCAAACGGAATGAAACCTTCGGGAGAGTTATTTTTGGAACGGAAGCAATCCAGAAGACTTGGGGTGTACGTAAGGGAAGCAACGAGGAAGGCACGAGGCAGGGGGCGCGCCCTCTGCCCTCGTGGGCCCCTCGTGGCTCCCCTGACGTATTTCTTCCTCCTATATATACCAATATACCCTAAAACCATCGGGGAGCAAAATAGATCGGGAGTTCCGCCGCCAGAAGCCTTCGTAGCCACCGAAAGCCAATCTAGACCCATTCAGGCACCCTGCCGGAGGGGGAACCCCTCACCGGTGGCCATCTTCATCATCCCGGCGCTCTCCATGACGAGGAGGGAGTAGTTCTCCCTCGGGGCTGAGGGTATGTACCAATAGCTATGTGTTTGATCTCTCTCTCACTCTCGTGTTCTTGAAGTGGTACAATCTTGATGTATCGCGAGCTTTGCTATTATAGTTGGATCTTATGACGTTTCTCCCCCTCTACTCTCTTGTAATGGATTGAGTTTTCCCTTTGAAGTTATCTTATCGGATTGAGTCTTTAAGGATTTGAGAACACTTGATGTATGTCTTGCGTGGGATACCCGTGGTGACAATGGGGTATTCTATTGATCCACTTGATGTATGTTTTGGTGATCAACTTGCGGGTTCCGCCCATGAACCTATGCATAGGGGTTGGAACACGTTTTCGTCTTGACTCTCCGGTAGAATCTTCGGGGCACTCTTTGAAATACTTTGTGTTGGTTTGAATAGATGAATCTGAGATTGTGTGATGCATATCGTATAATCATACCCACGGATACTTGAGGCGACATTGGAGTATCTAGGTGACATTAGGGTTTTGGTTGATTTGTGTCTTAAGGTGTTATTCTAGTATGAACTCTATGATAGATTGAACGGAAAGAACAGCTTCATGTTATTTTACTATGGACTCTTGAATAGATTGATCAGAAAGGATAACTTTGAGGTGGTTTCGTACCCTACCATAATCTCTTCGTTTGTTCTCCGCTATTAGTGACTTTGGAGTGACTCTTTGTTGCATGTTGAGGGATAGTTATATGATTCAATTATGTTATTATTGTTGAGAGAACTTGCACTAGTGAAAGTATGAACCCTAGGCCTTGTTTCAACGCATTGCAATACCGTTTACGCTCACTTTTACCATTAGTTACCTTGCTGTTTTTATATTTTCAGATTACAAAAACCTATATCTATCATCCATATTGCACTTGTATCACCATCTCTTCGCCGAACTAGTGCACCTATACAATTTACCATTGTATTGGGTGTGTTGGCGACACAAGAGACTCTTTGTTATTTGGTTGCAGGGTTGCTTGAGAGAGACCATCTTCATCCTACGCCTCCTATGGATTGATAAACCTTAGGTCATCCACTTTAGGGAAATTTGCTACTATCCTACAAACCTCTGCACTTGGAGACCCAACAACGTCTACAAGAAGAAGGTTGTGTAGTAGACATCAGTGATGTGCTCCTCGAAGCCGCTAGAAACTTCCTCTCCAAAAATCCTCATGATCTTCTTGTCGCGGCGGCGACTCTCCTTGGAGGCAACGTGAGTCCGGTACTGCCCCTTTGCCTGCATGCAGAACAAAGCATTCATCTTGGCCTTCAGCTTCTTAGCCCATGAGAGCTCAGTGGAGGGAGGGGCATACCCAGCAGAGTTGTCCTCATCTGCATCCTCCTCCTCGATCTCCTCCCCATCAAAAGCCATCTTAGCAGCCTCAGCCTTGGCACGAGTAGTAGTGTTAGCCCACTGGGGCTTGATGCGGAGTTTGATTGGGTCATGACGGATCCAGCCAGGGGCCAAAAACACCTCAGTGGGATAGAGCTTCTCCCAAGTCTTCGAGATCAAGAGGAAGAGATATGGTCCATAGATGGGTACCTTGCGGGTGAACACCGCGAACCGAAACTCGCACCACATGATATGTGAGACATCAAGTGGTTGTGTGTGAGAAATGCGCGCCTCCTCACAAATGAGCATCATATTCACAAGAAAGGCATGCACCTTGTCCTTGTCCCCAATGCGTGGAAAGAGGGAGTTGCGGAAGATCCGGTACATGATGTCAAGGAACGGGTTGAGCACCCACGTCTTCTTGCCACTGGGAAGCATTTTCTCAACATAGTAGGGTAGAAGCTTGTCCTTGTTGGCTGACTCGTGATTGGCATGAGGGCGTACACCAATGGGTGTGTTGAGCCCCTCGTCAGGAACCTGGAGCAAATCCATGAAGTCCTTCCATGTAGCAGTCAGCCGCTGACCGTTGGTCATCCAGGTCATCCTCCGTGCCTCATCAACATGCAAGTGGACCATGGCAAAGAACTGGGCCACAATCTCCGGGTCATAATCCAAGTGGAATGAGATCACATGCTCAATGCCAAACTGCTCCACGAGGTCCAGAGCCTCACCAAAGTAATCACGGTGCTTCTCATGTCGCATGTGAAGCATGTCAATCAAGTGCACGTCCACATAGAGGTTCTGCTTGGCCTTGATCACATCCACATAAGTGAGATACTGCTGCTTGGTCCAGAACAGATCATTCCTGCTGAAGTTAGCACGAGGATTCACATAGGGGTTGATTTTTCTTCGAGTGGCAAACTTAGCAAGAGGAATCTCATCCATGCCCTTGGTGGGCTCCTTGAGATTGGTGGCGGTGGTCTTGGTCCTGCGTTGGGGGGCATTAGAGCCCTCAGGAACTTCATCATGGTTGCGCAAACGCTTGGAGCCCGTGCCACGAATGGGATTGGAACGGCGAGCAGGAGCACCGGAGCCACCACCTAAGACACACAAACACAAAACACGAACGAGGAGCAAGAAGGATCAATGCAAAGACCACAGCAAAATAGGTGAAACATGTAGAATGCGCACTTGGTAATTGCCAGGAAGAAGATTTGACACAAACGGTAGTACGGCTTGTCTGTGCGGTACTAAAATTTTAGTGCCACTCCTAGTCGTGGTAGTACCGCTCGGTTGTACGGTAGTACCGGGGCTTGGAGCGGCAGTAGAATTTTAGTACCGTGTCTCGCGCGGTAGTACCGCTCCTGAGGAGCGGTAGTACTGTAGGAGCGTTAGTACCGCATCTGAGATGCGGTAGTACCGCACTGAGTCAGATCCGAAACAACTGAATCTGATAACAACCGCGACAACGAGGCGGTACTACGGTTGATCAAATCTACCACGGGATAACAAAACAAGTACAATTTCTATGCACCACTACTCTCCTACATCCTACTCTTGCAAAGATTTGGCCTAAAATCTCAAGAACAACATGCATCTCCCCAAAAACCTAGGAGCAAAAGAACGGACAAAAAAGAGAGGGATTTGGGGAGAAACCTTGTTCCATGGCAAGAGGAAGTGGTGGGGAACGATCCCATCGGTCGGAATCCGAGGAGAGCGGCCAAAAACGGAGATCCGGCAAGGGTCTCCTGCACTGTTCTTGAGCAAGACAGAGAGAGGTGGCGTGGAGAGAAACAGACAAATGGGTATGGGGGAGTTGGAACTCCCCCTGCCCACTCTTAACCCCCACGCGCCCTCGACAGCGCGGTAGTACCGCACGTCATCGTGGTAGTACCGCCCGGGCGGAAGAATCACACCGTGGGCTCCTTACGCGGTAGTACCGTGGCATGCCGCGGTAGTACCGTGAGCTCAAGAAGATGCAAATTTCAAGAACAAGGGAAAACAAAGCCTTTGCATGGCAACCTTCAAGCGGACGGACAAGCCAAAACGCTGACACACGAGACAACGCACACACAAACGACACGACGAAAGAAAGACAAAATACAACAAGGACTAAGACACTCAACACAATCTCTCGAAAGAGAGGGCGGTGGCCGGAGCCACCTATGCTTGAGTCAATTGGTATGGCACCACGAAGAATTATCCTTGGGCCCATGACCAAAACTCGTCTTTGAAGCACAAGTACCATCAAAAATGGCTAATGTGAAAGAGTTGATCAATTTATGCATAATAGGGGAAGGGAGAGTTCATTGAGAGAACAACACTCCCCCTATGTCCATGCCTACACCTAAACAAGATAACAAGTTGAGTATGGTGGGGTGTGCAAGGGCTCAAGCAACATTGCTCGAATCAATGATATTTAGCTCATGCCTTAACTCACGAAATCTTGCTTCATCCAAAGGCTTCGTGAAAATATTTTCAAGGTTATCATGAGTGTTGACATAGTTGAGCTCGATCTCCCCACACCTAACGTGATCCCAGATGAAGTGATACCGAATCTCAATATGCTTCGTCTTAAAGTGTTGAACTGGGTTGAGAGAAATCTTGATGGCACTTTCATTGTCACACCAAAGAGGCACTATGTCACAAATGACACTGTAATCCTTTAAAGTTTGCCTCATCCAAAGAAGTTGTGCACAACAACTGCCTGCGGCCACATACTCGGTGGACGAGAGAGAGACACAACTTTGTTTCTTGGAAGACCAACTTACCAAAGAGCAACCAAGAAATTGGCAACCTCTGGAAGTGGACTTCCTATCCACTTTGTCTCCCACCCAATCGGAGTCCGAATAACCTACAAGCTTGAAGTTTTATCCTCTTGGGTACCATAAGAAAAAGTTTGGGGTATGAGCCAAATATCGAAAGATTTGCTTGACCGCCACAAAGTGGCTTTCCTTAGGTGCGGCTTGAAACCATGCACAAATTCCCACACTCAACATGATATTCAGTCTAGATGCACAAAGGTAAAGCAAGGAGCCAATCATGGAGCGATATACCTTTTGATCCACTGCTTTACCATTCGGATCTAAGTCAAGTTGGCATTTGACAGGCATTGGAGTGGAAGCCGTCTTGACATCATTAAGCTTGAATCTCTTGAGCATATCTTGAGTGTACTTGGCTTGGTTGATGAAGGTTCCTTCTCTCCGTTGCTTGACTTCGAACCCGAGAAAGAACTTCGACTCTCCCATCATGTACATCTTGAACTTGGAGGTCATGAGTGCGGAAAATTCCTCATTGAAAGCTTTGTTAGGGGAACCAAAGATAATATCATCAACATATAGTTGGCACACAAACAACTCCCCTTTTACCTTCTTGGTAAAAAGAGTGGGGTCGATTTTCCCAATTTCAAAACTACAATCTTGCAACAACTCGGTAAGGTGGTCATACCACACACGTGGGGCTTGCTTAAGGCCATAGAGTGCCTTATCGAGTTGGTACACATGATCGGGAAAATAGGGATCCTCGAACCCGGGGGTTTTCTTGACATACACCAACTCATTAATGGGACCATTAAGAAAAGCACTCTTCACATCCATTTGTTGCAACTTAAAGTTATGATGAGAAGCATAAGCAATCAACATGCGAATGGATTCAAGGCGAGCAACGGGAGCAAAGGTTTCACCATAGTCGATACCCTCGACTTGGGAATAGCCTTGTGCTACCAACCGAGCCTCGTTGAGAATGATAATTCCATGAGCATCTTGCTTGTTCTTGAATATCCACTTGGTTCCAATGACATTGTGGTTCCCCGTTGGCCTTGGCACCAATCTCCACACCTTTTTGTACTCAAAGTTGTTGAGTTCTTCATGCATGGCATTGAGCCAATCCGAATCTTCGAGCACCTCATAGACCTTTTGGGGTTCAACACAAGAGACAAACGCGTGATGTTCACAATAGTTTCCCAATTGTCTACAAGTGCTTACCCCCTTTTGAATGCTCACATTTGTCATGAGATGGCCCTTGGTTGAGAGCTTGTAAGCGATCTTGGCGGCATGACGCTCCAATTCCTCCTCGGGGACAAGTTGAGGAGCGGTCACTTGATCATCTTGAGCGTCGTCTTGAGCTTGTCCTTGATCATGAGGTTGCTCTTGATCTTGAACATGCTTGGAGGAGAGAACTTGACCTTGGGCATCACTTGGAGATACGACACGGTCTTGAGATAGGTTTTGCCCTTGGTCTTGTTCATGAGGTTGAGGGCCTTCACTTTGTTCTTCGGAAGCGTGTGGGCCTAGGGTTGGTGATGGCTCCACGTGAGTGGAGCATTGTCCTTCCCCTTCTGCCACAAGGGGTTCCTCAATGGGTAGGATAAAACCAACTCCCATTCTTCTTATGGCTTGGGGAGGAATTTCATCACCTACATCACAAGTGCCACTTTGCTCCACTTGGGAGCCGTTATTCTCGTCAAACTCCACGTTACACGTCTCCTCAATAAGTCTCGTGGACTTATTGAGGACACGGTAGGCATCAGAGTTTGTAGCATAACCAACAAATATGCCCTCATAAGCTCTAGCCTCAAACTTAGACAACCGAACACCTTTCTTGAGAATGAAACACTTACACCCGAACACGTGGAAGTACTTGAGGTTGGGCTTGTTACCGGTGAGTATCTCATATGGAGTCTTGTTCAAGCCTTTGCGGAGGTAGAGCCAGTTGGATGCATGACACGCGGTGTTGATGGCTTCGGCCCAAAAGTTCTATGGAGACTTGAACTCCGCCATCATGGTCCTTGCCGCATCCATCAACGGCTGGTTCTTCCTCTCTGCTACACCATTTTGTTGAGGGGTGTAAGGTGCGGAATATTGATGCTTGATCCCCTCATCACTAAGAAACTCATCCAAGGTGTAGTTCTTGAACTCGGTGCCATTGTAACTTCTTATTGTCAAGATCTTTGCATTGTGTTGACGTTGAGCTTCATTTGCAAAGTCAATGACGGTTTGTTGGGTCTCACTCTTCCTCTTGAAGAAATATACCCAAGTGTATCTTGAATAATCATTCACAATCACCAAGCAATACTTCCTACCCCCAAGACCATCAAAATATGGAGGCCCAAATAGATCCATGTGAAGGAGCTCCAAAGGCCTCTTAGAGTAAATGATAGTCGTGGGAGGGTGAGCCTTTTCATGTAGCTTTCCTTCGATACAAGCCCTGCAAGCACGATCTTTAGCAAAACTAACATTTGTTAGTCCACGGACATGGTCCCCCTTGAGAAGACTTTGCAAAGATCTCATATTGACATGGGCTAAATGGCGATGCCAAAGCCATCCCACATCAACTTTAGCCATTAGGCACGTCGCGGTCTTAGTGAGTCGCTCCGAAAAGTTAATCACATAGAGACCATTTTCGACATGCCCAACAAAGGCTACTTAAAGAGTCTTGCTCCACAAGAGGGCCACGGTATCTACATCAAATAAAGTGGAAAAACCCATGCGTGCAAGTTGACGAACGGAAAGTAAATTGTGTGCAAGGGACTCAACAAGCATGACCTTCTCGATCGTGAGATCATGAGAGATGACAACCTTGCCGAGTCCCAATACCTTAGAGGATGAGGCATCACCCCACTCGACATTGGTGGGCATAGATGGAATCTTGTGAACATCCACCACGAAGTCCTTGCATCCGGTCATATGATTAGTGGCTCCACTATCGAGCAACCATGATCCCCCACCGGAAGCAAACACCTACAAGAGATCAATGCTTGGTTTTAGGTACCCACTTTGTAATGGGTCCTTTGATGTTAGTAACAAGGGTCTTAGGAACCCAAATAGACCATTCAATGTACTCATAAGGAGAACCAACAAATTTGGCATAAACATGTCCATCACTAGCACGGCACAACACATAAGAAGGGTTAAAGTCGCTGGCTTTGTTGGGGAGGGAAGTGTTGCCCTTCTTGGCATCACTACACTTCACGGTGTTCTTCTTCTTCTCCTTAGTAGCACCCTCTCCCTCCTTCACAAAGGTTTGCTTGAGAGGGGTAGGTCGTTTGCCTTGTCATTCTTCTTCTTGCTCTTGGACTTGGGCGCGTACCCAATCCCTTCCTTGGCCACAACTTCCTTTTGATTGCTCAAAAGGTCGTTGAGGTTTTTTTCGCCTCGTATGCAAGACACAAGGCCTTTCTCAAGTTGCTCCTTCAACTTAGCATTATCCTCAACAAGATGCACATGCTCACAACATGGGTTAGTAGTATTTGCATTATCAATTAACATCATATGAGGAAATGTGGCTTTCTCCTTGGTTAGCTTTACTTGAAGTTGATCATGAGACCCATTGAGGCTAGCATGAGCACCCTTCAAGACCTTGTGAGACTTGTCAAGTAAGTCAAACTCCTCTTTGAGTCTAGCAAGATCAACCCCAAGCTTGGCCTTCTCGGAGTTTAGCACACAAGAAACAACAATGGCATGATCAAGATCTTTTTTTAACTTAGCGTGATCATCGTTGTGTGACTCCTCAAGAGCCAAACGATGACCACGCTCTTCCTCAAGAGCATTGGAAAGATACAAAATCTCATCAGCATAGTCACGACTATGCCCCTCCATCTTAGAGATGGTTTCTTCGTGAGCCTCGATCATGTCATTGGCTTCACCAAGTTGTTCCAAGAGAGCAATGAAGTGCTTCTTGGATTTACCCTTGAGTTTACCCATAAAGGACTCAAACTCATTCTCCTCCTCATTAGATCCCTCATGTTCATTAATGCAATCCATCAAAGAAGGATTATTAATGATGGTAGTTTTGATATTGGGGGTTACCTTGTTGGTGGCTTTAGCCATGCGGCACTTGGCGGTGATGCTCTCATTGGGTGAGTCGAAGAGTGACACTCATGGAGTTGTTGCAATGGCAACGGAGGCCATGGCAACCGACTCACCATCCTCCTCATCATCATCATCCTCATTGTACTCTTCTTGTACCACCAACGCCTTGGGAGGAGTCTTCTTGGTGAAGTTGGTCTTGTTGGGGAAAGACTTGGCTTTGTCCTTTCGGATGAGCTTGCCACCATTGTCTTCCCTCTTCTCATAAGGGCATTCCGTGGCTCACATTGCCAAAATTATAGCAAGTCCTCACACATTGCTTTCCCTTCGCGCCACTTGAGTTTTTCTTGTTGAAGTTGGGCCTTGAGTTCTTCTTGCTCCAAAATTGCCTTGAAGCAAGAGCCATGTGTTCATGATAGGCATACTTTGTATCTTCGGGGTTGCTCTCCTCTTCTTCCTCTTTGTACTCTTCTTCCACACTAACCTTGGCCTTTAATGCAAGGTTGGGCTTCTTTGCTCTTTGAGAACGTAGCACCGCATTATCAGCGGTCTTGTCCACATTGCTCATAGCCACAATGTGACGCTCCCGATTCAATCGTACACTAATCATACACGCAAATGTGTACGATCAAGATCAGGGACTCACGGGAAGATATCACAACACAACTCTACAAATAAAAATAAGTCATACAAGCATCATATTACAAGCCAGGGGCCTCGAGGGCTCGAATACAAGAGCTCGATCATAGACGAGTTAGCAGAAGCAACAATATCTGAGTACAGACATAAGTTAAACAAGTTTGCCTTAAGAAGGCTAGCACAAACTGGGATACAGATCGAAAGAGGTGCAGGCCTCCTGCCTAGGGTCCTCCTAAGCTACTCCTGGTCGTCGTCAGTGGTCTGCACGTAGTAGTAGGCACCTCCGGTGTAGTAGGAGTCATCGTCAGCTGTGGCGTCTGGCTCCTGGACTCCATCGTATGGTCGCAGCAATCGGGTATAGAAAGGGGGAACAGGGGGAGCAAAGCAACCGTGAGTACTCATCGAAAGTACTTGCAAGCAAGGAGCTACACTACATATGTATGCATTGGTATCAAATGGAAAAGGGGTATCATATGTGGACTGAACTGCAGAATGCCGGAATAAGAGGGGGATAGCTAGTCCTATCGAAGACTATGCTTCTGGTAACCTCCATCTTGCAGCAGAAGAAGAGAGTAGATGGTAAGTTCACCAAGTATCATCGCATAGCATAATCCTAACCGATGATCCTCCCCTCGTCGCCCTGTGAGAGAGCGACCACCGGTTGTATCTGGCACTTGGAAGGATGTGTTTTATTAAGTATCTAGGTTCTAGTTGTCATAAGGTCAAGGTACAACTCCAAGTCGTCCTGTTACCGAAGATCACGGCTATTCGAATAGATTAACTTCCCTGTAGGGGTGCACCACATTTCCCAACACGCTCGATCCCCTTTGTCCGGACACACTTGTCTGGGTCATGCTCGGCCTCGGAAGAACAACATGTTGCAGCCCTACCTAGGCACAACAGAGAGGCCATCACGCCGGTCTAAATCCTATGGCGCAGGGGTCTGGGCCCATTGCACACCTGCATGTTGCGTACGCGGTTGGTGAGTAGACCTAGCCTCCCTTATACAAGAGCAGGCATTCCAGTCCAACCCGGCGCGTGCCACTCAGTCGCTGACGTCGTGAAGGCTTCGGCTGATACCACGACATCGAGTGCCCATAACTGTTCCCGCGTAGTTGGTTAGTGCGTATAGGCCAGTAGTCGGACTCATATCAAATACCCAGATCTCGTTAAGCATGCTATTTTGAAGAAACCGCGAACACCGACCAGGGCCAGGCCCACCTCTCTCCTAGGTGGTCTCAACCTGCCCTGTCGCTCCGCCACAAGGTAACAGTCGGGGGCAGTCGGGAACCCAGGCCCACCACTACCTGGGTGGAACCACCTGCCCCTTCAGCCCCCAACATCGGAATCACTTGCGAGTACTCAACGAGCCGACCTGACTTTAGTCACAACATGTAATATGCATAAATTATACAGTATATACCCGTGATCAACACCCGACGTGATCATGGACCGATAGTATAGCATGGCAGACTGATGCCACCTCTTGAACACTGCGTTGGTTTTCCCCGAAGAGGAAGGGATGATGCAGCAAAGTAGCATAAGTATTTCCCTCGGTTTTTGAGAACCAAGGTATCAATCCAGTAGGAGGCTACGCGTGAGTCCCTCGCACCTGCACAAAACAAATAAATCCTCGCAACCAACGCAAATAGGGGTTGTCAATCCCTATAGGGCCACTTACGAGAGTGAGATCTGATAGATATGATAAGATAATATTTCTGGTATTTTTATGATAAAGATGCAAAGTAAAATAAAGGCAAAGTAAATAGCAAAGGAAATAACTAAGTAGTAGGAGATCAATATGATAAAGATAGACCCGGGGGCCATAGGTTTCACTAGTGGCTTCTCTCGAGAGCATAAGTATTCTACGGTGGGTGAACAAATTCTTGTTGAGCAATTGACAGAATTGAGCATAGTTATGAGAATATCTAGGTATGATCATGTATATAGGCATCAAGTCTGAGACAAGTGGACCGACTACTGCCTGCATCTACTACTATTACTCCACTCATTGACCGCTATCCTGCATGCATCTAGAGTATTAAGTTAAAAACAGAGTAACGCCTTAAGCAAGATGACATGATGTAGAGGGATAGACTCATGCAATATGAAGAAAACACCATCTTGTTATACTCGATGGCAACAATACAATATGTGCCTTGCTGCCCTTACTGTCACCGGGAAAGGACACCGCAAGATTGAACCCAAAGCTAAGCACTTCTCCCATTGCAAGAAAGATCAATCTAGTAGGCCAAACCAAACTGATAATTCGAAGAGACTTGCAAAGATAACCAATCATACATAAAAGAATTCATAGAAGATTCAAATATTATTCATAGATAGACTTGATCATAAACCCACAATTCATCGGTCTCAACAAACACACCGCAAAAAGAAGATTACATCGAATAGATCTCCACAAGAGAGGGGGAGAACATTGTATTGAGATCCAAAAAGAGAGAAGAAGCCATCTAGCTACTAACTATGGACCCGTAGGTCTGAGGTAAACTACTCACACTTCGTCGGAGGGGCTATGGTGTTGATGTAGAAGCCCTCCGTGATCGATGCCCCCTTCGGTGGACCTCCGGAACAGGCCCCAAGATGGGATCTCGTGGATACAGAAAGTTACGGCGGTGGAATTAGGGTTTTGGCTCCTGTTCTGATCATTTGGGGGTACGTGGATATATATATAGGAGGAAGAAGTACGTCGGTGGAGCAACAGGGGGGCCACGAGGGTGGGGGCGCGCCTGGTAGGGTAGGGCGCGCCCCCTACCTCGTGGCCTCCTGTTACGTGCCTTGACGTAGGGTCCAAGTCTCCCGGGTCTTATCTATTGAGAAAATCACGTTCCCGAAGGTTACATTTCGTTTGGACTCCGTTTGATATTCCTTTTCTTCGAAACCCTAAAACAGGCAAAAACAGCAATTCTAGGCTGGGCCTCCGGTTAATCGGTTAGTCCCAAAAATAATATAAAAGTGGATAATAAAGCCCAATAGTGTCCAAAACAGTAGATAATATATCATGGAGCAATCAAAAATTATAGATACGTTGGAGACGTATCAAGCATCCCCAAGCTTAATTCCTGCTCGTCCTTGAGTAGGTAAATGATAAAAACAGAATTTTTGATGCGGAGTGCTACTTGGCATAATTTTAATGTAATTCTTCTTAATTGTGGTATGAATATTCAGATCCTAAAGATTCAAGACAAAAGTTCATATTGACAAAAAAATAAAAATACTTCAAGCATACTAACAAAGCAATTATGTCTAAAGAAAGTTATCCCTGCAAAATCATATAGTCTGGCTATGCTCTATCTTCACCACACAAAATATTTAAATCATGCACAACCCTGATGACGAACCAAGCAATTGTTTCATACTATTGACATTCTCAAAACTTTTTCAATCTTCACGCAATACATGAACGTGAGCCATGGATATAGCACTATAGGTGGAATAGAGTGGTGGTTGTGGAGAAGACTAAAGGGGAGAAGATAGTCTCACATCAACTAGGCGTATCAACGGGCTATAGAGATGCCCATTAATAGATATCAATGTGAGTGAGTAGGGATTGCCATGCAACAGATGCACTAGAGCTATAAGTATATGAAAGCTCAAAAATAAACTAAGTGGGTGTGCATCCAACTTGCTTGCTCATGAAGACCTAGGGCATTTTGAGGAAGCCCATCATTGGAATATACAAGCCAAGTTCTATAATGAAAGATTCCCACTAGTATATGAAAGTGATAACATGAGAGACTCTCTACTATGAAGATCATGGTGCTACTTTGAAGCACAAGTGTGGTAAAAGGATAGTAACATTGTCCCTTCTCTCTTTTTCTCTCATTTTTTTAATTTTTTTTATTTGGGCCTTTTCTCTTTTTATGCCTCTTTTCTTTTCTTTTTTTTCGTCTGGAGTCTCATCCCGACTTGTGGGGGAATCATAGTCTCCATCATCCTTTCCTCACTGGGATAATGCTCTAATAATGATGATCATCGCACTTTTATTTTTCTTACAACTCAACAATTACAACTCGATACTTAGAACAAAATATGACTCTATATGAATGCCTCCAGCGGTGTACCGGGATATGCAATGACTCATGAGTGACACGTATGAAAGAATTATGAATGGTGGCTTTGCCACAAATACAATGTCAACTACATGATCATGCTAAGCAATATGACAATGATGGAGTGTGTCATAATAAACGGAACAGTGGAAAGTTGCATGGCAATATATCTCGGAATGGCTATGGAAATGCCATAATAGGTAGGTATGGTGGCTGTTTTGAGGAAGGTATATGGTGGGTGTATGATACTGGCGAAAGGTGTGCGGTATTAGAGAGGCTAGCAAAGGTGGAAGGGTGAGAGTGCGTATAATCCATGGACTCAACATTAGTCATAAAGAACTCATATAGTTATTGCAAAAATCTACAAGTTATCAAAGCAAAGTATTACGCGCATGCTCCTAGGGGGATAGATTGGTAGGAAAAGACCATCGCTCGTCCCCGACCGCCACTCATAAGGAAGACAATCAATAAATAAATCATGCTCCGACTTCATCACATAACGGTTCACCATACGTGCATGCTACGGGAATCACAAGCTTCAACACACGTATTTCTCAAATTCACAACTACTCAACTAGCACAACTTTAATATCACCATCTTTATATCTCAAAACAATTATCAAGTATCAAACTTATCATAGTATTCAACACACTCATAAGAAAGTTTTATTCTTAATCTTGTATACCAAGCATACTAGGATTTTAAGCAAATTACCATGCTATTAAGACTCTCAAAATAATCTAAGTGAAGCATGAGAGATCAATAGTTTCTATAAAACAAATCCACCACTGTGCTCTAAAAGATATAAGTGAAGTACTAGAGCAAAACTATATAACTCAAAAGATATAAGCGAAGCACATAGAGTATTCTAACAAATTCCAGATCATGTATGGATCTCTCAAAAGGTGTGTACACCAAGGATGATTGTGGTAAACTAACAAGCAAAGACTCAAATCATACAAGACGCTCCAAGCAAAACACATATCATGTGGCGAATAAAAATATAGCTCCAAGTAAAGTTACCGATAGAAGTAGACGAAAGAGGGGATGCCTTCCGGGGCATCCCTAAGCTTTGGCTTTTAGGTGTCCTTAGATTATCTTGGGGGTACCATGGGCATACCCAAGCTTAGTCTCTTGCCACTCCTTGTTCGATAATCCATCAAATCTTTACCCAAAACTTGAAAACTTCACAACACAAAACTTAAAGTAGAAAATCTCGTGAGCTCCGTTAGCGAAAGAAAACAAAAGACCACTTCAAGGTACTGTAATTAACTCATTATTTATTTATATTGGTGTTATACCTACTGTATTATAACTTCTCTATGGTTTATAAACTATTTTACTAGCCATAGATTCATCAAAATAAGCAAACAACACACGAAAAACAGAATCTGTCAGAAACAGAATAGTCTGTAGTAATCTGTAGCTAGAGCAAGATCTGGAACCCCAAAAATTCTAAACTATATTCTGGACGTGATGAATTTATCTATTAATCATTTTCAAAAAGAATTAACTAAATATCACTTTCCAAATAAAAATTACAGCAGTTCTCGTGAGCGCTAAAGTTTCTGTTTTTTATAGCAAGTTCAACAAGACTTTCCCCAAGTCTTCCCAACGGTTCTACTTGGCACAAACACTAATTAAACACAAAAAACACAACCAAAACAGAGGCTAAATAAATTATTTATTACTAAACAGGAGAAAAAAGCAAGGAATAAAAATAAAATTGGGTTGCCTCCCAACAAGCGCTATCGTTTAACGCCCCTAGCTAGGCATAACAAGCAAGAATAGATCTAGGTATTGCCATCTTTGGTAGGCAATCCATAAGTGGCTCTCATAATAGATTCATATGGTAATTCAATTTTCTTTCTATGAAAGTGTTCCATGCCTTTCCTTAATGGAAATTTGAATCTAATATTTCCTTCCTTCATATCAATAATTGCACCAATCGTTCTAAGGAAAGGTCTACCAAGAATAATAGGACATGAAGGATTGCAATCTATGTCAAGAACAATAAAATCAACGGGCACATAATTCCTATTTGCAACAAAAATCATTAATTCTTCCCATAGGTTTCTTAATAGTGGAATCCGCAAAGTGCAAGCTTAGAGAGCAATCATCAAAATCACGGAAACCTAACAAATCACACAAAGTCTTTGGAATTGTGGAAACACTAGCACCCAAATCACATAAACCATAACATTCATGATCTTTAGTTTTAATTCTAATAGTTCGTTCCCAGTCATCATAAAGTTTCCTTGGGATAGAAACTTCCAATTCAAGTTTTTCTTCATAAGATTGCATCAAGGCATCAACGATATGTTTAGTAAACGCTTTATTTTGACTATAAGCATGAGGAGAATTTAGCATGGATTGCAACAAGGAAATACAATCAATCAAAGAGCAATTTTCATAGTTAAATTCCTTGAAATCCATAATAGTGGGTTTAGCAACATCTAGGGTTTTAATTTCTTCAATCCCACTTTTATCAATTTTAGCATCAAGATCAACAAATTCCGAATTCTTGGAACGCCTTCTAGGTAAAGGTGGATCATATTCAGTCCCATCATTATCAAGATTCATTTTTCAAAACAAAGATTTAATAGGGGACACATCAATAACTTTTAGATCTTCATCTTTATTTTCATAGGAACTAGAAGAACACGCTCTTATAAAGGCATCTTTCTTAGCACGTATCCTAGCGGTTCTTTCTTTGCACTCATCAATGGAAATTCTCATGGCTTTGAGAGACTCATTGATATCATGCTTAGGTGCAATAGATCTAAGTTTCAAAGAATCAACAACAAGAGCAATTCTATCAACGTTCCTAGCCAAATCATCAATCTGAAGCATTTTTTCTTCAATCATAGCATTAAAATTCTTTTGTGAAGTAATATATTCTTTAATATTAGATTCAAAATCAGAGGGCATCTTATTATAATTTCCATAAGAATTGTTGTAGGAATTACCATAATTATTAGAGGAATTACTAGGATAAGGCCTAGGATTGAAATTTCCTCTATACGCGTTGTTACCAAAATTGTTCCTACCAACAAAATTCACATCCATAGATTCATTACTATTCTCAATCAAAGTAGACAAGGGCATATCATTAGGATCAGAAGAAACACTCTTATTAGCAAATAATTTCATAAGTTCATCCATCTTTCCACTCAAAACATTAATTTCTTCTATCGCATGCACCTTTTTATTAGTAGATCTTTCAGTATGTCATTGAGAATAATTAACCATAATATTATCTAGGAGTTTAGTAGCTTCTCCTAAAGTGATTTCCATAAAAGTGCCTCCCGCGGCCGAATCTAAAAGATTTCTAGAAGCAAAATTCAATCCGGCATAAAAAAATTTGTATAATCATCCACAAATTTAAACCATGAGTAGGGCAATTACGTATCATTAATTTCATTCTCTCCCAAGCTTGTGCAACATGTTCATGATCAAGTTGCTTAAAATTCATAATATCGTTTCTAAGAGAGATGATCTTATCGGGAGGTAAATACTTAGAGATAAAAGCATATTTGCACTTGTTCCATGAATCAATACTATTTTTAGGCAAAGACGAAAACCAAGCTTTAGCATGATCTCTAAGCGAAAAATGAAATAGCTTCAATTTAACAATATCATTATCCACATCTTTCTTCTTTTGCGTGTCACACAAATCAACGAAGCTATTAAGATGGGTAGCGGCATCTTCACTAGGAAGGCCGGAAAATGGATCTTTCATGACAAGATTCAGCAAAGCAGTATTAATTTCACAAAATTCAGCATCGGTAAGAGGAGCAATCAGAGTGCTAATAAAATCATTATTGTTGGTATTGGTGAAGTCACACAATTTAGTATTATCTTGAGCCATCGTGACAAGCAAGCAAACTAACACACAAGCAAACAAAAAGCAAGCGGGCAAAAAGAGGCAAATAGAGAGGGAGGATAGAGAGAGAGGGCGAATTAAACGGCAAGGGTGAAGTGGGGGAGAGGAAAACAAGAGGCAAATGGCAAATAATGTAATGCGGGAGATAAGGGTATGTGATGGGTACTTGGTATGTTGACTTTTGCGTAGACCTCCCCGGCAACGGCGCTAGAAATCCTTCTTGCTACCTCTTGAGCACTGCGTTGGTTTTCCCCGAAGAGGAAGGGATGATGCAGCAAAGTAGCGTAAGTATTTCCCTCAGTTTTTGAGAACCAAGGTATCAATCCAGTAGGAGGCTACGCGCGAGTCCCTCGCACCTCCACAAAACAAATAAATCCTCGCAACCAACGCAAATAGGGGTTGTCAATCCCTATAGGGCCACTTACGAGAGTGAGATCTGATTGATATGATAAGATAATATTTTTGGTATTTTTATGATAAAGATGCAAAGTAAAATAAAGGCAAAGTAAATAGCAAAGGAAATAACTAAGTAGTAGGAGATCAATATGATAAAGATAGACCCGGGGGTCATAGGTTTCACTAGAGGCTTCTCTCGAGAGCATAAGTATTCTACGGTGGGTGAACAAATTACTATTGAGCAATTGATAGAATTGAGCATAGTTATGAGAATATCTAGGTACGATCATGTATATAGGCATCACGTCCGAGACAAGTAAACCGACTCCTGCCCGCATCTACTACTATTACTCCACTCATCGACCGCTATCCAGCATGCATCTAGAGTATTAAGTTAAACACAGAGTAACGCCTTAAGCAAGATGACATGATGTAGAGGGATAGACTCATGCAATATGAAGAAAACCCCATCTTGTTATCCTCGATGACAACAATACAATACGTGCCTTGCTGCCCTTACTGTCACCGGGAAAGGACACCGCAAGATTGAACCCAAAGCTAAGCACTTATCCCATTGCAAGAAAGATCAATCTAGTAGGCCAAACCAAACTGATAATTTGAAGAGACTTGCAAAGATAACCAATCATACATAAAAGAATTCAGAGGAGATTCAAATATTATTCATAGATAGACTTGATCATAAACCCACAATTCATCGGTCTCAACAAACATACCGCAAAAAGAAGATTACATCAAATAGATCTCCACAAGAGAGGGGGAGAACATTGTATTGAGATCCAAAAAGAGAGAAGAAGCCATCTATCTACTAACTATGGACCCGTAGGTCTGAGGTAAACTACTCACACTTCGTCGGAGGGGCTATGGTGTTGATGTAGAAGCCCTCCGCGATCGATGCCCCCTCCGGCGGAGCTCCGGAACAGGCCCCAAGATGGGATCTCGTGGATACAGAAAGTTACGGCGGTGGAATTAGGGTTTTGGCTCCTGTTCTGATCGTTTGGGGTACGTGGATATATATAGGAGGAAGAAGTACGTCGACAGAGCAACATGGGGGCCCACGAGGGTGGGGGCGCGCCTGGTAGGGTAGGGCGCGCGCCCCTACCTCGTGGCCTCCTGTTACATGCCTTGACGTAGGGTCCAAGTCTCCCGGGTCTTATTTGTTGAGAAAATCGCGTTCCTGAAGGTTTCATTTCGTTTGGACTCCGTTTGATATTCCTTTTCTTCGAAACCCTAAAACAGGCAAAAAACAGCAATTCTGGGCTAGGCCTCCTGTTAGTAGGTTAGTCCCAAAAATAATATAAAAGTGGATAATAAAGCCCAATAATGTCCAAAACAGTAGATAATGTAGCATGGAGCAATCAAAAATTATGGATACGTTGGACACGTATCAACTGACAAGAATGTAGGGCCACTGATGATAAACTAGCATCCTATACTAAGCATTTAGGATTGCAGGTAAGGTATCAACAGCTGTAGCAACAATGACAGGCTATGCATCAGAATAGGATTAACGGAAAGCAGTAACATAATACACTACTCTACTGCAAGCAGTAGAGAAAGAATAGGCGATATCCGGTGATCAAGGGGGGGCTTGCCAGGATACTCTAGCAAGAAAGAGGGGTCGTCAACAACGTAGTCGATCGGGGCACCAGCAGCGGCGTCAGTCTCGTAGTCTATCGGAGAGAAGAGGGGGGAGAAACAATGAATATAATGCAAACAGATGCATAGCGATGCATGACATGACAAGTAGCGCTGCTAGGGGTGCCCTAACGCGGTACGAGGTGATACAGGTGAAGGGGGGAAACATCCGAGAAAATATCCTCGGTGTTTCGCGTTTCCGGGCAGATGAATCGGAGGTGGAAAGTTGCATGTTCGCTATGCTAGGGATGCATGGTGGACAAACGGGCTGTGTTACCGGATTTGTCTCGTCATTCTCAGCAACTTTCATGTACAAAGTTTTTCCATCCGAGCTACAATTTAGTTTATATTGATTTTAAAAGATTTAAATCATTTTTAGCATTTACTTTATTATTTTAATCCAACATCATCCAGAACAGTGCACGCTGACATCAGCATGATGTCAGCAGTCAACAGAGGCGTTGACTGGTCAACTGACATGTGGATCTCGTTCGTCATTGTCTAGACTAACTAATCCTAATTAATTAGTTTAGTTAGTTGTTTAGTTTAATTAATCAAAATTAATTAGGTTAATTAATCATTAATTAATTAATTAATTTTAATATATTTATTTTTATTTTTATTTTATTTTTAAACCGTTCTGGGTGTGGGCCCCCTGTGTCAAAGGCAGGGGCATAGCGGGCGCCGGTTCGCGGGTGCAGGGGCACCGCGGGTTACGGGCGCAGGCATCCGGCCCGATTGGGCAGATGCCCAGACCGACAGGGGGCGCCGGCCACGGGCACGGCAAGGCCGGCAGCCTGGGGCGGCGGCGGCAACGGCGAGGCCACGTCGGGGTGGCACCGGGATGGGAGCGAGGCTGCGGCGCGGTAAACGACGGGACGGCAAGCGGCGGTGAGCGAGTTGCGGGGCGTGCGGGCGACACACACGGGCGGCAGAAGGTTCCGGCGAGCGGTGGCCTGCGCGGGCGGGCGGCGCGAGCGGCCCATGCGCGCGCAGAGAGCAGCGGGGGTGGCCGGGCGTCAGCAGAAGGCGGCGACGCAGGTAGGGCCCGTGGGCCCGCAGGCAGCGGGGAGCAAGTAGGCGGCGCGGTCATCGGGGAGCGAGGCGAGTGGCGGCCGCAACGCGATGCAGCAGCAGGCGAGGCAACGACGAGGCGGTGGCGGCTGCAGGGTCGAGCAGGAGGTGGCGCATCGGAGGCGGGCACAGGTGGCCGCGGGCGGCTGGAAGCAGGGCGGAGGCTAACGGTGGGTCCAGCGAGCTGCAGCAAGGGGAGCGGGCGCGCGCGGGAGTAGAGCTCCAGGTGGGGGCACGGTGGAGCAGGGGGGCTCGGTCGACCTAAGGCGAGGCGGGCGCAAGCGTGCGGCGCCGCGCGCGAGGCGGGGGTCTTGCGGAAGAGAGGGGAAGAGGAGGGCGAGGGGGGCTCACGTCGAGGAGTAGGGACAGGGCAACGGTGCGCGGGGAGCAGTTTGGGGAGGAGGACGAGGACGACGGGGACGGAGAAGAGGCAGCGGCGAGGTTGCTCTGGTGACGTTGTCATGCGGCAAGGGCGAGGCGGCGTCGAGCGGCGGCGTCCTCCTCTCAATCCCGATCCAATCGGGGGAGAGAGGGGGGAATATTTTGGGGGGTGTGGGGGTGTCGATGGGCGAGTGGGGGAGTGGGGGTTATGGGGTGCGGGGGTGGGCCGGCCTGGTGGGTCGTGGCCTAGTTGGGCCGGTGGCCTGCTGGGCCGGAGCCACGAGGGGTTTCTTTTCCTTTTTCTTTTTTTTGTTTGTTTTCTTTTCTTTTCTTTTATTTATATACTTTTCTGTTTTAAATCATTTTAAATTATTTAGGCATTTTATAAAAATGTGGTTATTACACCATATTTACATATGCAAAATATGGCATCTCCCGAACATTTTTGTTTTAACTTTTGAAAACTTTTATTGTTGACATTAATTTGAATTTGAATTTTGAAACGGTTTCGAATCAACGCAAGGATAACAACAGTAACCGTGGTGACATGGCACCTTTAGCGTGGGATTACTATAGCTTAATTACCCGGGCGTTACAAAACTCCTCCACTTCAAGAAATATCATCCCGAGATTTAGGAGGTACTAGGGAACATTGTGGGGTATTCATCACGCAGGCGGTCCTCGCGTTCCCAAGTGGCTTCATCTTTAGAGTGATGCGACCACTGGACCTTGAGGAACTTGATCGCTTTCTGACGTGTGCAGCGTTCAGCTTGGTCGAGAATGTGGACCGGATGCTCTTTATAGGAGAGGTGTTGTTGCAATTCGAGCACTTCATGATCCACTGCTCGGATTGGGTCCTTGAAGCAACAGCGAAGCTGTGACACGTGGAACACATCGTGAACCTGAGAAATGTTCAGCGGAAGCTCCAATTGATATGCCACTTTTCCACGCCTTTCGAGAATAGTGAATGGGCCAATATAGCGAGGAGCTAGCTTGCCCTTGATCCTGAAGCGGTGGGCACCCTTCATTGGAGTAACTTGAAGATAAGCCTTTTCGCCAGGTTGATAGACCATGTCTTTGTGATGACGGTCATACTGACTCTTCTGATGTGACTGAGCAGTCTTGAGATTCTCGCGAATAATGCGGACTTGTTCTTCGTCCTGTTGGATAATATCCGGCCCGAAGAGTGGATGTTCCCCAGTTTCTGACCAGTTCAGAGGGGTCCAACAATTTCGTCCATATAACACTTCGAAGGGGTACATCTTCAGACTAGCTTGATAGCTATTATTATAAGAGAACTCGGCATATGGAAGAGATTCCTCCCATTTCTTGCTGAAGGAAATTACACAAGGTCGAAGCATGTCTTCGAGAACTTGGTTGACACGTTCAACCTGTCCTTGCGACTGAGGATGAAACGCGGTACTGAACGACACATGAGTTCCCATAGCTTCTTGGAAACTTGCCTAGAATCTTGAAGTGAATAAGCTGCCACGTTCTGAACTAATAACCAGTGGAATACCGTGAAGTGAAACAATTCTGGACATGTAGAGAGTTGCAAGCTGACTATCAGTGATTGTTTCTTTGACCGCCAGAAAATGTGCAACTTTAGAAAGTCGGTCAATGACGACAAGAATAGCATCATTACCTTTCTGTGATTTGGGAAATCCAGTGACTAAGTCCATTTCAACATGGTCCCATTTCCATTTAGGAATAGAGATAGGTTGCAGAGTTCTAGCAGGCCTTTGATGTTCATCTTTGATACGACGGCAAACGTCACACTCAGCAACATAACGAGCAATGTCTTGCTTCATATTAGACCACCAGAATCTCTGACGAATATCCTGATACATCTTTGTACTACCAGGATGGATAGATAGAGGCGTATCATGAGCTTCTTTCATAACCTTTTTAGTCTGATCCAGGTTTTTCCTCGAACATGGTACCACTAGGCGGCCTTTGAAGTACAAGGCGCCATCATCGGCGATAGTGAAGAATGAGGGCTTTCCTTCTGTGAGATGGCGTTTAATCTACTAGACTTCAGAGTCATAACCTTGAATAGTCTTTATACCATCTACGAGATCTGGTACGACAGCCAGGGTATTTAGAGAAGCCTTAGTAACAACACAAAGATTCATCTTTTGGAACTCGGGGGGAGAGGGAGCGAGTGCTCCAGGGGGACAATATGAAGGTTCAGCTTTCTCAATTCTTCAACAAGCGAGGGCTGAATTTTGTGAACCTAGATATGGTTGCAGTAAGACTTGCGGCTCAAGGCATCAGCCATTACATTAGCCTTGCCTAGGGTATAGGATATACCCACGTCAAAGTCTGCAACAGTCTCCATCCATCTCTGCTGACGGAGGTTCAAGTCTGGTTGACTAAACAGATACTTCAGACTTTGGTGGTCGGTGAAGATCTTGCAACGATTACCGAGAAGGTAATGTCGCCACTGCTTTAGTGCATGAATGACAGCAGCAAGCTCGAGGTCGTGAACTGGATAGTTTTCTTCGTGAGGGCGCAGTTGACGAGAGGCATAAGCAATCACTCTGCGCTCTTGCATTAGGACACAGCCTAATCCTTGACGGGAAGTGTCGCAGTAAATGACGAAGTCCTTCTTAGTATCAGGTGGAGCAATGATAACCCACAAGTATAGGGGGTCGCAACAGCTTTTGAGGGTAGAGTATTCAACCCAAATTTATTGATTCGAAACAAGGGGAGCCAAAGAATATTCTCAAGTATTAGCAGCTGAGTTGTCAATTCAACCACACCTGGAAACTTAGTATCTGCGGCAAAGTGCTTAGTAGCAAAGTAATATGATAGTGGCGGTAGCGGCAACAAAAGTAAAGACAGCAAAAGTAATGTTTTTGGTATTTTGTAGTGATTGTAACAGTAGCAGCGGAAAGTAAATAAGCGAGAACCAGTATATGGAAAACTCGTAGGCACCGGATCAGTGATGGATAATTATGCCGGATGCGGTTCATCAAGTAACAGTCATAACATAGGGTGACACAGAACTAGCTCCAATTCATCAATGTAATGTAGGCATGTATTCCGTATATAGTCATACGTGCTTATGGAAAAGAACTTGCATGACATCTTTTGTCCTACCCTCCCGTGGCAGCGGGGTCCTATTGGAAACTAAGGGATATTAAGGCCTCCTTTTAATAGAGAACCGGAACAAAGCATTAGCACATGGTGAATACATGAACTCCTCAAACTATGGTCATCCCCGGGAGTGGTCCCGATTATTGTCACTTCGGGGTTGCCGGATCATAACACATAGTAGGTGACTATAGACTTGCAAGATAGGATCAAGAACTCACATATATTCATGAAAACATAATAGGTTCAGATCTGAAATCATGGCACTCGGGCCCTAGTGACAAGCATTAAGCATAGCAAAGTCATAGCAACATCAATCTCAGAACATAATGGATGCTAGGGATCAAACCCTAACAAAACTAACTCGATTACATGATAAATCTCATCCAACCCATCACCGTCCAGCAAGCCTACGATGCAATTACTCACGCACGGTGGTGGGCATCATGAAATTGGTGATGGAGGATGGTTGATGATGACGACGGCGACGAATCCCCCTCTCCGGAGCCCCGAACGGACTCCAGATGAGCCCTCCCGAGAGGTTTTAGGGCTTGGCGGCGGCTCCATATCGTAAAACGTGATGATTTCTTCTCTCTGATTTTTTTCTCTCCGAAAGCAAATATATAGAGTTGGAGTTGGCGTCGGAGGGCATCCAGGGGGCCCACGAGGTAGGGGGCGCGCCACCCACCCTCGTGAGAATGGTGTGGGCCCCCTGGTCTTCATCTTTGGCGAGGATTTTTTATTGTTTTTTCTAAGATGTTCCATGGAGTTTCAGGTCATTCCGAGAATATTTGTTTTCTGCACATAAAATAACACCATGGCAATTCTGCTGAAAACAACGTCAGTCCGGGTTAGTTCCATTCAAAGCATACAAGGTAGAGTCCAAAACAAGGGCAAAAGTGTTTGGAAAAGTAGATATGACAGAGACGTATCAACTCCCCCAAGCTTCAACCCTTGCTTGTCCTCAAGCAATTCAGTTGACAAACTGAAAGAAAGAAAGAAAAACTTTTACAAACTCTGTTTGCTCTTGTTGTTGTAACTATGTCAAGCCAGCATTCAAGTTTTCAGCATAGTGGCGGTAGCGGCAACAAAAGTAAAGCCAGCAAAAGTAATGTTTTTGGTATTTTGTAGTGATTGTAACAGTAGCAGCGGAAAGTAAATAAGAGAGAACCAGTATATGGAAAACTCGTAGGCACCGGATCAGTGATGCATAATTATGCCGGATGCGGTTCATCATGTAACAGTCATAACCTAGGGTGACACAGAACTAGCTCCAATTCATCAATGTAATGTAGGCATGTATTCCGTATATAGTCATATGTGCTTATGGAAAAGAACTTGCATGACATCTTTTGTCCTACCCTCCCGTGGCAGCGGGGTCCTATTGGAAACTAAGGGATATTAAGGCCTCCTTTTAATACAGAACCGGAACAAAGCATTAGCACATAGTGAATACATGAACTCCTCAAACTATGGTCATTACTGGGAGTGGTCCCGATTATTGTCACTTCGGGGTTGCCGGATCATAACACATAGTAGGTGACTATAGACTTGCAAGATAGGATCAAGAACTCACATATATTCATGAAAACATAATAGGTTCAGATCTGAAATCATGGCACTCGGGCCCTAATGACAAGCTTTAAGCATAGCAAAGTCATAACAACATCAATCTCAGAACATAATGGATACTAGGGATCAAACCCTAACAAAACTAACTCGATTACATGATAAATCTCATCCAACCCATCACCGTCCAGCAAGCCTATGATGCAATTACTCACGCACGGTGGTGAGCATCATGAAATTGGTGATGGAGGATGGTTGATTATGACGACGGCGACGAATCCCCCTCTCCGGAGCCCCGAACAGACTCTAGATCAGCCCTCCCGAGAGGTTTTAGGGCTTGGCGGCGGCTCCTTATCGTAAAACGTGATGATTTCTTCTCTCTGATTTTTTCTCTCCGAAAGCAAATATATAGAGTTGGAGTTGGTGTCGGAGGGCATCCAGGGGGCCCACGAGGTAGGGGGGATTTTTTATTGTTTTTTTCTAAGATGTTCCGTGGAGTTTCAGGTCATTGCGAGAATATCTGTTTTCTGCACATAAAACAACACCATGGCAATTCTGCTGAAAACAACGTCAGTCTGGGTTAGTTCCATTCAAATCATACAAGTTAGAGTCCAAAACAATGGCAAAAGTGTTTGGAAAAGTAGATACGGCGGAGATGTATCAAGCAAGCACTGGGGCAGATGTCAACTTGTCTTTGAGCGCCTAGAAACTTTCCTGACACTTGTCTGTCCATTGGAACTTGATACCCTTATGCAACAGGTTAGTCAGAGGCCTGGCAATCTTGGAGAAGTTCTCGACGAATCAACGACAATAGCTGGCGAGACCGAGAAAACTTCGGACTTGCTTGACATTCTTCGGAGGAGTCCAATCGAGAATAGACTGAACTCGTTCAGGGTTGACGGCAATACCATCCTTGGAGATGACATGCCCAAGATATGTTACTTCGGGGAGCTAGAATTCACACTTGGAATACTTAGCATACAGTTGATGCTCCCATAGCTTTTCTAGCACAAGACGAAGATGTTCAGCATGTTCTTCTTTGTTCTTGGAAAATACAAGGATATCATCCAGGTAAACCATGACGAACTTGTCGAGGTAATCCATGAATATGTAGTTCATCAGACGAGAGAAGGAGGCTGGAGCATTCGTTAAGCCGAATGACATGACGGTGTACTCGTAAGATCCATATCGAGTCACGAAGGCAGTCTTTGGGATATCCTCTTCACGAACACGGATCTGGTGGTAACCCAACCTCAAGTCGAGTTTGGAGAACACTGATGAACCAGCCATTTGATCATAAAGATCATTGATCCAAGGGAGGGGATATTTGTTCTGAATAGTGGCTTGGTTAATAGGGCGATAGTCTTGGACTAATCGGTTCGTCCCATCCTTCTTCTTAACAAAGAGAGAAGGTGCTCCCCAAGGAGAGAAACTAGGGCGAATGAAACCTTTGCTAAGAGATTTGTCAATTTCCTCCTTAAGCTCAATGAGTTCATGCGGCGGCATCTTGTAGGGTCGTTTGGCTATAGGGGTGGTGCCTGGTTTCAAGTCGATGATGAATTCGACAGCTCTAGCAGGGGGAATCCCTGGAAGTTCTTCCAGAAAGACATCTTGTAATTCGGAACAACGGGAATGTTTTCAATGCCCTCGAGTGGTGCAGCGTTCAATGCATTCAAGGCATAAAGTCGTGCCTCGGCATTTTGAACCAGATGAGCCTGGTAAGTAACTATTTCATCAGAAGGGTGTAGCAGATGGACGGTCTTAGTGGCTCAAACTATAGAAGCAGTATGCGCTTTCAACGAATCCATCCCCAGAATGAGGTCGATGTTAAACGACTTCAGGATAATGGGAGAGGCATAGAATTCCAACCCTTCGATTTCCACGGGGACGTCGATGCCAACCAGTGAGGTTCGACATTGTCCCACGGGGGTTTTTACCACTACCAAAGTGTTCATCTCCTCACATTTAATGTCGTGCTTGTATGCAAAATCTTCTGACATGAATGAATGTGATGCTCCTGAATCGAATAAAACAGATGCAGGTACTGAATTTACGAGGAGTGTACCCATCACAGTAGCAGGCTGGTCTTGAGCTTCACTAAGATCAACGTGGTTGGCATGAACACGACCATAAGACCTGGCATTATTGTTGCGACGCTGGTTGCTTCCACGGCCAGCTGCAGGAAGGGCCAATTGATTCTGGTTCTGGTTGCATTCCCTAGCACGGTGTCCTGGTTAACCACACCTGAAGCACAGACCATTATTGGGAGTGGGAACAGAAGCTCAGGGTGGTGGAGCTGGAAGTCTTGGCTGCCTAGTTGATGGGGGAGGCAGACGCGGTGCAGCATAGGACTGCCTTGGAGCAGGTGCAGTTAGCTGGTACATGCTATTGGGAATCCATATCCTACGCTTCTGCGAGGACGGGCCCGAAGATGAGCCTGTGTTACGATTGCGCATGTGAGAGCTCTGGTGTTCCTGCAGACCAGTTTTGACATTGATGGCCTTGTTCACCAAGGTGCGAAATTAGCAAAGTCATGCACTAAAAGTGTGAGCTTGATGTCAGCTTGGAGGCCATCACGGAACTTCTCCTGCCTGCATGCATCAGTTGCAATGTCTTCTTCAGCATAGCGGGACAAGTCCAGAAACTCCCGCTGATACGCTTCCACAGTTTTGTTGCCTTGGGTGAGGTTGCGGAACTCGCGCTTCTTCCGGTCCATGACTCCCTGAGGAATGAAGCGGGCACGGAAAGCAGCTTGGAAGTCCGGCCAGGTGATGATTGTTCCAACCGGCAGAGTACGCCTATGGCTGTCCCACCATTGAGCAGCGGGTCCTTTCAGGAAGAAGGAAGCAAAGGTGACATAGCTGGCAGGGGCTACATTAGCAGACTCCATCTCATAGGTGATGTGACGGAGCCAGTCATCAGCATCCAGAGGTTGAGTTGAGCTGCGGTACACAGTTGGGTTAAGGCGCATGAAATCCTGCAGAGTCACTTGGGTTGGCTGCTGGTTCATATTGGGGTGAGGAAACTGAGCCATAATATTCTGCATGAACTGGCGATTCAGCTCAAACTGTTGCATCATCCCAGCCATGTACTCAGGCGGTGGTGGGGGATGGCCACCACGACCACGACCACCTGGTCTAACCATCCTGCTAATATATAACAGGGGTAGTTCAGCATTGAGAAATTGCAAAGACAAGAATCATTCATGATGAAACACGCATAATGAAAGGAACACGATAGATACTACATAGTAGTTGGCATATCTTACAAAAGAGATCATGCATAGAGTTCGATACACAGAGTTCAGTACATAGACTAAGAACATCATAGGCGGCACGTAGGCTCGCGGTGAATGCATATAACACTAGCAAGCAAGCCTACATCAGTCCCAGGAGGAACTGTGGAGGTAGGTGTAGCCTGACAGCTGGTAGTGACGCGACGAGAAGTCCTCCACATGAGTATCCTGGGGTCCGCGGATACTCTGGTGCGGAACCCACGCGCAAGTGGAAGAAGAGGACCAAGTGCGGGAGAGTAGCCTCCCACATCTGGCCAGCCGACGCCCTGGGGCATCACGGTCCTGGCAGGGTAGACCACAGAACGCGACAGATCACCAGATCGGACAGAGGGGTGCAACAGCGTCAGAGCATGGTACAAGTGCTCACGGGTGGTGTACAACTCGTGGCGAAGAGCTCGGTTAGCTCTATCCAGCCGATCAGCATGTAGAACCAGATTCTGATGTAGAAGGGCACTCGGGTGACAGTGGAGTAGGTAGCAGTGTAATATCCCTCCGCACCAACATCGGATGCGATAGCAATGTTCCTGAAAGGGGAGGTGTCCAACTCCCGATACTCTCCATGAAGACGTGTCAGAGTAGCATAAGTAGCATCATGGACCGCCATGTCGATAGTCACTCCAACACCATGAGCAGTGTGCAGCACGGTAGTGGAGTCATACTCCTGAGAGTACAGGTGGACGATGGCACGGTACTGCTCCTGGTTAATGTCCTGATACTCCTCATAGACGGTGTACTCAGGGTACCAGCGATAACCCAGATAGGTCATCATCTCAACCAACACAACAGGTGATCCTAAGGCACCAATGGTCGTCGTGTGGCACACGACCTATCTCGTGGGTTCCATCTGAAAACAAAGATGTTTCAAAGGAGTCAAATGACAGTGTGGATAATGTTCAATATACTACTCTAAGGAATAACTAGGGCTTATCCAACTTTGGGGTGAATGTGGTCACGGGATCCTAATGTTAGAGTTAGTAAATTCGTTTAACCCGAGTAGAAGAGAGTTCAGAGTCCCAGAGTAAGGATCGAGGAGTAAAAGATCCTAATACCACCCAAATGGCAACGTGGGCCCGTAAGGCACACAGCCATGTTAGTAAAAAGTTTTGTAATGTCTAGACTCGACTTCGGCCAAGGAGTGTGGAAGGGGGATTCCTACAGGCAGTCGACTCTGATACCAACTTGTGACGCCCCCGATTCAATCATACACTAATCATACACGCAAACATGTACGATCAAGATCAGGGACTCACGGGAAGATATCACAACACAACTCTACAAATAAAAATAAGTCATACAAGCATCATATTACAAGACAGGGGCCTCGAGGGCTCGAATACAAGAGCTCGATCATAGACGAGTCAACGGAAGCAACAATATCTGAGTACAGACATAAGTTAAACAAGTTTGCCTTAAGAAGGCTAGCACAAACTGGGATACAGATCGAAAGAGGCGCAGGCCTCCTGCCTGGGATCCTCCTAAGCTGCTCCTGGTTGTCGTCAACGGCCTGCATGTAGTAGTAGGCACCTCCAGTGTAGTAGGAGTCATTGTCAGCTGTGGCGTCTGGCTCCTGGACTCCATCGTATGGTCGCAGCAATCGGGTATAGAAAGGGGGAAAAGGGGGAGCAAAGCAACCGTGAGTACTCATCGAAAGTACTTGCAAGCAAGGAGCTACACTACATATGTATGCATTGGTATCAAATGGAAAAGGGGTATCATATGTGGACTGAACTGCAGAATGCTGGAATAAGAGGGGCAAGTCCTATCGAAGACTACGCTTCTGGTAACCTCCATCTTGCAGCAGAAGAAGAGAGTAGATGGTAAGTTCACCAAGTATCATCGCATAGCATAATCCTAACCGATGATCCTCCCCTCGTCGCCCTGTGAGAGAGTGACCACTGGTTGTATCTGGCACTTGGAAGGATGTGTTTTATTAAGTATCCGGTTCTAGTTGTCATCGAATAGATTAACTTCCCTGCAAGGGTGCACCACATTTCCCAACACGCTCGATCCCCTTTGTCCGGACACACTTGTCTGGGTCATGCCCGGCCTCGAAAGATCAACATGTCGCAGCCCTACCTAGGCACAACAGAGAGGTCTGCACGCCGGTCTAAATCCTATGGCGCAGGGGTCTGGGCCCATTACCCATTGCACACCTGCATGTTGCGTACGCGGCCGGTGAGCAGACCTAGCCTCCCTTATACAAGAGCAGGCATTCCGGTCCAACCCGGTGTGCGCCGCTCAGTCGCTGACGTCACGAAGGCTTCGGTTGATACCACAACGTCGAGTGCCCATAACTGTTCCCGCGTAGTTGGTTAGTGCGTATAGGCCAGTAGCCAGACTTAGATCAAATACCCAGATCTCGTTAAGTGTGTTATTTTGAAGTAGCCGCGAACGCCGACCAGGGCCAGGCCCACCTCTCTCCTAGGTGGTCTCAACCTGCCCTATCGCTCCGCCACAAGGTAACAGTTGGGGGCCATCGGGAACCCAGGCCCACCACTACCTGGGTGGAACCACCTGCCCATTCAGCCCCCAACATCATAATCACTTGCGGGTACTCAACGAGCCGACCCGACTTTAGTCACAACATGTAATATGTATAAAGTATACAGTATATACCCGTGATCAACACCCGACATGATCACGGCCCGATAGTATAGCATGGTAGACTGACAATAATGTAGGGCCATTGATGATAAACTAGCATCCTATACTAAGCATTTAGGATTGCAGGTAAGGTATCAACAGCTGTAGCAACAATGACAGGCTATGCATTAAAATAGGATTAACGGAAAGCAGTAACATGATACACTACTCTAATGCAAGCAGTAGAGAGGGAATAGACGATATCTGGTGATCAAGGGGGGGCTTGCCTGGATGCTCTGGCAAGAAAGAGGGGTCGTCAACGGCGTAGTCGATCGGGGCACCAGCAGCGCCGTCTGTCTCGTAGTCTATCCGAGAGAAGAGGGGAAGAAACAATGAATATAATGCAAACAGATGCATAGCGATGCATGACATGACAAGTAGCGGTGCTAGGGGTGCCCTAACGCGGTATGAGGTGATACCGGTGAAGGGGGGAAACATCCCGGAAAATATCCCCGGTGTTTCGCATTTTCGGACAAATGAATAAGAGGGGGAAAGTTGCACGTTCGCTATGCTAGGGATGCGTGGGGGACGAACGGGTTGCGTAACCGAATTCGTCTCGTCGTTCTGAGCAACTTTCATGTACAAAGTTTTTCCATCCAAGCTACGGTTTATTTTATATTGATTTTAAAAGATTTAAATCATTTTTTAGCATTTTTTTAATTATTTTAATCCAACATTATCCAGAACAATGCACGCTGATGTCAGCATGACGTCAGCAGTCAACAGAGGTGTTGACTGGTCAACTGACGTGTGGGTCCCGTTCGTCATTGTCTAGACTAACTAATCCTGATTAATTAGTTTAGTTAGTTGTTTAGTTTAATTAATCAAAATTAATTAGGTTAATTAATTATTTGATTAATTAATTAATTAATTATTTTTAATATATTATTATTATTACTATTATTATTTAAACCGTTCTAGGGGTGGGCGCCCTGTGTCATAGGCACGGGGCGTAGTGGGCGCCGGGTTCGCGGGTGCAGGGGCGCCGCGGGTTACGGGCGCAGGCATCCGGCCCGATTGGGCAGATGCCCAGATCGACATGGGGGCCACAGGCACGGCAAGGCCGGCAGTGGCAACGGCGAGGCCACGCCGGGGTGGCGCCGGGATGGGAGCGAGGGCGCGGCGCGGTAAACGGCGGGACGACAAGCGGCGTTGAGCGAGTTGCGGCGCGTGCGGGCGACACACACGGGCGGAAGAAGGCTCAGGCGAGCGGTGGCCTACGCGGGCAGGCGGCCCGAGCGGCCC
Source organism: Triticum urartu (assembly GCF_056163025.1). NCBI lineage: Eukaryota > Viridiplantae > Streptophyta > Magnoliopsida > Poales > Poaceae > Triticum > Triticum urartu. Next base: position 28,432,801 of record NC_141876.1, read on the forward strand.
GTGCGTGCGGCAGAGAGCACCGGGGGTGGCCCGGCGTCAGCAGAAGGCGGCGACGCAGGCAGGGCCCGCGGGCAGGGGGGAGCAACTAGGTGGCATGGGCATCGGCGAGCGGCAGCCGAGGCACGACGCGGCAGCAGGCGAGGCAACAACGAGGCGGCGGCGGCTGCAGGGTCGAGCAGCAGGTGGAGCACCGGAGGCGGGCACAGGTGGCCGCGGGCGGCTGGAAGCAGGGCGGAGGCTAGCGGCGGGTCCGGCGAGCTGCAGCAAGGGGCGGGGGCGCGGTGGAGCCAGGGGGCTCGGCCGACCTGAGGTGAGGCGTGCGCGAGCGTGCGGCGCCGCGCGCGAGGCCGGGGGGCTTGCAGCGGAGAGGGGAATAGGAGGATGAGGGGGGCTCACGTCGAGGAGTAGGGACGGGGCAACAGTGCGTGGGGAGCGGTTTGGGGAGGAGGACGAGGACGACGGGGACGGAGAGGAGGCAGCGGCGAGGTTGCTCCGGCGATGTCGTCGTGCGGCGAGGGCGAGGCGTCATCGTGCGGCGAGGGCGAGGCGGCGTCGGGCGGCGAGCGGCGGCCTCCTCCTCTCGATCCCGATCCAATCGGGGGAGAGAGTGGGGAGATATTTCGGGGGAGTGTGGGGATGTCGGTGGGCGAGTGTGGGAGTGGGGGGTTATGGGGTGCGGGGGTGGGCCGGCCTGGTGGGTCGTGGCCCAGTTGGGCCGGTGGCCTGCTGGGTCGAAGCCCGGGGGTTTCTTTTCCTTTTTCTTTTTTGGTTTGTTTTGTTTTGCTTTATTTTATTTATATACTTTTCTGTTTTAAATCATTTTAAATTATTTAGGCATTTTATAAAAATGTGGTTATTACACCATATTTACATATGCAAAATATGGCATCTCCCGAACATTTTTGTTTTAACTTTTGAAAACTTTTATTGTTGACATTAATTTGAATTTGAATTTTGAAATGGTTTCGAATCCACGCAAGGTTAACAACAGTAACCGTGGTGACGTGGCACCTTTAGCGTGGGATTGTTGTAGCTTAATTACCCGGGCGTTACACACAAACTCATCCAACACTTCACTTGAGGACAAGGTGTGGAAGTCCGGCCTTTGACGAATGACGGAGGACATGGCCTTGTGGTAAGGCATCATTGCCTTGAGGAATTTGCGCTTGATCCAATTGTCATCCGTGTCCTTGCTCCCATGATCTCGGAGTGAGACCACGAGTTTGGTTACTCTCTAATAAAGCTCATGAGGTTCTTCATCTTCTTTCATTGCAAACTCATCGGCTTCATCTTGCACCACTTCATAGTTGGAGCATTGAATGTTTGCGCTTCCCTTGTAGAGGGAAACAACTTGGTGTCATGCATCTTTGGCCATGGCGAAGGGCCGGAGATGAGGAAGATCTTCGGGTGGAATTGCACCTTGGATGATGAAGAGAGCATTCTCGTTGAATTGATTATCCGTGGCTTCTCTAGGAGTGAAGTTGCTTCGGTCATGCGGATAGAAACCTTCTTCAATGATTCTCCAAAGATTAGTATTCACATGATTTAAATGACGCTTAAAGCGATAGACCCAAGAATCAAAGTCCTCATTTTCACAATCTTAGGGGGAGGACCGGCATGATTCAAATGAGTGGAAGGAATTGGTCCACCATAAAAAAGTGGAGGTTCCACATGGGCAAAGATGCCGGTGCCATTTTTACCACTAGAAGAAGGAGCTTTTTCACTAGTAGCTTCCCCCTTGTCGGAGTTAGCATCCGTCACCTTGTTAGTGGGATCACCCACTCTCAATAGTGTGGTGGATAGTTTAAGCCCTTCTAGGAATTTATTAAACATGCTTTCAACCTCGGTCGTCATGGAGGTTTTCAATGTGTCCAAAGCCACATTGAATTCCTCACGAGAGACCGTGGTTCCCCCATCGGCCGTACACGAGATTGAATTCACACCAGAGTGCTCCTCCACACCGTCTATGGTGTCAACCATACTCTTCGGACGGCAAAGTCCTTAATAAAGAGACGAGGCTCTGATACCAATTGAAAGGATCGATATAGTTGACTAGAGGGGGGTGAATAAGCAACTAAGAATTTTAGCTTTCCTTTACCAATTTAAACTTTGCATCAGAGTAGGTTCTAGATATGCAACTAGGTGAGCAACCTATATGATGCAACAACAACAATAACAACAAGCAAGCAAGGGATATAACACAAGTAAGCTTGCACAAGTAAAGGCACGAGATAACCAAGAGTGGAGCCGGAGAAGACGAGGATGTGTTACCGAAGTTCCTTCCTTTTGAGGGGAAGTACGTCTCCGTTGGAGCGGTGTGGAGGCACAATGCTCCCCAAGAAGCCACTAGGGCCACTGTATTCTCCTCACACCCTCACACAATGTGAGATGTCGTGATTCCACTATTGGTACCCTTGGAGGCGGCGACCGAACCTTTACAAACAAGGTTGGGGCAATCTCCACAACTTAATTGGAGGCTCCCAATGACACCACGAAGCTTCACCACAATGGAATATGGCTCCGCGGTGACCTCAACCGTCTAGGGTGATCAAACACCCAAGAGTAACAAGATCCGCAAGGGATTAGTGGGGGGAATAAAATGTCTCTTGGTGGAAGTGTAGATCGGGGCCTTCTCAAGCAATCCCTAGAAAATCAACAAGTTTGATTGGCTAGGGAGAGAGATCGGGCAAGAATGAAGCTTGGAGCAACAATGGAGCTTGAGGTTGGAAGAGGTGGTCAACTCGGAGAAGAAGACACCCCTTATATAGTGGAGAGACAAATCCAACTGTTATCCACTTAACCAGCCCGCGACCTGCGGTACTACCGCACCAAACCAGCGGTACTGCCGCAAGGGCTCACGGTACTACCGCGGCGACCCGTGGTACTACTGCTGCCACGGCAAGAGCTAGCCCAGCCATGTAGCATAGAAGCTGAGGGCGGTACTGCCGCTGGCGCGGTACTACCACTCCCCCTTGCGATACTACCGCAAGGCAGGATTGGACTAGCCTGGGAAGGGCGCGGATAGATAAAGGAACATCCGTGGCAACATCCGCTAAGTTTCAAATAGTGCAAAAGTCCGACACGCTACTACCGCACTAGGCACGCGGTACTACCGCGCAGGGGGTGGATGTAAAAAATTGCATCTGCCCCTACTTCCGATCATATTGTTGTGCCAGGCCAGGACTCGCGGTACTACCGCACATGGCACGTGGTACTACCGCGTAGGGCGCGGATGTAAATAATTACATCCACCCCTATAGCCGCACGAGCAGCTGAGCCTGGCCAGAGGCCATGGTATTACAGCTCCTAAGGACTGGTACTACCGTGAGCACCTGCGGTATTACCGCAAGGACCTGCGGTACTACCGCTCTGAAGAGCAGTACTACCGCATTCCCCAGAACAGCAACACTAGGAATACTTCTTTTGCATAGACACGAAGAAACAGAGGGATGCTCCATAGTGCTAAAGGAAAGGCGGTGCAAAGGAGTAAACGTGTACGTGATGATTCCACCCAAACCTTTCCAAAGCGGACCCCCTCTTAATAGTACGGCTTTCCTATGACTCAAATCCACCGGAAAGAAACGTAGAAAAACGCCGTCTTCAATAGTCTTCGAGGGGCACCAAACCATCTTGTGCCTAGTGATGAAATGTCTGAAATACTCAAGGCACACGATTAGTCCGCAAACGCATTGTCATCAATCACCAAAACACCTTAGGGATAAATATGCCCTTACACTAAGTATGATGTTAACCATAGAATTGCATCACCTTATCATCCTCAGTCTAGTGGTCAAGTTGAACTTAGCAATAGAGAAATAAAATTAATCTTACAAAAGACTGTCAATAGGTCCAGGAAGAATTGGTCTAAGAAATTAGATGATGCACTTTGGGCTTATAGAACAGCATATAAAAATCCTATGGGTATTTCTCCTTACAAAATGGTTTATGGGAAAGCTTGTCATTTGCCACTTGAGTTAGAACATAAAGCATATTGGGCAATTAAAGAACTCAACTATGATTTCAAACTCGACGATGAAAAGAGGTTACTTGATATTAGCTCACTATGAATGGAGAGCCCAATCTTATGAAAATGCCAAGTTATTTAAAGAAAAAGTTAAAAGATGGCATGATAAACGAATCCGAAAGCGCGAGTTCAAAGTTGGAGAATATGTTATTTTATACAACTCTCGTTTTAGATTATTTGCAGGACAACTCCTCTCCAAATGCGAAGGACCCTATGTTACCTAGGAGGTTTATCGATTGGGAGCCATCAAAATAAATAATGCCGAAGGTACTAACCCGAAGGTCGTCAATGGGCAAAGAATAAAACATTATATCTCACGTACGCCCATTAATGTTGAAAGCAATATTATCCAAACTATGACACCGGAAGAATGATACGTCTCCGTTGTATCTATAATTTTTTATTGTTCCATGCCAATATTATACAACTTTCATATACTTTTGGCAACTTTTTATACTATTTTTGGGACTAACATATTGATCCAGTGCCCAATGCCAGTTCCTATTTGGTGCATGTTTTTTGTTTCGTAGAAAATCCATATCAAACGGAGTCCAAACGGGATAAAAACTGAAGGAGACTTTTTTTTGGAATATATGTGATTTTCGGGAAGAAGAATCAACGCGAGACGATGCCCGAGGGGGCCATGAGGCAGGGGGCGCGCCCCAGGGGGTCAGGTGCGCCCCGGGGCCTCGTGGCCACCCCGTAAGGCGGTTGGTTCATACGTCTCCGTCGTATCTATAATTTTTGATTGTTCCATGCCAATATTCTACAACTTTCATATACTTTTGGCAACTTTTTATACTATTTTTGGGACTAACATATTGATCCAGTGCCCAGTGACAGTTCCTGTTTGTTGCATGTTTTTTGTTTCGCAGAATATCCATATCAAACGGAGTCCAAACGGGATAAAAACTGGCGGAGATTTTTTTGGAATATATATGATTTTTAGGAAGAAAAATCCACACGATACGGCGCCCGAGGGAGGCACGAGGTAGGGGGGCGCGCCCCACCCCCCTGGGCGCGCCCCTGGCCCTCGTGGCCACCCCGTAAGGCGGTTGATGCCCTTCTTTGGCCGCAAGAAAGATAATTTTTAGGAAAAATTCACGGCGAAGATTTCAGTCCAATCGGAGTTACGGATCTCCATATATATATACAAAACGGTGAAAGGGCAGCCAGACGGAACGCAGAAATAGAGAGAGACACAGAGACAGCTCCAATCGCGAAGGGGCTCTCGCCCCTCCCATGCCATGGAGATCAAGGACCAGAGGGGAAACCCTTCTCCCATCTAGGGAGGAGGTCAAGGAAGAAGAAGAAGGGGGGGCTCTCTCCCCCTCGCTTCCGGTGGCGCCGGAGTGCCACCGGGGCCCATCATCATCACTGCAATATTCACCAACAACTTCACCGCCATCATCACCAACTCTTCCCCCCTCTATGCAGCAGTGTAACCTCTCTCTTACCCTTTGTAATCTCTACTTAAACATGGTGCTCAACGCTATATATTATTTCCCAATGATGTATGGCTATCCTATGATGTTTGAGTAGATCCGTTTTGTCCTATGGGTTATTTGATGATCGTGATTCATTTGAGTTGCATGTTTTATTATTGGTGCTGTCCTATGGTGCTCTCCGTGTCGCGCAAGCATGAGGGATTCCTGCTATAGGGTTTGAAATATGTTCATGATTTGCTTATGGTGGGTGGCGTGAGTGACAGAAGCACAGACCCGAGTAAGTAGGTTGTTTGCATATGGGATAAAGAGGACTTGATACTTTAATGCTATGGTTGGTTTTACCTTAATTATCTTTAGTAGCTGCAGATGCTTGCTAGAGTTCCAATCATAAGTGCATATGATCCAAGTAGAGAAAGTATGTTAGCTTATGCCTCTCCCTCAAATAAAATTGCAATAATGATTACCGGTCTAGTTATCGATTGCCTAGGGACAAATAACTTTCTCGTAACAAAAAGCTCTTTACTAAAACTAACTTAGTTGTGTCTTTACCTAAACAGCCCCTACTTTTTATTTACGTAATCTTTATTATCTTGCAAACCTATCCAACAACACCTACAAAGTACTTCTAGTTTCATACTTGTTCTAGATAAAGCGAACGTCAAGCGTGCGCAGAGTTGTATCGGTGGTCGATTGAACTTGAGGGAATATTTGCTCTACCTTTAGTTCCTCGTTGGGTTCGACACTCTTACTTATCGAAAGAGGCTACAATTGATCCCCTATACTTGTGGGTTATCATTGGTGCCCTTATTTTGCCGCAAGAAATCCAATATCCGGATAGAAATCGTGTTTAAAATTCCAGCCCAATCAGAGTTACGGATCTTCGGGAATATAAGAAACGGTGAAAGGGCAGAATCAGGAACGCAGAAACAGAGAGAGACAGAGAGACAAATCCAATCACGGAGGGGCTCTCGCCCCTCCGCTGCCATGGAGGCCATGGACCAGAGGGGAAACCCTTCTCCCATCTAGGGAGAAGATCAAGGAAGAAGGAGAAGAAGGGGGGCTCTCTCCCCCTCTCTCCCGGTGGCACCGGAACGCCGCCGGGGCCATCATCGTGTGACAGCGATCTACACCAACACCTCCGTCACCTTCACCAACATCTTCATCACCTTCCCCCATCTATCTACAGAGGTTCACTCTCCCGCAACCCGCTGTACCCTCTACTTGAACATGGTGCTTTATGCTTCATATTATTATCCAATGATATGTTGCCATCCTATGATGTCTGAGTAGATTTTCGTTGTCCTATCGGTGATTGGTGAATTGCAATGATTGGTTTAATTTGCTTGTGGTTATGTTGCTGTCCTTTGGTTCCCATCATATGAGCGTGCGCGTGGATCACACCATAGGGTTAGTTGTATGTTGATAGGATTATGTATTGAAGGGCAAGTGTCGGAGTAAATAACCATGGGTAGCCTAGCCGGCTCCCCCTGGCCCTTCTGAAAAAATTATGAGCCGATTCGACCCTCAAGAATCCAAGACACGGGGACGCCTTCCCCTTGCCGGCTGTCTCCCAGGCCGGCTATCGGAAGGCGACCCGACTTCAGCCCTCATGAAGGAAAGCCACGGGAGGGCCGGCCGCGAGAAGGCCGACTCCAAGAAGCCGGCTCACACAAAGCGGTCAAGATCGTACCCTCGAAGTCTGCATCCACATAACGGCGATGTGACGGGGCATGGCTACAGTGAGGCCTGCCACCCCCGAATCCCGGAGCACGCCTGGTGCAGTGTGCCGTACGGGTAGCCACGACCCGTCCGGCGCGGCACTGTTGCCACGTTGACCCTGATGTCATCCACGGCGGGCTGCCAGTACGGCCCACGGGCGGTGGGCCCCTTCAGGCAGAGAGACACCTGAAGGCGGCCAGGCCACCCCCAGTCGGCCCAAGACAAAGCCGGCTCCCCACAGCCGGCTTGCCACCTACCTCGAAGGAGACGCCCCATTAAGAAGACAAGACGCGGTGAGGCTACAGTGATCACCCGCCGGATGGCGGCACTGTAGCCATGCCCACCTCGGCGAAGCCCTCATCACCAAGATTGAGCAACAGTAACCAGCCCCCGACAAGGCCCTGGACAGTGGGGCCTGCCTGTCGACCCAGGAGCCGACAGCCGACGGGACCCACCAGCCGGTGGGCCCCGGCAGTCAGCGCAGAGGCTGGCGAGCGTAGACACAGACGGCTGGGCCCCATGCCCAGCCGGATTACCATTGTACCCCCGGGGGGTAGGCCTATATAAACCCCCCCGGGACACCCATGCAAAGGGTGGATCCCTGCTAATCTTAGACACCGCATAGGGAGGAGAAGAGAGTAAGCCGTGCCCTACTTCCTCCTCTCACCGAACAGCTCAAGCAGCATCGTGTAGCTACTTGTTCATCTAGTGATCATGCGGAGACCCCGCAGAGCAGCAGGAGGGGTGTTATCTCCACGGAGAGCCCCGAAGCTGGGTTAGATTCGCCGGCGTGCATGTCTTTGCCTCATCCCGTTTCCAGGCACCGGCGACATCTTACTGGCTCCCACAATGATAAGCCACCCGTTGGCATATGTCGCACCTACCACCCGACATTTGGCGCCCACCATAGGGCCAGGTGCACCGTCGTCCGGAGATCTGTTCTGGACGGGAACCCTCTTCCTCCCCCGCGAGCGTAGCCAGCCCGGCACGCCCGATGGCACTTGCCACGATGCGCTGCAAAGCGTCACCAACGTCTGTGCGGCGAGCGGCCTCGCCGATCTCCTTGACAAGACCCTCATCTCTGACGAGCTCACCTCCGACGCGGGCACCGACCACCTCGTCAACCTCCTCGGCCAACTCCACGTCTCCGGCGAGCCTGCTGTGGACTTGGAGTCGGTTGGCTCCACCGATCTGATGCTTGTCGACTCCGACACAGCCTCACTCGACACTTTCCCCACCAACGTCGCAATCTACAACGACCCGCTTCCTCGCGCCGATGGCTGCGACGTTGTCACCACCGAGGTGATGGTCATCGGCCACGGCGGCGTTTCTGACGAGAGCGCCCACGACGCCCCACGCGGCGGTCCATGACTTGTCCATCCCCCTCCCGGCCGATGCCGACGCCGAAGCACTGGAGGCTCGCCGTCTCGCCCTCCTCGCGGAGGGCCAGAAGTTGGTTTCCATGAGACGCCTCGTTGAGGCCCACCGACGCGAGGCCGACGGCGCCGCCTTTGGCACGCCGCCCCCAGGCGGGCCCAGCCGGGCCGGCGTTGTCAGACAATGCAGCGCTGTCGTCGCCGATACGCTAGGAGTCGACCGCCCAGTCTACGCCACTCCACTCGAGAACCTGCGCGCCGCCCAGGCGGCCGTAGACGAGCTGGATGGACTGGGGGCCGAAGAACTCCCCCACATGACCCGACGAATCCAACAGCTGATCGATGCAGCCGCGCAGCGACACGAAGCCGATGCCCGCACGGAAAGCCCTCCCCCGTGCCGAGATCACGGCGCGACGTCCCGAACGCCGACTACGGGTAAAACCCACGCGCGGCGTGAGAAAGAGCTGGCTGCCAGCCGAACCCGAATCTCCATCGAGCGAGACGCAGAAGGCCACCCCCGAGCCGTGGAGTGGCGGGGCAACCCGCCTCCGCCTCGGCCCCGTGGAGAGAGATATCCCACCCCACCGCCTGTTGCACATCCGACTCTCAGCGGCCGACTAGGTCGTCGCGAAGGAGTCGGCGAGAACGATGCCCGCCATCGGATCGACCGCCTGGCGCGATCCCTGGCGCTGGAAGAAGAAGACGATGTCGGCCCGCCTTGCTTCGGCCCCCGCATCCGCGATGAGCCTTTCCCGAAAGGGTTCTCGCTCCCAAGAGACACACCCAAGTACAACGGCTCCGTGAAGCCGGAAGATTGGTTGATCGACTACTCCACGGCGGTTAGCATAACCAACGGCAACAGGCGCGTTGCCGTGAAGTACGTGCCCCTCATGCTGTAGGGCACGGCACAGACCTGGCTCAACAGCCTCAAGCCATACAGCATCAACAGCTGGCTAGACTTCACAGAAGCTTTCGTCCGCAACTTCACCAGCACCTACAAGCGGGCTCCCAAGCCTAGACAGCTCTCCTTGTGCGTACAAGGCCCCGCCGAGTCCACTCGCGACTACCTCACGCGTTGGGCCGAGCTCCGCAACTCTTGCGAAGGGGTGCACGAGGTGCAAGCCATAGAATACTTCACTGCCGGGTGCCGAGAAGGCACCCTCCTCAAGCACAAGCTCCTCTGCGACGAGCCGACTACCCTCGACGAGCTTCTAGTCATAGCGGACAAGTACGCCACCGCCGACTCCTCAATGAAGACCGAACTCCGGGTAGACGCGTCCGGGAAGGTACTCAACCCGGCGCCCAAGACGCCGGCTGGGGACTCCAGCCGACGCCCACACCAGAACGACCACAAGCGCAAGGGCCCTGTGCCGCCCTCCACCAGTCGGCAGGTGGCCACAGTCGAAGACGAGCAGCCCGAAGCGCGGCCCGCACCGAAGAAGCAGAGGGGCGGCAAGCCGCTTGGCAGCCGGCCTTCTCCTACGAGCAGACTCTTGACGCCCCGTGCAAGTTCCACAGCGGCGCGAAGCCGTCCAACCACACGACCCGGAAGTGCCACTGGCTCACCCGAATCTCCAAAGGCGAAGGGCTTGCGCCGCCTCCGCCTGCCGGTCCGCCGCCTCCGGCTCCGCAGCCGCCGGCCGCTCGGCCCGCAGTCGGAGCCGTGCACGATGAGTTCCCCGACGAGCATGCCGCCTATGTCATCTTTACAAGCCAGCCCGAAGACCGGCGCAGCAGACACCGAGAGCACCAAGAATTCAGCGTTGTCGCTGCCAACCCCGCCGAGTGCATGCACTGGTCAGAAAAATCCATCAGCTGGAGCCGGGCCGACCACCCAGAGGTGATGCCGTCTCCTGGCTCTTATGCGTTGGTTTTGGATGCCACCCTTGCAACGGATAGACGCGCCGCCCGTTTCTCCCGCGTGCTGATAGACGGCGGGAGCAGCATTAACATCATGTACCATGACACGCTGGACAAACTGAATGTCAAGACGAAGCAACTCATGCCTACTCGGACTGTGTTCCATGGCATCGTAACCGGCCTGTCCTGCGCCCCCATTGGCAAGATCAAGATTGATGTACTTTTTGGGGACAAGGAGCATTTCCGCCAGGAGGCGATCTGGTTTGAAGTGGTGGACCTGGAGAGCCCCTACCATGCACTACTTGGTCGACCTGCCTTGGCCAGGTTCATGGCAGTTCCCCACTACGCATACCTCAAGATGAAGATGCCAAGCACCAAGGGCATCATCACCATAGCTGGCGATTACAAGAAGTGCTCCGAGTGCGCGGCAGCCAGCAGTCGGCTGGCCGAGTCCCTTGTGATTGCCAAAGAAAAGAAGATGTTGGACCGAGTCGTGGCCATGGCCGGCAAACAGTCGGCCTTGTCCCCCGATCCCAAGGAGCATGATGCTCAAGGATCTTTCCAGCCGGCCAAGGAGACGAAGAAGATACCTCTTGACCCTGAGCACCCAGAGAGGTTCGCCATCATTGGGGCAAGCCTGAACAGCAAATAGGAAGGCGAGCTCGCCGATTTCCTCCGTGCGAATCGGGACATCTTTGCATGGTCCCCCACGGACATGCCGGGTGTTCCGAAGGAATTCGCCGAGCACAAACTACACGTCCGAGAAGACGCAAAGCCGGTCAAACAACCCCTCCGCCGACTGTCGGAGGAGAAACGCAGGATTGTGGGAGAGGAGATAGCCCGGCTTCTGGCAGCCGGCTTCATTATGGAAGTTTTCTTTCTAGAGTGGCTCGCCAACCCGGTCCTCATGCTGAAGAAGAACAACAAGTGGCGCATGTGCATAGACTACATGAGCCTCAACAAGGCCTGCCCCAAAGATCCCTTTGCTCTGCCAAGGATTGACCAAGTGATAGACTCCACGGCCGGATGCGAGCTGTTGAGTTTCTTGGATGCTTACTCAGGGTACCACCGGATAAAGTTAGATCCGGCAGACCACCTGAAGACCGCCTTCATCACGCCATTCGGAGCCTTCTGCTACCTGACTATGACATTCGGCTTGAGAAATGCCGGTGCCACTTTTCAGCGTTGCATGCAGAAGTGCCTCCTCAAGCAGCTCGGCAGAAATGCCCACGTCTACGTAGACAACATTGTGGTGAAGACGGAGAAGCGCGGCACCTTGCTGGAAGACCTCAAGGAAACATTTGAGAACCTACGCTGGTTCCAAATCAAGCTTAACCTCGAGAAATGCGTGTTCGGAGTGCCAGCCGGCCAGCTCCTAGGCTTCCTGGTCTCTGAACGCGGCATCGAATGCAACCCAATAAAGATCAAGGCCATTGAGAGAATGGCGATTCCCACCAAACTTTGAGACGTCCAGAAGTTTATCGGATGCTTGGCCTCCCTGAACCGCTTCATCAGTCGGCTCGAAGAGAAAGCTCTTCCCCTCTACCGCCTCATGAAGAAGACCAACCACTTCGAATGGAATAACCAAGCCGACCAAGCTTTTCACGAGCTGAAGAAGATGTTGGCCACGCCGCCTGTCCCGGCGGCGCCGACTGAGAAAGAGCCCATGCTCTTCTACATCGCCGCAACCAGCCGGGTGGTCAGCACTGTCATCGTAGTCCAACGCCCAGAAGAAGGCCGAGCCCAGCCGGTCCAGAGGTCGGTGTACTATTTGAGCGAGCTGCTGTCTACCTCGAAGCAGAACTACCCGCACTACCAGAAGATGTGCTACGGCGTGTACTTCGCCGCCAAGAAGCTGAAGCCCTACTTCCAAGAGCATCCCATCTCGGTCGTATGCACCGCCCCGCTGGCCGAGATCATAGGCAGTCGGGATGCATCCGGCCGGGTGGCGAAATGGGCCATCGAGCTGGCCCCCTACACGATCTTCTACCAGCCTCGCACCGCCATCAAGTCCCAAGCATTTGCCGACTTCCTCGTCGACTGGGCCGAGACCCAGTACCTACCGCCAGCTCCCGACTCCACTCATTGGCGCATGCACTTCGATGGTTCCAAGATGCGCACCGGCTTGGGGGCCGGCGTCATCCTCACCTCTCCCAAAGGCGACAAGCTCAGATACACGCTGCAAATTCACTTTGCCGCCTCCAACAATGTGGCCGAGTACGAGGCGCTCATACACGGGCTCCGGCTTGCCAAAGAACTCGGCATTCGCCGGATCCTATGTTATGGCGACTCGGACTTGGTGGTCCAGCAATCATCCGGCGACTGGGATGCCAAGGACGCAAATATGGCAAGCTACCGCTTTCTCGTTCAGCAGATCAGTGGGTATTTCGAAGGATGCGAGTTCCTCCAAGTACCACGAGCCGACAATGAGCCAGCTGATGCCCTGGCTCGAATAGGCTCCACTCGGCAAGCAATACCAACCGGTGTCTCTCTACAACGCCTCCTCAAGCCGTCTATCAAGCCATCTCCAGAGTCTGATTCCATCTTCGTGCCGCCTGACCCCGACGCGGCCGGGTCTGGCTCGAAGAACCAAGCAGGTGACCCGGGGACTTCGATAGTCGGCCAGGGGGCATCAGCAGGTGGCTCGGGGACTTCCGTAGTTACGCCCGACCCGGGGACTGCCACACCCGGCTCGGGGACTGCGGTAGTCGGCCCGGAGACTACACCAACACAACAGGCGGTGGCCGACTCCAGCATTTCACCACCCAGCCCGCCCGCCCGCCCTGGTCGCAGTAGCCGTGTTGGCAATAGAAGAGGTCGCAGCTCCATCATGGGCTCAATCCATCCTCAACTTCCTAATAAACCAAGATCTGCCGGCTGATGAAGTAGAGGCAAGACAAGTCCAACGCCGAGCCGGAGCATACACAATCGTCAACAGAGAACTCGTCAAGCGCAGTGTCACTGGAGTCCTCCAGCGATGCGTCGAGTAAGAGAAGGGCATTGCAATCCTCAGAGACATCCACCAAGGAGAATGCGGCCACCATGCGGCCTCAAGATCACTCGTCGCCAAAGCCTTCCGCCATGGTTTCTTTTGGCCGACTTCTTTGGATGACGCCAAGGAGTTAGTTAAACATTGCAAAGGGTGCCAACTCTTCAGCTCCAAGCAACACATGCCGGCTTCAGCACTCAAGACCATTCCCCTCACTTGGCCTTTCGCCGTTTGGGGACTGGACATGGTGGGCCCATTCAAGACGGCGCGCGGCGGCATGACACATCTGCTTGTCGCCGTGGACAAATTCACCAAATGGATGGAGGCAAAGCCGATCAAGAAGCTAAATGGGCCGACTGCCGTGACATTTATCGCAGATATAACAACTCGGTACGGCGTGCCACACAGCATCATCACCGACAACGGCACGAATTTCGCCAAGGGAGCCTTGGCACATTTCTGCGCGACGCAAGGCATCCGGTTGGACCTAGCGTCCGTTGCCCACCCGCAGTCAAATGGCCAGGTCGAGCGAGCCAACGGCCTCATCCTTTTCGGCATCAAGCCCCGACTGGTCGTACCACTCGAGCGTTCGGCCGGCTGTTGGCTCGATGAGCTGTCGGCCGTCCTCTGGAGTCTGCGCACTACACCAAACAAGTCAACCGGCTTCACTCCTTTCTTCCTCGTGTATGGTGCCGAGGTGGTCATCCCAACTGACATCGAGTTCGACTCGCCTAGGGTAACCATGTACACGGAAGCGGAGGCCAAGGAAGCACGAGAAGACGGCGTCGACCTGCTGGAAGAAGGCCGGCTGTTAGCCCTCAGCCGGTCCGCCATCTATCAGCAGGGCCTGTGCCGCTACCACAGCCGGAAGGTCAAGCCAAGATCCTTCCAAGAGGGCGATCTTGTGCTCCGGCTGATCCAGCGAACAGCCGCCCAGCACAAGCTCTCGGCCCCTTGGGAGGGCCCCTTCGTCATCAGCAGAGCCTTAGGCAATGACTCCTACTACTTGATCGACGCGCAGAAGCCGAAGGCACGAAAGAGAGACGAATCCGGCAAGGAGTCAGAACGACCATGGAACGCCAACCTCCTCCGAAGGTTTTACAGTTGAAATGCAGTATGTATCACGCTAACTTTTGTACTAAGTACGAGACAATAGGCCCCCCGAGGAGAGCTCGGGGACTGCCATCTTTTATCTATGAATGAAAAGTATCATGCTTATGACCTTGTCATTACATTCACTTTTTCCGTCCGGCACCGGGTTCGACTAGTCGGCCCGGGGACTGGCCGCCTGGAGTTATATTAGAAGTCCTACCCGCAGTCAGACAAGTAGTGTGCCGGCTCCCAAGCCTTCTCTTGCCAAAAGTCGTAGTTCGAAGAACCGGCTGTCTGGCTGGCAAGAGTTAAAGGCAGGAAAGGGCGCCCACACGAAAAACGGCTAGGGACTAACGGACTAATATAACAAAAGCCGGTTTTTCTCCCACCGCCGACCGACTACCAGAGTAGCCGGCCGGCCGGCTTCTATTCACCTCGCTTCAATCTAAGAAAGCTCGAGTACTTGCCTTCCCAAAAGGGGAAGGCAGCAAAGGAAACAGCCTAAGGATAGGAAGCATACATGAATGGAAACCAAACACGCACACAATAATATTTACATAAAAGACCTTCAAAAGGCCAGCATTCAACATAGTTCGAATACACCCCCAGTGGGTGGAACTGCACAAGTTTAATAAAGTTGTTCAAAAGGCAACAAGCAGGAAAAAACAAGGACGGCAGACTAAGCCAAGGGAGCGACTGGCGAGTCGGGCAGGTCGGTGGAGACGGCAGTGCCGGCTGGAGGAGTGGCCGGCTGGCAAACCTCGGCATGATCACCGCCTCCCGCAGAGGGCGCGCTAGCACGCGCCTTGTTGCCAGAGGCACGATCAGGCTGAGGTTGGCTGCCCGCTTCACCAGTCGGCTCAACGTCTTCGCCTTCCTCTCCTTCATCGTCTTCGCCTTCATCGCTGGAGGCGATCTCCTCTGCCGAGTCTTCACCCGCCACTGGGTCCAGCCCAAACCACTCCTCCGGCTGGGCAACACTGTCATCATTAATCTCAGGAGCGAAGACGCTGATGTCAGTACACTTGGCGATCATCGAAGCGCGCTGAGCGATAGCCGGCCGCACCTCCTCCATCTCTTCGTTGGCCTCCAGCCGCCAAGTGCGCAGCTGGTCCAGGTTCAGCCCCGGATACCAGGCTTGGACGAACTCCAACGCCCGCCCAGCTCCAAGCCGGGCTGCCGACGCCTTCCAGGCCTCGAAGCGTCCAACCGCCACCTCCAGCCAGTCGGCAGTCCGACTCGAGGTGCGGGGAATCCTCTCGCTTGGCCAGAGGGCGGCCAACACCTGCGCCCCGGCGCGCTGGAGGCGGCGGAGCATACGGTGAGCCGGCTGCAGCCGGGCTTGGACCGCCAAGAGCTGCTCCTCAAGCGTCCGGCTCGCGTCCGGCGCGATTTCAGCCCCTGCCTGCCGGCGTGCCTCGCGATGGGCCTCGATGGATTGGGTGGCAAAGACGGAGTAGCCGGGAAAGTAGTCTGCACAGAGAACAAAAAGCAGCACAAGTCAGAACACAAATCAGGGATCAAGGGGCAAGCAGGGAGTGAAGAAGGCGGCTTACCGTCGATCAGATCTTCGATACGACTGAAGCCCTCGCTCAGCGCCTGCTTCGCTTCAGCCCAGCCCGCCGCTTCGGTCTCGAACTCGGCCTTCAGGCCGTCCTCGTTGTCCTGCGCCTTCTTCAGGGCCGCCTTGTGGCTCTCCTCCTGGTCGGCCAACTTCTTCGCCAGGCGGTCACGCTCCAGGACCAAGGCGTTGTACTCGGCTTCCTTGGGGCGAAGGGCGGCTTGGGCCCTGCTGAGCTGCTCCCTCAAGTCGGCATTGGCTCCTGCAAGCATGAAGACAAAGGAAATTGATAAGGTGAAGTCGTCAAGGAAGATCCGACCCGGCTGCTCAACAGTCGGCCCGAATCTCGGGGACTACACCCAGTGGGTGCGCTGACGCGCCCCCACAGGAGATGAACGAGACAAACACGCACTCCAGCTGCTGGTCAGGTCCTCGGTTCTCCGGCCCAGCTCCTGAGCCTGGGAGTTGAAGGCGGCTGCACGGAGGTTATGATACTCCTAGAAGATTATACAGGAGGCAAGGATAAGTTAAGTTGTCAGAACCTAGTAAGTTCCAAGCCGCCTGCGCAGTAGCCGGCTCGGAACTCGGGGACTACACCCAGTGGGTGCGCTGACGCGCCCCCACGGAAGAAATCAAAAGAGCAAAATAACCAAGGCCAGAAGACTCACCTGGATGACGGCCCGCGTCGAGAGAAACTCTTGAGTGTATCGTTGCAGCGAGGCGGCCTGAGCTTGAAGCCGGTTCCGGACCTCCTGGGCCGCCGCGTTCAGCTCGCCCGTCCCCCCGCTAGGAGTCCACTCGGACGTGCTGGCGCTGGCTGCCTCCAGGGCCTCCGCCGTCTGGCTGGCGCCCGCTGCTCGGTGCAGTTCCGGCGCGGAGGCGCCACCCCCTGCGCGCCGGCGCAATGCCGGCTGCACCTCGAGGCCGGCCCCTGCCTCCGGCTCACCCCCGGACGGCTGCTCTGGCGCCGCAGCTGATTGGCCGCTTTGGCCCGCTCCAGTAAGCGCCGTCTGCGGCACCCTCTCCACGAAGATCGCGTGGTCCTCCCTCCTCTCCATCACTGGTGGGCCTTGGTCGACCTCCTCCGACGGGGCACGGGAATGTTGGGGGCCACGGCGCGGAGGGGAACGATGAGCAGCGGAGGCCGGTTGTGCGAGGGCTCCGCCTCCGTCTCCGCGGTTGCCGCCTTCGCCCGGGCCTTGGCCGCCGCGTCGGCCTGCTCCTTCGTCGCCTGGGCGGTCCTTCGCTCCGCCGCATCCCGCTCCTCCCGCGCCTCCCGTGCGTTCCGCTCCGTGGCCTCCCTAAGGTTGGCACGGGGATCCACGCGGCGGGAGCTTGAGGACCCTCTAGTCGGCCCGACTACGGAGCCGCCAGGACCTCGCTCAAGAGAAAGCGGCGCCCTGTCCGGCAAACAAAGAAAGGCTTAGAAGAGCTTCGATCGAAAAAGCAACAAAAAATATATGCAAGACATTAGACGACTTACGCCGAGATCGCCTGCGGCTGCTTTACCGCCTTGCGGAAGCGGGCCGCCTTCGCGGCCGCCTCATCCCTCTTGGTCGCCGCCGTGGAAGCCTTGGATTTCTTCGGACGGCTGCCAAAGAAGGTCGACACAGCCCGGCGCTTCTGCGCGCCGCCATGGGCAGCCGGCACGGCAGACGAACCCACGCCTTGATGATCAGGCGCCGGCTGGCGGTGCGGGGCGGCTTCGACCTCGTCGTCGTCCGGCCAGTCTTCGAAGCTGGCCCTGAGTCCCGCGCCCCGGCCTCGTCGCCTTTCCCCACGATGGCGTCTTCCATGGCAGCCGCCCCCAGGTCCAGATCGTCGACGTCGTCCACCGTGCGGTCGGGGAGGAGTTGGCGCTCTACCCCTGCGGACCCGGCTGTCGGCGGAAGAAGAGGATTCTACTAGAAGCAAACCAATTGATCAAGAGTCGGCTATCATGAGGCCGGCTACAAAAAAAGAAAAGAAGAAAGAACTTACGGAAGGCGGAGGGTTGGCGCGGGAATACGGCTCCTTGCCGTATCGCCAATCCTCGGCGAGCTTGCAGTTGGAGATGTAATTCACCATGGAAGACACCTCTGCATGAGGCATCTCCCTGGTGCTCAGCCGGCACGGGTCGAAGCGGCCGCTCATCTGACAGATCATGTGAGGCCGGCCTTGGAGCGGAAGAACCCGACGCTCCACGAAGGTGGCCACCAAGTCGGCTCCGGTCAGGCCCTCCGACTGGATCATCACCCGAAGCCGGGAGACGGATGCGTTCCCGGCCTGAGACAGCGACCTGGCCCGGTAGCTCCAAGAAGGTTGCCTCCCAGCCGGCGGGCCGGCTACGTAAGCCGGCAGGTTGACGTAGTCGCCTTGCTGGGCGACGTTCTTCACATAAGAATAAGACTTCTGCCAAAGCTTCACCGACTGGATCAGCGGAATGGACGGGAACGGATTGTTCTCGCTCGCCCGCCTCATGGCGATGAAGGCCCCGCAGGGGGCGGGCACGCCCGCGACGATGGTGTCGAGCTTGCTTTGGAAAAATTCCCCCCAGAGCTCGAGCGTGGGGAGAACTCCAAGAAAACCCTCGCACAGGGTGACGAAGGCCGACAGCAACATCACCGCGTTGGGCGTGAGGTGATGCGGCTGGAGGTGGTAGAATTCAAGGAAGGCTCGAAGGAATCCGCTCGCCGGGAGGCCGAAGCCGCGCAGGCAGTGCGAGCGGAAGATCACCCGCTTGCCCTCCTCCGGTGCCGGCAAAATCTCCCTTGCCGGTGCTTGACGAACCCGCACTAAGTTCTCGCCCGGCAAGCGCCGCGTCCGGCGGAGGAACTCGACGTGGTCCTCGTGGACGTTGGAGCCATCCCACGAGCTCGACAGCGCCATGGGAGCGATGCGGCGGAGAGCAAGACGAAGCAACGACGGAACGGCGCGGCAAAGGGTTGCTGCGGCGGAGAGCAAGACGAAGCGACGGCGGGACGGCGTGGCAAAGAGTTGCTGCAGCGAAGAGAAGAAGAAGGAGGGCAAGAAGGGGCGGGGTGAGGGAGAGCGCGCGAGCCTCTGCCGCTCCCCCTCCTCCTCCTACTTATAGACCCGCACGGCGGAGCCGAGGAGGCGCGGTGTGGGGGAACGTGGGGATCAAGTGCGCCCACTCCCCCACGTCCCGCGATTATTATGCCCTGTTGGCATAATAAAACCGCCGCGGGAAGGCAAGCGGTCCAAGCGGGCCACAGAAGATCCGCGCTCGGGCCGAGGCCTACGAGTGGCGGGCCCGGGCCTGCGGCAGCGTCCCGTCGCGCGCGTGCGTTGGCAAGACTTCCTTGCCATGTGGCCCGAGGAAAGGTACGCGGTCAGCTCGTAGGGCGACACGCGTTCCAGCCTACAAGAAACGGAGCTTTCCGAAGACTGCGCGCACAAGAAAAGCCGGCCCCTCGGGATAGGAAGCTGACCTAGCTTCTCGTCCCTTTGTCAGCCTCGAAGCTCGATCAGCTTCGGGGACTACTGTCGGAGTAAATAACCATGGGTATCCTAGCCGGCTCCCCCTGGCCCTTCTGAAAAAATTACGAGCCGATTCGACCCTCAAGAATCCAAGACATGGGGCCGCCTTCCCCTTGCCGGCTGTCTCCCAGGACGGCTATCGGAAGGCGGCCCGACTTCAGCCCTCATGAAGGAAAGCCACGGGAGGGCCGGCTCCGAGAAGCCGGCCGCGAGAAGGCCGACTCCAAGAAGCCGGCTCCCACAAAGCGGTCAAGATCGTACCCTCGAAGTCTGCATCCACATAACGGCGATGTGACGGGGCGTGGCTACAGTGAAGCCTGCCACCCCCGAATCCCGGAGCACGCCTGGCACAGTGCGCCGTACGGGTGGCCACGACCCGTCCGGCGCGGCACTGTTGCCATGTTGACCCTGATGTCATCCACGACGGGCTGCCAGTACGGCCCACGGGCGGTGGGCCCCTTCAGGCAGAGAGACACCTGAAGGCGGCCAGGCCACCCCCAGTCGGCCCAAGACAAAGCCGGCTCCCCACAGCCGGCTTGCCACCTACCTCGAAGGAGACGCCCCATTAAGAAGACAAGATGCGGTGAGGCTACAATGATCACCCGCCGGACGGCGGCACTGTAGCCACGCCCACCTGGCGAAGCCCTCGTCACCAAGATTGAGCAACAGTAACCAGCCCCCGACAAGGCCCTGGACAGTGGGGCCTGCCTGTCGATCCAGGAGCCGGCAGCCGACGGGACCCACCAGCCAGCGGGCCCCGGCAGTCGGCGCAGAGGCCGGCGAGCGTAGACACAGACGGCTGGGCCCCACGCCCAGCCGGATTACCATTGTACCCCCGGGGGGTAGGCCTATATAAACCCCCCGGGACACCCATGCAAAGGGTGGATCCCTGCTAATCTTAGACACCGCATAGGAAGGAGAAGAGAGCAAGCCGTGCCCTTCTTCCTCCTCTCACCGAACAGCTCAAGCAGCATCGTGTAGCTACTTGTTCATCTAGTGATCATGCGGAGACCCCGCAAAGCAGCAGTAGGGGTGTTATCTCCATGGAGAGCCCCGAAGCTGGGTAAGATTCGCCGGCGTGCATGTCTTCGCCTCATCCCGTTTCCAGGCACCGGCGACGTCTTACTGGCTCCCACAATGATAAGCCACCCATTGGCATATGTCGCACCTACCACCCGACAGCAAGAGTGACAGAAGCTTCAACCTAGCATAGAAATTGATGCATACGGGATTGAAGGGGGGACCAATCTATATCTATACCTACTATTAAAGGGAATAGGTATTCTTGGTTTGGTTTAGTCCTTTTCGTTTGGTTTATACATGTTAAGCGATCTGGGCCAGGTATTTGTATGTTGATGGGCCTTTTATGGGCTTATATAGAGACCGTGAAAAATAATTGGGTTAAAATAAATCAACATTGTGGGAATTGAACATAGAACCTCCTATATAGCTCTTTGATGTAACAACCAACGACCTATGCGCCTTTCACATTTACTAATCTCAACTCGCTCTAAATATATGAGTGGCACTCATCATGTTTAGGGTGAGCTAATTAAGTGAATGAGCTAATAAAGGAAGGATTGTGGGCTTAAATATAATATTTAAACGGATGTGGCTAATTAAAGAAGGATTATGGATAAACCCGTGGAATAACTAAAACAAAGATTGTGGTCTTAACAAATTCTACATGAAGAATTAGAGGTAAAAAGGTAGGATAATTAAAAGGAAGGATCTCTAGACTTCAATGTGTTGGGGCTACTAAATTAGAAAAAGGAAGGATCTATAGGCTTCAATATGTTGGGGCTACTAAATTAGAAAAAGGAAGGATTTGATTCCCGACTAAACAGGTGAGGACGTCACGGGCATATGTGCTAGTATATCTTAATGCTATGGTTGGGTTTTACCTTAATGAACGTTAGTAGTTGTGGATGCTTGCTAATAGTTCCAATCATAAGTGCATAGAATTCCAAGTCGAGGATGACATGCTAGCAGTGGCCTCTCCCACATAAAACTTGCTATCGGTCTGGTAAAGTAGTCAATTGCTTAGGGACAATTTCGCAACTCCTACCACCACTTTTCCACACTTTCTATACTAACTTTATTGCTTCTTTATCTAAACAGCCCCTAGTTTTTATTTACGCGCTCTTTATTTTCTTGCAAACCTATCCAACTACACCTACAAAGTACTTCTAGTTTTATACTTGTTCTAGGTAAAGCGAACATCAAGCGTGCGTAGAGTTGTATCGATGGTCGATAAAACTTGAGGGAATATTTGTTCTACCTTTATCTCCTCGTTGGGTTCAACACTCTTACTTATCAAAAGAGGCTACAATTGATCCCCTATACTTGTGGGTTATCAAGACATTTTCTGGCGCCGTTGCCGGGGAGTTATAGCGTGGGGTGAATATTCTCGTGTGTGCTCGTTTGCTTTATCACTAAGTAATTTTTATTTGATGTTCTAAGTTGTTCTCTATCTTTAGTTATGGATATGGAACACGAAATACCAAAAAATTAGGTTTACTTGCTACTCATGGAGATGGGGAACCTCCTAAAACCCTCGATGCTCATTATGTGAAATATATTATGCACTACTTTAATAATCCTGAGAAAACCCCATTCAATTATGTAATGGGAGACACGTTGGATCAATGTGAATACTTTAGGGATTATGCTTGACTCAAAAAGGGAAACTATTATGGGATCAAATTTATATGTTGCATTGGTATGCTCGGCAACTATGCTTGAGATATGATTATACTTGTTGCTCTAGGATGAATGCTCCACACCTTCCCTTTTCATGCAAATTTAATGATAATGAAACCTTAGCTTCTTATGCTAATGGTATATATGATTACTATGATGTGGAACGAATAGAAGAATTTGTTGCTTTTAAGGGTGCATGTGAAATTGAATCTTTGTTTAAAGAGTTTGAAGATTTTGATGATTCAGTTTATAGATCTGAAAATTTAGCTATCCTTAAATATTTCTATGAGAATTATAAATACAATTATGATATTGATGAATTTATTGAGAAAGTCTCCGATGTCCGAGAAGAGACTAATATTTTGCAGGAGTCTATGGAAGAAGAAATTGATGAAACTGTGAGCTCATTGGATGAAAAAGATGATGAGGAGAGCGAAGAACAAAAAGAGGAAGATCGGATTAGCTACCTGTGCCCACCTTCTAATAAGAGTAACTCTCCAACTCATACATTATTTAATGTCCCTTCGTTCTTACCGAAGGATGAATGCCATGATAATTGCTATGATCCCATTGATTCGTTTGAAATATCCCTTTTTGATGAACTTGATGCTTGCTATTCTTGTGGCCAAGATGCCAATATGAATTATGCTTATGGAGATGAACTTGCTATTGTTCCTTATGTTAAACATGAAATTGTTGCTATTGCACCCACGCATGATAGTCCTATTATCTTTTTGAATTCTCTCGACTACAATATCGGAGAAGTTTGCCCTTATTAAGGATTATATTGATGGGTTGCGTTTTACTACTACACATGATGATTTTGATAGATATGATATGCATGTGCTTGCTGCTCCTACTTGCAACTATTATGAGAGAGGAACTACATCTCTGCCTCTCCATGTTTCCAATAAGATAAAATTGCAAGAAATTGTTTATACTATGCATTGGCCTTTACTATGTGTGCATGAATTGTTCTTTTATGACATGCTGATGCATAGGAAGAGATTTAGACTTCGTTGTTGCATGACATATGTTACTTTGTGCTCACTACTAAACCACGAATCATTGTTAATTAAAATTGGCTTTGATATACCTTAGGATCCGGGTGGATCCATTACTTGAGCACTATATGCCTAGCTCAATGGCTTTAAAGAAAGCGCTGCCAGGGAGACAATCTGGAAGTTTTAGAGAGTCATTTATTTCTGTTGTGTGATTTTATAAAGTTTTAAAACAACAATAATGTGCCAAGATTTGCATTTAGGATGTTTACATTGCTTGTTGGTTTGTGCGGTGCAAAACAGAAACTTTGGCTGTAGTGCACGATTTTACATTTTTTACTGGAATGTCAAACGGTTCTGAAACTTTTTGCACTGTCCTGCTATACAAATTTTTTATTTTTCCTATTTTTTCAGAATTTTCGGATTACCAGAAGTATGGTGAATGTTCAGATTGCTACAGACTGTCCTATTTAAGACATATTTTTTTATGCATAGTTTGCTTGTTTTGGTGAAATTGTCGATTTCTATCACTGGATTAAGCCATGGAAAAGTTATATTACATTAGCCATAATGCAAAAACAAAATATGGATTTGTTTGCAATAGTACTTAGAGTAGTGATGTGCTTTATTATACTAACGGATCTTACCGAGCTTTCTGTTGAGTTTTGTGTGGATGAAGTGTTCGAAGATCGAGGAGGTATCGATGTGAGGAGAAGGAGGAGAGGCAAGATCTCAAGCTTGGGGATGCCCAAGGCACCCCAAGTAAATATTCAAGGAGACTCCAGCATCTAAGCTTGGGGATGCCCCGGAAGGCATCCCATCTTTCTTCAACAAGTATCAGTATGTTTTCAGATTCGTTTCGTTCATGCGATATGTGCAAATCTTGGAGCGTATTTTGCATTTAGTTTTCACTTTTCTTTGATGCACCATGCTGGTATGAGATAGTCCATGGTTGATTTATAGAATGCTCTTTGCAATTCACTTATATTTTTTGAGTATGGCTTTATAGAATGCTTCATATGCTTCCCTTATATCATTTGAAGTTTGGATTGCCTGTTTCTCTTCACATAGAAACCGCCATTTGTAGAATGCTCTTTTGCTTAAATGATATTTGTTAGAGCGTGGGCATATCGTTTGTAGAAATAATTGAACTCTCTTGCTTCACTTATATCTATTTAGAGAGATGACATGAATTGGTCATTCACATGGTTAGTCATAAAATCCTACATAAAACTTGTAGATCACTGAATATGATATGTTTGATTCCTTGCAATAGTTTTGCGATATAAAGATGGTGATATTAGAGTCATGCTAGTGGGTAGTTGTGGATTGTAGAAATACTTGTGTTGAAGTTTGTGATTCCCGTAGCATGCACGTATGGTGAACCGTTATGTAACAAAGTTGGAGCATGAGGTATTTATTGATTGTCTTCCTTATGAGTGGCGGTCGGGGACGAGCGATGGTCTTTTCCTACCAATCTATCCCCCTAGAAGCATGTGCGTAGTACTTTGTTTCGATGACTAATAGATTTTTGCAATAAGTATGTGAGTTCTTTATGACTAATGTTGAGTCCATGGATAATACGCACTCTCACCCTTCCATCATTGCTAGCCTCTTCGGTACCGTGCATTGCCCTTTCTCACCTTGAGAGTCGGTGCAAACTTCACCGGTGCATCCAAACACCGTGATATGATACACTCTATCACACATAAGCCTCCTTATATCTTCCTCAAAACAACCACCATACCTACCTATCATGGCATTTCCATAGCCATTCTGAGATATATTGCCATGCAAGTTCCATCATCATCATATACATGACTTGAGCATTTATTATCATATTGCTTTGCATGATCGTAAGATAGCTAGCATGATGTTTTCATGGCTTGTCCGTTTTTTTATGTCATTGCCACGCTAGATCATTGCACATCCCGGTACACTGCCGGAGGCATTCATATAGAGTCATATCTTTGTTCTAGTATCGAGTTGTAATATTGAGTTGTAAGTAAATAAAAGTGTGATGATCATCATTATTAGAATATTGTCCCATGTGAGGTTATCAAAATAAAAGTGGCCAAAGGAGCCCCCCCCCCACACACACACACACACAAAAAGAGAGGCCAAAGAAGCCTACAAAAAAAAGAAAAAAGAGAGATTTTTAAAAAAATGAGAGAAAAGAGAGAAGGGACAATGTTACTATCCTTTTACCACACTTGTGCTTCAGAGTAGCACCATGTTCTTCATATAGAGAGTCTCTTGAGTTATCACTTTCATATACTAGTGGGAATTTTCATTATATAACTTGGCTTGTATATTCCAACTACAGGCTTCCTTAAATGCCCTAGGTCTTCATGAGCAAGCAAGTTGGATGCACACCCACTTAGTTTCAGTTTGAGCTTTCATACACTTATAGCTCTTAGTGCATCCATTGCATGGCAATCCCTACTCCTCGCATTGACATCAATTGATGGGCATCTCCATAGCCCATTGATTAGCCGCGTCGATGTGAGACTTTCTCCTTTTTGTCTTCTCCACACAACCTCCACCATCATATTCTATTCCACCTATAGTGCTATGTCCATGGCTCACACTCATGTATTGCATGAAAGTTGAAAAGGTTTGAGAATACTAAAGTATGAAACAATTTCTAGGCTTGTCATCGGGGTTGTGCGTGATTTGAATATTTTGTGTGGTGAAGATGGAGCATAGCCAGACCATATGATTTTGTAGGGATAACTTTCTTTGGCCATGTTATTTTGAAAAGACATGATTGCTTTATTAGTATGCTTGAAGTATTATTGTCTTAATGTCAAATTATAAACTATTGCTTTGAATCGCTCGTGTCTTAATATTCATGCCATGATTAGATTACATGATCAAGATTATGCTAGGCAGCATTCCACATCAAAAATTATCTTTTTTATCATTTACCTACTCGAGGATGAGCAGGAATTAAGCTTGGGGATGCTGATACGTCTCCGTCGTATCTATAATTTTTTATTGTTCCATGCCAATATTATACAACTTTCATATACTTTTGGCAACTTTTTATACTATTTTTGGGACTAACATATTGATCCAGTGCCCATTGCCAGTTCCTGTTTGTTGCATATTTTTTTGTTTCGCAGAAAATCCATATCAAACGGAGTCCAAACGGGATAAAAACTGACATAGACTTTTTTTGGAATATATGTGATTTTTGGGAAGAAGAATCAACGCAAGACGATGCCCGAGGGGGCCACGAGGTAGGGGGCACGCCCCAAGGGGTCAGGCGCGCCCTGGGCCCTCGTGGCCACCCCATAAGGCGGTTGGTGCCCTTATTTCTCCGTAAGAAAGCCAATATCCGGATAGAAATCGTGTTAAAATTTCAGCCCAATCGGAGTTACGGATCTCCTGGAATATATGAAACGGTGAAAGGGCGGAATGAGGAACGCAGAAACAGAGAGAGACAGAGAGACAGGTCCAATCTCGGAGGGGCTCTCGCCCCTCCACCACCATGGAGGCCATGGACCAGAGGGGAAACCCTTATCCCATCTAGGGAGAAGGTCAAGGAAGAAGAAGAAGAAGAAGAAGAAGGGGGCTCTCTCGCCCTCTCTCCCGGTGGCGCCGGAACGCCGTCGGGGCCATCATCGTGTGACGGCGATCTACACCAACACCTTCGTCATCTTCATCACCTTCCCCCATCTATCTATAGCGGTCCACTCTCCCGCAACCCATTTTACCCTCTACTTGAACATGGTGCTTTATGCTTCATATTATTATCCAATGATGTGTTGCCATCCTATGATGTCTGAGTAGATTTTCGTTGTCCTGTCGGTGATTGGTGAATTGATATGGTTGGTTTAATTTGCTTGTGGTTATGTTGATGTCCTTTGGTTCCCATTATATGAGCGCACACGTGGATCACACCATAGGGTTAGTTGTATGTTGATAGGACTATGTATTGGAGGGCAAGAGTGACAGAAGCTTCAACCTAGCATAGAAATTGATGCATACAGGATTGAAGGGGGACCAATATATCTTAATGCTATGGTTGGGTTTTACCTTAATGAACGTTAGTAGTTGCGGATGCTTGCTAATAGTTCCAATCATAAGTGCATAGAATTCCAAGTCAGCGATGACATGCTAGCAGTGGCCTCTCCCACATAAAACTTGCTATCGATCTAGTAAAGTAGCCAATTGCTTAGGGAAAATTTCACAACTCCTACCACCCCTTTTCCACACTCGCTATACTAACTTTATTGCTTCTTTATCTAAACAGCCCCTAGTTTTTATTTATGCACTCTTTATTATCTTGCAAACCTATCCAACTACACCTACAAAGCACTTCTGGTTTTATACTTGTTCTAGGTAAAGCGAACGTCAAGCATGCGTAGAGTTGTATCGGTGATCGATAAAACTTGAGGGAATATTTGTTCTACCTTTAGCTCCTCGTTGGGTTCGACACTCTTACTTATCGAAAGAGACTACAATTGATCCCCTATACTTGTGGGTTATCAAAGAACACATAAAGGAAACCTTCTAGAACACTCTAGAATCGTAAAAAAGAGGAGGTATGTGGTATGGTAAGTAAACGGACCCCGAAAAATCCACAAAAATATTTTTTGTCAGTTTAATTTGGAATATATAAAAAAATAGGAAAATAAGAAACTACCAGGAAGGTGACCCTGGTGGGCACAAGACACCAGGGCGCGCCTGGCAAGCCAGGCACGCCCAGGTGGGTTGTGCCCACCTCGGGTACCTTCCGGACTCCGTTTGCTTGTTTCCCAAGATAAAAAATCTTTATATACCCCCGGAACCTATTAACCACCGTATCGCGGAGAAATCTTTTGTTTTCTTTCCCTTGATGTTTTCTGACAGATCCCATCTACCATGGTCGCTTCACGCTCATCCAAGGACAAGTTCTTCGAGAACGTCATCAACCCATATTTGCGGCGGGTGATGCAGCACCCTCAGGCTATCCATATGCATGAGGGGGGTGCTTCACATCCGCGAAGTGCAAGGTCCTAAAGGGACGGGAACCGTGGAGGGAAGGCTTGAAGCTATGTAGTAGCAGGTCTTCCGGTGCAAGGGGATGGTGGAACGTGGACTCAATGCCAATCACCTCATGATCGCGGACTACACCCGTGATCTCAAGGTGGATGGCAAGTCCATGAAGGACATCATCTTCACCTTCAACGAGCAAATCAACTTCCTCCAAAGCCAGATCTACGATATCCAAAACCAAGTCTTTGAATATGAGGCGAGGTTTAAAGGTATGAGTTTGGCTGCCAGTTGCAGGACCCGTGAGACTCACTCCTCCTCTTATGACGGCGAGCCTCTACCGTGGAAACCCGAAGATAAGATTGCTACTTCATCACCACCACCTCCTTCTTCATCACCAAAAGAAACTTGAGTATCGGGTATGGGCACTCCCCTTGGCTTGTGCCAAGCTTGGGGGAGGTGCCCTGATATCGTATCACCTCCTCTATCTTTTGCCTTTACTTATCTTAGTTCGATCCATAGTTATCTTTTGCTTTAGGTGAATAAAATTTTAGTTCGATCCTTTCTTTTTGAGAGTTTGCTTAGTGATCTATCCTTGTAATCGTGTGCGAGATATATAATAAAGTTTAGTCTGAGTTTTTCTTCCTTTACTTTCATGTTTCAATAAAAAGAAAGGAAATAAATGAAAAAGATCATATGCTAATCTTATGGTAAGTAATGACATCACATAAGGAAGAGTATAAGTAGAAAATTTTATTGGAGATTTACAAACATAACATTGGTCAATGATTCAATTCATGAAAGATTAATAAGGGAAGAGAAGATTCACATGCAAATACACTATCTTGGATATCTTTTGTGGTTGTGAGCCCCCATCAAATTATTATATGCCAAAATAGTTGACGTTGGACAAGGAAGACAACGTCGTGATTTATGTTTATTCATATTCACATAGAAGTTATGTTGTCATAGATCCTTTAACATGTGGTGCTTGCCCCTATCTTTGTTAGCCAAAAATTCCGCACTAAGTAGAGATACTACTTGTGCATCTCTTAAACGCAAATCTTATTTTGAGATTCCACCATACCTACCTATGGATTGAGTAAGATCCTTCAAGTAAGTTTTCATCGGTGCAATAAGGCAATAAAAATTTCTTCTATAAGTATTAGATCATTTAGTGTAAGAGAAAATTGAGCGTTGTACGAACTTGTGATGGCAAAGAATAAAAGTGACAGACTGCATAATAAAGGTTGCTATCATAAGGGGAAATATAACGTGACGTTCTTTTGCACTAAGAGATTGAGAATACAAATAAAAAGTGCATGGCAACCTCTGCTTCCCTCTACGAATGGCCTATCTTTTAGTTTTATGTATTTACTTTCATGCAAGAGTCAAAGTTTTTCTCTCTATTCCTTTTTATTTTCTCTTTTGGCAAGAATCATGTGGTGAGGAAAGATCTAGGCACATATATCCAGTTGGATATGGGTGGAACGAGTTATTATTGTTGACATCACCCTTGAGGTGAATACGTTGGGAGGCGAAACTATAAGCCCCTATCTTTTGATGTGTCCGGTTGAAACGTTTTGCTCATGTGTATGCGGTGAGTGTTCGCAATCATAGAAGATTATATGATAGTTAAGTATGTGGACTTGCCTAAAGGCTCCGATACGTGACCCTTCCTGAAAAGATGATGATTTGTAGTTGCAAAGTTGACTGAGAACATAGTTTGTTGGTTTTTAGTAGAGTTTATGCTTTATACTTTGTTGTTGTGATGAATTGTTACTAAGTCTATGATAAAAGTTATGTGATAAAGTTTTATGTTAAAGTTTGTTGCTGTTATAATAATATACATGATGCTTCTATGACCGTATTTTTTTATCGACACCTCTCTCTCCAAGCATGTGGACATGTTTTTTGATTTCGGTTTTCGCCTGAGGACAAGCGGGGTCTAAGCTTGGGGG
This sequence comes from Triticum urartu, assembly GCF_056163025.1. Taxonomy (NCBI): domain Eukaryota; kingdom Viridiplantae; phylum Streptophyta; class Magnoliopsida; order Poales; family Poaceae; genus Triticum; species Triticum urartu. The sequence continues at coordinate 28,462,998 of NC_141876.1, forward strand.
AGTTGATATGTCCGTTTTGCATCACATTTTCCTACTTTTATTTATATATTTTTATCCATAATAATGCTTTTTGGAGTAATTCTAATGCCTTCTCTCTCATAACATGCAAGGTACACACAAAGAGGGAGAATTCCGGCAGCTGGAAATCTGGACCTGAAAAAGCTACGAGGCTACCTATTTTGCACAACTCCAAATGAGCTGAAACTTTACGAAGATTTTTTATATAATATATAAGAAATATTGGAGCCAATAAGTATCAGAGGGGGTCCACCAGGTGGGCACAACCCACCTTGGTGCGCCAGGGAGCCCAGGCGCGCCCTGGTGGGTTGTTCCCTCCTCGGCCTACCTCCGGTGCCCCTCTTCTGATATATAAGTCATTTTGACCTAGAAAAAATGAAGGGGGGACTTTCGAGACGAAGCGTCACCGTCTCGAGGCTGAACTTGGGCAGGAGCACTTTTGCCCTCAGGCGGAGCAATTCCGCCGGGGGAACTTCCCTCTCGGAGGGGGAACTCATCGTCATCATCATCACCAACAACTCTCCCATCTTGGGGAGGGCAATCTCCATCAACATCTTCAACAACACCATCTCCTCTCAAACCATAGTTCATCTGTTGTGTTCAATCTTTGTACCGGAACTATAGATTGGTACTTGTGGGTGACTAGTAGTGTTGATTACATCTTGTAGTTGATTACTATATGGTTTATTTGGTGAAATATTATATGTTCAGATCCAATATGCTATTTAATATCCATCTGATCTTGAGCATGATTATCATTTGTGAGTAGTTACTTTCGTTCTTAAGGTCACGCGAGAAATCTTGTTGCAAGTAATCATGTGGACTTGATATGTGTTCGATATTTTGATGGTATGTATGTTGTTATTCCCTTAGTGGTGTCATGTGAACGTCGAATACATGACACTTCACCATATTTGGGCCTAAGGGACTGCATTGTGGAGTAGTTATTAGATGATGGGTTGCGAGAGTGACAGAAGCTTAAACCCTAGTTTATGCGTTATTCCGTAAGGGACTGATTTGGATCCAAAAGTTTAACGCTATGATTAGAATTTATTCTTAATACTTTCCTCGTAGTTGCGAATGCTTGCGAGGGGGTTAATCATAAGTAGGAGGTTAGTTCAAGTAAGAACATCACCTAAGCATTGGTCCACCCATGTATCAAATTATCAAAGTGGCGAACACAAATCAAACCAACATGATGAAAGTGACTAGATGAAATTCCCATGTACCCTCGAGAACGCTTTGCTTATCATAAGAGACCGTTTTGGCATGTCCTTTGCCTCAAAAGGATTGGAATACTTTGTTGCACCTTTGTTACTACTATCGTTACTTGCTCGTTACAAATTATCTTGCTATCAAACTACTCGTTACTTATAATTTCAGTGCTTGCAGAGAATACCTTACTAAAAACCACTTGTCATTTCCTTCTGCTCCTCATTGGGTTCGACACTCTTACTTATCGAAAGGACTACGATTGATCCCCTATACTTGTGGGTCATCATCACACAAGCAGTCGTCACCTCCCATAACTCCTCCGTTCTCCAAGTTCTAGCAGGATACCGAACGATGCCCCATCGAGATTGCAGAACACCAAAGGCACGCTCGATATCCTTCCTAGCACTCTCTTGCTCTTGGGCAAATCTCCTCGTCTTCTCTCCGACGGGGTTGGGGATTATCTTCACAATAGTGGTCCACCGAGGATAGATACGGTCAGTTAGGTCGTATCTTTTGTTTTAGTTGTGGCTGCTAATGTTAACATTCACCGACGGGCAGTTGCCTTCGGCAAGCCTTGCAAACACCAGCAAGCATTGAAGCATGTTGATATCATTGTGCGATCCAGCCATGCCGAAGAAAGAGTGCTAGATCTAGAGATCTTGTGAGGCCACGACCTCAAGTATGACAGTGCAAGCCTTGACATGGCCCTTATACTGCCATTGCCAAGTAGAAGGATAGTTCTTCCACTCCTAGTGAATGCAGTCTATGCTGCCAAGCATCCCCGGGAAGCCCTGCTGGCATTCATCGCCAACAAGCGGGATGTATCTTCAGCATTTGACTCTCTCAAGTACTCAGGGCCAAACACTGCAATCACAGCCTTGCAGAACTTGTATGTGGAGTCTAGACACGTAGACTCGCTCACACAGACGTACTCATCAATGAGATCACCGGGCACTCCGTATGCAAGCATCTGGATAGCTGCAGTGCATTTCTGATAAGAGGAGAAGCCAATCTTTCTAAGGGCATCCTCCTTGCACTAGAAATACTTATCGTATCCGACCATCCCCTCCCGAATATGGTTGAAAACATGCCTAGCCATACGGAAACGGCGCCGGAATTGGTGATGTTTGAAGAGCGGGTTGAGTGTCTCAATGTAGCCCTTCCAAAGAAGAAAATATCCGCTCTCTCGGTTGCGATTCAACACCGGAGTGTGCCCCGGGATTGAGACCCGAAACAACGACCGCTGCCTACTAAGGTGGCCATGGACAACCAACACGGCAACCACCATCTCCTCATCGTCGGAAGAGGAATCATCGGAGTCGCAGAGGAAATTGTGGAATAAGAACTCGTCGGCGGAGTCCATTTGTACCTTGGGGCAAACTATCAAACAGCTTGCGGGCGTCGTCGGAGAGGCCGGCCGTCGAAGAGACGCGCGCCTCCCCTGGACCATGTAGCTGGCCTAGCGGCGTCCGACGAGCGTGGCACCGTCAGACGAGCATAGTGGTGTCAGACGAAGGAGATGGCCGAGGGCGCGGGAAGCTGCAGTGGCTCGACGGCGAGGCGGCGGCGGTGGTGGCAACGATGTGGGAGGTGGCAGCATGCGGGGGAGGCGTGTGGGCGCGGACTGCTGGCAGGGGCACCGGAATTGGGCGGCGGCGGCGACGGAGTGGGGCGGGCGAAGGCTTACTGACAATTAAGGTGGAACAGAATGGCCTATGTCTCACCGACTGGCGGGCCAGGGGGAGGAGTAGGCGGACGTCGCATGCGTCCACGCCGACGCAAATAAGGCCCAAATTTGGGTCAGAAATGGGTCGCCCGGCGGACAAAAAGCGGGTGTGCGTTTGTCTGGATCCGCGCAATGGGCCAACTTTTCTATCCACGACGATCTAAACAGACACGCGCGAATGAAATGTGTCGGCATGTTGGAATTGCTCTTATGCCTGACTTGGTAGCCCATCCAGATGTTAGAGGCGGGTACGGGGGTCCGGAAACTGCACACCAAATACGTACAGGGGCCTGCCCCCCCCCCCCCCCCCCCCCAACGATCAACAATTTTAGTAAAAACAACTAGTAATTATCAACAAGATTCGATCAATATACGTACTCGGCCTCCTCTATACTTGATTCCTGGCTCCGCCACTGCTCGCTAGGATAGGATGTGCAGCACTGCAACTGCAAGTACTACTGAAAATCACTAACCTCAACAACTTGATTGAGTCTTCGCAGCAGCTTTCCATCGTTTTCCTTTCTTTCCAGAAGGCACTCGACAGCATCTTTGCGAGACCATCGCATCCAGACCGAAAGTCACCACCAAACAGTACCGCTCTATCCGTAACACAACAATAATTCACATTTATTCGTTTCCCGGGGGTGGACTCTTTTTATGGCATGCTGGAAAAGTCAGGGGCCGTCGCCCTCGGCTTCACCTACGACTCCGAGGGTCGCTCTTGGGCGGCAACGAACTCGACAGCTTGGTGGCCCGAGCCTCAGTACATGTCTAGTCCCGAACCCCGGCGTCAAAGTCTCTCACGATCAGCTGTTTTTCTTCTACTTTTCCATTGGTCAATTCTGAAGGTTCTAAGTTCCAACGCGACAGCGACCGGGAGATGATTAAGATGGTCAAGTACTGTGATTAAGACGGTGCTGTGCGTCGTATCGTCATCGGCAGGTGGTGCCAAGTACGCAGTACTACGAGATTCTTTCGGTGCACTTGTTTTTTCTAGAAGACGCCGATATACTCCCGGTGGTATTTTTCTAAGGCGTGCTGAGGAATGAATGCCTTCTTGGCCCGTGTCAGAATTGCTCTGCTGTGAGGTCAATGGTCGAAACAACAGTTTTGTTTTTCTACTCTGCTGGAATGTAGTAGTACGTATGTTCCTTTAGTTAAAGAAAAATGGCGGGGGAATGTTCTTGAGGTAGGAGCCAATGTAGACTACATAAAGGAGGTAGAGATGAGCATCACCGTCGCCTTTAATCTGAAATCCTGAAAGCAAGCATCTCGTCAAGTTAAAGACCTCCCCTACGTTTCCATTGTTTCACAATGACTTTTACTAAAAACGAGATGGGATGGGATGGGCTTTCGCGCGGGAGACACGGAGAGGATTTCGCGCCCTGCAAGATTTGAAGCATGGTCCTGCACAGCTCCCTCCCTCCGCAACTGATTCAGAGCGAGCAGGCGGGCGGTCCCTCCCGCGATCTCCCCGCACCCGATCGATCCTCATCACATGGGCGCAGGGGTCCAGACTCCGGAGGCAACATGTGACCCGCCATCGTCGTTTACCCGCGAGAAGTGGGATCTCCCTCGTCGTCGTCCGGTGGGGCACGCCCAAAAATTGCAGGTGGCCCAGCCTACCAGAACCATTGAAACGTAGTGAAACCCGCCCTGACATCGGTCAGTTCCGTGCACAGCACAGACACGTACGCACGCACGCTGCTATGCTAGGGTTGGTCCTAGCGCTGTCGCGTCCACGATGAACCAACCAGGGAAGATGGTTGTTCGTTGAGCGCTTGCCATCTACCAGGGCCAACAAATCGTACCGGCTGCTACGACCGAGATGTCGAGATTGGTCATCTAGATAGCAACCACAATAGATATCTTTGAATCATAATCAGCATCAAGAACCTCTGGTTTTGCTCTCTCGATCGATGGATGGATCCCAGCATGGCTGTACCTCCCAACTGTTAATCAACAATGAGAAGCGATGATGAGGAGCAGGCAAGTCGCTATGCGCATCAGGCGAAATTCAATTCAGTTTCCCTCCCTGTCCCTGTCCCTGCCAGTTCAAAACAGTCCCGCTCGCCCCGCCGAAAGCCGAAAGCCGTGCCACCCGACCCGGATCGAGACAGACACACCACGCGGAAGCTTTCAACAACAACTGGAGCCATCCAAAGCACCATGCATGACCCACACACACACACACACAAAGCCACAACAAGAACTGGACACCAGGCAGGTAAACTCACGACAAATGGTTTTCGCCAACGAGTTCCAGGCAATTTGATCAGGCTGAGTAATTACATGGGGATAGCTAAAGAACCAACCTAATCAGCTAGAACAATGGCTAGACAAATTAAGCAATCGCACAGTCGGGCATGCATTCCATCCCTAAACACCACCACACAATCACCCACCACACAACAGACACAGTCAGTCAACAACACCAAGACAGACGACGACGACAACGAATCCGATATTCGCTAAAAGGAAGAGATGAAAAAACAGCCGGCTCCGCCGTCGAAGAAGAAGATAGCATTCGTCAAGTCTATGAACGGAATGAATGTGGGCTACAGCGACAGGCAGCCGGCTCCTTTCTCTCAGGCCATTAGAGATCACGGCGAGGAGGGGCCCTCGACCATCTCATCGCCCTGATTCAGGGCGCTCTGCTGTTGTTGATCAGTTTCTTCGGCGCTTCCACCTGACATCTTGATCTCCTCGATCCGCACGACGACATGGGACATCGTCGGACGGGCGTCTGGGACCTGGGCAACGCAGTCTATAGCGAGCTGTAGAAGCTGAATCATCTGTTCTTCGGAGCTCTGGTTCCTCAGGAGCTCCATGTCAAACACCTCCGCAGTCCACTCAGAGCGCACGACGGACTGCACCCACCTGGGCAGGTCGACGCCCTCGTCGTTAAGAGCAGCCTGGCTGGGGGCCTTGCCAGTGAGCAGCTCCAGCAAGAGAACACCAAAGCTGAACACATCAGCCTTCTGGGACACCCTCCGGGGATCAGTAACCTCTGGAGCACGGTATCCAGTGGCGCGAGAAGGTCCAGATGATGATGAACCAACAAGGGTGGCAAGGCCATTGTCTGAAACACGTGCTTGATACGTCTTCGACAGGAGGATATTGGATGACTTGATATTGCCGTGCGAAGTCGAAGAGCTTGTAGAGTGGATGTACTCGATCCCACGGGCTGCAGCCAGGGCAATGCTTGATCTTATCGTCAAGTCAAGTGGGGTACGACCAGAACCTCTGCTCCCTGCGTGACAAAAAATGATCACCATCGTGTGCGATTAGAGTTCAAGGTTCATCCATTACATGGTCAAGTGACACAATGAAGACACAAACATAATCAATGAAAAAACTACTGCTCCACCAACTACAACAGCTTCCCAAGATTTTGTTTCCTCTAATCAACACAAAAATATACAAACAAAGAATAGACCTAAAGTAAACAAAAAGAACAGACTTAACCACAATTGAGGAAAGAATATGGGACTATGAAAAGCAATCAACAGTTCTATTCAACATTCTGAAAAATTGGAGCAGATTGGTAACCCCAAACCTGAAAGGGAGCAGTTGACTGCAATACAAGTATTCTAGCCACAAACATAGTCCCAGACCACAAGGAATAGTACTAAGAATAATCAGACTATGATTTTAATAATAATACCCAATAAAGAACACTTAAAATCCAAATACTTAGGATATCAAGCAAATAAACAAGATCTGCAACAAAATTAGCTTGACGTGTCACCTTCGACAAGACACACGTAGACTAGAGATAATCAAGCCATGACAGATGTAGTAATAGCTACACCCTCTGTTTCTAAATATAAATATAAGACGTCCGGTCGGCTCAATTTGAACAGCCAAAACGTCTTATATTTAGGAATGGATATAGTACAAGACAATCGCCCCTCAACAACTGCAATCCATTTCTCAAACATTTACGAGAAAATCAAGTACCACTATACCGTTGCCACGGACGAAAAATGCGAAAATAAGATACTCGCAAGCACTAGCATAACATATGCAGAACGGTAACAATATAATGATCAGAGTATGAGTACATAAAACTGTGAAGGCGCTGAGATGTGAAATTCTCACCGTGCAAGACTGCAGAAAGGCTCCCCATGGGCATGAAGTCGTACACAAGCAGCTTCTCATCTTTGCTGTAGTAGTAAGCACGGAGAGGCACGATGAACTCGTGCTGAAGCTCGCCAATGTCCGCAATGCGGTCACGGAACTCCGGCTCGGACATGGTGACATCCTTGAGCCGCTTCACCGCCACGGTAGCGCTGGATTCAAGCACCGCCTTGTAGGTCGTCCCAATGGCACCCTTGCCAAGGACCTCGGCCGACGCGCGCAGCAGGTCCTCCAAGTCGAACGGTTGAACGGCGGCCGCTGACCCGAAGAAGACCAGCTTCTTCCCTGAAGTCGATTGTTGACCACTGGGGTGGCCCACGGTAGCCATAGGCGCCACGGCCGCGCCGCTGGGCAACTCTGGGGGTTTTCGGCCGCCGGGGATGACGGCGGGGGATGGAGACGGAGGCGGCATCTCGAGGGCCCGTGTCTTGGTGCGCCCCGACCTGCGGCATAGGCAGATGAGAAGGAACAGGAGAAGCGCGGCGCCGACGACGGAGGCTATGGCGATTCCGGCAATGGCGCCGCCGGAGAGCCTGTTGCCCTTCTTGTCATTTCGTTCGTCGTTTCCGCTGTTGGGGATGTTCGTCCCCGGTGTTGTCGGCGAGGGCGTCTTCCCCGCCGGAGCCGGAGAAGGAGGAGGGGCCTCGCCAGGGCAAGGGCCCAGGGGGCCGCCGCAGAGGGACGACATCCCGAGGAACGCCGCGCGCGGCCTGGAGCGGAGCGAGGCGGGGATGGATCCGTTGAGCCGGTTGAAGGAGACGTTGAAGTCGCGCAGCTGCGGCAGCGGGAGGTCGGGAATCTGGCCGACGAAGCGGTTCTCCTCGAGGAGCAGGGTCTTGAGCCGCGTGAGGTTGGCGAGCGCCGGCGGGATGGCGCCGGAGAGGCCGTTCCCGCCGAGCGAGAGGTGGACGAGGGCGGGGAGCGCGAGGAACGCCGGCGGGAAGTCGCCGGAGAGGCGGTTCCCGTTGAGGAAGACGCTGCGGAGCGCGGCCATGGCGGCGAGGTCGGCGGGGAGGGCCCCGCGGAGCGCGTTGAGGCGGAGGCTGAGCGTGTGCAGCGCGGTGAGGTTCCCGAGCGAGCCCGCCGGGACGGCCCCCGCCAGCGCGGCCCCCGGCAGGCGCAGCGCCGCCACGCGGCCGCCCTCGCAGGTGACCCCCGTCCAGGCGCAGACGGTGGTGGGGTCGGCCACGTTCCAGGCCACGCGCTGGCCCACCGCCGCCCGGAAGGCGACGAGCGCCCGCGCGTCGGACGCGAGGTCGGCCGTCGCCGCGCCCCACGCCGCGAGAAGCGCGAGGACGGCGAGGGCCGCCGCCGGCGGCCGCATCGCGGCGGTGGGGTGGGAGTGGGGCGGAGGGACGGGCGGGGGAATGGGCGCGGGCGGTGTGGGGTGGCTGTTCCGGTTTGGGGGGCGGGCTGCTGAACAGCGAGCGAGGAATGGGGCTGGGGTTGGGTGGGAGTGGAGGGAGGGAAAAACCCTAGAAACTCCCGTGCGGATCTGGCGGCACGGCCTCTCGGCCGGGTTTTATTCCGCGGGGGTTGGGGTTCGGCGGGCGGCCGCACCCGGGAACGCGCGTTGGCTCGTCCGTTTGGCTCCCTCCCCGGCGAGGGGCGTCCTAGATTCCGCTTGACGGGGACGGGACCGGGCGACGACGGGATCGCGACACCGCAGAGGCCTCGCCGCCTCGGGCCGCGCGCCGAACAAATGCGCGCCGCTCCGCGTGCTCTGCGCTGCGCTGCGGGGGGGGATTGTTCTGAGCCGCGTCAGTTTCACTCTCTGCCTGATTTTCCCCCCTCCCTACGGTTTCATTTATCCTTACATGGTTAATATTTACTGCTCCTCCAGCGTTTGCCTGTGCTGTTTCCGGCGATCGGTCGGTCCAGGTCAGAGCGGCCTCTCCGTGTTGACTGGTGCTGCCACGGCGTCCGTCTGTCGTCACAACGGACGCTTGGATTGGACTGCCGTGCGGCACTGGTGAACCGACCGGGCCGCGGTTTCGTCCCGGAGCAAGCAAGGAAGCGGATTCTGTGATGCCGCGCACGTGCCGGCCGGTGGATTACCGGCCGATTGCGGGCGACTTTTTACTCGATGATCGTCTCGTCATTGGCCAGGGTGAGACCCTTGCCGTGCCGGGTGTTACAAAGCACCACTTTGGGTCGGCGTGGCTGGGTGTGGGCGGGTGAAACCATCGCCATCTGGCAGATGAGCGTCACTGGCGCCACGTGTCTCCGTGTCGTCCTCCCAGGCTACGTGTTCGTCGCTCGATCCCGTCCTGCGTCATCATCCCCGCAGGGTGAAACCCTTGCTTTGCTGGCGCTTTCATTCAGCGATCAGCAGCCGTTTTCTGTTTTGGTGTAGCACGTCTGTCCATTGGAGAGTATATTAGAGAATGTGTTTGCCATGGTCAGCGTTTGGCAGGGTTCGTTCGTCTACTCTACTCCTGCGTCAATGGCTAAGAAACAAAAGAGGATGGTTCTAAAACACATTGCAAATAGTTAATAAAGTAGTGAATATACATATGAATGCACTAGTAAAAAAAAGGAAAAATCCTAGAAACTCCCGTGCGGATCTGGCGGCACAGCGGGCGGGTTTTATTCCGCGGGGATTGGGGTTTGGTGGACGGTCGCGCCGCGCTGACCCCAATGGATGGATGGACGGAGGTCGGAATGCGCGTTGGTTCATTTGGTTCGCTCGGTTCCCTTCCCGGCGAGGGGGGGGGGGGGGGTCCTAGATTTCGTTTGACGGGGACGGGAATGGGGAACGACAGGACTGCAGCACTACAGAGGGCGGGCGCCGAACAAATGTGTGTTGCTCCGCGTGCGCTGCGGGGGCAGGCAGGGATTGTTCTGAGCTAGAGCAGTCGCGTTAGTTTCACTCTCTTCCTGATTTTCACTCTACAGTTTTCTTTACCTCGATGCCAATTCTGGAGCGTATACATGGTTAATAAAGTACTGAATAAACATATGAATGCACTAGTAAAAAAAGTTATACAAATTGTATGTGGGGGCCATGGCTCCCACCACCCCACCCCTAGATCGGCTACTGGCGTCATGGGTGCTGCTTGTTCAAGTATATGGAGGGCCTATCACCTTTTCTTTCTCCCTTCCATCTTTCTTGGCGCGCTTAGGCTCACTACACAAGTGTATTGCATGATGAGAAGAAAACAAGAAAGGTGAAGCGTCCAACGGGATTACGGCCATTGCTTGCATGAGAACTAAACCCTATGAGCCCACGCATGTGCGTGGTGTGACGAACTGAAGAGGGGTAAGATCTTCTAAGAAAATCGCATGCTACCCCTCCAATTTGCTCTTTCGCATACGGGTCCGAAGTTACATGTGGGCTAATTAGGAACAGTGGGAGTACATGATAGTTTTGAATGGGTGCATGCTAAAGTATACGGCGGGCATAAGATCTTTTATTTCTCCCTTTCATCCGCCTTGGTATGCTCAGGCGAACTACATGCGTGTGTTGCATGAAGAGAAGGAAACGTGGAAGGTGAAGCGTCGAGCAGGATTACGGCGATGGCATGCATTGGAAATAAATACTATGAGTACACGCATGTGTGCCGTGTAGCGATCGTCTAAAAAAATCGGCCACCACCACTCTTGTTCGCTCCTTGGTGTCGACGTCCAAAGTTATGTGCGGCCTAATAGGAATGGCGGAAATACTCCTACAGTAATGCAGGGAAACAAAAGACGATAGTTTCGAACGTGTGTTTGCTGAAGTATATGGTAGGCCTAGGATGGTCTATTTCTCCCTTTCATCCGCCTTGGCGCACTCAGGCAAACTACATGCATGTGTTGGACATAGAGAAGGAAAAAAAGGAAGGTGAAGCATCGAGCAGGATTACGGTGGTGGCATGCATTGGAATTAAATCCTATGGGTGCACGCACGTGCGTTGTGTAGCAACCTGAAGAGGGGTAAGATCGTGTGATAAAATCACTCGCTACCCTCTTGTTCGCTCTTTGGTATCAATATTCAAAGTTATGCGCAACTTAATTAGGAATGTGTGGAGTACTCCTGCATTAATGACGAGGAAATGAAGGCATACCAAAATGGATGCTTGTTGAAGTATATGGTGGGCCTAGATCCGTTTCTTTCTCCCTACCATCTTTCTTGGCGCCCTCAAGCTCGCTTCAGGCGTGTGTTGCTTGAGGAGAAGGAAACAAGGAAGGTGAAGCATTAAGCAGGATCACGCCCATTGCATGCATGAGAATTAAATCCTACAGTTACATGTGTGTGCATGGTGTGGAAAACTAAAGAGGGTAAGATCGTCTAAGAAAATCGTCTCCTACCCCTCTAGTTCGCTCTTTGATATAGGGGTCCAAAGTTTTGAATGGGTGCCTGATGAAGTATATGGGTATCTGCTGAAGTATATGGTGCCCCTCCATAAACTTTATTTCTCCCTATCATCCAACTTGGCGCGCTCGGGAAAACTACACGAACATGTTGCACAGAGAGAAAGAAACGAGGAAGGTGAAGCGTCGAGCAGGATTACAGCGGTGGCGAGCATTGGAATTATATCCTATGGGTACACACATGTGTGTCGTGTAGCGACTTGAAGAGGGTAAGATCGTCTAAAGGGGTGTGTTTGGTTCAGAGACTTTTTAGTCCTAGAGACTAGAAAAAGTCCCTAAAAAGTTCCTAGGAATCAAACGGAAGGGACTCGGACTAGAAAAAGACTCTACTAAAAAGTCTTTTTTTATTAGTCCCTGGGACTAAAAAAAGTACTAGGACTTCTCAACCAAACACCCTCTAAAAAACCGTCCACCACCTCTCTTGTCCGCTCCTTAGTACCGACGTCCAAAGTTAGGTGCGGCCTAATAGGAACAGTGGGAGTACTCCTACATTAACGACAAGGAAACAGAAGAGGACAATTTAAAGGTGTGTCGGCTAAAGTATATGATGGGCCTAGGATCATTTGTTTCTCCCTTTCGTCCGTTTTAGTGTGTTTGGGAAAACAAAATGCACGTGTTGCATGGAGAGAAGGAAACGAGAATGGTGAATCCTCAAGTGGGATTACGGAGGCGACATGCATGGGAAATAAATCCTATGGTTCGACACGCACGTGCGTCATGTAGGGACCTGAAGAAGGGTAAGATCATCTGAAAAATAGGTCACTGCCCCTCTCGTTTGCTCGTTGATATCAATGTCTAACGTTATGTACAACCTAATTAGGGACGGTGGGAGTATTCCAACATTAATGACAAGGAAACAAGAGAGAGTAGTTTTAAACGTGTGCCTGCTGAAGTATATGGCGGGCTTCGGATCGTTTATCTCTCCCTTTCGTCCACCTTAACACGCTCGGACAAACTACAGGCACGTGTTGCACAGAGAGAAGGAACACAAGGATGGTGAAGTGTTGAGCGGGATTACGGTAGTGGCATGCATTGGAATTAAATTGGGGAACGTTGCAGAAAACAAAAATTTTCCTACGATTTCACCAAGATCCATCTATGAGTTCATCTAGCAACGAGTATTCAAATTTCATCTACATACCTTTGTAGATCGTGAGCGGAAGCGTTCACTAGAACGAGGATGAAGTAGTCGTACACGACGTGATCCAAATCACCGATGACAAGCGCCGAATGGACGGCACCTCCGCGTTCAACACACGTACGGGACGGGAGACGTCTCCTCCTTCTTGATCCAGCAAGGGGGAAGGAGAGGTTGATGAAGATCCAGCAGCACGACGGCGTGGTGGTGGATGCAGGGCGTCACGGTAGCAGGGCTTCGCCTATACCGCGCGAGAGAGAGATGTAACGGGGAGAGGGAGGTGGCAAAGGCTGTGGTCTGAAGTCCCTCCTCTCCCCCACTATATATAGGAGGGCCAAGGGGGGGTGCGCCAGCCTAGGAGATCTAATCTCCTAGGGGCGGCGGCCAAGGGGAGGTTTCCCTTCCACTAGTGGGACTCCTCCCCTATGGAAACCCTAAGCGCATGGGCCTATAGGGGCTGGTGCCCTTGGCCCATATAGGCCAAGGCGCACCCCCTATAGCCCATGTGCCCCCCCGGGGTAGGTGGCCCCACCCTGTGGGCCCCCGGGACCCCTCCGGTGGTCCCGGTACAATACCGATGACCCCGAAACTTGTCCCGATGGCCGAAATAGCACTTTCTATATATAATTCTTTACCTCCGGACCATTCCGGAACTCCTCGTGACGTCCGGGATCTCATCCGGGACTCCGAACAACATTCGGGTTACTGCATATACATATCTTCACAACCCTAGCGTCACCGAACCTTAAGTGTGTAGACCCTACGGGTTCGGGAGACAAGCAGACATGACCGAGACGACTCTCCGGTCAATAACCAACAGCGGGATCTGGATACCCATGTTGGCTCCCACATGCTCCACGATGATCTCATCGGATGAACCACGATGTCGAGGATTCAATCAACCCCGTATGCAATTCCCTTTGTCAATCGGTATGTTACTTGCCCGAGATTCGATCGTCGGTATCCCAATACCTCGTTCAATCTCGTTACCGGCAAGTCACTTTACTCGTACCGTAATACATGATCCCGTGACCAGACACTTGGTCACTTTGAGCTCATTATGATGATGCATTACCGAGTGGGCCCTGTGATACCTCTCCGTCATACGGAGTGACAAATCCCAGTCTTGATTCGTGTCAACCCAACAGACACTTTCGGAGATACCCGTAGTCTACCTTTATAGTCATCCAGTTACGTTGTGACGTTTGGTATACCCAAAGCACTCCTACGGTATCCGGGAGTTACACGATCTCATGGTCTAAGGAAAAGATACTTGACATTATAAAAACTCTAGCAAACGAACTATACGATCTTGTGCTATGTTTAGGATTGGGTCTTGTCCATCACATCATTCTCCTAATGATGTGATCTCGTTATCAACGACATCCAATGTCCATAGTCAGGAAACCATGACTATCTGTTGATCAACGGGCTAGTCAACTAGAGGCTCACTAGGGACATGTTGGTGTCTGTTATTCACACATGTACTACGATTTCCGGATAATACAATTATAGCATGAATAAAGACAATTATCATGAACAAGGAAATATAATAATAATGCTTTTATTATTGCCTCTACGGCATATTTCTAACAGTCTCCCACTTGCACTAGAGTCAATAATCTAGTTACATTGTGATGAATTGAACACCCATGGAATTCTGGTGTTGATCATGTTTTGCCCTAGGGAGAGGTTTAGTCAACGGATCTGCTACATTCAGGTCCGTATGTACTTTACAAATCTCTATGTCTCCATCTTGAACATTTTCACGAATGGAGTTGAAGCGACGCTTGATGTGCCTTGTCTTCTTGTGAAACCTGGGCTCCTTGGCAAGTGCAATAGCTCCAGTGTTGTCACAAAAGAGTTTGATTGGCCCCGACGCATTGGGTATGACTCCTAGGTCGGTGATGAACTCCTTCACCCATATTGCTTCATGTGCTGCCTCCGAGGCTGCCATGTACTCCCCTTCACATGTAGATCCCGCCACGACGCTTTGCTTGCAACTGCACCAGCTTACTGCCCCACCATTCAAAATATACACGTATCCGGTTTGAGACTTAGAGTCATCCAGATCTGTGTCGAAGCTAGCGTCGACGTAACCCTTTACGACGAGCTCTTCGTCACCTCCATAAATGAGAAACATTTCCTTAGTCCTTTTCAGGTACTTCAGGATATTCTTGACCGCTGTCCAGTGTTCCTTGTCGGGATTACTTTGGTACCTTCCTACCAAACTTACGGCAAGGTTTACATCAGGTCTGGTACACAGCATGGCATACATAATAGAACCTATGGCTGAGGCATAGGGGATGACGCTCATCTCTTCTATATCTTCTGCCGTGGTCGGACATTGAGCTGAGCTCAATTTCACACCTTGCAACACAGGCAAGAACCCCTTCTTAGACTGATCCATATTGAACTTCTTCAATATCTTATCAAGGTATGTGCTTTGTGAAAGACCTATGAGGCGTCTCGATCTATCCCTATAGATCTTGATGCCTAATATATAAGCAGCTTCTCCAAGGTCCTTCATTGAAAAACTCTTATTCAAGTAGGCCTTGATGCTGTCCAAGAGTTCTATATCATTTCCCATCAAAAGTATGTCATCCACATATAGTATGAGAAATGCTACAGAGCTCCCACTCACTTTCTTGTAAACGCAGGCTTCTCCATAAGTCTGCGTAAACCCAAACGCTTTGATCATCTCATCAAAGCGAATGTTCCAACTCCGAGATGCTTGCACCAGCCCATAAATCGAGCGTTGGAGCTTGCACACTTTGTCAGCATTCTTAGGATCGACAAAACCTTCCGGCTGCATCATATACAATTCTTCCTTAAGGAAACCATTAAGGAATGCCGTTTTGACGTCCATTTGCCATATCTCATAATCGTAGAATGCGGCAATTGCTAACATGATTCGGACGGACTTTAGCTTCGCTACCGGTGAGAAAGTCTCATCGTAGTCAACCCCTTGAACTTGTCGATAACCCTTAGCGACAAGCCGAGCTTTATAGATGGTCACATTACCATCCGCGTCTGTCTTCTTCTTAAAGATCCATTTATTTTCTATGGCTCGCCGTTCAACGGGCAAGTCAGTCAAAGTCCATACTTTGTTTTCATACATGGATCCTATCTCGGATTTCATGGCTTCTAGCCATTTGTCGGAATCCGGGCCCGCCATCGCTTCTTCATAGTTCGAAGGTTCACCGTTGTCTAACAACATGATTTCCAAGACAGGGTTGCCGTACCACTCTGGTGCGGAACGTGTCCTTGTGGACCTTCGAATTTCAGTAGGAGCTTGATCAGAAGTATCTTGATCATTATCATTAACATCCTCTCTAGTCGGTGCAGGCACCTCAGGAACATTTTCTTGAGTTGCGCCATTTTCCGGTTCAAGAGGTAATACTTCATCAAGTTCTACTTTCCTCCCACTTACTTCTTTCGAGAGAAACTCTTTCTCTAGAAAGGACCCATTCTTGGCAACAAAGATCTTGCCTTCGGATCTGAGGTAGAAGGTATACCCAATAGTTTCTTTTGGGTATCCTATGAAGACGCATTTTTCCGACTTGGGTTCGAGCTTTTCAGGTTGAAGTTTCTTGACATAAGCATCGCATCCCCAAACTTTTAGAAACGACAGCTTAGGTTTCTTCCCAAACCATAATTCATACGGTGTCGTCTCAACGGATTTCGACGGAGCCCTATTTAAAGTGAATGCGGCAGTCTCTAAAGCATAGCCCCAAAAAGATAGCGGTAAATCGGTAAGAGACATCATAGATCGCACCATATCTAATAGAGTGCGATTACGACGTTCGGACACACCATTACGCTGAGGTGTTCCAGGCGGCGTGAGTTGTGAAACTATTCCACATTTTCTTAAGTGCGTGCCAAATTCGTGACTCAAGTATTCTCCTCCACGATCTGATCGTAGAAACTTGATTTTCCTGTCACGTTGATTCTCAACCTCACTCTGAAATTCTTTGAACTTTTCAAAGGTTTCAGACTTGTGTTTCATTAAGTAGACATATCCATATCTACTCAAGTCATCCGTGAGAGTGAGAACATAACGATAGCCACCGCGAGCCTCAACACTCATTGGACCACACACATCAGTATGTATGATTTCCAATAAGTCGGTTGCTCGCTCCATTGTTCCTGAGAATGGAGTCTTGGTCATTTTACCTATGAGGCATGGTTCGCACGTGTCAAATGATTCATAATCAAGAGACTCTAAAAGTCCATCTGCATGGAGCTTCTTCATGCGTTTGACACCTATGTGACCAAGGCGGCAGTGCCACAAGTATGTGGGACTATCATTATCAACCTTGCATCTTTTGGTATTCACACTATGAACATGTGTAGTAATACGCTCGAGAAAGAATAAACCATTCACCATCGGAGCATGACCATAAAACATATCTCTCATATAAATAGAACAACCATTATTCTCGGATTTAAATGAGTAGCCATCTCGAATTAAACGAGATCCCGATACAATATTCATGCTCAACGCTGGCACTAAATAACAATTATTAAGGTTTAAAACTAATCCCGAAGGTAAATGTAGAGGTAGCGTGCCAACGGCGATCACATTGACCTTGGAACCATTCCCGACGCGCATCGTCACCTCGTCCTTTGCCAGTCTTCGTTTATTCCGCAGCTCCTGCTTTGAGTTACAGATGTGAGCAACTGCATCGGTATCAAATATCCAAGAGCTACTACGAGTGCTGGTAAGGTACACATCAATTACATGTATATCATATATACCTTTCGTTTTGCCCGCCTTCTTGTCCGCTAAGTATTTGGGGCAGTTCCGCTTCCAGTGTCCGTTTCCCTTGCAATAAAAGCACTCACTCTCAGGCTTGGGTCCATTCTTTGGCTTCTTCCCGGCAGCTTGCTTGCCAGGCGCGGCAACTTCCTTGCCGTCCTTCTTGGTGTTCTTTTTACCCTTGCCTTTCTTGAACTTAGTGGTTTTATTGACCATCAACACTTGATGTTCCTTCTTGACTTCTACCTCCGCTGATTTCAGCATTGAAAACAACTCAGGAATGGTCTTTTCCATCCCCTACATGTTGAAGTTCATCACAAAGCTCTTGTAGCTTGGTGGAAGCGACTGGAGGATTCTGTCAATGACCGCATCATCTGGGAGATTAACTCCCAGCTGAGTCAAGCGTTTATGCAACCCAGACATAGTGAGTATGTGCTCACTGACAGAACTATTCTCCTCCATCTTACAGCTGAAGAACTTGTCGGAGACCTCATATCTCTCGACCCGGGCATGAGCTTGGAAAACCATTTTCAGCTCTTCGAACATCTCATATGCTCCATGTCTCTCAAAACGCTTTTGGAGCCCCGGCTCTAGGCTGTAAAGCATGCCGCACTGAACGAGGGAGTAGTCATCAACACGTGTCTGCCAAGCGTTCATAACGTCTTGGTTCTGTGGGACGGGAGGGTCACCTAGCGGTGCTTGTAGGACATAATCTTTCTTGGCAGCTATGAGGATGATCCTCAGGTTCCGGACCCAGTCCGTGTAGTTGCTGCCATCGTCTTTCAGCTTGGTTTTCTCTAGGAACGCGTTGAAGTTGAGGACTACGTTGGCCATTTGATCTACAAGACATATTGTAAAGATTTTAGACTAAGTTCATGATAATTAAGTTCATCTAATCAAATTATTCAATGAACTCCCACTTAGATAGACATCCCTCTTCTAGTCATCTAAGTATAACACGATCCGAGTCAACTAGGCCGTGTCCGATCATCACGTGAGACGGACTAGTCAACATCGGTGAACATCTTCATGTTGATCGTATCTTCTATACGACTCATGCTCGACCTTTCGGTCTTCTGTGTTCCGAGGCCATGTCTGTACATGCTAGGCTCGTCAAGTCAACCTAAGTGTTTGCATGTGTAAATCTGTCTTACACCCGTTGTATGTGAACGTTGGAATCCATAACACCCGATCATCACGTGGTGCTTAGAAACGAACAAACTGTCGCAACGGTGCACAGTTAGGGGGAACACTTCTTGAAATTAATATGAGGGATCATCTTATTTACTACCGTCGTTCTAAGTAAACAAGATGCAAAAACATGATAAACATCACATGCAATCAAATAATAAATGTGACATGATATGGCCAATATCACATAGCTCCTTTGATCTCCATCTTGGGGCTCCATGATCATCTTGTCACCGGCTTGACACCATGATCTCCATCATCATGATCTCCATCATCGTGTCTCCATGAAGTTGCTCGCCAACTATTACTTCTACTACTATGGCTAACACGTTTAGCAATAAAGTAAAGTAATTTACATGGCGTTTCTCAATGACACGCAGGTCATATAAAAAATAAAGACAACTCCTATGGCTCCTGCCGGTTGTCATACTCATCGACATGCAAATCGTGATTCCTATTACAATAGCATGAACATCTCATACATCACATATTGATCATTCATCATTCATCACAACTTTGGCCATATCATATCACAAAGCACTTGCTGCAAAAACAAGTTAGACGTCCTCTAATTGTTGTTGCAAGTTTTACGTGGCTGAAGTAGGGTTCTAGCAAGAACGTTTTCTTACCTACGTGAATGCCACAACGTGATTTTTCAACTTCTATTTACCCTTCATAAGGACCCTTTTCATCGAATCCGCTCCAACTAAAGTGGGAGAGACAGACACCCGCCAGCCACCTTATGCAACTAGTGCATGTTAGTCGGTGGAACCGGTCTCACGTAAGCGTACGTGTAAGGTTGGTCCGGGCCGCTTCATCCCACAATACCGCTGAAGCAAGATAAGACTAGTAGCGGCAAGAAAGTTGACAAATCTACGCCCACAACAAATTGTGTTCTACTCGCGCAAGAAGAACTACGCATAGACCTAGCTCATGATGCCACTGTTGGGGAACATTGCAGAAAACAAAAAATTTCCTACGGTTTCACCAAGATCCATCTATGAGTTCATCTAGCAACGAGTATTCAGATTTCATCTACATACCTTTGTAGATCGTGAGCGGAAGCGTTCACTAGAACGAGGATGAAGTAGTCGTACACGACGTGATCCAAATCACCGATGACAAGCGCCGAACGGACGGCACCTCCGCGTTCAACACACGTACGGGACAGGAGACGTCTCCTCCTTCTTGATCTAGCAAGGGGGAAGGAGAGGTTGATGAAGATCCAGCAGCACGACGGCGTGGTGGTGGATGCAGGGCGTCACAGTAGCAGGGCTTCGCCTATACTGCGAGAGAGAGAGAGATGTAACGGGGAGAGGGAGGTGCCAAAGGCTGTGGTCTGAAGTCCCTCCTCTCCCCCACTATATATAGGAGGGCCAAGGGGGGGTGCGCCAGCCTAGGAGATCTAATCTCCTAGGGGCGGCGGCCAAGGGGAGGTTTCCCTCCCCCCCAAGGCACCTAGGGGTGCCTTCCACTAGTGGGACTCCTCCCCTATGGAAACCCTAGGCGCATGGGCCTATAGGGGCTGGTGCCCTTGGCCCATATAGGCCAAGGCGCACCCCCTATAGCCCATGTGGCCCCCCGGGGCAGGTGGCCCCACCCTGTGGGCCCCCGGGACCCCTTCGGTGGTCCCGGTACAATACCGATGACCCCGAAACTTGTCCCGATGGCCGAAATAGCACTTCCTATATATAATTCTTTACCTCTGGACCATTCCGGAACTCCTCGTGACGTCCGGGATCTCATCCGGGACTCCGAACAACATTCGGGTTACTGCATATACATATCTTCACAACCCTAGCGTCACCGAACCTTAAGTGTGTAGACCCTACGGGTTCGGGAGACAAGCAGACATGACCGAGACGACTCTCCGGTCAATAACCAACAGCGGGATCTGGATACCCATGTTGGCTCCCACATGCTCCACGATGATCTCATCGGATGAACCACGATGTCGAGGATTCAATCAACCCCGTATGCAATTCCCTTTGTCAATCGGTATGTTACTTGCCCGAGATTCGATCGTCGGTATCCCAATACCTCGTTCAATCTCGTTACCGGCAAGTCACTTTACTCGTACCGTAATACATGATCCCGTGACCAGACACTTGGTCACTTTGAGCTCATTATGATGATGCATTACCGAGTGGGCCCTGTGATACCTCTCCGTCATACGGAGTGACAAATCCCAGTCTTGATCCGTGTCAACCCAACAGACACTTTCGGAGATACCCGTAGTCTACCTTTATAGTCATCCAGTTACGTTGTGACGTTTGGTATACCCAAAGCACTCCTACGATATCCGGGAGTTACACGATCTCATGGTCTAAGGAAAAGATACTTGACATTATAAAAACTCTAGCAAACGAACTATACGATCTTGTGCTATGTTTAGGATTGGGTCTTGTCCATCACATCATTCTCCTAATGATGTGATCTCGTTATCAACGACATCCAATGTCCATAGTCAGGAAACCATGACTATTTGTTGATCAACGGGCTAGTCAACTAGAGGCTCACTAGGGACATGTTGGTGTCTGTTATTCACACATGTACTACGATTTCCGGATAATACAATTATAGCATGAATAAAGACAATTATCACGAACAAGGAAATATAATAATAATACTTTTATTATTGCCTCTAGGGCATATTTCCAACAATGGGTACACACATGTGCACTGTGCTATGACCTAGAAAGGGGTAATATCGTCTAAAAATCACCCACCACACTGCTTGTTAACTCCTTAGTATCGATGGCCAAAGTTATATGCGGCCTAATAGGAATGGTGGGAGTACTCTACATAATTAAAAGGAAACAAAAGATGATAGCGTTAAAGTGTGCATGCGGAAGTATATGGCTGGCTTAGGATCATTTATTTCTCCCTTTCATCCCCTGACACGTGATACATCTCCAACATATCTATAATTTTTGATTGTTTTCTGTTATTATATTATCAATCTTGGATGCTTTATATGCATTTATATGCTATTTATATCATTTTTGGGGCCTAATCTATTAACCCAGTGCCCAGTGTCAGTTCCTATTTTTTTTGCTTATTTTGGCTTTTCAGGAAATCAGTACCAAACGAAGTCCAAACACGATAAAACTTACTATGATTTTTTTGGACTAGAAAGGACCCTAGAAGCTCTGCGAGGAGGCCAAAAGATATCCGAGAGGGCCACGAGCTCACCAGGCACGCCCGGGGGGGGGGGGGGGGGGGGTAGGCTCCCCCCGAGCTTGTGGGCCCGTTGTAGCTCCGTTTGACCTAATTCCAACTCTATAAATTCCCAAATATTCCCACCAACAGAGAGCCACCCGAAACACCTTTTCCGCCACTGTAAGATTTTGATCTTCCGCAATCCCATCTGGAGGCCTTTTTCGGTACTCTGTCGGATGGGGAATCGATCACGGAGGGCTTCTACATCATCCTTGCTGCCTTGCGATGAAGCGTGAGTAGTTTACCACAGACCTATGAGTCCATATCTAGTAGCTAGATGGTTCTCTCTCTCTCTCTCTCTCTCTGATCTTCAATACCATGTTCTCCTACTTCTTGGAGTTCTATCCAATGTAATCTTCTTTTGTGGTGTGTGTTTTGGGATCCAATGAATTGTGGGTTTATGATCAGATTATTCATTGAAAGTAATTAAGTCTTTTCTTAACTTTATTATACATTATTGTCGGATGTGGGGTTCCGGCAAACCCTTAAGGTTCGAACACTGGGGTGCGCGCGAAGTCCTTTCCTCCCACCGATCTACGCCCTAGCTCGCTAAGATCTCGCAGACGAACTCGACGAACTCACAACACAGAAAGACACAAGATTTATACTGGTTCGGGCCACCGTTGTGGTGTAATACCCTACTCCAGTGTGGTGGTGGTGGATTGCCTCTAGGACTGATGTTGAACAGTACAGAGGAAGAAGAGCCTCCTGAGGCTGAGGTGTTCTTGTGAGTAGGCTCTCGCTCGTGTTGAGCCAAGCTAAGATGAGATATGATTAGATATGATCCTCCTCTTTCTACTGTGGTGGCTATCTCTACTTATATAGGCCCTGGTCCTCTTCCCAAATATCGAGCGGGAAGGGAGCCAACAACTGCGGGCAAATTCGAAGGCGGACAGCTAGTACAAGCTATCCTGACAAAAGTGGTCTTCGCCTGCGCAAAGCTCTGGTGGTGACGTTGTCTTGGGCTCCACGATGACCTCCGTATTGCCGTCCTTCTGGCCTTGGTCTTGTTGCACCGAAATGGCAACCTTTGCCTGATGCCTCAGTACTCCTCGCCTGCGCTTGCCTCCTTAGCACCAAAGAGGAAACAAGGACGCTGTGCGCGCTGGCGCCCGCCTGGTGTCGTGCGTCATGGCTCACGTCACGAGGGCCTCGTGAGGTTTGCCCCGCCTTGATATCTCCACTCCTCGTGAGCCTTCCTGGCTAGGCTACTCCCGAGGAGGTCTTGCGTCATCCGCCTCGCGAGGCTTGGACCCTCGCGAGGGTCTTGGATGCATTGTTGGTGAAGATGGGCCGTACGGCCTGCTGACTTAGCCACACCGCGGGCCGTAGGCAGGCAAGTCTGGGGACCCCCATTCCTAGAACGCTGACAGTAGCCCCCGGGCCCAAGGTGCGCTCGGGCTTGGCTTCGCGGCGAAGCCAAGGGCCAAGTTCAGAGCACCGCGGGCCCCAAAAGTCTGCAACCTCGGTCGACGCGTGGCGGTTGATTGGTCGTGGGCGTATCCGCTTCCCCATGTTACCTCAACAACTGCACGACTTGACAAGTCCCTGCGACATGCAAGGAAAACCATCATTACCTGCGATCGTGGGAGACGCCGGTTGGCCTTCTCTTGCTATAAATGGGGAGGGGGGAGCCCCCGTTGCCCATCTCTTCCTCGCTTGCTCGCTTCTTCCTCCTTGCTCCACTGCTGACAACAATGGCGCCCATCAGAAAGTTCTCTACTGAAGAGAATGGAAAGGCTCCCCGTGATGATCCGGTGCCTCTTCCGCCGAAGAAAAGGTCGATCCATCGCCGTGATGAAGCGGCGATGCAGGTGGTGTTGAGGACTTGGTGCGAGCGGCCTCCTCCGGGGTACCCGTTGCCCTTGTATGACCGAACCGAGGGTTCGGGAGGACAAAGTGACGAGCAGCGCCGCCCACGCCGCATCTGGGGTCGCCGCGCCACGGCGACGCGTGCCGTCGCCCCTAGAGTTCACGCCGCGGACTCCTCGCGCGAGTTGGTGCTGTGGGCGCCGATGCCTCCAAGCTCCAAGCTCCTGGATCTGCTTCCTGCGGTTCTTCTCCGACGTGATGCCGCCGCGGGGACCTCTTGAGCTCTGGTTGCAGCACGCCGACTGCGGTGCTCCGGCGACTGGAGCAGAGATCGAGGCGGTTGCCTCCGGCAAGATCTTCATGACTCGCGGCTGGAGTGAGATCGCGCGGGTCTGCTGTGCGAGGGGCGCCCTTGCGATCCACTTCGAGTACGACGACATCTCCGTACACTTCTTCAAGGTCTTCGATGCCAAGGGCCGCCGCCTGGTGTGTTGCTCCGGAGACGAGCGCGAGGCTGACGCGCACTCCGCTCGCGATGACTCCATCAACAGCAGCCCTTGGGAGTCCAGCAGCTCTCCCAAGCTCTACGAGACTCTGGAGACGAGCGATGACAGCTACGTGCCTCCGAGCTCTCCTCGCGCTCGGAGCAGTGCTGCCGCATCTGGCCGTCGCCACCGCCGATCTGGATGGGGTTGGCGCCGGCCTCCCGTGGCCCACTATTGATGATGGTGTCCACCTCGGGAGGATGTAGATAGGATTCCCCTTAGTATCAGTTTTTTTCCTGCGATGAATCGTGAATTACTCCGTGGGGGCATGTAAGGGTCTGTGATGTCTTTTGTGCTTATCTTCCTTGTTATGAGAATTTGTGGAACGCATGTCCCGTTAAGGCTCGGTCATCCCCTTTCTTTCCTCGCGATGACTTGTTGCTCTACGCTGAAGGGTCCTGGTCCCAAGGCGGCTACAACCGTCACTGGTATGCCAGGTCGCGTGTCGTGGTCAAGGCCAGGAGGTGCGCGGCCCGAGGTCCAGTAAGAGCCTCTGAGGCGCGATGCTCAGGAGGTCCCCCTTAGCACTCAAGCAGCCATGGTAAGGCGAGAAAGGGAGTTGACGTGGCCGCAACGGGGTTGCGCCAAGGCGTGAGTGACCATTAGGCCCAAACATTTAGCCGATCCGAGTGCGAGACTTATCTTGTTGATCTCGTGGCGACTCCTGGCATTGCCCTAGGGCTTCGCGCCTGCTCGTGCGGCATAGCTAGGCCGGCCCTTACGAGTTTTCCTTCCCTCATGCTCTCCTTAGTGCTCTACATCCTCAGGTCCCGGCCCTTGAGCGAGCTCAGCCACCGCTGGTATGCCAGGTCGCGATGCCGTGGTCAAGGCCAGGGTGAGGGCTGGAGAGCCAGTAAGAGCTCCTGAGTCGCGATGCTCAGGAGCCCCCCTTTTAACGCGCAAGAGAATTGCACGAGAGAAAAGGAGACTCGTGGTGCTGCCTGCTATTCTTCCCACAGGATCCATGTGAACAGGCACGAGAAGAACATGGTTTGCCATTACGGTCGTTAGCCTGCCGCTGGTTGGTCCGGGTGTAGTGAAGGCACTGAGGGCCTGGTGAGGTGACGTGCGCGGGCCGTGCTGTGAGCCAGAGCTCGACCGCTCAGATTTGTCGACATGGCAAGGACGAACCCATGCACCAGCGCCATGCCTGTGAGGAGGCTCCATGGGGGGAGATGATCGAGCAGGTGATAACCGTGGGCAGGTTAAGCAGGGAAGGAAAATCAGCTTGGGTAAATGCATGAAGATACATGCCACCGGGTCCGGCCCGAGCGGCTTGGGGATGATGTAGCCCGAGGGGCGCCCCCAACAAGGTAAGCTGAAGACATAAGCAAAAGGGGTACAAGCCGCAGGGACGGACCCACGCGGCCTGGGAATAATGCAGCCCGAGGGGCGCTCCCAGCTAAACGAGCTTGGAAGATGTCACCTGGTTCTGTAGACGAAGTAGAGTTGGTGCAGCTGAAGGCGTATGTTGAAGAAATGACTCATCACGAGCCACCGGAGCCCTGAGCCTCAGGAGGCTCTGGGGGCTCGGGAGGCTCCCTGAAGACTGTCTCCATCTCCTCCAGAACGGCATGGTACCTGGCCTCCTGAGCCGCCAGTACACACCGCAGGTTGTGTTGGTAAGCTGACGCCACGCTCGGCAAGCCGAAGGGCATACGAACGTAGCTGTGTGGTGGGCCCTCGCAACAACCCGCACACGAAGGCCAGAAGCGCTCCTGAGATGCGGCCCTGTTGAGCCCTGGGATGTCGATGCAGACGCGCAGCTCAGCACCCTCGCCTGGATGGTGAGCCGCGCTCCGTGAGCGGTTGTCGCCGCGCATGGCTCTTGCGTCTTGTAGTTCTTGGGTGGTCTTGGTGATGAACTCCTGAGTGGTGGGCACTCCTTGCCCTGTGCTCTCCTGAGGGTCACGTGCAGCGAAGCACACCTCCAAGTGGTGCCCAAGCGCCTCCCTCGTGAGGTTGGCAAGGTCTGAGGCCCTCCAGAAGAGAGCCTCGAGCCCTGCTTGAGGAGGGCGCCGGGCGTGCCTTCCTATGCGATGGAGGGAGGCGCCCCTGGAGCGGGCGCTGGTCCTGACGAGGCTCCTGCTGTGACGCCATCCTCCTGAGGTCCTGCACGGCGCGGCTTCTTCTTCTTGGGGATGGCCTCCAGAGGGCCTTCATTTCTGCTATCGGGGTCGTCGATTGCTGCGGCTTGACAGGCGCGCTCGAGGGAGCACACCGCATCCCTCTCTTCACACAGGACCGTGATGATTCCTCCGCTTCCTCGCATCTTGAGAACGTTGTAGCCATGATGAGTGACTGCCATGAACTTGGCCAGGGCCGAATACCTGAGGATGGCATTGTACGGCAGATGGATGTGCGCGACGTCGAAGTCGATGAGCTCAGTGTAGTAGTTCTTTCACTCCCCGAAGGTGACAGGCAGGCGGACCTGCCCTATCGGTATGGTGGAGCCGTCAGTCACTCCTAAGAAAGGCTTGGTGGGCTGGAGCTGTTCATAAGGCACTTGGAGGTTGTCGAAAGTGTCGACGGATAGGACGTTGAGCCTTGTGCCGCCGTCGATGAGGGTCTTGGTGACCCGCATGTTGCTGATGACTGGGGAACACAGCATAGGGAGGACGCCAGCGGTGGCTGCGCACTTGAGCTGATCCGCCGAGCTGAAAGTGATGGCGCATTGGGACCACCTGAGCGGGTGCGTGGCCTCGAGTTTGGGGAGCGCCGCGTTCACCTCGCGAGCGAGCTGCTTGAAGGTGCACTGAGAGGCTGGGGCCTGGGCGCCGCCCAAGATGCAGGCGATCGCACGCGGCTCCTGGAAGCCCCCAGCCCCTCGTCCTGGTGGTGGTCGTCGTTCCTTCTTGGTGGCGGCAGCGGGGGAAGACCGGCGTTGCCCTGAGGGCGATCCTCACGAGGCGGGTCCCTCCAGGCACCCTCGCGAGGTTGGTCCTGCCAGCGGTCCTCATGAGGCCGGTCGCGCCACTCCTGGCGGGGGCCACGGTCGTCCCAGCGTCCGCCTCCACGTCCTCCTCCGTGGCCGTAGCCCCGGTCGTTGCGCTCGGGGCGTCGACCATAGCGTCCTTCGCATATGGCTCAGAGCTCTTGACAGTCGCTGGTGTTGTGGGTGTTTAGGTTGTGGAAGGCGCAGAACGATCGGCCATTCTTGGATGACTCGGGCTGATCTCTGCCTCGCTTGATGTCAAGCTCCGCTGCGAGCACAGCTACCTCCTTGCGCTTCACGTCCTTGGCCTTGGCCTTCTTCTCCTCCGTGCCCACGGCTGGCGGCTCAAGGAGAGAGAGGTGCCCCTCCTTAGCTCTTGCGCACTTGGTCACCAGGTTGAACAACTCCACGTGGATGGCGAGCTCTTCCTTCATCTTGACGTCACGGACGCTGTCGGCGAACGCGGAGATGATGGCCTCGCTCGTGACCCTGGGGATCTTGAGGCGGGTGTTGTTGAAGCGCTGGATGTACTTCTGGAGGGTCTCTCCTGGCTGCTGTCTGATGCGGCGTAGGTCACCCACGGCCGGTGGGCGGTCACGAGTGCCCTGGAAGTTGGCGACGAAGCGGTCGCGCATCTCGTCCCAAGAGGAGATCGAGTTGTGCTGCAGGTTCAGGAGCCAGGAGCGAGCTCCATCCTTGAGAGCCATGGGAAACCAGTTCGCCATGACTTTTTCATCGCCGTTGGCCGCTTCAATACTCAACTCGTAGAGCTGCAGGAACTCCGCAGGGTCGGCGGTGCCGTCGTAGCGAGGAGGCAGATCCGGCTTGAACATGCCCGGCCAGGCGACGCTACGCAGCTCGAGGGTGATGGCGCGACAGCCAGCCGTGGTTGCCGGGGCCCGCTTCGGAGGTGGATCTTGATCTTGACGAGGTCCGCGCTGCACCGCTGCCGGCGGTGCGCGGTCTTGACGAGGTGGCGCGGGGAGCGCTGGTGCGGCTTCTCGCGGCCGCGGAATTGCTTCGCAGCTTCTCTCTTCGCGTGCGGGCGCCGGGCGCGGCGGATCATGCCGCGGAGCCGCGCGCCTTGGTGCCAAGGCGCCGTCTTGGGGCTGAGGTGGTGGAGGCACGCCATGAGCCCCGTCGCCCGCGGCTGGTTGAGGGGAAGGCAGAGAGTGGGACAGTGCCGGAGAGCCCCCTGCGGCGCGGACGAGCTCGGCGGCGCGGTCGAGCCACTCCTCATAGAGGTCGTCGACGGGGCGGTAGCGCAGGAGCTCATTCGCCGCGAGGAGCGCGGCCCGTGCTTCCAAGGGAGCGCGGTGCGCGTGAGACGAAGAACCGACAGGGGTCAGCGATGGAGTGGCGGTGCGGCCGTCCTGCCGCACCGAAGGGTGCAGCGAGGACGTCTGCTGCTCGTTCCCCGCCGGGCCGGTGGCAACGTTGGCGGCGGGAGACGGAGAACGGCGATGTGGCCCACCGACGGGAGCCGTCTGAGCAACGCGGGCGGTGAGGGCAGCCCGACGCTTAGCTCGAGCACGGCGAGCGTCCGCCATGGAGACGATGGAGCGACGGAGCGACGAACTGATGGGAGTGAAGCTACGGCGCACCCCTACCTGGCGCGCCAAATGTCGGATGTGGGGTTCCGGCAAACCCTTAAGGTTCGAACACCGGGGTGCGCGCGAAGTCTTTTCCTCCCACCGATCTACGCCCTAGCGCGCTAAGATCTTGCGGACGAACTCGACGAACTCGCAACACAGAAAGACACAAGATTTATACTGGTTCAGGCCACCGTTGTGGTGTAATACCCTATTCTAGTCTGGTGAGGGTGGATTGCCTCTAGGGCTGATGTTGAACAGTACAGAGGAAGAACAACCTCCTGAGGTTGAGGTGTTCTTGTGAGTAGGCTCCCGCTCGGGTTGAGCCAAGCTAAGATGAGATATGATCCTCCTCTTTCTACTGTGGTGGCTAGCTCTACTTATATAGGCCCTGGTCCTCTTCCCAAATATTGAGCGGGAAGGGATCCAACAACCGCGGGCAAATTCGAAGGGGGACAGCTAGTATAAGCTATCCTGACAAAAGTGGTCTTCGCCTGCGCAAAGCTCTGGTGGCGACGCTGTCTTGGGCTCCACGATGACCTCCGTCTTGCCGTCCTTCTGGCCTTGGTCTTGTTGCACTGAAATGGCAACCATTGCCTGATGCCTCGGTACTCCTCGCCTGTGCTTGCCTCCTTAACACCAAAGAGGAAACAAGGACGCTGCGCGCGCTGGCGCCCGCCTGGAGCCCGCCTGGTGTCGTGCGTCATGCCTCACGTCACGAGGGCCTCGTGAGGTTTGCCCCGCCTTGATATCTCCGCTCCTCGTGAGCCTGCCTGGCTAGGCTACTCCCGAGGAGGTCTTGCGTCGTCCGCCTTGTGAGGCTTGGACCCTTGCGAGGGTCTTGGATGCATTGTTGGTGAAGATGGGCCGTACGGCCTGCTGACTTAGCCACGCCGCGGGCCGCAGGCAGGCAAGTCTGGGGACCCCCGTTCCTAGAACGTCGACAATTATAGCTGTATTTCTCTTCGATCTATCCGTTTGGTTTGGCTAACTAGATTGATTTATCTTCAGTGGGAGAGGTGCTTTGTAATGGACTCAATCTCATGGTGCTCTATATCCCATAGAAGGGGACAAGACACGTATTTGTATTGTTGCCATTAAGGGTAAAATGATGGGATTTATTCAAATTGATTGGGTTTACTTTTTCTACATCATGTCATCTTGCCTAAGGCGTGATGTCTACTACACAACCTTCTTCTTGTAGACGTTGTTGGGCCTCCAAGTGCAGAGGTTTGTAGGACAGTAGCAAATTTCCCTCGAGTGGGTGACCTAAGGTTTATCAATCCGTGGGAGGCGTAGGATGAAGTGGTCTCTCTCAAAAACCCCGCAACCAAATAACAAAGAGTCTCTTGTGTCCCCAACACACCCAATACAACGGTACATTGTATAGGTGCACTAGTTCGGCGAATAGATGGTGATACAAGTGCAGTATGGATAGTAGATAATGGTTTTTGTAATCTGAAAATATAAAAATAGCAAGGTAACTAATGATTAAAGTGAGCACAAACGGTGTTGCAATGCGTTCAAACAAGGCCTAAGGTTCATACTTTCACTAGTGCAAGTTCTCTCAACAATAATAACATACTTGGATCATATAACTATCCCTCAACATGCAACAAAGAGTCACTCCAAAGTCACTAATAGCGGAGAACAAACGAAGAGATTATGGTAGGGTACGAAACCACCTCAAAGTTATCCTTTCTGATCGATCTATTCAAGAGTCAGTAGTAAAATAACATGAAGCTATTCTTTCCGTTCGATCTATCATAGAGTTCGTACTAAAATAACACCTTAAGATACAAATCAACCAAAACCCTAATGTCACCTAGATACTCCAATGTCACCTCAAGTATCCATGGGTATGATTATACGATGTGCATCACACAATCTCAGATTCATCTATTCAACCAACACAAAGAACTTCAAAGAGTGCCCCAAATTTTCTGCCAGGGAGTCAAGACAAAAACGTGTGCCAACCCCTATGCATAAGTTCACGAGGTCACGGAACTCGCAATTTGATCACCAAAACATACATCAAGTGGATCAAGGCGTTACTTCGTTTGTCATGAACTTAATACCATAGATACAATGCTGGATAGCGGTCGATTGGTGGAGTAATAGTAGTAGATGTAGGCAGGAGTCGGTCTACTTGTCTCGGATGTGATGCATATATACATGATCATTATCGTGAATACGTCATAACTATGTGCTTCTCTATCAATTGCCCAACAGTAATTTGTTCACCCATCGTATGTTATGTGTTAGAGAGAGAAGCCTCTAGTGAAAACTATGGCCCCCGGGTTTACTTTTATCTTATTGCTAAAAATCCAAAATACTTTGCGGCAATTTATTTATTGCTAAAAAGCCTTTAGGGGCTTTCTTTCGGGATCCGGACTTTGGGTTTCAGAATCCGGCATTTACTGTCGTATCCTCGACATCGTCGTTGTTGTGGCAGTGTTTATTCTTGTTACGTCGTGGCTTTGTGTTTCCGTCCCGAACCTCAGAGGTACCGAGTGTATCGGGGTTGGTGTTTTTATGAGCGAGCCAACTGTCCTCGCCTGCGCAAAAGTGGGTCATGAGAGAAGTATGGGCTGTCATTGATCTTGGTTTGTCCTGGCCGAGCTGTTGCATGAGCCATTCATCCTTGACACTATGCTTGAAAGCGGCCAAGGCTTCGCATCCGGACAGTCGACGATCTTGTTTTTCTTGGTCAGGGATCGGTTCGAGAATTGTCCGACAGATTCCCTGGGCTATTGTGTGATGCGATTTAGGTCATCAGCGTCCGGAGGCCAGACATAGGTGCCCTGAAAGTTCGCTCGAAAAGCATCTTCGAGCTCTTCCCAACAGCCTATAGCGTCCTCGGGAAGGTTGTTCAACCAGTGTCGAGCTGGTCCTTCAAGCTTTAGCAACAAATACTTGATGTCATGGAGGTCGTCTCCTCGAGCCATGTGAATATGCAGGAGGAAATCCTCTATCCATACAGCCGGGTCTGTGGTTCCGTCATATGGTTCGATGTTCACGGGCTTCAAGCCTTCCGGGAATTGGTGCTGCATCACCCTCTTTGTGAAGCACAAGGGGTGTACGGCACCCCGAACTCGGGCTATATCGCGTTGGAGGTCTCCGGCCATCCGAGTCCACTGCCGAACCCGAACTCTATCGTTTCGGTTCAGCTAATCATAATATCCTTCCCGGTGATCGCCTGATCGGGCGAGTCTTCTCTGGGTCCGTAGATGGACCTGGCATGGCCTCCTGATATGTCTCCAACGTATCTATAATTTTTTATTGTTCCATGCTATTATATTATCTGTTTTGGATGTTAATGGGTTTTATTTTACACTTTTATATTATTTTTGGGACTAACCTATTAACTGGAGGCCCAGCCCAAATTGCTATTTTCTTGCCTATTTCACTGTTTCGAAGAAAAGGAATATCAAACGGAGTCCAAACGGAATGAAACCTTCGGGAGAGTTATTTTTGGAACGGAAGTAATCCAGAAGAATTGGAGTAGACGTCAGGGAAGCTTCGAGGTGGCCACGAGGTAGGGAGGCGCGCCTGCCCCCTCTGGGCACGCCCCCACCCTCGTGGGCCCCTCGTGGCTCCCCTGACCGACTTCTTTCGCCTATATATGTCCATATACCCTAAAAACATCGGAGAGCAGAATAGATCGGGTGTTCCACCGCCAGAAGCCACCGTAGCCACCGAAAACCAATCTAGACTCGTTCCGGCACCCTGTCGAAGGGGGGAATCCCTCTCCGGTGGCCATATTCATCTTCCTGGTGCTCTGCATGACGAGGAGGGAGTAGTCCACCCTCTGGGCTGAGGGTATGTACCAGTAGCTATGTGTTTGATCTCTCTCTCTCTCTCTCTCGTGTTCTTGAGGTGGCACGATCTTGATGTATCATGAGCTTTGCTATTATATTTGGATCTTATGATGTTTCTCCCCCTCTGCTCTCTTGTAATGGATTGAGTTTTCCCTTTGAAGTTATCTTATCGGATTGAGTCTTTAAGGATTTGAGAACACTTGATGTATGTCTTGCATGTGCTTATCTGTGGTGACAATGGGATATCACGTGATCCACTTGATGTATGTTTTGGTGATCAACTTGCGAGTTCCATGACCTCGTGAACTTATGCATAGGGGTTGGCACACGTTTTCGTCTTGACTCTCCGATAGAAACTTTGGGGTACTCTTTGCAGTTCTTTGTGTTGGTTGAATAGATGAATATGAGATTGTGTGATGCATATATTATAATCATACCCACGGATACTTGAGGTGACATTGGAGTATCTAGGTGACATTAGGGTTTTGGTTGATTTGTATCTTAAGGTGTTATTCTAGTACGAACTCTATGATAGATTGAACGGAAAGAATAGCTTCGTGTTATTTTACAACGGACTCTTGAATAGATCGATCAGAAAGAATAACTTTGAGGTTGGTTCGTACCCTACCATAATCTCTTCGTTTGTTCTCCGCTATTAGTGACTTTGGAGTGCCTCTTTGTTGCATGTTGAGGGATAGTTATATGATCCAATTATGTTATTATTGTTGAGAGAACTTGCACTAGTGAAAGTATGAACCCTAGGCCTTGTTTCCTAGCATTGCAATACCATTTACGCTCACTTTTATCATTAGTTACCTTGCTGTTTTTGTATTTTCAGATTACAAAAACCTATATCTACCATCCATATTGCACTTGTATCACCATCTCTTCGCCGAACTAGTGCACCTATACAATTTACCATTGTATTGGGTGTGTTGGGGACACAAGAGACTCTTTGTTATTTGGTTGCAGGGTTGTTTGAGAGAGACCATGTTCATCCTACGCCTCACACGGATTGATAAACCTTAGGTCATCCACTTGAGGGAAATTTGCTACTGTCCTACAAACCTCTGCACTTGGAGGCCCAACAACGTCTACAAGAAGAAGGTTGTGTAGTAGACATCATGCTCTTTTCTAGCGCCGTTGCCGGGGAGGTTAGCGCTTGAAGGTATATCTTTAGATCTTGCAATCGAATCTTTTAGTTTCTTGTTTTATCACTAGTTTAGTTTATAAAAGAAAATTAAAAAATGGAATTGAGTTTGCCTCATACGCTTCATCTTTTTAATATTTTTCGTG
The DNA here is from genome assembly GCF_056163025.1 of Triticum urartu. NCBI lineage: Eukaryota > Viridiplantae > Streptophyta > Magnoliopsida > Poales > Poaceae > Triticum > Triticum urartu. Next base: position 28,496,770 of record NC_141876.1, read on the forward strand.
AGAATGATGGAAAGGAAAATTGTGCTCAAGTGCTAGAAGAAGAAGTCTATAAAATGTTTGGCATTAAATCTTTGGATGATGAGCATGATTGCAGTGTTGTTAGTATGAACTCTTTGAATATCCATAGTACTAATGATGATTGCACTAGTCATGATGAAAATGTCTCTTATAAGCATGTCAACTTTTGTGGAAGACATAGAGCTTGCAAGTACACACCAATTAGGGAAAATAGATTTTGCAAGAGTCATAAGTATTTGGAAACTAAATGGTTGCAAGAGAGGCTAAATGTTTGTGCTGAAAATTTAAAATTTCTTCACCATACTTGTGAACTTTTCAATGAACATGGTCATTTGAATCTCAAATGCAAATTGTTTCATGATCATATCGTGTCCAAAAATTGTGATAATTTGATTTCCCTTGCACATCATAATGAACTTAGTTTGCTTTTGGGTTATGAAGAAATGAAACGTATAACTAAGCATATTCCAGAATATAACCTTGAGAAATTCCTCGATATTGATCTAGAAGAAATTTTTACGTATTGTGCGGTGAATTGCATTGAAAATCCTTATATTTCCAATTACATAAAGAAAAGAAAACAAATAGAGGATGAAGAGAATACTAATGAAAGAGAAGAGGCTTCCCAATATCCTCCTATTATTTCTTATGATGAATCCGGTAACGAGGAGGAGCCTCCTATTCAACCAATCTCATTAATAAAAAGCTTCAAAAAGAGGATTGAACCCACACATAATGTGAAGAAGAAAAAGAAAAGACGGAGAAGTAAAGGTAAAAATGTATCCCTCCCAAATGATGTTGCCCCTATTACTCATTGTGATGATGATAATTGCTATACTATTGGTGCTATCCATACTATTAATGATGAGAGTGATTATGCTTATGATATGAAAAGGCCCAATCTTGGGGATGCTATGTTTGATGAGAATGACATGTTTGAAAATGTATTTCCTGCAATTAATGTTTGTCCCAAGCTTGGGGATGCTATGTTTAATGAAGATGATATTTGTAGTCTCTCAAGTTTTGATACGCAAACTTATTATGATGATAGCATGCCTCCTACTTGTGATGATTATATTGATGAAAGTGGGTTTGGAAGAGTGTCAACTTTAGGAAGTAATGATCCCACTATTTTGGAGGATGTTGAATCTTATTGTGATAATTATGAAAGTGGATTTGGAGAGGTCATGACTTTATTTAGTAATGATCCCACTATCTTGGAAGAGGTTTCAATTGATTATGATGAGAACAAAGTTGCTACTTATGATGATTATTGTGATGACACTTATGCTATAAAAAGTACTGATGATTATATTTATAAAACTTGTCATGATTATTATTACCCTTTTCTGAACATTACTCTTTCAACATGGAAACAATTTATAGTATTCGAGTCTCTTATGATACTTCCACTATTCCGAATGAGAAGAATTTTGCTTATGAGGAGAGTAATAAAATTTATATGCTTGTAGATCATGAAAAAAATGCTTTAGGTTCTGGTTATATTGTTGAATTCATTCATGATGCTACTGAAAATTACTACGAGGGAGGGACATATGCTTGTAGGAATTGTAATAATATCAAGTTTCCTCTCTATGCGCTTAAAGTTTTGAAGTTATGCTTGTTTTGCCTTCCTATGCTAGTTGATTATTGTTCTCATAAGTTGTTTGCTCACAAAATACCTATGCATAGGAAGTGGGTTAGACTTAAAATGTGCTAGTCATATTCTTCATGATGCTCTCTTTATGTTTCAATTCTTATCTTTTATGTGAGCATCATTGAAATCATCATGCCTAGCTAGGGGCGTTAAACGATAGCGCTTGTTGGGAGGCAACCCAATTTTTATTTTTGTTCCTTGATTTTTGTTCCTGTTTAGTAATAAATAATTCATCTAGACTCTGTTTAGATGTGGTTTTATGTTTAAATTAGTGTTTATGCCAAGTAGAAGCTTTGGGAAGACTTGGGGAAAGTCTTTGCGATCATGCTGTAAAAAACAGAAACTTTAGCGCTCACGAGATTTGCTGCCATTTTTTGTTGGAGGGTGATATTTAGTTAATTATTTTTTCATATGATTAATAGATAAATTACCCACGTCCAGAAATTTATATTAGAGTTTTGGGGGTTCCAGAATTTTGCGTTAGTTACAGATTACTATAGACTGTTCTGTTTTTGATAGATTCTGTTTTTCATGTGTTGTTTACTTATTTTGATGAATCTATGGCTAGTAAAAGAGTTTACAAACCATAGATAAGTTAGAATAAAGTAGTTTTAACACCAATATAAATAAATAATGAGTTCATTACAGTACCTTGAAGTGGTGTTTTGTTTTTTTCGCTAACGGAGCTTACGAGTTTTCTGTTAAGTTTTGTGTTGTGAAGTTTTCAAGTTTTGGGTAAAGATTCGATGGACTATGGAATAAGGAGTGGCAAGAGCCTAAGATTGAGGATGCCCAAGGAACCCCAAGGTAATATTCAAGTACAACCAAGAGCCTAAGCTTGGGGATGCCCCGGATGGCATCCCCTCTTTCGTCTTCGTTCATCGGTAAGTTTACTTGGAGCTATATTTTTATTCACCACATGATATGTGTTTTGCTTGGAGCGTCATTTTATTTTATTTTGTTTTGCTTGCTGTTTGAATAAAATACCAAGATCTGAAATTCTTAAATGTTAGAGAGTCTTCACATAGTTGCATAATTATTCGACTACTCATTGATCTTCACTTATATCTTTTGGAGTAGTTTGTCATTTGCTCTAGTGCTTCACTTATATCTTTTTAGAGCACGATGATGGTTTTATTTTATAGAAATAATTGATCTCTCATGCTTCACTTATATTATTTTGGGAGTCCTAAACAGGATGGTAATTTTCTTTGGTTATGAAACTAGTCCTAATATGATGGGCATCAAAGATGGGTATAATAAAAACTTTCATATAGAGTGCATTGAATACTATGAGAAGTTTGATACTTGATAATTGTTTTGAGATATGGAGATGGTGATATTAGAGTCATGCTAGTTGAGTAGTTGTGAATTTGAGAAATACTTGTGTTGAAGTTTGTGATTCCCGTAGCATGCACGTATGGTGAACCGTTATGTGATGAAGTCAGAGCATGATTTATTTATTGATTGTCTTCCTTATGAGTGGCGGTCGGGGACGAGCGATTCCTACCAATCTATCCCCCTAGGAGCATGTGCGTAGTACTTTGTTTCGATAACTAATAAATTTTTGCAATAAGTATGTGAGTTCTTTATGACTAATGTTGAGTCCATGGATTATACGCACTCTCACCCTTCCACCATTGCTAGCCTCTCTAATAGCACGCACCTTTTGCCGGTATCACACCCACCATATACCTTCCTCAAAACAGCCACCATACCTACCTATTATGGCATTTCCATAGCCATTCCGAGATATATTGCCATGCAACTTTCCTCTGTTCCGTTTATTATGACACGCTCCATCATTGTCATATTGCTTTGCATGATCATGTAGTTGACATCGTATTTGTGGCAAAGCCACCGATCATAATTCTTTCATACATGTCACTCTTGATTCATTGCACATCCCGGTACACCGCCGGAGGCATTCATATAGAATCATATTTTGTTCTAAGTATCGAGTTGTAATTCTTGAGTTATAAGTAAAAAGAAGTGATATGATCATCATTATTAGAGCATTGTCCCAGTGAGGAAAGGATAATGGAGACTTCCCCCATAAGTCGGGATGAGACTCCGGACGAAAAATAAAAAAAATAAAAAACAGGCCATATAAAAAAGAGAAAAGGCCCAAATAAAAAAATAAAAAAAATAAAAAAAGATGAGAGAAAAAGAGAGAAGGGGCAATGCTACTATCCTTTTACCACACTTGTGCTTCAAAGTAGAACCATGATCTTCATGATAGAGAGTCTCCTATGTTGTCACTTTCATATACTAGTGGGATTTTTTCATTATAGAACTTGGCTTGTATATTCCAATGATGGGCTTCCTCAAATTGCCCTAGGTCTTCGTGAGCAAGCAAGTTGGATGCACTTTATTTTGTTGAGCTTTCATACACTTATAGCTCTGGTGCATCCATTGCATGGCAATCCCTACTCACTCACATTGATATCTATTGATGGGCATATCCATAGCCCGTTGATACGCCTAGTTGATGTGAGACTATCTTCTCCTTTTTGTTTTCTCCACAACCACCATTCTATTCCACCTATAGTGCTATGTCCATGGCTCACGCTCATGTATTGTGTGAAGATTGAAAAAGTTTAAGAACATCAAAAGTATGAAACAATTTCTTGGCTTGTCATCGGGGTTGTGCATGATTTAAATATTTTGTGTGATGAAGATAGAGCATAGCCAGACTATATGATTTTGTAGGGATAGCTTTCTTTGGCCATATTATTTTGAGAAGACATGATTACTTTGTTAGTATGCTTGAAGTATTATTATTTTTATTCCAATATTAATCTTTTGTCTTGAATCTTATGGATCTGAATATTCTTGCCACAATAGAGAAGATTACATTGATAAATATGTTAGGTAGCATTCCACATCAAAAATTCTGTTTTTATCATTTACCTACTCGAGGACGAGCATGAATTAAGCTTGGGGATGCTGATACGTCTTCAACATATCTATAATTTTTTATTGTTCCATGCTATCATATTATCTGTTTTGGATGTTAATGGGTTTTATTTTACACTTCTATATTATTTTTGGGACTAACCAATTAACCGGAGGCCCAGCCCAAATTGATGTTTTCTTGCCTATTTCAGTGTTTCGAAGAAAAGGAATATCAAACGGAGTCCAAACGGAATGAAACCTTCGGGAGAGTTATTATTGGAACGGAAGCAATCCAGAAGAATCGGAGTACACGTCAGGGAAGCTTCGAGGTGGCCACGTTCCAGGGAGGCACGCCTGCCCCCTCTGGGCACGCCCCCCACCCTCGTGGGCCCCTTGTGGCTCCCCTGCCCTACTTCTTTCGCCTATATATGTCCATATACCCTAAAACATCAGAGAGAAGAATAGATAGGGAGTTCCTCCGCCAGAAGCCTCCGTAACCACCGAAAACCAATCTGGACCCGTTTCGGCACCCTGCCGGAGGGGGGAATCCCTCTCCGGTGGCCATATTCATCATCCTGGCGCTCTCCATGACGAGGAGGGAGTAGTCCACCCTCGGGGCTGAGGGTATGTACCAGTAGCTATGTGTTTGATCTCTCTCTCTCTCTCTCGTGTTCTTGAGGTGGCACGATCTTGATCTATCACGAGCTTTGCTATTATATTTGGATCTTATGATGTTTCTCCCCCTCCACTCTCTTGTAATGGATTGATTTTTCCCTTTGAAGTTATCTTATCGGATTGAGTCTTTAAGTATTTGAGAACACTTGATGTATGTCTTGCATGTGCTTATTTGTGGTGAAAATAGGATATCACGTGATCCCCTTGATGTATGTTTTGGTGATCAACTTGCGAGTTCCGTGACCTCGTGAACTTATGCATAGGGGTTGGCACACGTTTTCGTCATGACTCTCCGATAGAAACTTTGGGGCACTCTTTGAAGTTCTTTGTGTTGGTTGAATAGATGAATCTGAGATTCTGTGATGCATATCTTATAATCATACCCACGGTTACTTGAGGTGACATTGGAGTATATAGGTGACATTAGGGTTTTGGTTGTTTGGTATCTTAAGGTGTTATTCTAGTATGAACTCTATGATAGATTGAACGGAAAGAATAGCTTCGTGTTATTTTACAACGGACTCTTGAATAGATCGATCAGAAAGAATAACTTTGAGGTGGTTTCGTACCCTACCATAATCTCTTCGTTTGTTCTCCGCTATTAGTGACTTCGGAGTGACTCTTTGTTGTCTGTTGAGGGATAGTTATACGATCCAATTATGTTATTATTGTTGAGAGAAGTTGCACTAGTGGAAGTATGAACCCTAGGCCTTGTTTCCTAGCATTGCAATACCGTTTACGCTCACTTTTATCATTAGCTACCTTGCTGTTTTTATATTTTCATATTACAAAAACCTATATCTACCATCCATATTGCACTTGTATCACCATCTCTTCGCCGAACTAGTGCACCTATACAATTTACCATTGTATTGGATGTGTTGAGGACACAAGAGACTCTTTGTTATTTGGTTGCAGGTTGTTTGAGAGAGACCATCTTCATCCTACGTCTCCCACGGATTGATAAACCTTAGGTCATCCACTTGAGGGAAATTTGCTACTGTCCTACAAACCTCTGCACTTGGTGGCCCAACAACGTCTACAAGAAGAAGGTTGTGTAGTAGACATCACATACTAAACAAAGCAGTTATGTCTTCTCAAAATAACATGGCCAAAGAAAGTTATCCCTACAAAATCATATAGTCTGGCTATGCTCTATCTTCATCACACAAAATATTTAAATCATGCACAACCCCGATGACAAGCCAAGCAATTGTTTCATACTTTTGATGTTCTCAAACTTTTTCAATCTTCACGCAATACATGAGTGTGAGCCATGGATATAGCGCTATAGGTGGAATAGAATGGTGGTTGTGGAGAAGACAAAAAGGAGAAGAAACTAGGCGTATCAACGGGCTATGGAGATGCCCATCAATAGATATCAATGTGAGTGAGTAGGGATTGCCATGGAACGCGGATGCACTAGAGCTATAAGTGTATGAAAGCTCAAAAAGAAACTAAGTGGGTGTGCATCCAACTCGCTTTCCCACAAAGACCTAGGGCATTTTGTGAAGCCCATCATTGGAATATACAAGCCAAGTTATATAATTCCGGACTCGTCTCTGGTTATAAGTTCCGAACCATGTCAGCCCGCGTACGCCGAACTTGATCGCACATCGATCTTCGAATTCAGCACCGCGGACATCTTCCAGCACTCGCCTTTGGGCGATGTGCTAAACTCATTAAAGAGCCTTTCCTTGGCGGGGGACTCGCAGCCGAGCTATGTCCGATTCGAACTAGGGGCTGACGATCAAGAACTTTACTTCCCACCCGCCACCCACTTCATAGCCACTTTCGAGGACTTAACCGACATGCTTGATTACGGCTCCGAAGACATCGACGGTATGGACGACGATGCCGACGGGGAGCAAGGCCAAGACCCGCCATTCACTAGACGTTGGACGGTGATACGTCCATTTTGCATCATGCTTTTATATCGATATTTATTGCATTATGGGCTGTTATTACACATTATGTCACAATACTTATGCCTATTCTCTCTTATTTTACAAGGTTTACATAAAGAGGGAGAATGCCGGCAACTAGAATTCTGGGCTGAAAAGGAGCAAATATTAGAGACCTATTCTGCACAGCTCCAAAAGTCCTGAAACTTCACGAAAGTTATTTCTAGAATATAAAAAAATACTGAGCGCAAGAAGTACCAGAGGGGGGCCACCCACCAGCCACGAGGGTGGGGGCGCGCCCTACCCCCTGGGTGCGCCCCCTGCCTTGTGGGCCCCCTGGTGGCCCTCCGATGCCCATCTTCTGCTATATGGAGTCTTTCGTCGAGGAAAATATCATAAGCAAGCTTTCAGGACGAGACTCCACCGCCACGAGGCGAAACCTTGGCGGAACCAATCTAGGGCTCCGGCAGAGCTATTCTGCCGGGGACACTTTCCTCCGGCAGGGGGAAATCATCACCATCGTCATCACCAACGATCCTCTCATCGGGCTCCATCAACATCTTCACCAGCACCATCTCATCTCAAACCCTAGTTCATCTGTTGTATCCAATCTTTGTATCCAAACCTCAAATTGGTACGTGTGGGTTGCTAGTAGTGTTGATTACTCCTTTTAGTTGATGCTAGTTGGTTTACTTGGTGGAAGATCATATGTTCAGATCCATTATACATATTAATACCCCTATGATTATGAACATGAATATGCTTTGTGAGTAGTTACGTTTGTTCCTGAGGACATGGGAGAAGTCTTGATATTAGTAGTCATGTGAATTTGGTATTCGTTCGATATTTTGATGAGATGTATGTTGTCATCCCTATAGTGGTGTCATGTGAACGTCGACTACATGACACTTCATCATTGTTTGGGCCTATAGGGAGGCATTGGAAAGTAATAAGTAGATGATGGGTTGCTAGAGTGACAGAAGCTTAGACCCTAGTTTATGCGTTGCTTCGTAAGGGGTTGATTTGGATCCATATGTTTCATGCTATGGTTAGGTTTACCTTAATACTTCTATTATAGTCGCGGATGCTTGCAATGGTAGTTAATCATAAGTGGGATGCTTGTCCAAGTAAGGACAGCACCCAAGCACTGGTCCACCCACATATCAAATTATCAAAGTACCGAACGCGAATCATACGATCGTGATGAAAACTAGCTTGACGATAATTCCCATGTGTCCTCGGGAGCGCTTTTCTCTATATAAGAAATTGTCCAGGCTTGTCCTTTGCTACAAAAAGGATTGGGCCATCTTGATGCACTTTATTTACACTTGTTACTTATTACTCATTACAAATTACCTTATCACAAAACTATCTGTTACCGATAATTTCAGTGCTTGCAGAGAATACCTTGCTGAAAACCGCTTATCATTTCGTTCTGCTCCTCGTTGGTTTCGACACTCTTACTTATCGAAAGGACTACGATAGATCCCCTATACTTGTGGGTCATCAAGACTCTTTTCTGGCGCCGTTGCCGGGGAGTGAAGCGCCTTTGGTAGGTGGAATTTGGTAAGGAAAATTTTATATAGTGTGCTGAAATTTATTGTCACTTGTTACTTGATACGTCTCCAACGTACCTATAATTTTTTATTGTTCCATGCTATATTATATTCTGTTTTGGACATTATTGGGCTTTATTATACACTTTTATATTATTTTTGGGACTAACCTACTAACCGGAGGCCCGGCCCAGAATTGCTGTTTTTTTGCCTATTTTAGGGTTTCGAAGAAAAGGAATATCAAACTGTTGGGAATATAACTACCAGGTAAGACCCGCCTAGGAGGGGCCGGGTCAGCCCCAATGGCGGGTTACAAAGAAGCCCAGTAACATTCAAGGCAATAGTTTATTAAGACTTATAGAAGGCCTAAGCCCAGAGGCGGCTTAAGGCCCAATATTGTAAACCGCCATTGTAAGGAAAGACTTGTAAAGAAAGGCATGTAAAAGAAGTCACCGAGCCGGACATGTTTTATAAGCCGGACGGGACTCTGTAGGCCGCCAGGCGTCAAACCCGTGTATATAAGGGGATGACCCGACGGCGGCTTAGGTCAAGAAACAACAACTCGAAGCCAGGACAAGCATATTCGCTCCCTAGTCTTCGAAACCCCAGCAATTCCAAACACAACTAGACGTAGGCTTTTACCTTCATCGTAAGGGGCCGAACTAGTATAAAACCTCTCGTGTCCTTTGTCCCGATTAACCCCTTTAAGCTTCCTAGTTGTGATGGCCCTATGATTTTGTCCTTCTGCTAGGACATCTGCCGTGACAATTCCACGACAGTTGGCGCCCACCGTGGGGCCAGCGCACGATGGATTTGAGTTCTTGAAGTGCAACTTCTAAGGGCTCGAGGGATACGCTGTGGGCCGGATGGCGAAGAGTCATCGCGGCAAGCTCTACATCGACGACGAAGGCTGGGGCCCCGAGGCCGGCTCAATTGAGTACGGGTACCGGGTCCCCTTCGGCGGAATTCATGTCTTCATCGGCCGGATCGGCGAATCGGGCCCTGAGACGGACGTCTACACTAACATCATCAAGACAGCTCAATGCGCGAGATCCTCCCGGGCCCAACCCGCCATGAAGTGGACCTTTGTGGGTTGCATCCATGGAGGTGAGTTTTCCGAAGGATCCGTGGACGGTGGTGAGACGGCCATCTGTTCTGACGGTGAGTCGTCAGGCGAGATGGATTCTTTGTATCAGCTGCAAGATGGCGTGCTTGGGGGTTGTTCCGATGGCAGCAGTATTCCGGACCTCTCTGAGCTGCCGAATCGAGCCGGAGTTTTCATGGCTGGCACTCAACCCGATCAGAATTCCACAGCAGCGGCAGCAATAACCTCCGGGTCGGCAGCAGCCGGGTCAGGAGACCCCGCGCGCCCCCGGCTCAGACACTAATGGACCTCATGGATAAATTGACGGCTCTGTTAACTGTTGTAGTGGAGTCGGCGGATAAGGATCAGCATGACGCGGAGGTGGCACGGCTGCGTGAAGAGATGGCACAGGCCAAGGAGAATCTAGCGGCTGAAGAGGCCAGGATGGCCGCGGAGCGAGCGACTTTGGATGCCCGAGCTCAGCAGCTTCAACCGGAGCAAGCGGCTCTTGGTAGATCTGAACGCGTCAAACAAAGTCATGAGGAGAAGGCACTAGAAAACGCAGTCACGTCTCCCTCTGACGTACGATCCTAGGAACCTTTTTCACACACCCGGAGCTGGTGCAAGTAACCCGCCGGAGGCAAATCGGATCACGACACCCGGGGCTGGGGCACCGTTTCAACCGCGGGCCATGGAACCACCTTGTATGAATACCGCTCCGCCTCATTACACGCCCATACCACCGGGTCACTTGTCGAACCCTTTGGAGAATCTCATTGCTGCATCGGCTCGTTTGGCGGCTCTCCCGATGGAAGGTGACTCTCCGACAGCAATTGAAACACGAAGGGTAAGAGAACTTCTTCAGACGACTCTGGCGCAGCAGGATGCGTACTCTTACAGTCGAGACAGAATCCATTCGACCCCTCGCCCAAGCTGGAGCCCGAGCTATAGCAGGCATATGGACTCAACCGCTATGTCAAGCAATGCTCAACGCCGCAACCAGCCACGTAGGCATGGGCCGGTGCAGGATGGAACCCTTAATTTGGCAGATCATGAGAGAATTCGGCAAGAGGCGGAGCAGGCGGTGTTGGGGAACGTAGTAATTTCAAAAAATTTCCTATGCACACGCAAGATCATGGTGATGCATAGCAACGAGAGGGGAGAGTGTTGTCTACGTACCCTCGTAGACTGAAGCGGAAGCGTTGACGCAACGTAGAGGAAGTAGTCGTACGTCTTCCCGGTCCAACCGATCCAAGCACCGTTACTCCGGCACCTCCGAGTTCTTGGCACACGTTCAGCTTGATGACGCTCCCCGGGCTCCGATCCAGCAAAGCTTCGGGGAGGAGTTCCATCAGCACGACGGCGAGGTGACGATCTTGATGTTCAACCGTGGCAGGGCTTCGCCTAAGCACCGCTACAATATGACCGAGGTGTAATATCTTGGAGGGGGGCACCGCACACGACTAAGGAACGATCACGAAGATCAACTTGTGTGTCTATGGGGTGCCCCCTGCCCCCGTATATAAAGGAGTGGAGGAGGGGAGGGCCGGCCCTCTCTATGGCGCGCCCTAGGGGAGTCCTACTCCCACCGGGAGTAGGATTCCCCCTTTCCTAGTCCAACTAGGAGTCCTTCCAAGTATTAGGAGTAGGAGACAAGGAAGGGGAAGGGAGAAGGGAAGGAAGAAGGGGGCGCAGCCCCTCCCCCTAGTCCAATACGGACTAGGCCTTGGGGGGGCGCGCGGCCTGCCCTAGGCAGCCCCTCTCTCTTTCCCGCATGGCCCAATAAGGCCCAATACTTCTCCCGGCGAATTCCCGTAACTCTCTGGTACTCCGAAAAATACCCGAATCACTCGGAACCTTTCCGAAGTCCGAATATAGTCGTCCAATATATCGATCTTTACGTCTCGACCATTTCGAGACTCCTCGTCATGTCCCCAATCTCATCTGGGACTCCGAACTCCTTCGGTACATCAAAACTCATAAACTCATAATATAACTGTCATCAAAACCTTAAGCATGCGGACCCTACTGGTTTGAGAACAATGTAGACATGACCGAGACACGTCTCCGGTCAATAACCAATAGCGGAACCTGGATGCTCATATTGTCTCCTACATATTCTACGAAGATCTTTATCGGTCAAACCGCATAACAACATACGTTGTTCCCTTTGTCATCGGTATGTTACTTGCCCGAGATCCGATCGTCGGTATCTCAATACCTAGTTCAATCTCGTCACCGGCAAGTCTCTTTACTCGTCCCGTAATACATCATCTCACAACTAACTCATTAGTTGCAATGCTTGCAAGGCTTATGTGATGTGCATTACCGAGAGGGCCCAGAGATACCTCTCCGACAATCGGAGTGACAAATCCTAATCTCGAAATACGCCAACCCAACATGTACCTTTGGAGACACCTGTAGAGCACCTTTATAATCACCCAGTTACGTTGTGACGTTTGGTAGCACACAAAGTGTTCCTCCGGCAAACGGGAGTTGCATAATCTCATAGTCATAGGAACATGTATAAGTCATGAAGAAAGCAATAGCAACATACTAAACGATCGGGTGCTAAGCTAATGGAATGGGTCATGTCAATCAGATCATTCAACTAATGATGTGATCCCGTTAATCAAATAACAACTCTTTGTTCATGGTTAGGAAACATAACCATCTTTGATTAACGAGCTAGTCAAGTAGAGGCATACTAGTGACACTCTGTTTGTCTATGTATTCACACATGTATTATGTTTCTGGTTAATACAATTCTAGCATGAATAATAAACATTTATCATGATATAAGGAAATAAATAATAACTTTATTATTGCCTCTAGGGCATATTTCCTTCAGTCTCCCACTTGCACTAGAGTCAATAATCTAGATCACATCGCCATGTGATTTAACATCAATAGTTCACATCTTTATGTGATTGGTTCACATCTCCATGTGACTAACACCCAAAGGGTTTACTAGATTAAATAATCTAGTTCACATCGCTATGTGATTAAGACCCAAAAAGTGATCATGTTTTGCTTGTGAGAGAAGTTTAGTCAACAGGTCTGCCACATTCAGATCCGCATGTATTTTGCAAATTTCTATGTCAACAATGCTCTGCATGGAGCTACTCTAGCTAATTGCTCCCACTTTCAATATGTATCCAGATTGAGACTTAGAGTCATCTGGATCAGTGTCAAAACTTGCATCGACGTAACCCTTTACGACGAACATTTTGTCACCTCCGTAATCGAGAAACATATCCTTATTCCAGTAAGGATAATTTTGACCGCTGTCCATTGATCTACTCCTAGATCACTATTGTACTTCCTCTCTTAACACAGTGTATGGTATACAATAGATCTGGTACACAGCATGGCATATTTTATAGAACCTATGACTGAGGCATAGGGAATGACTTTCATTCTCTTTCTATCTTCTGTCGTGGTCGGGTTTTGAGTCTTACTCAACTTCACACCTTGTAACACAGGCAAGAAACTTTTTCTTTGACTGTTCCATTTTGAACTACTTCAAAATCTTGTCAAGGTATGTACTCAGTGAAAAAACTTATCAAGCGTCTTGATCTATCTCTATAGATCTTGATACTCAATATGTAAGCAGCTTCACCGAGGTCTTTTCTTTAAAAAACTCCTTTCAAACACTCCTTTATGCTTTGCAGATTAATTCTACATTATTTCCGATCAACAATATGTCATTCACATATACTTATCAGAAATTTTGTAGTGCCCCCACTCACTTTCTTGTAAATACAGGCTTCACTGCAAGTCTGTATAAAACTATATGCTTTGATCAACTTATCAAAGCGTATATTCCAACTCCGAGATGCTTGCACCAGTCCATAAATGGATCGCTGGAGCTTGCATATTTTGTTAGCACTTTTAGGATTGACAAAACCATTTTGTTGCATCACATACAACTCTTCTTTAATAAATCCATTAAGGAATGCAGTTTTGTTTATCCATTTGCCAGATTTCATAAAATGCGGCAATTACTAACATGATTCAGACAGACTCAAGCACAGATACGAGTGAGAAACTCTCATCGTAGTCAACACCTTGAACTTGTCGAAAACCTTTTTGCGACAATTCTAGCTTTGTAGATAGTAACACTACTATCAGCGTCCGTCTTCCTCTTGAAGATCCATTTATTCTCAATTGCTTGCCGATCATCGGGCAAGTCAACCAAAGTCCAAACTTTGTTCTCATACATGGATCATATCTCAGATTTCATGGCATCAAACCATTTCGCGGAATCTGGGCTCATCATCGCTTCCTCATAGTTCGCAAGTTCGTCATGGTCTAGTAACATGACTTCCAGAACAGGATTACCGTACCACTCTGGTGCGGATCTCACTCTGGTTTACCTACGAGATTCGGTAGTAACTTGATCTGAAGTTACATGATCATCATCATTAGCTTCCTCACTAATTGGTGTAGTAGTCACAAGAACAAATTTTTGTGATGAACTACTTTCCAATAAGGGAGAAGGTACAATTACCTTATCAAGTTTTCTACTTTCCTCCCACTCACTTCTTTCGAGAGAAACTCCTTCTCTGGAAAAGATCCATTCTTAGCAACGAATGTCTTGCCTTCGGATCTGTGATAGAAGGTGTACCCAACAGTTTCCTATGGATATCCTATGAAGACGCACTTCTTCGATTTAGGTTTGAGCTTATCAAGTTGAAACTTTTTCACATAAGCATTGCAACCTCAAACTTTAAGAAACGACAGCTTAGGTTTCTTGCTAAACCATAGTTCATATGGTGTCATCTCAAACGGATTTAGATGGTGCCCTTTTTAACGTGAATGTAGCTGTCTCTAATGCATAACCCCAAAACAATAGCGGCAAATCTGTAAGAGACATCATAGATCGCACCATATCAAATAAAGTACGATTATGACGTTCGAACACACCATTACACTGCGGTGTTCCAGGTGGCGTGAGTAGTGAAACTATTTCACATTGTTTTAACTGAAGACCAAACTCGTAATTCAAATACTCTTCTCCACGATCAGATCGTAGAAACTTTATTTTCTTGTTACGATGATTTTCCACTTCACTCTGAAATTTTTGAACTTTTCAAATGTTTCAGACTTATGTTTCATCAAGTAGATATCCCCATATCTGCTCAAATCATCTGTGAAGGTCAGAAAATAATGATACCTGCTGCAAGCCTTAATATTCATTGGACCACATACATCAGTATGTATGATTTCCAACAAATCTGTTGCTTGCTTCATTGTTCCGGAGAACGGTGTTTTAGTCATCTTGCCCATAAGGCATGGTTCGCAAGCATCAAGTGATTCATAATCAAGTGATTCTAAAAGCCCATCAGCATGGAGTTTCTTCATGCGCTTTACACCAATATGACTTGAACGGCAGTGCCACAAATAAGTTGCACTATCATTATCAACTTTGCATCTTTTGGTTTCAATATTATGAATATGTATATCACTACGATCGAGATCCAACGAACTTGTTTCATTGGGTGTATGACCATCGAAGGTTTTATTCATGTAAACGGAACAACAATTATTCTCTGACTTTAATGAATAACCGTATTGCAATAAACATGATCAAATCATATTCATGCTCAACGCAAAAACCAAATAACACTTATTTAGTTTCAACACTAATCCCGAAAGTATAGGGAGTGTGCGATGATGATCATATCAATCTTGGAACTACTTCCAACACACATCGTCACTTCACCCTTAACTAGTTTCTGTTCATTCTGCAACTCCCGTTTCGAGTTACTACTCTTAGCAACTGAACCAGTATCAAATACCGAGGGGTTGCTATGAACACTAGTAAAATACACATCAATAATCTGTATATCAAATATACCTTTGTTCACTTTGCCATCCTTCTTATCCGCCAATCACTTGGGGTAGTTCCGCTTCCAGTGACCAGTCCCTTTGCAGTAGAAGCACTTAGTCTTAGGCTTAGGACCAAACTTGAGCTTTTTCACTTGAGCAGCAACTTGCTTGCCGTTCTTCTTGAAGTTCCCTTTCTTCCCTTTGCCCTTTTCTTGAAACTAGTGGTCTTGTCAACCATCAACACTTGATGTTTTTCTTGATTTCTACCTTCGTTTATTTCAGCATCACGAAGAGCTTGGGAGTTGTTTCCGTTATCCCTTGCATATCATAGTTCATCACGAAGTTCTACTAACTTGGTAATGGTGACTAGAGAATTCTGTCAATCACTATCTTATCTGGAAGATTAACTCCCACTTGATTCAAGCGATTGTAGTACCCAGACAATCTGAGCACATGCTCACTAGTTGAGCGATTCTCCTCCATCTTTTAGCTATAGAACTTGTTGGAGACTTCATATCTCT
This sequence comes from Triticum urartu, assembly GCF_056163025.1. NCBI lineage: Eukaryota > Viridiplantae > Streptophyta > Magnoliopsida > Poales > Poaceae > Triticum > Triticum urartu. The sequence goes on from NC_141876.1 coordinate 28,512,918, forward strand.
CAACTCGGGTATTTGCTTGAAATATTATCTTCAACTCCTGGAACATCTCATATGGTCCATGACGTTCAAAACGTCTTTGAAGTCCCGATTCTAAGCCATTAAGCATGGTGCACTAAACTATCAAGTAGTCATCATATTGAGCTAGCCAAACGTTCATAACGTCTGCATCTGCTCCTGCAGTAGGTCTGTCACCTAGCGGTGCATCAAGGACATAATTCTTCTGTGCAGCAATGAGGATAAACCTCAGATCACGGATCCAATCCGCATCATTGCTACTAACATCTTTCAATACAATTTTCTCTAGGAACATATCAAAATAAACACAGGGAAGCAACAACGCGAGCTATTGATCTACAACATGATTTACAAAATACTACCAGGACTAAGTTCATGATAAATTTAAGTTCAATTAATCATATTACTTAAGAACTCCCACTTAGATAGACATCCCTCTAATCCTCTAAGTGATCACGTGATCCAAATCAACTAAACCATGTCCAATCATCACATGAGATGGAGTAGTTTCAATGGTGAACACCACTATGTTGATCATATCTACTATATGATTCATGCTTGACCTTTCGGTCTCCGTGTTCCGAGGCCATATCTGTATATGCTTGGCTCGTCAAGTATAACCTGAGTATTCCGCGTGTGCAACTGTTTTGCACCCGTTGTATTTGAACATAGAGCCTATCACACCCGATCATCACGTGGTGTCTCAGCACGAAGAACTTTCGCAACGGTGCATACTCAGGGAGAACACTTCTTGATAATTAGTGAGAGATCATCTTAAAATGCTACCGTCAAACTAAGCAAAATAAGATGTATAAAAAGATAAACATCATATGCAATCAAAAATATGTGACATGATATGCCCATCATCATCTTGCGCCTTTGATCTCCATCTCCAAAGTACTGTCATGATCTCTATCGTCACCGGCATGACACCATGATCTCCATCATCTTGATCTATATCAATGTGTCGTCACATGGTTGTCTCACCAACAATTGCTCTTGCAACTATTGCTACCGCATAGCGATAAAGTAAAGCAATTATTTGGCGCTTGCATCTTATGCAATTGAGAGATAACCATAAGGCTTTTGCCAGTTGCCGATAACTTCAACAAAACATGATCATCTCATACAACAACTTATATCTCATCACGTCTTGACCATATCACATCACAACATGCCCCTGCAAAAACAAGTTAGACGTCCTCTACTTTGTTGTTGCAAGTTTTACGTGGCTGCTACGGGCTTAAGCAAGAACCAATCTTACCTACGCATCAAAACCACAACGACAGTTTTTCAAGTTGGTGCTGTTTTAACCTTCGCAAGGACCGGGCGTAACCACACTTGGTTCAACTAAAGTTGGAGAAACTGACACCCGCCAGCCACCTGTGTGCAAAGCACGTCGGTAGAACCAGTCTCGCGTAAGCGTACGCGTAATGTCGGTCCGGGCCGCTTCATCCAACAATACCGCCGAACCAAAGTATGACATGCTGGTAAGCAGTATGACTTATATCGCCGACAACTCACTTGTGTTCTACTCGTGCATATAACATAAACACATAAAACCTAGGCTCGGATGCCACTGTTGGGGAACGTAGTAGTTTCAAAAAAAATCCTACGCACACGCAAGATCATGGTGATGCATAGCAACGAGAGGGGAGAGTGTTGTCTACGTACCCTCGTAGACTGAAGCGGAAGCGTTGACGCAACGTAGAGGAAGTAGTCGTACGTCTTCCCGGTCCAACCGATCCAAGCACCGTTACTCCGGCACCTCCGAGTTCTTGGCACACGTTCAGCTCGATGACGCTCCCCGGGCTCCGATCCAGCAAAGCTTCGGGGAGGAGTTCCGTCAGCACGACGGCGAGGTGACGATCTTGATGTTCAACCGTCGCAGGGCTTCGCCTAAGCACCGCTACAATATGACCGAGGTGTAATATCATGGAGGGGGGCACCGCACACGGCTAAGGAACGATCACGAAGATCAACTTGTGTGTCTATGGGGTGCCCCTGCCCCCGTATATAAAGGAGTGGAGGAGGGGAGGGCCGGCCCTCTCTATGGCGTGCCCTAGGGGTGGGGATTCCCCCTTTCCTAGTCCAACTATAATGTTCATGCTCAACACTGGCACCAAATAACAATTATTTAGGTCTAATACTAATCCCGAAGGTAGATGTAGAGGTAGCGTGCCGACCGCGATCACATTGACTTTGGAACCGTTTCCCACGCGCATCGTCACCTCGTCCTTAGCCAATGTTCGCTTAATCCGTAGTCCCTGTTTCGAGTTGCAAATATTAGCAACAGAACCAGTATCAAATACCCAGGTGCTACTGCGAGCATTAGTAAGGTACACATCAATAACATGTATATCACATATACCTTTGTTCACCTTGCCATCCTTCTTATCCGCCAAATACTTGGGGCAGTTCCGCTTCCAGTGACCAGTCTGCTTGCAGTAGAAGCACTCAGTTTCAGGCTTAGGTCCAGACTTGGGTTTCTTCTCTTGAGCAGCAACTTGCTTGCCGTTCTTCTTGAAGTTCCCCTTCTTCTTCCCTTTGCCCTTTTTCTTGAAACTAGTGGTCTTGTTGACCATCAACACTTGATGCTCCTTTTTGATTTCTACCTCCACAGCTTTCAGCATTGCGAAGAGCTCGGGAATAGTCTTATTCATCCCTTGCATATTATAGTTCATTACGAAGCTCTTGTAGCTTGGTGGCAGTGATTGGAGAATTCTGTCAATGACGCAATCATCTGGAAGATTAACTCCCAATTGAATCAAGTGATTATTATACCCAGACATTTTGAGTATATGCTCACTGACAGAACTGTTCTCCTCCATCTTGCAGCTATAGAACTTATTGGAGACTTCATATATCTCAATCCGGGCATTTGCTTGAAATATTAACTTCAATTCCTGGAACATCCCATATGCTCCATGACGTTCAAAACGTCGTTGAAGTCCCGATTCTAAGCCGTAAAGCATGGCACACTGAACTATCGAGTAGTCATCAGCTTTGCTCTACCAGACGTTCATAACATCTGGTGTTGCTCCAGCAGCAGGCCTGGCACCCAGCGGTGCTTCTAGGACGTAATTCTTCTGTGTAGCAATGAGGATAATCCTCAAGTTACGGACCCAGTCCGTGTAATTGCTACCATCATCTTTCAACTTTGCTTTCTCAAGGAACGCATTAAACTTCAGCGGAACAACAGCACGGGCCATCTATCTACAATCAAACATACATAAGCAAGATACTATCAGGTACTAAGTTCATGATAAATTTAAGTTCAATTAATCAAATTATTTAAAGAACTCCCACTTAGATAGACATCCCTCTAATCCTCTAAGTGATCACGTGATCCAAATCAACTAAACCATGTCCGATCATCACGTGAGATGGAGTAGTTTCATTGGTGATCATCGCTATGTTGATCATATCTACTATATGATTCACGCTCGACCTTTCGGTCTCCGTGTTCCGAGGCCATATCTGCATATGCTTGGCTCGTCAAGTATAACCTGAGTATTCCGCGTGTGCAACTGTTTTGCACCCGTTGTATTTGAACGTAGAGCCTATCACACCCGATCATCACGTGGTGTCTCAGCACGAAGAACTTTCGCAACGGTGCATACTCAGGGAGAACACTTCTTGATAATTTTAGTGAGAGATCATCTTATAATGCTACCGTCAATCAAAGCAAGATAAGATGCATAAAAGATAAACATCACATGCAATCAATATAAGTGATATGATATGGCCATCATCATCTTGTGCCTGTGATCTCCATCTCCGAAGCACCGTCATGATCACCATCGTCACCGGCGCGACACCTTGATCTCCATCGTAGCATCGTTGTCATCTCGCCAATCTTATGCTTCCACGACTATCGCTACCGCTTAGTGATAAAGTAAAGCATTACAGCGCGATTGCATTGCATACAATAAAGCGACAACCATATGGCTCCTGCCAGTTGCCGATAACTCAGTTACAAAACATGATCATCTCATACAATAAAATTTAGCATCATGTCTTGACCATATCACATCACAACATGCCCTGCAAAAACAAGTTAGACGTCCTCTACTTTGTTTGTTGCAAGTTTTACGTGGCTGCTACGGGCTTAAGCAAGAACCAATCTTACCTACGCATCAAAACCACAACGATAGTTTGTCAAGTTGATGTCGTTTTAACCTTCGCAAGGACCGGGCGTAGCCACACTCGGTTCAACTAAAGTTGGAGAAACAGTCACCCGCAAGCCACCTATGTGCAAAGCACGTCGGGAGAACCGGTCTCGCGTAAGCGTACGCGTAATGTCGGTCCGGGCCGCTTCATCCAACAATACCGCCGAACCAAAGTATGACATGCTGGTAGGCAGTATGACTTATATCGCCCACAACTCACTTGTGTTCTACTCGTGCATATAACATCAAACCATAAAACCTAGGCTCGGATGCCACTGTTGGGGAACGTAGTAATTTCAAAATTTTCCTACGCACACGCAAGATCATGGTGATGCATAGCAACGAGAGGGGAGAGTGTTGTCTACGTACCCTCGTAGACCGAAGCGGAAGCGTTCACGCAACGTAGAGGAAGTAGTCGTACGTCTTCCCGGTCCAACCGATCCAAGCACCGTTACTCCGGCACCTCCGAGTTCTTGACACACGTACAGCTCGATGACGCACCCCGGGCTCCGATCCAGCAAAGCTTCGGGGAGGAGTTTCGTCAGCACGATGGTGTGGTGACGATCTTGATGTTCAACCGTCGCAGGGCTTCGCCTAAGCACCGCTACAATATGATCGAGGTGTAATATCGTGGAGGGGGGCACTGCACACGGCTAAGGAATGATCACAAAGATCAACTTGTGTGTTCTAGGGTGCCCCCCTGCCCCCGTATATAAAGGAGCAAGGGGAAGGCCGGCCGGCCCTTGGGTGCGCCAAGGAGAGGGGGGGAGTCCTTCTCCTAGTGGGAGTAGGACTCCCCTTTCCTAGTCCAATTAGGAATAGGGAGGGGGAAGGAAAGAGAGGGAGAGGGAGAGGGAAAGGGGGGCCGCGCCCCCCCTCCTAGTCCTATTCGAACTCCCCATGAGGGGGGGCGCGCCACCTCCTAGGCTGCTGCCCTCTCTCTCCCCTCAGGCCCAATAAGGCCCATTACTCCCCCGGGGGGTTCCGGTAACCCCTCCGGCACTCAGGTTTTATCCGAAATCACCTGGAACAATTCCGGTGTCCGAATATAGTCGTCCAATATATCGATCTTTATGTCTCGACCATTTCGAGACTACTCGTCATGTCCCCGATCTCATCCGGGACTCCGAACTCCTTCGGTACATCAAAACTCATAAACTCATAATATAACTGTCATCGAAACCTTAAGCGTGCGGACCCTATGGTTCGAGAACAATGTAGACATGACCGAGACACGTCTCCGGTCAATAACCAATAGCGGGACCTGGATGCCCATATTGGCTCCTACATATTCTACGAAGATCTTTATCGGTCAGACCGCATAACAACATACGTTGTTCCCTTTGTCATCGGTATGTTACTTGCCTGAGATTCGATCGTCGGTATCCAATACCTAGTTTAATCTCGTTACCGGCAAGTCTCTTTACTCGTTCCGTAATACATCATCCCGCAACTAACTCATTAGTTGCAATGCTTGCAAGGCTTAAGTGATGTGCATTACCGAGAGGGCCCAGAGATACCTCTCCGACATTCGGAGTGACAAATCCTAATCTCGAAATACGCCAACCCAACATGTACCTTTGGAGACACCTGTAGAGCTCCTTTATAATCACCCAGTTACGTTGTGACGTTTGGTAGCACACAAAGTGTTCCTCCGGCAAACGGGAGTTGCATAATCTCATAGTCATAGGAACATGTATAAGTCATGAAGAAAGCAATAGCAACATACTAAACGATCGGGTGCTAAGCTAATGGAATGGGTCATGTCAATCAGATCATTCAACTAATGATGTGACCTCGTTAATCAAATAACAACTCTTTGTTCATGGTTAGGAAACATAACCATCTTTGATTAACGAGCTAGTCAAGTAGAGGCATACTAGTGACACTCTATTTGTTTATATATTCACACATGTATTATGTTTCCGGTTAATACAATTCTAGCATGAATAATAAACATTTATCATGATATATAAGGAAATAAATAATAACTTTATTATTGCCTCTAGGGCACATTTCCTTCAATACTAACATAATTGGATCACATAGCTATCCCTCAACATGCAACAAAGAGTCACTCCAAAGTCGCTAATAGCGGAGAACGAACGAAGAGATTATGGTAGGGTACGAAACCACCCCAAAGTTATTCTTTTCAATCAATCCGTTGGGCTATTCCTATAAGTGTCACAAACAGCCCTAGAGTTCGTACTAGAATAACACCTTAAGACACACATCAACCAAAACCCTAATGTCACCTAGATACTCCAATGTCACCTCAAGTATCCGTGGGCATGATTATACGATATGCATCACGCAATCTCAGATTCATCTATTCAACCAACACATAGAACCTCAAAGAGTGCCCCAAAGTTTCTATCGGAGAATCATGATGAAAACGTGTGCCAACCCCTATGCATAGGTTCATGTGCGGAACCCGCAAGTTGATCACCAAAACATACATCAATTGAATCACGTGATATCCCATTGTCACCACAGATACGCACGGCAAGACATACATCAAGTGTTCTCAAATCTTTAAAGACTCAATCTGATAAGATTACTTCAAGGGGAAAACTCAATTCATTACAAGAGAGTAGAGGGGGGAAGAAAACATCATAGGATCCAACTATAATAGCAAATCTCGCGATACATCAAGATCGTACCACCTCAAGAACACGAGAGAGAGAGAGAGAGATCAAACACATAGCTACTGGTACATACCCTCAGCCCCGAGGGAGAACTACTCCCTCCTCGTCATGGAGAGCACCAGGATGATGAAGATGGACACCGGAGAGGGATTGCCCCCTCCGACAGGGTGCCGGAACGGGTCTAGATTGGCTTTCGGTGGCTACGGAGGCTTCTCGCGGCGGAACTCTCGATCTATTGTGCTCACGGATGTTTTTAGGGTATATGGAGATATATAGGCGGAAGAAGTACGTCAGGGGGGCCATGACGGGCTCACGAGGGTGGAGGGCGCACCCAGGGGGGTGGGCACGCCTCCCCTACCTCGTGACCTCCTCGCAGATCCCCCGATGTGCACTCCAAGTCTTCTGGGCTTCTTTCCTTCCAAAAATGAGTTCTGTGAAGTTTCAGCTCAATTGGACTCCGTTTGATTTTCCTTTTCTTCGAAATCCTAAAACAGGGTAAAAAACAGAAACTGGCACTAGGCTTTGGGTTAATAGGTTAGTCCCAAAAATGATATAAAAGTGTATAATAAAGCCCATAAACATTCAAAACAGTAGATAATATAGCATGGAGCAATCAAAAATTATAGATACGTTGGAGACGTATCACACATGGTGCCTTACGACATGTGCGTCATTCAATCATGCAACGTGAGTTCGTTGTCGTATCGATGGCACGCTATCCAGACCAGCGTCACCAAGTTTTGTGACGTGGTTCATCCCGGTAGAGGACGAGATTGTAAGTTTTTCTTTCTCTTGCTCAACTTGCTGACTGATTCATTCTCTTAATGTTGGTCTACATGTTATATGTAGCCCACGCGCTGCTATGGTGTACCACGGGGCAGAGGGATGGGCATTTACGTGCACACACTGTTGGATGAAGTTGAAGGGGGAGTATGTGTGGGACGACACAATCCGTTCTTGAAAACTTGTTGGACATCTAGGATCTAGTCGAATTTGAGACCTTGTTGTACTAGACTTAATTTGCATGCTATGTAGGATACTTTGTGTTATTTTCTATCCAAGTTTTGATGAATATCGGCCGTTTGCATGAATTTTGTCTGGTTTATTAAAATACGAGTTAAAATGTATGCTGCTAGTGTTGGGTGATGTCCTCCCGCATTCGTGTCCGCGGACACCGTGGAGGAGAAAATTTGCGGATTACTGTCGATGATGTCCTAAGCTGAATCACTATCTAGCTTGCATGTTGCTATGGATTGGTTCCCGCGGCGTAATGCTGATGCAATGGCAATACCCATGTAGTGGCGATATACTCATAATCCACGTGGACATGCAAGGGAGTGGAGTCGCACACTCTTTTTCGCATAGTCACACGCATGACCGCAAAGTTGCACATTCTCAACCGCACAATCGCACATGTACGGCCACAAAGTTGCACACTATCGACAGTATAGTTGCACACACACACCGCGGAGGTGCACACTTTCATTGGCATAGTAGCTCACATATGACTACCAAAGTTGCACACGCGCAGCGGCATAGTCGCACACGCGGGACCACAGAGCTGCACACTCTCCTCGAGGTAGTAGCCCACGCAGGGCCGTTGAGTTGCACACTCATCGAATAGTTTCTCAAGCACGGTTTCGGATCTGCCAACTTTCATCGGCATAGTTGCTCACACACGGCTACATAAGTTGCACACTCTCTTGGGCATAGTCGCACAAGCACAGTTGTGAAGTTGCACTCTCTCCTTAGCCTAGTTGCTCATGCACGGGCTGTGGGAGTTGCACACGCACGATAGAGTAGTTGCTCACATATGACTATGGAGTTGGACACTCTGATCGGCATAGTTTCTTACGAACAAAGCGGGATTGTACAGTCTCGTCGGATAGTAGTTCACACACGACTGCGGGAGTTTCATACGAGCGGCGGCATAGTCACACAATCATGGTTGCGGCAGTTGTCACGCACGGTGTCATTGTCATACGTGCACAGTCACGGAGTTGCACACTCTTATTGGCGTAGTTGGCCGGGACAACAGACGAAGTTGCACATCCACTGCTAGGCAGTTGGCCTAGACAGCGAACCATGAAAATTGTAAATCAGCGGGCTGAGAGAAAGTTTGCACACCGACTACTTGGTAGTTGGCAAGTGCAACTGACCGAAGTTGCACATCTCACTGGTGTGGATAGTCTGGGGTGAAGACTTCAACAATGAAAACGGCATGTCCACATGTATGAGAAAAAGTTGCATATTGACTTGCCGGTAGTTGCACATTGATAGCTAGGCAGTTGCACCAAATGGACAGTAAATTGCATAGAAAAAAGGTCGTCGAAACATACCTATGTGGGATCTTGTTTGGATGAGCATGCCATGAGATTCCCAACAGTAAAAGAACATCTTAATTTCGATATTCGGTTCAAAAGTTAAGACATTTTTAGGAAAATAGAACCCGTAGTAAACGCATTCACACCTGTTCACATCATTGAAAACTGCATGTCCACGAGTAGGGGAAAAGTTGCACGTCGAGTCCGAGGTAGTTGCACATCAATGGCTAGGCAGTTGCACAAAACAGGAAGTAAATTGCACACAAAAAAGTTTACCGAAACATAAGCATGCGAGATCTAGTTTCAAAGAGCATGTCATGAGGATTCCAATGGTGAAAGCGGATCTCAATTTCGATATTCGGTTCAAAAGTTATGACTTTTCAAAAAAATGAAGTATAAATTTAATGCGTTCACACTTACACGTTGTTTAATATGGAAGAAAGTGGAAGGGACCAGGTGAAACCAGTTTTTGCATGGCGTGAGGGATTTCCTAATTAGATGACATGAGAAAAAAAGTTTCTTAATTGGGGTGGATGCTCGGTAGCGCTAACCAGTCAATGGCCACCGGCTAGACGCGTCCTTCTATTCGGTTCTTATAATTCTAGAATTTACAAAGCCACGAAAAATTTGCGCGTACTTCTATTCGGTTCTTGAAATTCTAGAATTTACAAAGCCACGAAAGATTTGCGTGTCAGAGGCCTCGCGGTACCGTTTGCGGGACGGTTTTACGGTATGTTCCGCGCCGGATGCCTTGAGGTACCGCAAAACTTTCTTTTTTACAGGCAGCCATAAACGATTTTTTAATTCTTTTTTTTCTCTGAGGCAAAAGTCATGTTAGGTCTGGGCGACTTAGGGGCAATGCCCCAGCCACCGCCGTCGCCGCCGCCACCTGACCTTGGTCGAGCGACTGCCGGTCCTGTTGCCGTGTACACCCAGCAGGTGCACTATAGCCCTGTTGCGGCTCTGTCCGCCCCCTTGCTACCGAGGCCCTGTGCTCGAGGCGGCCATGCGTTGTTCGAGATCGAATTCGTAAAGGAAATTCAGAAGAGACCAAAGGTACCACCGCGGGAGGAGTCTGGCTACGGCACTAACCTTAGACCCTGTGTGAAGGGTAGTGCTGGAGAGGTGGATGCTTACTCAAGGAACCCTAGATTGATTCCACGACCTCACCCAAAAGCATGTGATCCGCCAGATAGGGCTATCATTCTAGACCAACATGGGGCAGAGGCGAAGATGATGGTATCTCCGATGCTACCTGTGGTGATCGCGTCAGGGTCTGCTGTGGTGAACTCGAACGTCGGTGGGGGCGATCAAGGGGCTCCCCTGGCGGATGCTGCCCGCCCGAAGCCGTCTGATGGGGAATCTATAGCACTCGCGACAGAGATCCCAGGCGCACTGACCATCCTCGTTGCTCTGCAATGGCTGGCTGCAGCGGCACCATCTATGCAGTCTGCAGGATGGATCAGTCAGCACCAAGAGAAATATAATGTGCAGGAGGATCATGTTACTGGTACACATGTACGAAACCTGAATACTCTGACCAAGGGAATGTGGCAGCAGACCCCAGCTTCACAAAGCATGCTAAAGGCCGCTGCTTGTCTGAACCAAAGAGCTCTGACATGTTGTTCATGATCAAAACTTTGGATTTGGACACACGGGATGCCAACATGGAAGAATCTGAGGAGGAGATTTCGACTTTAGGGAAGAGGCTGGCAAAACAACACTCTATTGGTAATGTGATGTTGATGAGAGTTTAGCACTTGGTCCTTTTGTCAGGCAAACTGAGCAGGAGGTGCAACAAATTGGAGGAACATCAAAAGCGCAGAAACTGGACAGTAAGGGGGAGTCGATGCTAGACGCTGACATGGGAAACAGAACCGAGGACATCAACTACATGGAGGCAACCAGCCCAGGGGCCGCTGGTCAATTGACGGGGACACGTGGAGTGCCCCGTAAGGAGCAATGAATTGCTTAGCGTGGAACTGTCGGGGTGTGGCCAATGACCCGACAGTTCGAGATTTGGTTGGCTTGGTCAGGGCCGCCAATGCTAAGTTGATCTTTTTGTGTGAAACTGGCCAGAAAGCTAATAAAGTTCGTCGTCTTCGTGGGAGAATAGGATTAGGAGGTTTTGCTGGTTATGACAGTAAATGCCTTAGTGGTGGCTTGGCACTTTTCTGGTGTGATCAAATTCATGTTGAGATTAAAGAAATAAAGGAGAGATATATTGATGCTTATATTCGGTTGGCTGATGATGCGCCTTTATGGCGTTTGACTTGTGTGTATGGCGAACCCCGAGTTGAGAACCGGCATCTTATGTGGACTGCGCTGCAAAATCTGAAAGCTCAATAGGATTTGCCTTGGTGTGTGTTGGGGGATTTCAATGAAGCTATGTGGTCATTCGAGCACTTCTCCGCGACTAGGAGAAGTGAAGCTCAGATGTTGGCGTTTAGAGAGGTACTGGAGGTGTGTGACCTTATTGATTTGGGGTTCTCTGGGCTCCCCCATACATATGATAATAAAAGGCATGGTAACCAGAATGTGAAGGTCCGGCTGGACCGGGTTGTTGTTGACAACAGTTGGCGCGACATATTTGATGAAGCTCGTGTGGTGCATCAAGTGAGCCCATGTTCGGATCATTGTCCTATTGTACTGAGATGTGATAAAGAAGAGCAACGCCAGGGACCAAGGCAAAAACAGTACGAAGTAATGTGGGAGAGGGATGCAAGCTTACCGGAAAGGGTTCAGCAGGCGTGGGCGCGTGTTGGTGCAAAACAGAACTTGGGTGATGTTCGGTGTAGTCTTACTGCCCTCATGGAAGAGCTTCAGGTTTGGAGTAAATAGACCTTTGGGAGCGTGGTCCGAGAACTTCAAAAATCGAGGACCCGACTAGAGGAACTTATGGCGATGAATGCGGATAGGAGGGAGATAAGATGTGTGGAGGATCACATGAACGAGCTGCTGTACCAGGAGGAACTCATGTGGCTGCAACTATCACGTATTGACTGGCTTCGAGATGGCGATAGAAATACAAAATTCTTCCATCGTAAAGCTGTTTGGAGAGCGCGAAAAAACAAAGTTCGTTGCCTAGTTGATGACGCTGGTCACAAACAAACTGGTCATGAAGTCATGGGTAAGTTGGTAACATCTTATTCTGAACACTTATTCACTAGAGATGACCAACTTGATCCTTCACCGGTTTTAAATCTGTTTGAGACAAGAGTTACTGCAGCCATGAATGAGAGCTTGTGTGCGCCATTTACGGAGAAGGAAATATCTGATGGACTTTTTCAGATTGGACCTCTCAAGGCCCCAGGGAAAGACGGTTTTCCTGCTAGGTTCTTCCAACATAACTGGACAGTTTTGAAAGATGACATAGTGAAGGCAGTACAGGAGTTCTTCATGACAGGACAAATGCCACCCGGTGTTAATGATACTGTTGGGGAACGTAGCAGAAATTCAAAATTTTCCTACGTATCACCAAGATCTATCTATGGAGAAACCAGCAACGAGGGGAAGGAGAGTGCATCTACATACCCTTGTAGATCGCTAAGCGGAAGCGTTCAAGAGAACGGGGTTGAAGGAGTCGTACTCGTCGTGATCCAAATCACCGGAGATCCTAGTGCCGAACGGACGGCACCTCCGCGTTCAACACACGTACAGCCCGGTGACGTCCCCCATGCCTTGATCTAGCAAGGAGAGAGGGAGAGGTTGAGGAAGACTCCGTCCAGCAGCAGCACAACGACGTGGTGGTGGTGGAGGAGCGTGGTGATCCAGCAGGGCTTCGCCAAGCACCGCGAGATATGAGGAGAAAGAGAGGGGTAGGGCTGCGCCAAGATAGAGAGGAACTCGTGTGTATTGGGCAGCCCAAACCTCAAGTATATATAGGGGAAGGGGAGGGGCTGCGCCCCCACCTAGGGTTCCCTCCTCCCTAGGGGTGGCGGCAGCCCCCTAGATCCCATCTAGGGCGGCCAAGGGGAGGGGAGAGGGGGAGGCGCACCAGGGTGGGCCTTAGGGCCCATCTGCCCTAGGGTTTGCCCCCCTTCCCACTCCCTTGCGCCTTGGGCCTTGGTGGGGGGGCGCACCAGCCCACCTGGGGCTGGTCCCCTCCCACACTTGGCCCATGCAGCCCTCCGGGGCTGGTGGCCCCACTTGGTGGACCCCCGGGACCCTCCCGGTGGTCCCGGTACGTTACCGATAAAACCCGAAACTTTTCCGGTGACCAAAACAGGACTTCCTATATATAAATCTTTACCTCCGGACCATTCCTGAACTCCTCGTGACGTCCGGGATCTCATCCGGGACTCCGAACAACATTCGGTAACCACATACAAACTTCCTTTATAACCCTAGCGTCATCGAACGTTAAGTGTGTAGACCCTACGGGTTCGGGAACCATGCAGACATGACCGAGACGTTCTCTGGTCAATAACCAACAGCGGGATCTGGATACCCATGTTGGCTCCCACATGTTCCATGATGATCTCATCGGATGAACCACGATGTCAAGGACTTAATCAATCCCGTATACAATTCCCTTTGTCTATCGGTACGATACTTGCCCGAGATTCGATCGTCGGTATCCCGATACCTTGTTCAATCTCGTCACCGGCAAGTCTCTTTACTCGTTCCGTAACACATCATCCCGTGATCAACTCCTTGATCACATTGTGCACATTATGATGATGTCCTACCGAGTGGGCCCAGAGATACCTTTCCGTTTACACGGAGTGACAAATCCCAGTCTCGATTCGTGCCAACCCAACAGACACTTTCGGAGATACCTGTAGTGTACCTTTATAGCCACCCAGTTACGTTGTGACGTTTGGCACACCCAAAGTATTCCTACGGTATCCGGGAGTTGCACAATCTCATGGTCTAAGGAAATGATACTTGACATTAGAAAAGCTTTAGCGAACGAACTACACGATCTTTGTGCTAGGCTTAGGATTGGGTCTTGTCCATCACATCATTCTCCTAATGATGTGATCCCGTTATCAACGACATCCAATGTCCATGGTCAGGAAACCGTAACCATCTATTGATTAACGAGCTAGTCAACTAGAGGCTTACTAGGGACATGGTGTTGTCTATGTATCCACACATGTATCTGAGTTTCCTATCAATACAATTCTAGCATGGATAATAAACGATTATCATGAACAAGGAAATATAATAATAACCAATTTATTATTGCCTCTAGGGCATATTTCCAACAGATACAGTCATTGTGCTCATCCCCAAAGTTAAAGAACCGGTAAGGCTTTCCGATTTTCGACCAATAAGTTTATGTAATGTCATTTACAAGATTGTTGCCAAGTGCTTAGTCAACAGGTTGCGCCCCATCCTTGATGATATCATATCTCCGGAACAGAGTGCATTTGTCCCAGGCCGATTGATTACAGATAACGCATTGTTGGCATTTGAATGTCTTCATTACATGCAACATGAGAGGAATCAGGGGAGAAATTTTTGTGCATATAAATTGGACCTCTCAAAGGCATATGACCGTGTGGACTGGGGGTTCTTGGAACAAGCGATGCAAAAGATGGGCTTCGCTCACCAATGGGTAAAGTGGATCATGACATGTGTTACCTCGGTGAGATACTCTGTAAAATTTAATGGAGCTATCTTGGATTCGTTTGTACCGTCGCGTGGGCTTCGGCAAGGTGACCCCTATCCCCTTTCTTATTCCTGTTCGTGGCTGACGGTCTCTCTGCCCTTCTGAGACAGGGCATGGAGATGAATGCTATCGATCCAGTGCGAGTGTGCCCCATTGCTCCGGGTATTTCCCACCTCTTATTTGCGGACGACACACTCCTGTTATTTAAAGAAAACCATGCCCACGCCACTCACATCAGGGAGGTCATTACTAAATATGCTAGTGCCACCGGCCAGCTTATTAATCCTCAGAAATGCTCTATTCAATTTGGTGCATGCTGTATAGAAGAAGATCAGGAGGAGGTACGTGAGGTGTTGCAAATTCAGAGTGAGGCTTTTGAAGCAAAATACTTGGGGCTCCAAACCCCTGATGGCCGAATGCATAAAGGAAGATTTCAGAATTTGACTGAGAGGTTGATGAAGAGAATAATGCTATGGGGGGACACCCTCTCCCAGGCAGCGAAGGAAACGTTGATAAAAGCAGTTGGTCAGGCCCTCCCTACCTACATTATGGGTGTGTTTAAGTTGCCATACTCAGTCTGTGATGACCTTACCAATTTAGTTCGCAACTTTTGGTGGGGTAAAAAACAAGGGAAAAGAAAGGCTCACTGGATATCCTGGGATAGGATGACTGAACCTAAATGCAGAGGAGGGCTGGGTTTCCGTGACTTCCGCCTTTTTAACCAAGCGTTGCTTGTGCGACAAGCTTGGCGCCTTCTAACGAAGCCAGACTCCCTATGCGCGAGGGTTTTAAAAGCTAAATATTATCCTAATGGCTCGCTCGAGGATACTGTTTTTGCAGGAAATGCGTCTTCGACATGGCATGCCATACATCATGGACTAGACCTTCTCAAGAAGGGCTTGGTCTGGCATGTTGGTAATGGCGAGAGTGTCAGAATCTGGAGAGACCCGTGGTTGCCGAGGCCACATTCATATCGTGTCATCACCAACCGGGCAAACTGCTGCCTACATCGGGTCTCAGAGCTACTGGACGACCAAGGGCGTTGGGACAAGGTTGCTCTTCGCACTCACTTCATGTAGGCTGATGTGCAAGAGATATTGAAGATTCGGCCGTCCCCGCGTCAGCTTGAGGACGTCCTCGCATGGGCACCCGACCCCCGCGGAATCTTCAGCGCCAGGAGCGCGTACAAGCTGGCACTCGACGAAAAAACCCGCACTTCTACGTGCGCCACGAGCAGGGCACTGGATGGCACCAGAGCCATCTAGGACACAGTATGGGGGTGCCCTGCTCCTCCTAAGGTACGAGTACTGGCTTGGAGAGTGGTGACAAACTTTTTAGCTACTATGACTAATATGAAAAAAAGGAAAATAGTTGAAACCGATATCTGTACGATTTGTGGGATGGAACGCGAGAACACATTCCATGTGTTTTGCAGATGTCCGCGTGCTCTGGAGCTTTGGTGTACTATGGAGAAGACATGGCGCATGCCGAGACTTAAGACCGTCGTCAACACTGGACCGGACTGGCTACTGCAGCTTCTCCACCAGTGTAGCGAGGACGAGCGTCTCCATGTGCTCATGACAGTGTGGCGTATATGGCATGTCCACAATGAGATTACACACCACAAGCCGCCGCCTCCAGTTGAAGCCTCCCGGCGCTTCCTTTCAAGTTATATTGAGTCGCTCATGTGCCTCCGTCAACACACAAATGCAGATATGTTGAAAGGAAAGATGGTGTTGAGGACTGATCATACGTTCAAGCAGAGGGGAGATTTCTCATCTCCTGTGGACAACTCCCGGCCGCTGGAAAAGTGGACCAAGCCCCCTGTAGGTTGGTGCAAACTGAACGTCGACGGTGCTTTTGCTGAAGCGGACGGGACCAGAGCTGCAGGTATGATCCTGCGAAATCATCACGGCGCTGTGATCTTTGCCTCGTGCCGATTCCTGCCGAGGTGTTCGAGTGCGCTTGAAGCCGAGATCGCAGCATGTATGGAGGGTGTATCTGTCACACTTGAATGGAGCTCTGATCCTTTCATCCTGGAGACGGACTGTACAACTGCCGTAGCTATGATCACTGAGGCAGCAGTTAATAGGTCGCCGGTTGCATCGTTAGTGGAAGAAACAAAGCGTTTGTTGGGTCTGGGACGTGAGCATGGGATAGCACATGTTAGGAGAGATGGGAATCAGGTGAGCCATGAGCTTGCTCAGATGGGTAGTATGGGGTGAAGACTTCAACAACGAAAATGGCATGTCCACATGTATAAGAAAAAGTTGCATATTGACTTGCCGGTAGTTGCACATTGATAGCTGAGCAGTTGCACCAAATGGGCAGTAAATTGCATAGAAAAAAGGTCGCCGAAACATACCTATGTGGGATCTTGTTTGGATGAGCATGCCAGGAGGTTCCCAACAGTAAAAGAACATCTTAATTTCAATATTCGGTTCAAAAGTTAAGACATTTTTAGGAAAATAGAACCCGTAGTAAACGCATTCACACCTGTTCACATCACTGAAAACTGCATGTCCATGAGTAGGGGAAAAGTTGCACGTCGAGTCTGAGGTAGTTGCACATCAATGGCTAGGCAGTTGCACAAAACAGGAAGTAAATTGCACACAAAAAAGTTTGTCGAAACATAAGCATGCGAGATCTAGTTTCAAAGAGCATGTTGCGAGGATTCCAACAGTGAAAGCGGATCTCAATTTCGATATTCGGTTCAAAAGTTATGACTTTTCAAAAAAAAGTATAAATTTAATGCGTTCACACTTACACGTTGTTTAATATGGAAGGAAGTGGAAGGGACCAGGTGAAATCAGTTTTTGCATGGCGTGAGGGATTTCCTAATTAGATGACATGAGAAAAAAAATTCTTACTTGGGGTGGATGCTCGGTAGCGCTAACCAGTCCATGGCCACCGGCTAGATGCGCCCTTCTATTCGGTTCTTATAATTCTAGAATTTATAAAGCCACGAAAAATTTGCGTGTCCTTCTATTCGGTTCTTGAAATTCTAGAATTTACAAAGCCACGAAAGATTTGCGTGTCAGAGGCCTCGCGGTACCGTTTGCGGGACGGGTTTTATGGTATGTTCCGTGCCGGATGCCTTGAGGTACTGCAAAACTTTTTTTTTTACAGGCAGCTATAAATGATTTTCACGAGATGCTCTGAATAACGATAGTCATGTCACGCACGCGGGAGTATGAATAAGCACACGGAGAGCAGACAAGTCTTGTCCACGATAGAGCACACAGAGTAGCGCAGCACGCTGCGGCTGCGCATGGCACACCTGCGAGGCTGGGCCCACCGTGCGGCTGTCGTGCGGGCGGCGGACTCGGCTGCAGTCACGCGCAGATCTTCTTCCTCTGCTCGTGCGGAAAGGCTAGAAATTTCGTGGCGGGCGCCGTGGCCGAGGCGAGCCGGTCGCGCGCGACCGTCCGAGCCGCCCGGCGCCTTGCAGGGCGCGCCTCTGTTGGCTTCTCTCGTCCCAGCCGGTCGTCGTCGGCCGAGCATCCCGCGGCCGCGCACGGGGCCAAACAAAACTATTCTGGGATCCTATCGGCTATTGCGCCGGAACCGATCCGTGGCGACGTGCAAGCCAGATAGTGATTCCATAGCTTACACGCGGTTAAATGGGCCATCAAGCATGTAAAAGTAGCAGCTTGAGCAGCCTGAAAGTTGATTTGTGGTGAGATACAGCCGGCTGAAGTTGACAGAAGCAGCATCCCGCTGGATCAGCGTTGACAGGAGCAACATCTCTCTTCATGTCAGCATACTCCGGAGTTGTGGCGTTGCGACGTCCAGGTCCAGCTCCGACGAGGCAGCGACCGCAGACCGCGGAAGATTGGGGCGGCCACCGGTCGCCGTGCCTGGCCAATTTGGGCGGGCCGACCCATCCACGAGCGCCGCCTGCCAAGCGCGACTTGGGTTGGCTGGCGCGCCTTCACGCGCTGACTTGGCTGGTACGGTACGGGCCACGGAGCCTGCCGCGGGTCAATGCCGGTCCCGGATGGACGGGCGGTTACGGCCGTGCGCCTGTGCCTAAATTTTCATGTTTTGACTTTTTTTAAAACCTATTCAAAATTTGATCATAGTTTAATTTTTTTTTTTGAAATCTGACTCTTTTGCTACCGTCAGAGTCCATGGCGGTAGGGTCTAACAGCTTACCGACAGGGACTTTGGCGGTAGGAAACATCGCTACCGCCAACCGGGCTAGCAGTAGGCTGTTATACCTTATCATCATGTTCCCTGGCGATAGCAAAAAGGTCAGACCTCGAATTTTTTTCAAACTAGTGTCAAATCTCGAATACATTTTAGAAAAGGATCAAAATACGAAATTTAGCCCCCGGCGACACCAGTACGTTGGAGTACGTACGTACTCCGCCGTCGTACCGCAACCGCGAGCATCCTAAGCTAGGACTAGGAGTACGAGCAATCACCATCACCATGCATGTACTATCACGTATGGACGGGACAGGAGTGCTGCGGCCTCGTGCGTGGTACACTTTGTCTGGTATTCACGGCTCCGGCATGGACGTGGGTCGTGCTACATCACTAGTTCACTACACCATAGTTCTTGTTTTGCCTACCGGCGAAGGGTGCATACCGATGGAAGACGATCGGTTGGACTAAATGAGCGCATGTGTTTACAGGAAATGACCGTGCGTGTGTATTGTATAAGCTCTGCATTTGTACTACATTTCTTATTTAAAGAAAACAGTCAGAGCAACTCCAACGGGTTGACCCAATCGGACAGCGTTTTTGTCCGTTTTTTGTCTGTTTGGGTTGGCCAGGCGGACACGGATGTCCGTTTTCGCGTTTAGGTCGGCACGTACGTCCAACGCTGGCCTGACCCATTTTGATGGAGCTAGAAAAAAAAATAACGCATGTATATTAAAAAAGAAAAACAACATTAATTAAACATAAAGCCGGCCACGAAGGCCGGTGAGAGTCCACGCGTCCACATTTGTATTTTAAAAAATAAAAACAACCTAAACTACGAGGTAGTGCGCTGCCTTAGGCGGCGTCGTCGTCGTCCTCGGGGTCCGTGAGGTCGATGAGCGTCGGCGCTGGCCCGGCCCAGGAGAACGCTGTGTTCCAGAGCGCGGCCATGTCGGGCGCAGGCGGTGCTGGCATGGGCAATGCCGGCGCGGGGGGCTGTGCGGCCGCCTGTGCAGCGGCGGCCTGGCGCGCCTCCTCCTCGGCCTCACGCTGCTCCTCCTCCGCGACCCGGCATAGACATGGTTGCTTCGACATATGTTGACAAAAACACCTCAGGAATTCTTTGGTGGTCCCACTCGGCATTACCTGTGATCAACCCAGAAACTAATAATGAGGGATTAGTGACCAAACTTACAATTGGAAGCATGTTAAAATCTCGTGGGAGTTATGGCGCCAAATTTGAGTGGCCTCACCATCTCCTATGCGCCTAATTAGGCCCTGGGTCATCGTGTCTCACCCTTCCACTATAACTCGCCAAATCTGTGATGGTGCACTGCCAAGTTCGACCTTCAGAAAGTCACACGACGGGAAGTATTTTGCCTTTAGAATTCTTGCGCTCAGTGAGTTTGATCAGTAAGGATCCGCCACGCCTGTCTGGCTAAGAGTGCAAGATTAAATAGCTCAACATCTCAGAATCCAAGTCCACCACGGAACTTTGGTCTAGCCATCACACTCCACGAGACCCAGCTACGTTTCCTCTAACCTTCTTTGCATTCCCATCAAAATTTACGGATCATGCTCACAAAGACCCCAGGGTAGCTTAAAACATGAAATGGAATATACTGGCACTGCCTGGGCTATGGATTTAATGAAGACATCTTTCCCTCCCACTGGCATTTTTTTAATACATAGTCAACATTTTTTTTATATACACATTTGAAGGCGCCTGACGCAAGAGCACCCTAGATCTCGCTATAAGCGACACATAGGGCTGGCCCTGCGTAACCGGCCTTTACTAGCCTTACGGTCCAGTTAGAAGGGTAGCCCACGAAAGTGCGTGCTTTTACCCTTGGACATGTGCGTGCGTGTTGGTTATCGAAAAAAAAGGGAAGTGCGTGCGAGAGCAGACGGGACGGGGACTCGAGCGGCGCCGCCACCGGCGCGCACCTGACCAGGTCGAGCCGACGAGGGCTCCTGGGCGTGAGCGGTGAGCAGCGGAGCACCCACCGGTGGATTGGAACTGGGGCAGCGCCGGTGCGCACCTACCCAGATCGAGGCGACGAGGGTTTCTGGCGTTGAGCGGCGGAGCACCCGTCGGCGGATTGGGGACTCGAACGACGCCTGCGCGCACCTAACCAAGCCGAGTCGACGAGGGGTCCTGGGCATTGGGCCGAGCAGCGGCGGACTGGACATCGCTGCGAGCGGCGGCGATCATCGGAGCAGCTACGCTCAGGAGTCCTCTGTTTTCTGAAAAAAAGGTTTAACTTTCTGTCCCTCATTTTTGCGAAATCCTGCTACCTTGATATCGTCTAGCACTGCTAGGTTAAATCAGTTTCAGAACTCCACACCGCATGCAAAAACAAAGTTTAATCCCTGTAAGACAAGTAGTACTTGTGGTCTTTCATGTAGACAAGATGTAATGTATGGAGCAATCCGGTGTTTTGCTTTGTTCAGGTTATGGATTTCGACAGGGCCATGGCAAGGAGTGCAGCCTTCGATCGGTCGGGAGCCTCTGTACCGCGCTCGGGCGGAAACCTGTCTAGCGACACCAAAGCCGTCCTCTGCCTTGGGGCAGCCGCTGCTGTGGGCTGGGCAGCGTGGAGGTACTACCAACGCCGTGCGTGCCTGCTGAAGTTCGGCCGGGACATGACGGCATCGGCTGGAAAAACCGATCCGGTGATCGGCCGCGACGACGAGATCGACCGTGTCGTCTCCATCCTCTGCCGCCGGACCAAGAACTGCGTCGCGCTCGTCGGCGCTGCAGGGGTAGGCAAGACGGCTGTCGCCGAGGCCCTCGCCCAACGCATTGCCGCCAGGATGGTCCCCGACGTTCTTGCCGGCGCGCGCGTCATTGAGCTCGACGTCGGAGCATTGGTGGCTGGGACCAAGTGGCGTGGCTCCTTTGAGAGACGCATGAAGGATGTGATAAATCAGGTGGAGGCCGCGGATGGCAAGGTGATTCTGTTCATCGACGAGATGCACATGCTTCTTGGTGCCGGGCGCTCCAGGAAGAGTGCCAACGATGCTGCCAACATGCTGAAGCCAGCATTGGCCCGTGGTCGTATCCGCTGCGTGGGTGCCACAACTTTCGATGAGTACCGTAAGTACATTGAGAAGGATGCCGCACTGGAGCGGCGGTTCCAAAAGGTGCAGGTCGAGGAGCCGAGCATGGACACAACCATTGAGATTCTGCAGGCGCTAAAGAAGCGGCACGAACGGCACCATGGCTTGGAAATCCAGGATACAGCTCTTGTTGCTGCTGCACAGCTTGCTGGCCGCTATATCACCGGTGAGGAACCCATCAGTTTTACTCATTTTGATTGATGTGCACCCACCTAGTCACTTAGGAAGTATAATTAAAAAGAATGGAAGGGAAGAAGATGGAGTATATATGATCTTAATTTGTTATAGTCAGATGTTCATCTTTGTTGAGGCTTACTTGCCAATTTAGGCTATTTACATGAAGTTGTGCTGTACAATTCAAGGGAGAGGATAATCACATTGGAGCACCCTTGTTGCATTGGGTACATCAATGCATTGATTAGTGGCCAGAATGTATATGTTGGAGAAAATTGATGGATGTTATTTTTATCTGTACTGCAGGTCGTCAGTTTCCTGACAAGGCAATTGATCTAATTGACGAGGCATGCGCCACTGCAAGCAAAAAGATGAGGCGGATTAACCGCCAAAAGGCGGAAGTGAACACTACAAAAAGTAGCTCTGCAAATGCAATGAAGGAAGCAATTATCACCCCAGATCATGTCGCACAAGTAGGCATTCTTTTCTTAATAATATTTGTGTCTATTGTTGCGATCGACGAGTCATGCTTACCATGATGTTCCCATGTTGTTATTTGAAGGTTGTGAGCCGATGGACTGGAATTCCCGTCACCGCACTTAATCAAGACGAGAAGGATAAGTTAATCTGCCTAGCGGACAGACTGCATGAGCGTGTTGTTGGCCAGGATGAAGCCGTCAACGTAGTAGCAGATGCAGTGTTACGTTCTAGAGCTGGCCTTGATCATCCTGGCCAGCCCATAGGCTCTTTCCTCTTCTTGGGCTCAACTGGTGTTGGAAAGACAGAGCTCGCAAAAGCTCTTGCCGAACAGCTATTTGATAGTGAGAAGATGTTGGTTCGCTTTGACATGTCTGAATATGTCGGGAGTAGTTCTGTGTTGCGTCTCGTTGGAGCACCTCCAAGGTTTAATTCATATACTGTGTGTTCTCTTCTTATTTTTTAGCATTATAAATCATCTTATTGTACCTTAGTCTTAATCTGAAGTTTGACTGTTCTCTTTAACATTCTTAAAGCTATCGTGGCTATGAAGATGGTGGACAACTGACTGAGAAAGTTAGGAGGAACCCGTACAGTGTCATCCTTTTTGATGAGGTGGAGAAAGCAGATCCCTCGGTGTTCAATATTTTTCTTCAAATCCTTGATGATGGCAGGTTGACTGATGGCAGAGGCCAGACTGTAGATTTCAAGAATACTATCATCATCATGACCTCAAATCTTGGATCTGATTACCTAATATCAAAGACGGCTAGAGAAAACACAACGGAACCTGTACGGGACCTTCTCATGGAACAGGTTTGTGAGTCCCAGACAGCCCCTGTGAAAGCTGCAGCAGCAATTGCTAATTATTATATGTATTTGTTCGTATAGGTTTGCAAGCACTTCAAGCCTGAGCTTCTCAACAGACTGAGTGAGATTGTTATATTTGAGCCGCTTTCGCACGACAAACTGAAGGAGATAATGAAAATCCAGATGAAGATCATTATGGCCAGAGTAGCTACCAAGGGCATCTCTCTTTCTGTTAGTGATGCCGCGTTGGACACCATCTTATCGGAATCATACAACCCAGTAAGTATATCTTCTATTCAAAATTATCACATGTTTAAAGCCTCGTGTTTGCATATGACCGGAGATTGTTTCTTCTCCGCATGTTTCTATGTTTCGGTAACCATGCATCAACACCTCTTGTAGACATACGGTGCAAGACCCATAAGGAGGTGGATGCAACAGAATGTGATGACAACGCTTTCGAAGATGTTGGTCAAAGGAGAAGCCAGTGAAGGCTCAACAATCTGCATTGAAGCTACTGACGACAAGAAGGGTTTGAAGTATCAAGTGGTGAAGAAGGAGGTGAGCCTAGACCAGCGTGGTCTTAGCTAGCTCTAAAACACATGGAGCTTGGAACACTGATAATAAGTTTGTCAAATTTTCAAGAAGTTTATGAACAATCACCATATCCATATTTATTCACGAGAGAACTCACTTAGGCTATTGAACCTGTAAATACAGTTGAGGCTAGTCATGAAACTTACTGTTAGTTCCGTGGTAAAGAAGAATACGTTGATCACTTGTTCTTGCAACTAGTGGGGCCCCACTATCAGTGACACATTTAGTTAACAGATTAACTTAATTAGCAGAGTACGATCGGTATGCTCTCGAGTTCTGTCACAAGATGGCTTTTCATTACTCGAAGCAGTTGTTTGCAATATATCAGAAGAAGGAAAACCCCTATTTTCCATGACTCTGGTGTTAGTTATCACCAACTTCATATGTTGACCTTTCTGTGACCTTTGTGCCTCTCCAATCAGTCAGTCAGAGTCTTTTGTATATATGGGTTTAGTTTTGTGTCTTCTTAAGTACTCCCTCTGTAAACTAATATAAGAGCGTTTAGATCACTATTTTAGTGATCTAAACACTCTTATAGTTTACGGAGGGAGTACTCTGTAGTTAAGGCATGCTAAAGTTAGTTTATCGCTAGGATGCACGCTGTTAAGTGAAGCACAATGTCTGACAGGGTCTATGTTGTTTAGCTGAAGCGCTGGTGCTCCCTGTAATATCCATGCATAGTAAATCCATCCAAGGAGCTGTTGTTCTGTATTGTTCAATTGCTTTGTTCATGGAGTCAGAATGTCATGCTTTCTCTCCTGCTCGTGCACTTCAATAATGAACTTTAATAATGAATGGAAGGTTGGCACAAAGTGGAAATTGTGGTGCTTCAACATATGCTCTGAATTTCCGGACCACATTCTTCATGCCTCTTCCTCAGCAGTTCTTCTCACAGAGATTTGTACCACCTGAAGCAACAAGAGTTTGACGATCGGTTCAGGCACTCTACTTCGGTAATTGTTCGGAGAACATAGACCGGTACATGAACTATTCTGTTTATGGTTCTGTAGTCATCATATACTCTTGTAATCTGTATTCACTATATCAACGAAGACAAGAAGTAGGGTTGTTACCCACCTCGGCCACCTGAACCTGGGTAATTTTGTCGTGCACGTTTCCTTCGTTGTTGCGAGCTTTGTTGGTTAGATCATTGTGTCACCCCTTAATCTACGATTTCCACTAGTACGTGCGGTACGCAAATTTCGTGTAACGACGCTTGGGTTAACTTTTTCAGTGAAAACGGTCATGATTTTGTTTGTATCATATCATAATATGAAATCTCACCCTCTTACTATTGCAGCTTTTCCTACAGTTCAAATACATGAGAAATAATGGGAAATTGAAATGTATTGTCGTCTTTTCACTTTTTGCTTGGGAGGGTCTCTAACCCTAATCCTTTCAACGCTTTGGAGCTAATTACTCGTTGAACACTTGTTAACCATTAATCTCTCAAGTCACCTGTCATCGGTGCCAAAACCCAATTAAGGGCTTAGATGTCTTTTTCGGTGGTGCTCACGACTGGGCTTTGAAGATGCCTTACAAGCGTAAAAGGCTGAATGCACTCATTGATGCGTGAGTGTCCACGTAGGGGCGTGGAAGACTTGAGAGTGTTGTTTGCATTGGGGAGAGGATGCATGGCCGCGTTGTGGAAGTCGATGGTTGCCAGGTATGTCTGGTGGGGGTAGGATTTGAAAAAGCTCATGAATTTGAAAAATTCACAATTTTTAAGAAGTTCATGAATTTGGGAAAAAGTTCACAAGTTTGAAAAAAGTTCACGAATTTGAGAAAATCACATATTTTAAAAAGTTCAAGAATTTGAGAAAAAATCATGAATTTGGAAAAGTTCAGGTATTTGAGGAAACAAGTTCACAAATTTGAGACAAAAAATTCACGGAATTTAAATTTTCACATATTTGAGGAAAATAATTCACGAATATGATAGAAGTTCAAGAATCTGGAAAAGTTCATGTTTAAGAAAAAACACGATTTTGAAAAAGTAAAAATTCGTGAAATTTAAAAATTGAAAAAGAAAGAAAACGAAAATGAAAAAAGTTGGTTACTCCGGTTTGACGCAAAAAAAGAACTAGGCATAGCAGGTGCCCGGCCCGGCTCCAGAATAGCATTTTCGCTGGACTGTGAGGCATCCGTGGGCTTTATTTGTGCGACTGGAAGGCCCACCGATTAACCCTATAGCGCCATCCTCCTCTTCCCGTCTTCGCGTGCGGCGGCGCTCCCCCCATCCCGCCACGTCTCTCCTCCGCGCGGCACCACCGCCCCTCTGCTCCGGCAGTGATCAACTGGACGGCGGCAGCCTCCCCTGCGTTGTGTTGCCAAGGACAGCGCCTCTCTCCCGTGCGTGAAGCCGCCTAGGCCGACGTCTCCCTGCGTGCGTGGCATCGCCCAGGCCGGCGTCTCCCTCCCGCGCGTGGCGTCCCGGAGGCCATGGCCTTCGCGTGCGCATCCCATGTGCGCCGCCTCCTCCTCCACCCCGGCTCCGGAGCTCCGGCGAGATCCTTCTACGCCCAGCCCTACCAAGGTACGCCTACTGGGTCACTTTCCTCCCGATCCGTGAACTCCATGGTTCTTCCGCCGTTCGTCGTGGTGAAATGGATTGGGATTCCTTTGCGCAGCCAAGGTAGGCGTGATGGAGTTCTTGAACGGCGTCGGGAAGGGGGTGGAGACGCACGCCGCCAAGTTGGAGGAGGCTGTAGGCGGCGATCTGCAGAGGCTGCTCGAGACCCGCACGCTGCGGCTCAAGAAGCTCGGCGTCCCCTGCAAGCATGTACGTGCCCTCCCTGTTCCACACATTCCTCTGATTTAGTCATTTCTTTGTAGTTCCGCTGAAGGTTTGATGTCGTTTCTGGCTATGTTGTGCTTCTTCGGGCACTTCGTTGTGTAAATGTAGAGTTTGTTTAGGTTTTGTTCTCCAATGTTGTGATGTTTGGAAAAGAGTCATTGGGTTAGTTCGTGTGTACTAGATGAAGGAATTTGAGAAAGTCTGGGATGAAAAAAATAAGAAAATTTTAAAAGCTGCGGTATATACGGGGTGTATTTGTTCAAAACCTCTCGATTTTTCCAATGTTTTAGGTATAGGACTGCATATCCCGGAAGAACCCATTAAGATGTTTAATAGGACTGCATATCCTCGAAAATGATGATTGAAACATGACCCTACAGAAACATAGTAATTGAAGGAAATGCAGAAGTAAACTAAACGAAATTAATCTGTATATCATATTCAGCTTTAGATACTTATCATTTTGCTAAATCAGACATCTAATAGAAACATCCCAGCTCTACTACAGATCAAGTTCATCTCGTCTAAAGATCAACTTGCTGACATCTTTACCAAGCCGCTGCCACTTCCCTTGTTTGAAATCTGTCGACGCAATCTCAACCTTCCTGACACCGGTTAAGATTGAGGGAGGGTGTTAGAATCCATGTTGTATATGTCTTAGGATTTTAACATACCGTACATACCTTGTATTTGTACTAATCCTTTGTGATATACTCAATCTATCTCTCGTACAACCACAGCTTACAAGGAGTGTGTGGTATTTTTCCTCTCATGTTGCAACGAGCAGGTTGTTTTGCTAATGCCATGTTAAAATAAAAGATGTGGACCTATTGTGGTCTTGAGTCATTGTTATTGGATTAGGGGCGTGTTGTATTTTTTCTCCCGTTGCAACGCACAGGCCCTTTTGCTAATGCCTACCAAAGGGAGAAGATTATTGAGCTTTTTTCTGTCTTCTCCGCTTTCTAAAATATTTAGGGAACGGGCTCACTCAGAAGTACCATAAATATTTAGACCGATTTATGCCGATAAATCTAGGGTCCCCAGGTCAAAGTTCTTTCCAATCAAGTACGAGTTCAAAATTGATTTTTTCGGGGCTACTATTCGTAGTTTTTGAATCTATTTAGTTTCTCCAAATCAGGAGGCTTTACATACAAAACCAATAACACGATAACATTACGCTTCTCTTTCTTATACTTATTTATATAATTTGTGCTACTTTCACATGAAGTGAAAGGGATGCTATTCAAAAGAGCCTTCCTACATTTGCGCCCTGCTAAAAGCTATCACACCACATGGTGCAGAGACAATCGACAAAAGACGAGCAATAGCCCTTGGCAGGCCCCATGGCTGCTGGCCCTGCACCATCTTGCACTCAATCCTCTGGCCTTCTGCCTGCCTGGATCCAAGGATGACTGAACAAGAGGCGGGTTCAAAATGACAGGGACTTCAATTCGTGGAACACGCAGAGTGGGGGCGCATCCTCGGGTTGAGTCTGATCCCCCGCTGGATCTGGTAGAACTCGTGGTGCGTCTGCGGGTTGAGCTTGATCCTGTGCAGGATTTGGTAAAACTTTCTCTCTGTCATGTAATAAAACAGTTTAAAAAAAATCCGTGGGTAAACAATAAACAAAGAAAAAGAAAATGTAATTCGTTGTGGGAACAGGTTAGACGATGAATTATCCCCCTATTAAGAAACCAAAGTAATAATAATGATACGAAAATCAAAAGGAGAAGGAAAGGCAATTCTAGGCTGATGGGACAATGAAAAAAGAATTTTCCCGAAAAAAGGATGGGACCTTTTATTGAAGGTTGGAAAGTTTTATTCGTATTCAACACATTCTTTGTCAAGGCTTTCATTTCCGACATCGATCCCAACCTTCGAAGGCAGCTTCTCGATGTCGGAAATGGAAGACTTGAGGAAGAATGTGTCGAATACGAATGGAATTTTCCAACCTTCGATAAAAGGTCCCATCTTTTTTTTTGGGAAATGCTTTTTTCATTTTCCCATCGGCCTAGAATTGCCTTTCCTTCTCCTTTTGTTTTTTGTATGCTTATTATTACTTTGGTTTCTTAATAGGGGGATGATTCATCATTTAACCCGTTCCCCAATGAATTGCATTTTCTTTTTCATTGACTTATATTTACCCATGGATTTTCTTTGAAACTGTTTTATTAGATGACGGGGAGAAAGTTTACCAAATCCTGTAGAAGCTCAACCCGCAGACGCACAGCCAGTTTTGCCAGATCCAGCAGGGGATCAGGCTCAACCTGCAGATGCGCCCCGCCGCCCCCGCTCTGCCTGCTCCACCAGTTGGAGTTCCTACCATTTTGATCCCGCCCCAGGTTCAGTCATCCTTGGATCATGCTGGAGGACCGAGTGCAAGATGGCGCAGAGGCAACAGCCATGGAGGCTGCCATGGGTTGTTGCTCGTCTTTTGTCAAGTGTCTTTGCACCATCTGGTGTGATAGCTTTTTGCAGTGCACAAATGTAGGAAGGCTCTTCTGAACTAAGTTCCTTTCACTTCATGTGGAAGTAGCACAAATTATATAAATAAGAGAGAAGCTTAATGTTACCGTGTTGTCGGCTTTGCATGTAAAGCCTCCTGATCCGGAGGAACTCAATAGATTCAAAAACTACGAACCGGTAGCCCCGGAAAACTCAGTTTTGAACTCGTATTTGATTGGAAAGAATTTTAACTTGGGGACCCTGGATCTATCGGCATGTCATACTAATTTTACTATGCGAGGACCCGGTATTTCAGCTCATGCTTGAGTGCTTGCCTATTTTTCAACTGCTTGGAAAGAATTTGGGTGCGGCAGGACGAAATGGAATTCTCAGAAAAAGTATAAACAGGTCTTCCCCACTGCTGCATAGAGTCTGAGCTGTGTGGAATTGAAGTTTGGTGTCGATCAAGACACCCCTGCCTACTTACCTTAAAAAACGACTAATGATCAACTGATCACAGAGGTCCTTTTCCAGCAACTTCAGATCAGGAAAACCAAATATAATATGAAAGCAAGCAAGGTGAGATGGTTGTTGGGCCAAATTCAAGTCTTTAACCTGTTTTCCTGCCAACCATGGTTTGATCCCCTGCAGCTGCATGTTATCTTTCTATTTCACAGGGTTCCATGCGCCTGCCACTGGCTTTGTTTTTTTCCCCCAGTTTTTGCGAAAACCGGTCAGTTCTTTCCGGTTCGTTGGCGGGGCGGTCCATAGAGCTTAAGAAACCGCACGTGCTGCCAGTTCCTGTTTTTTTTCCGGTCTGACCAGCAGTCCGGTTTGGTTTTGAAACTATGATTATAGCTATGATCTTGTCTATAAACTTCAGAAGAGAGCATAGTTTTGATTTGGGCACACAGTTTAATGACTGTACTCAGATCACGTGGACTAATAGCCTACAGAGTTGCATATCTCTTATACTCCCTCCGTTCCTAAATATTTGTCTTTCTAGATATTTCAACAAGTGACTACATACGGAACAAAATGAGTGAATCTACACTCTAAAATATGTCTACATACATCCGTATATGGTAGCCATTTGAAATGTCTAGAAAGACAATTATTTAGGAACGGACGGAGTAGTATAGAGTAATAACTGACAAACATAGTATAGGTGTACCGTGGACTGATAAAATTGCAGGATCACTTCATTGGGTTTCATTTCTCCACTTCTAACAGAAAGCATAGTTTATATAATGCTTACAATAATGTCACTGCCGGAATCACCAGGAGTACAACAGACACTGTTTTAACACATGAGTTATTCAGGCCAATACAGAGAACACTACCAAGTTTCACAGATTTATCGAACATTCCAGTGCACTAACATTCCAGGTAGCAAGTTTGTACTTGCTTGTTTCACCTAATTACTACAGTCAACATGTACTTGTTTGCTTCACCTAGTTACTACAGTCAACATGAAGTAGCACTTATCACCGATGGACTAAGGTTAGACGTCAGTGAACGCGTGGTTGGAGGACTTTACACCTACAAAGTATCGGTTGTGCCATATGGTGGGCTGGTGAAGGCACGCGTCGGTGCTGTGGCGGTCTGGCGAAGGAGGAGGCTGGCAATATGTTGAAATCTGATTTGGACTTGGAGAGTTCAAGAGGCTGCAAAATTTGATAGAAGTACAGTTTTCGTAATTTCTGAATGCATTTGAAGTAATTCCTTCTGTCAGTCATCGGCCAGCATACTGACATGCATGGAGTGTTATTTGGTCGATTATGATGTTTCCTAGGAAGTAGTTAGCTTGGAAATGTGTGGGTAACACTTTAAAGCTCTTACTATATCACAAACATTTGTCGGACGTTCCAGTTGCTAAAAGAGCTGATGAAATTATTGTTTGAATTAAATTACTAATTTCGTTGCTTTGCCTGATGCAGAGAAAGTTGATTTTGAGTTTCGCTCACAAGTACCGTCTTGGTCTTTGGAAGCCCCCGGCAGAAGCCAGGAAGGTGCAATAAAAGTTGGTTTGTTTTTGAAGTGTCGAGTTGGAGAAGTATGTGCTGTTATTGGGCCGAAGCATGTTTGGGACATTGAATAGTTATGTTGTAATTTGGATCCCGCAAACCGAATGTTCTTCTACTCCAACTAATAACTGGCCCTGGTGATGGTACTCAGGATTTCTCTCTGTCAGGTTTGGGCAAGTGTCTAGAAATTTTCTTTGTCGCAGAGACCATCATCACTCTATTGGACTAAATGGCTGTGGTCTTCCTAACATTGTACTGTACAACACCCGTCAGAGGTTGAAGATTGCACTGAACGTACATGCAATCACACTTGTAATCCTTCACCATCGGTCTAGGGTTCGATAAACTGGGTCATCCCTAGAACAAATTGAAAGAAGTCAAGAGGCAACCAACTACTTTCCTTGATAGACACACCAACTGTAAAGACTTGAAGAGAGCTATAGATATGATAACATCTACAACTGGCCCCTTCATCAGCCACACGGAATACCTTTTTAAGCTTAAATTCTTCCATTGCCTAAATCCCGGTTTCAAAATGCATGAGAAAAGGGTAAAAATCTCTCAAAGTCACACTTGCCGTACAGTTTGGGCCTCTGTTGCAAGTTAAATTTTGGTTGTATACCCACAAACGCAGATATATAGTGTACTACCAGATAATACTTTAAATATCTCCCTAGAAAGATAGTAATTTAAATATAGGAAAGCAAAAACTACAAATCACCTACTTCCACAAGCTAAGACCAGATAGCAGAAATTAATAAAAATAAGGTCAGGATGGCCTGTATGCGAAGCTTGCTAGATGTACAACAAGCAGAGAAATTTAAAGTGGGATTTCCTCCTTCCTCAAACGAAATGCATCTAGTGGTGCTCTACGGTGTACACGTACGGGAAAGAAGAAAAGGAAGAGAAAACGGGTGTTTGGTTCTCTTCCCATTTGGCTAGAGTTGGAGTAACATGATGTCGAACGCCTTTCTGGTTGCCGAACCTTGTCATACCAACATACTATTCCCTCCGTCCAAAAATACTTGTCATCAAAATGAACAAAAAAAGATATATGTAGAATTAAAATACATCTAGATACATCTTCTTTTATTCATTTTGATGACAAGTATTTTCAGACGGAGGTAGTACTACGTACATGACCGTCGGTTCATACCGTTTCCAGTTCATCGAGAACTTTTCGTGCCGTTTCTCGCATCGATCCGTATCATATCATATCGTCGGTCGCAGAGACGCCTTGCTAGTTAAGCTGTCCAAAACCGGCGGTTGCTGGCTTGCTGCTGCACAATCAAACTCCTCCTACTGCCAACTAGCCAACCTCTTATATATCTTCAAAGTAAAATAAAATAGCCAACCTTCTATCCCATGTGGGTCTATTAC
The DNA here is from genome assembly GCF_056163025.1 of Triticum urartu. Classification (NCBI taxonomy): domain Eukaryota; kingdom Viridiplantae; phylum Streptophyta; class Magnoliopsida; order Poales; family Poaceae; genus Triticum; species Triticum urartu. Next base: position 28,545,679 of record NC_141876.1, read on the forward strand.
ACTTTTTCCTTCTTAAAGATAACAATCTCTCTCTCTCTCTCTCTCTCTCTCTCTCTCTCTCTTGTTCAGAAAGGGAAGCACTCGGGTAACCTGCTTATGCTCCGAGGCCACGTCCACATGGCCTGTTGATGTGGACGTCGCATTAACAAAGCATCGGATTCGACTCTTACCACGTGTACGTCTTTGAGCCATCACCGGTGGTGCATACGGCACTCCGAGAGGGACGTACGTGGAGAATGGAAATTGCCAAACTGGAGACCTGTTGAGCAGCTGATCGAAAAGGCATCTCAGAAAGCAAGATCCAAAGGTGGCCGCGGATCGTTGCCGTGCTGGCCCGTGCCGATGGGAGGAAACGGTCGGTGGGGCTTGGCTGTCGTGCCAGCAGCCACTGTTCCGTAGTCCTGCTCCGCCCGACCTACCATGCACCATCTCGTACTCTTGTTTTCGTTTGGACGTACTCTTGTTTTTTTTGAAAATACGCAGTTGTATACCTTAGCTTTATACTTCCTCTGTTCCCAAATATAAATCCTTTTAAAAATTTCAATAAGAGACTACATACCGAACAAAATGAGTGAATATACATTCTAAAACATGTTTATATACATTTGTACGTTGTAGTCCATTTGAAACATCTAAAAAGACGAACGGAGGGAGTATAGAAGGCAAAAGTTCATACAAGAAAGTGATACAAAAGAGCCCTGGCGCCACACACTAGGCCACCAGCCGGCCCAAGAACTCCACTCCTAGCACTAAACTCGACCGCTCACAAAATACATTGACTCCGCTAATCCAGCCCTAACCCAAGTGCGTAGCTCATGGAAGATTTGAGAGGTGAAGTTTGCTACAGCAGATACTTCTCTCCTTGGGCAGAAGTATGTTTATACTCCGTCCGTTTCATAATATAGTGTGCTCGCATTTTTCGAGATCCAACTTTAACCATAAATTTAACCAACGAGACCGACTGCAGCGGGGACAAAAATTGTATTACTAAATTCATATCGAAAATACGAATTCAGTGGTATAATTTTTGCTCCCTGCGCAGTCGGTCTCGGTAGTTAAATTTACGGTCAAAGTTAATCTCAGAAAGCGCGGGCGCACTATATTATGGAATGAAGGGGGTATTAATTAACAACAGAAGTGACACCACATCCTATATACTTAAATAGACAATCCTCGTGATCTCAATTCTTTGAACATGCACGTATTATATCTACCTTAATTTTCATTAAAATTTCGTCCAAAAATATTGCAACCAATTTCCGCAGCAACGCGCAGAGTATCATCTAGTTACATATGTGGTGTGGAACCTAAAAAAATAAACAAGGTCTAGACAGAAGTGACGAGGTTGTATAACTCAACCTAGGATTTCCTTTTCTTCCGACCAAAATTTCGTGACTTGGATTCAAATATTAAGGCCAGTAGTCAAGTATCCATTGGCAGAGAACAATCAGTTTGCCTTCCTCAATTGTTAACATTTTGTGTCGCTTCCCAAAAATTCTAAGTTGTGTAAACCAATCAGGGTATCAAGATGATTTTTTTTAGAATTATCGCTAAATCATCTACTTTCGTACAATTAGCTCATCAGTCGTCATGATTTTAGAGACTTCGATGGTCTCTTGTTCATATGCTTGGTAGTGCTTAAGGTGATGCCCATTGACTATCCAGGGAGCCCCAGTTCCCCCTCTCAATTTGATGGCCCCCTGAGTTTTATGCTTCTTCAATTTCATATGGGCCTTACCACTTCAATTTTAGCTTACATAGAACAACCTTAATCGATAATTAATACTTTGCCACATCTTAATCTTTTCTTTAAGAGCCTTGCGCTTAGATAAGATTCATTTCTTATTTCATCTAAAGCATGTATATCTCATAAATGCTTTTCACATGCAGTCTTGAGATCATAATTCAAGTATTTAATATCTCATAAGGCAATGTGTTCACATTCTAAAGGTAGGTGTCAAGCTTTGCAGTAGCATCACCCATGAGATTCTTGAATGCGGTGAGGTAGGCGACGGAGTCGATTCCGACAGATCTCGGGTAAGGGTCCCGAGCTAGTAGCCTATATGCGATGGTAGCAAGGACATGAGGTTTACCCCGGTTAAGGCTCTCCGAAGAGATAAAACCCTATGTCCTGCTTGTGCTGTATTGATTTGGATGGAGTACTGATACGTCTCCGTCGTATCTATAATTTTTGATTGTTTCATGCCAATATTATTCAACTTTCATATACTTTTTGACAACTTTTTATATTATTTTTGGGACTAACATATTGATCCAGTGCCCAGTGCCAGTTTCTGTCTGTTACATGTTTTTGGTTTCGCAGAATATCCATATCAAACGGAGTCCAAACGGGATAAAAACGGATGGAGCTTATTTTTGGAAAATATGAAAAATTCGGAAGAAAAATCAACGCGAACCAGTGCCCGAGGTGGTCACGAGGCAGCCCCCCCCTTAGGGCGCGCCCCCTACCCTCGTGAGCCCACCGTAAGGCGGTTGACGCTCTTCTTTTGCCGCAAGAAAGCTAATATTCGGAAAAAAATCACGGCGAAGGTTTCAGGCCAATCGGAGTTACGGATCTCCATATATACACGAAACGATGAAACAAAGCGAGGGGAGAACGCAGAACCAGAGAGAGACAGAGAGATAGATCCAATCTCGGAGGGGCTCTCGCCCCTCCCACACCATGGGAGCCAAGGACCAGAGGGGAAACCCTTCTCCCATCTAGGGAGGAGGTCAAGGAAGAAGAAGAAGGAGGGGGGCTCTCTCCCCCTTGCTTTCGGTGGCGCCAGAGCGGTGCCGGGGCCATCATCATCACCGCCATCTTCACCAACAACTTCACCGCCATCATCATCAACTCTTCCCTCCTCTATGCAGCGGTGTAACCTCTCTCTTACCCGCTGTAATCTCTACTTAAACATGGTGCTCAATGCTATATATTATTTCCCAATGATGTATGGCTATCCTATGATGTTTGAGTAGATCTGTTTTGTCCTAATGGCTATTTGATGATCGTGATTGGTTTGAGTTGTATGTTTTATTATTGGTGCTGTCCTATGGTGCTCTCTGTGTCGCGCAAGCATGAGGGATTCCCGCTGTAGGGTTTGCAATATGCTTATGATTTGCTTATGGCAGGTGGCGTGAGTGACAGAAGCACAGACCCGAGTAAGTAGGTTGTTTGCGTATGGGATAAAGGGGACTTGATGCTTTAATGCTATGGTTGGTTTTTACCTTAATGAATCTTTAGTAGTTGTGGATGCTTGCTAGAGTTCCAATCATAAGTGCATATGATCCAAGTAGAGAAAGTATGTTAGCTTATGCCTCTCCCTCAAATAAAATTGCAATAATGATTACCGGTCTAGTTATCGATTGCCTAGGGACAAATAACTTTCTTGTTGACAAAAGCTCTTTACTAAAACTAATTTAGTTGTGTCTTTATCTAAACAGCCCCTAGCTTTTATTTTCATGTTCTTTACTTTCTTGCAAGCTTACTCAAAAACACCCACAAAGTATTTCTAGTTTCATACTTGTTCTAGGTAAAGCGAACGTCAAGCGTGCGTAGAGTTGTATCGGTGGTCGACAGAACTTGAGGGAATATTTGTTCTACCTTTAGCTCCTCGTTGGGTTCGACACTCTTACTTATCGAAAGAGGCTACAATTGATCCCCTATACTTGTGGGTTATCAAGACCTTTTTCTGGCGCCGTTGCCGGGGAGCAATAGCGTGGGGTGAATATTCTCGTGTGTGCTTGTTTGCTTTATAACTAAGTAATTTTTATTTGCTGTTCTTAGTTGTTTTCTATCTTTAGTCATGGGTAGGAAACGCAAAATACCAAAAAAATTAGTGGTACCTACTGAACCAATGGTCGAAGAACCACTCAAAATCTATCACACTTCTGAAGCTTATTACTTGGATCATCTTCGATCCCTATGTGCTCGTGCTGAAACCCCAACTAGCTTAGTTGAGGGCAAATCTTTAGATGAGCATGCTTGTTATGTGCGACACCGAATATCTGAAAAAGGGAAAATTCTATTGGGTCAAATTCATCGTTTGCAATGCTATGCTTGGAATTTATGTTGGGAATATGATTTTACTTGTTGTTCTGAAAACCCTAAGAAACACCTTCCCTACCAATGTGAGTTTATTGATAATGGAATCTTATCTTCGTATGCTAAGGGTGTTTATAATTATTATGATGTTCAACAAATTGAAGAATTTGTTGCTTTTAAGGGTGCTTATGAAATTGCTTCGTTGATTGAAATGTATGATGCTACTCTTTACAAATCTGAAAATTTTGCCATACTTGAATATTGTTATGAGAATTATGCTTCTAATGCCTATGTTAAACTATATATTGAGGAATACTCCGCTGTCCAAGAAGAGACTAATATTTTGCAGGAGTCTATGGAAGAAGAAATTGATGAAACTGTGAGCTCATTGGATGAAAACGATGAGGAGGAGAGCGAAGAACAAAAGGAGGAAGAGCGGATTGATCACCCATGCCCACCTTCTAATGAGAGTAACTCTTCAACTCATACATTGTTTAATTCCCCTTCGTGCTTACCGAAGGATGATTGCTATGATGACTGTTATGATCCCATTGATTCTCTTGAAATATCCCTTTTTGATGATGCTTGCTATGCTTGTGGCCAAGATGCCAATATGAATGATGCTTATGGAGATGAACTTCCTATAGTTCCTTATGTTAAACATGAAATTGTTGCTATTGCACCAACGCATGATAGTCCTATTATCTTTTTGAATTCTCCAAACAACACTACATCGGAGAAGTTTGCCCTTATTAAGGATTATATTGATGGGTTGCCTCTTACTACCACACATGATTATTTTAATAGATATAATATGCATGTGCTTGCTTCTCCTACTTGCAATTATTATGAGAGAGGAACTATATCTCCACCTCTCTATGTTTCCCACATGACAAAATGGCAAGAAACTGTTTATACTATGCATTAGCCTTTACTAGGTGTGCATGAATTGTTCTTTTATGACATGCCGATGCATAGGAAGAGAGTTAGACTTCGTCATTACATGATATATGTTACTTTGTGCTCACTACTAAATTACAAATCATTGCTAATTAAAATTGTCTTTGATATACCTTGGGATCCGGGTGGATTCACTACTTGAGCACTATATGCCTAGCTTAATGGCTTTAAAGAAAGTGCTGCCAGGGAGACAACCCGGAAGTTTTAGAGAGTCATTTATTTCTTTTGAGTGCTTTCATATAGTTTAAAAATAACAAAAATAAAGAGGGGAATCCAAAACTTTTTCAAAAATAAAAGCGAAAGTGAGAAAGACGAGCATTGTTGAAGTGGGAGCTAGCCTTGAACTTTGTTCATGCTCACAGAAACTTTGTGAATCTTGATTACAGAAACTTTTCAACAAAAATAATTATCCCCTTGTACAATTCCATTGTATTATAAAAATAATGTGCCAAGGTTTGCCTTTAGGATGTTTACATTTGCTTGATGGTTTGTACGGTGCAGGACAGAAACTTTGGCTGTAGTGCGTGATTTTACATTTTTAGCTGGAATGTCAAATGGTTCTGAATCTTTTTGCACTGTCTTCCTATACAAAGTTTTTATTTTTCCTAATTTTGGTTGAATTTTTCAAGTATCATAAGTATGGTGAATATTCAGATTGCTACAGACTGTTTTGTTTTAGACAGATTCTGTTTTTGATGCATAGTTTGCTTGTTTTGATGAAACTATCAATTCATATCAGTGGATTAAGCCATGAAAAATTTATATTACAGTAGACACAATGCAAAAACAAAATATGAATTGGTTTGCAACAGTACTTAGAGTAGTGATTTGCTTTATTATACTAACGGATCTTACCGAGTTTTCTGTTGAAGTTTTGTGTGGATGAAGTGTTCGATGATTGAGAAGGTCTCGATGTGAGAAGAAGGAAGAGAGGCAAGAGCGCAAGCTTGGTGATGCCTGAGGCACCCCAAGTAAATATTCAAGGAGACTCAAGCGCCTAAGCTTGGGGATGCTGGGGAGGCATCCCCTCTTTCTTCAACAAATATCGGTATGTTTTCGGATTCGTTTCGTTCATGCGATATGTGCAAGTCTTGGAGCGTCTTTTGCTTTAGTTTTCTTTTTTCTTTTATGCACCATGCTGGTATGAGATAGTCCATGGTTGATTTATAGAATGCTCTTTGCACTTCACTTATATCTTATGAGTATGGCTTTATAGAATGCTTCATGTGCTTCACTTATATCATTTGAAGCTTGGATTGCCTGTTTCTCTTTACTTAGACAACCGCCATTTGCAGAATGCTCTTTTGCTTCACTTATATTTGTTAGAGGACGGGCATATCTTTTTCAGAAAGAATTAAACTCTCTTGCTTCACTTATATCTGTTTAGAGAGATGATAGGAATTGGTCATTCACATGGTTAGTCATAAAATCCTACATAAAACTTGTAGATCACTGAATATGATATGTTTGATTCCTTGCAATAGTTTTGCGATATAAAGATGGTGATATTAGAGTCATGCTAGTGGGTAGTTGTGGATTGTAGAAATACTTGTGTTGAGGTTTGTGATTCCCGTAGCATGCACGTATGGTGAACCGTTATGTAACGAAGTCGGAGCATGATTTATTTATTAATTGTCTTCCTTATGAGTGGCGGTTGGGGACGAGCGATGGTCTTTTCCTACCAATCTATCCCCCTAGGAGCATGCGCGTAGTACTTTGTTTCGATGATTAATAGATTTTTGCAATAAGTATGTGAGTTATTTATGACTAATGTTGAGTCCATGGATTATACGCACTCTCACCCTTCCACCATTGCTAGCCTCTCTAGTACTGCGCCACTTTTGCCGGTACCATAAACCCACCATATACCTTCCTCAAAACAACCACCATACCTACCTATCATGGCATTTCCATAGCCATTCCGAGATATATTGCCATGCAACTTTCATCATCATCATATACATGACTTGAGCATTCATTGTCATATTGCTTTGCATGATCGTAATATAGCTAGCATGATGTTTTCATGGCTTGTCCGTTTTTTGATGTCATTGCTACGCTAGATCATTGCACATCCTGGTACACCGCCGGAGGCATTCATATAGAGTCATATCTTTGTTCTAGATATCGAGTTGTAATATTGAGTTGTAAGTAAATGAAAGTGTGATGATCATCATTATTAGAACATTGTCCCATGTGAGGTTATCAAAATAAAAGTGGCCAAACAAGCCCCCCCAAAAAAAGAGAGAGGCCAAAGAAGCCTACAAAAAAAAGGAAAAAAAGAAAAAAAGAGAGAAAAAGAGAGAAGGGGCAATGTTACTATCCTTTTACCACACTTGTGCTTCAAAGAAGCACCATGTTCTTCATATAGAGAGTCTCTTGAGTTATCACTTTCATATACTAGTGGGAATTTTCATTATAGAACTTGGCTTGTATATTCCGATGATGGGCTTCCTCAAATGCCCGAGGTCTTCATGAGCAAGCAAGTTGGATGCACACCCACTTAGTTTCAGTTTGAGCTTTCATATACTTATAGCTCTAGTGCATCCGTTGCATGGAAATCCCTACTCCTCACATTGATATCTATTAATGGGCATCTCCGTAGCCCGTTGATACGCCTAGTTGATGTGAGACTTTCTCCTTTTTTGTCTTCTCCACATAACCCCCACCATCATATTCTATTCCACATATAGTGATATGTCCATGGCTCACGCTCATGTATTGCGTCAAAGTTGAATAGGTTTGAGAACGTCAAAAGTATGAAACAATTGCTTGGCTTGTCATCGGGGTTGTGCATGATGTGAATATTTTGTGTGGTGAATATGGAGCATAGCCAGACTATATGATTTTGTAGGGATGAGCTTTCTTTGGCTATGTTATTTCAATAAGACATAATTGCTTGGTTGGTATGCTTGAAGTAATATTATTTTTATGTCAAAGGATAGACTATTGCTTTGAATCACTCGTGTCTTAATATTCATGCCATGATTAGACATATGATCAAGATTATGCTAGGTAGCATTCCACATCAAAAATTATCTTTTTTATCATTTACCTACTCGAGGACGAGCAGGAATTAAGCTTGGGGATGCTGATACGTCTGCGTCGTAACTATAATTTTTGATAGTTCCATGCCAATATTATTCAACTTTCATATACTTTTTGGCAACTTTTTATATTATTTTTGGGACTAACATATTGATCCAGTGCCCAGTGCCACTTCCTGTCTGTTGCATGTTTTTGGTTTCGCAGAATATCCCTATCAAACGGAGTCCAAACGGGATAAAAACGGACGGAGCTTATTTTTGGAAAACATGGAAAATTCAGAAGGAAAATCAACGCGAACCAGTGCCCGAGGTGGTCACGAGGCAGGGGGGCGCCCCCCTTAGGGCACGCCCCCTACCCTCGTGAGCCCACCGTAAGGCAGTTGACACTCTTATTTTGCCGCAAGAAAGCTAATATTCAGAAAAAAATCACGGCGAAGGTTTCAGGCCAATTGGAGTTACGGATCTCCATATATACACGAAACGGTGAAACAAAGCGAGGGGAGAACGCAGAACTAGAGAGAGACAGAGAGATAGATCCAATCTCGGAGGGGCTCTCACCCCTCCCACGCCATGGGAGCCAAGGACCAGAGGGGAAACCCTTCTCCCATCTAGGGAGGAGGTCAAGGAAGAAGAAGAAGGAGGGGGGCTCTCTCCCCCTTGCTTCCGGTGGCGCCGGAGCGCTGCCGGGGCCATCATCACCGCCATCTTCACCAACAACTTCACCGCCATCATCACCAACTCTTCCCCCCTCTATGCAGCGGTGTAACCTCTCCCTTACCCGCTGTAATCTCTACTTAAACATGGTGCTCAACGCTATATATTATTTCCCAATGATGTATGGCTATCCTATGATGTTTGAGTAGATCTGTTTTGTCCTAATGGCTATCTGATGATCGTGATTGGTTTGAGTTGTATGTTTTACTATTGGTGCTGTCCTATGGTGCTCTCCGTGTCGCGCAAGCGTGAGGGATTCCTGCTGTAGGGTTTGCAATATGCTTATGATTTGCTTATGGTGGGTGGCGTGAGTGACAGAAGCACAGACCCGAGTAAGTAGGTTGTTTGCGTATGGGATAAAGGGGACTTGATGCTTTAATGCGATGGTTGGGTTTTACCTTAATGAATCTTTAGTAGTTGCGGATGCTTGCTAGAGTTCAAATCATAAGTGCATATGATCCAAGTAGAGAAAGTATGTTATCTTATGCCTCTCCCTCAAATAAAATTGCAATAATGATTACCGGTCTAGTTATCGATTGCCTAGGGACAAATAACTTTCTTGTTGACAAAAGCTCTTTACTAAAACTAATTTAGTTGTGTATTTATCTAAACAGCCCCTAGCTTTTATTTTCGTGTTCTTTACTTTCTTGCAAGCTTACTCAAAAACACCTACAAAGTACTTCTAGTTTCATACTTGTTCTAGGTAAAGCGAACGTCAAGCATGCCTAGAGTTGTATCGGTGGTCGATAGAACTTGAGAGAATATTTGTTCTACCTTTATCTCCTCGTTGGGTTCGACACTCTTACTTATCGAAAGAGGCTACAATCCCTATACTTGTGGGTTATCAAGACCTTTTTCTGGCGCCGTTGCCGAGGAGCAATAGCGTGGGGTGAATATTCTCGTGTGTGCTTGTTTGCTTTATCACTAAGTAATTTTTATTTGCTCTTCTTAGTTGTTTTCTATCTTTAGTCATGGGTAGGAAACGCAAAATACCAAAAAAATTAGTGGTACTTACTGAACCAATGGTTGAAGAACCACTCAAAATCTATCACACTTCTGAAGCTTATTACTTGGATCATCTTCGATCCCTATGTGCTCGTGCTGTAACCCCAACTAGCTTAGTTGAGGGCAAATCTTTAGATGAGCATGCTTGTTATGTGCGACACCGAATATCTAAAAAAGGGAAAATTCTATTGGGTCAAATTCATCGTTTGCAATGCTATGCTTGGAATTTATGTTGGGAATATGATTTTACTATGAAAACAAAGTCTTCAAGCTTCAAAGTCTTCACATCAATTTCTTCATAGGCCGTACCAATTTCTTCACTTGAGGAAATACATTTTTAGGGGTTGTCTTCCATAGGTTAAACCAAATCTTCAGGGACTATAACTCATGTGTACACTCACAAACACATTAGTCCCTCAACCTATTTGTCTTCAATACTCCAAAACCATTAAGGGGCACTTGATGAACTTACATCAATCCCCTTGAACTCGTTAATTGCAAGGATCAAATCTCACAGTGGTAGATAGATAAATTGCAAAACAAAATAAAAGAAAGAAATCCCCTTGAAATTATTAATAAGGATCAACTCGAAGTGCGACTGAGCCACTGTGACCAAAATCCTCATGAAGAAATCATGGATGTTGATAGGAGTACCATGAATGATGTTAAAGAGCAGATTCTTCATGATGTCAACAACTTCAATGTCAGAATTGTGGCCTTTGATTGGACTGAGGGTCTTGGTGAGTATGTGGTAGACAGTGCGGGGCACATAGAGTAATTCCTTCACTAAGAAGGTGGTTTTTGTAGCTTCTCCTTCAACCAATGGCTTCATCATAACTTGCATCGTATGTTTCGGCAGCTCTGATTCTTCATAAAAAATTCTGGCTTCTTCTTAGGGTGGATCTACTGGAAGAGCATGAAGTAATTCGTCCGCAGGTGCTTTGTAATGAGTGTCTTCACTCATCCAATCCACAACACAAGTCTGAATGTCGTCAACATTGCATGTGAAGTGCAACGGGCATAAAAATTGAAGAATGAGTTCTTCATTCCGGTCGCAGACATTCAAACCGAAGCTAAGCAACCCAGCATCACGAAGAACGACCAACACAAGCCTAAAGCATGGTATTTTCCTACTACGTGTGAGCTGTGTTGGGATTTTCCCCGAAGAGGAGGGGAGATGCAGTACAATAGAGATAAGTATTTCCCTCAGTGAGAACCAAGGTTTATCGAACCAATAGGAGGATCACACAAAAGCCTCGTGAACAACACCTGCACACATAAAAGTAAATACTTGCACCCAACGCGGGCAAGAGGGTTGTCAATCCCCTTGATCTCGTTAATTGCAAGGATCAAATCTCATAGTGGTAGATAGATAAATTGCAAAACAAAATAAAAGAAATAAAATTGCATCAAATATATTTTGTATTTTTATATGATTAAAGTAGACCCGGGGCCCATAGTTTTCACTATATGCTTCTATCTCGAACAAATAACATACAGCGGGTAAACAAATTACTGTTGGGCAATTGATAAAAAAGCGCATAGTTATGACAATATTCAAGGCAATGATCATGTATATAGGCATCACGTCCGAGACAAGTAGATCAACTCCCGCCTGCATCTACTACTATTACTCCACCCATCGACTGCTATCCAGCATGCATCTAGGGTATTAAGTTAATAAAAACAGAGTAATGTCCTAAGCAAGATGACATGATGTAGACAAAGTAAACTCAACTAGTTTGAATAATCCCCATCATTTTATCCTAAATGGCAACAATAAAAGTACGTGTCTTGCCTCTTTCTGTCACTGGGATATAGAGCATTGCAAGATTGAACCCATTAAAAGGTGCTTCCTCTTGAGCACTTGCGTTGGTTTTCCCTTGAAGAGGAAAGGGTGGTGCAGCAAAGTAGCGTAAGTATTTCCCTCAGTTTTTGAGAACCAAGGTATCAATCCAGTAGGAGGCTACGCGCGTGTCCCTCGTACCTGCACAAAACAAATAACTCCTCGCAACCAACGCGATAAGGGGTTGTCAATCCCTTCACGGTCACTTACGAGAGTGAGATCTGATAGATATGATAAGATAATATTTTTGGTATTTTTATGATAAAGATGCAAAGTAAAATAAAAGCAAAGGAAATAACTAAGTATTGGAAGATTAATATGATGAAGATAGACCCGGGGGCCATAGGTTTCACTAGTGGCTTCTCTCAAGAGCATAAGTATTTTACGGTGGGTGAACGAATTATTGTTGAGTAATTGACATAATTGAGCATAGTTATGAGAATATCTAGGTATGATCATGTATATAGGCATCACGTCCGAGACAAGTAGACCGACTCCTGCCTGCATCTACTACTATTACTCCACTCATCGACCGCTATCCAGCATGCATCTAGAGTATTAAGTTCATGAAAACAGAGTAACGCCTTAAGCAAGATGACATGATGTAGAGGGATAAATTCATGCAATATGATAAAAACCCCATCTTGTTATCCTCGATGGCAACAATACAATACGTGCCTTACTGCCCCTACTGTCACTGGGAAAGGACACCGCAAGATTGAACCCAAAGCTAAGCACTTCTCCCATTGCGAGAAAGATGAATCTAGTAGGCCAAACCAAACTGATAATTCGAAGAGACTTGCAAAGATAACCAATCATACATAAAAGAATTCAGAGAAGATTCAAATATTGTTCATAGATAATCTTGATCATAAACCCACAATTCATCGGTCTCAACAAACACACCGCCAAAAGAAGATTACATCGAATAGATATCCACAAGAGAGGGGGAGAACATTGTATTGATATCCAAAAAGAGAGAAGAAGCCATCTAGCTAATAACTATGGACCCGAAGGTCTGAGGTAAACTACTCACACTTCATCGGAGAGGCTATGGTGTTGATGTAGAAGCCCTCTGTGATGGATGCCCCCTCCGGCGGAGCTCCGGAACAGGCCCCAAGATGGGATCTCATGGATACAGAAAGTTGCGGCGGTGGAATTAGGGTTTTGGCTCCGTATCTGATCGTTTGGGGGTACATAGGTATATATAGGAGGAAGGAGTACGTTGGTGGAGCAACAGGGGGGCCATGAGGGTGGAGGGCACGCCTGGGGGGGGGGGGGGTAGGCACGCCCCCTACCTCGTGGCCTCCTCCTTTATTTCTTGAAGTAGGGTCCAAGTCTCCTAGATCATGTTCGGTGAGAAAATCACGTTCCCGAAGGTTTCATTCCGTTTGGACTCCGTTTGATATTCCTTTTCTTCAAAACCCTAAAATAGGAAAAAACAACAACAATTCTGGGCTGGGCCTCCGGTTAATAGGTTAGTCCCAAAAATAATATAAAAGTGGATAATAAAGCCCAATAATGTCCAAAACAGTAGATAATATAGCATGGAGCAATCAAAAATTATGGATACGTTGGAGACATATCAAGCGTCCCCAAGCTTAATTCCTGCTCATCGTCAAGTAGGTAAATGATAAAAAGGATAATTTTTGATGCGGAGTGCAACTTGCCATAATTTTAATATAATTCTTCTTAATTTTGGTATGAATATTTAGACCCTAAAGATTCAAGATAAAAGTTCATATTGACATAAAAAAATACTTCAAGCATACTAACTAAGCAATTATGTCTTCTCAAAATAACATGGCCAAAGAAAGTTCATCCCTACAAAATCATATAGTTTAGTCATGCTCCATATTCGTCACACAAGAATGCTCTCATCATGCACAACCCCGATGACAAGCCAAGCAATTGTTTCATACTTTAGTAATCTCAAACCTATAAACTTTCACGCAATATATGAGCGCGAGCCATGGACATAACACTATGGGTGGAATAGAATATGATGGGGGTTATGTGGAGAAGACAAAAAGGATAAAGTCTCACATCTAAGAGGCTAATCAATGGGCTATGGAGATGCCCATCGATTGATGTTAATGCGAGGAGTAGGGATTGCCATGCAACGGATGCACTAGAGCTATAAATGTATGAAAGCTCAACAAAAGAAACTAAGTGGGTGTGCATCCAACTTGCTTGCTCATGAAGACCTAGGGCACTTGAGGAGGCCTATTGTTGGAATATACAAGCCAAGTTCTACAATGAAAAATTCCCACTAGTATATGAAAGTGACAAAACAAGAGACTCTCTATCATGAAGATCATGGTGCTACTTTGAAGCACAAGTGTGGAAAAAGAGGATAGTAGCATTGTCCCTTTTATTTATTTATTTTTATTTGGCCTTTCCCTTTTTTTATTTGGCCTTTCTCTCTTTTTTGGGGACAATGCTCTATGAATGATGATCATCACACTTCTATTTACTTACAACTCAAGAATTACAACTCGATACTTAGAATAAGATATGACTCTATGTGAATGCCTCCGGCGGTGTACCAGGATATGCAATGAACCAAGAGTGACATGTATGAAAGAATTATGAACGGTGGATTTGCCACAAATACTATGTCAACTACATGATCACGCTAAGCAATATGACAATGATGAATGTGTCATGATGAACGGAATGGTGGAAAGTTGCGTGGCAATATATCTCGGAATGGCTATGGAAATGCCATAATAGGTAGGTATGGTGGCTGTTTTGAGGAAGATATAAGGAGGTTTATGTGTGAAAGAGCGTATCATATCACGGGGTTTGGATGCACCAGCGAAGTTTGCACCAACTCTCAAGGTGAGAAAGGGCAATGCACGGTACCGAAGAGGCTAGCAATGATGGAAGGGTGAGAGTGCGTATAATCCATGGACTCAACATTAGTCATAAAGAACTCACATACTTATTGCAAAAATCTACAAGTCATCAAAAACCAAGCACTACGCGCATGCTCCTAGGGGGATAGATTGGTAGGAAAAGACCATCGCTCGTCCCCGACCGCCACTCATAAGGAGGACAATCAAAGAACACCTCATGTTTCAAATTTGTTACATAACATTTACCATACGTGCATGCTACAGGACTTGCAAACTTCAACACAAGCATTTCTCAAATTCGCAACTACTCAACTAGCACGACTTTGATATTATTACCTCCATATCTCAAAACAATCATCAAGCATCAAACTTCTCTTAGTATTCAAAACACTCATAAGAAAAAAATTACTAATCTTGAATACCTAGCATATTAGGATTATTTAAGCAAATTACCATGCTATTTAAGACTCTCAAAATAATCTAAGTGAAGCATGAGAGATCAATAGTTTCTATAAAACAAATCCACCACCTTGCTCTAAAAGATATAAGTGAAGTACTAGAGCAAAACTATATAACTCAAAAAGATATAAGTGAAGAACATAGAGTATTCTAACAAACTCCAAATCATGTATGGCTCTCTCAAAAGGTGTGTACAACAAGGATGATTGTGGTAAACTAAAAAGCAAAGACTCAAATCATACAAGACGCTCCAAGCAAAACACATATCATGTGGTGAATAAAAATATAGCTCCAAGTAAAGTTACCGATAGAAGTAGACGAAAGAGGGGATGCCTTCCGGGGCATCCCCAAGCTTTGGCTTTTAGGTGTCCTTAGATTATCTTGGGGGTGCCATGGGTGAAAGGATCGATATAGTTGACTAGAGGGGGGTGAATAGGCAACTAACATTTTTTAGCTTTTCTTTAACAATTCAAACTTTGCATCAAAGTAGGTTGTCTAGATGTGCAACTAAGTGAGCAACCTATATGATGCAACAATGATAAGTACACAAGCAAGCAAGAGATATATCACAAATAAGCTTGCACAAGTAAAGGCATGAGATAACCAAGAATGGAGCCAGTGGAGACGGGGATGTGTTACCGAAGTTCCTTCCCTTTGAAGGGAAGTACGTCTCCGTTGGAGCGGTGTGGAGGCACAATGCTCCCCAAGAAGCCACTAGGGCCACTGTATTCTCCTCACGCCCTCACACAATGCGAGATGCCGTGATTCCACTATTGGTGCCCTTGGAGGCGGCGACCGAACCTTTACAAACAAGGTTGGGGCAATCTCCAGAACTTAATTGGAGGCTCCCAACGACACTATGAAGCTTCACCACAATGGACTATGGCTCCACGGTGACCTCAACCATCTAGGGTGCTCAAACACCCAAGAGTAACAAGATCCGCAAGGGATTAGTGGGGGGAATCAAATTTCTCTTGGTGAAAGTGTAGATCGGGGCCTTCTCAACCACTCCCGAGCAAATCAACAAGTTTGATTGGCTAGGGAGTGAGATCGGGCGAAAATGGAGCTTGGAGCAACAATGGAGCTTAGGGTTGGAAGAGGTAGTCAACTAGAGGAAGAAGACACCCCTGATACGAGCCTCCGCTCCGATAAACACCAGAACTGGTATCGGCTTCTTTTGTTCGTAACGAACAAGCAACGGATTGGGGATTGCCAATAGAAAAAGATACAACCAACCAGCAGCTTTTGGAAACCAGGATCACCCCCATTGTAAAGAGAACACGGCACCCCTTTCCGTAGGGGCTCGCAAAGCCTAACCAGCGCGCGACATGCGGTACAACCACCCCTGACCAGCGGTATTACCATAAGGCCATGCGGTACTAACGCCCCTGACCAGCGGTACTACCGCAAGGCCATGCGGCACTACCGTGAGGGACTGTAGTACTACCACAGCCGCAGCAGGAGCTAGGGCAGACCTGTAGCACAAGGGCTAAGGGCCGTACTACCGCAGGCGCGGTACTACCGCTCCCCCTTGCGGTACTACCGCAAGGAAGGAAACTCCTAGCATGGGAAGAGTGCGGATGAATAAAAATACATCCGTGCCTACTTCCACTAGAAAACAGACGATGCAAAAATCCGACACAGTACTACCGCTGAGGAGCGGTACTACCGCCTGGCAGCTGAGCCAGGCTGCGCGCGGTACTACCGCACACTGGTTGCGGTACTACCACGGAGGCGCGGATATGAAAAAATTACATCCGCCCCTACTACCGCGATGAAGCGGCACTTGGCCTGGGGGCCACGGTACTACGGCTCTGGGGGAGCGGTACTACCGGGGGCTCCTGCGATACTACCGCAGGTGCCTGCGGTACTACCGCTCCAGGGAGCAGTACTGCCGCAAGCCCATCATCAGCAACCAGGACAAGGCAAAGAGGATAAACGGAGGATGCTCCAATGCGAATGGGAAAGGAGAAGACAAGGAAGAAAACGTGTACGTGATGATTCCACCCGAACCTTTCTGACGCGGGCCCCCTCTTAATAGTATGGCTTTCCTACGACTCAAATTCACCAAAAAGAAACGTAGAAAAACGCCGTCTTCAATAGTCTTCGAGGGGCACCAAACCGTCTTGTGCCTAGCGATGAAACGTCTGGGAAACTCAAGGCACACGATTAGTCTGCAAAAGCATTGTCATCAATCACCAAAACACCTTAGGGATAAATATGCCCTTACAATCTCCCCCTTTTTGGTGGATTGATGACAATACGGGATTTGCACAAAGGGAAATAATATTGAGCAAACGCAAACCCCTCCTCTCTAGAATATAGACGGGCTCCCCCTAGATGGGTGCAAACTAGATGGGTGCTTTGGACTGCACGGCACACATACTAGGATCAAAACTCCCCCTATATTTTAGAGACAAGGCATATCTTGCAATAGTAAGGCTAACACTAGGCAAGATAGCAAATATGAGCATAACATAAGTAGCACAATCATAAGCTCACTAAGATAGGATAGAGTGCATATAAGTAGCATAATCATAAGCTCACTAAGATAGGATAGAGTGCATATGTCTTACACCATATGAAGGATAAGTCTCAAAGGCGCAAACCAAACCAAAGCAAACGAGGTCCAAACGACAAAACAAACACACCAAACACGACACATGACTCGCAAGCATGCAAATCCCTACACTCTCTCCCCTTTTGGCATCGAGACGCCAAAAAGGTAGAGAGGACACCTACACTCAAGGGGTGGCTCAGGAAGAGAAATCATCCCAACTCTCCTCGTGCTCCTCGTCAGACTCGGCGGCGGGGACGGTCTCCTCGATGTCCTCCTTAGAATCGGTCCACTTGTAGCCTTGCTTCGCCATCCATGCATCCTCTGGCGTGATGACCCCCTCAGAACCGCCAGAGACGTCCTCTCCAAAGACCCTCATAATCTTCTTGTCGCGGCGGCGACTCTCCTTGGATGCCACGTGAGTCCTGTACTGCCCCTTTGCTTGCATGCAGAAAAGAGTCTTCATCTTGTCCTTCAACTTCTTGGCCCATGAGGGCTTAGAGGAAGGATGGGAAGACCTAGCAGCACGGTCCTCGGCAACATCCTCTGCTCTAGCCTCCTCCTCACCAACAGCCCTCCTAACAGCAGACGCCTCAGCACGAGTAGTAGTGTTGGACCAGTTGGGTTTGACACGGAGACTGATGGGCTCATGCCGAATCCAGTTTGGAGCAAGGAACTCATCACCAGGGTACAGCTTCTCGCAAGTCGTGGAGATCAACAGAAACATGTATGGTCCATAGATAGGTACCTTGCGGGTGAACACCGCAAACCGAAGCTCACACCACATGATGTGTGAGACATCAAGTGGCTGAGTCTGAGACACACGTGCCTCCTCGCACAGGAGCATCATATCCACCAGATAGGCATGAACCTTGTCCCTGTTGCCAACGCGAGGGAACAGAGAGTTGCGGAAGATGAGATGCATGATATCCAGAAAGGAGTTCAGCACCCATGTCGACTTGCCACTAGGAAGCACCTTCTCAACATAGAACGGCTGTAACTTGTTCTTGCTAGCAGACTCAGGATTGGCATGGGGGCGAACACCAACGGGTGTGGTGAGCCCGTCATCAGGAACATGGAGCAGATCCATGAACTCCTTCCAAGTAGCAGTCAACTTACGGCCATTGGTCATCCAGGTCATCCTTCGCTCCTCCTCGGGGTGAAAGTAAACTGAGGCAAAGAACTGACAGATAAGCTCAGGGTCATAGTCAAGGTGGAAAGAGATCACATGTTCAATACTGAACTGCTCCACCAAATCCAGAGCTTCTCCAAAGTACTCACGAAACTTGTCCTTCCTCAAGTGATTCATGTCTATCCACTTGACATCCACGTAGGTATTTTGCTTGTTTTTGATTACATCCAGATAAACGAGAGTCTGCTGCTTGGTCCAAAACAATCCACTGCCTCTGAGGATAGCACGAGCATTCACATAAGGGTTGATCTTCCGGCGTTCGATGTACTCAGCAAGGGGAATCTCGTCCATGCCCGTAGCGGGTTCCTTGTTCTTGCTAGCGGTGGTCTTGACATTGCGCTTGGGGGCACTGGAGCCCTCCGGTGCTTCATCTTGATGATTGCGCAGTCGCTTGGAGCCAGTGTCACGACTGGGATTGGAATGGCGAGAGCCACCACCTAAGAAACAAGAGAAAGCACACACAAAGAGCGAGAAGAATCAATGCAAAGACCTTAGCAAAACAAGAGAAACAAGTAGAAAGCATACGTGGTAATTGCCACGAGAGAGATTGGACACCAACGGTAGTACTACCAGGGCGTGCGGTACTAAAATTTTAGTACCGCTCCTAGTCGCGGTAGTACCGTGTGAGGTCACGGCAGTACCGTGGCTTGGAGCGGTAGTAAGAGCTTAGTGCCACAGCATGTGCGGTAGTACCGCATCGGATGAGCGGTAGTACCGGACTAGCGGTAGCACCACACCGCGTCAGATCCGAACCACTTTTGAATCTGAGAAGAACCGCGAAACCACGGCGGTACTATGGTTGATCAAATCTACCATGGGACAATATATCAAGTATAATTTCTACGCAACATGACTCTCCGACATCCTACTCTTGCAAAGATTTGGCCTAAAATCTCAAGAACAACATGCATCTCCCCAAAAACCTAGAAGCGAAAGAACAACCAAGAAAGAGAGGGATTTGGGGAGAAACCTTGGTCCATGGCAAGAGGAAGTGGTGGGGAACGATCCCACCGGTCGGAATCCGAGGAGAGTGGCCGGAGACGGAGATCCGGCGAGGACCTCCGGTGCCGTTCTTGAGCGAGAGAGAGAGAGAGACAGTGGGGAGAGAGACAAGTGAATGGGTATGGGGAGTTGGAACTCCCCTACCCGAGTCATAACCCCCACGCACTCGTCAGCGCGGTAGTACTGCGCTTCATTGCGGTAGTACTGCTCGGCGGAAGTACCGCACCTGAGCGGTAGTACCGCTCTCCCAGGCGGCAGTAAAAAATTACTGCCGCGCTAGGTGCGGTAGTACCGTGCACTCCATACGCGGTAGTACTGTGGCTGGCCACGGTAGTACCGCGGGCTCAAGAAGTTGCATGTTTCAAACAAGAAAAGGAGGTCTTCGCACTGAATCTTGAAGCCAACAAGACACCACAAGAACACGCTCAACACAAAGAAAGAAAGGCAAGAGACAACAATAAACAACCTCGAGACACAACCTCTCCAAAGAGAGGGCGGTGGCCGGAGCCACCTATGTTTGAGTCAATTGGTATGGCACCATGAAGAACTATCCTTGGGCTCATGACCAAAACTCGTCTTTGAAGCACAAGTACCATCAAAAATGGCTAATGTGGAAGAGTTGATCAATTTATGCATAATGGGGGGAGGGAGAGTTCACTGAGAGAACAACACTCCCCCTATGTCCATGCCTACATCTAAACAAGACAACAAGATGAGTATGGTGGGGTGTGCAAGGGTTCAAGCAACATTGCTCGAATCAATGATATTTAGCTCATGCCTTAACTCGCGAAATCTTGCTTCATCCAACGACTTCATGAAAATATCTGCAAGGTTATCATGAGTGTTGACGTAGTTGAGCTCGATATCCCCTCGCCTAATGTGATCCCGGATGAAGTGATACCGAATCTCAATATGCTTCGTCTTGAAGTGTTGCACCGGGTTGAGAGAAATCTTGATGGCACTTTCATTGTCACACCAAAGAGGCATTTTGTCACAAATGACACCATAATCCTTTAAAGTTTGCCTCATCCATAAGAGTTGTGCACAACTACCGGCCGCTACATACTCCGCTTCGGTGGACGAGAAAGACACACAACTTTGCTTTTTGGAAGACCAACTTACCAAAGAGCAACCAAGGAATTGGCACCCTCCGGAAGTGGACTTCCTATCCACTTTGTCTCCCGCCCAATCGGAGTCCGAATACCCTACAAGCTTGAAGTTTACTCCTCTTGGGTACCATAAGCCAAAGTTTGGGGTATGAGCCAAATATCGAAAGATTCACTTGACCGCCACAAAGTGACTTTCCTTAGGTGCGGCTTGAAACCGTGCAAAAATTCCCACACTCAACATGATATCCGGTCTAGATGCACAAAGGTAAAGCAAGGATCCAATCATGGAGCGATATACCTTTTGATCCACCGCTTTACCATTGGGATCGATGTCAAGTTGGCACTTGGTGGGCATTGGAGTGGAAGCCGGCTTGACATCACTTAGCTTGAATCTCTTGAGCATTTCTTGAGTATATTTGGCTTGGTTGATGAAGGTTCCTTCTCTTCTTTGCTTCACTTTGAACCCTAGAAAGAACTTCAACTCTCCCATGGAAGACATCTTGAACTTTGAGGTCATGAGAGCGGCGAATTACTCATTGAAAGCTCTGTTAGGGGAACCAAAGATAATGTCATCAACATATAGTTGGCATACAAACAACTCCCCTTTGACCTTCTTAGTAAAAAGAGTGGGGTCGATTAGCCCAACTTCAAACCCACGATCTTGTAACAACTCGGTAAGGTGGTCATACCACGCACGTGGGGCTTGTTTAACCCCATAGAGTGCCTTATCGAGTTGATACACATGATCGGGAAAGTAGGGATCCTCGAACCCGGGGGTTGCTTGACATAGACCAACTCATTAATAGGACCATTAAGAAAAGCACTCTTCACACCCATTTGTTGCAACTTAAAGTTGTGATGAGAAGCATAAGCAATCAACAAACGAATGGATTCAAGGCGAGCAACGGGAGCAAAGGTTTCACCATAGTCGATACCCTCGACTTGGGAGTAGCCTTGTGCCACCAATCTTGCCTTGTTGCGAATGATAGGCCCATGAGCATCTTGCTTGTTCTTAAATATCCACTTGGTTCCAATGACATTGTGGTTCCCCGTTGGCCTTGGTACCAATCTCCACACCTTGTTGTACTCGAAGTTGTTGAGTTCTTATGCTAAGAAGGATTAAAGTCGACGACTTTGTTGGGAGGGCTGGCATTGCCCTTTTTGACACCGCCACCCTTCGCATTGTTCTTCTTCTCCTTGGAAGCACTCTCTCCCTCCTTCACAAAAGTTTGCTTGAGAGGAGGAGGTCATTTGGTCTTGTTATCCTTCTTCTTGTTCTTGGGCTTGGGTGCGAACCCAATCCCCTCCTTGGCCACAACTTCCTTTTGATTTCTCAAAAGGTCGTTTAGGTTCTTCTCACCTTGTATGCCTGACACAAGGCCTTTCTCAAGTTGCTCCTTCAACTTAACATTCTCCTCAATAAGATGCACATGCTCACAACAAGGGTTAGTAGCATTTGCATTATCAATTAACACCATACGAGGAAATGTGGCTTTCTCCTTGGTTAGCTTCACTTGGAGTTGATCATGAGACTCCTTGAGGGTAGCATGAACACCCTTCAAGACTTTGTGAGCCTTGTCAAGAATGTCAAACTCCTCTTTGAGTCTAGCAAGATCAACCCCAAGCTTTGCCTTCTCAGAGTTTAGCACATGAGAAACAACAAGGGCATGATCAAGATCTTTCTTTAATTTAGCATGATCATCGTTGTGAGACTCCTCAAGAGCCAAACAAAGACCACGCTCTTCCTCAAGAGCATTGGAAAGATCCGAAATCTCATCGGCATAGTCACGACTATGCCCCTCCATCTTAGAGATGGTATCTTCGTGAGCCTCGATCATGTCATTGGCTTCACCAAGTTGTTCCAAGAGAGCAA
The DNA here is from genome assembly GCF_056163025.1 of Triticum urartu. Lineage (NCBI taxonomy): Eukaryota > Viridiplantae > Streptophyta > Magnoliopsida > Poales > Poaceae > Triticum > Triticum urartu. Next base: position 28,568,349 of record NC_141876.1, read on the forward strand.
CAAAGTGCTTCTTGGATTTACCCTTGAGTTTACCCATAAAGGCCTCAAACTCATTCACCTTCACATTAGTTCCCTCATGTTCATCAATGCTATCCGTTGAAGAAGGATGATTAATGATGGTAGTTTTGATGTTGGGGCTTACCTTGTTGCTGGCTTTAGCCATGAGGCACTTGGCGGTGATGCTCTCATTGGGTGAGTCGAAGAGAGACACCCATGGAGTCGTCGCTATGGCAACGGAGGCTGTCGTGGGTTTGTCACGGAAGATGTCCTTGTGAAGGGACTTAGTCGTGGAGCCATCGCTACGGGTTAGCTTAAAGGGGTTAAACCGGACAAGGGGGCACGGGGAGTTTTATACTAGTTCGGCCCCTTCGAGGAAGGAAAAAGCCTATGTCTAGTTGTGATTGGTATTGCTAGGGTTTCGAAGGCCAGGGAGAAAGTCCGCTTTGTCTGGCTCTCGAGTTGTTGTCTGTCCCTCAACCGCGGTCGGGTCATCCCTTTATATTCATAGGTTGACGCCCGCCGGGCTATAGAGTCCCGAAGCCGGATCATAAACGTGTCCGGTTCGGTCTCTACTCTTCCTATCTTACAATACAAGTTATATGACTAGGTCGGTTTACATTTACAGGCTGTAACCCGCCTTTGGGCCTTGGGCCTTCCGTAAAGCGCCATTATCCTTGCATCTTCATGGGCTTCTAATCTTCAAAGAGTCAACCAGATTGGTTTGAACTTGTTCATGTCAATCTTCTACACTTAGAAAAAATCTTCTCTCATATCTTCACCTTGATCTTGTAAACCGCCGTGACGTCATACTTCCAAATTATGAAAAACCGCCCTGACATCATCCATCCATTGACGTCGGAGATTACCTTCATTTAATGTGTATTCAGTCACCGAGGCGACACCTTTATTAACTTATCCATTTTTTGGGCTCCTCGATTCCCGCACTTGCCGTTTTACCGCTTCGCCTTATAAATAGGGGCAGAGGACCCCTTTCTTTTCTTTCCGCTACCCATTCATCTCTTCTTCTTCCTCTCAACGACCCCGCACTCGAGCGCCGCCATCATCTTCGAACCTTGCCTCTGCTTCGTCGTCGGCCGCTGCATCAACCTGTTCGCACCAGAGTTCCACAGCGCCCTTTCCGCGGCTTCCGTGGTCGCAGTAAGTCCTTTCCTCCTTCTTTCCTAGATCCATTAGGGTTTCCTCGCTGTTCTTGAGGTTTGTCAGAGCTTATAGCGTTGTTCTTCCTTGACCCGTAGATGAATGCTTCGTACTTATCATATCCCTTGCCGTGATGAATCTTTTGTTACCCTCACAAATCCTTATACGCAGAAAACTGCTGCAGTCCTTCATAAACTGTTTCGGGTCTTACCCTTTTTAGGTCAAAATATTTTGCTTTTCTTTCTTATCTTAGATCCGAAATATTTATACATCTTTGTGAAATCTGTTTCTCCTCACACCATCATAAGCGGTTTAACTTTGCATAATCAATCTGTACCATTAGCCCTCTAATAAACCGGAAGAGCCTTTTGTCTCCATAATTATATTCCGATTTAACAGTGTCTGAGTACCCCTGTCATGGTATTACCTTTTATGCATTATTGCATTGATCTCTGGTTTATGCCATGTCCTCTATCAGTATGTCTCTTACTCCATTGTATCATGCATATAATCATGCGTGATTTATAAACCGGCCTTTCATTTTCAGCTTGTTTGTTTCGCAATGGCCAAACAATTCACTGCCTGCAACTAGGCTCGTTCCCGGGTTACTGAGACTCAGTTGAATGAGATGGTCAGCATTGGCTCCCTACCTAAGAAAACTGAAATCAAATGGCGAGTTCCCGGAATAGAAAATCCTCTGACCCCAAGGCAGGGCGAGGTGGTGGTCTTTGTTGATCACATAGGTCGTGGCTTCAAACCGCCAGGATCAAAGTTTTACCGAGATGTGCTTGCCAGCTTCCAACTTCATCCGCAAGATATCGGTCCCAACTCGGTCTCCAATTTATGCAACTTCCAGGTCTTCTGTGAAGTATATTTACAAGAAGAACCAACTGCAAAACTGTTCCGGGACTTCTTCCACTTAAACCAGCGCACAGAGTTTGTAAATGGACCGAACACAGAACTTGGTAGTGTCTCGATTCAAAAGCGGAAAGAAGTTGAATTTCCTCATGCCAAACATCATAGCCACCCAAAGGAATGGAACCAAACTTGGTTTTATTGCAGAGAAACTTTGCCTGAAGAAGAAAATCCCCTCCCCGGCTTTCGTGATCACAGACTATCCAACACTCACCCAATGCCACAACACCTGAGTGTTGGGGAACGTAGCAGAAATTCAAAATTTTCCTACGTGTCACCAAGATCTATCTATGGAGAAACCAGCAACGAGGGGAAGGAGAGTGCATCTACATACCCTTGTAGATCGCTAAGCGGAAGCGTTCAAGTGAACGGGGTTGATGGAGTCGTACTCGTCGTGATCCAAATCACCGATGATCAAGTGCCGAACGCACGGCACCTCCGCGTTCAACACACGTACAGCCCGGTGACGTCTCCCATGCCTTGATCCAGCAAGGAGAGAGGGAGAGGTTGAGGAAGACTCCATCCAGCCGCAGCACAACGGCGTGGTGGTGGTGGAGGAGCGTGGCAATCCTGCAGGGCTTCGCCAAGCACCACGGGAGAGGAGAAGAACTTGGGAGAGAGGGAGGGGCTGCACCAAAGGCATAAGGGGTGTCTCAAGAGGCCCTCCTACCCCCACTATATATAGGGAGCCCAAGGGGGGGGGTGCGCCAGCCCTAGGAGATCCAATCTCCTAGGGGGCGGCGGCCAGGGGAGGTTTCCCTCCCCCCCAAGGCACCTAGGAGATGCCTTCCCTCCTTGGGACTCTTCCTTAGGGTTCCCCTTTCACCCTAGGCGCATGGGCCCTAGGGGAAGTGGCGCCCCAGCCCACTTTGGGATCGATCCCTTTTCACTTCAGCCCATGGGACCCTCCGGGATAGGTGGCCCCACCCGGTGGGCCCCCGGGACCCTTCCGGTGGTCCCGGTACAATACCGATGACCCCGAAACTTGTCCCGATGGCCGAAACAGGACTTCCTATATATAAATCTTTACCTTCGGACCATTCCGGAACTCCTCGTGACGTCCGGCATCTCATCCGGGACTCCGAACAACATTCGGTAACCACATACAAGCTTCCTTTATAACCCTAGCGTCATCGAACCTTAAGTGTGTAGACCCTACGGGTTCGGGAGACATGCAGACATGACCGAGACGTTCTCCGGTCAATAACCAACAGCGGGATCTGGATACCCATGTTGGCTCCCACATGTTCCACGATGATCTCATCGGATGAACCACGATGTCAAGGACTCAATCAATCCCGTATACAATTCCCTTTGTCTATCGGTATGCTACTTGCCCGAGATTCGATCGTCGGAATCCAATACCTAGTTCAATCTCGTTACCGGCAAGTCTCTTTACTCGTTCCGTAACACATCATCCCATGATCAACTCCTTGGTCACATTGCGCATATGATGATGTCCTACCGAGTGGGCCCAGAGATACCTCTCCGCTTACACGGAGTGACAAATCCTAGTCTCGATTCGTGCCAACCCAACAGACACTTTCGGAGATACCTGTAATGTACCTTTATAGCCACCCAGTTACGTTGTGACGTTTGGCACACCCAAAGCACTCCTACGGTATCCGGGAGTTGCACAATCTCATGGTCTAAGGAAATGATACTTGACATTAGAAAAGCTTTAGCATACGAACTACACGATCTTTGTGCTAGGCTTAGGATTGGGTCTTTGTCCATCACATCACTCTCCTAATGACGTGATCCCGTTATCAATGACATCCAATGTCCATGGTCAGGAAACCGTAACCATCTATTGATCAAGGAGCTAGTCAACTAGAGGCTTACTAGGGACATGGTGTTGTCTATGTATCCACACATGTATCTGAGTTTCCTATCAATACAATTATAGCATGGATAATAAATGATTATCATGAACAAGGAAATATATAATAATAACCAATTTATTATTGCCTCTAGGGTCCACTAGTTACTAAGGATAACTTTGACCGCTGTCCTGAAATCCATTCTTGGATCACTCTGGTACCCCTTGACTGACTCATGGCAAGGCACACTTCAGGTGCGGTACACAGCATAGCATACTGTAGAGCCTATGTCTTAAGCATAGGGGACGACCTTCGTCCTTTCTCTCTATTCTGCCGCGGTCGAGCTTTAAGTCTTAACTTCATACCTTACAACTCAGGCAAGAACTCCTTCTTTGACTGATCCATCTTGAACACCTTCAAGATCACGTCAAGGCATGTGCTCATTTGAAAGTACTATTAAGCGTTTTGATCTATCCTTATAGATCTTGATGCTCAATGCTCAAGTAGCTTAATCCAGGCTTTCCATTGAAAAACACTTTCCAAATAACCCTATATGCTTTCCAGAAATTCTACGTCATTTCCGATCAACAACATATATTCATCAGAAATTCTATAGTGCTCCCACTCACTTCTTTGGAAATACCAGTTTCTCATAAACTTTGTATACACCCAAAATCTTTGATCATCTCATCAAAGCATACATTCCAACTCCGAGATGCTTACTCCAGTCCTCAGAAGGATTGCTGGAGCTTTGCATACTTATTAGCATCTTTCAGGATTGACAAAACCTTCCGGTTGTATCACATACAACCTTTCCTCAAGAAAATCGTCGAGGAAACAATGTTTTGACATCCTATCTGCAAGATTTCATAAATAATGCAGTAATCGCTAATATAATTCCAACAGACTCTTAGCATCGCTACGAGTGAGAAAGTCTCACCGTAGTCAACTCCTTGAACTTGTCGGAAAACATCTTAATGACAAGTCGAGCTTTCTTAACGGTGATACTTACCATCATTGTCCGTCTTCCTTTTAAAATCCATATGTACCTAACAGCCTTACGACCATCAAGTAGTTCTTCCAAAGTCTACACTTTGTTTTCATATATGGATCCTCTCTCGGATTATATGGCCTCGAGCCATTTATCGGAATCCGGGCCCACCATCGCTTCTCCATAGCTCGTAGGTTCATTGTTGTCTAGCAACATGACTTCCAAGACAGGGTTACGTACCACTCTGAAGTAGTACGCATCGTTGTCATCCTACGATGTTTGGTAGTGACTTGATCTGAAGTCTCATGATCAATATCATAAGCTTCCACTTCAATTGGTGTAGGTGCCACATGAACAACTCTTTGTGCCCTGCTATACACTAGTTGAAGTAACGGTTCAATAACCTCATCAAGTCTCCACCATCCTCCCACTCAATTCTTTCGAGAGAAACTTTTCCTCGAGAAAGGACCCGATTGTAGAAACAATCCCTTATTGCTTTCGGATCTGAGATAGGAGGTATACCCAACTGTTTTGGGTGTCCTATGAAGATGCATTTGTCCGCTTTGGGTTCGAGCTTATCAACCTGAAACTTTTTCACATAAGCGTCGCAACCCCAAACTTTTAAGAAATGACAGCTTAGGTTTCTCTAAACCATACGATGTCATCTCATCGGAATTACGTGGTGCCCTATTTAAAGTGAATGTGGTTGTCTCTAATGCCTAACCCATAAATTATTGTGGTAATTCGATAAGAGACATCATGGTATGCATCATATCCAATAGGGTGCAGTTATGATGTTCGGACACACCATCACACCATGGTGTTCCAGGCTGTATCAGTTGTGAAACAATTTCCACAATGTCTTAATTCTGTGCCAAACTCGTAATTCAGATATTCATCTCTATGGTCATATCATAGACATTTTATCCTCTTGTCACGATGATCTTTCAACTTCACCCTGAAATTACTTGAACCTTTCAATAATTCAGACTCGTGATTCATCAAGTAAATATACTCAACATTTACTAAAATCATCTGTGAAGTAAGAACATAACGATATCCACTACATGCCTCATCACTCATTGGACTGCACACATCAAAATGTATTACTTCCAACAAGTTGCTTTCCAGTTCCATTTTACTGAAACCGAGGCTTTCAGTCATCTTGCCCATGTGGTATGATTTGCATGTCTCAAGTGATTCAAAATCAAGTGAGTCCAAATGGTCCATTCGCATGGAGTTTCTTCATGCATATCTACCAACAAACATGGTTCGCATGTCTCAAACTTTTCTAAACGAGTGAGCCCAAAGATCCATCAACATGGAGCTTTTTCATGCGTTTTATACTGATATGACTTATGTGGCAGTGCCACAAGTAGGTGGTACTATCATTACTATCCTATATCTTTTGGCATGAACATGTGTATCACTACGATCGAGATTCAATGAACCATTCATTTTAGGTGCAAGACCATTGAAGGTATTATTCAAATAAACAGAGTAACCATTATTCTCCTGAAATGAATAACCGTATTGCGATAGACATAATCTAGTCATGTCTATGCTCAACGCAAACACCAAACTCGATGGTCGAGGGAGCGTGTGATGCTTGATCATATCAATATTGAAAACACTTCCAACACATATCGTCAGCTCACCTTTAGCTAGTCTCCGTTTATTCCGTAGCTTTTATTTCGAGTTACTAACACTTAGCAATCGAACCGGTATCTAATACCCTGATGCTACTAGGAGTACTAGTAAAGTACACATCAACACAATGTATATCCAATATACTTCTATCGACCTTGCCAGCCTTCTAATCTACCAAGTATCTAGGGTAATTCTGCTCCAGTGGCTGTTCCCCTTATTACAGAAGCACTCAGTCTCGGGTTTGGGTTCAACCTTGGGTCTCTTCACTAGAGCAGCAGCTGAATTGCCGTTTTATGAAGTATCCCTTCGTGCCCTTGCCCTTCTTGAAACTAGTGGTTTCACCAACCATCAACAATTGATGCTCCTTCTTGATTTCTACTTTTGTGGTGTCAAACATCACGAACATCTCAAGGATCATCATACATGTCCCCGATATATTATAGTTCATCACGAAGCTCTAGCAGCTTGGTGGTAATGACTTTGGAGAAACATCACTATCTTATCTGGAAGATCAACTCCCACTTGATTCAAATGATTGTTGTACTCAGACAATCCGAGCACAAGTTCAACAATTGAGCTTTTCTCCCTTAGTTTGCAGGTTAAGAAAATCGTCGGAGGTCTTATACCTCTTGACGTGGGCACGAGCCTGAAATCCCAATTTCAGCCCTCAAAACATCTCATATGTTTCGTGACGTTTCAAAAACGTTTTTGGTGCCTCAACTCTAAACCGTTTAACTGAACTATCATGTAGTTATCAACAACGTGTATGTCAGATGTTCGCAACATCCACAGACAACGTTCGAGGTTTAGCACACTGAGCGGTGCATTAAGGACATAAGCCTTCTAAGAAGCAATGAGGACAATCCTCAGTTTATAGACCTAGTCCGCATAATTGCTACTATCAACTTTCAACTAATTTTTCTCTAGGAACATATCTAAACAGTAGAACTATAGCGTGAGCTACGACATAATTTGCAAAATCCTTTTGATTATGTTCAGGATAATTAAGTTCATCTTATGAACTCCCACTCAGATAGACATCCCTCTAGTCATCTAAGTGATTACATGATCCGAGTCAACTAGGCCGTGTCCGATCTGTGCGTGAGACGGACTAGTCAACGTCGGTGAACATCTTCATGTTGATCGTATCTTCTATACGACTCATGCTCGACCTTTCGGTCTTCTGTGTTCCGAGGCCATGTCTGTACATGCTAGGCTCGTCAAGTTAACCCTAAGTGTTTTTGCATGTGTAAAACTGTCTTACACCCGTTGTATGTGAACGTAAGGATCCATCACACCCGATTAACACGTGGTGCTTAGAAACGATGAACTGTAGCAACGGTGCATAGTTAGGGGAGAACACTTCTTGAAATTGTTGTAAGGGATCATCTTATTTACTACCGTCGTTCTAAGCAAATAAGATGTATAAATATGATAAACATCATATGCAATCAAATAATAGTGACATGATATGGCCAATATCATATAGCTCCTTTGATCTCCATCTTGGGGCTCCATGATTATCTATTACAAGAGCATGATCAATCTTATACATCACATATATCATTCATCACATCCTTTGGGCCATATCACATCACATAGCATACCCTGCAAAAACAAGTTAGACGTCCTCTAATTGTTGTTTGCATGTTTTACGTGGCTGCTATGGGTTTCTAGCAAGAACGTTTCTTACCTACGCAAAACCACAACGTGATATGCCAATTGCTATTTACCCTTCATAAGGACCCTTTTCATCGAATCCAATCCGACTAAAGTAGGAGAGACAGACACCCGCTAGGCACCTTATGCAACTAGTGCATGTCAGTCGGTGGAACCAGTCTCACGTAAGAATACGTGTAAGGTCGGTCCGGGCCGCTTCATCCCACGATGCCGCCGAATCAAGATAAGACTAGTAACGGCAAGCATATTGAACAAAATCAACGCCCACAACTACTTTGTGTTCTACTCGTGCATAGAATCTACGCAATAGACCTAGCTCATGATGCCACTGTTTGGGGAACGTAGCAGAAATTCAAAATTTTCCTACGTGTCACCAAGATCTATCTATGGAGAAACCAGCAACGAGGGGAAGGAGAGTGCATCTACATACCCTTGTAGATCGCTAAGCGTAAGCGTTCAAGTGAACGGGGTTGATGGAGTCGTACTCGTCGTGATCCAAATCACCGATGATCAAGTGCCGAACGCACGGCACCTCCGCGTTCAACACACGTACAGCCCGGTGACGTCTCCCATGCCTTGATCCAGCAAGGAGAGAGGGAGAGGTTGAGGAAGACTCCATCCAGCCGCAGCACAACGGCGTGGTGGTGGTGGAGGAGCGTGGCAATCCTGCAGGGCTTCGCCAAGCACCACGGGAGAGGAGAAGAACTTGGGAGAGAGGGAGGGGCTGCACCAAAGGCATAAGGGGTGTCTCAAGAGGCCCTCCTACCCCCACTATATATAGGGAGCCCAAGGGGGGGGTGCGCCAGCCCTAGGAGATCCAATCTCCTAGGGGGCGGCGGCCAGGGGAGGTTTCCCTCCCCCCCAAGGCACCTAGGAGATGCCTTCCCTCCTTGGGACTCTTCCTTAGGGTTCCCCTTTCACCCTAGGCGCATGGGCCCTAGGGGAAGTGGCGCCCCAGCCCACTTTGGGATCGATCCCTTTTCACTTCAGCCCATGGGACCCTCCGGGATAGGTGGCCCCACCCGGTGGGCCCCCGGGACCCTTCCGGTGGTCCCGGTACAATACCGATGACCCCGAAACTTGTCCCGATGGCCGAAACAGGACTTCCTATATATAAATCTTTACCTTCGGACCATTCTGGAACTCCTCGTGACGTCCGGCATCTCATCCGGGACTCCGAACAACATTCGGTAACCACATACAAGCTTCCTTTATAACCCTAGCATCATCGAACCTTAAGTGTGTAGACCCTACGGGTTCGGGAGACATGCAGACATGACCGAGACGTTCTCCGGTCAATAACCAACAGCGGGATCTGGATACCCATGTTGGCTCCCACATGTTCCATGATGATCTCATCGGATGAACCACGATGTCAAGGACTCAATCAATCCCGTATACAATTCCCTTTGTCTATCGGTATGCTACTTGCCCGAGATTCGATCGTCGGAATCCAATACCTAGTTCAATCTCGTTACCGGCAAGTCTCTTTACTCGTTCCGTAACACATCATCCCATGATCAACTCCTTGGTCACATTGCGCATATGATGATGTCCTACCGAGTGGGCCCAGAGATACCTCTCCGCTTACACGGAGTGACAAATCCCAGTCTCGATTCGTGCCAACCCAACAGACACTTTCGGAGATACCTGTAATGTACCTTTATAGCCACCCAGTTACGATGTGACGTTTGGCACACCCAAAGCACTCCTACGGTATCCGGGAGTTGCACAATCTCATGGTCTAAGGAAATGATACTTGACATTAGAAAAGCTTTAGCATACGAACTACACGATCTTTGTGCTAGGCTTAGGATTGGGTCTTTGTCCATCACATCATTCTCCTAATGACGTGATCCCGTTATCAATGACATCCAATGTCCATGGTCAGGAAACCGTAACCATCTATTGATCAACGAGCTAGTCAACTAGAGGCTTACTAGGGACATGGTGTTGTCTATGTATCCACACATGTATCTGATTTTCCTATCAATACAATTATAGCATGGATAATAAACGATTATCATGAACAAGGAAATATATAATAATAACCAATTTATTATTGCCTCTAGGGCATATTTCCAACACTGAGCTCTTCAGAAAGGGAAAAATATGCTCCTCAACTCGCCAAACTCCGGGCCTTTATGGCGAATGGTTTAACAGGCATGGACTTTGTGCACTGTTGGATATCCTGGAGTATGTTGCCGCTAAGCCGGCGTCCCGGTTTAATGTGTGAATACACCGGTGAGGTTGATGACCCTCAATGCCATTGCAACATCCAATTATCTGAGGAAGAAGTCACTGAAGGTGTAAAGAAGATTCTGAATGAATCGGAACTGATCTGTAGTCAAACCGCTCTGAGTCCCTTCTATGCCAAAAACAAACCGCCTGCTGTAAGCATTATATTTCCCCCTCATCTCTAATATTTTTAGCTTATGCAACCTGTAATCCTTCTTCTTTGTATATAGGGAGATGACCCCTTCTGGAAACGGAAAACCGTAGAGAAAGCGGCAAAGCCGACTGGAGACAAAGCGGTCAAGCCATCCCGCCCAAAGACCAAAGCCGTAAAATGGACGTCAAAACGGAAAACGGCTGACCGGATTAATATGGAGCTTGATGATGATACTGATGATCCAGAAGTTGAGGTAGAACTTGACTCACTTGGCTCTCTTTTCATGCATCTCATTAACAATGATCTTCCTCAGGAGGACGCAGAAGCTAGTCAGGCTGATGATGTAGAGGTAATTACCCTTTCCTCCGGTTCAGACTCTATGCCAACACAAAAACTCGCCAAGCAGTCCAGAAAGTAAGCTTTTCTCATCCTCTTGCTCACTTGGATCCAACATTTATTTTGAAGACTCAGCAACATGAAGCTCGCCGGACAACCCGACACAGTGGCCAACAGGTCACTTCAGCCGGTTTACCTGATACTCCGGTTCGAAAGCGCCGGTCTGAGGTCTCTCCTACTTCTGACCATTCTTACCCCAAGGCAGGTTATTTCAGACAGCCTCTTAATCTGTCCGATTCAAATTATCAGGTGACACCTCCTTCATCTTCTGGTGAATTGACAACAACTCAACTCCCCCTTTGAAAACTGTGGCCGGGTGAGTTGTAAAAACCTTTCCTTTCAATGCGTCATAAATCCTTTGAATAGGATGTTAATCCTCTTTTATTCTGTTTGCAGGGCCAAAGCCAGACCCAGCAAGAAAGCTCGGACCACCAATCCGCTCGAAGATCCGGTCGCCGAAGAAGAAGAACCAAGAGGTGAACCAGAACAAACTCGTGCACCGGAAAGCCCTCATCCTGAAGCTGCTTTTGATAACCCGCCCCTTGAAGGCCAAAATACTGATGAACCAGCAGATGTTGATCCTGCCACGCCTGATGCTGAACCGGCAGAACCAAACCGGGCTAGTCCGGTGAAAGATGCTGAAATTCCAATATCATCAACCAAAAACCCTGAAGGCCAAGGTGATGACGTTATTATTATTGGAATGGTCCACAGCTCTCCTGGCCATCCTGTCATTTTGGCTCAACACAGTGCCAAAGAAGAGCAAGCTGCCAGGGAGAAAGGTAAATGGAGCAGCGATTTATCCAACTATGCTCATCTTAACGCTGATGAGCTCTATTCTGGCTTCTTGAACCGTCTGCACTCAAACCGGGATTATGAAGCAGGTTTGTTGAATTTGATGAAAGAGCGATATGAGGTAAATTCCTCTCCCTTTGTTTATTGATTTATAGCTGAACTACTATCCCAAGTAGCCCCCAAGGGCCGTTGTATGATTATTAATCATAAACCGGGTCTTTGTAACACTTTACGCTTCTCATCATTGATCCTTGCAATGGCAGGTCTCTAATAATAGATAAGACTCATCTTGAAATAATTAGACAACTTTCTGCAGCATAGCCCCCAAAGGCCGGTTTTACTTGGAAAGTTAATCCGGTTTTTAATCAACACATCCGTTTTAGAACAGACGTACATTAGCCCCCAAGTGTCAAGTATAAAGCTTGCATTATTCTGGAGACTTGTATAAAGTGTAGTACTTTAGAGCAAATAGGCATTAGCCCCCAAGTATGAAGTGCATAACTTGTTATACACTTTGTACTTAGCACATATATATGTTGTTTGTTTAATATACCTTCAATGTGGAAGGCTGAACTGAGAAGCAAAGATGCCCGAAATTCTGACTTGCAAGAGAATGTGAAGTCACAACAAGCCGAGGCTAAAAAAGCCAAAGAGGAGTTGACCCAGGCCCTGGCCGTGATGGAAAAGTTGAAAGAATCTTTCAATAAAGATCGTGCTGACTGGGAAACCGAGAAATCCGGTTTAACCAAAAGAGCTGTAGACGCCGAGGCAGCCCTGAAGCCAGTGGTTGATGAACTAGCCGGTTTGAAACACCAAATCAATGCTATGACCTCTGCTATCTTTGGTAAGTGCCTGCTTATGTGTGTTGCGTAAGTCGATGAACCTTACAACTGACCAAAATGTTAATAAAATCTTTGGCAGACACTCGGATCGCTCATCTTGGTACAGATATGCGGATGAAGCTCAAAGCGGCATACACATTGGTTGAGAAGCTATACTCTGGGTCTCAGTGGGCTATTAGCACGGCAGCTTATAACAAACCGGCCCCAACTTTGATTAAAGAAATGCTTGAGAAATTGGCCATGTTACCAGCCCGCATCGCCGAGTTGAATAGTCCAATATGTATTATCTGGTTTCTCTTCAAGTGCCTGTAACTCCGTCCAATCATTGATGAAGTCCACGAGTGCCTGGGATTTGATCGCTGTGCGGGGTATATATTTGAGCCCGTGAGGTCCAAGTTCAATAGCCCACTTGGCAACCCGGCCAGTTGCTTCTCTGTTTTGAATGATGTCGCCCAGAGGAGCTGAATTGACCACTATGATGGGATGGCCCTGAAAATAATGTTTAAGCTTCCGGCTTGCCATAAACACTCCATACACCAGCTTTTGCCAATGCGAATACCTCTGCTTTGACTCAATGAGCACCTCGCTGATATAATAAACCGGCCGTTGAACCGGATATTCCTTGCCAAGCTCCTTGCGCTCTACTACAATGGCTATGCTAACAGCCCGGGCATTAGCAGCCACATATAATAATAATGGCTCTTTATCGATTGGTGCTGCGAGCACGGGCGGTTCAGCTAGCTGCCTCTTCAGATCCTCAAACGCTTTATCAGCTGCCTCACTCTAGACAAAGTTATCTGTTTTCTTGAGCATCTGATATAAGGGGATGGCTTTCTCTCCAAGGCGACTGATAAACCGGCTCAAAGCTGTAATTCGGCCGGCCAAACGTTGAACATCGTTGATACACGCCGGTTTAGACAAGGACTTAATTGCTGCAATTTTTTCCGGATTAGCCTCAATGCCTCTGTTTGACACCAGAAAACCTAAGAGCTTGCCTGCCGGGACACCAAAGACACACTTCTCCGGATTGAGCATCATCTTATAAATCCAGAAATTGTCAAAGGTTTCTCTTAAATCATCTATCAATGTCTCCTCCTTTCTGAATTTTACCACAATATCATCCACATATGCATGAACATTGCGCCCAACTTGTCTATGAAGGCAATTTTGAACACATCGCTGGTAACTTGCCTGGGCACTCTTGAGTCCAAAAGGCATGGAGACATAGCAGAAGGCTCCAACGGGAGTTATGAAAGCTGTTTTCTCCTGGCCCTTAACCGCCATTTTGATCTGATGATAACCAGAGTAAGCATCCAGAAAACACAAACGGTCACAACCTGCCGTAGCATCAATTATCTGATCAATGCGAGGGAGAGCAAAGGGTCTGCAGGGCAAGCCTTGTTTAAATCTGTGTAATCCACACACATGCGCCAAGTGTTGTTTTTCTTAAGAACCAGCACCAGATTAGCTAACCACTCTGGATGAAAAACCTCGACAATAAACCCTGCAGCCAACAGACGGGCTACCTCTTCACCGATAGCCTTCCGTCTCTCTTCATTGAAGCGGCGGAGGAACTGCCGGACCGGTTTAAACTTAGGATCAATATTGAGTGTGTGCTCAGTGAGTTCCCTCGGTACACCTGGCATGTCAGAAGGTTTCCATGCAAAGATGTCCCGATTCTCACGGATGAACTCGATGAGCGTGCTTTCCTATTTGGGATCCAGGTTAGCGCTGATGCTGAACTGTTTGGATGAATTGCCAGGAACAAAGTCAACCATCTTAGTATCTGTAGCCAATTTGAACTTCAACGCCGGATCATGTTCTGTAGTTGGCTTTTTCAAAAAGATCATGTCTGCCAGATCAACTTGCTCCTTATAGAATTTCAACTCTTCCGTGGCACAAACCGACTCAGCATAAGCCGCATCACCTTCCTCACACTCCAAAGCAATCTTTCTACTTCCATGTACTGTGATAGTCCCCTTATGACCTGGCATTTTAAGCTGTAGATAAACATAACACGACCTCGCCATGAATTTAGCGTAGGCCGGCCGCCCAAACAAGGCGTGATACGGACTTTTGATCTTTACCACCTCAAATGTCAATGTTTTTGACCTTGAATCATAGTCATATCCAAAAGCTACCTCCAAAGCTATCTTGCCAACAGGATATGCAGACTTACCACGCACCACGCCATGAAAGACCGTATTCGACGGTTTAAGATTCTTATCTGTCAACCCCATACGGCGGAATGTATCATAATATAAAATGTTGATACTACTTCCCCCATCCATGAGTACTTTGGTAAACTTGTATCCCCCAACTTGAGGGGCTACCACCAGGGCCAAGTGACCTGGATTATCAACCCGGGGTGGGTGATCCTCTCTACTCCATAGAATAGGTTGCTCAGACCAGCGTAAATACTGAGGTACTGCCGGTTCAACAGAGTTTACTGCCCTTTTGTGAAGCTTCTGATCATGTTTACACAAACTAGTAGTGAAGACATGATATTGCCCGTTGTTTAGCTGTTTGGGATTGCTCTGATAACCCGACTGCTGCTGCTGCTGCTGATGATTCCCCTGATGGTTGTAACCTCCCTGGTTGCCTTGGTGCCCTTGATTGAGGTGTCCGGTTTGGTTGCCTTGAAACCCTAAACCGGAACCACCACCTCCATAACCCGGCCCATGGAAACCACCTCCTGAACCGTCGGGCGGGCCATTATCATACTGGAACATATTGGAATTCTTGAAATCCCGCATGATATAATAGTCCTTCCAAAGATGCGATGCTGGCTTTTCCTTTGATCCATGATTTGGACAGGGCTGATTTAACAGGCGCTCCAAATTGGGGCCTGAACCCACGACCACAAGGTTAAGAGCCCACGCTCCACATGGCAACTGACTCACCATCTTCATCATCGTCATCATCCTCATTGTACTCTTCTTGTACCACCAATGCCTTGGGAGGAGTCTTCTTGGTGAAGTTGCTCTTGTTGGGGAACGACTTGGCCTTGTCCTTTCGGATGAGCTTGCCACTATTGTCTTCCCTCTTCTCATAAGGGCACTCCGCAACAAAGTGGCTTACATTGCCACAATTGAAACAAATCCTCACTCGTTGCTTTCCCTTTGCGCCACTTGAATTGTTCTTGTTGAAGTTGGGCCTTGAGTTCTTCTTGCTCCAAAATTGCCTTGAAGCAAGGGCCATGTGTTCATGATAGGCATACTTCGTATCTTCGAGGTTGCTCTCCTCTTCTTCCTCTTCATCCTCTTCCTCCATACTAACCTTGGCCTTTAGAGCAAGGTTGGTTTTCTTTACTCTTTGAGAGCGAAGTACCGCATTGTCGGCGGTCTTGTCCAAGATGCTCATAGCAACTAACTCATCCAACACATCACTTGAGGACAAGGTGTGGAAGTCCGGCCTTTGACGAATGACGGAGTACATGGCTTTGTGGTAGGGCATCATTGCCTTGAGGAATTTGCGCTTGATCCAATTGTCATCCGTGTCCTTGCTTCCATGATCTCGGAGCGAGACCGCGAGTTTGGTTACCCTCCGATAGAGCTCACGAGGTTCTTCATCTTCTTTCATTGCAAACTCATCGGCTTCATCTTGCACCACTTCATAGTTGGAGCTTTGAATGCTTGCGCCTCCCCGGTAGAGGGAAACCACTTGGCGCCAAGCATCTTTGTCCACGGAGTAGGGCCGGAGATGAGGAAGGTCTTTGGGTGGGATAGCTTCTTGAATGATGAAGAGAGCATTCTCATTGAATTGATTATCCACGGCTTCTCTAGGAGTGAAGTTGCTTCGGTCATGCGGATATAAACCTTCTTCAATGATTCTCCAAAGGTTAGTGTTCACATGATTTAAATGACGCTTAAAACGATAGACCCAAGAATCAAGTTCAACATTCTTCTCAATCTTAGGGGCCGGGCCGGCATGATTCAAATGAGTGGAATGTTGGGGAACGTAGCAGAAATTCAAAATTTTCCTACGTGTCACCAAGATCTATCTATGGAGAAACCAGCAACGAGGGGAAGGAGAGTGCATCTACATACCCTAGTAGATCGCTAAGCGGAAGCGTTCAAGTGAACGGGGTTGATGGAGTCGTACTCGTCGTGATCCAAATCACCGATGATCAAGTGCCGAACGCACGGCACCTCCGCGTTCAACACACGTACAGCCCGGTGACGTCTCCCATGCCTTGATCCAGCAAGGAGAGAGGGAGAGGTTGAGGAAGAACCCATCCAGCAGAAGCACAACGGCGTGGTGGTGGTGGAGGAGCGTGGCAATCCTGCAGGGCTTTGCCAAGCACCACGGGAGAGGAGAAGAACTTGGGAGAGAGGGAGGGGCTGCACCAAAGGCATAAGGGGTGTCTCAAGAGGCCCTCCTACCCCCACTATATATAGGGAGCCAAGAGGGGGGGGGTGCGCCAGCCCTAGGAGATCCAATCTCCTAGGTGGCGGCGGCCAGGGGAGGTTTCCCTCCCCCCCAAGGCACCTAGGAGATGCCTTCCCTCCTTGGGACTCTTCCTTAGGGTTCCCCTTTCACCCTAGGCGCATGGGCCCTAGGGGAAGTGGCGCCCCAGCCCACTTTGGGATCGATCCCTTTTCACTTCAGCCCATGGGACCCTCCGGGATAGGTGGCCCCACCCGGTGGGCCCCCGGGACCCTTCCGGTGGTCCCGGTACAATACCGATGACCCCGAAACTTGTCCCGATGGCCGAAACAGGACTTCCTATATATAAATCTTTACCTTCGGACCATTCCGGAACTCCTCGTGACGTCCGGCATCTCATCCGGGACTCCGAACAACATTCGGTAACCACATACAAGCTTCCTTTATAACCCTAGCGTCATCGAACCTTAAGTGTGTAGACCCTACGGGTTCGGGAGACATGCAGACATGACCGAGACGTTCTCCAGTCAATAACCAACAGCGGGATCTGGATACCCATGTTGGCTCCCACATGTTCCACGATGATCTCATCGGATGAACCACGATGTCAAGGACTCAATCAATCCCGTATACAATTCCCTTTGTCTATCGGTATGCTACTTGCCCGAGATTCGATCGTCGGAATCCAATACCTAGTTCAATCTCGTTACCGGCAAGTCTCTTTACTCGTTCCGTAACACATCATCCCATGATCAACTCCTTGGTCACATTGCGCATATGATGATGTCCTACCGAGTGGGCCCAGAGATACCTCTCCGCTTACACGGAGTGACAAATCCTAGTCTCGATTCGTGCCAACCCAACAGACACTTTCGGAGATACCTGTAATGTACCTTTATAGCCACCCAGTTACGTTGTGACGTTTGGCACACCCAAAGCACTCCTACGGTATCCGGGAGTTGCACAATCTCATGGTCTAAGGAAATGATACTTGACATTAGAAAAGCTTTAGCATACGAACTACACGATCTTTGTGCTAGGCTTAGGATTGGGTCTTTGTCCATCACATCACTCTCCTAATGACGTGATCCCGTTATCAATGACATCCAATGTCCATGGTCAGGAAACCGTAACCATCTATTGATCAACGAGCTAGTCAACTAGAGGCTTACTAGGGACATGGTGTTGTCTATGTATCCACACATGTATCTGAGTTTCCTATCAATACAATTATAGCATGGATAATAAACGATTATCATGAACAAGGAAATATATAATAATAACCAATTTATTATTGCCTCTAGGGCATATTTCCAACAGTCTCCCACTTGCACTAGAGTCAATAATCTAGTTCACATCGATATGTGATTAACACTCAAGGTCACATCCCCATGTGACTAACTCCCAAGAGTTTACTAGAGTCAATAATCCGGATAGGTGTTAAGCTTGCATCGACGTAACCCTTTACGACGAACTCTTTTACCACCTCCATAATCGAGAAAAATTCCTTAGTCCACTAGTTACTAAGGATAACTTTGACCGCTGTCCTGCGATCCATTCTTGGATCACTCTGGTACCCCTTGACTGACTCATGGCAAGGCACACTTCAGGTGCGGTACACAGCATAGCATACTGTAGAGCCTATGTCTTAAGCATAGGGGACGACCTTCGTCCTTTCTCTCTATTCTGCCGCGGTCGAGCTTTAAGTCTTAACTTCATACCTTACAACTCAGGCAAGAACTCCTTCTTTGACTGATCCATCTTGAACACCTTCAAGATCACGTCAAGGCATGTGCTCATTTGAAAGTACTATTAAGCGTTTTGATCTATCCTTATAGATCTTGATGCTCAATGCTCAAGTAGCTTAATCCAGGCTTTCCATTGAAAAACACTTTCCAAATAACCCTATATGCTTTCCAGAAATTCTACGTCATTTCCGATCAACAACATATATTCATCAGAAATTCTATAGTGCTCCCACTCACTTCTTTGGAAATACCAGTTTCTCATAAACTTTGTATACACCCAAAATCTTTGATCATCTCATCAAAGCATACATTCCAACTCCGAGATGCTTACTCCAGTCCTCAGAAGGATTGCTGGAGCTTTGCATACTTATTAGCATCTTTCAGGATTGACAAAACCTTCCGGTTGTATCACATACAACCTTTCCTCAAGAAAATCGTCGAGGAAACAATGTTTTGACATCCTATCTGCAAGATTTCATAAATAATGCAGTAATCGCTAATATAATTCCAACAGACTCTTAGCATCGCTACGAGTGAGAAAGTCTCACCGTAGTCAACTCCTTGAACTTGTCGGAAAACATCTTAATGACAAGTCGAGCTTTCTTAACGGTGATACTTACCATCATTGTCCGTCTTCCTTTTAAAATCCATATGTACCTAACAGCCTTACGACCATCAAGTAGTTCTTCCAAAGTCTACACTTTGTTTTCATATATGGATCCTCTCTCGGATTATATGGCCTCGAGCCATTTATCGGAATCCGGGCCCACCATCGCTTCTCCATAGCTCGTAGGTTCATTGTTGTCTAGCAACATGACTTCCAAGACAGGGTTACGTACCACTATGAAGTAGTACGCATCGTTGTCATCCTACGATGTTTGGTAGTGACTTGATCTGAAGTCTCATGATCAATATCATAAGCTTCCACTTCAATTGGTGTAGGTGCCACAGGAACAACTCTTTGTGCCCTGCTATACACTAGTTGAAGTAACGGTTCAATAACCTCATCAAGTCTCCACCATCCTCCCACTCAATTCTTTCGAGAGAAACTTTTCCTCGAGAAAGGACCCGATTCTAGAAACAATCCCTTATTGCTTTCGGATCTGAGATAGGAGGTATACCCAACTGTTTTGGGTGTCCTATGAAGATGCATTTGTCCGCTTTGGGTTCGAGCTTATCAACCTAAAACTTTTTCACATAAGCGTCGCAGCCCCAAACTTTTAAGAAATGACAGCTTAGGTTTCTCTAAACCATACGATGTCATCTCATCGGAATTACGTGGTGCCCTATTTAAAGTGAATGTGGTTGTCTCTAATGCCTAACCCATAAATTATTGTGGTAATTCGATAAGAGACATCATGGTATGCATCATATCCAATAGGGTGCAGTTATGATGTTCGGACACACCATCACACCATGGTGTTCCAGGTTGTATCAGTTGTGAAACAATTTCCACAATGTCTTAATTCTGTGCCAAATTCGTAATTCAGATATTCATCTCTATGGTCATATCATAGACATTTTATCCTCTTGTCACGATGATCTTTCAACTTCACCCTGAAATTACTTGAACCTTTCAATAATTCAGACTCGTGATTCATCAAGTAAATATACTCAACATTTACTAAAATCATCTGTGAAGTAAGAACATAACGATATCCACCACATGCCTCATCACTCATTGGACTGCACACATCAAAATGTATTACTTCCAACAAGTTGCTTTCCAGTTCCATTTTACTGAAACCGAGGCTTTCAGTCATCTTGCCCATGTGGTATGATTTGCATGTCTCAAGTGATTCAAAATCAAGTGAGTCCAAATGGTCCATTCGTATGGAGTTTCTTCATGCATATCTACCAACAAACATGGTTCGCATGTCTCAAACTTTTCTAAACGAGTGAGCCCAAAGATCCATCAACATGGAGCTTCTTCATGCGTTTTATACTGATATGACTTATGTGGCAGTGCCACAAGTAGGTGGTACTATCATTACTATCCTATATCTTTTGGCATGAACATGTGTATCACTACGATCGAGATTCAATGAACCATTCATTTTAGGTGCAAGACCATTGAAGGTATTATTCAAATAAACAGAGTAACCATTATTCTCCTGAAATGAATAACCGTATTGCGATAGACATAATCTAGTCATGTCTATGCTCAACGCAAACACCAAACTCGATGGTCGAGGGAGCGTGCGATGCTTGATCATATCAATATTGAAAACACTTCCAACACATATCATCAGCTCACCTTTAGCTAGTCTCCGTTTATTCCGTAGCTTTTATTTCGAGTTACTAACACTTAGCAATCGAACCGGTATCTAATACCCTGATGCTACTAGGAGTACTAGTAAAGTACACATCAACACAATGTATATCCAATATACTTCTATCGACCTTGCCAGCCTTCTAATCTACCAAGTATCTAGGGTAATTCTGCTCCAGTGGCTGTTCCCCTTATTACAGAAGCACTCAGTCTCGGGTTTGGGTTCAACCTTGGGTCTCTTCACTAGAGCAGCAGCTGAATTGCCGTTTTATGAAGTATCCCTTCGTGCCCTTGCCCTTCTTGAAACTAGTGGTTTCACCAACCATCAACAATTGATGCTCCTTCTTGATTTCTACTTTTGTGGTGTCAAACATCACGAACATCTCAAGGATCATCATACATGTCCCCGATATATTATAGTTCATCACGAAGCTCTAGCAGCTTGGTGGTAATGACTTCGGAGAAACATCACTATCTTATCTGGAAGATCAACTCCCACTTGATTCAAATGATTGTTGTACTCAGACAATCCGAGCACAATTTCAACAATTGAGCTTTTCTCCCTTAGTTTGCAGGTTAAGAAAATCGTCAGAGGTCTTATACCTTTTGACGTGGGCACGAGCCTGAAATCCCAATTTCAGCCCTCAAAACATCTCATATGTTTCGTGACGTTTCAAAAACGTTTTTGGTGCCTCAACTCTAAACCGTTTAACTGAACTATCATGTAGTTATCAAAAACGTGTATGTCAGATGTTCGCAACATCCATAGACAACGTTCGAGGTTTAGCACACTGAGCGGTGCATTAAGGACATAAGCCTTCTAAGAAGCAATGAGGACAATCCTCAGTTTACGGACCTAGTCCGCATAATTGCTACTATCAACTTTCAACTAATTTTTCTCTAGGAACATATCTAAACAGTAGAACTATAGCATGAGCTACGACATAATTTGCAAAATCCTTTTGACTATGTTCAGGATAATTAATTTCATCTTATGAACTCCCACTCAGATAGACATCCCTCTAGTCATCTAAGTGATTACATGATCCGAGTCAACTAGGCCGTGTCCGATCTGTGCGTGAGACGGACTAGTCAACGTCGGTGAACATCTTCATGTTGATCGTATCTTCTATACGACTCATGCTCGACCTTTCGGTCTTCTGTGTTCCGAGGCCATGTCTGTACATGCTAGGCTCGTCAAGTTAACCCTAAGTGTTTTTGCATGTGTAAAACTGTCTTACACCCGTTGTATGTGAACGTAAGGATCCATCACACCCGATTAACACGTGGTGCTTAGAAACGACGAACTGTAGCAACGATGCACAGTTAGGGGAGAACACTTCTTGAAATTGTTGTAAGGGATCATCTTATTTACTACCGTCGTTCTAAGCAAATAAGATGTATAAATATGATAAACATCATATGCAATCAAATAATAGTGACATGATATGTCCAATATCATATAGCTCCTTTGATCTCCATCTTGGGGCTCCATGATTATCTATTACAAGAGCATGATCAATCTTATACATCACATATATCATTCATCACATCCTTTGGGCCATATCACATCACATAGCATACCCTGCAAAAACAAGTTAGACGTCCTCTAATTGTTGTTTGCATGTTTTACGTGGCTGCTATGGGTTTCTAGCAAGAACGTTTCTTACCTACGCAAAACCACAACGTGATATGCCAATTGCTATTTACCCTTCATAAGGACCCTTTTCATCGAATCCGATCCGACTAAAGTAGGAGAGACAGACACCCGCTAGCCACCTTATGCAACTAGCGCATGTCAGTCGGTGGAACCAGTCTCACGTAAGAATACGTGTAAGGTCGGTCCGGGCCGCTTCATCCCATGATGCCGCCGAATCAAGATAAGACTAGTAACGACAAGCATATTGAACAAAATCAACGCCCACAACTACTTTGTGTTCTACTCGTGCATAGAATCTACGCAATAGACCTAGCTCATGATGCCACTGTTTGGGGAACGTAGCAGAAATTCAAAATTTTCCTACGTGTCACCAAGATCTATCTATGGAGAAACCAGCAACGAGGGGAAGGAGAGTGCATCTACATACCCTTGTAGATCGCTAAGCGGAAGCGTTCAAGTGAACGGGGTTGATGGAGTCGTACTCGTCGTGATCCAAATCACCGATGATCAAGTGCCGAACGCACGGCACCTCCGTGTTCAACGCACGTACAGCCCGGTGACGTCTCCCATGCCTTGCTCCAGCAAGGAGAGAGGGAGAGGTTGAGGAAGACTCCATCCAGCAGCAGCACAACGGCGTGGTGGTGGTGGAGGAGCGTGGCAATCCTGCAGGGCTTCGCCAAGCACCACGGGAGAGGAGAAGAACTTGGGAGAGAGGGAGGGGCTGCACCAAAGGCATAAGGGGTGTCTCAAGAGGCCCTCCTACCCCCACTATATATAGGGAGCCCAAGGGGGGGGGGGTGCGCCAGCCCTAGGAGATCCAATCTCCTAGGGGGCGGCGGCCAGGGGAGGTTTCCCTCCCCCCCAAGGCACCTAGGAGATGCCTTCCCTCCTTGGGACTCTTCCTTAGGGTTCCCCTTTCACCCTAGGCGCATGGGCCCTAGGGGAAGTGGCGCCCCAGCCCACTTTGGGCTGGATCCCTTCTCACTTCAGCCCATGGGACCCTCCGGGATAGGTGGCCCCACCCGGTGGGCCCCCGGGACCCTTCCGGTGGTCCCGGTACAATACCGATGACCCCGAAACTTGTCCCGATGGCCGAAACAGGACTTCCTATATATAAATCTTTACCTCCGGACCATTCCGGAACTCCTCGTGACGTCCGGGATCTCATCCGGGACTCCGAACAACATTCGGTAACCACATACAAGCTTCCTTTATAACCCTAGCGTCATCGAACCTTAAGTGTGTAGACCCTACGGGTTCGGGAGACATGCAGACATGACCGAGACGTTCTCCGGTCAATAACCAACAGCGGGATCTGGATACCCATGTTGGCTCCCACATGTTCCACGATGATCTCATCGGATGAACCACGATGTCAAGGACTCAATCAATCCCGTATACAATTCCCTTTGTCTATCGGTATGCTACTTGCCCGAGATTCGATCGTCGGAATCCAATACCTAGTTCAATCTCATTACCGGCAAGTCTCTTTACTCGTTCCGTAACACATCATCCCGTGATCAACTCTTTGGTCACATTGCGCATATGATGATGTCCTACCGAGTGGGCCCAGAGATACCTCTCCGCTTACACGGAGTGACAAATCCCAGTCTCGATTCGTGCCAACCCAACAGACACTTTCGAAGATACCTGTAATGTACCTTTATAGCCACCCAGTTACGTTGTGACGTTTGGCACACCCAAAGCACTCCTACGGTATCCGGGAGTTGCACAATCTCATGGTCTAAGGAAATGATACTTGACATTAGAAAAGCTTTAGCATACGAACTACACGATCTTTGTGCTAGGCTTAGGATTGGGTCTTTGTCCATCACATCATTCTCCTAATGACGTGATCCCGTTATCAATGACATCCAATGTCCATGGTCAGGAAACCGTAACCATCTATTGATCAACGAGCTAGTCAACTAGAGGCTTACTAGGGACATGGTGTTGTCTATGTATCCACACATGTATCTGAGTTTCCTATCAATACAATTATAGCATGGATAATAAACGATTATCATGAACAAGGAAATATATAATAATAACCAATTTATTATTGCCTCTAGGGCATATTTCCAACATGGAAGGGAGAGGTCCACCATAGACAAGTGGAGGTTCCACATGGGCAAAGATGCCGGTGCCACTTTTACCACTAGAAGGAAGGGCTTTCTCGCTAGTAGCTTCTCCCTTGTCAGAGGTAGCATCCGTCACCTTGTTGGCGGGATCACCCACTTTCAACGATGCGGTGGAAAGTTTAAGCCCTTCTAAGAATTCATTAAACATGCTTTTGACCTTGGTCGTCATGGAGGTTTTCAATGTGTCCAACGCCACATTGAACTCCTCACGAGAGACTGCGGTTCCCCCATCTCCCGTAGAAGATACCGGATTTGCACCGGAGTGCTCCTCCTCACCTTCTACGACGTCAACCATACTCTTCGGATGGTAAAGTCCTTAATAAAGAGACGAGGCTCTGATACCAATTGAAAGGATCGATATAGTTGACTTGAGGGGGGGTGAATAGGCAACTAACAATTTTTAGTTTTTCTTTAACAATTTAAACTTTGCATCAAAGTAGGTTGTCTAGATGTGCAACTAAGTGAGCAACCTATATGATGCAACAATGATAAGTACACAAGCAAGCAAGAGATATATCGCAAATAAGCTTGCACAAGTAAAGGCACGAGATAACCAAGAGTGGAGCCGGTGGAGACGAGGATGTGTTACCGAAGTTCCTTCCCTTTAAAGGGAAGTACGTCTCCGTTGGAGCGGTGTGGAGGTACAATGCTCCCCAAGAAGCCACTAGGGCCACTGTATTCTCCTCACGCCCTCACACAATGCGAGATGCCGTGATTCCACTATTGGTGCACTTGGAGGCGGTGACCGAACCTTTACAAACAAGGTTGGGGCAATCTCCACAACTTAATTGGAGGCTCCCAATTACACCACGAAGCTTCACCACAATGGACTATGGCTCCGCGGTGACCTCAACCGTCTAGGGTGCTCAAACACCTAAGAGTAACAAGATCCGCAAGGGATTAGTGGGGGGAATCAAATTTCTCTTGGTGGAAGTGTAGATCGGGGCCTTCTCAACCACTCCCAAGCAAATCAACAAGTTTGATTGGCGAGGGAGTGAGATCGGGCGAAAATGGAGCTTGGAGCAACAATGGAGCTTAGGGTTGGAAGAGGTAGTCAACTAGAGGAAGAATACACCCCTTATATAGCTGTGGACAAAATCCAACCGTTATCCACCTAACGAGCCCGCGACATGTGGTACTACCGCCCCTGACCAGCGGTACTACCGTAAGGCCATGCGGTACTATCGCCCCTGACCAGCGGTACTACCGCAAGGCCATGCGGCACTACCGTGAGGGACTGTGGTACTACCGCAGCCGCAGCAGGAGCTAGGGTAGACCTGCAGCACAAGGGCTGAGGGCGGTACTGTCGCAGGCGCGGTACTACCGCTCCCCCTTGCGGTACTACCGCAAGGCAGGAAACTCCTAGCCTGGGAAGAGCGCGGATGAATAAAAATACATCTGTGCATACTTCTGTTGGAAAACAGACGATGCAAAAATCTGACACAGTACTACCGCCTGGCAGCTGAGCCAGGCCGCGCACGGTACTACCGCGAAGGCGCGGATGTAAAAAATTACATCCGCTCCTACTACCGCGATGAAGCGGCAATTGGCCTGGGGGCCACGGTACTACGGCTCCGGGGGAGCGGTACTACCCGGGGCTCCTGCGGTACTACCGCGCCGAAGTACGGTACTACCTCAGGTGCCTGCGGTACTACCGCTCCAGGGAGCAGTACTGCCGCAAGCCCATCATCAGCAACCAGGACAAGGCAAAGAGGATAAACGGAGGATGCTCCAATGCGAATGGGAATGGAGGAGACAAGGAAGAAAACGTGTACGTGATGATTCCACCCGAACCTTTCCGACACGGACCCCCTCTTAATAGTACGGCTTTCCTACGACTCAAATCCACCAAAAAGAAACGTAGAAAAACGTTGTCTTCAATAGTCTTTGAGGGGCACCAAACCGTCTTGTGCCTAGCGATGAAACGTCTGGGAAACTCAAGGCACACGGTTAGTCCGCAAAAGCATTGTCATCAATCACCAAAACACCTTAGGGATAAATATGCCCTTACAATTGGCATCCCCAAGCTTAGGCTCTTGCCACTCCTTGTTCCATAATCCATCAAATCTTTACCCAAAACTTGAAAACTTCACAATACAAAACTTAAAGTAGAAAATCTCATGAGCTCCGTTAGCGAAAGAAAACAAAAGACCACTTTAAGGTACTGTAATGAAGTCATTCTTTATTTATATTGGTGTTAAACCTACTGTATTCCAACTTCTCTATGGTTTATAAACTATTTTATTAGCCATAGATTCATCAAAATAAGCAAACAACACACGAAAAACAGAATCTGTCAAAAACAGAACAGTCTGTAGTAATCTGTAGCTAGCGCAAGATCTAGAACCCCAAAAATTCTAAAATAAATTTCTGGACGTGAGGAATGTATCCATTAATCATCTACAAAAAGAATTAACTAAATAGTACTTTCCAAATAAAAATGGCAGCAGTTCTCGTGAGCGCTAAAGTTTCTGTTTTTTACAGCAAGTTCAACAAGACTTTCCCCAAGTCTTCCCAACGGTTCTACTTGGCACCAACACTAATTAAACACAAAAGACACTACCAAAACAGAGGCTAGGTAAATTACTTATTACTAAACAGGAGCAAAAAGCAAGGAATAAAAATAAAATTGGGTTTCCTCCCAACAAGCGCTATCGTTTAACGCCCCTAGCTAGGCATGAAAAGCAAGGATAGATCTAGGTATTGCCATCTTTGGTAGGCAATCCATAAGTCGCTCTCATAATAGATTCATAAGGTAATTTAATTTTCTTCCTAGGAAAGTGTTCCATGCCTTTCCTTAACGGAAATTAGAATCTAATATTTCCTTCCTTCATATCAATAATTGCACCAATCGTTCTAAGGAAAGGTCTACCAAGAATAATAGGACATGAAGGATTGCAATCTATCTCAAGAACAATAAAATCTATGGGCACATAATTCCCATTTGCAACAATAAGAACATCATTAATTCTTCCCATAGGTTTCTTAATAGTGTCATCCGCAAGGTGCAAGCTTAGAGAGCAATCATCAAAATCACAGAAACCTAACAAATCACACAAAGTCTTTGGAATTGTGGAAACACTAGCACCCAAATCACATAACGCATAACATTCATGATATTTAATTTTAATTTTAATAGTTGGTTCCCACTCATCATAAAGTTTTCTAGGGATAGAAACTTCCAATTCAAGTTTTTCTTCATAAGATTGCATCAAGGCATCAACGACATGTTTAGTAAACGCTTTATTTTGACTATAAGCATGAGGAGAATTTAGCATGGATTGCAACAAGGAAATACAATCAATCAAAGAGCAATTTTCATAGTTAAATTCCTTGAAATCCATAATAGCGGGTTTAGCAACATCTAGGGTTTTAATTTCTTCAATCCCACTTTTATCAATTTTAGCATCAAGATCAACAAATTCCGAATTCTTGGAACGCCTTCTAGGTAAAGGTGGATCATATTCAGTCCCATCATTATCAAGATTCATATTTCAAAACAAAGATTTAATAGGGGACACATCAATAACTTTTAGATCTTCATCTTTATTTTCATAGGAACTAGAAGAACACGCTCTTATAAAGGCATCTTTCTTAGCACGCATCCTAGCGGTTCTTTCTTTGCACTCATCAATGGAAATTCTCATGGCTTTGAGAGACTCATTGATATCATGCTTAGGTGGAATAGATCTAAGTTTCAAAGAATTAACAAAAAGAGCAATTCTATCAACGTTCCTAGCCAAATCATCAATCTTAAGCAAATTTTCTTCAATCATAGCATTAAAATTCTTTTGCGAAGTAATAAATTCTTTAATATTAGATTCAAAATCAGAGGGCATCTTATTATAATTTCCATAAGAATTGTTGTAGGAATTACCATAATTATTAGAGTAATTACTAGGATAAGGCCTAGGATTGAAATTTCCTCTATACGCATTGTTACCAAAATTGTTCCTACCAACAAAATTCACATCCATAGATTCATTACTATTCTCAATCAAAGTAGACAAGGGCATATCATTAGGATCAGAAGAAACACTCTTATTAGCAAATAATTTCATAAGTTCATCCATCTTTCCACTCAAAACATTAATTTCTTCTATCGCATGCACCTTTTTATTAGTAGATCTTTCAGTATGCCATTAAGAATAATTAACCATAATATCATCTAGGAGTTTAGTAGCTTCTACTAAAGTGATTTCCATAAAAGTGCCTCCCACGGCCGAATCTAAAAGATTTCTAGAAGCAAAATTCAATCCGGCATAAATTTTTTGTATAATCATCCACAAGTTCAAACCATGAGTAGGGCAATTACGTATCATTAATTTCATCCTCTCCCAAGTTTGTGCAACATGTTCATGATCAAGTTGCTTAAAATTCATAATATCGTTTCTAAGGGAGATGATTTTAGCGGGAGGAAAATAATTAGAGATAAAAGCATCTTTGCACTTGTTCCAAGAATCAATACTATTTTTAGGCAAAGACGAAAACCAAGCTTTAGCACGATCTCTAAGCGAAAAAGGAAATAGCTTCAATTTAACAATATCATTATCCACATCTTTATTCTTTTGCATATCACACAAATCAACGAAGCAATTTAACAAATAAATCCTCGCAACCAACACGATAAGGGGTTGTCAGTCCCTTCACGGTCACTTACGAGAGTGAGATCTGATAGATATGATAAGATAATATTGTTGGTATTTTTATGATAAAGATGCAAAGTAAAATAAAAGCAAAGGAAATAACTAAGTATTGGAAGATTAATATGATGAAGACAGACCCGGGGGCCATAGGTTTCACTAGTAGCTTCTCTCAAGAGCATAAGTATTTTACGGTGGGTGAACGAATTATTGTTGAGCAATTGATAGAATTGAGCATAGTTATGAGAATATCTAGGTATGATCATGTATATAGGCATCACGTCCGAGACAAGTAGACCGACTCCTGCCTACATCTACTACTATTACTCCACTCATCGACCGCTATCCAGCATGCATCTAGAGTATTAAGTTCATGAAAACAGAGTAACGCCTTAAGCAAGATGACATGATGTAGAGGGATAAATTCATGCAATATGATAAAAAAACATCTTGTTATCCTCGATGGCAACACTACAATACGTGCCTTGCTGCCCCTACCGTCACTGGGAAAGGACACCGCAAGATTGAACCCAAAGCTAAGCACTTCTCCCATTGCAAGAAAGATCAATCTAGCTAGTAGGCCAAACCAAACTGATAATTTGAAGAGACTTGCAAAGATAACCAATCATACATAAAAGAATTCAGAGAAGATTCAAATATTGTTCATAGATAATCTTGATCATAAACCCACAATTCATCGGTCTCAACAAACACACCGCAAAAAGAAGATTACATCGAATAGATCTCCACAAGAGAGGGGGAGGACATTGTATTGAGATCCAAAAAGAGAGAAGAAGCCATCTAGCTAATAACTATGGACCCGAAGGTCTAAGGTAAACTACTCACACTTCATCGGAGAGGCTATGGTGTTGATGTAGAAGCCCTCCGTGATGGATGCCCCTTCCGGCAGAGCTCCGGAACAGGCCCCAAGATGGGATCTCGTGGATACAGAAAGTTGCGGAGGTGGAATTAGGGTTTTGGCTCCATATCTGATCGTTTGGGGGTACGTAGGTATATATAGGAGGAAGGAGTACGTCGGTGGAGCAACAGGGGGCCCACGAGGGTGGAGGGCGCGCTTGGGGGTAGGCGCGCCCCCTACCTCGTGGCCTCCTCCTTTATTTCTTGACGTAGGGTCCAAGTCTCCTGGATCTTGTTCTGTGAGAAAATCACGTTCCCGGAGGTTTCATTCCGTTTGGACTCCATTTGATATTCCTTTTCTTCAAAACCCTAAAATAGGCAAAAAACAGCAATTCTGGGCTGGGCCTTCGGTTAATAGGTTAGTCCCAAAAATAATATAAAAGTGGATAATAAAGCCCAATAATGTCCAATACAGTAGATAATATAGCATGGAGCAATCAAAAATTATAGATACGTTGGAGACGTATCACAAGGCACCTCTCTCACTAAAGATAAATCAATCTAGTTGGTCAAACCAAACGGATAGATCGAAGAGAAATACAAAGCTATAAAAATCATACATAATAAAGTTTGGAGAAGACTCAACTACTTCTCATGAATATTCAGATCATAAGTCCACAATTCATCGGATCCCAACAAACAAACTACAAAATAAGATTACATCGCATAGAACTCCAAGAACACCGAGGATAACATTAAATTGAAGATCAAAGAGAGAGAAGAAGCCATCTAGCTACTAGCTATGGACCCATATATCCATGGTAAACTACTCATGCATCATCGGAAGGCATCAAAGATGATGTAGAAGCCCTCCGTGATCGATTCCCCCTCCATCAGAGTACCGGGAAAGGCCTCCAGATGGGATCGCGGAAGGAAGCTTGCGGCGGTGGTAAAAGTGCTTCAGATGGCTCTCTGTTAGTTTGGGAATATATATGAATTTATAGGCTTGGTATTAGGCAAACGGAGTTGTGTGGGTCACACAAGCTCAGGGGGCACGCCTACCCCCTGGGGCGCCCCTCGAGCTTGTGGCTCTCTCGTATCTCATCTAGTCTCCTTCCGAAGCTTCTAGGGTCCCTTTTGGTCCAGAAAAAAATAATCCAAAGATTTTTGTTGTTTGGACTTCATTTGATATTGATTTTCTGAGAAGCCAAAAACAAAAAAATAGGAAATGGCACTAGGTTAATAGGTTAGTCCGAAAAATGATATAAAATATTATATAATTGCATAGAAAACATCCAAGATTGATAATATAACAACGTGGAATAATAAAAAATTATAGATATGTTGGAGACATATCAGGTTATGCATGGGCGATGCATTTGCTCATCAACATAGTGGCGATTTAGTCTAGCATGATTCCTCAAATGATTGACGTCCTGAAGCATATAGGAAGTATGTTTGTTTCTGCAACTTGATGAATTTAGCCATCTTTTGCTTCATCTCGACCATGATTTCTCTATCAGTCAGAGGCCTTGGAGGAACATGATGCGACTGATGGATGGATCAATGCCTTCAGTGTAATAAGCATAATAACCTCGGGCACTATCCATGGGATCATAAAATTGTCCAACGGTCAAAGGAGGGAACGATGCCCAGGCTTGGATCAGTTGAAAAATTCTTCCCTATATCATTGGAAATCATCAAAGGAGGATGAGCTGGTGCTTCAATATCAGGAACATGTGTAAGATGCTCAGATTAGGAAGATACCCTCATTGAGTATGCTTGATGATTAAAGGCATGATCTAGGGAGCATAAGGCTTCAACACCAGAGTAACATGAGAAGCATCATCGCTGTCCTCAGAAAGAAGTCTTCGAGATCGAAGCATAGAAAGTAGAAAATTTTCCCTAACAAATTCCTCATAAAATCTTGATCAACCGCTTCATGCGATCCTTTCTTAGGAGCACTATTTAAGATATCACGCGATATTTTGATAAATCAGCCAATTTATCGCCTACCGGTGTCTGACCAATAAGATAAATCGGCCGATATGCCGATAAATTGACCCATATGACGATAAACCTGTCGATTTACGCTTATCTTGGGTCGACCGATAAGTTCCCGAGAAGCGATTTCCCCAACATTACTTAGGAGCCCTGTTCAAGAATTCATCCGATTAACTAGTTAACTTGCCGATTAATCCCTACTCATAGGGGCACCGAGTAGCCGATAACCCGAAAAATCGTCCGATTAATTGGTTAAATGGTCGATTAACTTGCCGATTAATCCCCTACTCGCTAGCCAACCGAGCAGCTACCAGTTAACGATTTCCTCAACAATGCTTAGGAGCAAGTGTTCTTACCATGATGCGATACAAGGTCTTGGCAAGGAAATTCATTGATACGAAGAATTTTAGCACTCTCCTCTTGGGCATTGCTAGGCCTCGACTTGCGGAGCATATTTAGAAGCTCGGTCTTCACTAGATCTAGAATATGCAGTCTTTGTTCTTCAGTGCTTGGAACCCGAATATGACATAGAGTACTGAATGCAATGTTGAGTTCATCTACAGTAGCTTCACACTAAGTATGTTGTGTCATCTAGTGAAGCTTACATGTGCTAGTATCCTCGAGACACAAAGAGAGTAGCATAGAACTGAATAACTAATTCTTCATTTAAGCTTTCCATGCCTTCGTAGGTGGACAGTCAACTCCCAACAGGATATACGATCACTTTTTTTTAACAATCCATGCTTTGTGGGATGAATTTTGAGATGTTGGCAACAACAAAAACATTGCAACAACCTCGTGTATATCATGTGGAACGCCTGGAATGAGTCACGTCTTTAGGCTCCTTCAATTCAAAGGAACTTTATAGGATCCAGAGAAATTGAACCCCGAGAATTTTTTCCTAGGGTGGTCGTCTGATTCGTAGGATTGGAGATTTTTTCAATAGGATTCATTTGTACTTCACTTTGAACGAAAGTTTCCATCAGCTCAAATCTCTTGACAGAGTCATTTTGTTTTTCCTCTGCTATCAAACACACTTTCATCCGAATCCTTGTAGTTTTGCAATTCTATTGGATACAAGAGCACACGACACTCCATCCTCCTTCATTTTTCCTATTCCTATGTTTAAAAAACCATGCAAATAAAAAATGCCCATAATGGGAAATATGAATGTGAGATGAATTGAAATGCTCATTAATGGTAGTGATGGAGTAATTTGTGAAGCCCAAATGGAACACACATGTCAAAGTTAAACCCGACAAGATACTAAGCTAACATATTAAAGGGCAATTCACCACGTGGCAGGCGGCGTGGTGAGCAATCTCCAAATCATTCGAATGATATGATTAACTAAAAAATTAGGGCTCCTCCGTCTCCCGTCGGCATCGACGCCGATCCGCCTCGTCTCCGGTGGTCTTAGGGCCATGGGGACGCGGCGGATCCCGACCTTTGCCGGTGGGAGGACTCCATTTTTAGATGCGTTTTCAAGTTTTGTTAGGGTTTGTGTCCTGCCCAGGAAAGCGAGGCGCTGGCAGCTGATACGTCTCCAATGTATCTATAATTATTGATTGCTCCATGCTATATTATCTACTGTTCTAGACATTATTGGGGTTTATTATCCACTTTTATATTATTTTTGGGACTAACCTATTAACCAGAGGCCCAGCCCAGAATTGCTATTTTTTTTGCCTATTTTAGGGTTTCGAAGAAAAGGAATATCAAACGGAGTCCAAACGGAATGAAACCTTCGGGAACGT
This sequence comes from Triticum urartu, assembly GCF_056163025.1. NCBI lineage: Eukaryota > Viridiplantae > Streptophyta > Magnoliopsida > Poales > Poaceae > Triticum > Triticum urartu. The sequence continues at coordinate 28,602,463 of NC_141876.1, forward strand.
GATTTTCTCACCGAACATGATCCAGGAGACTTGGACCCTACGTTAAGAAATAAAGGAGGAGGCCACGAGGTAGGTGTTGGGGAATGTAGCATAAATTCAAAAAATTTCCTACGTCTCACCAAGATCTATCTATGGAGTCATCTAGCAACGAGGGAGGAGTGGATCTACATACCCTTGTAGATCGCGCGCGGAAGCGTTCAAGAGAACGGGGTTGATGGAGTCATACTCGTCGTGATCCAAATCACCGATGATCCTAGCGCCGAACGGACGGCACCTCCGCGTTCAACACACGTACGGAGTAGCGACGTCTCCTCCTTCTTGATCCAGCAAGGGGGGGAGGAGAGGTTGATGGAGATCCAGCAGCACGACGGCGTGGTGGTGGAAGTAGCGGGATTCCAACAGGGCTTCGCCAAGCGCTGTGGGAGGAGGGAGATGTGTCATGGGAGGGAGAGGGAGGCGCCAGGGCTTGGGTTTTGTTGCCCTCCCTTCCCCCCACTATATATAGGGCCAAGGGAGAGGGGGGGCGCAGCCTTGGCCCTTCCTCCAAGGAAGGGTGCGGCCAGGGAGGAGTCCCACCTCCCCAAGGCACCTAGGAGGTGCCTTCCCCCTTTAGGACTCTTCCTTTCCCTCATCTCTTGGCGCATGGGCCTCTTGGGGCTGGTGCCCTTGGCCCATATAGGCCAAGGCGCACCCCCTACAGCCCATGTGGCCCCCCGGGGTAGGTGGCCCCACCCGGTGGACCCCCGGGACCCTTCCGGTGGTCCCGGTACAATACCGGTGACCCCGAAACTTGTCCCGATAGCCGAAATAGCACTTCCTATATATAATTCTTTACCTCCGGACCATTCCAGAACTCCTCGTGACGTCCGGGATCTCATCCGGGACTCCGAACAACTTTCGGGTTACCGCATACTAATATCTCTATAACCCTAGCGTCACCGAACCTTAAGTGTGTAGACCCTACGGGTTCGGGAGACATGCAGACATGACCGAGATGACTCTCCGGTCAATAACCAACAGCGGGATCTGGATACCCATGTTGGCTCCCACATGTTCCACGATGATCTCATCGGATGAACCACGATGTCAAGGACTTAATCAATCCCGTATACAATTCCCTTTGTCTATCGGTACGATACTTGCCCGAGATTCGATCGTCGGTATCCCGATACCTTGTTCAATCTCGTTACCGGCAAGTCTCTTTACTAGTTCTGTAACACATCATCCCATGATCAACTCCTTGATCACATTGTGCACATTATGATGATGTCCTACCGAGTGGGCCCAGAGATACCTCTCCGTCACACGGAGTGACAAATCCCAGTCTCGATTCGAGCCAACCCAACAGACACTTTCGGAGATACCCGTAGTGCACCTTTATAGTCACCCAGTTACGTTGTGACATTTGGCACACCCAAAGCACTCCTACGGTATCCGGGAGTTGCACAATCTCATGGTCTAAGGAAACGATACTTGACATTAGAAAAGCTTCAGCATACGAACTACACGATCTTGTGCTAGGCTTAGGATTGGGTCTTGTCCATCACATCATTCTCCTAATGATGTGATCCCGTTATCAACGACATCCAATGCCCATGGCCAGGAAACCGTAACCATCTATTGATCAACGAGCTAGTCAACTAGAGGCTTACTAGGGACATGGTGTTGTCTATGTATCCACACATGTATCTGAGTTTCCTATCAATACAATTATAGCATGGATAATAAAGGATTATCATGAACAAGGAAATATAATAATAATAACTAATTTATTATTTCCACTAGGGCATATTTCCAACAGTCTCCCACTTGCACTAGAGTCAATAATCCAGTTCACATCGCTATGTGACTAACACTCAAGGTCACATCCCCATGTGACTAACACCCAAAGAGTTTACTAGAGTCAATAATCTAGTTCACATTACCATGTGATTAACACTCGATGAGTTCTGGGTTTGAACATGTTATGCTTGTGAGAGATGTTATAGTCAACGGGTCTGAATCTTTCAGATCCGTATGTACTTCGCAAATCTCTATGTCATCTTGTAGATGCAGCTACTACGCTACATTTGGAGCTATTCCAAATAACTGTTCTACTATACGAATCCAGTTTACTACTCAGAATAATCTGGATTAGTGTCAAAGTTTGCATCGGCGTAACCCTTTACGACGAACTCTTTTACCACCTCCATAATCGAGAAAATTCCTTAGTCCACTAGTTACGAAGGATAACTTTGACCGCTGTCTTGTGATCCATTCTTGGATCACTCTTGTACCCCTTGACTGACTCATGGCAAGGCACATTTCAGGTGCGGTACATAGCATGGCATACCGTAGAGCCTATGTCTTAAGCATAGGGGACGACCTTCGTCCTTCCTCTTTCTTTTGCTGTGGTCGAGCTTTAAGTCTTAACTTCATACCTTACAACTCAGGCAAGAACTCCTTCTTTGACTGGTCCATCTTGAACACCTTCAAGATCATGTCAAGGTATGTGCTCATTTGAAAGTACCATTAAGCGTTTTGATCTATCCTTATAGATCTTGATGCTCAATGTTTAAGTAGCTTAATCCAAGCTTTCCATTGAAAAACACTTTCCAAATAACCCTATATGCTTTCCAGAAATTCTACGTCATTTCTGATCAACAATATGTCAACATATATTTATCAGAAATTCTATAGTGCTCCCACTCACTTCTTTGGAAATACAAGTTTCTCATAAACTTTGCATACACCCAAAATCTTTGATCATCTCATCAAAGTATACATTCCAACTCCGAGATGCTTACTCCAGTCCTTAGAAGGATTGATGGAGCTTTGCATACTTATTAGCATCTTTCAGGATTGACAAAACCTTCCGGTTGTATCACATACAACCTTTCCTCAAGAAAATCGTCGAGGAAACAATGTTTTGACATCCTATCTGCAAGATTTCATAAATAATGCAGTAATCGCTAATATAATTCCAACAGACTCTTAGCATCGCTACGAGTGAGAAAGTCTCATCGTAGTCAACTCCTTGAACTTGTCGGAAAACATCTTAACGACAAGTCGAGCTTTCTTAATGGTGATACTTACCATCATTGTCCGTCTTCCTTTTAAAATCCATATGTACCTAACAGCCTTACGACCATCAAGTTGTTCTGTCAAAGTCTACACTTTGTTTCCATACATGGACCCTCTCTCGGATTTTATGGCCTCGAGCCATTTATCAGAATCCGGGCCCACCATCGCTTCTCCATAGCTCGTAGGTTCATTGTTGTCTAGCAACATGACTTCCAAGACAGGATTACGTACCACTCTGAAGTAGTATGCATCCTTGTCATCCCACGAGGTTTGGTAGTGACTTGATCTGAAGTTTCATGATCACTATCATAAGCTTCCACTTCAATTGGTGTAGGTGCCACAGGAACAACTTCCTGTGCCCTGCCACACACTAGTTGAAGAGACGGTTCAATAACCTCATCAAGTCTCCACCATCCTCCCACTCAATTCTTTCGAGAGAAACTTTTCCTCGAGAAAGGACCCGGTTCTAGAAACAAACCCTTATTGCTTTCGAATCTGAGACAGGAGGTATACCCAACTATTTTGGGTGTCCTATGAAGATGCATTTATCCGCTTTGGGTTCGAGCTTATTAGCCTGAAACTTTTTCACATAAGCGTCGCAGCCCCAAACTTCTAAGAAATGACAGCTTAGGTTTCTCTAAACCATAGTTCATATGGTGTCATCTCATCGGAATTACGTGGTGCCCTATTTAAAGTGAATGTGGTTGTCTTTAATGCCTAACCCATAAACTATCATGGTAATTCGATAAGAGACATCATGGTATGCATCATATCCAATAAGGTGCAGTTATGATGTTCGGACACACCATCACACTATGGTGTTCCAGGCTGTATTAGTTGTGAAACAATTTCCACAATGTCTTAATTCTGTGCCAAACTCGTAATTCGGATATTCATCTCTATGATCATATCATAGATATTTTATCCTCTTGTCACGATGATCTTTCAACTTCACCCTGAAATTACTTGAACCTTTCAATAATTCATACTCGTGATTCATCAAGTAAATGTACTCAACATCTACTCAAATCATCTGTGAAGTAAGAACATAACGATATCCACTACATGCCTCAGCACTCATTGGACTGCACACATCAAAATGTATTACTTCCAGCAAGTTACTTTCTAGTTCCATTTTACTGAAAACGAGGCTTTCAGTCATCTTGCCCATGTGGTATGATTTGCATGTCTCAAGTGATTCAAAATCAAGTGAGTCCAAACGGTCCATTTGCATGGAGTTTCTTCATGCATATACACCAATAGACATGGTTCGCATGTCTCAAACTTTTCAAAAACGAGTGAGCCCAAAGATCCATCAACATGGAGCTTCTTCATGCGTTTTATACCGATATGACTTACGTGGCAGTGCCACAAGTAGGTGGTACTATCATTACTATCTTTTGGCATCAACATGTGTATCACTACAATCGAGATTCAATAAACCATTCATTTCAGGTGTAAGACCATTGAAGGTATTATTCAAATAAACAGAGTAACCATTATTCTCTTTAAATGAATAACTGTATTGCGATAGACATAATCCAATTATGTCTATGCTCAACGCAAACACCAATCTCGATGGTAGAGGGAGCGTGCAATGCTTGATCATATCAACATTGGAAACACTTCCAACACATATCGTCAGCTCACCTTTAGCTAGTCTCTATTTATTCCGTAGCTTTTATTTCGAGTTACTAACACTTAGCAACCGAACCGGTATCTAATACCCTGGTGCTACTAGGAGTACTAGTAAAGTACACATTAACATAATGTATATCCAAAATACTTCTATCGACAGCCTTCTCATCTACCAAGTATCTAGGGTAATTCTGCTCCAGTGGCTGTTCCCCTTATTACAGAAGCACTTAGTCTCGGGTTTGGGTTCAACCTTGGGTTTCTTCACTAGAGCAGCAGCTGAATTGCCATTTCATGAAGTATCCCTTCGTGCCCTTGCCCTTCTTGAAACTAGTGGTTTCACCAACCATCAACAATTGATGCTCCTTCTTGATTTCTACTTTTGTGGTGTCAAACATCGCGAATATCTCAAGGATCATCATATATGTCCCTGATATATTATAGTTCATCACAAAGCTCTAGCAGCTTGGTGGTAATGACCATGGAGAACCATCACTATCTCATCTGGAAGATTAACTCCCACTCGATTCAAGCGATTGTAGTACTCAGACAATCTGAGCACATGCTCAACAATTGAGCTTTTCTCCCTTAGTTTGCAGGCTTAAGAAACTTGTCAGAGGTCTCATACCTCTTGACGTGGGCACAAGCCTGAAATCCCAATTTCAGCCCTCGAAACATCTCATATGTTTCGCGACGTTTCAAAACGTCTTCGGTGCCTCAACTCTAAGCCGTTTAACTGAACTATCACGTAGTTATCAAAATGTGTGTGTCAGATGTTCGCAACATCCATAGACAATGTTCGAGGTTCAGCACACTGAACGGTGCATTAAGGACATAAGCCTTCTACGAAGCAATGAGGACAATCCTCAGTTTACGGACCTAGTCCGCATAATTGCTACTATCAACTTTCAACTAAATTTTCTCTAGGAACATATCTAAATAGTAGAACTAAAGCGCGAGCTACGACATAATTTGCGAAGACCTTTTGACTATGTTCAGGATAATTAAGTTCATCTTATGAACTCCCACTCAGATAGACATCCCTCTAGTCATCTAAGTGATTACATGATCCGAGTCAACTAGGCCGTGTCCGATCATCACGTGAGACGGACTAGTCATCATCGGTGAACATCTTCATGTTGATCGTATCTACCATAGGACTCATGCTCGACCTTTCGGTCTCTTGTTTTCCGAGGCCATGTCTGTACATGCTAGGCTCGTCAAGTCAACCTAAGTGTTTCGCATGTGTAAATTTGGCTTACACCCGTTGTATGTGAACGTAAGAATCTATCACACCCGATCATCACGTGGTGCTTCGAAACGACGAACTTTCGCAACGGTGCACAGTTAGGGGGAACACCTTCTTGAAATTTTAGTGAGGGATCATCTTATTTACTACCGTCGTTCTAAGTAAACAAGATGCAAAAACATGATAAACATCACATGCAATCAAATAATAGTGACATGATATGGCCAATATCATATAGCTCCTTTGATCTCCATCTTGGGGCTCCATGATCATCTTGTCACCGGCATGACACCATGATCTCCATCATCGTGTCTTCATGAAGTTGTCTCGCCAACTATTACTTCTACTACTATGGCTAACAGTTAGCAATAAAGTAAAGTAATTACATGACGTTTATGTTGACACACAGGTCATAAATAAATTAAGACAACTCCTATGGCTCCTGCCGGTTGTCATACTCATCGACATGCAAGTCGTGATTCCTATTACAAGAACATGATCATCTCATACATCACATATATCATTCATCACATCCTTTGGCCATATCACATCACATAGCATACCCTGCAAAAACAAGTTAGACGTTCTCTAATTGTTGTTTGCATGTTTTACGTGGCTGCTATGGGTTTCTAGCAAGAACGTTTCTTACCTACGTAAGAACCACAACGTGATATGCCAATTGCTATTTACCCTTCATAAGGACCCTTTTCATCGAATCCGATCCGATTAAAGTGGGAGAGACAGACACCCGCCAGCCACCTTATGCAACTAGTGCATGTCAGTCGGTGGAACCGGTCTCACGTAAGCGTACGTGTAAGGTTGGTCCGGGCCGCTTCATCCCACAATGCCGCCGAATCAAGATTGGGCTAGTAACGGTAAGCATATTGAACAAAATCAATGCCCACAACTACTTTGTGTTCTACTCGTGCATAGAAACTACGCATAAACCTAGCTCATGATGCCACTGTTGGGGAAGGTAGCATAAATTCAAAAAAATTCCTACGTCTCACCAAGATCTATCTATGGAGTCATCTAGCAACGAGGGAGGAGTGGATCTACATACCCTTGTAGATCGCGCGCGGAAGCGTTCAAGAGAACGGGGTTGATGGAGTCATACTCGTCGTGATCCAAATCACCGATGATCCTAGCGCCGAACGGACGGCACCTCCGCGTTCAACACACGTACGGAGTAGCGACGTCTCCTCCTTCTTGATCCAGCAAGGGGGGGAGGAGAGGTTGATGGAGATCCAGCAGCACGACGGCGTGGTGGTGGAAGTAGCGGGATTCCAACAGGGCTTCGCCAAGCGCTGTGGGAGGAGGGAGATGTGTCATGGGAGGGAGAGGGAGGCGCCAGGGCTTGGGTTTTGTTGCCCTCCCTTCCCCCCACTATATATAGGGCCAAGGGAGAGGGGGGCGCAGCCTTGGCCCTTCCTCCAAGGAAGGGTGCGGCCAGGGAGGAGTCCCACCTCCCCAAGGCACCTAGGAGGTGCCTTCCCCCTTTAGGACTCTTCCTTTCCCTCATCTCTTGGCGCATGGGCCTCTTGGGGCTGGTGCCCTTGGCCCATATAGGCCAAGGCGCACCCCCTACAGCCCATGTGGCCCCCCGGGGTAGGTGGCCCCACCCGGTGGACCCCCGGGACCCTTCCGGTGGTCCCGGTACAATACCGGTGACCCCGAAACTTGTCCCGATAGCCGAAATAGCACTTCCTATATATAATTCTTTACCTCCGGACCATTCCAGAACTCCTCGTGACGTCCGGGATCTCATCCGGGACTCCGAACAACTTTCGGGTTACCGCATACTAATATCTCTATAACCCTAGCGTCACCGAACCTTAAGTGTGTAGACCCTACGGGTTCGGGAGACATGCAGACATGACCGAGATGACTCTCCGGTCAATAACCAACAGCGGGATCTGGATACCCATGTTGGCTCCCACATGTTCCACGATGATCTCATCGGATGAACCACGATGTCAAGGACTTAATCAATCCCGTATACAATTCCCTTTGTCTATCGGTACGATACTTGCCCGAGATTCGATCGTCGGTATCCCGATACCTTGTTCAATCTCGTTACCGGCAAGTCTCTTTACTAGTTCCGTAACACATCATCCCATGATCAACTCCTTGATCACATTGTGCACATTATGATGATGTCCTACCGAGTGGGCCCAGAGATACCTCTCCGTCACACGGAGTGACAAATCCCAGTCTCGATTCGAGCCAACCCAACAGACACTTTCGGAGATACCCGTAGTGCACCTTTATAGTCACCCAGTTACGTTGTGACATTTGGCACACCCAAAGCACTCCTACGGTATCCGGGAGTTGCACAATCTCATGGTCTAAGGAAACGATACTTGACATTAGAAAAGCTTCAGCATACGAACTACACGATCTTGTGCTAGGCTTAGGATTGGGTCTTATCCATCACATCATTCTCCTAATGATGTGATCCCGTTATCAACGACATCCAATGCCCATGGCCAGGAAACCGTAACCATCTATTGATCAACGAGCTAGTCAACTAGAGGCTTACTAGGGACATGGTGTTGTCTATGTATCCACACATGTATCTGAGTTTCCTATCAATACAATTATAGCATGGATAATAAAGGATTATCATGAACAAGGAAATATAATAATAATAACTAATTTATTATTTCCACTAGGGCATATTTCCAACAGTCTCCCACTTGCACTAGAGTCAATAATCCAGTTCACATCGCTATGTGACTAACACTCAAGGTCACATCCCCATGTGACTAACACCCAAAGAGTTTACTAGAGTCAATAATCTAGTTCACATTACCATGTGATTAACACTCGATGAGTTCTGGGTTTGAACATGTTATGCTTGTGAGAGATGTTATAGTCAACGGGTCTGAATCTTTCAGATCCGTATGTACTTCGCAAATCTCTATGTCATCTTGTAGATCCAATGCCCATGGCCAGGAAACCGTAACCATCTATTGATCAACGAGCTAGTCAACTAGAGGCTTACTAGGGACATGGTGTTGTCTATGTATCCACACATGTATCTGAGTTTCCTATCAATACAATTATAGCATGGATAATAAACGATTATCATGAACAAGGAAATATAATAATAACTAATTTATTATTGCCTCTAGGGCATATTTCCAACAGTAGGGGGCGTGCCTACCCCCCAGGCGCGCCCTCCACCCTCGTGGGCCCCCTGTTGCTCCACCGACGTACTCCTTCCTCCTATATATACCTACGTACCCCCAAACGATCAGATATGGAGCCAAAACCCTAATTCCACCGCCGCAACTTTCTGTATCCACGAGATCCCATCTTGGGGCCTGTTCCGGAGCTCCGCCGGAGGGGGCATCCATCACGGAGGGCTTCTACATCAACACCATAGCCTCTCCGATGAAGTGTGAGTAGTTTACCTTAGACCTTCCGGTCCATAGTTATTAGCTAGATGGCTTCTTCTCTCCTTTTGGATCTCAATACAATGTCCTCCCCCTCTCTTGTGGAGATCTATTCGATGTAATCTTCTTTTTGCGGTGTGTTTGTTGAGACCGATGAATTGTGGGTTTATGATCAAGATTATCTATGAACAATATTTGAATCTTCTCTGAATTCTTTTATGTATGACTGGTTATCTTTGCAAGTCTCTTCGAATTATCAGTTTGGTTTGGTCTACTAGCTAGATTGATCTTTCTTGCAATGGGAGAAGTGCTTAGCTTTGGGTTCAATCTTGCGGTGTCCTTTCCCAGTGACAGTAGGGGCAGCAAGGCACGTATTGTATTGTTGCCATCGAGGATAACAAGATGGGGTTTTTATCATATTGCATGAATTAAACCCTCTACATCATGTCATCTTGCTTAAGGTGTTACTCTGTTTTCATGAACTTAATACTCTAGATGCATGCTGGATAGCGGTCGATGAGTGGAGTAATAGTAGTAGATGCTGGCAGGATTCGGTCTACTTGTCTCGGACGTGATGCCTATATACATGATCATACCTAGATATTCTCATAACTATGCTCAATTCTGTCAATTGCTCAACAGTAATTCATTCACCCACCGTAAAATACTTATGCTCTTGAGAGAAGCCACTAGTGAAACCTATGCCCCCCGGGTCTATCTTCATCATATTAATCTTCCAATACTTAGTTATTTCCTCTGCTTTTATTTTACTTTGCATCTTTATCATAAAAATACCAAAAATATTATCTTATCATATCTATCAGATCTCACTCTCGTAAGTGACCGTGAAGGGATTGACAACCCCTTATCGTGTTGGTTGCGAGGAGTTATTTGTTTTGTGCAGGTACGAGGGACTTGCGCGTAGCCTCCTACTGGATTGATACCTTGGTTCTCAAAAACTGAGGGAAATACTTACGCTACTTTGCTGCACCACCCTTTCCTCTTCAAGGGAAAACCAACTCAAGTGCTCAAGAGGTAGCAAGAAGGATTTCTGGCGCCGTTGCCGGGGAGTCTACGCAAAAGTCAATATACCAAGTACCCATCACATACCCTTATCTCCCGCATTATATTATTTGCCATTTGCCTCTCGTTTTCCTCTCCCCCACTTCACCCTTGCCGTTTTATTCACCCTCTCTCTCTATCCTCCCTCTCTTTCCCGTTCGCCTCTTTTCCGTTTGCTTGTCGTTATGGCTAGTCCCTTATCTGCTCCTTTGTCTCCCGAGTTTGAGGTTCTTCACTTCAAACAAAGTCAAGGAGAAAATTTAAAAGATGCTTGGTTTAGAATGATGGAATCTTATCATAATTGTACCCTAGAGGTGAATTTTAGAATTTTGCTTCGCAACTTTTATTTTGGACTAAATTTGTCTCATAGTCAACTTTTGGATTGCGTTGCCAAAGGCAATTTTATTGAAATTGATCCCAGTATTGCGCATGAAATTATAGAAGGTATAGTAGGAACTATACCTCAACAAAAGGGGCCTCATCACACCCAAGAGGAAACGCAAGTTTTTGAGAAAATTTGCAAAGTAACCAAGATTTTACAAAAGTCTCTTGAACCTCTTAAAAGCGTTAGCGGGAATCTCCACCGCATGAATATGTTGATTACCCTTTGCAATAAGCAGTTGGACTCTTTATATCTCAAGATTTCAGAATATGAAGGGAAACATAAAGAACCTCCCGGGTTCGAGCATAACTCCGCTAAAAGAATTAAGAATCAAGATGGTAATACCTAGATCTATCCTTGTTTGTATGCCTAGCTAAGGGCGTTAAACGAAAGCGCTTGTTGGGAGGCAACCCAATTTTATTTTTATTCCTTGCTTTTTGCTCCTGTTTAGTAATAAATAATTTATCTAGCCTATATTTTGGTTGTGTTTTTTGTGTTTAATTAGTGTTTGTGCCAAGTAGAACCGTTGGGAAAACTTGGGGAAAGTCTTGATATCTAGCTGTAAAAAACAGAAACTTTAGCGCTCACGAGAACTGCTGCCATTTTTATTTGGAAAGTGCTATTTAGTTATTTTTTTGCAGATGATTAATAGATAAATTCCTCGCGTCCAGAAATTTATTTTAGAATTTTTGGGGCTCCAGATCTTGTGCTAGCTACAGATTACTAAAGACTGTTCTGTTTTTGACAGATTCTGTTTTTCCTGTGTTGTTTGCTTATTTTGATGAATCTATGGCTAGTAAAATAGTTTATAAACCATAGAGTAGTTGGAATACAGTAGGTTTAACACCAATATAAATAAAGAATGAGTTCATTACAGTACCTTGAAGTGGTCTTTTGTTTTCTTTCGCTAACGGAGCTCATGAGATTTTCTACTTTAAGTTTTGTGTTGTGAAGTTTCAAGTTTTGGGTAAAGACTTGATGGGTTATGGAACAAGGAGTGGAAAGAGTGAGGGAGTCCTGGATTAGGGGGTATCCGGACAGCCGGATTATATCCTTTGGCCGGACTGTTGGACTATGAAGATACAAGATTGAAGACTTCGTCTCGTGTACGCTGCCTGGTGGCGACCCTCGCCGCCACCGATGAAGGCCCAGGGTTCCCTTTCTCCATGGCGAATGAGGGAAAGGGGAGCAGAAGCTGAAGAAAGGAGGAGACGAGAGAGTGCGGGCTTCGGTGCTCCCTTCCCGCTCCTTATAAAGGAGCGAAGTGGGAGCCCAGCCGCCCCGCTTAGCGAATCAAGGCACGGGAAGAGCAGGGAGGCGGGCCGACCCGCCACCTCTGCTCGCAACGGCCCAGATTCCCGCTCCCACTGTCCGCGATCCCAAGTGCATGGGAACCGCGTGGCGGGGATGCAGAACTGAGGCGACGGATGGGGCGGCCTCGCCCTACCCCGTGATCTCGGGGAGTGGGCGCTTAGAAAACCGCGCACCGGCCCCGTCCAGTAAATGCGCCACGCCCCCACGCCTACCTCCGTTTGGAGAAGAGGGCGTGGGCCGTTCCCCTTCATCATGGCTTGACGCATGCTCGCGGGGCTTAGCCCCGCGCACGCCGCCCACGTCACCCACGACGCCGCATTTGACGTGTGCCGTTCCGGGCGTGCGCGATGGAAGCGGAGAGATATACGGCGTGACCCAGGCCGCGCGTGCCCGTGCACTGTTTTGGGCCTGGCCCAACAGCGCTCGGCACCGTGTCTGGCCCAGGCCCGGGGGCTCCTGTCGGTGTACTAAAGTAGGGGTGCCCTTAGTACCCCAAACTTGTGCACGGGCAGTCGCAGCATCTTGCGGCAAGGCTTGCCGGGTGGCCGCCAAGACCCTCCGAGGTTCCTCTGAAGACCATCAAGAACAAAGTACTCAAGACAAGACCCCGGCAAGAGGAGCTTGCCGGGAAGAAGACAAGACCCTGGCAAGAGGAGCTTGCCGGGAAGGCCATCAGAAGCGTCCCAAGGCCCCGGCAAGAGGCGCTTGCCGGGAAGGCCAACCAAGGCGTACCAAGAAAACTTGCCGCGGCGCCCCACGCGCCCCGGCAAGGCCCGGTGAGCGACAAGCTCCCGGACAGACACGACAAGACGATGACCGCGACGACCGCGGCAAAGAGCTTGCCGCGGAAAGCCCCCACTTCGTGCCCGCGCTCCAGCCCACCCGCCACGTGTCGCTCTAGGGCCCGCCCAAGCACACGTGGCAGGAGGCTGTGCAGCAAGGAGTGCGAGGTGGAAAGCAGGCGCTGGCAAGATAACCACCGTGGCTAACGGTGGCTTCCCTAGCAAGCCCCTTTCGGCACTGTTTAGGCGACATAGACGGGCATTTAATGCCCTTGTCCCCTGCCGTCAGGGTTAGGTATGATAGCACTGTAGCAGGTAGCTGTGCCTGCTACAGCACCTAGCTGCCCCTACTGCGGCGCCTTTCCATTTTTGCCCTTGACTCCCGTTGCTCTATGTCGGTAACCCCTTGAGCATATAAAAGGAGGCCCGAGTGCAACGGAAGGGGGGGTTAGCCAATTTGAGAACCCTTCGAGAGGAAGCCACCTCGAACACTGGCGCTCGGTCTCGCTCCCGAGCTAGAAATCAATACAATCCACAAAGCAGGAGTAGGGTTTTACGCATCCGTGCGGCCCGAACCTGGGTAAATCGCCCGCGTGCTTCGCCTCGATCTGCTCTTTGCGCGACCTCCGCCCCCCGCCGAACCGAAAGGGACCCGGCCCGCCGCCGGTCCCATAGGTGCCCATGGATCAGCAACCCCGGCATTGTCCCCTTATAAAGAGGGTGAATATCAAGCGTCCTCTCCGTAGCCGTTTTGGACTTAGCTATAATCTAGGAGTCCTAGACACGGTTGGGTTACCCACGAACCGCATTAATGAGAATCCCGTAATCAGGGGAACACGATCTCCGCTTTGGCAAGACGTGTCAAGAAACCGCCTCGCGTTATGTGTGGAGCTGGTTAAGAGAAACGGTTCGAATGATCGCCGGGCCATGACGTAACGTCATGTTGCCAAAACAAGCTAGCGGATTAGATCTGCAAAAACATTATTCTCTCTACGGTGGAATGTGGAACTTATTTTGCAGGGTCGGACACTATCCTTGTATTCAAATTCTTCTGTGATGTATTCGGAGAAGGAACCCGCCTTGCAATGCTGAAGACAACTGCGCGCCGGACTCATCGTCATTGAAGCCTGGTTCAGGGGCTACTGAGGGAGTCCTGGATTAGGGGGTCTCCGGACAGCCGGACTATCTCCATTGGACGGACTGTTATACTACGAAGATACAAGATTGAAGACTTCGTCTCGTGTCCGAATGGGACTCTACTTGGCGTGGAAGGCAAGCTAGGCAATACGGATATGTATATCTCTTCCTTTGTAACCGACCTTGTGTAACCCTAGCCCCCTCCGGTGTCTATATAAAGCGGAGGGTTTTAGTCCTTAGGACAACATACAATCATACCATAGGCTAGCTTCTAGGGTTTAGCCTCTCCGATCTCGTGGTAGATCAACTCTTGTAATACTCATATCATCAATATTAATCAAGCAGGACGTAGGGTTTTACCTCCATCAGGAGGGCCCGAACCTGGGTAAAACATCGTGTTCCCTGCCTCCTGTTAGCATCCGCCTTAGACGCACAGTTCGGGACCCCCTACCCGAGATCCGCCGGTTTTGACACCGACATTGGTGCTTTCATTGAGAGTTCCTCTGTGCCGTCGCCAGAAGGAAGGATGTCTCGTCTCGTCTTTAAAGACGGTACTACTATTGGGGGAGCTTTGGCTGTCGGCCAAACCCTCCGTCTAGGTGGTTTCATCATGACCGCCCGTTCGGCCGCCGCGCCGACGATGACTTCTCGGGTCATCGAAAACAGCCTCCACGTCAAATCGGCACTCGCCGAACAGATGGATCCAATGGAGCTCACCTCCTTAAACGAGCTCTTGGATCGCATTGCCGCCTTGGGAGTCGCTACAAACTATGAACGGATTGGGATTTAACCCGATCAAAGGGAGATTAACTCTCCACCGGTCACCCATCATATTGCAGTGGTGGAGGAACAATGCGGTGACCTTTCCTCTATCTTGAGGACCAACTATGTCCGGATTCCCGAGCTCTCCGAGTCGGACGCCCGTTCGCGGGAGGACAACATCCAATCCCTGAACTTAGAGTCAGGCAGCGGGCCAGGATTATCGGGTAACACTCTGGAACCGGAACTTCCAAAATTGGAAACTCCTCGGCCCCTGGATCCCAGATCAAGTAAGGGTTCGGATTCAATTCCACCCACCCACCCAAACATAAGCGATCTTTCCCACATCAGGCAAGAGCCCCAGCAAATAGTACATCAGTATTGGGCCAGATTCCTCCTTGCGATGAACAAGGTTAAGGACTGTCGCGAGGAAGACGCAATCCTATTTTTCTGCAATAATTGCACGGACAAGGGAATCCTTAACGCCATAAATGGCCGTGAGATAACACGCTTCGCTGACTTTGCATCCATAGTACGAAAGTACTGTGCGATGGAAAGTGCCTGGAAACACCGAAACAAACTTTTGGGATAATCCGGCCCTGAATATAGACCTAGTCCGAAATAAAAGGGTGCATTATCACAACACACCCGGGTCAACTACCAAAAAGCAAAAACCCTCTACAGGGCACGGAACTGTACTGGAGGGATGGCTCAACGGACCCTGCAAAATTCATAGTACAACGGATACAATACCAACGCACAGCCTTAAAGCATGTTGGATACTCCGGCAGATGGCCAAAAGTGGTGAGGATCTTCTTATCCCAAATACCACAGAGCACCATCCCATGGATAACAATACGGTGTTAACAGTCTTTGAGACCTTCGCGTCAAATAGTAGGCGCAAGCGAACAGTCCGCAGCATGGCCGAAATCTGCCATGTAGCAGCAATAAATCCATGGAGTGACACGGCTATTACCTTCAATGCCAGTGACGAACCTAAATTCCGAACAGCCCGAGCACCAGCCGCACTGGTCCTCAGTCCAATCGTGGACGGCTTTCGACTCACCAAAGTACTCATGGACGGCGGCAGTGGATTAAACCTCATCCATGAGGAAACTCTTCAAAAGATGGAAATAGACTAGAACCGCATCGAGCAAAGTAGCACAACCTTTAGAGGAATCATCCCCAGCCGGGAAGCACGCTGTGCTGGGAAAATCACACTAGATGTGGTATTTGGCACGCCGAATAATTACAGGTCCGAAGAAATTACATTCCAAGTTGCCCCGTTCAGCAGTGGTTATCACACTCTTTTAGGACGGGAGGCGTTCACAATCTTCCAAGCTGTACCCATTTACGGGTACATGAAGCTCAAAATGCCCGGGCCCAACGGAATCATCACTCTCGCCAGCGATCCAGACACGGCACTCCGCGCCGAAAACAAAACAGCCGCACTGGCCCTCGAGGCATTATCCGAAGCCCTCTCGGCCGAGGAATTAACCACGCTACGCTCCATAGTGGACAGGGACGACGTGATACTCGACAAGAGATCCAAGTCCACCTCTTTTAAACCAGCGGATGAAATAGTCAAATTCCAAGTCCACCCAACGGACCCTACAAAAACAGCCTCCATCGGGGCACAGTTAAACCCCGCTGTAGACGCCGCACTACGAGAATTCCTGCGCGAGAACTGGACATATTCGCCTGACATCCCTCAGACATGCCAGGAATCCCACGCAGGCTGGTCGAGCATAGCCTCAATATCCTAAAGGGATTCAAGCCGGTCAAGCAAGCTCTTCGGCGTTTCTCCGAACCTAAGAGACAGGCCATGGGAGAGGAACTAGCCAAGCTATTGGAGGCCGGATTCATCAGAGAAATAAAACACCCGGACTGGCTAGCAAACCTGGTGATGGTACGAAATGAAGGAAATATGCCCTAGAGGCAATAATAAAGTTATTATTTATTTCCTTATATCATGATAAATGTTTATTATTCATGCTAGAATTGTATTAACCGGAAACATAATACATGTGTGAATACATAGACAAACAGAGTGTCACTAGTATGCCTCTACTAGACTAGCTCATTAATCGAAGATGGTTATGTTTCCTAACCATGAACAAAAGAGTTGTTATTTGATTAACGGGATCACATCATTAGAAGAATGATGTGATTGACTTGACCCATTCCGTTAGCTTAGCACTCGATCATTTAGTATGTTGCTATTGCTTTCTTCATGACTTATACATGTTCCTATGACTATGAGATTATGCAACTCCCGTTTACCGGAGGAACACTTTGTGTGCTACCAAACGTCACAACGTAACTGGGTGATTATAAAGGAGCTCTACAGGTGTCTTCAAAGGTGAATGTTGGGTTGGCGTATTTCGAAATTAGGATTTGTCACTCCGATTGTCGGAGAGGTATCTCTAGGCCCTCTCGGTAATGCACATCACATAAGCCTTGCAAGCATTACAACTAATAAGTTAGTTGCAAGATGATGTATTATGAAACGAGTAAAGAGACTTGCCGATAACGAGATTGAACTAGGTATTAAGATACCGACGATCGAATCTCGGGCAAGTAACATACCGATGACAAAGGGAACAACATATGTTGTTATGCGGTCTGACCGATAAAGATCGTCGTAGAATATGTGGGAGCCAATATGAGCATCCAGGTTCCGCTATTGGTTATTGACCGGAGAGGTGTCTCGGTCATGTCTACATTGTTCTCGAACCCGTAGGGTCCGCACGCTTAAGGTTTGGATGACAGTTATATTATGAGTTTATGAGTTTTGATGTACCGAAGGAGTTCGGAGTCCCGAATGATATCGAGGACATGACGAGGAGTCTCGAAATGGTCGAGACGTAAAAATCGATATATTGGACGACTATATTCGGACATCGGAAAGGTTCCGAGTGATTTGGGTATTTTCGGAGGTACCGGGGAGTTACGGGAATACGAGGAAGAAGCAATGGGCCTTAATGGGCCTTAGTGGAAAGGACCAGGAGGTGGCGCGCGCCCCTCCCAAGCCCAGTCCGAATTGGACAAGGGGTTTGGGGCGCGGCCCCTCTCTCCCTTCCTTCCCCTCTTCCCCCCTTTCCCCCCTTCTCCTAGTTGGACTAGGAAAGGAGGAAACCTACTCCAACTAGGAGTAGGAATCCTACTCCCTGGCGCGCCCCTCCTAGGGCCGGCCTCCTCCCCTTGATCCTTTATATACGGGGTCAGGGGGCACCCCTAGAGACACAAGTTGATCCACGTGATCATATTCTTAGCCGTGTGCGGTGCCCCCTTCCACCATAATCCTCGATAATATTGTAGCGGTGCTTAGGCGAAGCCCTGCGACGGTAGAACATCAAGATCGTCACCACGCCATCGTGCTGACGGAACTCTTCCCCGACACTTTGCTGGATCGATGTCCGGGTATCGTCATCGAGCTGAACGTGTGCTAAAACTCGGAGGTGCCGTAGTTTCGGTGCTTGATCGGTCGGGCCGTGAAGACATACGTGTTGGGGAATGTAGTAATTTCAAAATTTTCCTACGCACACGCAAGATCATGGTGATGCATAGCAACGAGAGGGGAGAGTGTGATCTACGTACTCTTGTAGATCGACAGCGAAAGCGTTGTGACAACGCGGTTGATGTAGTCGTACGTCTTCACGATCCAACCGATCCAAGCACCGTTACTCCGGCACCTCCGAGTTCTTGGCACACGTTCAGCTCGATGACGATCCCCGGGCTCCGATTGAGCAAAGCGTCGGGGAGGAGTTCCGTCAGCACGACGGCGTGGTGACGATCTTGATGTTCTACCGTCGCAGGGCTTCGCCTAAGCACCGCTACAATATGACCGAGGTGGAATATGGTGGAGGGGGGCACCGCACACGGCTAAGGAATGATCACGAAGATCAACTTCTGTTCATGGGGTGCCCCTTGCCTCAGTATATAAAGGATGGAGGAGGAGGAGGCCGGCCAAGGCAATTGGTGCGGCCAGGATGTGGAGTCCTACTAGGACTCCAAGTCCTAGTAGGAGTCCACCAAGAGGGGAGGAAGGGAGAAGGAAGTGGAGGAGAAGGAAAGGTGGCCGGCCCCCTTTTCCCTAGTCCAATTCGGACCAGAGGGGAGGGGGGGCGCAGCAGCCCCTTGGCCCTTTCTCCTCTTCCCACTAAAGCCCATCAAGGCCCATTGCTTCTCCCGTAACTACCCGGTACTCCGAAAAATACCCGAATCACTCGGAACCTTTCCGATGTCCGAATATAGTCATCCAATATATCGATCTTTACGTCTCGACCATTTTGAGACTCCTCGTCATGTCCCCGATCTCATCCGGGACTCCGAACTCCTTCGGTACATCAAAACTCATAAACTCATAATATAACTGTCATCGAAACCTTAAGCGTGCGGACCCTACGGTTTGAGAACAATGTAGACATGACCGAGACATGTCTCCGGTCAATAACCAATAGCGGAACCTGGATGCTCATATTGGCTCCTACATATTCTACGAAGATCTTTATCGGTCAGACCGCATAACAACATACGTTGTTCCCTTTGTCATCGGTATGTTACTTGCCCGAGATTCGATCGTCGGTATCCAATACCTAGTTCAATCTCGTTACCGGCAAGTCTCTTTACTCGTTCCGTAATACATCATCTCGCAACTAACTCATTAGCTGCAATGCTTGCAAGGCTTAAGTGATGTGCATTACCGAGAGGGCCCAGAGATACCTCTCCGACAATCGGAGTGACAAATCCTAATCTCGAAATACGCCAACCCAACATGTACATTTGGAGACACCTGTAGAGCTCCTTTATAATCACCCAGTTACGTTGTGACGTTTGGTAGCACACAAAGTGTTCCTCCGGCAAACGGGAGTTGCATAATCTCATAGTCATAGGAACATGTATAAGTCATGAAGAAATCAATAGCAACATACTAAACGATCGGGTGCTAAGCTAATGGAATGGGTCATGTCAATCAGATCATTCATCTAATGATGTGATCCCGTTAATCAAATAACAACTCTTTGTCCATGGTTAGGAAACATAACCATCTTTGATTAACGAGCTAGTCAAGTAGAGGCATACTAGTGACACTCTGTTTGTCTATGTATTCACACATGTATTATGTTTCCGGTTAATACAATTCTAGCATGAATAATAAACATTTATCATGAAATAAGGAAATAAACAATAACTTTATTATTGCCTCTAGGGCATATTTCCTTCAGTCTCCCACTTGCACTAGAGTCAATAATCTAGTTCACATCGCTATGTGATTAACACCAATAGTTCACATCTTTATGTGATTGGTTCACATCTCCATGTGACTAACACCCAAAGGGTTTACTAGATTCAATAATCTAGTTCACATCGCTATGTGATTAACACCCAAAGAGTGATCATGTTTTGCTTGTGAGAGAAATTTAGTCAACGGGCCTGCCATATTCAGATCCGTATGTATTTTGCAAAATTCTATGTCTACAATGCTCTGCACGGAGCTACTCTAGCTAATTGCTCCCACTTTCAATATGTATCCAGATTGAGATTTAGAATCATCTGGATCAGTGTCAAAAACTTGCATCGATGTAACCCTTTATGACGAACCTTTTTGTCACGTCCATAATCGAGAAACATATCAATAATTCTGACCGCTGTCCAGTGATCTACTCCTAGATCACTATTGTACTCCCTTGCCAAATCAGTGCAGGGTATACAATAGATCTGGTACACAGCACGACATACTTTATAGAACCTATGGCCAAGGCATAGGGAATGACTTTCATTCTCTTTCTATCTTCTGCCGTGGTCGGGCTTTGAGTCTTACTCAACTTCACACCTTGTAATACAGGCAAGAACTCTTTCTTTGACTGCTCCATTTTGAACTACTTCAAAATCTTGTCAAGGTATGTACTCATTGAAAAAACTTATCAAGCGTCTTGATCTATCTCTATAGATCTTGAAGCTCAATATGTAAGCAGCTTTACCGAAGTCTTTCTTTGAAAAACTCCTTTCAAACACTCCTTTATGCTTTGCAGAATAATTCTACATTATTTCCGATCAACAATATGTCATACACATATACTTATCAGAAATGATGTAGTGCTCCCACTCACTTTCTTGTAAATACAGGCTTCACCGCAAGTCTGTATAAAACTATATGCTTTGATCAACTTATCAAAGCATATATTCCAGCTCCGAGATTCTTGCACCAGTCCATAGATGGATCGCTGGAGCTTGCATATTTAGTTAACACCTTTAGGATCGACAAAACCTTCTAGCTGCATCGTATACAACTCTTCTTTAGTAAATCCATTAAGGAATGCAGTTTTGTTTATCCATTTGCCAGATTTCATAAAATGCGGCAATTGCTAACATGATTCGGACATACTTAAGCATAGATACGAGTGAGAAAATCTCATCGTAATCAACACCTTGAACTTGTTGAAAACCTTTTGCGACAATTCTAGCTTTGTAGATAGTAACACTACTATCAGCGTCCGTCTTCCTCTTGAAGATCCATTTATTCTCAATTGCTTGCCGATCAGTGGGCAAGTCAACCAAAGTCCATACTTTGTTCTCATACATGGATCATATCTCAGATTTCATGGCCTCAAACCATTTCGCGGAATCTGGGCTCATCATCGCTTCCTCATAGTTCACAAGTTCGTCATGGTCTCGTAACATGACTTCTAGAATAGGATTACCGTACCACTCTGGTGCGAATCTTACTCTGGTTTACCTACGAGATTTGGTAGTAACTTGATCTGAAGTTACATGATCATCATCATTAGCTTCCTCACTAATCGGAGTAGTAGTCACAGGAACAGATTTCTGTGATGAACTACTTTCCAATAAGGGAGCAGGTACAGTTACCTCATCAAGTTCTACTTTCCTCCCACTCACTTCTTTCGAGAGAAACTCCTTCTCTAGAAAAACTCCGAATTTAGCAACAAAAGTCTTTCCTTCGGATTTGTGATAGAAGGTGTACCCAACAGTCTCCTTTGGGTATCCTATGAAGACATATTTCTCCGATTTGGGTTTGAGCTTATTAGGATGAAACTTTTTCATATAAGCATCACAACCCCAAACTTTAAGAAACGACAACTTTGGTTTCTTGCCAAACCACTTCAGATTGTGTCGTCTCAACGGACTTACATGGTGCCCTATTTAACGTGAATGCAGCTGTCTCTAGTGCATAACCCCAAAACGATAGTGGTAGATCGGTAAGAGACATCATAGATCGCACCATATCTAATAAAGTACGGATATGATATTCGGACACACCATTATGTTGTGGTGTTCCAGGTGGCATGAGTTTGTGAAACTATTCCACATTGTTTTAATTGAAGACCAAACTCGTAACTCAAATATTTTACTTCTGCGATCATATCGTAGAAATTTTTCATTTTTGTTACGATGATTTTCCACTTCACTCTGAAATTCTTTGAACTTTTCAAATGTTTCAGACCTTTGTTTCATCAAGTAGATATACTCATATCTGCTCAAATCATCTGTGAAGATCAGAAAATAATGATACCTATCGCGAGCCTCAATATTCATCGGACCACATACATCAGTATGTATGATTTCCAACAAATCTATTGCTCGCTCCATTGTTCTGAAGAACAGAGTCTTAGTCATCTTGCCCATGAGGCATGGTTCGCAAGCATCAACTGATTCATAATCAAATAATTCCAAAAGCCCATCAGCATGGAGTTTCTTCATGCGCTTTACACCAATATGACCTAAACGGCAGTGCTACAAATAAGTTGCACTATCATTATTAACTTTGCATCTTTTGGTTTCAATATTATGATTATGTGTATCACTACGATCGAGATCCAACGAACTATTTTCATTGGGTGTGTAACCATATAAGGTTTTACTCATGTAAATAGAACAACAATTTATTCTCTTACTTAAATGAATAACCGTATTACAATAAACATGATCAAATCATATTCATGCTCAACGCAAACACTAAATAACACTTATTTAGGTTCAACACTAATCCCAAAATTATAGGGAGTGTGCGATGATGATCATATCAATCTTGGAACCACTTCCAACACACATCGTCACTTCTCCCTTAACTAGTCTCTGTTTATTCTGCAACTCCCGTTTTGAGTTACTAATCTTAGCAACTGAACTAGTATGAAATACATAGGGGTTGCTATAAACACTAGTAAAGTACACATCAATAACATGTATATCAAATATACTTTTGTTCACTTTGCCATCCTTCTTATCCGCCAAATACTTGGGTCAGTTCCGCTTCCAGTGACCAGTCCCTTTGCAGTAGAAGCACTTAGTCTCAGGCTTAGGACCAGACTTGGGCTTCTTCACTTGAGCAGCAACTTGCTTGCCGTTCTTCTTGAAGTTCCCCTTCTTCCCTTTGCCCTTTTATTGAAACTAGTGGTCTTGTCTACCATCAACACTTGATACTCTTTCTTGATTTCTACCTTCATCGATTTCATCATCATGAAAAGCTCGGGATTCGTTTTCGTCATCCCTTGCATACTATAGATCATCACGAAGTTCTACTAACTTGGTGATGGTGACTAGAGAATTCTATCAATCACTATCTTATCTGGAAGATTAACTCCCACTTGATTCAAGTGATTGTAGTACCCAGACAATCTGAGCACATGCTCACTAGTTGAGCGATTCTCCTCCATCTTTTGGCTATAGAACTTGTTGGAGACTTCATATCTCTCAACTCGGGTATTTGCTTGAAATATTAACTTCAACTCCTGGAACATCTCATATGGTCCATGACGTTCAAAACGTCTTTGAAGTCCCGATTCTAAGCCGTTAAGCATGGTGCACTAAACTATCAAGTAGTCATCATATTGAGCTAGCCAAACGTTCATAACGTCTGCATCTGCTCCTGTAATAGGTCTGTCACCTAGCGGTGCATCAAGGACATAATTATTCTGTGCAGCAATGAGGATAAACCTCAGATCACGGATCCAATCCGCATCATTGCTACTAACATCTTTCAACACAATTTTTCTCTAGGAACATATCAAAATAAACATATGAAAGCAACAACGCGAGCTATTGATCTACAACATAGATATGCTAATACTACCAGGACTAAGTTCATGATAAATAAAAGTTCAATTAATCATATTACTTAAGAACTCCCACTTAGATAGACATCCCTCTAATCCTGTAAGTGATCACGTGATCCAAATCAACTAAACCATGTCCGATCATCACGTGAGATGGAGTAGTTTCATTGGTGAACATCACTATGTTGATCATATCTACTATATGATTCATGCTCGACCTTTTGGTCTCCGTGTTCCGAGGCCATATCTGTATATGCTTGGCTCGTCAAGTATAACCTGAGTATTCCGCATGTGCAACTGTTTTGCACCCGTTGTATTTGAACGTAGAGCCTATCACACCCGATCATCACGTGGTGTCTCAGCACGAAGAACTTTCGCAATGGTGCATACTCAGGGAGAACACTTCTTGATAATTAGTGAGAGATCATCTTAAAATGCTACCGTCAAACTAAGCAAAATAAGATGTATAAAAGATAAACATCATATGCAATCAAAATATGTGACATGATATGGCCATCATCATCTTGTGCCTTTGATCTCCATCTCCAAAGTACTATCATGATCTCTATCGTCACTGGCATGACACCATGATCTCCATCATCTTGATCTATATCAATGTGTCGTCACACGGTCGTCTCGCCAACTATTGCTCTTGCAACTATTGCTATCGCATAGCGATAAAGTAAAGCAATTATTTGGCGCTTGCATCTTATGCAATAAAGAGACAACCATAAGGCTTTTGCCAGTTGCCGATAACTTTAACAAAACATGATCATCTCATACAACAACTTATATCTCATCACGTTTTGACCATATCACATCGCAACATGCCCTGCAAAAACAAGTTAGACGTCCTCTACTTTGTTGTTGCAAGTTTTACGTGGCTGCTACGGGCTTAAGCAAGAACCAATCTTACCTACGCATAAAAACCACAACGATAGTTTGTCAAGTTGGTGCTGTTTTAAGCTTCGCAAGGACCGGGCGTAGCCACACTCGGTTCAACTAAAGTTGGAGAAACTGTCACCCGCAAGCCACCTATGTGCAAAGCACGTCGGGAGAACCGGTCTCGCGTAAGCGTATGCGTAATGTCGGTCCGGGCCGCTTCGTCCAACAATACCGCCGAACCAAAGTATGACATGCTGGTAAGCAGTATGACTTATATCGCCCACAACTCACTTGTGTTCTAATCGTGCATATAACATCAACACATAAAACCTAGGCTCGGATGCCACTGTTGGGGAACGTAGTAATTTCAAAATTTTCCTATGCACACGCAAGATCATGGTGATGCATAGCAACGAGAGGGGAGAGTGTGATCTACGTACTCTTGTAGATCGACAGCGGAAGCATTGTGACAACGCGGTTGATGTAGTCGTACGTCTTCACGATCCGACCGATCCAAGCACAGTTACTCCGGCACCTCCGAGTTCTTGGCACACGTTCAGCTCGATGACGATCCCCGGGCTCTGATCCAGCAAAGCGTCGGGGAGGAGTTCCGTCAGCACGACGGCGTGGTGATGATCTTGATGTTCTACCGTCGCAGGGATTCGCCTAAGCACCGCTACAATATGACCGAGGTGGAATATGGTGGAGGGGGGCACCGCACACGGCTAAGGAACGATCACGAAGATCAACTTCTGTTCATGGGGTGCCCCTTGCCTCAGTATATAAAGGATGGAGGAGGAGGAGGTCGGCCAAGGCAATTGGTGCGGCCAGGATGTGGAGTCCTACTAGGACTCCAAGTCCTAGTAGGAGTCCACCAAGAGGGGAGGAAGGGAGAAGGAAGTGGAGGAGAAGGAAAGGTGGCCGGCCCCCTTTTCCCTAATCCAATTCGGACCAGAGGGGAGGGGGGCGCAGCAGCCCCTTGGCCCTTTCTCCTCTTCCCACTAAAGCCCATCAAGGCCCATTGCTTCTCCCGTAACTACCCGGTACTCCGAAAAATACCCGAATCACTCGGAACCTTTCCGATGTCCGAATATAGTCGTCCAATATATCGATCTTTACGTCTCGACCATTTCGAGACTCCTCGTCATGTCCCCGATCTCATCCGGGACTCCAAACTCCTTCGGTACATCAAAACTCATAAACTCATAATATAACTGTTATCGAAACCTTAAGCGTGCGGACCCTACGGTTTGAGAACAATGTAGACATGACCGAGACATGTCTCCGGTCAATAACCAATAGCGGAACCTGGATGCTCATATTGGCTCCTACATATTCTACGAAGATCTTTATCGGTCAGACCGCATAACAACATACGTTGTTCCCTTTGTCATCGGTATGTTACTTGCCCGAGATTAGATCGTCGGTATCCAATACCTAGTTCAATCTCGTTACTGGAAAGTCTCTTTACTCGTTCCGTAATACATCATCTCGCAACTAACTCATTAGCTGCAATGCTTGCAAGGCTTAAGTGATGTGCATTACCGAGAGGGCCCAGAGATACCTCTCCGATAATCGGAGTGACAAATCCTAATCTCGAAATACGCCAACCCAACATGTACCTTTGGAGACACCTGTAGAGCTCCTTTATAATCACCCAGTTACGTTGTGACGTTTGGTAGCACACAAAGTGTTCCTCCGGCAAATGGGAGTTGCATAATCTCATAGTCATAGGAACATGTATAAGTCATGAAGAAAACAATAGCAACATACTAAACGATCGGGTGCTAAGCTAATGGAATGGGTCATGTCAATCAGATCATTCATCTAATGAGGTGATCCCATTAATCAAATAACAACTCTTTGTCCATGGTTAGGAAACATAACCATCTTTGATTAACGAGCTAGTCAAGTAGAGGCATACTAGTGAAACTCTGTTTGTCTATGTATTCACACATGTATTATGTTTCCGGTTAATACAATTCTAGCATGAATAATAAACATTTATCATGAAATAAGGAAATAAACAATAACTTTATTATTGCCTCTAGGGCATATTTCCTTCAATACGACTACATCAACCGCGTTGTGCTAATGCTTCCGCTGTCGGTCTACAAGGGTACGTAGATCACACTCTCCCCTCTCGTTGCTATGCATCACCATGATCTTGCGTGTGCGTAGGAATTTTTTTGAAATTACTACGTTCCCCAACAGTGGCATCCGAGCCTAGGTTTTATGTGTTGATGTTATATACACGAGTAGAACACAAGTGAATTGTGGGCGATATAAGTCATACTGCTTACCAGCATGTCATACTTTGGTTCGGCGGTATTGTTGGACGAAGCGGCCCGGACCGACATTACGCGTACGCTTACGCGAGACCGGTTCTCCCGACGTGCTTTGCACAAAGGTGGCTAGCGGGTGACAGTTTCTCCAACTTTAGTTGAACCGAGTGTGGCTACGCCCGATCCTTGCGAAGGTTAAAACAGCACCAACTTGACAAACTATCGTTGTGGTTTTTATGCGTAGGTAAGATTGGTTCTTGCTTAAGCCCGTAGCAGCCACGTAAAACTTGCAACAACAAAGTAGAGGACGTCTAGCTTGTTTTTGCAGGGCATATTGTGATGTGATATGGTCAAGACATGATGCTAAATTTTACTGTATGAGATGATCATGTTTTGTAACCAAGTTATCGGCAACTGGCAGGAGCCATATGGTTGTCGCTTTATTGTATGCAATGCAATTGCGCTGTAATGCTTTACTTTATCACTAAGCGGTAGAGATAGTCCTGGAAGCATAAGATTGGCGAGACGACAATGATGCTACGATGGTGATCAAGGTGTCACGCCGGTGACGATGGTGATCACGACGGTGCTTCAAAGATGGAGATCACAAGCACAAGATGATGATGTCCATATCATATCACTTATATTGATTGCATGTGATGTTTATCTTTTATGCATCTTATCTTGCTTTGATTGTCGGTAGCATTTTAAGATGATCTCTCATTAATTATCAAGAAGTGTTCTCCCTGAGTATGCACCGTTGCGAAAGTTCTTCGTGCTGAGACACCACGTGATGATCGGGTGTGATAGGCTCTACGTTCAAATACAACAGGTGCAAAACAGTTGCACACGCGGAATACTCAGGTTATACTTGACTAGCCAAGCATATACAGATATGGCCTCGGAACACGGAGACCGAAAGGTCGAGCGTGAATCATATAGTAGATATGATCAACATAGTGATGTTCACCAATGAAACTACTCCATCTCACGTGATGATCGGACATGGTTTAGTTGATTTGGATCACGTGATCACTTACAGGATTAGAGGGATGTCTATCTAAGTGGGAGTTCTTAAGTAATATGATTAATTGAACTTTTATTTATCATGAACTTAGTCCTGGTAGTATTAGCATATCTATGTTGTAGATCAATAGCTCGCGTTGTTGCTTTCATATGTTTATTTTGATATGTTCCTAGAGAAAAATTGTGTTGAAAGATGTTAGTAGCAATGATGCGGATTGGATCCGTGATCTGAGGTTTATCCTCATTGCTGCACAGAATAATTATGTCCTTGATGCACCGCTAGGTGACAGACCTATTACAGGAGCAGATGCAGACGTTATGAACGTTTGGCTAGCTCAATATGATGACTACTTGATAGTTTAGTGCACCATGCTTAACGGCTTAGAATCGGGACTTCAAAGACGTTTTGAACGTCATGGACCATATGAGATGTTCCAGGAGTTGAAGTTAATATTTCAAGCAAATACCCGAGTTGAGAGATATGAAGTCTCCAACAAGTTCTATAGCCAAAAGATGGAGGAGAATCGCTCAACTAGTGAGCATGTGCTCAGATTGTCTGGGTACTACAATCACTTGAATCAAGTGGGAGTTAATCTTCCAGATAAGATAGTGATTGATAGAATTCTCTAGTCACCATCACCAAGTTAGTAGAACTTCGTGATGATCTATAGTATGCAAGGGATGACGAAAACGAATCCCGAGCTTTTCATGATGATGAAATCGATGAAGGTAGAAATCAAGAAAGAGTATCAAGTGTTGATGGTAGACAAGACCACTAGTTTCAATAAAAGGGCAAAGGGAAGAAGGGGAACTTCAAGAAGAACGGCAAGCAAGTTGCTGCTCAAGTGAAGAAGCCCAAGTCTGGTCCTAAGCCTGAGACTAAGTGCTTCTACTGCAAAGGGACTGGTCACTGGAAGCGGAACTGACCCAAGTATTTGGCGGATAAGAAGGATGGCAAAGTGAACAAAAGTATATTTGATATACATGTTATTGATGTGTACTTTACTAGTGTTTATAGCAACCCCTATGTATTTCATACTAGTTCAGTTGCTAAGATTAGTAACTCAAAACGGGAGTTGCAGAATAAACAGAGACTAGTTAAGGGAGAAGTGACGATGTGTGTTGGAAGTGGTTCCAAGATTGATATGATCATCATCGCACACTCCCTATAATTTTGGGATTAGTGTTGAACCTAAATAAGTGTTATTTAGTGTTTGCGTTGAGCATGAATATGATTTGATCATGTTTATTGTAATACGGTTATTCATTTAAGTAAGAGAATAAATTGTTGTTCTATTTACATGAGTAAAACCTTATATGGTTACACACCCAATGAAAATAGTTCGTTGGATCTCGATCGTAGTGATACACATAATCATAATATTGAAACCAAAAGATGCAAAGTTAATAATGATAGTGCAACTTATTTGTAGCACTGCCGTTTAGGTCATATTGGTGTAAAGCGCATGAAGAAACTCCATGCTGATGGGCTTTTGGAATTATTTGATTATGAATCAGTTGATGCTTGCGAACCATGCCTCATGGGCAAGATGACTAAGACTCTGTTCTTCAGAACAATGGAGCGAGCAATAGATTTGTTGGAAATCATACATACTGATGTATGTGGTCCGATGAATATTGAGGCTCGCGATAGGTATCATTATTTTCTGATCTTCACAGATGATTTGAGCAGATATGAGTATATCTACTTGATGAAACAAAGGTCTGAAACATTTGAAAAGTTCAAAGAATTTCAGAGTGAAGTGGAAAATCATCGTAACAAAAATGAAAAATTTCTACGATATGATCGCAGAAGTAAAATATTTGAGTTACGAGTTTGGTCTTCAATTAAAACAATGTGGAATAGTTTCACAAACTCATGCCACCTGGAACACCACAACATAATGGTGTGTCCGAATATCATATCCGTACTTTATTAGATATGGTGCGATCTATGATGTCTCTTACCGATCTACCACTATCGTTTTGGGGTTATGCACTAGAGACAGCTGCATTCACGTTAAATAGGGCACCATGTAAGTCCGTTGAGACGACACAATCTGAAGTGGTTTGGCAAGAAACCAAAGTTGTCGTTTCTTAAAGTTTGGGGTTGTGATGCTTATATGAAAAAGTTTCATCCTAATAAGCTCAAACCCAAATCGGAGAAATATGTCTTCATAGGATACCCAAAGGAGACAGTTGGGTACACCTTCTATCACAGATCCGAAGGAAAGACTTTTGTTGCTAAATTCGGAGTTTTTCTAGAGAAGGAGTTTCTCTCGAAAGAAGTAAGTAGTAGGAAAGTAGAAAACTTGATAAGGTAATTGTACCATCTCCCTTATTGGAAAATAGTTCATCACAGAAATCTGTTCTTGTGACTACTACACCAATTAGTGAGGAAGCTAATGATGATGATCATGTAACTTCAGATCAAGTTACTACCGAATCTCGTAGGTAAACCAGAGTGAGATCCGCACCAGAGTGGTACGGTAATCCTGTTCTAGAAGTCATGTTACTAGACCATGACGAACTTGCGAACTATGAGGAAGCGATGATGAGCCTAGATTCCGCGAAATGGTTTGAGGCCATGAAATCTGAGATATGATCCATGTATGAGAACAAAGTATGGACTTTGATGGATTTGCCCGATGATCGGCAAGCCATAGAAAATAAATGGATCTTCAAGAGGAAGACGGACGCTGATAGTAGTGTTACTATCTACAAAGCTAGACTTGTCAAAAAGGTTTTTTGACAAAGTTCAAGGTGTTGACTACGATGAAATTTTCTCACTCGTAGCGATGCTTAAGTCTGTCCAAATCATGTTAGCAATTGCCGCATTTTTATGAAATCTGGCAAATGGATAAACAAAACTGCATTCCTTAATGGATTTATTAAAGAAGAGTTGTATATGATACAACCAGAAGGTTTTGTCAATCCTAAAGGTGCTAACAAAATGTGCAAGCTCCAGCGATCCATCTATGGACTGGTGCAAGCATCTCGGAGTTGGAATATGCGCTTTGATGAGATGATCAAAGCATATAGTTTTATACAGACTTGCGGTGAAGCATGTATTTACAAGAAAGTGAGTGGGAGCACTACAACATTTTTGATAAGTATATGTGAATGACATATTGTTGATCGGAAATAATGTAGAATTATTCTGCAAAGCATAAAGGAGTGTTTTGAAAGAAGTTTTTCAAAGAAAGACCTCGGTGAAGCTGCTTACATATTAAGCATCAAGATCTATAGAGATAGATCAAAATGCTTGATAAGTTTTTTTTCAATGAGTACATACCTTGACAATATTTTGAAGTAGTTCAAAAATTGGAACAGTCAAAGAAAGAGTTCTTGGCTGTGTTACAAGGTGTGAAATTGAGTAAGACTCAAAGCCCGACCATAGCAGAAGATAGAAAGAGAATGAAAGTCATTCCCTATGCCTCAACCAGAGGTTCTATAAAGTATGCCATGTTGTGTACCAGATCTATTGTATACCCTACACTGTGTTAAGCAAGGGAGTACAATAGTGATCTAAGAGTAGATCACTGGACATCGGTCAAAATTATCCTTAGTGGAATAAGGAAATATTTCTCAATTATGGAGGTGACAAAAAGGTTCGTCGTAAAAAGTTACGTCGATGCAAGTTTTGACACAGATCTGGATGACTCTAAGTCTCGATCTAGATACATATTGAAAGTGGGAGCAATTAGCTAGAGTAGCTCCGTGCAGAGCATTGTAGACATAGAATTCGCAAAATACTTACGGATCTGTATGTGACAGACCCATTGACTAAAATTATCTCACAAGCAAAACATGATCACACCTTAGTACTCTTTGGGTGTTAATCACATAAACGATGTGAACTAGATTACTGACTCTAGTAAACCCTTTGGGTATAGGTCACATGACAATGTGAACTATGGGTGTTAATCACATGGTGATGTGAAGTATTAGTGTTGAATCACATGGCGATGTGAACTAGATTATTGACTCTAGTGCAAGTGGGAGACTGAAGGAAATATGCCCTAGAGGCAATAATAAAGTTATTATTTATTTCCTTATATCATGATAAATGTTTATTATTCATGCTAGAATTGTATTAACCGGAAACATAATACATGTGTGAATACATAGACAAACAGAGTGTCACTAGTATGCCTCTACTAGACTAGCTCGTTAATCGAAGATGGTTATGTTTCCTAACCATGAACAAAAGAGTTGTTATTTGATTAACAGGATCACATCATTAGAAGAATGATGTGATTGACTTGACCCATTCCGTTAGCTTAGCACTCGATCGTTTAGTATGTTGCTATTGCTTTCTTCATGACTTATACATGTTCCTATGACTATGAGATTATGCAACTCCCGTTTACCGGAGGAACACTTTGTGTGCTACCAAACGTCACAACGTAACTGGGTGATTATAAAGGAGCTCTATAGGTGTCTCCAAAGGTGAATGTTGGGTTGGCGTATTTCGAGATTAGGATTTGTCACTCCGGTTGTCGGAGAGGTATCTCTGGGCCCTCTCGGTAATGCACATCACATAAGCCTTGCAAGCATTACAACTAATAAGTTAGTTGCAAGATGATGTATTATGAAACGAGTAAAGAGACTTGCCGATAACGAGATTGAACTAGGTATTAAGATACCGACGATCGAATCTCGGGCAAGTAACATACCGATGACAAAGGGAACAACATATGTTGTTATGCGGTCTGACCGATAAAGATCTTCGTAGAATATGTGGGAGCCAATATGAGCATCCAGGTTCTGCTATTGGTTATTGACCGGAGACGTGTCTCGGTCATGTCTACATTATTCTCGAACCCGTAGGGTCCGCACGCTTAAGGTTTGGATGACAGTTATATTATGAGTTTATGAGTTTTGATGTACCGAAGGAGTTCGGAGTCCCGGATGAGACCGGGGACATGACAAGGAGTCTCGAAATGGTCGAGACGTAAAAATCGATATATTGGACGACTATATTCGGACATCGGAAAGGTTCCGAGTGATTTGGGTATTTTCGGAGGTACCGGGGAGTTACGGGAATACGAGGAAGAAGCAATGGGCCTTAATGGGCCTTAGTGGAAAGGACCAGGAGGTGGCGCGCGCCCCTCCCAAGCCCAGTCCGAATTGGACAAGGGGTTTGGGGCGCGGCCCCTCTCTCCCTTCCTTCCCCTCTTCCCCCCTTTCCCCCCTTCTCCTAGTTGGACTAGGAAAGGAGGAAACCTACTCCAACTAGGAGTAGGAATCCTACTCCCTGGCGCGCCCCTCCTAGGGCCGGCCTCCTCCCCTTGATCCTTTATATACGGGGTCAGGGGGCACCCCTAGAGACACAAGTTGATCCACGTGATCATATTCCTAGCCGTGTGCGGTGCCCTCTTCCACCATAATCCTCGATAATATTGTAGCGGTGCTTAGGCGAAGCCCTGCGACGGTAGAACATCAAGATCGTCACCATGCCGTCGTGTTGACGGAACTCTTCCCCAACACTTTGCTGGATCGGAGTCTGGGGATCGTCATCGAACTGAACGTGTGCTAAAACTCGGAGGTGCCGTAGTTTCGGTGCTTGATCGGTCGGGCCATGAAGACGTACGACTACATCAACCGCGTTGTGCTAACGCTTCCGCTGTCGGTCTACAAGGGTACGTAGATCACACTCTCCCCTCTCGTTGATATGCATCACCATGATCTTGCGTGTGCATAGGAAATTTTTTGAAATTACTACGTTCCCCAACACGAAATAAGGACAAATCCTGGCGTCTTTGTGTTGATTTCAAAGACCTCAATAAAGCTTGCCCAAAGGATCCCTTCCCCCTCCTACGCATCGATCAAATTGTTGATGCTACCGCAGGACACGAGTCATTGTGTTTCCTCGACGCATACTCCGGTTACCACCAAATCAAGATGGCGGAGTCTGACCAAGCCGCAACGGCATTCATCACACCATACGGTCCCTTCTATTTTAACACAATGCCTTTTGGGCTCAAAAATGCCGGCGCAACATATCAGCGCATGATTCAGACATGTCTGGAGAAACAAATCGGCAAAACAATAGAGGCATACGTAGACGATGTGGTCGTCAAAACCAAACACGTCGACTCTTTGATAGACGACTTGAGGCTCACATTCGACAACCTCCGAACATACGACATCAAGCTCAATCCGGAAAAATGCATTTTTGGTGTACTAGCCGGGAAGCTCCTGGGTTTCATTGTCTCCAGTAGAGGTATTGAAGCTAATCCGGCCAAAATCCGAGCTTTGTCACAGTTGGCTACCCCAACAGACCTCAAACAAATCCAGAAGTTAACTGGATGTGTGGTGGCTCTAAGCCGCTTTATCTCCCGCTTAGGAGAAAAGGCTTTACCCCTTTATCGCCTCCTTCGGCGCACCAAACACTTCGAGTGGACGGACGCGGCCACAGCCGGATTGGAAGAAATAAAGGCCGTCTTGGCAACCAACCCAATCTTGGCCGCGCCAAACATCGGCGAACCAATGTTGTTGTACATCGCGGCAACAAATCAAGTTGTAAGCGCGGTGCTCGTTGTCGAACGCGAAGCGGACGGACATAAATTCCCTCTTCAAAAGTCGGTATACTATGTATCCACTGTCCTCACTCCATGCAAATCACGGTACCCGCACTACCAAAAGATAGCATATGCGGTATTCATGGCATCGCGGAAGTTGTGACACTACTTTCAAGAGTGTTCGATTACAGTAGCCTCGGAAGTGCCACTTAATGATATTATAAACAACCGTGACGCTACGGGCCGGATTGCCAAATGGGCCATTGAGCTCCTCCGGTTCGACATAACATACAAACCTCGACGAGCCATTAAGTCACAGGTATTGGCCGACTTTGTCGCCGAATGGATGGAGGCCGGACTCCCTAAAGAGTACGGCGCATACTCCAATTGGATCATGCACTTCGACGGTTCTAAAATGCTGGCTGGTCTAGGGGCTGGCGTTGTCCTGACGTCCCCAACCGGAGATACCATTCAGTACGTATTGCAAATATTGTATACAGACTCCAACAATGCAGCTGAATACAAAGCTCTATTGCATGGTCTTCGGATGGCAGTCTCCATAGGCATTCAATGCCTGGAGGTGCGTGGGGATTCAAACCTCGCAATATCCCAAATAAATGGAGACTTTGATGCCAAGGATCCGAAAATGGCGGCCTATCGAAACACCGTCCTAAAAATGTCAGCTCGGTTCGAGGGGCTCGAATTTCACCATGTGGCTCGGGAAAACAATCAGGCGGCGGATATCCTCGCCTGCATCGGTGCAAAACGCGATGCGGTCCCCCCAACATATTTTTGGAAAGGCTGTTCAAGCCATCCGTAGTATGGGAAGGGGACACCGGTAACAACAGTCCGGACCCGGCCAAAATACCTGTAAGTGCATCTAGTGCCACCCCTAGTTGGTTTTGGAGTATTGACGACAAACCTAGTTGAGGGACTAATGTGTTTGTGAGAATTGCAGGAAAACACAGGTAGAAGTCCCTCATTGATTCGGTTTTACTACCAGAGATGACCCCTAAAAATGTATGAAGACATTGAAGACAAAGGTGGTATATGAAGATATTCACATTGAAGACTATGACAAAAGAAGACACGTTATGAAGCCTATGGAGCTCGAAGACTTAGATCTTTCGTAGTTCTTTTTCTTTTGTGTTGAGTCATAGGAACCACCGTACTGTTAAGTGGGGTCCAGGAGAACCAGTCAGAATGATTGAAGTGATGCCTAAATCAAAAACTATGTCTTCGAGCGAAGACATTGAGAGCGAATCTTGTCCAGAGCCGGACAAGTCAGCTTTGCTTGTAGCCCAAGCAAAGTTGCCATGAGAGTTTGAAATCTGACCGTTGAGACACGTCTCAGTTCCTTAGTGACCCAGGGTCATTTCGGACAAATCAGGTCGGGTTGCCAAGTGGCTATAAATAGCCCACCCCCACAACCATAAACTGTTGGCTGCTCAGATTTCAGTGCACGGCTTTTGTCGTTTGAGAGCAACCCACCTCGAAGCCTTTGAGAGAAAAATTCCTAGTGAGGAGAAAAGCCCTAACCACCCAAAGCCAGAGTAAATTGGGCATCACTTAAGTCTTCGTGTCTATGTGATCTGAAGACTTATTACACTTGAGGACTGTGAATCCTCCAGACGGTTAGGCGTCGCGTTCAGAGCATCCAAGAGACATTGTGGATTGCCAGTGAACGAAGTCTGTGAAGGTTTGGGAGTCTACCTTGAAGACTTACCAGAGTGATTGGGCAAGGACTAAGTGACCTTAGCTCAAGGAGAATACGGTGAGGACTTGGTGTCCTGAACTATGTGTTCAGGACTGGGTGTCCGGGACTGTGTGTCCTAAGGTTTAAATACCTAGCCGCTCCAACCAGACGTACAGTTGTCACAGCAACTGGAACTGGTCCAACATATCATTGTCTTCAACGAGTCACTGGTTTCATCTTCACTTCCTTTTCTTACGGTTACACATTGCGAAGCCATTGCATGCTTGCTTTATCTTTTGTCTTCACAACGTGAATGTATGATTTGTTTGGCTTCATAACTTCTTCCTACCTGATCCTTATTACATTGCAGTTGTTTGTCATTGTGCTTTCACTCTATTGGATACATGACCATGGCTGGCCTAGTGTAATCTAACTTCCGCTGCATAGTAATAGGCATAATCTTCGCTGTTTGTCTTCATAACTCTCACGTTTTGAAGACTTTCATAAAAATCGCCTATTCACCCCCCCTCTAGTCGATATAACGCACTTTTAATTGGTATCAGAGCAAGGTGCTCCCTTGTTCTGTGTGATTCGGTTTAACCACCTGGAGTTTTAGCTATGTCGACTGCAGGGATAATCAAAGTCTCCGCTGCGTGCCCCGTCTTCGATGGAACTGAATATCCCTACTAGAAGAATAAGATGCGCATGCATCTTGAAGCCATTGACGTCGACCTATGGTATGTCGTCGAGAACGGCATTCCCAAGGCTGGAGAAGGTGTCACTGCTGCTGATGTCAAGAAGTTCACTCAACTGGACTCTACTGCCAAAAATATCATCTGTGGTCATCTGACAAAAGGATAGTATGGCCGTGTGAGTGCTTTGAAGATATCCAAGCTGGTCTGGGACTGGCTCTCCAAGGTCAATGAAGGCGTCTCAACCCAGAGAGATCAAAGAATCAGTGTTCTTCGCAACCTCTTCAACCGCTTCAAGCGAAATGACAATGAGAATGTCCAGCACACATTTGATCGGCTCACTGACATCACAAATGAGCTTCAAGCCCTCGGCGCCACTGAGATCACCAAACATGAAATCGTCAAGACGCTGCTGAGATCACTTGATAGTTCGTTTGACATCCTAGCCCTGATGATTCAAGAACGTCCTGATTTCAAGACACTCGATCCATCTGACATACTTGAGAGGCTCAACACACATGAGTTTCAGCTTTCTGAGAAAAGAGATATCTACGGTCCAAACTATGGGCGAACTCGTGCCTTGAAGGCAAAAGCTGTTTCCTCATCTGAAGAAGAATCTGACAGCTGTTCTGATGATCCTGAAGACATTGGAAGAGAACTTGCAATGCTAGTGAAGAAGTTCCAAAAATTCACCAAGAAGAAAGGCTTCAGAAAATCTTCACGATCAAGCTCAAGGAATGATGAAGCTTCTGCTCATGACTACAAGAAGAAAACATGTCACAAGTGCAAGAAAACTGGACACTTCATCTCTGAGTGTCCACAATGGGACAATGAGAACAGAAGGAAGAAGAAGAGCAAGGAATATGATTCTGACGACAAGAAGAAGAAGAAATACTCAAAGTCTTCTTCCAAGTCTTCCTCAAAGTCTTCATCACACAAGAAGAGCACATCTGGCAAGGCACGTGCATTTGTTGGCAAGGAAATGGATTCAGAGGAGGAGTCCGCTTCTGAGGAGGTGGAGGTGGAGTCTGAGGAGGAGTCTGATTCTGGCATTGCGAGTCTGGCTACAGCATACGTCGCCAAGTCCATCTTCAACATTGAAGACAATGACTGCATCACCGACGCCGATGCAAATGACAAGAACGACTCCACCCCTACCTACTGCTTCATGGCACGCGGTGCCAAGGGAAAGGTCTCCAGCACAAAAACAAAATCTTCTGATGCTATTGCTGGGGACCTTAAAAATCTTGTGGGGCGCAAGATAAAATGCCCAAATGGCATCATTATGTACTTCGTTCCTGAATCGCATGCTACTTTCCCTATTAGTCCTAATCTGGATCTAAGTTTTCATAACCCACTGGTTCGTCAAATGTTTTTGCTTCACAATTCTCTTCGTGAAGCCTATCCCCCTAACTGCACTGTAGGGTACGACACCAGCGACTTCAAAGTCTTCAGAATGGATTATTGACAGTGGGTGTACAAATCACATGACTGGCAAAAGAAGCCTTCTTATGGACTCAACCTTACGTCCATCCGACAAGAGTCACATCACATTTGCTGACACTGGTAAAAGTAAGGTATTGGGTCTAGGTAGAGTTGCAATCTCAAAGGATCAACACATGGATAAAGTCATGCTTGTTGAATCCCTTGGCTTCAACTTCATGTCTGTCTCAATGCTTTGTGATTTGAACATGATCGTAATGTTTGGAAAATATCGTTGCCTGGTACTAATGGAATCTGACAAGTCTCTAGTGTTTGAAGGGTATCGGAAAGATGATCTGTACGTGGTAGATTTCTCAGCAGGGCCACAACTGGCAGTATGTCTTCTTGCAAAAGCTTCAGAATGCTGGCTTTGGCATCGGAGGCTTGGGCATGCTGGCATGAGGAACCTCCACACCCTTGCGAAGAAGAAGCATGTCATAGGCATCAAGGGCGTCAAGTTCAAGAAAGATCACTTATGCGGTGCCTGTGAAGCAGGGAAAATGACAAGGGCAAACATCCTTCGAAGACAATCATGACTACTACTCAACCTTTCGAACTGCTCCACATGGATCTTTTCGGTCCCACTCACTACTCAACTTTTACTACCACTCCTTGCCTCTATGGCTTCGTGATTGTTGATGATTACTCTAGATATACGTGGGTGCATATAATCCTTTACAAGACTGAAGTGCAGGATGTCTTCAGACGCTTCGCCAATCGAACCATGAACAATTTTGGCGCCAAGATAAAGCACATCAGAAGTGACAATGGCACTGAATTCAAGAACACTGGCCTTGATACATATCTTGATACCTTGGGCATCACACATGAATTCTCAGCTCCGTACACACCACAGCAAAATGGCGTCGTTGAACGCAAGAACAGAACACTCATTGAAATGGCCAGAACAATGCTAGATGAATACAAGACTCCAAGAAAATTCTGGACTGAAGCCATTGACACTGCATGCCATACAATTAATCGTGTTTATCTTCACAAGCTTCTGAACAAGACATCTTATGAACTCCTAACTGGCAAGAAGCCAAATGTCAGTTACTTCAGAGTATTTGAAGCAAGGTGCTGGATCAAGGACCCACACCACACCTCAAAGTTTGCACCAAAAGCACATGAGGGGTTTATGCTAGGATATGGAAAGGATTCACACTCCTACAGAGTCTTCAATCTCTTCCATTACAAAGTGGTTGAAACAGTGGATGTGCGGTTTGATGAGACAAATGGTTCACAAAGAGAGCAACTGCCAAATGTGCTAGATGAAGTTCCAGCTAGTGAATCAATCAAGCTTATGGGAACTGGAGAGATTATACCTTCTGAAGCTCATCCTGAAGAAGAACTTATCATCTCAGCACCGGATCAACATGAAGACAATGCTCAGCCTGAAGACATTCCTCCCAACAACAACGCAGATCAGCAAGAGCAAAGTCTTCGCCCTGTACATCCTCGTGTTGCCAATGAAGTGCAGATTGACAGAATAATTGATAGCATCAATGCACCTGGTCCACTCACTCGTTCAAGGGCAACTCAGCTAGCAAACTTCTGTGGGCACTTCGCATTCGTCTCAATATCAGAACCCAAGAAAGTTGGAGAAGCCTTCATGGAACCTGAATGGATTCAAGCTATGCAAGAAGAGCTTCAACAGTTTGAGCTGAATAATGTATGGGAACTGGTTAAGCGTCCTGATCCACGGAAGCACAACATAATAGGCACCAAATGGATATACCGCAACAAGCAAGATGAGCATGGTCAAGTTGTCATAAACAAAGCTGGTCTCGTTGCTCAAGGATATACTCAAGTGGAGGGCATTGACTTCGATGAAACATTTGCTCCTGTGGCTAGGCTTGAAGCCATACGCATACTGCTGGCCTATGCAAATCATCATAACATACTTCTATATCAAATGGATGTGAAAAGTGCCTTTCTCAATGGAAATATTGAAGAATAAGTGTATGTTGCACAACCCCCTGGCTTTGAAAATCCAAAACATCCTGACATGGTATACAAGCTCAACAAGGCATTGTATGGCCTCAAACAAGCCCCTAGGGCCTGGTATGACACACTCAAATACTTCCTGAAGAGCAAAGGCTTCATACCTGGTTCCCTGGATCCCACTCTCTTCACGAAGACATATGATGGTGAACTGTTTGTGTGCCAAACATATGTGGATGACATTATCTTCGGCTGCAGCAATCAGAAGTACAGTGAAGAGTTTGGATATATGATGCAAGAGCAATATCAGATGTCCATGATGGGGGAGCTGAAGTTCTTCCTTGGTCTTCAAATACGACAGCAACGCAATGGCATCTTCATATCTCAAGAGAAGTATCTCAAAGATTGCCTGAAGAAGTTCGGTATGCAAGACTGCAAAGGCTTCACAACACCAATGCCAGCCAAACATCATCTAGGTCCTGACGACAATGGTAAAGAGTTCGATCAAAAGGTATACCGCTCCATGATTGGGTCTTTGCTTTATTTATGTGCATCTAGGCCAGATATCATGCTTAGTGTTTGCATGTGTGCTCGATTTCAAGCGGCACCAAAGGAGTCGCATCACTTAGCTGTGAAGCGAATTCTTCGATATTTGGCTCACACCCCAACTCTAGGATTATGGTATCCAAAGGGCTCAGAGTTTGATTTGGTTGGATTTTCGGATGCTGATTATGCTGGTGACAAGGTTGATCGCAAGTCTACATCAGGCACATGTCACTTTCTGGGACGATCACTTGTATGTTGGTCTTCAAAGAAGCAGAACTGTGTATCTCTCTCCACTGCTGAATCTGAATACATTGCTGCTGGATCTTGCTACGCTCAGCTTATGTGGATGAAGCAAACACTCAAGGACTATGGCATTCATCTAAAGCAAGTGCCACTTTACTGCGACAACGAAAGCGCCATCAAGATTGCCAACAACCTAGTTCAGCACTCGAAGACAAAGCACATTGAAATTCGTCATCACTTTCTCAGAGATCATGTTGTGAAGGAAGACATTGATATCATACACGTCAACACTGAAGAGCAATTGGCGGATATCTTCACCAAGCCCTTGGATGAGAAGAGATTTTGCAAGTTACGGTGTGAGCTAAATATCTTGGAATCCTTAAATGTCCTGTGATCAGGCACACATCCTAACACTTATGCATATTGATGACTTATATGTGCAACACACAAAGTAAAGTATATCTTCAATCAATGAAGACATACATTCTAAGTGTGAATACATTAATGTGGAATTTGACTTCGGAGCGCCACGATAATTGTGCGCCGTGTCTGGGTCTAATACTTCCTATACGGTGGGTAACGCCACCACCAAACGTTCTATTTTGAAGTGTTTCACTCATGGCGTTACCTTGCAATATCTTCACATTTGATTGTCTTCACATTTGGTTTGGCATCGAACATGTCTTCATGATTATCTTCACTACGTTGCTTGTATAGACATATATATATACTAGTGCCCTGTCCTCTACAGCATTCACTTATAGCTATGGCTTCGTGTTGAATCTTTTGGACTAAGTGAATGTGATCGGACCCCAAACTTCTCCATGCTTTCTATCTCAAACTCTATCTCTCTAAGTCATATGCATTCTGTTGAAACTGTCGAATGTCTTCACTGCGTCTTTGTCAGCTGAAGATATAGAGACAACCATAAAGTCCGTTTTTAATGCTCATTCCTCCACATAAAATCCGGAGAAGCAGGAACGACCGCCCGACAATTTAGTCGTGCGTGGGACGTGGAACAAACCCCAAACTTTCGCTAACTGGCCACGCGTTCCTCAAATGCGAACCACCAGGGGCACCTGTGTAATAGCACAGTGCCGCCCCTGAGCCTATAAATTCACACTTACCGCGGTCATTATCTCCTTCTTCCACCCTCGCACGAACCCTAGCGCCACCGCTAGCACTCGACGACGCCGGAGACGAAGCGCTTCGCTGCCGCAACCTCTCCAACGCCATCCTCACGCCGACCGCGGACATCGTCCTCTCCGCCATCGCCGTAGGTGTTTTCGATCACCAAGTTAGGGCACGGAGGACTGAACTGCTCGGCATCAACTCCCTTCCGTCTAGCAGTTCCAGTGTGGTAAATAAAACTTCTTTTTACAGCCTCTTTTGATCTCATGGTTCTGTCACTTTCTACCATAAGAAGTTCATCTTCACAAGTTAGATCTCTCAATCTGCATCTCATAACATGCCTAGTACATTCACTTGTGCTTCATAAAGTAGTTAGATTCCTCACTTGTACTGATCTGTGGGTTCGTACAAATCTGGAACCAACTGCTTATCTATGAGTGAATGTCTTCGCACGATGAGGTCAATGTCTTCTAAACTGATTAATTTTCAAAACCTTCTGAGAATGCATATGACCTCTTCCCCTTCCCTCGCACCTTAATGCTGTCACAGGTACATGTCCGTGGGAGAATCCTTCGGTTCTCATAGTCTGCATTCATTTGCAGAATTCCTACAGCATCACATAAACTCTCCTGAAGCCAGTTCCTGTTGGTCCAGAAAAAGAAAGCCTTTGAAGCCTTTGAAAGTTTTGAAGCCTTTCAAGTTAAAGTTTATGGCTTCAGAAGCAGCAGCAAGGAAGGGGGGCAGACAGAGACGTGAGGGAACTTCCAAAGATCTGCCTGAAGACTTGGCAGAAATGAACAAAACAGATCCAGAAGAAAGCTATGGGCAGCGCAAGACCTGAATCCTATGGATTCGACGCTATTGGGCAGAACAGTGGTTCAAATACCGCTTCGTCACTCAGGAGTAGGCTGAAAAGAGTGCCATCAGGAGACCATGGGGGGACATCCGTTTCAAAAATCTCCTACCCAGGACCAGAGATGAAGCCATTGCTCAAGGCTTCTACCCATGCATGGTCCGAGGACCATAGCCTGATGATGCGCATCCGTCGTCACTCCTCTGGTGTCGTGACGACAATCTGTTCCAGCGCAACTACCAGTTTGCTCAACAATCTGCGAAGCTGAACAAGAAGAAATTCGGGTTAGACTTCAACCCTGGCCCCTCCGCACCAAGGGCAGATGGCACACGTTACGCAGAACCCAATATCATCGGTCCGTTTGCAAATCTTGAGGGCCTGATCACCCACATCTTAGTCCAAGGGACTGCCGTGAATGACCCTCCAGCTGACTCTGAGTCTGATGAAGCTCCTGCTGTGCCGAAGCCAAAGCAGACAAAGAAACCAAAAGCTTCGAAGCCGGCCCCTGCCTCAAAAATCTCAAGGGCGAAGCCATTGAAAACTGCACCTCCTGAAGTCAGTGTGCAGTCTGAAGACGTATCCCGCGTCTCCAAGCCCCAGAAGGAAAAGGAGCCCCAGCAACACACCGGCAAAGAGCTCACTGTTGCTGCTATTCTGTGCAACGAAGCCATTGATCTATCAAGCGATGAAGATCTTGGAGATGACGCTCTTGAGCAGCTCATCAAAAGCAAGGAAGAAGCAGAAATCTTCAACAACCTACCTCTCTTTGATGTTGCCATCATCCACAACTTCATTGATGAATGGTTTGCCTCACCAGACATAAGCTTCGAAGATCTGCAGCTGCCCGTTGGCCTCAGCGTCGCCTTCCAAGGCGCAATTGCTTCAGAACTGGCCATTGCTCAGCGCATTGTTGAGCTGAAGCAGAAAATTGATCATGAAAAGGCTCAGTTCAAGAAGCACATGGCCAGGCTCAGCGTGCAGGAAGTGAAGAGCTTCAAAACAATGCTGCATGAGCTAAAGGAAAATTTTCTGAAGAAGCGTGCTGAAGCTCAGGGCTCACGAGAGCGGATGAAGTCTTTGGCAGAAATATGTGTACAAGCCTACAACGAGGGTGAAAAGCGCAAGGCACTTGGGCGTCCAGGCATCGACCCCAAGATGGCCGCGAAGAAGAAGAAGAAGCCTGCTGTGGCTGAACCAGAGGCACCTAGACAAGAAGCGGTTCAAATTGTCTTCCCCACTGCAACGACTGGCTCGAAGCCAAA
The DNA here is from genome assembly GCF_056163025.1 of Triticum urartu. Taxonomy (NCBI): domain Eukaryota; kingdom Viridiplantae; phylum Streptophyta; class Magnoliopsida; order Poales; family Poaceae; genus Triticum; species Triticum urartu. The sequence continues at coordinate 28,646,896 of NC_141876.1, forward strand.
GAGCCGGTTAACAGCTTCAGAGCTTAAGAAGACAAGAACTGCAGAGGCTGAAGCCAGAAAAAGGAAGAGCTCTGAAGCCTCTCCTACTGCCCCCAGCAAAAAGAAGCGCAAGATCAAGAAATCTCGGGCTGCTCCCATAGAGCCCTTGATGGTTGAACCCCTCTCTGTCATTCACCCCAATGTAGAAAGAAGACTGACAGTTCATGAGCCTGCTCCCACAGAGGCTCCTGAAGCTGAAGATATTCCAGCGGCCGACCCCATAGCTGCTGAAGACATTGATCATCAAGACAATGTACAAGATGATGTAGCCCTTCCTCAGCTTGAAACAAGCAAACTCATCAGTATTGGCCGTCCTCTCACGCCAATGGCACAAGATGAGTCATGGGCGGATCGCCCTCAGGAGGAAGAAGACTTTGAGGTCCAGCCCACTCCGACCCCACAAGCGTCGTCTGCATTCCGTAGGCTTCGCAAAGGTCCACGGCCTCAAGTCCATACTGCAGAAATTCCGGCTGCATCAGCCGAAGACAATGAAGAAGCACCACCAGAACCCACTCCCCCGCTCCATCAAGATGTAGTTCTCCAGGAGAACGTGCCTGAGGTTGTCCCTCCAACTACACAAGCGGAGAAAGAAAATGTTGCGGCTGCCACCACAAACACTGAAGCCAATGTGGAGCCCGCCCCACCAAATGCTTCAGCGGACAGCGAAGCTACTGAGCCAGACACTTCTGTTCCTGAGTCTGCTGCAGGTCCTCAATTCGATTATCATATTGAGCACAGGCCTCATGTCCAAAAGCTAGTCCCAAGGCTTCCAAGGTTCCCAGGTCCTGCATCAGCACCTGGCTCCTTCGACATAAATAGCTTCAAGGCAGACAATACATTTTTCAATAGCTCCAAGAACCCCTATTCACGGGAAAGGATTGTATCAGATAGGTTCTGGAGCTATCCTCAGCGCAGCTACTACTCAAGCATACTATACAACCAAGGTCGCATCTTCCCGCACAAGCGCCTTGAGGTTGAAGCCATTGCTGGTCTGCCATGTCTTGAGGAAGCCTTGGATTGCTTCAAGCAAGTGGGTCTGCTGCCGTTTGTCACAGATGAAGAGCACTGGAATGAAGAGCTTCTGCTTCAGTTCTATGCCACCCTCCACATTAAAGGATACAACAGAGATCCGAAGACTTGGGTACTGGAGTGGATGACCGGAAATGTCCATCATGAAGCCAATGCATTTGATATCATTGAGCTCACCGGCCTGCCCACTCCTGGCGAATACTACGAGGAAGGCTATCAACTACATGCTGAAGCTATTGAGAGCATATTCCAGAGGCCTGAACCAAATATGAGTCAGATGCTCTCAATGATGAAGCCATTGCCTCAGGATGCACCCTATCCAACTGAGTTCTTCGTTGAAGACCTAGAGTACCTGCCCAGGACCATATATCACATTATCCGGCGGACTCTCTGGCCCATTAAGGGACACTCACCACATGCCAAGATCGAGGGTGCAATGAAGACTATGATATTCTGTATCCTTCATGGCAAATGGTTCAACGCACAGGATTTCTTCATACGCCAACTTGCAGCGTCAGGCTCAAAATTATTTGGTTTGAAGTTCTATGCTCCTTGGGTGATGAGGCTGATCAAACTGCACTCTGCGATCTTGTATCAGCCCTCAGCCCGAAACCATCGAATCTTCTTGCCAGATGTGGATACCTCTGCTGAAGTCATATATCCTGAACCTGCCAAGCAACCGATAAGTCTTCAGAATGCAGAACACCAAAGCTTCACGCAGAATGTTGAGGGTGTTGAAGCCATATCCAGGGTATATCCGTTGGCTGGCACTACACGTGCACCAGCATCTACTGAAGCCACAGACAGCACAAATGCTCCAAGACCCAAGAAGCGTGCTCGTGTCCTCACTGACCGAGAGCTTCTTGTGGCCCTTCACCAAAAGCAAGATAGGCATCACGACTGGCTAAAGCGTCAGATGAAGAGCCTCTTGGTGGATGTCAATCGTCTTCGAAACCTAGCCACCAAGAATGCTTTCGTTACACATGAAACGTGCCGTCGTACATGGAAAGGGCTCTCAATGATATGCACTGAAGCTGAACTTGAAGAGGATGGCTTCACAGAGCGCTTCAAGTTTGATACCACACCTCCTAGAAGGGCTGTGATGCGCAACACACCATCACTTGAAGACTCTGAGTTTTCTTCATCTGCTGCCACAGTCACTGCCAGAATCATTGATGAAGAAGACGATGCTACATCACCGCCACCTGCTTCAGCACCTCCAAGCTCTTCTGCACCGCCAAACAACTCCACCGACCCTGCTGCGCCTGGGAACGCGTAGAAAACTCTATGTCTTCAAACCTTTTTGGTCATTACTGACAAAAGGGGGAGAAGCATATGATGTTTATAGTCTTCAAGCGGGTCAATATGGGCGGGTGCCTTATGTTTTGTTATATTTTGCTTCGTGTTTACAACTCTTGTTTTTGCTTCATTTGGTTCTTTGAGTTGTAAACACTAAAACTCGATGGTCGTCTGCTACTTGTTTGCCACTCTGTTTGCGAAGATAAATTCCGCATGTGCGACGATAAATTCCGCACTTATCTCATTCTGCAGACGTCCATTTTCCATTATGCATGTCATTGTCTTCATATACTTTCACATGCATAGTGGATTGTCATCATAAGCTGAAGTGGATCTCCACAAGTACAACCTGCCATGTGCATTTGCATCCCAAAAGCAAATTAACTTATATGCACATCTTCAGGGGGAGCCCTTGCAACTTATGAAGACAATTCCCTATCCTTTACAAACTTCACACATTATATTCCCCGTTGAAAACTTCAACTAGTTTGTCATCAATCACCAAAAAGGGGGAGATTGTAAGTGCATCTAGTGCCACCCCTAGTTGGTTTTGGAGTATTGACGACAAACCTAGTTGAGGGACTAATGTGTTTGTGAGAATTGCAGGAAAACACAGGTAGAAGTCCCTCATTGATTCGGTTTTACTACCAGAGATGACCCCTAAAAATGTATGAAGACATTGAAGACAAAGGTGGTATATGAAGATATTCACATTGAAGACTATGACAAAAGAAGACACGTTATGAAGCCTATGGAGCTCGAAGACTTAGATCTTTCGTAGTTCTTTTTATTTTGTGTTGAGTCATAGGAACCACCGTACTGTTAAGTGGGGTCCAGGAGAACCAGTCAGAATGACTGAAGTGATGCCTAAATCAAAAACCTATGTCTTCAAGCGAAAACATTGAGAGCGAATCTTGTCCAGAGCCGGACAAGTCAGCTTTGCTTGTAGCCCAAGCAAAGTTGCCATGAGAGTTTGAAATCTGACCGTTGAGACACGTGTCAGTTCCTTAGTGACCCAGGGTCATTTCGGACAAATCAGGTCGGGTTGCCAAGTGGCTATAAATAGCCCACCCCCACAACCATAAACTGTTGGCTGCTCAGATTTCAGTGCACGGCTTTTGTCGTTTGAGAGCAACCCACCTTGAAGCCTTTGAGAGAAAAATTCCTAGTGAGGAGAAAAGCCCTAACCACCCAAAGCCAGAGTAAATTGGGCATCACTTAAGTCTTCGTGTCTATGTGATCTGAAGACTTATTACACTTGAGGACTGTGAATCCTCCAGGCGGTTAGGCGTCGCGTTCAGAGCATCCAAGAGACATTGTGGATTGCTAGTGAACGAAGTCTGTGAAGGTTTGGGAGTCTACCTTGAAGACTTACCAGAGTGATTGGGCGAGGACTAAGTGACCTTAGCTCAAGGAGAATACGGTGAGGACTTGGTGTCCTGAACTGTGTGTTCAGGACTGGGTGTCCGGGACTGTGTGTCCTAAGGTTTAAATACCTAGCCGCTACAACCAGACGTACAGTTGTCACAGCAACTGGAACTGGTCCAACATATCATTGTCTTCAACGAGTCACTGGTTTCATATTCACTTCCTTTTCTTACTGTTACACATTGCGAAGCCATTGCATGCTTGCTTTATCTTTTGTCTTCACAACGTGAATGTATGATCTGTTTGGCTTCATAACTTCTTCCTACCTGATCCTTATTACACTGCAGTTGTTTGTCATTGTGCTTTCACTCTATTGAATACATGACCATGGCTGGCCTAGTGTAATCTAACTTCCGCTGCATAGTAATAGGCATAATCTTCGCTGTTTGTCTTCATAACTCTCACGTTTTGAAGACTTTCATAAAAATCGCCTATTCACCCCCCTCTAGTCGATATAACGCACTTTCAATACCCGATACCGAACTCTCAGACACAATCGGAGGCTCCGCCACCGAAATAACACCTTCAGCCCACGAGATAATGACCATTATTGCCCCGTGGACAGAACCATTCCTGGCCTACCTAACTAGACAGGAACTTCCGGAGGACCAAAATGAGGCACGCTGCATAGTGCGGCGATCCAAGGCCTACAGGGTCCATGAGGGAGAAATTGTACAAAAAAAGCACTACCGGAGTCCTTCAAAGGTGCATCTCCGAAGAGGAAGGGCGGAATCTTTCGGCAGGAATTCATGCCTGACTCGGTGGTCATCACGCCGCAGCCCGGGCTCTTGTAAGCAAGGCCTTTCGTACAGGATTCTATTGGCCAACGGCCCGGGCAGATGCACAGGACTTGGTCCAACGCTGCGCCGGTTGCCAGCTCTTTGCAAATCAAAGTCGCATGCCACCTACCGCCCTCCAAACAATCCCCATTACATGGCCCTTTGCGTTCTGGGGGCTTGACATGGTTGGACCCCTTAAAGGGGGAACCCACAAGAAAAAAATACTTATTGGTCATGGTGGATAAATTCACCAAATGGATAGAGGCCAAACCTGTTAAAACAGTCGAATCCGGACCGATGATAGACTTCATATCCGGGGTTGTACACCGTTATGGCGTCCCCCACAGCATCATCACTGATAATGGCACGAACTTCACGGCCGACGAGGTAAAACTCTGGTGCAGCAAAATGGGCATCAAGCTCGATTTTGCTTCAGTCTATCACCCACAAACCAACGGTCAAGTCGAGCGAGCAAACGGTCTTATAATGAGCGGCATTAAACCCAGATTAGTGCGCTCCTTAATGGAGTCTAACACGCACTGGGTAGAGGAGCTCGACTCCGTACTCTGGGGGCTGCGGACCACGCCGAATCATAGTACCGGATATACACCCTTCTTTATGGTGTACGACGCAGAGGCAGTCTTGCCCTGTGACATAATTCATGACTCACCTCGAGTGCACATGTACGAAGAAAGAGAAGCCGAGCTCGATCGGCAGGACAGTTTGGACACCCTGGAGGAGGAGCGCGACGTAGCCAAAGCCCCTTCCGCATTTTATCAGCAACAGGCTCGTAGATACCAAAGCAGAGAAGTACGGGCCAAAACTTATAACATTGGCGAACTAGTTCTACGCCTGCCGGATAACAAAAAGAACAAGATAGAGCCCAAATGGGAAGGTCCCTTCATTATTGACCAAGTTCTGACCGGTGGAGCGTACCAACTGCGGGATGCATCGACTAGTCGACTCGAGCCGAACCCATGGAACGCGGCCAGGCTCCAAAGATTGTACGCCTAGCACCGGACTCTATGTTAGTCGCCTCCCTTTGTCCATTTTCTTAAAATATACATTATCTGTCTTGTTTCTCTTTCTTTCTTTCTTTTATTATTTCTCTAGGCCTTCAAGGGTCACCTTGTGCCTCGCTTGCACATTACAGATGCGCTAGCCGCACTCTTCATACCTGGGGGCTTCTTTCACAGAAGCTTAAATTATTTATCTGGGCCTCATGCCCCACACATGTGTTATACTTCCGCATGTACCTTTTTTCACCATTATATGCATCGATATGACTTAAGTTTTGGCCAAGCTGGGTTGCCTGGCTCTTGTATTTATGCCCTACGTTCCCGTTAATTCGGCTAGGGCATAAGGGGAGCACCTCTGCGATTGTTACTGCCGGGTTAGCCGGATGTGTACCTCAGACTGGGTGAAGCCGAAAGCTAGCATTCTTAAGGGAATATTCGGTTGGTGAACAAAAGATGATTCTTATTTATTGTCCATATCTGCCCCTAGATGTTTTTCCTGCGCTTCCTATCGCAGTCCGAACATGCACTTTAGGGCATGCTTACCCAGGGAAAGGAACCCTTAACAGAACTATTCTCCCTAGAAGATGTTTCTTACTACCCATGTAATATAACATAACTAGTTGGGCACTTGTCTGATAAAGCACCAATGACCCCTACGCCTGGTCTCCACGCATACCCCGGTTCTTATATAACTGAGCGGGTATTCGGATACACTCCGGACTATTGGGCCCGGAGGTTGAAGCGAAAAGGTCTGCAACGACAAATGATCTACAATCTGGCTAGAAGGCATTATACATGTCACTTTAATTACATAGTCATGCATACTGACTAAATTCCTCTTCTATACCATACAACAGGCGGTCTAGCTTACAATCCTGCTGAGAATACTTTGCGGCTAATTCTACTTGCCCATAAACTAAGCTAACGGGGATCTCTTTTCCGTCGGGCCCCACAGGTCCGACCTCGGCCATGTGATTTGGGTCTGCCTTGGTATACCGCGTCTTCACCATGGCCTAGGCTTCTCTGGCACCCTGTCGGCAGGCTGATATCTTCCATAATCGGAAGCGCCGCCGTGCTCCCTTGAGCTTCTCCGCAAGCTTGGCAACGCCCTCTGGCAGGGAGACGGACGGCCACAAGGCCTGGGCAACACACTGCATCACCTGCCGAACTTGTTCATGCAGGTGTGATAGCTCGGACAGAAGATCACCCGCAGACCCGGGTGTCGGTGTCAAAACCGGCGGATCTCGGGTAGGGGGTCCCGAACTGTGCGTCTAGGCCGGATGGTAACAGGAGGCAAGGGACATGAAGTTTTACCCAGGTTCGGGCCCTCTTGATGGAGGTAAAACCCTACGTCTTGCTTGATTAGTATTGAAGATATGGGTGTTACAAGAGTAGATCTACCACGAGATCAGAGAGGCTAAACCCTAGAAGCTAGCCTACGGTATGATTGTATGTTGTGATTGTTGTCCTACGGACTAAAACCCTCCGGTTTATATGGACACCGGAGAGGGTTAGGGTTACACAAGGTCGGTTACACAGGAGGAGATATCCATATACGTATTGCCTAGCTTGCCTTCCACGCCAAGTAGAGTCCCATTCGGACACGAGACGAAGTCTTCAATCTTGTATCTTCGTAGTATAACAGTCCGTCCAATGGAGATAGTCCGGCTGTCCGGAGACCCCCTAATCCAGGACTCCCTCAGTAGCCCCTGAACCAGGCTTCAATGACGATGAGTCCGGCGCGCAGTTGTCTTCAGCATTGCAAGGCGGGTTCCTTCTCCGAATACATCACAGAAGAATTTGAATACAAGGATAGTGTCCGACCCTGCAAAATAAGTTCCACATTCCACCGTAGAGAGAATAATGTTTTTGCAGATCTAATCCGCTAGCTTGTTTTGGCAACATGACGTTACGTCATGGCCCGGCGATCATTCGAACCGTTTCTCTTAACCAGCTCCACACATAACGCGAGGCGGTTTCTTGACACGTCTTGCCAAAGCGGAGATCGTGTTCCCCTGATTACGGGATTCTCATTAATGCGGTTCGTGGGTAACCCAACCGTGTCTAGGACTCCTAGATTATAGCTAAGTCCAAAACGGCTACGGAGAGGACGCTTGATATTCACCCTCTTTATAAGGGGACAATGCCGGGGTTGCTGATCCATGGGCACCTATGGGACCGGCGGCGGGCCGGGTCCCTTTCGGTTCGGCGGGGGGCGGAGGTCGCGCAAAGAGCAGATCGAGGCGAAGCACGCGGGCGATTTACCCAGGTTCGGGCCGCACGGATGCGTAAAACCCTACTCCTGCTTTGTGGATTGTATTGATTTCTAGCTCGGGAGCGAGACCGAGCGCCAGTGTTCGAGGTGGCTTCCTCTCGAAGGGTTCTCAAATTGGCTAACCCCCCCTTCCGTTGCACTCGGGCCTCCTTTTATATGCTCAAGGGGTTACCGACATAGAGCAACGGGAGTCAAGGGCAAAAATGGAAAGGCGCCGCAGTAGGGGCAGCTAGGTGCTGTAGCAGGCACAGCTACCTGCTACAGTGCTATCATACCTAACCCTGACGGCAGGGGACAAGGGCATTAAATGCCCATCTATGTCGCCTAAACAGTGCCGAAAGGGGCTTGCTAGGGAAGCCACCGTTAGCCACGGTGGTTATCTTGCCAGCGCCTGCTTTCCACCTCGCACTCCTTGCTGCACAGCCTCCTGCCACGTGTGCTTGGGCGGGCCCTAGAGCGACACGTGGCGGGTGGGCTGGAGCGCGGGCACGAAGTGGGGGCTTTCCGCGGCAAGCTCTTTGCCGCGGTCGTCGCGGTCATCGTCTTGTCGTGTCTGTCCGGGAGCTTGTCGCTCACCGGGCCTTGCCGGGGCGCGTGGGGCGCCGCGGCAAGTTTTCTTGGTACGCCTTGGTTGGCCTTCCCGGCAAGCGCCTCTTGCCGGGGCCTTGGGACGCTTCTGATGGCCTTCCCGGCAAGCTCCTCTTGCCAGGGTCTTGTCTTCTTCCCGGCAAGCTCCTCTTGCCGGGGTCTTGTCTTGAGTACTTTGTTCTTGATGGTCTTCAGAGGAACCTCGGAGGGTCTTGGCGGCCACCCGGCAAGCCTTGCCGCAAGATGCTGCGACTGCCCGTGCACAAGTTTGGGGTACTAAGGGCACCCCTACTTTAGTACACCGACAGGAGCCCCCGGGCCTGGGCCAGACACGGTGCCGAGCGCTGTTGGGCCAGGCCCAAAACAGTGCACGGGCACGCGCGGCCTGGGTCACGCCGTATATCTCTCCGCTTCCATCGCGCACGCCCGGAACGGCACACGTCAAATGCGGCGTCGTGGGTGACGTGGGCGGCGTGCGCGGGGCTAAGCCCCGCGAGCATGCGTCAAGCCATGATGAAGGGGAACGGCCCACGCCCTCTTCTCCAAACGGAGGTAGGCGTGGGGGCGTGGCGCATTTACTGGACGGGGCCGGTGCGCGGTTTTCTAAGCGCCCACTCCCCGAGATCACGGGGTAGGGCGAGGCCGCCCCATCCGTCGCCTCAGTTCTGCATCCCCGCCACGCGGTTCCCATGCACTTGGGATCGCGGACAGTGGGAGCGGGAATCTGGGCCGTTGCGAGCAGAGGTGGCGGGTCGGCCCGCCTCCCTGCTCTTCCCGTGCCTTGATTCGCTAAGCGGGGCGGCTGGGCTCCCACTTCGCTCCTTTATAAGGAGCGGGAAGGGAGCACCGAAGCCCGCACTCTCTCGTCTCCTCCTTTCTTCAGCTTCTGCTCCCCTTTCCCTCATTCGCCATGGAGAAAGGGAACCCTGGGCCTTCATCGGTGGCGGCGAGGGTCGCCACCAGGCAGCGTACCCTTCCCTCTCCCGCGCTCGTGGCGGTAGAGCCAGCCATAAGGGGAAGAGGGAGGGGGCGAGGCCATGGACGAGGCCAAGGGCGAGGTCGAAGCGCTCGGGGAAGAGGCGGACGGGGCGACGCGCCAGCTTCGCCTCTGCCGGCGGCTCCTCCCCCCACGGCGGTCCATATTGGGGACAACCCTTGCGAGTTCTTCGTCAGGCTGCGCCGGGCGCCTCGTCGTCGCCTCCGGCTTCCAGCTCCGTTCGCGAGCGCGATGGAGTCGGACCCGCCCGAAACTCTAAGATTACACATGAGGGGTTGTGGGATCAGCGACACGCGAGTCCGCGTGGTGTTCCCAGCCCCTAGTGTGATGTATCTCGATCGAGGGTGGAAGACGTTCGCCCGTATCCACAGCCTGATGGAGGGGTTCACCCTCCATTTTAAGCTGGTGGAGGGCGATCTCCTCTCCGTCAAGGTCTTCGGGTGCTTCGGCACCCGGGCGAAGTGCTGCGTGGACAGCTCCTCCGATAGCGAAGGCTCCTCCTCGAGCGAGAGTGACGAGGAGGAGAGCGGCGGTGATGGTGAGGGTGGCGGGCGGCAGGATGGCGACTCCGACTAGGTGTCGGGCGCCGTCTCGTGCGGCACCGGCGACCCCATCATCCGCGCCGCCGGCTTCTTGAACTCCCCGGGGGCGTCTCCTTGGGCGGCTGGCGTAGGGAGGCCGCGGAAGGGGAAGAGGGCTGGCGACAAGGCCGTCAGGTTGGAGTACGAGGGCGTGGTGCCCTCGACAGTGCGCTGACGTCCTGCCGCCCCTCCTTCGCACCCTTCTCCCGGTGTCGCCATCACCGTCCGGCCCCCGGGATGTTCTCTTGGTGTCTTCTGGCACCTGTAGCTCGCCTTGGCGCCCCTTTCCCCTTTTCGTCTCCTTGACCTACCTCCTGAAGAGAGGGACAGGAAAGGGATTACGGGCACCTTATCTTTTTAATTGTAAGCCTTCGGGCCTTAGCTGTATCTAAAACTTGTAATCCTCTCTTTCATGTTTTTCATCCTCTATGGACTGTACCTGAGTGGGATGTTTTTTAATGAAAAGGGGATGTTTGCCGGGTTATTTGCCTCGCGGGTCGAACCCACGCCAAGGAACAAATCCTTGATATCTTTCGGACAGACATTCCATTCCCCGGCAACAAGCCCCGCCACCTTCCTACGTCGCTCGACCGTTCTCACGCCTTTGACGGAGGCGAGAACGAGGTGGGTGTGGCCTCCTCGTTTCATCCCTTTGCTGCCGCGACTACGACCAAACTTGGCCCCGGGAACTAGCTCCAGGGCCTAGAGTGAGGGAGCACGGCAGTTTTCGGGAAGAAACGCGGGTTCGCATTCCCCAGTCCATAAGAGGATGCATGAAGAGGGATGAAAGACTTATCTGATATTGCAGCCCCCGGCAACTCTGGCTTGCCGGGGGTGACATCTTGGCATTTGCAGCCCCCGGCGTTCTTGCCGGGGCCCAGGTGCCGGCGCGCCCTTCTTCTCCTTTTCGTCTCCAGGTGGTCTGGCCAGGACGTGCGAGCCCTGCGAACGAAGGAAAAGCAAAGGGACGGACACTCGACCTCTAAGTTAGGGGTTAGGCGCTGTTAGGCACTATCGACCCTAACCAAGGACGAGACTCAACCTAGCATGCATGCTATAACCCCGGGGTATGCAGCGCTTCATTCTCTGGTGCTCAGGGTCTGCGCCTGGCTCTGTACGAAGGATTACATGCAACAGCGGCAAGACTTGTACAGAAAGGTGGTTGCCGGGCAGGGCCCGACAACCGCGCCTTACGGGTAAAACTTGCGAAGATGCTCGATGTTCCAGGAGTTGCTCACCGGAATGCCATCTTCGGTCTCAAGGCGGACAGCGCCAGGCCTAGTGACTCGTTTCACCCAGTAAGGGCCTTCCCACTTCGGCGTCAACTTGTTGGAATTCTTGGCCGACTGAACGCGCCGAAGAACAAGGTCGCCTTCCTCGAGACTTCTGGCATTAGCTTTGCGGCTATGGTAGCGGCGCAAAGCTTGCTGGTAGCGAGCAGCTCGCACAGCAGCCTGAAGACGATCTTCCTCAAGGAGCAGTGCGTCCTCTTGTCGCAGCCGCTCTTGCTCAAGCTCATAATAAGCGAGCACTCGAGGTGACCCGTATACGAGTTCCGTGGGGATAACTTCTTCCGCTCCATAGACTAGAGCGAAAGGTGTCTGGCCAGTGGCTCGATTTGGCGTCGTTCTGATCGACCAAAGAACCACTGGTAGCTCCTCGATCCAGTTTCTTCCGCACTTGAGCAGTTTGTTGAAAGTTCTGGTCTTGAGCCCGCGCAGCACCTCGGCATTTGCCCTCTCCGCTTGACCGTTGCTTCTTGGGTGAGCAACAGAAGCGAAGCAGACCTTGGCGCCGAGATCTTGGACGTACTGCATGAAGGCGTGGCTTGTGAATTGTGTACCGTTGTCGGTGATTATCCTGTTAGGGATCCCGAAGCGGCAAACAATCGACCTGAAGAACTTGACGGCCGACTGTGCGGTCACCTTTCTCACTGGTTCCACTTCCGGCCACTTTGTGAACTTGTCGATTGCAACGTACAAGTACTCAAAGCCCCCGACAGCACGGGGAAAGGGGCCGAGGATGTCGAGCCCCCAGACCGAAAATGGCCAGGATAAAGGGATCGTCTGGAGAGCTTGAGCTGGCTGGTGTATCTGCTTGGAATGGAACTGGCACGCTTCACACTTGGTTACTTGTGCAGTTGCATCCTGGAGGGCTGTTGGCCAGAAGAAACCTTGCCGGAATGCCTTGCCGACAAGTGCACTTGCGCCAATGTGGTGACCACATATGCCTCCATGTATCTCTGCCAACAGCTTTTGTCCATCTTCCCGGGGAATACACCTCAATTTCACGCCGTTGAGTCTTCTTCTATACAGTGTCTTATCGACGAACTAGTACATACTTGACTACCGGGCTACTCTTTCGGCTTCTTCTTGCTCTTCGGGAAGTTCTCCTGTCTGAAGGAAATGGACAATCTGCTGCGCCCATGTTGGAGCTTGTGACTCGACAACAAGGACTAAAGGCAATTCTGCGGCTGCGAGAACGTCCGCTTCGACGGCGAGAACCTCCTGTTCTGCCGGAGCTTGACGTTCCTCAGCAAGCCTGCCAGAGCGAAACTTGTCGGGAGCTTCTGCTACAACGGAACAAGCCCTAGGGCTTGCCGGAGCAGACTGCTCCCCAGTGGTCTTGGCGTTGATCTTGGGGGTTGCTGCGGGAACATCCGCTTCTACGGCAAGAGCCTGCGGCTCTGCCGGAGCGTGACGTTCCCCGACAAGCTTGCCGGAGCAAAACTTGTCGGGAGCTTCTGCTACAACGGAACAAACCCTGGAGTTTGCCGGAGCAGACTGCTCCTCAGCGGTCTTGGCGTCGATCTTGGGGACCTTCTTGGCGGTGGCTTCGAGAAGCTCGACCGGCAAATAGTCACCAGGAATCGACTTCCTCTTCTTGCTCTGCCCAGTTGACGGTGTCACGGACGGTTGAGTCAGCTTGAGCACAAAGGTCCCTGGTTCCACAGGTAACTTAAGTGCAGCGCATTTTGACAGGCCATCGGCGATGGCGTTCTGAGTTCTCGGAACGTGTTCCATCTGAAGGCCGTCAAAACGCTCTTCTAGCTTCCTCACTTCGTCGACGTAGGCTTCCATCAACGGGCTCTGATAACTTTTGTTTACTTGGCGGATGACAAGCTGTGAGTCACCCCTGACAATGAGCTTCTTGATCCAAGGGTCTGCCGCAATCTGGAGACCGGCAAGCAAGCCTTCATACTCTGCAGTATTATTTGTTGCTTGCTCCTTGGGAAAGTGCATCTGGACTACGTACTTGAGGTGCTCTCCGGCGGGCGCGACAAGCAGTACGCCAGCGCCGGCGCCTTGCAGCGAAAAGGCACCATCAAAGTACATCAGCCACTCTTTGCTTGCTTCTTTGTCGGGGGTGCTCGTTTCTGGGATTTCTTCATCTGGCATTGGCGTCCATTCAGCTATAAACTCTGCCAATGCTCTGCTCTGGATGGTTGAAGTGCTTTCAAAATTGAGGCCAAAGCTTGACAGTTCCAGTGCCCACTCAGCAATCCTGCCTGTCGCTTCTGGATTCTGCAGTATCCTCTTCAGCGGAAAGCGAGTGACAACTGTGATCTCATGTGCTTGGAAGTAATGGCGCAGCTTTCTCGAGGCCATGAGAAGGCCGAAAAGCAATTTCTGCACACCAGAGTACCTTGACCTAGCCCCCTGTAGGAGGGAACTGACAAAGTAAACTGGGCGTTGCACCATTTTCTTCCGTATCTCCTCGTGTATCAGCGCAGGTTCATCTTTGTCGGGACCAGAGCTTGTCGGGGAAGCCCCCTGCTTGTCGCTGGATGCGCTTGTCGCGGTCGCTGGCTCATCATCTGCCTCCCTCTCAGCCACTAACATAGCACTAACCACTTGATTGGTTGCCGCTATGTACAGCAGCAACTTCTCTTGCGGTTTAGGTGCGACAAGTATTGGAGGGGAGGACAGGTATCTCTTCAGGTCTTGCAGCGCAACCTCCACTTCCGGAGTCCATTTCATTGGACCTGCCTTTTTCAATGATTTGAAAAACGGCAGGGCGCGCTCAGCAGACTGAGAGATGAACCTGCTGAGAGCAGCCACGCAACCGGCAAGTTTCTGTACATCCTTGACGCGCTTCGGCGCTTCAATCTGCTCAATGGCCTTGATCTTGTCGGGATTGGCTTCAATCCCCCGCTGAGACACGAAGAACCCGAGCAGCTTGCCGGAGGGAACTCCAAACACGCACTTCTCGGGGTTGAGCTTGAGGCTGATCTTGCGCAGATTTGCAAAAGTCTCGTCTAAGTCTTGGATCAGGGTTGCTCTGTCCTTGCTCTTGACCACTATATCATCCATGTAGGCTTCCACATTTCTGTGTATCTGTGGCTCAAGAGCAATATGGACTACTCTTGCAAATGTCGAACCAGCATTTTTTAATCCGAAAGGCATCCGTACGAAACAGTACGTGCCACATGGAGTAATAAATGCGGTCTTCTCCTCATCCTCCTCTGCCATGAAGATCTGATGATATCCGGAATATGCATCAAGAAATGAAAGCAAATCACATCCAGCTGTGGAGTCAACAATCTGGTCGATGCGCGGCAAAGGAAATGGGTCCTTGGGACAAGCTTTGTTAACATCGGTGAAATCGATGCAAAGCCTCCATTTCCCGTTTGCCTTGCGCACGACTACAGGATTGGCCAACTACGTGGGATGGAGCACTCCTCTGACAAGGCCTGCTACTTCTAGTTTCTTGATTTCCTCTGCAATGAATTCTTGACGCTCCACTGCCTGCTTCCGGACTTTCTGCTTGACAGGCCGCGCATGAGGACAAACGGCAAGGTGGTGCTCAATCACTTTCCTGGGAACACCGGGGATGTCAGACGGTTGCCATGCAAACACGTCGAATTCGCCCGCAGGAAAGCAACGAGCGCGCTTTCCTATTTAGGATCAAGCGTGGCACTGATGGTGAAGGTACCACCAGTGCCGTCCTCCTTGGCGGACACCTTCTTCGTCTCTGGCGGAGCTGCCATCGTCTTCTTGTGCTTGCCGGTGGAGCTCGATGGTGCGTCCTCAACGGCAGCGCAGCACTCCGAAGAGGTGCGCTTGCCGGAGTGGGCACCAGAGCTTTTGCCGGACTTGGTCTTCTTCCCCCCCGGGAGCTTCAGCGGCAAGTGGATGGCGATCTGCCGTGGCTGCTGCTTCCCGGTAGATCTTGTCGGCACAGATAAGCGCATCCTTCCTATCGCCAGGGACAGAGATAATGCTTATAGGGCCTGGCATCTTCAGTATGTTGTATGCATAATGAGAGGCCGCCATGAACTTGGCGAGTGCTGGACGGCCAAGTATCCCGTTGTAAGGCAACGGGATATCGGCAACGTCGAACGTGACCCTCTCAGTCCTAAAGTTTAACTCGCTGCCAAATGTTACCGGCAGCGTGACCTTCCCCTTCGGCTTGCTCCTTCCCGGATTGATTCCTTGGAACGTACCGGTCTCTTCGAGCTCGCTGTCAGGGATCTGGAGTTTTTGGAGCACAGCGGAGGAGATCAGATTCAAGCCGGCCCCGCCGTCAACTAGCATCTTGGTGACTTTGAGGTTGCGGATAGTTGGTGATACCAACATCGGCAAACACCCGACCGCAGTTGTGCGATCAGGGTGATCCTCAATGTCGAAGATGATAGGCGTGCTGGACCACTTCAGAAGCTTGCATGATTCGATAGGTGGTTCTGCTGCATTAACCTCTCGCATCCACTGTTTGAGTCGGCGGTGCGAGGTATGCAGAGAAGCACCACCGTCAACACACAAGACCTCCGTGGCTTTCTGAAACTCCTGCTCACTGGTCTCAACATCATCCAGGTCTTCGTCGCTGTCGTCGCCGTCTTCATCCTTGTCGCGACCGCGGGGAGGCCTGTCTCCTTGCCACTGCTTGGCCTTGCCGCGGCGTTCTCCCTGGACGGTGCGCTTCTGGCCGGATTTCTCGGCACGCCCTTGGGCTCTCTCCTTGTCGCGCCGCTCGTACTCAGCCCTCTGTTCCTGGACAAGCTGCTCGACCTTCTTGCAGCTCTGGAGGTCATGGCCCTTGGTGCGGTGAATCTTGCAGTATTGCTTGTCGGAGCCGTCCTGCTTGTCGGCGGCGGCCACGGCCTGGCAGTTGGTGCATGCGGCAACCTCCTTGCCAGAGCAACCAACTATAGCCTTCTTGGCGCCACCCTCGCTGCCGGACTGCTCAACGACTAGCAGCTCTTTGTTCTGCTTCTTCCTGTTGTTGCGCCGCCGGTTTTTCCTTGCGGGGGCAGCATCTTCACTGTCAGATCCTTCCGCTCCAGTCTTCTCTCCGGGGAGTCTCCTCCCTTCCTCAGCACGTGCACATTTGTCGGCCAGGGCGTACAGCTCGCTGACGTCCCTAATCCAGCACATCGCCATCTCCTCCCGCATCCTGCGGTTATGCACGTTCTGATGGAACGCGCTGATGACCGCGGCGGGGTGGACGTCTGGGATGTTGTACTGTACACGGCTGAACCTCTGGATGTACTTGCGCAGGGGCTCCCCTTCCCTCTGGACGAGCAGATGGAGATCACTCTCTTGGCCATGAGGTTTGTGGCCACCTGTAAAGGCGCCGACAAACTGATGGCACAGCTCAGCCCAGGAGGATATGGAGTTGTCCGGCAAGTGCATGAGCCAGGACCTGACGTTGGGCTTGAGTACCAACGGGAAGTAGTTGGCAAGGATCTTGTCGTCTCGCCCCCCAGCAACCTACACCGCGATGGTGTAGATGCTGAGGAACTTCGACGGATGCGACTTGCCGTCGTACTTCTCTGGCACATCTGGCTTGAAGTTCTTTGTACTGGGCCACTGGACTTGCTGCAGCTCACGAGTGAACGCGGGGCAACCTACCGTGTACGGCAAGTCGCCTGGTTCCCCTGGCGCATGCATGTCAACAGAGGGCCCAGCGCGCTGGTCTGACTGACGTCACACTTCTCTTCGGCGCTCGATGCGAGTACGAGCGTCTTCATGCTGTCGTTCTTGAAGAACCTGGCGTTGATCGCGACGAGCTCGCGGATCTGACGACGCGGTGGAGTCGCTGTCGAGGTGGATCCGGCGAGTCGGCGATCTCGGCCTTCGGGGTGGGGAGTGCACAGTAGTTGCACCCCCACCGGTCTTGTCGCCACCGGTTCGCGCCTGGCTGACTCGCTGCGGCTGCGACGTGCTCGGCTGCCGAGGAGTGTCGTCGTTGGCGAAGCCGATGAGGCTCTGGATAGTGGCCCTCCAGTCATCGATCTTGTCCGGCGCTGGAGGGTAGTCTAGGAGCAGCTGAGCTCGCACCAGAGCTTCTGCTGTGGTGGTGGGCGGCGGTAGCGAACGGTGCGAGGAGCGGGATACGCTCGGACTTCTAACCACGTTAGAAGGAGCAATATCCCGTCCAGGCGACCGTGTCTCGCTCGCGCCGACAGGTTGACGTGCGTGGCGGTCCGGAGCGCTCCGAGATCCACCAGCTCGGTCCGGATCCAGCGAACGCATGGTACCGTGAGTACCATGACGCTGCCGGTCCCGCGCCTCCTGGGACGGGCGCGGTGCATGCACGGACGCCGAGGTCTTGGAGTGCGCCCGGTCGTTGTGGGAGCCGGCCACGCTGCCGATGGGCAGCGCAGCCCTATCCTTGGACCTGGAAGCACCGTGAACCCCCTCGTCGGCGCCCGTCCTTCCGCCGGTGCCTGCCCTACCGGCCGTTTTCTCTGGCGGCGGGTGGCTCGGCGCGGACGGAGCAGCTGCCTCCGAAACCTTCTTCTTCGGCGGCATGTTGATGAAGATGGCGAAGATCTAGGCCGCGAGAACGCCGGATCTGGTTCACACGACTTCGACGCCCCCTACCTGGCGCGCCAAAGATGCCGGGGTTGCTGATCCACGGGCACCTATGGGACCGGCGGCGGGTCGGGTCCCTTTCGGTTCGGCGGGGGGCGGAGGTCGCGCAAAGAGCAGATCGAGGCGAAGCACGCGGGCGATTTACCCAGGTTCGGGCCGCACGGATGCGTAAAACCCTACTCCTGCTTTGTGGATTGTATTGATTTCTAGCTCGGGAGCGAGACCGAGCGCCAGTGTTCGAGGTGGCTTCCTCTCGAAGGGTTCTCAAATTGGCTAACCCCCCCCCCTTCCGTTGCACTCGGGCCTCCTTTTATATGCTCAAGGGGTTACCGACATAGAGCAACGGGAGTCAAGGGCAAAAATGGAAAGGCGCCGTAGTAGGGGCAGCTAGGTGCTGTAGCAGGCACAGCTACCTGCTACAGTGCTATCATACCTAACCCTGACGGCAGGGGACAAGGGCATTAAATGCCCATCTATGTCGCCTAAACAGTGCCGAAAGGGGCTTGCTAGGGAAGCCACCGTTAGCCACGGTGGTTATCTTGCCAGCGCCTGCTTGCCACCTCGCACTCCTTGCTGCACAGCCTCCTGCCACATGTGCTTGGGCGGGCCCTAGAGCAACACGTGGCGGGTGGGCTGGAGCGCGGGCACGAAGTGGGGGCTTTCCGCGGCAAGCTCTTTGCCGCGGTCGTCGCGGTCATCGTCTTGTCGTGTCTGTCCGGGAGCTTGTCGCTCACCGAGCCTTGCCGGGGCGCGTGGGGCGCCGCGGCAAGTTTTCTTGGTACGCCTTGGTTGGCCTTCCCGGCAAGCGCCTCTTGCCGGGGCCTTGGGACGCTTCTGATGGCCTTCCCAGCAAGCTCCTCTTGCCGGGGTCTTGTCTTCTTCCCGGCAAGCTCCTCTTGCCGGGGTCTTGTCTTGAGTACTTTGTTCTTGAATGGTCTTCAGAGGAACCTCGGAGGGTCTTGGCGGCCACCCGGCAAGCCTTGCCGCGAGATGCTGCGACTGCCCGTTCACAAGTTCGGGGTACTAAGGGCACCCCTACTTTAGTACACCGACAGACAAGGTTTTCGCTTTTTCCCTCTCGTGCTCAACCAAACCCCTCCCCCGCCTCGAGTTCTAACACCCATAGCCCAGGTTAGGTGCTCCGGATCTTCAATCATGTCCGGATCCAGCCTTCAAGGCCGATGGATGCCCTCCTCCGTGACGGAAGAGGACATTAAAAAGTTGAGGGAGGCCAGATACCTGACCGCCGAGGTTTCGCATCGGCTGCCTGCTCGAGGGCAGGTCGTCCCTACTCCCAAACCCAACGAGAATGTTGTGTTCATCTCCCACTTCCTCCGAGGTCTAGGCCTCACTCTGGATCCCTTCGTCAGGGGCTTGATGTTCTATTACGGGCTAGATTTCCACGACCTAGCTCCGGACTCCTTTCTCCACATCATGACATTTATTGTCGTGTGTGAGGCCTTCCTCCGTGTGACCCCTCACTTCGGCCTGTGGCTCAAGACCTTTGAAGTACAACCGAAGGTGATCAAGGGGCAGCATGCAGCGTGCGGAGGTGCATCAATAGGCAAGACGGCAAGAGCTCCATGGCCAAAAGGTTCCTTTCCAGAGGTATCCGAATTATGGCAACGGGAGTGGTTCTATGTCATGGCTCCCAGAAGTGCCAAGTGGGCGACTGCCCCCGCTTTCCGCCTAGGCCCCCCACCACAACTGATGTCATGGATTAGCAGGGGCCTGAGCTGGGGTCCAGTCAAGGACGTTCCTATACTGCAAAGCCGCATCAGAGATCTCTTCGAGGGAGATTTTAATTTGGTTGCGGTAATACAAGTTATGCTGGTTCGTCAAGTCCAGCCTTGCAAACGCCGGCCCCTGCGCTTGTGGGAGTTCAACCCAGAGGGACCACGTGCCATTCAAAGTTTCCTCGGCCTGACGCATGAGGAGATGTACAAGTCATTCTTCGGACCTCAAGTGGAATGTCCGGATATCACCGAGGACGTGGGCCTGAGCAGTAACCGCGCCGCCGAACAAGTAAGAAATCCCCTAGCTGAACACGCTGTCTTTTATTCGAAGTTATTTCTGAGAGTTCGCTTTTTGACCAGGACTGGCTAACAAAGGTGAAGATGATTCGGTGTTTGGCCCCCCTCCCCGAGGGTTTGGAAAATCCGGTATTGGAGAAGATGCTCGAGGTCGCACCTTGCCCGGAGCCCTTGAAGGAAGATACCGAGGGAGATAATACGGGCGGACGCGGGCTCCCATCGCCATCCACTCCAACCGAGGGAACAAGTGTCTCCACGAAGGAGGATGATCGGGGGAGGAAAAGGACTGCTTCTGAGGATCCGGAAGCCGAAGCCTCCAAATGGGAGAAAAGGTCTCCCACTGAGGGTCCTGCCTTGGGGGGTGCTTCTGCCGCACAGAGTCCGCGGGGGGATCAGCCCTCCAACGAGTCGTAAGTGATCCAAAATATTTCAGTAGTAAGGGTATGCTATCTTCTTCCTCTGAGAAAATAACCACCGCATCTATCTTGCAGTGCGGGCCTCAGCCCCTCTCAAATGAGCTCGTCTTCGTGGGATCTTCTTCCAAAGATGATGGAGAGCGAAACGCCTCCCCCAGACTCCTCCACTCCAGAAGCGGGTGACCCTGAAGTGTCGTTGCGGAGGGCCTCTCCGGATCCGGTGAGGCCAGAAGATAATCCCGTAGACCCCCAAAGTCCCCAGTGTACGGCTCCCGAAGAGAGCATACGAAAGAGTCCGGCACCGTCTGGTGTGCGGTCGGATGTTCTGAGGGAGTTGGTGGGGCGAGCGGCCATCTCAGAAGAGCATCGTACGCTGATGGGTACGGTGATGGAGAGAATCTCGTCCGCTGAAAGTGGATTACATGAAGCCTTTAATGAGTCTATTGACAGGCTTTGAGGTATGTGAGATAATATGTGATAGTACTGCACATGTTATAGTAGCCCCTGAGACTCTGGTTGTCGTCGAGAACGGCGGCGAATAGAGGATCATATTCCCGAGCAATAACCAAAATGCCTTTATGTGCAGGTGGTGGGAGCTCCGGTGGCTAGCCGAACTAGGGAGTTTGCCCAATTAAAACGACAACTGGATGCGGCAGACGCCGACATCGAGCTTGTTAACAAGAGGCTTGACGAGGCACAGGGTAAGTGTCATTATCCAGTGAACACCACATAGTAAGAGCAGCGTAATGCCAGTATCTTTAATATGTTGTGACTGCAGATGGAGCTGCCACCGTGGAAGCCTTGCGGGCGGAACTTGCCCGAGCCAAGGAACAAGCGAGGATTAGTAATGCGGCTGCTTTGAAGGCGGCTGAAGAGTTGAAAGCCGAGAAGGCCGCACATTGCGAGAGCCAGGAGAAGATGGCCAAGATGGCCACAGAATTGGAAGACACTACTGACCATTGTCGGGTTCTTGAGAAACAAAACCGAGCGAAGGCAACGGACCTTGAGAAGGCCGTGGCGGCGGACAAAGACACCCGTTCTGCTATGAGAGTGAAGAAGGAGGAGCTGCGGGAAGCCAGGGATATTGCGGCTGGGAAACCCTTCATGTTATGGAGGAAGTTCGGAGATCCTCGGTATGCCCCTTTGGATCGGCTGTGGAGTTCGACAGATGCGTATATGGATTTGGCGGCGAGTGCTGCCGATGCGGCCAAGTACTTCCAAGGCCCAACAGATCATGAAGTGGACAAGCTGTTCTGGACGCAATTCCATGTTCCAGAACATCCGCTTTCATTGACTGACCAGCTAGCCGAATGGGCCAAACTGAATAGGTTGTCCAGACTCGCCATGAGGTCTGTTGTGGATCAACTATGGCCGGAAAGACCAAAGCCGAACAGCTATTTCAGCTTAGTGCAGCAGTTCCGTGATGCGGTGCCGCGCATTAATGTGATGAAGAGGTCAGCGTGCATAGAAGGCTCGCGGATGGCCCTTGCCCATGTTAAAGCATACTGGGTGGAGATGGACGCTACCACTGTTGCGGCGCAGGGTTCGGCCATAGGCCGTGTGGCTGCCGAACACTATTTCGAGGAAGTTCTCGAGGGTGCTCGTTTGATAGAGGCCCGGTGCTCGAAAAATATTATGTTTGAGTGATATGTATTCTCATTGTAAACATAATGTTTTTCTGGAGTTTTTAAAAGGCTATGTTTATACTTTTGCCTGAAAGTAGTATGATGCCTCCTGTGCGGCCGTTTATGTATACATGTGTATAACCTGAAAGATTGCAGTCGTCGGCTTCAACCCCCACGCATATAATGCGGAGGTGCTCGCAAAAACGCGTGTTCACACTTAATCCAACGTCTTGGTCCTGATAAGGAGGTGATAGCGCAGCGAGCGAGGCAACCAGACTATAATGCTTGAACACTTTCACTTAGCCATAGGAGTTTGACAGTGGGGCTACTAGATAGCCCCTGGTGGCTCCGCACTCTCCCGATCGCGGGGTGCGTATATGCCTGGCCGGAAAATGGCCCTTCGTTAAGGCGGAGGAATTCTAACATTCCGATAAGTCATCGAGTGGTTGACTAGTCTCACTCTATATCATGACAGTTAGTTTTCGGCTTTCTCTACTGAGGCGCTCATCCGGATGAACCAGGGCACAATCGCAGTAGTTCTCCTGGTGCTACCTTAGCCGGTAAAGCAGAACGTAAGGCACCAAAACACAGGAGCTGGGAAAATCCAACATTTGACCAAAGACAATGATTCGGAGCTGATGCATATAAGGCCGAACTCGTGACGCCGAACACTCCCTAAGGTATTCGGTCTTTATGGTATAAACCGGGCCGAAATAGTGCTGCTTGTAAGAAGCCCCTTGTGTCCAGGTACGTGCATTATTCTGACATGGCCACATGCCAAGACATCAGCATCCTTCTCAATTGTGCCGAGAATTCGGTGGATATGTATCAACAAGAGACAGTAAAAAAGGTTTACGCAGGGTCTTAATCTAAAGAGAATCCTTGGAGCGGGTCCCTGCTGCACGTCTGCACCTGTGTCTCCGTTGTGCCATATCTTGGATGGGTGTAGCACGATGATTATCTATAAAAGAGAGGAGCTTAGGTAAAAAAGCTGTCATGCAAAAAGATAGTTTTGTAAATAAACCATGTATAATTCAGGTTGAGTAAGAATTGCCACTTGTCTGCACACGTTGAGCCCCTTGTATTTGTAACAGGGGTGTGATCATTGATCCGGCATAAATTGCATATAGCTGCACCGGACTCGTCTAACCGTGTCCGAGGTCGTGACAACCTGCTAAATGTTTTAGTTGGTGAGGCCGTGTTTAGTGTGCGGCTGTCAAGGCAGCCGCACGCTCTTTGGCGTGCAGAAATCGCTTAAATATTTCCGTTCACTGTAATGATGCCACGCGGACCGGGCATCTTGAGTGTGAGGGAAGCGTAGTGTGGTATTACATTAAAGCGAGCGAAAGCTTCGCGTCCAAGTAGTGCTTGATAGCCACTTTGGAACGGAGCGATGTGGAAGGTTAGATGTTCGCTACGGAAGTTATCGGGGAAGCCGAATATGACTATTAGTAGCAGGGAGCCCGTGCAACGAGCCCCTGGGCCTGGCGTTACTCCTTTAAAGGTAATATTGCTATGGCGAATTTTTGTTGGGTCTATCCCCATTTCGCAGATTGTATCCTGGTATATTAGGTTTAGGCTGCTGCCACCGTCCATCAGGACTCGTGCGAAGCGGTATCCGTCAATTATTGGGTCTAATACTAGGGTAGCCCATCCTGCACGCCGGGTACTTGCTGAGTAATCATGATGGTGGAAAGTGATCGGTTGAGACGACCAGTGGCAGAACTCCGCGATGATAAGCTTTCAGGCATATTTTTCTGGGAGTGCCGTTTTGTTTCTTCCATTGATCACATGTAACACGTTTACTGTTTTGACTTCTGGTGGAAATTTCTTTTGTTCCCCAGCGTCTCCCTTGAGAGGCTCATCTTCATCTTCGCTTGGTGTATCCTCCCCCTTGTGTACGGCGTTGAGCTTGCCGGACTGCTTGAAGACCCAACATTCTCTGTGGGTATGATTAGCTGGTTTGCCAGGGGTGCTATGGACCTGACATATTTGGTCCAGAATTTTATTCAGGCTGGACAGTTTGTCTCTGGCGCCTTTAGAGGGCGGCTTCTGACCTGGCCGAGAGCTTTTGAATCCGGCGTTTACTGCCGCGCTCTTCATGCTGTCTCCTTTGTTCCGGCGTTTGTTATTGCTGTTGCGTCGTGGTTTCCCGTTGTCGGTGTCAAAACCGGCGGATCTCGGGTAGGGGGTCCCGAATTGTGCGTCTAGGCCGGATGGTAACAGGAGGCAAGGGACACGAAGTTTTACCCAGGTTCGGGCCCTCTCGATGGAGGTAAAACCCTACGTCCTGCTTGATTAATATTGATGATATGGGTAGTACAATAGTAGATCTACCGCGAGATCAGGAGACTAAACCCTAGAAGCTAGCCTATGGTATGATTGTTGTTGTCTATGTTGTCCTACGGACTAAAACCCTCCGGTTTATATAGACACCGGAGAGGGTTAGGGTTACACAAAGTCGGTTACAATGGTAGGAGATCTGAATATCCGTATCGCCAAGCTTGCCTTCCACGCCAAGGAAAGTCCCTTCCGGACACGAGACGAAGTCTTCAATCTTGTAGCTTCATAGTCCAGGAGTCCGGATGAAGGTATAGTCTGGCTATCCGAACACCCCCTAATCCAGGACTCCCTCAGTAGCCCCTGAACCAGGCTTCAATGACGACGAGTCCGGCGCGCAGATTGTCTTCGGCATTGCAAGGTGGGTTCCTCCTCCAAGTACTTTATAGAAGATTTTGAACACAAAGATAGTGTCCGGCTCTGCAAAATAAGTTTCCACATATTGCCATAGAGAGAATAATATTTACACAAATCTAATCTGCTGACGTATTCTGTAGCGTGACACACCACGGCCAAGCCTTTATCCGAGTCGTTTCATTATCCCACCTCAGCACGTTATGCGAGGCGGTTTCCTTGGCACGTCTTGTCAAAGCAGAGATCATGTCCCCTTATTCCGGTATTCTCATCAATACGGGCGTGGGTAACCCAACCGCGCCATTGATCACGGCGCTTGGAGATAAGCGAGTTTTACCAGGCTGGTGGGGACACGTAGTTGCGTCCACCCATATAAGGGGATAAGGATCCACCTTTTCACCTACGCCTTCTTCCTCCTTTGCCTATCCATTCTTGCGCACTCGAGCTCCAGCGCCCAAGTCCGCACTCCCACCTCAACCTTCTCCAGCCATGTCCGGAGAGGGAGGCAAGTGGATGGTCTCCTCTGTCACGGAGGGACACATCAAAAAGCTGAGGAAGGCCGGATACCTGTCTAACGACATCGCGCACCGGCTTCCCGAAAAGGGGCAGCTCATCCCCACCCCTAGGCCCCATGAGAGGGTGGTGTTCCTCCCCCATTTCCTCCGCGGACTGGGCTTCCCTCTCCACCCATTTGTCCGGGGGCTCATGTTCTACTATGGCCTGGATTTCCATGATCTGGCCCCGAACTTCGTCCTCAACATCTCGGCGTTTATCGTCGTGTGCGAGGCTTTCCTCCGCATCCACCCCCATTTCGGCCTATGGCTCAAGACTTTCAACATCAAGCCAAAGGTGGTGCGCGGCAACCAGGCGGAGTGCGGAGGTGCCATGGTGGGCAAGATGGCCAACGTCCTATGGCTCGAGGGCTCCTTTGTGGAGACCCTGAAGGGGTGGCAATCGGGGCCTGTCGTGGGGTAAAAAAGGAGAGCTGACCGGACTCCAAACATGCATCCAAACCCTGGTGGACAAGAAGCTCAAACTTGTCAACGTAGTCTAGGTTATGCTCATCCACCTGATCCTCCCGTGTCAACAATGGGCTTTCAACCTGTGGGAGTTCGACCCGGGGCAGCACCAAACTCTGAACAGGCTCTTCGACACGACGTACGAAGATGCCTGGAGGGTGCTTTTCAAGGGCGCCGAGGCCCCCGCATCCGCTACCGAGGATCGCGGATTTAGTACGCAGCATAATGCTCATGCGGTAAGCTGTTATTTTTCCTTTTACAGGATATTAGTTTTTCATAGTTTGACTCCATGCGGGATCTAAGCCCCCTTACCTTTGACAGGATTGGCAGGTGACGTCCGGACGGATCAACTGTCCGGCTCCTTTGCCCGAAGGCCCAGCGGACGCTCGCATAGAAGGCCGCGAAAAGGGCCACGGGGACTCGAAAGAGTGCCCGGCGCCAGGAGGTGTCGGATTCATCATCCGGCGGTTCCGAGGCGCATTCCTCCCGTGAAGACGAGGAGGAAGAAGAAGAAGAAACCTCTCCCCCTCCAGCGGGAGGAGAGAAGAAAAGGAAGGCCGCCCTCTCTGGGGAGGCCGGAGGGTCCAAGAAGGGGAAAACCCTTCCTCCGGACTACTCCACCGACGCCGACAATGGCGGAGGGGAGTGGCAGCCCAGGGCCAAGCCCCTGGCGAAATTGTAAGTATCCGGATACCGGAGTAACTCATAGTATTCATTTATCGCACAGCTTTCCCTTATGTCGAATATGTTTATGCAGCCCACCCAAAGGCCGGCTCGACGCGTCGTCGAGCGGCTCACTGGACTCGTCGGATGTGAACTCGCTTCCGACGGCTTCATCCCCCCGCCCTACGGACGACACCGAAGTGTTGTCCCAACAGGTTCCAAGCCGGGAGGAGGTGGTCCTGGAGGCGCCGCAAGGCGACCTCCCGGACTCCAAGAGTAAAGGGGATGAAACCCCCCAGGGCTCCAAGTCCGACTCAAGGCCGGACACCGCTCTGGAACCTTCAAAGGTTCCAGAGTCCGGGGGCGACCTCCTTCCAAGAGGAGCAAGCCTACCATGCCAATGACCCCCGTCCAACCGGGGGCACCGGACAATCTGTTGGAGGTGCTCGAAGGCGCCTCCATCGACGAGGGGCACCGCACTATTATGAGTGCGGTGGTCCAGAAGGTTCAGTCCGCCAAGAGCGGACTAACTGAAGCTTGTACTAGCCTTTTAACAGGCTTTGAGGTAAGTAAAGAATGTGTAAATAATATTACCGCATAGACAGTAGCCCCTGATGCTCTGTTGGGCGTTCGGGAAGAAAAGTCGAATAGAGGATCAAAGAATTCGCAGGAGTCTAACAAAAGGAGTCAATATGCGTATGCAGGCTTCCCTGCTGGCGTCCGCCGCACTAGCTGCGGAAGTGGACACACTGAAGCAGAGCCTCGAGAAGTCCGAGCAAGAGCTCGGGCGTGCCAAGAAGCACTCGAGGAGAAGGAAGGTGAGAAATACCTTGTTGAATATGTATAAAAAAGGTGCAATTTCAAAAAATGACAGGATTAACATGGCTATTGTAGGGGCCACGTCTGAGGTGGCGACCCTTAAGCAAGCGCTACTCGAGGCCGAGAAGAGTGCGGCCGCGGAGCGCACCGAGCGGGAGAAGTATGAGGCCGAGGTTGGCAAGGTGCGGCAAGAGTTCCAGGTTCTCATGAAGAAACATGAGAGTTTGGAGCTTGACTCGAAGACGCGAGCGTCCGAGCTCACGGCGGCTATTGAAAATGCCAAGTCTGCCAAGACCGAATCCGAGAAGACCCTCCAGGAATTGGATGAGGTGAAGAAGATAGCGGCGGGTAAGGCATTCTTTATGCAAAGCAAACATATAAACATGAGTTACTTGTTACTTACCCAAATCCGGAGCTCTCCAGGAGCGTTCGCAGATCTTCCCAGGAGTGTGTCCGATGCCGCCGCATTCTATCGAGCCGAGGAGGGCAGCTCGACAGAGAAGGTGTTCTGGTCCCAGTATGCTGAGGCCGGACACCCCGTGCCCCTGAGCGACCAACTGAAGCAACTGGTCGAGCTCCACAAGGCGGCCGAACAGGCCATGAAGGGCCTCCTAGTTCGGCTGTGGCCTGGAGAGGCTCTGCCTGGGAGCTATTTTGGGCTGGTGCGGTGGCTGGTGGAGGCCTGTCCAAGGCTCGAAGTCATCAAGCGCTCCGTCTGCATTGAAGGTGCCTGTAGGGCCCTTGCCCGTGCTAAGGTGCACTGGGGCAAGCTCGATGCTGAGAAGCTTGTGAAGGACGGGCCACCGCCGGGGAAAGAGCATCGCAAGCCCGAGAATTACTATAAGGATGTTCTAAGGGTGCCTGCCTTGTGGCAGATGAATGTTCTAGGGATGTAATTTTTGAGTAAAACTCGCTCGTTTTTTTCCTATGCGCTAAAAACTTGTTCATATGCGCTGAGCAATGCTGTTTGAATTTAAAATATTACCTTCTGTGCGGCTGTTTATCAATTCTGAGAGATGGCGAGTCGTCGGCTTCTGCCCCCGTGCCGCTAGTGCTGGGGTGTTCGGGGATAAACCTGAGCGCTCTTTTTCCCATGTTTGGGTCCTTCGAGGGAGGCGCTCAGCCCAACGAACAAGGCAATCGGACTATAACGCGTGAACACTCTCACTTAGCCATAGAATTCTATAATTTTAAATTTCGGCGAAGCCCCTGGTATTCGAAAGACCGAGTTCGGGGCGCTATCCACGCCTTGGCCGGACAGAGCCGACTCCTCGCCCTAAGCGGCATAAGTCTTTAGGGACTCGAAAAAACCTCTCGAACAGCGACCAGCTCTTGCTTCATCATGACAGTTAGTTTTAGCTTTCTCCACTGAGGTGCTCGGCCCAGCTCAACTGGGGCACAATCGCAGTGGTTCTCCTAGTGCTACCTTAGCCGATATAGCGGAACGTAAGGCACCAAAACATAGGAGCCGGGCAAACCCAACTATTGACCCAAGACATGATTCGGAGCCGATGCATATAATGCTATAAGTTCGGGGTGCCGCACTTGTGAAAGTGTTCGGACTTCTCACACCGTATTGAGGGGTATTAAAGCCCCTGGCGTATTTTGGCCGTACCAAATTGTACGGGTGCAACATGTCGTTAAGGAATATATATTTATAAAAAAGTAATGCAAAAATAGACAAAAGCTATGCATTGTTTATTAAAAATAGCTGCGATCAAAGCAGAACGATACAAGTAATGCGATAAACAAAAAGTTGGACTATTTAACATGTCTTCTCCAGGGGCAAGCTACGGAATAATATGCGAAACAGGTATACTGCTCGTGATAGAGACCACATGTGAGTTCCGTAATGCAGCGTGGCTTGTCTGCCTCCCTGGTTCTTGCATCGTTTGTGCGGCAATTGAACTGCCGAACAGGCCTTTCGAAGAATGGAGTTATGAAAGTAAGAGAAAATTAAAAAATCGATAGCCCCTGGTGCGGTTTAAGCCGCATTTCGGGCGTGCCGTGATGGTGCCCCTCCTCCTGTACCCATGGTATTTTTAGAGCGTAGTTATATACGCGAAGCACTGGCGTCGCCTTTTTGCGAGGGTTGGGGTTGGGGCCGCATTGCTATGCCTGCTCAGAACGTGCCAGGCGGTCTTGTTGTAGGTTACTCTGGGCGCGCTTGACGGTGTCGGGACGTTTAATGGCCGGACTGGAGAACTTCCTGGAGAGGCTGCTTTGTACTTCCGCTGCAAGGGCCGCCGTGTGCTCCTCTGTTCGAAGGGAGCGTTCGGTGTTTCCATTGACCGTAATTACTCCTCGAGGGCCTGGCATCTTGAGCTTAAGGTATGCATAGTGCGGGACCGCATTGAACTTGGAGAATGCGGTTCGCCCGAGCAGTGCATGATAGCCACTGCGGAATAGGACTATGTCGAAGATTAACTCCTCGCTTCAGAAATTATCCGGAGATCCGAAGACCACTTCAAGTGTGACTGAGCCTGTACAGTTGGCTTCTACACCTGGTATTATGCCTTTAAAGGTCATTTTGGTGGGCTTAATCCTCGAGGGATCTATGCCCATTTTCCGCACTGTATCCTGGTAAAGCAGGTTCAGGCTGCTGCCGCCGTCCATAAGGACTCTAGTGAGATGAAATCCGTCAATAATTGGGTCTAGAACCAATGCGGCAAATCCGCCATGACGGATGCTAGTGGGATGGTCCCTTCGGTCAAAGGTGATCGGGCAGGAGGACCATGGGTTGAACTTTGGGGCGACTGGCTCTACCGCGTATACGTCCCTTAACGCGCGCTTCCGCTCCCTTTTGGGGACGTGGGTTGCGTATATCATGTTCACCGTCCGCACTTGTGGGGGGAACCCTTCTGTCCACTATTGTTCGGCGGCTGGGGCTCCTCGTCGTCGTCGCTATGCAACCCCTTGTCTTCATTTTCGGCGTTTAACTTGCCTGCCTGCTTGAACACCCAACAATCCCTGTTGGTGTGATTGGCTGGCTTTTCGGGGGTGCCATGTATCTGGCACAAGCGGTCGAGTATTCGGTCCAAACTGGACGGGCCCCGTGGATTCCTTTTGAATGGCTTTTTCCGCTGACCGGATTTAGAGCCTCTGAATCCAGCATTAACTGTCGTATCTTCAGTATTGTCGCCGTTAATGCGGCGCTTCTGCTTGTTGCGACGCGACCTGCCACTACTGTCCCTAGTATCCTAATTACCAGGGTTCTTGGTCATATTGTTGCTATGAGCAAGCCAGCTGTCTTCTCCCGCGCAAAAGCGGGCCATGAGTGTCGTGAGTGCTGCCATAGATTTCGGCTTTTCCTGTCCTAGGTGCCGGGCAAGCCACTCATCACGGATATTGTGCTTGAAGGCTGCTAGGGCCTATGCGTCCGGACAGTCGACTATTTGATTTTTCTTTGTTAGGAACCGTGTCCAGAATTGCCTGGCCGATTCATCTGGCTGCTGAATTACGTGGCTTAGGTCATCGGCGTCTGGGGGTCGCACATAAGTGCCCTGGAAATTGTCGAGGAATGCGGCTTCCAGGTCCTCCCAACAACTGATTGATCCTGTTGGCAAGCTGTTAAGCCAATGCCGAGCTGGTCCTTTAAGCTTGAGTGGGAGGTATTTGATGGCGTGGAAATCGTCGCCGCGGGCCATATGGATATGAAGGAGATAATCCTCGATCCATACCGCAGGATCTGTTGTGCCATCATATGATTCGATGTTTATGGGTTTGAAACCCTCGGGGATTTGATGATCCATTATTTTGTCTGTGAAGCATAGTGGGTGTGCGGTGCCTCTATACTGTGCTATATCATGACGTAGCTCCAATGAGCTTTGTCTACTATGTTCGGCCCTGCCGAATTTGTGACTGGCGTGACGGTTACTGTCTCGAGCCGTGGGGCGCCCACGCGATCCGTAGATCGATCTTGTTTGCCTTGCCTTGTCCTCCAACATATCTCGTAAGTCCGGCGCATATTCCCATGCCTTGGTACGGGGTGCGGCTTGTGTGGAGGGCTGAGAGGCCTCTCTGTTGCGGCCACGAGGTGGCCGGTCGGCCGCATCAAGTGCTTCCTCCTCTAATCGGGGTAGCAACCTGCGCTTTGGGTAGCTCTTGGAGGGGCATTCGAGTTTATGCTCTTCGGCCGCAAGGACTTCAGTCCATCTGTCGACTAGCAAATCTTGATCAGCTTTAAGCTGTTGCTGTTTTTTCTCTAGGCTTCTTGTCGTGGCCATAAGCCTGTGTTGAAAATGCTCTTGTTCGACGGGATCCTCTGGCACGACGAATTCGTCGTCGTCGAGGCTTGCCTTGTCTTCGGAGGGAGGCATATAATTATCGTCCTCGACCTCTCTGTCAGCCGCTCTCTCATGAGGGATGGTTTCTCCATCCTCTTGTGCTAAATCTTGCTCGGGGGGATTTTCTTCGGCGCTTTCTGGAGTATTATTATCTCTCGTGTTGGAATCGCCGTGTTTGTTTTGGCAGGATTTTGAGCGGCGCCGCTGACACCGGCGCTTAGGCTGTTTCTTGGAGGGGTCATCCTCCGCTGTTCCATCGCCATCTCCTTCTTTTGGGGTGTCCACCATGTATATGCCATATGACGAGGTGGCTTTCCAGGGCCTAGTAGGTGCTGCTTCTTCATCATCTCCTTCATCGGCGTCCATACCGTCGATGTCTTCAGAGTCGAAGTCGAG
Source organism: Triticum urartu (assembly GCF_056163025.1). NCBI lineage: Eukaryota > Viridiplantae > Streptophyta > Magnoliopsida > Poales > Poaceae > Triticum > Triticum urartu. The sequence continues at coordinate 28,678,698 of NC_141876.1, forward strand.
CATGTCGGTTAAATCATCGACAGTGGCTACAAAGTGGGTGGTGGGTGGGCTTTGAATTTCTTCATCGTCCGAATCCCAACCTTGCTGACTGTAGTCCGGCCAGGACTCTCCTGATAAAGAGAGAGACTTCAGTGTCTTCAGAATATCGCCGAAAGGCGAGTGCTGAAAGATGTCCGCGGCAGTAAACTCCATGATCGGCGCCCAATCGGATTCGATCGGCAGGGGCGCGGAGGGTTCGGAGTCCGGCTCCTTGGAGTCACGAATCTCGCGGAGTACGGGGCTGTTGTTCGGCTCAATCGCCGTTGGGATCGCAACCCTCGAGGTGGCGTCCAACCGCCCATCCTCGATCGGCGCAGTTGGTTCCGACTTAAGGGTCGAAGCTGGTGCGGGTGCGGCCTCCAGGGCACTGTTCGGCGGCAGAGCTAAATCATGCTCGTCGGGACAGCGCGGCGCGCTCGGTAGTGGCTCAAATCCGTCGAAGATCAAGTCTCCGCGGATGCCAGCCGTGTAGTTTAAACATCCGAATCTGACCTGACGGCCAGGGGCGTAGCTTTCGATCTGCTCCAGACGGCCAAGTGAATTGGCCCGCAGAGCGAAGCCGTCAAAGACGAAGATCTGTCCGGGGAGGAAGGTCTCACCCTGGACTGCATCGCTATCGATGATCGTAGGAGCCATCGAGCCTGACGGCGATGACACAGAGGAACTCTCAATGAAAGCACCAATGTCAGTGTCAAAACCGGCGGATCTCGGGTAGGGGGTCCCGAACTGTGCATCTAGGCCGGATGGTAACAGGAGGCAAGGGACACGAAGTTTTACCCAGGTTCGGGCCCTCTCGATGGAGGTAAAACCCTACGTCCTGCTTGATTAATATTGATGATATGGGTAGTACAAGAGTAGATCTACCACGAGATCAGAGAGGCTAAACCCTAGAAGCTAGCCTATGGTATGATTGTTGTTGTCTATGTTGTCCTACGGACTAAAACCCTCCGGTTTATATAGACACCGGAGAGGGTTAGGGTTACACAAAGTCGGTTACAATGGTAGGAGATTTGAATATCCGTATCGCCAAGCTTGCCTTCCACGCCAAGGAAAGTCCCTTCCGGACACGGGACGAAGTCTTCAATCTTGTATCTTCATAGTCCAGGAGTCCGGCTGAAGGTATAGTCCGGCTATCCGAACACCCCCTAATCCAGGATTCCCTCACCCGTTTTCATCTTTAACTTCAGATGTACTGGGGTTGCTGGTGCTGCATCGGGCTAGCCAGCCGTCTTCACCCGCGCAAAAGCGGGTCACGAGGCTTGTTAATGCTGCCATTGTTCTCGGTTTTTCTTGGCCGAGGTGTCGGGCAAGCCATTCGTCACGGGCGCTGTGCTTGAAAGCTGCCAAGGCTTCGGCGTCCGGACAGTCACAATTTGGTTCTTTTTAGTAAGAAACCTATTCCAAAGCTTTCAGGCTGACTCTCCGGGCTGTTGAGTTATATGACTCAAATCATCCGCGTCCGGAGGTCGGACATAAGTCCCTTGAAAGTTTGCCCGAAAAGCGTCTTCGAGCTCTGCCCAGCTTCCAATGGAGTTTTCGGGGAGGCCTTTAAGCCAATGACGAGATGGCCCTTTCAGTTTGAGTGGTAGGTACTTGATGGTGTGGAGATCATCTCCTCGAGCCATATGGATGTGGAGGATATAGTCCTCGATCCAGACCCCAGGGTCTGTTGTTCCGTTGTATGCCTCTATGTTTACAGGTTTGAATCCCTCTGGAAATTCATGATCCAGCACCTCATCGGTGAAACATAGGGGGTGTGCGGCACCCCTGTATCTGGGTGTACCGCGTTGTTCGGATGTTATATCGTATGCTGGGGCATGCTTGCGTGGTCCATAGATGGATCTGGTTGCGCTGTCCTTTTGGTGCAAGCCCCCGCGTGAATCGCGTATTGTCTTGTGAGTGGCATTGTTTGCCGCTCTATGTTGGCCGTGAGGTCGTCTATCTGGCCAGGTGGCTATTTTGACTTTTGGTTGTGAGGGGTTCGAAGCCTCCTCATCAAATTCAGGTAGCAACTTCCGCTTTGGGTAGCTCTTGGTGGGGCGATTGTCGCCGTACTTCGCTGCTGTGTTGAGTACTTTACTCCATCTGATTTGGAGTGTGTCCTGCGCAGCCTTGAGCCTTTGCTTCTGCTTTTTTAGACTCCTCGCGGTGGCAACAAGCCTTTGACGAGCATTCTGCTACTCTGGGTGCCTGTCCGGTGTTGTGTCGTCCGGACTATTATCTTTGACAGAATTGGCTTGTTCGGTTTGATTCTCCATATTGCCATGGTCCGGCAGTGGTTCGCCCTGCTCCAACGCTTGGTCTGTGTGATCATTATTTCTGGCGAGGCGGGATTTGGGGCGGCGCTTGCGCCGCCGCTTTGACTGCTTCTCAAGGGAACAAGCCTTCAGTGCGTCCTTCCGTTCCTCGTCGTCGTTTTCTTTTGGTGTGTCCACCATGTATACGTCATATGATGAAGTGTACGTCCAGCGCCTGTGGGCAGTGGTTCATCTTCACCTCCCACATCGTTGTCCATACTGTCGATGTCTGCGGAGTCGAAGTCGAGCATGTCGGTTAAATCCTCGACAGTGGCTACAAAGTGGGTGGTGGGTGGGCGTCGAATTTCTTCGTCGTCCGCATCCCAATCCTGTTGGCCATAATCCGGCCAGGGCTCTCCTGACAAAGAAAGAGACCTTAGTGAATTTAGAATGTCGCCGAAAGGCGAGTGCTGAAAGATATCCGTGGCGGTGAACTCCATGATCGGCGCCCAATCGGATTCGATTGGCAGGGGCGCGGATGGTTCGTGGTCCGGAAGAGAGTCCGGCACCTTGGAGTCACGGGTCGTGCAGAGGATTATGCTGGTGTTTGGCTCGATCGCCGTCGAGACTGCAGCCCATGAGGCGGTGTCTAGCCACCCGTCCTTGATTGGCGCAGTTGGCTCCGATCTAAGGGTCGGAGCTGATGCGGGCGCGGCCTCTGGAGTATCGTCCGGTGGCAGAGCTAGGTCATACCCATCGCGACAGTGCGGCGCGCCCGGCTGTGGCTCGAATCCGTCGAAGATCAAGTCCCCACGGATATTGGCCGTGTAATCCAAACTTCCAAATCTGACCTGATGGCCAAGCGAATTAGCCCGCTGTGCAAAGCCGCCGAGTACGAAGATCTGTCTGGGGAGAAAAGTCTCACCCTGGACCGCATCGCTATCGATGATAGCAGGAGCCATCAAGCCTAATGGCGACGACACAGAGGAACTCTCAATGAAAGCACCAATGTCGGTGTCAAAACCGGCGGAACTCGGGTAGGGGGTCCCGAACTGTGCGTCTAGGCCGGATGGTAACAGGAGGCAAGGGACACGAAGTTTTACCCAGGTTCGGGCCCTCTTGATGGAGGTAAAACCCTATGTTTTGCTTGATTAATATTGAAGATATGGGTGTTACAAGAGTAGATCTACCACGAGATCAGAGAGGCTAAACCCTAGAAGCTAGCCTACGGTATAATTGTATGTTGTGATTGTTGTCCTAAGGACTAAAACCCTCCGGTTTATATGGACACCGGAGAGGGTTAGGGTTACACAAGGTCGGTTACAAAGGAGGATATATCCATATACGTATTGCCTAGATTGCCTTCCACGCCAAGTAGAGTCCCATTCGGACACGAGACGAAGTCTTCAATCTTGTATCTTCATAGTATAACAGTCCGGCCAATGGAGATAGTCCGGCTGTCCGGAGACCCCCTAATCCAGGACTCCCTCACCGGGCATTTCCTCCGCGGGACGACCCGTCAGCATACCTATAGACATAACGCTGTTAGTCGGCTTCTTCGCCGAACTCCTTTAAAAGGATTCGTTCAAGCACTTACTGAAAATGCCGCGCCGAAGTCGCTTATTCTCCTTCTCGGAGTCTGCAAGCTGGCCCCGAATGTCTTTTAGTTCCACGCTCAGCTTAATATTGGCATCTTGGAGATTGTTTTTCTCCCGCCTAACCTCAGTCAGCACGCGTTTGCCAGCCTCTAGCTGCCGCATAACATGTTGGTCCTCCGGATTCTCTCCGGATTCATCTGCAACATCTGTTGTTAGATCTGCAGCCAGGCCGCACGTTATATGGTAACCATCATTCTTTAAAGTAAATGTTACCAGCAGGTGACTTTTTCGATTCCTGCAATGCGGCCACAGCAGCCCGCAATTGGGTCTTGCATTCCTCCAGCTCCTGTGACAGCCTAGTATTCTTCTCTGTAAGAACCCGCACAATAAAGATGATCCTTAAATCAGTTCTGCTAACTGTTTCAAGTCTCAGGGGCTACTGATACATATAAATCATCAGATTTACTCACCCGTACATCCTTTCCATACTGATCCGTGGCTCTGGTTAGACCATCTTGAGCAGCACGAAGGTACGCCTCTCCAGAATTGAAGGCGTCAAACGCCTCTGGTGAGAAACAAGCGTCACGGAGTACGGCCCGGCGGCGCCTATGATTCATGGCACTTTCCACTTCTGAGTTTGCAGCGGACAATCTATCTGCATCCTCTATCGGGGGATTATCCGGCGCCTGCCCCATATTGCCTTCCGCCTCTATGTCCGGTCCAGGCGCCCGACTGGTGGAAGCTTGATTGGCAGCATCACCGGACATATTCCGGCGAGCGTTCTTTCTGTTAAAGAAATGAGGGCGTCATTACATTTTGAGAAAGACGACAACCACGGAGCGGGGTTTTTCCTATACCTTTGCGCCGGCGTCTCCGTCCTGACCGCCTTCCTTTTTGGCCTACCCTGCCTCGGTGCCTCTTGTTGGCGCGTTGCCGTGGGTTCGGCAGGGCGTCCCGAATGCCTTCCCTGTAAAATGCCATGTGTATATGGTGGGTGAAGTGTCTAAAAGGGGATCCTAGTTTTGGAGTTGGGATTTTTGGTTTTTCTTACGTGCGATGCAGGGAGCAGTCCGGGATAGTCGGTCGTAATGGCCACCATGGCATCGTTGCAGCTTAATTGATAGAACCGTCGGTCTATCAGCTCCATGGATATAACCGAATCTTCTTCGAGTCCGGAGTCGAGGGCCCGGTCAGGGTCCTCTGGTTGTGGAGAAGGGATGCTGACCTCCTTTATGGCTTTTCGTAGTTCCTGCCGCAAAGTGGCAAGGTGAATACTTACGACAAAGAATGCGAGAAAAATGGGAGCAGGAAGATATAACTTACCCGGCTTGGAGGATTGTACATGGAGAACCCATCCCGTGGCTTGATGCGGGTGAACTCCCCTTCCTCACCCTTGAACAATTCGGACAGAATTTTCGCTAAAGCGGCGGCATTGTCCGGACCCTTACGCCCGCAGTGGCTGGCGTCATCCGCCCCGTTATAACACCACAAGGGGTGCCCACGATATTGAAGTGGCTGCACTCCCCGCATTATGCAAATCGACATAACTTCGATTATTGTCAATCCTGATTGAGCCAGAGCTTTGATCCGGTTCATCAAATAGAGGACTTCTCTGTTGTCTTCCACCTGGGGGCTCCGTGGGCACCAACTTCGGCGTTTCTTCAGAGGGGCATTGTTCAACTCAGGAAGACCCCGCCGAACAGGGTCCGGAAGGGGAACATCCTCCATATAAAACCATTCTGAAGGCCAGTCTTCGGGCGATTTCGTCGGAGTACCGGACAGGTATCCGGTATCGGCGATGCGCCATATTTCAGCTCCGCCCACTTGATAAAGAGACCCCCTCTGTGTGCGAGGGACGAGGCAAAATAGCCTTTTCCACAGCTCGAAGTGAGCCTCGCAGCCCAGGAACAACTCGCAGAGAGCCACATAGCCGGCGATATGTAGGATGGAGGCGGGGGGTAAAATTGTGTAATTGGAGGCCGTAGAACTCTAGGAGCCCGCGGAGGAACGGATGAATTGGAAATCCGAGTCCCCTTAATAGATAGGGAACAAGGCAGACCCGTTCCCCCATAGAGGGACAGGGAAAGCTCTCCGCCATTATAGGTGGCGAGCCTGGCTCGAACGGGCACCATGTACGCCAGAGGGAGAAATCCCTTAGTCTGTAGTTCGACTAAACGACTGTGCGGGACTAAACACCTCTCCCAATCACCGGGCTTAGGGCTTCCGAGGCGGGAGGAGGAGTTGCGGAGGTCGGCCATGCTGGAATGGATCTTTCCGGAACGCGCTCTGATGGACTCTTGCTGGGGAGGATGGTATGGATCAGATCTAAGGATCCCCATCCCTTTAATAGACAATTTATTTATCTGGCTAGGGGGCGAATGTAAAAACGCCATGGCACCTCGTATTCATTCGATGCATGAGAGAAAGCCCTTATTGGGCACATAAGCCAAGAGGTCCAAACATTTATGGGACCGGACACTGCTTTACAGACGTTCGAAAGATGGAGAAGAACCCGCCTTGCAATGCCGAAGACAATACTGCGCGCCGGACTCATCGTCATTGAAGCCTGGTTCGGGGGCTACTGAGGGAGTCCTGGATTAGGGGGTATCCGGACAGCCGGATTATATCCTTTGGCCGGACTGTTGGACTATGAAGATACAAGATTCGTCTCGTGTCTGGATGGGACTCTACTTGGCGTGAAAGGCAAGCTAGGCAATACGGATATGTATATCTCTTCCTTTGTAACCGACCTTGTGTAACCCTAGCCCCCTCCGGTGTCTATATAAACCGGAGGGTTTTAGTCCGTAGGACAACATACAATCATACCATAGGCTAGCTTCTAGGGTTTAGCCTCTTTGATCTCGTGGTAGATCAACTCTTGTAATACTCATATCATCAATAATAAATCAAGCAGGACGTAGGGTTTTACCTCCATCAAGAGGGCCCGAACCTGGGTAAAACATCATGTTCCCTGCCTCCTGTTACCATCTGCCTTAAACGCACAGTTCGGGACCCCCTATCCGAGATCCGCCGGTTTTAACACCGACAAAGAGCCTAAGCTTGGGGATGCCCATGGCACCCCCAAGATAATCTAAGGACACCTAAAATCCAAAGCTTGGGGATGCCCCGGAAGGCATCCCCTCTTTCGTCTACTTCTATCGGTAACTTTACTTGGAGCTATATTTTTATTCACCACATGATATGTGTTTTGCTTGGAGCATCTTGTATGATTTGAGTCTTTGCTTTTTAGTTTACCACAATCATCCTTGCTGTACACACCTTTTAAGAGATCCATACATGATTTGGAGTTTGTTAGAATACTCTATGTGCTTCACTTATATCTTTTTGAGTTATATAGTTTTGCTCTAGTACTTCACTTATATCTTTTAGAGCACAGTGGTGGATTTGTTTTATAGAAACGGTTGATCTCTCATGCTTCACTTAGATTATTTTGAGAGTTTTAAATAGCATGGTAATTTGCTTAAATAATCCTAATATGCTAGGCATTCAAGATTAGTATTTTTTCTTAAGAGTGTTTTGAATACTAAGAGAAGTTTGATGCTTGATGATTGTTCTGAGATATGGAGGTAATAATATCAAAGTCGTTCTAGTTGAGTAGTTGTGAAATTGAGAAATGCTTGTGTTGAAGTTTGCAAGTCCCGTAGCATGCACGTATGGTAAACGTTATGTAACAAATTTGAAACATGAGGTGTTCTTTGATTGTCCTCCTTATGAGTGGCGGTCGGGGACGAGCGATGGTCTTTTCCTACCAATCTATCCCCCTAGGAGCATGCGCGTAATGCTTGGTTTTTGATGACTTATAGATTTTTGCAATAAGTATGTGAGTTCTTTATGACTAATGTTGAGTCCATGGATTATATGCACTCTCACCCTTCCATCATTGCTAGCCTCTTCGATACCGTGCATTGCCCTTTCTCACCTTGAGAGTTGGTGCAAACTTCGCCGGTGCATCCAAACCCCGTGATATGATACGCTCTTTCACACATAAACCTCCTTATATCTTCCTTAAAACAACCACCATACCTACCTATTATGGCATTTCCATAGCCATTCCGAGATATATTGCCATGCAACTTTCCACCATTTCTGTTCATCATGACACATTCATCATTGTCATATTGCTTAGCATGATCATGTAGTTGACATAGTATTTGTGGCAAAGCCACCGTTCATAATTCTTTCATACATGTCACTATTGGTTCATTGCATATCCCGGTACACCGCCGGAGGCATTCATATAGAGTCATATCTTGTTCTAAGTATCGAGTTGTAATTCTTGAGTTGTAAGTAAATAGAAGTGTGATGATCATCATTCATTGAGCATTGTCCCCCCCCCTCAAAAAAGAGAAAGACCAAATAAAAAAAAGAAGGGAAAGGACAAAAAAGGGACAATGTTACTATCCTCTTTTTCCACACTTGTGCTTCAAAGTAGCACCATGATCTTCATGATAGAGAGTCCCTTATTTTGTCACTTTCATATACTAGTGGGAATTTTTCATTATAGAACTTGGCTTGTATATTCCAACAATGGGCCTCCTCAAGTGCCCTATGTCTTCGTGAGCAAGCAAGTTGGATGCACACCCACTTAGTTTCTTTTGTTGAGCTTTCATACATTTATAGCTCTAGTGCATCCGTTGCATGGCAATCCCTACTCCTCGCATTAATATCAATCGATGGGCATCTCCATAGCCCATTGATTAGCCTCGTTGATGTGAGACTTTCTCCTTTTTGTCTTCTCCACATAACCCCCATCATATTCTATTCCACCCATAGTGCTATGTCCATGGCTCACGCTCATATATTGCGTGAAAGTTTATAGGTTTGAGATTACTAAAGTATGAAACAATTGCTTGGCTTGTCATCGGGGTTGTGCATGATGAGAGTATTCTTGTGTGACAAAAAGGAGCATGACTAAATTATATGATTTTGTAGGGATGAACTTTCTTTGGCCATGTTATTTTGAGAAGATATAATTGCTTAGTTAGTATGCTTAAAGTATTATTATTTTTATGTCAAAATGAACTTTTATCTTGAATCTTTCGGATCTGAATATTCATACCACAATTAATAAGAATTACATTAAAATTATGCCAAGTAGCACTCCGCATCAAAAATTATCTTTTTTATCATTTACCTACTCGAGGACGAGTAGGAATTAAGCTTGGAGATGCTTGATACGTCTCCAATGTATTTATAATTTTTGATTGCTTCATGCTATATTATCTACTGTTTTGGACATTATTGGGCTTTATTATCCATTTTATATTATTTTTGGGACTAACCAATTAACCGGAGGCCCAACCCATAATTGCTGTTTTTTTGCCTATTTTAGGGTTTCGAAAAAAAGGAATATCAAACGGAGTCCAAACGGAATGAAACCTTCGGGAACGTGATTTTCTCACTGAACATGATCCAGGAGACTTGGACCCTACGTCAAGAAATAAAGGAGGAGGCCACGAGGTAGGGGGGTGCGCCTACCCTCCCCAGACGCGCCCTCCACCCTCGTGGGCCCCCTGTTGCTCCACCGACGTACTCCTTCCTCCTATATATACCTACGTACCCCCAAACGATCAGATACGGAGCCAAAACCCTAATTCCACCGTCACAACTTTCTGTATCCACGAGATCCTATCTTGGGGCCTGTTTCAGAGCTCCACCGGAGGGGGCATCCATCACGGAGGGCTTCTACATCAACATCATAGCCTCTCCGATAAAGTGTGAGTAGTTTACCTCAGACCTTTGGGTCCATAATTATTATCTAGACGACTTCTTCTCTCTTTTTGGATCTCAATACAATGTTCTCCCCCTCTCTTGTGGAGATCTATTCGATGTAATCTTCTTTTTGCAGTGTGTTTGTTGAGACCGATGAATTGTGGGTTTATGATCAAGATTATCTATGAACAATATTTGAATCTTCTCTGAATTTTTTTATGTATAATTGGTTATCTTTGCAAGTCTCTTCGAATTATCAGTTTGGTTTGGCCTACTAGCTAGATTGATCTTTCTTGCAATGGGAGAAGTGCTTAGCTTTGGGTTCAATCTTGCGGTGTCCTTTCCCAGTGACAGTAGGGGCAGCAAGACACATATTGTATTATTGCCATCGAGGATAACAAGATGGTTTTTTTTATCATATTGCATGAATTAATCCCTCTACATCATGTCATCTTGCTTAAGGCGTTACTCTGTTTTCATGAACTTAATACTCTAGATGCATGCCGGATAGCGGTCGATGAGTGGAGTAATAGTAGTAGATGCAGACAGGAGTCAGTCTACTTGTCTCGGACGTGATGCCTATATACATGATCATACCTAGATATTCTCATAACTATGCTCAATTCTGTCAATTGCTCAACAGTAATTCGTTCACCCATCGTAAAATACCTATGCTTTTGAGAGAAGCCACTAGTGAAACCTATGGCCCCCAGGTCTATCTTCATCATATTAATCTTCCAATACTTAGTTATTTCCTTTGCTTTTATTTTACTTTGCATCTTTATCATAAAAATACCAAAAATATTATCTTATCATATCTATCAGATCTCACTTTCGTAAGTGACCGTGAAGGGATTGACAACCCCTTATCGTGTTGGTTGCGAGGAGTTATTTGTTTTGTGCAGGTACGAGGGACTCGCGCGTAGCTTCCTACTGGATTGATACATTGGTTCTCAAAAACTGAGGGAAATACTTACGCTACTTTGCTGCACCACCCTTTCCTCTTCAAGGGAAAACCAACGCAAGTGCTCAATAGGTAGCAGCGGCTCCCTGAAGATGGAATAAGGTTCTCCCTACCCAGGCCCCGTTCCGGTGGTGCATCTAGCATTGTCGATGGGCATGTGGAGGTGTGTCTCCGGTGGACCTGCTTTTGGTGGATTTGCTCGGATATGTTCGTAGTTCGTCTACGTTTTTGTGTCTTCAGGTTGTATTCTTCCGACCTACGCCATTCTTCATCGGCGGCGGTTGCTATTTCTGGTGTGCTGGTCCTATATGGCCTTAGCACGACAACTTCCGGACTGTTTACTACAACAAGTTTTGCGCGGCTCCCGTGAGGGAGAGGCGTTGACGGCGGCGCGCCTTCGGCTTCCTTTAGTGCTTGTAGTCGTCGCTAGGTGGTCTATAAATCTAGATGTAATTTTTATTATTTCTTATGTTCATTGTACTACCATAATTAACCTCGGATGTTTAAAAAAAAGCCATTCAGTGAATACATAAATATAAATAGTAAATGCTAAAAAAAATGCAGAACTACTCCTACAAAACTACCGCTGACAGTTTCACCTCGCGCAACCCCTGGGATATGCCCCCACGGATATGCTATAAATTTACAGCCACATGTCTTCCGCCATCGCCTTCCATCGGCGGCACGGCAGCAGCGCACCGACTAGAAAAGGCGCCCCAGGCCCAGAGCTCGCTCGCGACCCACCGAATTTCCCTAAAAAAAATAAGGAAAAAAAGGAGGAGCGAAGGCGAGCAACCGAATGATTCCGCTGTGCGCATCCTCCTCCCCGTCCACACCCGCTATAATAGCGCCACGCCCTCGTCGCCTTCGTCACCGCACCACCACTCCCTCCCTACCTCACTCCCGATCCCCCCACCGCCACCTCCTCCTCGCCTCGCCCGCTCCGACCCCCCGCCCCCTCGCGCGCGCGCAGCGGCTCGCCGCCGCGCCCACGGCAGCGGAGATGGTGTTCTCCGTGACGAAGAAGGAGACCAAGCCCTACGAGGGCCAGAAGCCCGGCACCTCCGGCCTCCGCAAGAAGGTCCGCCCCCCCTCCCCTCCCCCGCCCCTGCTCCCCATTCCCGCGGCCCCGATCCGGATCTCATTGCGCGGTTAGGCTTTTGTGCCCCGATCCGCGATGGCCGCTCCTCTGTAATTTTTTTAACCCCGGGTGTCGGGCCCCGTGATCTCGCCCCATGCACGTGCGCGGGAGGGATTTCGGCCCCCAGCTCTGGGGAATCGGGCTGATCTCCAATGGTTTTACCGTGATCTGCGCCCATGTGCTCGGGCGGTCGAATTGCTTTGGTTCGGCGCGTTTCGGTGGGATCCCCTGTTCCGTTGGCAACGTTGGGTCGAAGCAGGAGGGCTAGTGCGATTCGAATTGTGGGGGTCTGATCCGGGAGATGTGCACTCGCGCAGATCATCAGTTTCGTTAATGATCACTGGATCTCGCTGAGTGCGGTTAAATTGCCTGCAAACTGCCTGCCAATGGCGCCACGCATGGCGATGATCTGCTACCATGGCTGACAGCCATACTGCAATGTCCTATTGCGTTTGGGATCTGGCATGTAGCGGTGCCATGCTTGGTCTGATCGTTTTTGGACTCTGCCTCGCATTTTTTTTTTGTTCTTCTGCGGGGACCTCATCATATATTTAAATAAGGAGTGCATTCACGTGGCTTGTAAACATGACGAAGCAGAAGATTTTAACACTCTGAATGTGTAGTGCGGTACAGTGCTACAGCTGTACAGCACTGACCTGTTGCTCAAATGCTGTTCTGGTTTCGTTTGTCTCTGGTGACATGTCAGATGTGATCCAATTCATGTTTGGGTGCAATTTTGATTACGGGAGAGGTTTTTTTCATTGTTTTCACTCTTCATAAATAAGCAAGCAAACAGTAAAATGTTTGTTATTTAATGGGTTATAGAGCAATAAATGATTGCTAGTGTTCAGGCAGCCAAATCTATGGCATCTGTATTCGCTGGTGTCTATGATTTGCCTTCTATATAATATATTGGTTTTAGTGTCTATGATTTGCCTTCTATAAAATATATTGGTTTTAGTTTATCTGACATAACAATCTGTTCCTAGCCAGATAACCTTAATGGAAGATAAAAGGGTTGATAGTTTAATTTTATGATACATAAATAAAATGATTGAATGTTCATGAATGATGATCACTGATTGCTTATGGCATAGCTGTTCTCTTGTTAGTTCTGTTATTTCTCTGTTGAAGTACTTTCGATGTTGTCAGCGGCCCAGCACAATTCATTTGTTGTATTTGCTTATTCATAATTGGCTGTTACTGTTATCAGGTTACAGTATTCCAGCAGCCTCATTACCTCGCGAATTTCGTTCAAGCAACATTTAATGCCCTTCCAGCTGACCAAGTAAAAGGTTAGTTGCTTATGCTGCTTGTTAGAAAATAATCCTTTTTTGCTAGGCACGAAAAGTACCAATAAATATAATTGAAGTCACTTCCATTTCCTGGTATCAACTTTAACTGTCAGATAACGAAAAATAACCAGATCTATAGAACTTTCAAAATATCGAAAGGGTTTAATTAATTATGATTGAGCATTTTTGCACATATTTCTTTGTCATTTACCTTGTAAATGATGTTACCAGTGTTTCTTGTCTTGTCTCTAGAGTCCTTCCTCATAACTGCTATCATTTCTTTCCTTGTAGGTGCCACCATTGTTGTCTCCGGCGATGGGCGCTATTTCTCAAAGGATGCTGTTCAGGTGCTTTGTGATAAACCATCCTCTCCTTCTCAAAATAATTGAAGTTCTAGGATTGTCCTAAGTCAAACTTCATTAAGTTTGACCAAGTCTATACAAAAATATATCTGCATCTACAAAATCAAATTTACTTAGTTAGATTCATAATGAAATGTATTTTCATATCATCTATATTTGATATCCTAGATCCTTGCGGATTTTTCTATAACGTTTGACTTAGGAAAATCCTAGAACTTCAATTGTTTTGGAATGGAGGGAGTATTCACTATTTCAGACCCGTATGCCTCGTGCACCTTTTGTTAACCCCATTTTGTAGAATATGTATAGTTTTATGGTAGCTGCTTCAGATTTCCACGTGCGTATTGTAGTTGTGCCGTTCTTGTTCTTAAAAATATGCTGGCCAAAATTTAGCCTATTGGCTGTTAAGAACTTAAATAGCAAATCACCTGTTCTATGTAACTCCTTTATATGTGTGACTTCTATTATTATTAAGACATCTTCATTTTCATTGAATGACCATTACAAGTTGATATTATTTTCCTTGTTATAGATCATTGCAAAAATGGCTGCTGCTAATGGAGTAAGACGTGTCTGGGTTGGACAAGACAGTCTCTTGTCAACTCCAGCTGTATCTGCTATCATCCGTGAAAGAATTTCTGCAGATGTAAGTCTTGTTTCTTCCAATTTGGCAAGTGTGTATGCATTGCAGCATATCCCATATAAACCATTGTTGTAGCTGAACCATGGAAGTAGTTTTACATAAGTGGATCATGTATGTATAAACATGACATATAGTATGTAGTTTGGTTGTGACACGATACAATGCCCACTAGCAAGGATGTCTGAGTTCAAACCTCTTAACCCGCACATTGTATTAAACTGTTCACGAGTTACCAACTAATCCTATTGATGCCAGCTGTCAGGTAATGGTGGCAGATGGCAGATGAGGCATTATCACTAAATGAAATGTTTAGATGAACAAATATGATATAATTATTTTATTGTTTGCCTCTTTTTCTGTTGCAACAAAGTATCTGTATATTGATCTATTGACACAATGAATAACAGGGCGCAAAGGCTACTGGTGCCTTCATTTTAACAGCCAGCCACAACCCAGGTGGTCCAACCGAGGTAACATGCTTTGAAAGTTAGGATGTTCACTGTTACCATCTCTGGCAAATCAAGGCCGTTGGTGTTCTTTGTAAATCAACACCTTTTATTGGATTTTCCAGGACTTTGGAATCAAATACAACATGGGGAATGGTGGACCCGCCCCTGAGTCTGTTACCGATAAGATCTTCTCTAATACAAAGACAATTACTGAATACCTCATTGCGGAGGACCTTCCAAATGTACGATTTGGTGCCTGCTTGTATTTTTGTTCTCTTTCTGTTCCTTTTGATCCCAAGGTAGTGGAATCCCCATTTACTCTTCTGTGTTCCCACATTGTAGGTTGATATTTCTGTGACAGGTGTCACTTCCTTCACTGGACCTGAAGGACCTTTTGATGTCGATGTCTTTGACTCTGCTACAGATTACATCAAGCTAATGAAGTATGTAGCTTCTGTTTCAATACATCAAATATTATGTTTCAAGTATCATTTGCTGGTTTCTTTGACTGAAAGTGATTTTTTTTTTTGCATTTATGAAGGGGAAACACTATAATCTCATAACACAAGAATAAAAACATGATGATTAGTGATTTCATTAACAGTGTGCATTCAATTCCAGGACAATCTTTGACTTTGAGTCTATTAAAAAGCTTCTGGCATCTCCAAAGTTCTCGTTCTGGTACTTATCTTTAGCCTAAATTTTGTTATCATCCTCCTATTAACAGCAAATAGCATATCTGAACCCTCGGTTTGCAATTTTAGTTTTGATGGCCTTCACGGTGTTGCTGGAGCTTATGCAAAGCGCATGTTTGTGGATGAGCTCGGCGCCAGTGAAAGCTCACTGTTGAACTGTGTTCCAAAGGTAACACTTTCTTCCATCATCACAAGTTGAACATGGAGTTTGGGTTGGTGTTAATTTGTCATTTGTGTTCTTACAGGAAGACTTTGGAGGTGGTCATCCTGACCCTAACCTCACCTATGCAAAAGAACTGGTTGAGCGGATGGGTCTTGGGAAAACCTCAAACGCTGACCCCCCTGAATTTGGTGCGGCAGCTGATGGAGATGCTGACCGTAACATGGTTCTGGGTAAACGGTAATGTTTTGACTACATTTAGGAAATCTACAAAAGCACTTGAAGGTTTTCATAATAATTCTTCTGTCCTATTCTAGATTCTTCGTGACACCATCAGATTCGGTTGCCATTATCGCAGCCAATGCTGTCCAATCAATTCCTTACTTCGCTTCTGGCCTGAAGGGAGTTGCCAGGTAAAATTATCTCCTGCAAATTGAGGTTCTACCATATGCTCTTTTCTTTCTGGTTACTACTTACACCAAGTCAAATCAAGGCTTTAAGTTGCAAATAGCACTGATGTCTGCAGTAAGCACACATGTTCTCCTATAGAGTTGTCCATCCAAATAAGCATTCAGGGACTAGGCAGGATACTGTGGTAGCTCTCCATTTCTGATGGTAACTCGTCGTACCATCAGTTAACAGATATTATTTGCCCATGGGTAGTCCAGAATCTACAATGGGCAGTTCTGGAGCTATGTTGCTTTCCTAGACTTGACACCGTTTAGCTAGACTTGACACCATTTGAGGAAAACACTGGATACATAAGATTGAAGAAATAACTAGCTAGGGAAATAGAGATGAAAAGTAAAATTTTAATTAGACTTGACTGAAGAGCTGGCTTACTACTCAGTACTCACTTAAACTGTTAGCTATGTTTGTCTGACTGGTACAGTTTGAAATTTATTTGTACTGGGGTATTTAGTTAAGTTAAATACTACTCCCTCTGTAAACAAATATAAGAGCATTTAGATCACTACTTTAGTAATCTAAATGCTCTTATATTTCTTTACGGAGGGAGTACCATCTTATGATTTGCATCCATGTTGTTGAATCATGTACTATATGCCCAAGATTACAGTCGCCATCCTACCCATGTTTTAATATTTTGTTGTGCTTCAGTGCTTCACTTTTTCCTGATCCATTGGTGAATTTGCAGGAGCATGCCAACATCAGCTGCACTTGATGTAGTTGCAAAGAATCTAAATCTCAAGTTCTTTGAGGTAGTGTGTTATGATCATCAATCGCTATACTTCAAATATAGGACAGATATATGACGAAGACCATGTTTTTCAGGTGCCTACTGGGTGGAAATTTTTTGGAAACCTGATGGATGCTGGAATGTGCTCAGTTTGTGGTGAAGAAAGCTTTGGCACGGGTAATGCTTGGGGACTATCTTGATCACAATAACATGCATGTGAATTAATTGAACAAATTGGTCTTGCCTTATGGTAAATGCCATGCATTCTGGCATGTAGCACCTCTCTTGGGATATTCAGCAAATTTGTTTTTCCTTTTGTAAAAAGGAACAGGACAGGTGACATGATGTTCTGAAAAAAATGAACTATTATTATTTGGATTTCCATGAAGGATCAACATGAAGCTGAAAGACGTGTTGATATTCATAGCGTTAACTGGACACGATATGGTCATGGGGTTGCTGATATCCTCTACTTATTCTAGGTTCTGACCACATCCGTGAAAAGGATGGTATTTGGGCTGTTCTAGCTTGGCTATCTATTCTAGCTTACAAGAACAAGGACAACCTTGGAGGAGATAAGCTTGTTACGGTTGAAGACATTGTTCTTCAGCACTGGGCTACTTATGGTCGCCATTATTATACACGATATGACTATGAGGTACTTCATTCAACTGACACTTGTGTATATACTGCACATTTGATAACATGCTAACAAAACCATTTGTTATCGAAGAATGTTGATGCAGAAGCTGCCAAGGAACTTATGGCTAACCTAGTAAAGATGCAGTCGTCCCTGTCTGACGTTAACAAGTACGTATGTTACTGTCGCACTTAATGCACCTATATGAAGATCTCTCTTGTCACCCAAATGGACTTCATGCACATATTTAAGCCTCTCCGATTTGCTGTGAAATTAGAGTGTACTATCATAAGCACTGAAGTATTTGGAGCTTTTTATTTCATGTCACTGAGAAAGTGTATGCATTGGAAACTACATCTAAGTTGTATCTTTTCCTCAGGTCGATCAAGGAGATCCAGCCTACTGTTGCAGATGTGGTTTCGGCTGATGAGTTTGAGTACAAGGACCCTGTTGATGGTTCTGTCTCCAAGCATCAGGGTATCCGGTATCTCTTTGGAGATGGTTCCCGACTGGTACGGAATCTCATGCTGTTATTTATTGGTGAACCGTACACTTCAAACGTTTCCCGTCACGTTTCTTTAACCAAACCAACACAAGTAGCATAAAGCCTAAGTCTTTATACTCAAATTTGACCTTGCAAATTTGCAATGTAACCAGTCGATGCTTAACATTGGCAGAGTTGATCCTTTTGGGGGCAACAAATGCTGGTGAAGGTGAACTAACACTAAATCTTGCTATTGTAGGTGTTCCGCCTTTCTGGAACTGGTTCAGTTGGTGCTACTATCCGTATTTACATTGAGCAGTATGAGAAGGATTCTTCCAAAACCGGGAGGGAGTCGAGCGATGCTCTTTCTCCACTGGTAAGATCCAACTCCCCTGTACTGTATACCCTCTCATGCCTGTAACAATCACTGAAACATTTTGGCGAGGATGCAGTTCTGATTCTATTCTTTTATCCAGGTTGACGTGGCCCTGAAGCTTTCGAAGATCCAGGAGTACACCGGCCGATCTGCCCCCACGGTGATCACATAAATTTTGACCTAGATATGCGCCGAGGCCGCGTATGAAGTTCAGTTCTGGCCTCCTGTTCGATAGCTTTTTTTTTACATCTCCCTTGCACCTGAATAAATGTATGTGCCAGACCGTCCTTGTTTCGTTGCCTATACTGCATACTCTGCTGCTGGTACAGACGTACAGTGTATGGCAGTAATCTTGTCGCAGTGATTGTAATCAAGAGTGTGTTTCTTCATGCAATATATTGACGTGTTTCTTTTTCGTCGAGGATTCGCGTACCAATCTTTTCTTGAACATCCAAAGGAAAACTGGAAAAACATAGGAATTTCTGACGGATATCATTTGTATAGGAAATATTCCTTAGGCACCGTTTGGAACAACGGAATCACCATCTTACTTCTCTCTGAAATTCCCCGAGGAACAACGGAATTTGCTACTCCACGGGAATTTAGGAGCCCTTGAGATTTTCTCTCTGTCTACAATTTTTCCTTCCCGATGTGACATTGAAATGTTTTTTGAGCTTTTGTGTCTACAATGGTCTGTTTCTTTGTTGTTGATTACCCTATGGCAACGATTGATGCAGACAACAAACAAGTGGACGCTCAGCACGAGATATTTGCAAACCACACACAAGTTCAGGACGAGTTACATACATCCAGCTACGACAAGCATACACCACATCACATCGGATGTTATTGTTTTATCATTATTATTCAAACCCTGCCGGTCTCATCACTGCAATGCAGTTCACGCGCGCGCGCGCACACACACACACAACCACGGGCACTCACACAGAAGACAGAGCCCATCAAAGATGACATCTACCTGCCATTGGAGAGGCCGGCGTTCCAGAGGATGGTGGTGTCGGCGATCATGGAGGTGACGACGTAGGGATCCATGTTGGACCCCGGCCTCCGGTCCTCGAAGTACCCCTTGCCTTCCTTCTCGGTGTCGCGGCCCACCCGCACCGACGCGCCGCGGTTCGCCACGCCCTGCAAAAACAAACAAACAATGCAGCCGGAAAGCAGTAAGAGAAGAGCAGCAATGGTGGTGACTCTGTCTGAAGTCTGGACTCCCCGTGGGGCTTTCGTGCTTACCCAGACGAAGGTGTTGATGTCGGCGGTCTCGTGGCGGCCGGTGAGCCGGCGTTCGTTGCCCTCGCCGTAGGCGGCGATGTGGTCCATGTGCCGCGCCTCCAGCTTCTGGATCGCCTTCTTGATCACCTCGTACCCGCCCTCGCTCCTCATCGACTTGGTGCTGCATTCAGACATCGGGAGGATCATGTCATAACCCATGACACAAGACTAGAGCAGACGGAGATGCATCCCTTGGCTTCCTCTCTGTATCTTACCTGTAGTTTGTGTGGGCACCAGCACCATTCCACTCTCCCTACAGTCACACACATATACACAGTTACATATCGCTGCTGGCCAGTGAAACGGCAGATCAAGCTGAAATTTTGGCACAAGAAGAAGAAGAAGAAGAAGAAGAAGAAGAAGAAGAAGAAGAAGAAGAAGAAATGCTCACCGGGATCGGTTTGGGGTCGAAGGAGACGACGACGCCAGCAATCTCAGTGATCCTCTGTTGGGTTACACAAAACAAAATTGTTCTTATTACAAAATGTTGCATTTGATTCATTTCACTAGATGAGGCAGTAGTTTTATTTACCTCCAGGATGTAGCGAGCCGCCCAGAGCTCGTCGCCGGCAGAGATGCCGACGGAAGGGCCAACTTGGAACTCCCACTGGTTGGTTCAGAGAGAAATCAGTCCATGAACAATTTTGATAGGAATAAGGGGCATCCAAGTGAAGGTATTCCTGCGCCTGAAACTACCTGTCCTGGCATGACTTCTGCATTGATGCCGCCGATGTTGATGCCGGCGTAGAGGCAGGCCTTGTAGTGCGCGTCGACGATGTCGCGCCCGTAAGATTTCTCTGCACCCACGGCGCAGTAGTAAGGTCCCTGTCACACACATTTTGCTCTGTCAGTGTCACTATCGGTCCAACATTTTTGAACTGTTATCAGCAAGTGCTAAGCTATAATAGCATTTACAGCCAAGTTTCCTCCCATGTTTAGGGGAGCGATCTTGGTTAAGACTTAATAAGAGTGCTGCAGTATGGAACATGTCTAGTTAAGTTACCTGAGGGCCAGGGTAACCCCCTAGTGGCCAGCCAATGGGCCAGTTGGTGTCCTTCTGAAGAAGGGTGTACTCCTGCTCAATCCCATACCTTACATTTCAGGCAACATAAGAGGGTGTCACAAGATTAATTGCCACATAAATAAAATTATGTGCAAAAATTAATCAGTCGACTAATTTCTAAAGAACAGAGCAACTGATACTGACCATGGTTCTTCATCCTTGACATCAGGGTGGCCGAATATCCTCGCTGCGTTGTACCGCTTGTTGCTCGGAATCGGCTCTCCGTTAGGCGCATAGCAGTCACAGATGACCTAAACGAGGTTAAAAACAATTTACCACAGGTGAAAAAGCATTCATGAACAATTTTCAAAATTCATTCACACAAATAAACAAAACAACGATACGAAACCCATGAGTAAAAAAAAAGGGAAGATCTTGATCATTCTTACCAGGATGTTGTTCCCCTTCCTGAACGGGTCCCTGAAGATGGCTTGAGGGCTTGGGAGAAGCAACACATGAAATTCAGATCAGCTCAGCCTCAAGGCACGCAAGCCAAGGCAGGGTTAACTGAAGGGTGCAGTCAAGGGCTTACCAGAGGATGACCTCGCTGTCGTCACCCGTGGCTTGGCCGGTGCTGGAGCCGTCAAAATTCCATTTTGGAAGCTTGCTGGGGTCATCGACGGGTCCGGGCAGCGTCTGATTGTGAATATCCAAGGCATCAAAAGGGTCACAAGAAGTGTTAATTAGGAACATATTTGCAGTGCCGTCACAGCTGGACAAAAAGGAGCCGGCCGGCAAAGTTATGAGTCGTCGAGGGTTAGGCTTACCCTGGCTTTGCTCCTGACGTCCATCCCGGTGCCGCCGACCCTGAATTAGGCAAGGCAAGGTGTAAATAGAAGTAGATCAGTATTAAGGCCTAAAAGTACGATGCCGATTTTCCCATTTTATTAACTTATGATGTACTCCCTTCATAGAGAAATATAAGAGCGTTTGGATCAAAGTAGTGATCTAAACACTCTTATATTTTTTTTTACAGAGAAAGTACCAGTATCATGCAGGTATATATCATGATGAGCGGCACCCGGCCAACGCATAGCTAAGATGCATAGAGCCAAACGTCTAACAAAGAAAAAAGAAAAACACCATATTGGCAACGGATCATCAAGGAGTAAAAACAAGACGAGAAGGGTTTTTACCGGGCTCAAATTTGAGAAACCCACTAGTAAACTAAACTAAAGAAACGTCAGATGGGATTTGTGGGGAGGACAAAAAATCTGTGGCCTGCCTAACTTGGAAGGAAGATGAGATGGGAGGTTGGGACAGTGCTGAGGAAGAGGGAGCAGAGCGATGTTACCATATGTACTCGGCGATGATCTTGCCGGTGCAGCCGGACAGGTCGAGGCTGAGAAGCTCAGCGAGCGGAGACATGGCTGCTACTTCTTCTTCTTCTTCCCCCGGTCGCCGGAGATGGAGACGGTGATGGAGAGGGCAGAGCAAGCGGAGGGAGAGGTGTTGTTGGGAATGCGGGACAGAGGAGCGAGCCGAGTGGTGCCCTGCCCCTCTATAAGTAGCGTGGCGACGAGCCCCTGCCCCCGAAAGGTTGGTGGGCGTTGCGGGCGGCTGGTACGTACGGCTGTCCTTGCGTGCGTACGTTTCCGCGGCCTGCGCGCACGGCACCCCTTTTCCACTGTGCACGGGACGCCGGCGCGCTTCGCTGTGATCCGATTCGATCCCATGCGTACGGACAAGCGCGCCGCGCTTCGCTGATCCGCACACCGGTGGTGAAGGGCAAATTCACGTTCTCTTGTCCCAGCGTCCGTGCAGTGCAGATCCCAGTGGACTGACTGACCCGACGGATCTTCCCGAGGGGTCAAAGTTAGATGGTGACATGAGTGAGACGTGAGTGACACCGGCAAGATATGTAGGAAAGCGACCACCGTGCAACTTCCTGAACACGCTAGTAGCAAATCTTTTATACCCACCGTGCCTATCATTATCTCGTGGACGACAAAATACATTCACCTAACGAGTTCATGAGGAAATGCACAGCCAACTCTAGCAGACGCTTAGGGCGTCTCCAACGCCCTTCATCATCAAAAATGCTGCCAAACGTCTAGGGTTCAGATTCTTTGTGTCATCCGATGTCATACATCAAAGGGTTCGATGGCTCGTGAATCGGGTTGGCCGTCCGAATTCCCATAAACCGTAAGCATACATGAGGAGGAGGTTTGCGGACCTCCGGACAACCACCACGCAGGCATTTGACACACCTGGCCCACACAAAAACCCGCCTAGAGCCCCGCTCTTCTCTCTCCGACCCCACGCCCTTGCTCTGAATCCAGTAGTCGATCTGCCACCGTTGCCGTAACACCCACTCCGCCGCCCAGGCCTCGCCAAACCTCCGCCGCTCCGCCCGGGTGCCAGCCCCGACTTGCCTACGCCCCCCCATTGGTTTGGCCACCGCCCAGGTAACGCCCGCCTCTGCACAGTGTTGTCCATGATGGAAACCATGCCCGACAAGTGTTCGGCTAAATGTCATGACCAAATTTACTTCGACGTCGAGTTCATGGATTCGTCCTCGTCAGATGAGGACGGATTTGAGGATGATGCAAGCGGTAATTGAAGACGTGGAACGTGCGGTGGAACATGTCCCCATTTTCAAAGGATCGGTCAAGGGACATCGCGTGTTGAATCGGCATAGGGCACGAGGGGATATGATGCTGGTGGACGACTGTTTGGTCCCCGATGAGCTATTCGAGTCCTTTTTCCGTCATCGATTTCCGATGAGTTGAACTGTGTTCGACTGCCTCTACAATGATGTCCGTGCATATGATGACTACTTCATCTTGAAGAAGGATGTCATTGGGAACAATGGATTCTCTGGTTACTAAAAGTGCACATATGCGTTGAGGATGCTTGCCGGTGGCATCACAGATTTGCGGGACGAGTACCTCTAAATGTCTGAACCACATGTCTCGAAGCCATGGCCAGGTTTTCTACTGCGGTATTCAAGGTGTTTGGACCGGAGTACTTCAGAGAACCAACTACCAAAGACACCGCATGACTTTTGGGACCGTCAAAAGCAGGAAGATGGTCAGGTATGCTCGGATCCCTGGATTGCATGCACGGACAATGGAAGAATCACCCGTATGCTCTAGAAGGGCAATATCAGGGCCATTGCAAGAAGTACACATCATTCTTGAAGTAGTTGCATTAGAAGACATCTGGATTTGACACTCTTTATTTGGAATGCCCGGGTCTCGCAATGACATCAATGTGTTGCAGTGGTCTCCATTGTTTGCAAGGTTGTGTGTATGGGAGAAGCTCCTCTGTGCAACTATACCATCAATGGTCATGACTATAACATGGGCTATTATCTTTGTGATGGTATTTATCCTTCGCGTGCAACCTTCGTCAAGACCATCTCTAATCCAAGGGGTGAGAACAGATCTAACTTTTCGCAAAGACAATAAGGAGATGGAAAGGATGTTGAGAGGGCATTTGGAGTGCCCCAAGCTTGTTTTGCAGTTGTCCGAGGACCTGCAAAGATATTGGATCCAGGAACGTTGTGGGAGATGATGACAGATTGTGTGATCATGCACAACATGGTTGTGGAGGATGATGATGACGAAGTTCGCCGCATTATAGAATTTGAGCCCATGAGTGATCCTATCCAACTTTTAAAGCATAACCCAACGATGCTTGAGGATTTTATCCAAATGCATCAATAGATTTGCCATTGAGCAACTTCGAAATGATCTGATCGAGCATTTGTGGGCGCTTCGAGGGGAGAACTAAAAATGTGTCCAAATAAATTGAATTCAAATTTGAACCATTCTATTGAAAATTGATGTTTGGATTGTAATATTTATATTTGAATTACTGTAGCATTGGAATATTTGCACAACATGATTATGGGTGAAGGATGAAGTGGTCCAAATATAGGAAAAAAGTGTCAGGCATTGGGTACATAGAGTTGGACGGGCTGCCCCTATCCCCTGTCCGCGGACATCAAATATACATAGTATGAAAAATATATCTTATGATGAATCCAATGAAGCTAATTTGGTATTGTAGATAATTTTATATTTTCCTATAAATTTGGTCAAACTTAAAGAAGTCTGACTTAGGACAAACCTAGAACTTCAAACATTTTTAAACAGAGGGAGTAGGATGCACTGACCGCTCTAATCATTAGGAGTTTTCTACAAAGAATCACCTAATACTTAGAATCCTAAGGAATTATGTCAAAACGGACACAATCCTAAGGAATCTAGCATCTACACAAATACATAGAAACAAATATCTTATTGGTTAAAGCTGCATTGGAATACTTAAAAAAAAACCCTAACTGAATGAGTAGTTTTAGATGGTCTTTTTGAAGGGTTTCGTAGTAATTTCAAAAAATTTCCTACGCACACGCAAGATGATGGTGATGCATAGCAACGAGAGGGGAGAGTATGATCTACGTACCCTTGTAGATCGACAACGGAAGCGTTTGGTTGATGTAATCGTACGTCTCCACGGCCCGACCGATCAAGCACCGAAACTACGGCACCTCCGAGTTCTAGCACACGTTCAGCTCGATGACGATCCCCGGACTCCGATCCAGCAAAGTGTCGGGGAAGAGTTCCGTCAGCACGACGGCGTGGTGACGATCTTGATGTACTACCGTCGCAGGGCTTCGCCTAAGCACCGCTACAATATTATCGAGGACTATGGTGGAAGGGGGCACCGCACACGGCTAAGAATATGATCACGTGGATCAACTTGTGTCTCTAGGGGGTGCCCCTGCCTCCGTATATAAAAGCTCAAGGGAGGGGGGCCGGCCGGCCAGGAGAGGCGCGCCAGGAGGAGTCCTACTCCCTCTGGGAGTAGGACTCCCCCCTTTCCTAGTTGGAATAGGATTCGTGGAGGGGGGGAAAGAGGAGAGAGAGGAGGAAGGGGGGACGGCCCCCTCTCCTTGTCCAATTCGGACCAAGGGGGGAGGGACGCGCGGCCCATCTCTGGCCACCTCTCCTCTCTTCCACTAAGGCCCACTAAGGCCCATATACCTCCCCCGGGGGGGAGGGTTCCGGTAACCTCCCGGTACTCCGGTAAAATCCCGATTTCACCCGGAACTCTTCCGATATCCAAACATAGGCTTCCAATATATCAATCTTTATGTCTCGACCATTTCGAGACTCCTCGTCATGTTCGTGATCACATCCGGGACTCCGAACAACCTTCAGTACATCAAAATGCATAAACTCATAATATAACTATCATCGTAACCTTAAGCGTGCGGACCCTACGGGTTCGAGAACAATGTAGACATGACCGAGACACGTCTCCGGTCAATAACCAATAGTGGAACCTGGATGCTCATATTGGCTCCTACATATTCTACGAAGATCTTTTATCGGTCAGACCGCATAACAACATACGTTGTTCCCTTTGTCATCGGTATGTTACTTGCCCGAGATTCGATCGTCGGTATCCCATACCTAGTTCAATCTCGTTACCGGCAAGTCTCTTTACTCGTTCTGTAATACATCATCCTGCAACTAACTCATTAGTTGCAATGCTTGCAAGGCTTAAGTGATGTGCATTACCGAGAGGGCCCAGAGATACCTCTCCGACAATCGGAGTGACAAATCCTAATCTCGAAATACGCCAACCCAACATGTACCTTTGGAGACACCTGTAGAGCTCCTTTATAATCACCCAGTTACGTTGTGACGTTTGGTAGCACACAAAGTGTTCCTCTGGCAAACGGGAGTTGCATAATCTCATAGTCATAGGAACATGTATAAGTCATGAAGAAAGCAATAGCAACATACTAAACGATCGGGTGCTAAGCTAATGGAATGGGTCATGTCAATCAGATCATTCAACTAATGATGTGATCCCGTTAATCAAATAACAACTCTTTGTCCATGGTTAGGAAACATAACCATCTTTGATTAACGAGCTAGTCAAGTAGAGGCATACTAGTGACACTCTATTTGTCTATGTATTCACACATGTATTATGTTTCCGGTTAATACAATTCTAGCATGAATAATAAACTTTTATCATGATATAAGGAAATAAATAATAACTTTATTATTGCCTCTAGGGCATATTTCCTTCAGTCTCCCACTTGCACTAGAGTCAATAATCTGTATGACACCTAGATCATGTTTTGCTTGGTGCTGATCATGTTTTGCTCGTGGAAGAGGCTTAGTCAACGGGTCTGCAACATTCAGATCCGTATGTATCTTGCAAATCTCTATGTCTCCCACCTGGACTAAATCCCGGATGGAATTGAAGCGTCTCTTGATGTGCTTGGTTCTCTTGTGAAATCTGGATTCCTTTGCCAAGGCAATTGCACCAGTATTGTCACAAAAGATTTTCATTGGACCCGATGCACTAGGTATGACACCTAGATCGGATATGAACTCCTTCATCCAGACTCCTTCATTTGCTGCTTCCGAAGCAGCTATGTACTCCGCTTCACATGTAGATCCCGCTACAACGCTTTGTTTAGAACTGCACCAACTGATAGCTCCACCGTTTAATGTAAACACGTATCCGGTTTGCGATTTAGAATCATCCGGATCAGTGTCAAAGCTTGCATCAACGTAACCTTTTGTGATGAGCTCTTTGTCACCTCCATATATGAGAAACATATCCTTAGTCCTTTTCAGGTATTTCAGGATGCTCTTGACCGCTGTCCAGTGATCCACTCCTGGATTACTTTGGTACCTCCCTGCTAGACTTATAGCAAGGCACACATCAGGTCTGGTACACAGCATTGCATACATGATAGATCCTATGGCTGATGCATAGGGAACATCTTTCATATTCTCTCTATCTTCTGCAGTGGTCGGGCATTGAGTCTGACTCAACTTCACACCTTGTAACACAGGCAAGAACCCTTTCTTTGCTTGATCCATTTTGAACTTCTTCAAAACTTTGTCAAGGTATGTGGTTTGTGAAAGTCCAATTAAGCGTTTTGATCTATCTCTATAGATCTTAATGCCTAATATGTAAGCAGCTTCACCGAGGTCTTTCATTGAAAAACTCTTATTCAAGTATCCCTTTATGCTATCCAGAAATTCTATATCATTTCCAATTAGTAATATGTCATCTACATATAATATCAGAAATGCTACAGAGCTCCCACTCACTTTCTTGTAAATACAGGCTTCTCCAAAAGTCTGTATAAAACCAAATGCTTTGATCACACTATCAAAGCGTTTATTCCAACTCCGAGAGGCTTGCACCAGTCCATAAATGGATCGCTGGAGCTTGCACACTTTGTTAGCTCCCTTTGGATCGACAAAACCTTCTGGTTGCATCATATACAACTCTTCTTCCAGAAATCCATTCAGGAATGCAGTTTTTACATCCATCTGCCAAATTTCATAATCATAAAATGCGTCAATTGCTAACATGATTCGGACAGACTTAAGCATCGCTACGGGTGAGAAGGTCTCATCGTAGTCAACCCCTTGAACTTGTCGAAAACCTTTTGCGACAAGTCGAGCTTTGTAGACAGTAATATTACCGTCAGCGTCAGTCTTCTTCTTGAAGATCCATTTATTCTCAATTGCTTGCCGATCATCGGGCAAGTCAACCAAAGTCCATACCTTGTTCTCATACATGGATCCCATCTCAGATTTCATGGCTTCAAGCCATTTTTCGGAATCTTGGCTCACCATCGCTTCTTCATAGTTCGTAGGTTCATCATGATCTAGTAGCATGACTTCCAGAACAGGATTACCGTACCACTCTGGCGCGGATCTTACTCTGGTTGATCTACGAGGTTCAGTAGTATCTTGTTCTGAAGTTTCATGATCATTATCATTAGCTTCCTCACTAATTGGTGTAGGTGTCGCAGAAACAGGTTTCTGTGATGTACCACTTTCCAATAAGGGAGCAGGTACAGTTACCTCGTCAAGTTCTACTTTCCTCCCACTCACTTCTTTCGAGAGAAACTCCTTCTCTAGAAAGGATCCATTCTTAGCAACGAATGTCTTGCCTTCGGATCTGTGATAGAAGGTGTACCCAACAGTCTCCTTTGGGTATCCTATGAAGACACATTTCTCCGATTTGGGTTCGAGCTTATCAGGTTGAAGCTTTTTCACATAAGCATCGCAGCCCCAAACTTTAAGAAACGACAACTTTGGTTTCTTGCCAAACCATAGTTCATAAGGTGTCGTCTCAACGGATTTTGATGGTGCCCTATTTAACATGAATGCGGCCGTCTCTAAAGCATAACCCCAAAATGATAGCGGTAAATTTGTAAGAGACATCATAGATCGCACCATATCAAGTAAAGTACGATTACGACGTTCGGACACACCATTACGCTGAGGTGTTCCGGGTGGCGTGAGTTGCGAAACTATTCCGCATTGTTTCAGATGTAGACCAAACTCGTAACTCAAATATTCTCCTCCACGATCAGATCGCAGAAACTTTATTTTCTTGTTACGATGATTTTCAACTTCACTCTGAAATTCTTTGAACTTTTCAAATGTTTCAAACTTATGCTTCATTAAGTAGATATACCCATATCTGCTTAAATCATTTGTGAAGGTGAGAAAATAACGATATCCGCCACGAGCCTCAACATTCATCGGACCACATACATCTGTATGTATGATTTCCAACAAATCTGTTGATCTCTCCATTGTACCGGAGAACGGTGTTTTAGTCATCTTGCCCATGAGGCACGGTTCGCAAGTACCAAGTGATTCATAATCAAGAGGTTCCAAAAGTCCATCGGTATGGAGTTTCTTCATGCGCTTTACACCGATATGACCTAAACGGCAGTGCCACAAATAAGTTGCACTATCATTATCAACTCTGCATCTTTTGGCTTCAACATTATGAATATGTGTGTTACTACTATCGAGATTCATCAAAAATAGACCACTCTTCAAAGGTGCATGACCATAAAAGATATTACTCATATAAATAGAACAACCATTGTTCTCTGATTTAAATGAATAACCGTCTCGCATCAAACAAGATCCAGATATAATGTTCATGCTCAACGCTGGCACCAAATAACAATTATTTAGGTCTAATATTAATCCCGAAGATAGATGTAGAGGTAGCGTGCCGACTGCGATCACATCGACTTTGGAACCGTTTCCCCCCTTTCCTAGTTGGAATAGGATTCGTGGAGGGGGGAAAGAGGAGAGAGAGGAGGAAGGGGGGCCGGCCCCCTCTCCTTGTCCAATTCGGACCAAGGGGGGGGAGGGGTGCGCGGCCCATCTCTGGCCACCTCTCCTCTCTTCCACTAAGGCTCACTAAGGCCCATATACCTCCCCGGGGGGGGGGGGGGTTCGGGTAACCTCCCGGTACTCCGGTAAAATCCCGATTTCACCCGGAACACTTCCGATATCCAAACATAGGCTTCCAATATATCAATCTTTATGTCTCGACCATTTCGAGACTCCTCGTCATGTCCGTGATCACATCCGGGACTCCGAACAACCTTCGGTACATCAAAATGCATAAACTCATAATATAACTATCATCGTAACCTTAAGCGTGCGGACCCTACGGGTTCGAGAACAATGTAGACATGACCGAGACACGTCTCCGATCAATAACCAATAGCGGAACCTGGATGCTCATGTTGGCTCCTACGTATTCTACGAAGATCTTTTATCGGTCAGATCGCATAACAACATACTTTGTTCCCTTTGTCATCGGTATGTTACTTGCCCGAGATTCGATCGTCGGTATCCCATACCTAGTTCAATCTCGTTACCGGCAAGTCTCTTTACTCGTTCTGTAATACATCATCCCACAACTAACTCATTAGTTGCAATGCTTGCAAGGCTTAAGTGATGTGCATTACCGAGAGGGCCCAGAGATACCTCTCCGACAATCGGAGTGACAAATCCTAATCTCGAAATACGCCAACCCAATATGTACGTTTGGAGACACCTGTAGAGCTCCTTTATAATCACCCAGTTACGTTGTGACATTTGGTAGCACACAAAGTGTTCCTCTGGCAAACGGGAGTTGCATAATCTCATAGTCATAGGAACATGTATAAGTCATGAAGAAAGCAATAGCAACATACTAAACGATCGGGTGCTAAGCTAATGGAATGGGTCATGTCAATCAGATCATTCAACTAATGATGTGATCCCATTAATCAAATAACAACTCTTTGTCCATGGTTAGGAAACATAACCATCTTTGATTAACAAGCTAGTCAAGTAGAGGCATAATAGTGACACTCTGTTTGTCTATGTATTCACACATGTATTATGTTTCCGGTTAATACAATTCTAGCATGAATAATAAACTTTTATCATGATATAAGGAAATAAATAATAACTTTATTATTGCCTCTAGGGCATATTTCCTTCACTTTTATCTCACTTTTTGGCTTTTGCAGAATCATATAATCCAAAGTCTCACCCTTTCCAATATATGTTTATCTTTGCAAATATGAACCCCATTTAAACACTAATTTTATATCATAACAATTCCCTTTCTATGTTTCCACCACATATTATTCAACAACATTTCAAATTCATAATTTTAAATGTTCAAATTCGAAATCACATAAAATTTATGTTATAAATGAACCAAAATATGTGTCCATTATCCCAAATACTTTGCCATCACCCCACATAATATATCCTATGATCAAACATCATGCGAATGCAAAGCTCATGAAAAAGCAAAGGTCATTCATATTGCTCAAACACAATGAGAATCACACACCACACTGCCATTACTACTCACGGAAGTGTGCACTCCTCCAAAGTTTTTGATTATACCACCTATACATACCTATCAATTTTAGTGCCAACATATTAAGGTCATGCCAACTACCAATTTCTGTCCAACTCTCTAAAAAAATATAAGTGAAGCATAAAGAGTTTAAAGTATTTCTATTTAGACTAATTATCATGACACTGCATAAGCTCTCCCAGATAATGTTCCTTAGGTGTGATGATTATAATGATCAATAATCAAAATAAGCATACGCTCAAAGAACAACACATAACATGTGAAAGAATAAAAACATGGGTCCAACCAAGACAAAACGATAGTTGTTGAAGAAGGGGGATACCTTGGGCATCCCCAAGCTTAGAAGCTTGGGATCTCTTAAAATATTTCTTGGGGTGCCCTGGGCACCCCCAAGCTTGAGCGTTTGCATCTCCTGATTTCTCTCATATTACTATCTCACCCAACTCATAAATATTTCAACCACACAAAACTTACATATAACTCATGGGATATGTTAGTATAAAGAACACTTCAATCTAACCGTGCCTCGCTATAGACTAATTATAAAGTTGTAACCCATCATTAACTACTGTATGATAACACAATTTTAAAATTCCCACATCCCTATGGGAAGAATAAAATGCAAACATAAGTAAATAAAGACAATCATAACGACAATATGTCTAAGCAGAGCGAACAAGAGTAGTATGCAAATATGAAAAGTTCAATCCACTCTTTTGTAAATAATTACATTCTAAAATAAAATAGTAGCATATAATTCATATAGGTGTATTGTGTTTTTTCTGCCTTTATCATGTTTTATCAATTCTCTACAAAATAAACAACAGCAACAACAACAACAAAACTTTTTGTTTCAGCATAACAACACATACATTTGTAATCTTAACATGGTAAAGGAAATCATGGGCCTTTATTCAAGCAAAACATAAAAAGAATGTTTTTACAAAAGGTAAAACTTTATTGACAATTACTATAGGTTGCCTCACGTAAGCGCTTTCTTTATAGTCTTGTTAGCTAGGATTGCAATTTTAATGATGCTCACATGAAAACATGAATTGAAGCATAAAAGAGAGTATAAGATAGCCTATATCAAATACATTTAAGCCTGGCCCACTTTCTATCCATATGCATCTTATAAGTAAACAATTCATCGAGACAAAAGATCCCTAGCATAGGCAACACAGAAGAATGCAACTTCAAAACTTTCAACATAAAGAGAGGTGATTTAGTAACATGAAGATTTCTATAATCATATTTTCCTCTCTCGTAATAATTACACGTGGGATCATGATCAAACTCAATAATATAGCTATCACCTAGGAAAGTTTCCTCATGATCCACATGCACATATATTTTATCGCTCTCCAAAATAGTGGAATTATTAGTGACTAAAGTCATGACCTCTCAACACACTTCTATTAGTATCGCAATTAGATTGAACATTTGCCAAAATAATGGGAACATTACTACCTAAAGGCATGACCTCTCCAAACTCACATTCAATAACATGGCAATCATTGTAGTCAAATATATATTCATTATCAGTACCAAGTAAATCTTCAATGCCACAATAAGTATCATAATTATCTTTAACCATGATCATTGTTATAGATATACCACACTCATCATAAATAGTGACAATAGACATGTGAGTAGCCTCATCTAATTTAATATCATTGAATCGTATGCATAGAAAATTTTAGTTTTAGTTATTGTGGTGTCAAAATAGGTGTAATATGTATATGTGCAAATAGAAGGAAATATGAAATGATAGCTAGTGTTGGAGTAGAGTTCAAAATTTAAGGGCCAGAATATGTGTGTGTGTGTGGGGGGGGTGGGGGTGGCGGTCAAATGGCAGTTTGAGAGTTTGATTTGAGTTTCCTTGTTGGAGGTAATCTTAGAAGAGTTGGACTGAATCTTATTCAAAATTTCTCATTTCTTGTTGAAAGAAGACATGAAATCTACATGGTTGAATTAATTAAGCAGTAATTAAATGTAAGTTTCATGGTTGAAGAAGTGTCACAACGACATCATTCTTTAGCAAGTTCATTTACCCCATAAATTACCGTGTTTGAATAGGTTTCATGGTTAAGAAGTGTCTTGATGACATTATTCTCTAGCAAGTTCATTGAATCATGGCTCACATGCCTTACCCATAGTGCTCCCTTGATCTACCCCTCCCCCACACACTTTCTTTGCCTTGTATGTAATACCTAGTGGGAGAACATGCCTCTTGACCTAACCGTTATGAAATTTAGGTGGGGGGCTCCCTCCTCCCCCGTGACTATTAAAAACATAATATACATGCTATACATGCCTTGGTGGGAAGGAAAGTAAGTAGTAATGATCACTTCTAGTAAGTTGTTACTTCGTGCATGAATAATCAAGTTTCTATTTTTGTTTTTAATGACCTCATCTAATAAATTCCCAGTTAATATAATCGATTTGTTTACTACAAGATCTTCAAATAATAGTCCATACTTTCCAGCCCCTAACTACCCTGCTTTATTTACCTTACTTATCTCTTACCTACATTGTCTCTTCTGCCACCCACCCCTTGTCACTTATTTATTTTGGTGGCTACTACAACCATGAATGGATCAGACCTTCTCTAGAGACTATCCCGAGACTTTGGTGCATCCCTCCATCCTAATACCTAACGTTTCACATCACCCTTGTCTCTACGACACCGCTTCCCTTGTCGGCATTGAGTTTGACTCTAGCTCCGAGCAAAACCAGACAACAAAAATAAAGGATGATGAAGAAGAGATTATCTTGAGAAAAAATATTTGTAAGCATGCAAAACCACCCACCGATCATTCTCGAATACATATTTTTTTTGTTTTCGGCTAGGAATATTAAGTTTGAAGTTTGTAGAACACCCCAAGGTAGGATCTAGTAGCATAGCTCAGATGGTTAGGTTCCTTGTGGTGGAACCAACCCACAAAGGTTCAAGTCCTAGACTTGGCACTGTTGCTCGCACTTTCCTTGGTTTGTTGTAGGCTTTCTGGCGATGTGTGTTCAGTGGGAGGAGACGTTCCCATCGACTATGACACGCCTGTGGTGACTTCATCAATCTCAAGATGTTCTATCGGCTCAGTATCTTGGAGGTGTTAAAGGGGGTAGTGTGTGTGTGTGTGCATTCATAGGGTGAGTGCATGTGCGTGTATGTGAGCATCTGCAGTTGTGCTGTGTTAGCATGCATACACTATGCCAATACTCACTCTGTCTGGAAATATAAGACATAGTGAATATTCCATGTTCTCCATGCTCAAATTTGACTATAACTTTGCTCGTATGCCCAAAAAATAGGAAAATAATACCCCCTCCGTCCCAAAATAAGTGGCTCAACTTTGTACTAACTTTGTACTAAGCTTAGTACAAAGTTGAGTCAATTATTTTGGGACGGAGGGAGTATGCAACATAGACTAGTTTCACAAGAAAAATATAGTGATAATATTCTTGCATCCTCAAACCATATGTGATGATATTTGGAAATTTGTTCCAGACTCATAGTGCCAGGGACACAATGAACCTATATCCCTCATTGTAGTTAATATTGTGGTGGATATGTTGTTATTTTTATTAAAAGGGGTAAATATTATGGGAAAACTCGTGGTATTATTCCTCACTTAGTCGACACGTGTGTATCATTTTTTCACAATTTACAAACTACGTCATGCTCATTTTGGAGACATGGAATGTGCCAGAAATTTGAAATTAATACTCTATGCTTATGAGCCGGATAAAAAATGAACTTCCACAATAGTAAGATGTAATGTGTTGGAAAGACTAAGGAAATTAAAGTTCGACATGTACAACTTTTTGGCTCTACTATTAGTGAATTCCCTTTGCGTGTCTTTCCATCCCATTCAGTATAGGAAGTTATGAAACAACATCTAGAAAGTCACGAAATATAGAATAGATAAGATAATTGAGGTGTTGGAAAGGTATGAACTTATCCCATCAAGGGAGGCTTGTGCCTATCAGTTTAGTTATCACAAGTATGCTGATGTTCACATTTCCCTTTTTGAAGTGTTAGTAGAGTCCATAAGCACCTAGTCTTTTTGTGCTCTTGGTTCTTCAATAGATATGTAAAATTGGGTACCATGTCCATCTCCAAAAAATAACAGGGACTCAATATTGTGAGTTTATAGGAGAATAAGGGTTGATTGAGAAAATGAATCTTTAAGCACGAGGATGGGTGTGGCGGGACTTGCTAAAAACAAATATTTAGGAGGTAAATCTTCATTGGAGAAGGCTAATGTTTGGTATTTTGGAGATGGTTCGTGAAAGTAAAATAATTGTTGCTAGAATTTGGTTCATTTCGGGCTAACTGTCTCTACGAGATGACCGGGTCTCACAACGACATCAATGTTGCTTGTAGTAATGTTGAAAAGAAGTTGATGAATCATATGCATTCCACCTCCACGCGACATTACTCTGGTAGGCTTCCCACCATCGCGTAAAATTCCCCACTTATGGATCATGTAGGAATTTGGGACGTGTCTTAGTCACAGTGTGTCTGATCATCCTCTTATACCAACTACTATTTATTGTCTTGGTAAGATATTTTCTCACGAGCTAGCTGGTTTCTGGAATGGCCGCTCCGGCTCTGGGCAAACTGATCTTTGATATGGAGATTAGGGAATCAAGATTCCCTGCTACTTCCGATACGTCTTGAAGGCTATGCAGATGCATTAGCAATTTTGTCATGTATGAGTAATATTACCAATGGAATTTCATACTAGTGTTGGTGCAATATCGTCAGGTTACCCACCAACAATTTTGGCCATATACAAATTTTGACTAAAAAAGATTTCAACATCTATGTTCTTGTCTAGCTATCAGCTGGTTGTGTTCTTGGTGTACAATGTGCTGAAACATCAGGAACAAATGATAGCTAGTAACCTAAACTAGAGCAAGTTACCATAATTGTTGTTTGGCATTTGACTATATAATACACGATTTCTTAGTATGTTTATGGCTTGGTGCATGACCTTTTTTGTGGGACATTATTTATTTATTTTTGGACTTAGTGAACTTTTTAACAATTGACTTTGTGTATCTGGATACATCGGTAAAAAAGTTCTTATCCATTTAAAACTTTCCTATGGTGTAATGGTGGGCAGACGTGGATGTGAATCTACCTATTTAGGTATGAGGACTCACCAATTTTTTAAGAGTTTCTCTTTGATTGTCAAAAATATAAAATATGTCACACATTGGTGGTCACTTGTGAAATTTTTAAGATGGTCCCAACTATTGTGTCACCCATGAGAGGTAATACGTTACCCAACGCTCAACATATGGTGTTGCAAAAGTCACACGAACTCTCTTGAGAGGAGATTGATTTGGCGATCTATGTTTGGACCGCCGTTAACCTAGTTGCCTCTTTGTGAAGCTAGCTTGATGTCAAGATGAGGGCACCTCATTTCGAGAATTGTTATCCCCAAGCGATAAAATCCATGCTTTGCAGTCCTCCGACGACTCCTTCGACCGAGAGTTTTTTCCTTCACTAGTCCTCATCTTCCCTCCCTCTGGGACAAACCTCCTACTCATGTTGACTAAGGGGTATCCTTGCACACCTTCCCGGCCAAGGTAGAGGGTGAGATCTTGGGCTTAGTCACCGGGATCTAGACTACAATGAAGATTCTCAATTGAAATCCGTGGTCTTCAACATGCTGCGCCAGTGAGGGCGCTTCTGAATGTTCAGAAGCATGGGAACCCTGATGTCATGTCATTGGAAACTAACTTGGATGGATATCCTCCTTAATGCTTACGTCAAAGGTTAAATATGGATCAAAAGATAGTTTTCCAGAGTAGTGGTTTGATTTTTTGGGAAAAGGAGGTGGCGTCTCTCTTTGACAGAAGGCGAACAACTATATTATGTTTCTGCTGGAACTAGACAAGAGAAGTTTTGCTGGCTAACCGGATTTTATGGGGAGCCCAAGTGGGCAGATAAACATCTCACTTGGAGAAGGCTCACATATCTAAAATGTTTTCGTAGCATGACCTGGAAGGTAATTGGTGATCTTAATAAAATCTTATATTCTTTTAAAAAAGAGGGTGGTAATGATCGACCGACTCATTTTATGCAAGCTTTCAGAGATGCTCTAGAGGACTGTAACCTCTCGGGCCATGGATTTGTTGGCGATAAATTCACGTGGCATGGGGGTTTGATTATAGAAAGGCTTGATAGGGGCATTAACAAATGAAGGTTGGAAATTAATTTTCCCTAGTGCAATACTATAACATCTGGATTATTACCATTCTTATTATAGATTTCTGCTAATGATTTTGGAGGAAGAATTGGCCCATGACATAGGAGGGCCAACAGTTCTTCATTTTGAGGCTTGGTGGTTGAGAGAGACCCGGTTCTAATACGTAGTTGAGGAAGCATGACATGCCTCGGAACCTCTAGTTCAAAATACAGGTTCGAAAGGAAGGTTAGACCTTGTTCATAAACATCCACATAATTGGGATAAAACAATACTTAAGAAATCATCAAAGAAACTAAAGAAGGTCCATAGAGATCTTGAAAGGGTTATGCAATATGTGACATCACATGAAAATATTAATCACTAGAAGAAATTACCATAGGAGAACAAAAGACTATTATAGTTTGAGGAGAAACATTGGGACCAAGGAAGCTAGATAAATTGCCTCAATTTTGGTGACAAGAATACCACACTTTCATAATTTTGGTTTAACATGTAGGAAAAGGAACTAGATTAAGCGATTTGTGGATGACCAGGGAGTTTGGCATGAAAGTACGACATATTTAGATCCATTAAAGTTTTATTATTTTGATGGGATATTTACCACAAAAATTGATGAACCATATCACACGTTCATTGAGAAAGTTGCCCCTCAGGTAACACAAGAGATGAACGAGGGTGTTTTGAAGTCCTAGACCGCTGAGGAGGTAAAGAAGGGGTTATGTTCTATTGGTGACTCGAAAGCTCGAGATAAGTTCATGTAGTGTGTTATATAAGGTGATCCCTAAAATGATAGCTTTTTAGTTGAAAGTTTGTCTTGACGAAGATATTTCTCCGGTCCAAAGTGCCTCTGTTCCCGGTCACCTCATCACTCACAATATTTTATTGGCCTATGAATTCAGACACACAATAAAAAAATAAGAAATGAAAGGTTGGATATTGTGCGGTTAAGTTGGATATGCATAAAGTGTTGGGGAACGCAGTAATTTCAAAAAAATTCTACGCACACACAAGGTCTATCTAGGTGATGCATAGCAACGAGAAGGGAAGAGTATTGTCCACGTAACCTCGTAGACTGTAAGCGGAAGCGTTATGACAACGCGGTTGAGTAGTCGAACGTCTTCACGATCCGACCGATCCTAGCACTGAAGGTACGGCACCTCCGCGATCTGCACACGTTCAGCTCGGTGACGTCCCACGAACTGTAGATCCAGCTGAGTGTCGAGGGAGAGTTTCGTCAGCACGATGGTGTGATGACGGTGATGATGAAGCTACCGGAATAGGGCTTTGCCTAAGCACCGCTATGATATGACCGAGGTGGATTATGGTAGAGGGGGCACCGCACACGGTTAAGACAATGACCAACTTGTGTGTCTATGGGGTGCCCCCTCCCCCGTATATAAAGGAGTGGAGGAGGGGTGGGTCGGCCCTCTATGGCGCGCCCTAGGGGAGTTCTACTCCCACTGGGAGTAGGACTCCCCCCTTCCAAGTAGTAGGAGTAGGAGAGAAGGAAGGGGGGGGGAGAGAAGGAAGGAAAGGGGGGGGAACCCAATTTGGATTGGGCCAGGGGGCGCGCCTCCCACCTTTTCCCTTCCTCTCCTCTATTCCACTAAGACCCAATAAGGCCCATATAGTCCCCGGGGGGTCCCGGTAACCTCCCGGTACTCCTGAAAATGCCCGAACTCATCCGGAAGCATCCCGATGTTCAAACATAGGCTTCCAATATATCGATCTTTATGTCTCGACCATTTCGAGACTCCTCGTCATGTCCGTGATCAAATCCGGGACTCCGAACTACCTTCGGTACATCAAAACACATAAACTTATAATACCGATCGTCACCGAACGTTAAGCATGCGGACCCTACAGGTTCAAGAACTATGTAGACATGACCGAGACTCATCTCCGGTCAATAACCAATAGTGGAACCTGGATGCTCATATTGGTTCCTACATATTCTACGAAGATCTTTATCGGTCAAACCGCACAACAACATACGTTGTTCCCTTTGTCATCGGTATGGTACTTGCCCGAGATTCGATCGTCGATATCTCAATCCTAGTTCAATCTCGTTACCGACAAGTCTTTTTACTTGTTCCGTAATGCACCATCCCGCAACTAACTCATTAGTTACATTGCTTGCAAGGCTTATAGTGATGTGCATTATCGAGAGGGCCCAGAGATACCTCTCCGATACTCGGAGTGACAAATCCTAATCTCGATCTATGCCAACTCAACAAACACCATCGGAGACACCTGTAGAGCATCTTTATAGTCACCCAGTTATGTTGTGACATTGATAGCACACTAAGTGTTCCTCTGGTATTCGGGAGTTGCATGATCTCATAGTCATAGGAACATGTATAAGTTATGGAGAAAGCAATAGCAACAAACTAAACGATCATCGTGCTAAGCTAACGAATGGGTCAAGTCAACCACATCATTCTCTAATGATGTGATCCCGTTAATCAAGTGAAAACTCTTGTCTATGGTTAGGAAACATAACCATCATTGATTCAACGAGCTAGTGAAGTAGAGGCATACTAGTGAAACTCTGTTTGTCTATGTATTCACACATGTACTAAGTTTCCGGTTAATACAATTCTAGTATGAATAATAAACATTTATCATGATATAAGGAAATATAAATAACAACTTTATTATTGCCTCTAGGGCATATTTCCTTCATAAAGCTCACGATCATGTTGAATGTAGGTTCTTGGAAAGAATGATGATTAAATTGGGTTCCCATAGAGATATTGTTGATATTGTGATGGCTTGTGTTTCTTCTATAAATAGAAGGTGAGATATATAAATAGAAGGTGAGATATAATCAAGAAGAATGCTTTTTTCAGACTAGGGGGCTCTGCCAGGGAGACTCCTTGTCACCATATTTATTTCCTATGTGTGCAGAGGAGTCCGTAAAGAGAGATCTGATCATATTCGTCGCATGTGCTTCTAGCCACCCGACGGTACTCATGCCATGAATCCGTGGCCATCCCATACGCAAGCATTCTCATAGCAACCATGCACTTTTGGTAACCAGATAACTCAATGTTTCCAACAGAATCCTTATTCAGCTCTAAGTAATCATCATAGGCCCTTACACTATGGTTGATGCAAACACATGTCACCCCATCCAAAATTAGCAACAGAAATAAGGTTCTAATAGCACACCGGGGGTAAAGTAGTCGTCTTACAACATCATAGGTCCTTGTGGCCTCTGCGATACAACACTCAATGTCGCTTTGTTGAACCCTTGTAGTTGAGAACATGCTCCTCTACAAGCTCCATGTCTTCAAGAATCGCCTTCATCACCGTCTTCATCCTCGCCCGATGAAGACGAATCCATGAACTCGACACAGTAGTAATCCTCATATGAATCAATAGTGTTTGCTTCAAAGTAAACAATGAGAATGTCAAAACTTTTGGCAATGGAATTTGGCCGAACACTTGCCAGGTGTGGTGTCCGCCATAGGCGACGTTGGTAGGGGTAGAGGATATGTGTCCGGTTTCAGGGTGGGACGGAGGCGTAGGCAAAGTCGGGCGGGCGCTTGTGTGGAGCGCCGGAGGTCTGGTAAGGCTTGGGCTTCATTTGGGTGGTACAATGGCGGCGTCAGAGTCCGGGAGCGTTGTCGGTGTCAAAACCGGCGGATCTCGGGTAGGGGGTCCCGAACTGTGCGTCTAAGGTCGATGGTAACAGGAGACAGGGGACACGATGTTTACCCAGGTCGGACCCTCTCTATGGAGGTAATACCCTAGTTCCTGCTTGATTGATCTTGATGAATATGAGTATTACAAGAGTTGATCTACCACGAGATCGTAATGGCTACACCCTAAAAGCCTAGCCTGTATGACTATGATAATGAATCTCCCTTCCGGACTAAGTCCACCGGTTTATATAGACACCGGGAGGATCTAGGGTTACACAAGGTCGGTTACAAAGAAAGGAATCTACACATTTGATTGCCAAGCTTGCCTTCCACGCCAAGGAGAGTCCCATCCGGACACGGGTGCAGTCTTTGGTCTTCGTATCTTCATAGCCCATCAGTCCGGCCCATGGCTAACAGGCCGGACACCCGAGGACCCCTTAGTCCAGGACTCCCTCAAGCGTGGATACAGAGCACAAGATGATGGATGGACTAGTGAAAAATGCAAGCTCCAGGTGGTTTTTCTTGTGTGGGCCAGAGTGGCGGTCGTTTCGACTCCCCCAACCACAACCCCTTAGTTTGGTGTTAGTTTTTGGGTATTCGAACGTCTCAACTGGCCAGAAGAAATTAGGTCACCTCCCTTGGATGACCAAAAGTGACCAAACCGTTCGGTTCAAATATTTGCAGTTGTTTTGGTGATCCGTGATACGTCTCCAACGTATCTATAATTTTTGATTGTTCCATGCTATTATATTATCTGTTTTGGATGTTAATGGGCTTTATTTTACACTTTTATATTATTTTTGGGACTAACCTACTAACCCAAGGCCCAGTGCAAATTGTTGTTTTTTGCCTATTTCAGTGTTTCGCAGAAAAGGAATATCAAACAGAATCCAAATGGAATGAAACCTTCGGGAGAGTTATTTTTCGAACAAACGTGATCCAAAGGACTTGGAGTGGACGTCAAGAAATCAACGAGGAGTCCACGAGGCAGGGGGACGCGCCCTCCCCCCTCGTGGCTCAACCGACCTACTTCTTCCTCCTATATATACTCATATACCCTGAAAACAACCAGGAGCACCGCAAAACCCTATTTCCACCGCCGCAACCTTCTGTACCCAAGAGATCCCATCTTGGGGCCTTTTTCGGAGCTCCGCCGGAGGTGGCATCGATCACGGGGGCCTCTACATCAACTCCATGGTCTCTCCGATGATGTGTGAGTATTTTACTTCAGACCTTAGGGTCCACAGTTATTAGCTAGATGGCTTCTTCTCTCTCTTTGGATCTCAATACAAAGTTCTCCTTGATCTTCTTGGGGATCTATCCGATGTAACTCTTTTTGCGGTGTGTTTGTCGAGATCCGATGAATTGTGGTTTATGATCAAGTCTATCTATGAACAATATTTGATTCTTCTCTGAAATCTTTTATGTATGATTGGTTATCTTTGCAAGTCTCTTCGAATTATCAGTTTGGTTTGACCTACTAGATTGATCTTTCTTGCAATGGGAGAAGTGCTTAGCTTTGGGTTCAATCTTGCGGTGCTCGATCCTAGTGATAGAAAGGGAAACGACACGTATTGTATTGTTGCCATCGATGATAAAAATATGGGGTTTATATCATATTGCTTGAGTTTATCCCTCTACACCATGTCATCTTACCTAATGCGTTACTCTATTCTTATAAACTTAATACTCTAGATGCATGCTGGATAGCGGTCGATATGTGGAGTAATAGTAGTAGATGCAAGCAGGAGTCGGTCTAGTTGTCACGGATGTGATGCCTATATACATGATCATGCCTAGATATTCTCATAATTATTCGCTTTTCTATCAATTGCTCGACAGTAATTTGTTCACCCACCGTAATACTTATGCTATCTTGAGAGAAGCCACTAGTGAAACCTATGGCCCCCGGGTCTATTCTCCATTATATTAATCTTCCGTCAACAAGCTATTTCTATTACCTTTTATTTTGCAATCTTTACTTTTACTCCTTATCATAAAAATACCAAAAATATTATCTTATCATCTCTATCAAATCTCACTCCCGTAAGTGACCGTGAAGGGATTGACAACCCCTTTATCGCGTTGCTTAGTTGTTTGTGTAGGTACGAGAGACTTGCGTGTGGCCTCCTACTAGATTGATACCTTGGTTCTCAAAAACTGAGGGAAATACTTACGCTACTTTGCTGCATCACCCTTTCCTCTTCAAGGGAAAACCAACGCAGTGCTCAAGAGGTAGCAAGAAGGATTTCTCGTGCCGTTGCCGGGGAGTCTACGCACAAGTCAAGACATACCAAGTACGCATCACAAACTCTTATCCCTCGCATTACATTATTTGCCATTTGCGTCTCGTTTTCCTCTCACCCACTTCACCTTTGCCTTTGCCTTTTCTTCGCCTTCTTCATGTATGTCTTTTTGTTTGTGTTTCCACATGCCTTCTATTTGCTTGAATATTTGCTCGCTAAAAATCTATTGATATGGATCCACTTAAAGTGTTATATTTGGATCATCTTTGGTCCTTATGCGCTCGTGCTGAAACCCCAACTAGCCTAGCTGATGGGAAATCTTTAGATGATCATGCTCATTTTGTGCGTCACCGTTTGTCTGAAAAATGGAGACTCTTATGGGATCAAATAAATAGATTGCTATGTTATGCTTGAAATCTTTGTGAAATTTGTGATCTTACTTGGTGCTCTAAGAACCCTAAAAAACACCTTCCCTACCTATGTGAGTTTAATGAA
This sequence comes from Triticum urartu, assembly GCF_056163025.1. Lineage (NCBI taxonomy): Eukaryota > Viridiplantae > Streptophyta > Magnoliopsida > Poales > Poaceae > Triticum > Triticum urartu. The sequence continues at coordinate 28,722,372 of NC_141876.1, forward strand.
AATGAAATCTTATCTTCTTATGCAAAGGGTGTTTATAGTTACTATGATAATGAACAAATTGAAGAATTTGTTGCTTTTAAGGGTGCTTATGAAGTTGCTTCTCTGATTGAAAAGTATGATATTACTCTCTACGAATCTGAAAATTTTGGCATACTTAAATATTGTTATGAAAACTATGCTCATAATGTCTATGTCAAAGAATTTATTGAAAGAATGATCGTTGCTTCGGAAGAAAATAATGATATGCATGAATCTATAGATAATTATGATTCCGATGATTTGATTGAAATATCCCTTGATGAACATGATGCTTGTTATTCTTGTGGCCATGATGCCAATATTTATGAAGATGAATTTGCTATAGTTCCTTATGTTAAACATGAGATCGTTGCTATTGCACCCATACTCGATAGTTCCTTCGATGAAAAGCATGATTGCAATGATGTTATTATAAATTCTATTAATGTCAATTGTGCTAATAATATGCAAAACCCTAAGCTTGGGGATGCTAGTTTTGCTATGTCCTCTACTCGTTGCAATGATCATGATTGGGGTGATTCTTCTTATGATCTTGAAAATTTATTTAAGCCCCATGATGAATATGGGATTGATAATAGTGTTTGCAATATTATTGAAAGTGGGTTTGGAAGAGTGTAAACTTTAGATCCCACATATTTGGAGAATTTTTAATCTTTTGTTTTCGATAAAAGTGGGTTGGGAGAGGTCATGACTTTAGCTAATGTTAGTCCCACTATTTTGGAAGAGCGTCAACTTCGCATGCATGTGGATCGTGTTGAGAATATGTTATGTGATATCTATATTGTTGAATTTGATTATGATCCTACATGTAATTATTATGAGAGAGGAAAATATGGTTGTAGAAATTTTCATGTCACTAAATTACCTCTCGTTATGTTGAGATTGCTATTGTTTCTTTCCGCTTCCTTGCATATACTAGTTTTTGCTTGCCTTGATGATTTGTTTGCCTATAAGATGCCTATTCATAGGAAGTATGTTAGACTTAGATGTGTTTGTCCTGTGTTTTATGATGCTCTCTTTGTGCTTCAATTCTTGTCTTTCATGTGAGCATCATTGAAATCTCTTTGCCTAGCTAGGGGCGTTAAACGATAGCGCTTGTTGGGAGGCAACCTAATTTTATTTTTGTTTATTGATTTTTGATTATGTTTAGTAATAAATAATTAATCTAGCCTATGTTTAGATGTGGTTTTATGCTTTTAATTAGTGTTTGTACCAAGTAGAACCTTTGGGAAGACTTGGAGAAAGTCTTTGAGATCTTGCTGTAAAAAACAGAAACTTGGCGCTCACGAGTTTTGCTGCCATTTTTTTACTGGACAGTGATATTTAGTCAATTCTTTTTTCAGATGATTAATATATAAATTCCTCACGTCCAGCAATTTATTTTATAATTTTTGGGGTTCCATAAGTATTCGAAACCTACAAATTACTACAGACAGTTCTGTTTTTGACAGATTCTGTTTTTCGTGTGTTGTTTGCTTATTTTGATGAATCTATGGCTAGTATTTGAGTGTATGAACCATAGAGAAGTTGGAATAAAGTAGATTTAAAACCAATAAAAATAAAGAATGAGTTCATTACAGTACCTTAAGTGGTGGTTTGTTTTCTTTTACTAACGGAGCTCACAAGATTTTCTCTTAAGTTTTGTGTTGTGAAGTTTTCAAGTTTTGGGTAAAGATTTGATGGATTATGGAACAAGGAGTGGCAAGAGCCTAAGTTTGGGGATGCCCAAGGCACCCCAAGGGAAAATCCAAGGACAACCAAAAGCCTAAGCTACGGGGCATCCCCTCTTTCGTCTTCGTCCATCGGAAACTTTACTTGGAGCTATATTTTTATTCACCACATGATATGTGTTTTGCTTGGAGCGTCTTGTATGATTTGAGTATTTACTTTTTAGTTTACCACAATCATCCTTGCTGTACACACCTTTTGGTAGAGACACACATGAATCGGAATTTGTTAGAGTATTTTATGTGTGCTTCACTTATATCTTTTGAGTTAGATAATTTTGTTCTAGTGCTTCACTTATATCTTTTAGAGCACGGTGGTGGTTTTATTTTATAGAAATTATTGATCTCCCATGCTTCACTTATATTATTTTGAGAGTCCTTTAGAACATCATGGTAATTTTCTTTGGTTATGAATTTAGTCCTAATATGATAGGCATCCAAGATCGGTATAATAAAAACTATCATAAAGAGTGCATTGAATACTAGGGGAAGTTTGATACTTGATGATTGTGTTGAGATATGGAGATGGTGATATTAGAGTCATGCTAGTCGAGTAGTTGGGAATTTTAGAAATAATTGTTCTAAAGTTTGTGATTTCCATAACATGCATGTATGGTGAACCGTTATGTGATGAAGTCGGAGCATGATTTATTTATTGATTGTCTTCCTTATGAGTGGCGGTCGGGGACGAGCGATGATATTTTCCTACCAATCTATCCCCCTAGGAGCATGCGCGCAGTACTTTGTTTTGATAACTAATAGATTTTTGCAATAAGTATGTGAGTTCTTTATGACTAATGTTGAGTCCATGGATTATACGCACTCTCACCCTTCCATCATTGTTAGCCTCTCTAGTACCGCGCAACTTCCGGCGATACCATAAACCCACCATATACCTTCCTCAAAACAGCCACCATACCTACCTATTATGGCATTTTCATAGCCATTCCGAGATATATTGCCATGCAACCTTCCACCGTTCTGTTATTATGACACGCTTCATCATTGTCATATTGCTTTGCATGATCATGTAGTTTACATCGTATTTGTGGCAAAGCCACCATGCTTAATTTTTCATACATGCCACTCTTGATTCATCACAATCCCGGTACACCGCCGGAGGCATTCACATAGAGTCATATTTTGTTCTAAGTATCGAGTTGTAATTCTTTGAGTTGTAAGTAAATAAAAGTGTGATGATCATCATTAGAGCATTGTCCCATATGAGGAAAGGATGATGAAGACTATGATTCCCCCACAAGTCGGGATGAGACTCTAGGCGAAAAAATAATAAAAAAAAGAGGCCATAAAAAAGAGAGAAAAGAAGGCCCAGATAAAAAAATGAGAGAAAAAGAGAGAAGGGACAATGTTACGGACGCGGAGTTTTGGTGCTCGGGCTCACCTGCTCCCTAAATCTCTCTCGTTGGTTCTCGTATGGGGATTCGCATAATGTGGCCTGACAAGTCTGCGGTGGTACGTTTGTAAATCGTTATACAGCACAGTAGGGTAGCTAACAGTGCGTGTACGTGGGCCAGAATCGTATGCGTGGACGTCCGCCCCGAGCGCGAGTCTGGCTGGTCCGTGGACCAGATCGTTTACTTTTAGGCCGAGCCGTGGAACAGATGTTAGGTACAGAGCCGTCTTCGATCAATAGCTAGACGGCGACTGACTGTTCGTGGTGCCGCTTCGATGGATAAGTAGAGGTCGTCCCCTGGGTGGGACCGCGCTGAACCCACAAACCCTTGCCCTCGGTGATCCTCGAAACAAAGCCGCCGCTGCCACCGCCGCCGCGAGCAGCTATACTCCATCCCCACTGCCGTTCAAGTCTACGGCGGCTGAAGCTAACCAACAATGGAAGATAATGGCCTTGAGTTCCTTCTCGACGGGGTCGACAGGTAAGGGAACCCTTCCCAAATTGGAGATCTATGTATTTTTCTAGTTGCACTGGACATGGGTCAACGGCTGACAAATTGTGCGCCTCGACATGGCCATGCCTTTGCAGATTTCCCCTCCGTGAAGAATTCGCGAACATCCTAGACCACTGAGATCCGGTTCCTCTGGCGGTTCTCTCGTGGAATTGTGCGACAAGCGTTGAGCCGGCTGACTCAAACGTTGGGTCCGGATGCGGGCAGTGAGTTGGCGGCGTTAGCCAGGTGTGGGAAGAGGGCGGCGGGCGGCGACGCCGCGAGGCGTCTCCGACGAGGTCCGAACAGTTGACAGAGGGTGAATCCGGAGGCGCCAGGATGAACAATAAGTTGCGGTCTGAAACCATTGCCGTGCATCTAATATGATTTTTTTTGTTGATTGCTAGTCCGTTTGTCGAACTACGTACTTTAATTGGCCGCCATGATCTCTGTGATGGAAAAGAACACTAGTTTTTGTTTTAGAACAAACAAAAATCACAGTTATGCTGAATTTTAGAAGCTGACAGAAGAGTAGTTACTGAAGTTGCGCGTGTCAAATAGGTACATGCATGATTCAGTAATCCTAACGAAATCAGAACTGGGAACGCAAAATGTAGAACCCTGAGAAGTCAAGTTGTGGTTGAGAAAAAAGAGTATGAGGCATGATTTTGTATTCCATGGCAAACCATCCATACATAAAATTGTCTTCCGTATTTACCCCACGTTTGCTTTGGGTACATGTCAACTTCTGAATGTGTTGAAAATATCTTTCTTCCAATAATGCAAGCATCCACCATGCCAAATGTATTTTGCATCTGATATCCGACCCTCATTCCGTCTGCTTAGCTTAATAATTATGCGAAGTATGCCTTCTGCGCCTCCTCCCCTGTTCCCTCGTGTTGAAACTGACCAATGTTGTCTTTCTATGGAAATACAGGTTGCGTCTAGGGAGCGTGCTGCCAGACAGAACCCATTTCCTTCAAGAATGAGTGCCCTTGAGTAGTCAATTCACAAGTATGCGGAGAAACCGACAAAAATGTGTTGTTTGTCCTGAACTAGGACTAAGTTTCGATTCAATTTGAGGCGTACAATTTATACAATTTGTATTCGTGGCAGATTGGCTTTGGGATAAGATATGGGAAAAGCAGATTGAACGCAGAGAGGACCAAATCAATGCAGGAGATTGTCCGCGTCTGCTCGGTAAATTCTTAAAGCCGCTTGTTCAAGTATATGAACTCAAAAAGAATAGTTGAATGTGTCACTAACAAAGCGTTTCTACTTTTTTTGGAAAACAGGGAAGCCAGAGGCTGAGAATAGCAGGTTGTGTAGATGCGAGTGACCTGCTTTGAGGATGTACATTTCTGAAAACCGTGTTTTGCTGTCACAGTTCATGGATGTACTTCACTTAGAGGAGATTCCTGTTAAGCATATTGTCAAGCGGTGGACCAAGGACGTGAAGAACATACTACCCTAGCACCTGATTCAATACCAGAAAGACCATTCAGTTAACTTGTCTTTCACGTGCAGACATTCGACGCTATATATGAAAGCTATGGATGTCATGATGATGGGGGATGCGAGTGCAGAGTCATTCGAGCACATGTTAGCTAGTCTGAATGATTGTTGGTTACTAGTGCACCGTTTGCAGAGAAGAGAGATTGCTTGGCTTTTGAGGACCGATTGGCAAAGGTCTTGCAGTCCCGGATAAGCAGAGGGGTTGGAAGGCCGACAGATACTGGAGAAGGCATCATACGAGGGTCTGAGCAAATGGACAAAGTTCTGCAGCTTCTGCCGGCGCGAGGGACACAAGTGAACAACCTGCCCTGGGATGCACCGAAGAAGCCGTGCAAACCCTGGAAAATGCAAGAACTATAGTATGGTAGGTCATCACTGGAACATATGTACCAGGCCACTGGGAATTGCTGAAAAAATGGGATGTGATATTTAAGTTTGTACTCTGTTCTTAGTTGCTGAAGATTTTCTAGTGTGTTCTAGTGAGCAGTGCTCCATGCTTGTTCCTCCATTTTCGAGGTGGCAAAAAGCCTGAATCAGATAATAAAACGATGATCTTGTTTGTCCGAACTGTTTCTGGTTCACTGGTTGTTAAAATGTTTGTTCTACTAGCTTTAGTGTGGCCGAGGGTGAGGGTGTTGGTATACCTGAATCTCAGTTTTGCAAACCTGCTAGTATTGCGTCCCATGGTTTGATATATTTATGAGGCGCTGGTCATGGTGGCCGTTATTGAGTCCGTGGGATGACACGACTCAGACTGGCTCGGAAAATTGGGTGAGCCGTGGTCGGGTTACCTGTTCCGCGTCTACAGGGCGCGCTGCCGTCAAATTTAATGCGCCTGCGACATGGCTTTTATTTAGTACTATACCTGAGAAATACAGAGATAGAATACCACTGGCGGCACAGATCACCATGCTGCTGGACGATGCTGATTTAGGGTTCATCTGAGCCCGAGCTCAGAAATGAATATCCGCAATGTTACTATTCTTTTACTACATTTGTGCTTCAAAGTAGCACCATGGTCTTCATAATAGAGAGTCTCTTATTTTGTCACTTTCATATACCAGTGGAAAATTTTCATTATAGAACTTGGCTTGTATATTCCAATGATGGGCTTCCTCAAAATGCCCCAGGTCTTCGTGAGCAAGCAAGTTAGATGCACACCCACTTACTTTCTTTTTAAGCTTTCATACACTTATAGCTCTAGTGCATCCGTTGCGCTCTCCCTGAAAAGGAGGTGATCCAGCCGCACCTTCCAGTACGGCTACCTTGTTACGACTTCACTCCAGTCGCAAGCCTAGCCTTAGGCATCCCCCTCCTTACGGTTAAGGGTAATGACTTCAAACATGGCCAGCTCCTATAGTGTGACGGGCAATGTGTACAAGGCCCAGGAACGGATTCACCGCCGTATGGCTGACCGGCGATTACTAGCGATTCCTGCTTCATGCGGCAATCCTTACTCACTCACATTGATATCTATTGATGGACATCTCCATGGCCCATTGATACGCCTAGTTGATGTGAGACTATCTTTTCCTTTTTGTCTTCTCCACAACCACCATTCTATTCCACATATAGTACTATGTCCATGGCTCATGCTCATGTATTGCGTGAAGATTGAAAAAGTTTGAGAACATCAAAAGTATGAAACAATTGCTTGGCTTGTCATCGGGGTTGTGCATGATTTAGATACTTTGTGTGGTGAAGATAGAGCATAGCCAGACTATATGATTTTATAGGGATAACTTTCTTTGGCCATGTTATTTTGAGAAGACATAATTGCTTAGTTAGTATGCTTGAAGTATTATTATTTTCATGTCAATATTGAACTTTTATCTTGAATCTTTCGGATCTGAATATTCATGCCACAATAAAAAGAATTACATTGAGAATTATGTTAGGTAGCATTCCACATCAAAAATTCTGTTTTTATCGTTTATATCCTCGAGGACGAGCAGGAATTAAGTTTGGGGATGCTTGATACGTCTCCAATGTATTTATAATTTTTGATTGTTCCATGCTATTATATTATCTGTTTTGGATGTTAATGGGCTTTATTTTACACTTTTATATTATTTTTCAGACTAACCTACAAACCCAAGGCCCAGTGCAAATTGTTGTTTTTTTTGCCTATTTCAGTGTTTCGCAGAAAAGGAATATCAAACGGAATCCAAACGGAATAAAACCTTCGGGAGAGATATTTTTGTAACAAACGTGATCCAGAGGACTTGGAGTGGACGTCAAGAAATCAACGAGGAGTCTACGAGGCAGGGGGGCGCGCCTACCCCCCTGGGCGCGCTCCCCCCCCCTCATGGGCCCCTCATGGCTCAACCGACCCACTTCTTCCTCCTATATATACTCATATACCCTGAAAACAACCAGGAGCACCATGAAACCCTATTTCCACCACCGCAACCTTTTGTACCCAAGAGATCCTATCTTGGGGCCTTTTCCGGAGCTCCGCCGGAGGGGGCATCGATCACGGAGGGCCTCTACATCAACTCCATGGCCTCTCCGATGATGTGTGAGTAGTTTACTTCAAACCTTCAGGTCCATAGTTATTAGCTAGATGACTTCTTCTCTCTCTTTGGATCTCCATACAAAGTTCTCCTCGATCTTCTTGGAGATCTATTCGATGTAACTCTTTTTGCGGTGTGTTTGTCGAGATCCGATGAATTGTGGGTTTATGATCAAGTCTATCTATGAATGATATTTGATTCTTCTCTGAAATCTTTTATGTATGATTGGTTATCTTTGCAAGTCTCTTCGAATTATCAGTTTGGTTTGGCCTACTAGATTGATCTTTCTTGCAATGGGAGAAGTGCTTAGCTTTGGGTTCAATCTTGTGGTGCTCGATCCCAGTGACAGAAAGGGAAACGACACGTATTGTATTGTTGCCATTGAGGATAAAAAGATGGGGTTTATATCATATTGCTTGAGTTTATCCCTCTACATCATGTCATCTTACCTAATGCGTTACTTTGTTCTTATGAACTTAATACTCTAGATGCATGCTGGATAGCGGTCGATGTGTGGAGTAATAGTAGTAGATGCAGGCAGGAGTCGATCTACTTGTCACGGACGTGATACCTGTATGCATAATCTAGATATTCTTATAATTATTCGTTTTTCTATCAATTGCTCGACAGTAATTTGTTCACCTACCGTAATACTTATACTATCTTGAGAGAAGCCACTAGTGAAACCTATGGCCCCTGGGTCTATTCTCCATTATATTAATCTTCCGTCAACAAGCTATTTCTATTACCTTTTATTTTGCAATCTTTACTTTTACTCTTTATCATAAAAATGCCAAAAATATTATCTTATCATCTCTATCAGATCTCACTCTCGTAAGTGACCATGAAGGGATTGACAACCCCTTTATCGCGTTGGTTGCGAGGTTCTTATTTATTTGTGTAGGTACGAGGGACTTGCGTGTGGCCTCCTACTGGATTGATACCTTGGTTTTCAAAAACTAAGGGAAATACTTACGCTACTTTGCTGCATCACCATTTCCTCTTCAAGGGAAAACCAACGCAGTGCTTAAGAGGTAGCAATCCGCGTTGGAGTTACCCTTATGCCACAAAGGACCATGTTAAAACTGCTCGTCAAAGTTATACAACATCGACTGCGTATGCATCATACTAGAGGCTAATGTGTGATTGGCCCCACTGTACTTCACTCGTGGGATTAACTTTTTTTCTCTAGCAGGTTATTGCGGTCGTTTGTTTTGATTTAGTTTACCTGTGTTGGCTTGGGTTTCAATTGTGTTGAGGTGGTGCCTTTTTAAATTTGTATATCGTGTAGGACTACTTTTGGAATTGGTATTCTATCTAAGACGTGAGTGGAGTTGTTCGGCGTGTGGTTGTGATGTTCTTACATGTTTTGGCCTTGGTGTCAACCGATGGTGGTTGTGTGAGCTCCTTGGAGCTCCTATTTCATGTTGAAAACATGGAATTATTGCTATAACGCTCATATGGGCGGGCCGATGAAGCTCTCGCTTGCTCAACTCGCCTCCCTTCCAGCTTGCTCATTTTGCTTTTCTTTGTTCGCTCGAGTGCTAGCTAAAAAAGCTTTGATAGTTTTTTATTTGAAAAGTCAGTTAAATCAAAAGTTGTTCATGGATTTTTTAAGACATATTGGATTAAAAAATTTTGTAAATATAAAAAAATTACGGTTTTTTAAAATGTTCATGAATTATATTTGTGTGGATTTCAGACTATGTTCGTGAATTTGGGAAAAGCTTTGCGAATTGTAAATTCACATGGTTTAAAAATATTCATGAGCTTTAAATATTCATGAATTTAAAAGTATTTATGCATTTTAAAAGAAGGTAGTGAATTATAGAAAATGTACATGAATTTTCTAAGAATGGTGATGAAATAAATGTGGAAAAAGAAAAATGAGAAGAAATGGGGAAATATAATGAAAGAAAAAAAATTAAACTATTAAAGCCGATAAAGAAACCACAAAAAGGAAAAATAAACCAAGCAAAATGTTCTGCAACCTTTTCAAAACCAGAAAAAATGCTCGGCCCGTAAAGGTATAGGTGTGTGTCACTTTCAACCAGCAACACACAGCTCTACCGGTGGGGCGCATAGCGATCCAGGGCCACTGACGAGGCTCTAAATTTAGAATGCTTTGTATCTTACTATATATGTACTCGTTTACTAGTCCCTCTGGTATTTTTGAATCATTTTGATCATGACATTAACTAATAAATTATAATATAGCAAAAATAGTATCACTGAAAATTACATTCAAATATGACATTAACCATACATTGTTGCATGTTTGTTCATTCATTTCGATCGTATGTAGTCCATAGTGAAATATCCAAAACATCTTATATTTATGAACGGAGAGAGTTTTTCAGAAACGCCGGAAGGAGTAAATATTTCTTTTCCCTAAGAGTGATCCGTACGTAGAAGAACAAAGGGAAGGCAAGCTAGTGTGTTGAATGCTCTTCTGGAATTCTACCTAATTTGCCGATCGACCATGGAGACAACAAGAGGCTATATATCATGCATGGAGATCGATATGCACGGCAACATACGAACTGGTCGATGAGAGATAAGGTGATCCTCGTCTTGAATGGCTCACTTAATATCGTTACTTATTAGCATGATGTTTTGTGGTGTTAGGCCAGGAAAGAAGACAATAATTATAGGCAACTAAAACAAAGGATTCGATCCAACCTAACTTGGATTCTTTTTCTCGACGTACATCGTTAGCAGTTGTGGTAATCGAAACACACAACTAGCATGTGAAACAAAACATGTTGATCCAGTGATATGTTCTTATTTACCTATGCAGTACTAATTAAGGCACGCATATACATTAAGCTGACATCTCAAGGACATGAGTACAGTATGCGTTTGTGAGACCATGTTGGATAAAAACCTATCTAAACACCTGCTGCAACCATGTACACATTGCCTTCAACAATAATTGATACTTCATTCGGTATGGTATAAACCACGTAAGAAGCTAATTCGCGCAACCAACCACTCTCTCTGCTTTTAAATATAAGTTTTTTTAGACATTCCAACAAGTGACTACATACGAAGCAAAATGAGTGAATTCACACTTTAAAATATGTCTACATACATCCGTATCTTGTAATCCATTTAAAATGTCTAAAAAGGCTTATATTTAAGAACGGAGAGAGTATATTATAACCAGCAAAAGGCAGATTTTTTTTTTCTTCATTTAGCTTGATGTACTACTTTCTACATGAGCAACCGCGCAGCGCATCAGAATGCAATGCATAACAGCATGTAAGGCCATCGACATGGCGCACGCGTACATGCGGCCGTGCACGACGCAAGGCGATTGAAGCAAACGACATGAAAACAAGCTCTACACGCCCTACACCTGAGATGCATCATGGATGGATCCGTGGCAACTTGGAAATCGAATTTTGCCTTCTCTTTTCAGCAATCTAATTGAGTGGCTGACAAGCGCGATGGTAGGCTCTATGTTATTATATGAAAGCCCTTCCATCACCTTGACCTAATTCGAGTACGATGTGACTATGCATATACAGGAGTAGCATTTTGCCGGTGCTAGGCACCGCACATGCGTCCGTCAAAACGGGCTGACGTGCCACCGGCTAGCTCATCTGCACGCAGTATCACAAAAGCTGCAAAGATACAGAACATAGCGAATGTAGGCAGGCATATATATAAGGCATGGTGACTAGCACCATGCGATGCGTGATTCACTAATTTGTTGGCTCGTCTCCAGAAGCTTCATGGAAGCGCCCGGCGCCGTCCATCCAGGGCCACGCGTCGGCGTTCGGCCTCTCCTACTAACGCTGACGATCGACGTAATTGTATCAGTGTGGAATGATTGAATCACGAGACACGCCGATCGAGACGGCCGGAGATTCAATCATGCATGCTCCGTACTCAGTACGTTTCTTTTTACACCAAGAAAAGGCTGGAAAGGAAGGAAAGCAGGACGTGGTGGCACCGTGTTGGAGCATTTCGTAATCTATCTGTTACTCCCTTCATTTTTAAATATAAATATTTCTAAAGGTTTCAATATGGACTAATATGAACCAAAATAAGTGAACCTACGCTCTTCCACTCTTATAACTCCATGTATAGATTCAGACCACCGTGCGGCATCGCCAGCCTCTTCGTCAGGCCGCTCAGGCTGCTGCTGGTGTGGGATGTTTCAAGGTGATGAAAGTGTCTATGGTTGTCTCCGGTGATAAAATTGCCTGCAATTGATTGTAAAGTAAGATTTCACCAACCACAAACCTCACCGTACAACAACAAAAGTACTACTCATGAAATTCATTAGAACGACATAAGTAGACTTCACTATCTGGACTTCAAGTTCAACTTTTGTGGCATTCATCAGATTTAATTGATGCATGATGGGATAATATCAAATATTTTTCTCTTGGCAACAAAGGCTTATTTTAGTATGTTGTTTTAAAGAAGGATCAACTCCGATCTCTATATCAACCAATCCGCACAATCATTTATGAACTTATATTCATATCATCCAATTACAACGCAGAAGAAGTACAAAGCAACAGAGCAAACAACATATCCCATGCATTGGTTATCCAGTAATGTAAAATATTCGCAGTGGGCACCATGTATAGTTCATATGAGTACCATGATTAATATATTCAACATTTATATCATTAATTAATAAAATGATACCACAGTCGATTTATGCCTGGTAAAAGGATGTGTATATACACGCACTCACAAGTCACACCATTCATGCAATCCTGCTTTGCTTGGTTCCTTGAGCTATTGACATATACCGCCTTAGCATATTCCGGGCGGTCATCAACCGGGCACACATATAAAGTACATTGGGCATGGGCGGCCTTAGGAACTCAACTTTCAGCTCCAACTGAACATTTTGTTCTATCAGTTTCCGAATACGAGTGTTAGTTGCTAGTCATGTTTTGGTTTTACTTTGCGGGCATGTTCAGTGATAGGACCTTGAAAGATGCATGTAGGAACTAGTCTATTGCTGCAAGAATCTTACAAGATTAAACTAACTGGACAGTGGCACGCCAAGGCGCATATCAAGGGAGGGTGGTGCCAACCATCTAAAGTAGACTAAAATTGGTTCGTCAACAGTCCAGAGCAGTACTGAAGGTCCCTCCCACCTACCAGCTTACAGAATGACGCAACGTGTAACAAACCTGGAACATGTTAGTACATTCTTTGATCGATCTTTGCATGAGGACCTACATATTACTAAAACTGTAGAATACCCCATGTGTTACTGCGGGAATCGATTGCAATATATTTCGTGATTTGATTGTATAAGACATGCATAGTTGAGTTAATAGTACATGAACTAAAACTAAAAATAAATATGGTACATTGTATTTGATTAGTGTGTAGTCAGTGTTTTTGTGACTTTAAGACCTTGTTGAACATTCTTATCCATTTAATAAGTTGGCCGTATGCATCGCTCCGATGCAGAGTCCGGGGAGTCCCCCCTTTTCGAAAAAAAAGTGTGTAGTCAGAAAATATTTTGAATATAAGTGACATAGTAATAATGGGAAACTTTTTCCTATGCATCTTGAGTGAATCTTTCATGAAGTGGCATGTGTGGTGATGTGAGATGTGTGCATAGGATCAACTAATATTTTTTTCCATGCATGTTGTGGCAGGCCTTTAATGAGGTGGCATGTGTGCATGTTAAGATAATACAGGTAGTGGAGATAAAGTACTTAGGTACATATATAATTTGGACTGTGCGTGTCATATTCCTTAGTGGATTAATTTGGTTGACTCAAATACATAGAAAATAACACATAATTCCATGATAGTAAATGAAGCTTTCTAGACCTATCTCTGCTAAAAAAATGTGGACATGCATCATCATTCACTGCCAAGTTACTCACAGATTGTCAGAGCCTCTCAACCGGATTTGCCTATTTGCCCCGTATATGTTCATGGACGCCCACAAAATCACACACACACATTTAACCCCACACAACTCATGCGACTTTGATCAACACATGTAGACAACCGAAAAAACACATCAAAGATAGGTAGCAAGTTCATACACATGGGACTAGGATATGACATAGGCGGACAGAAAATTCATATGCACAGACTATATATAGCACTTTGTTCTTGGATAAAATTAGGATGAAAGATGTCCACCGGTTCTCCTTGCCCTTGCCCTTGTCAAAACTACGACGTCAATAGTACACCGCAAAGAGGGCATATGGGTCATAGTCCAGGGGACCGTCAGAGTCGGGAGGACGAGGGGAGCACGACGAGGTGGCGTGCTATGGTGATGATGCGGCTTGCTCGACTGTGAGCCGCTTTGATGCCTTGACACCCCGGCACAACATCTTGGCATTCTTGTGGCGACGGAGGCGGGTGTTCGTCTCGGCGGTGGTCAAGGACCAGCACAGGACGTAGCGGACTAGCCCGATCCTCCTCGTTCTTCCAAGACACGGAGAAGATCGAAGTGGAGTAGCTGGATCCGGCAACGGCCCGGGTCGCTTGCCTGGCACAGTAAGCTGTTTGGGCTTCAGACTAAGGGGCCTCTGCATGCTCGGAGGACGCAACATGAGCTCGAAGTGTCTCTCGGGCATGCGGTTCGGCGGTGACGGCCCAAAGGTGCAAGAGCCTCTCTGGGCCGCTTTGGATGGTGCGGTCCCCGATGAGCCCCAACTGCACTCACCCCGCCTATTGTGGAGCTCAAAGTGCCTCCCTTGTCCATTTTCTGCACTCAAGTGATTCAACGCAATAGGTCTTTCTGTAACCTGACCTTATGCTAAAAAAATAGTATTTATTGACTCTGCATCCACTAAAACTTATAAAAATGAAATGTTATTCTATCAATACCAAGAGTTCCCTTACCCACTGACTGAGAGTGCTATGATGGGCTATTGAAGTTAGTCCCTGCTGCATGGTGGGACGGTGTAAATCCATTCATTAATGAAGTTCTGCATTGACACTCCCATTATTGGATTCCTTCCCTGGGGACTGGTCGGGCGAAGACATGGCATGTAATGATCGCACGGGCATCCTTCCTACCTGGAAAAGACATGTGCGACTAAAACCATCCTTCCTAATGAAGGCGAGGCATGGTGTCTATACATTCGGCACTGGATCGGAGCATTTAATATCTATCTATTAGTATTTGTTTGTGTCCGCAAGAATCTCACACCATCAAGCTGGCTAGTGACACGAGTCGTGGAACAGCGAAAAGCGAGGGGAGAAAAATGCAAGGGTGGCGCCAACATGTGATCGAGCAATCCACCAGAATATCTGCACTCCTACGCTCAGGAATCATAACCCAACGTGTAACAGATCTGCAACGCATTATTATGTTTTGTTTGTTATTTGTCACATGCAAACTAGCTTGGAGGTGCTGCCGGGTGAATGAGTGAATCAACTAGTACTGTACAAATACGACTGTATGTGGAATATGTTGTTTGCGCCGACTATTTCCACATTCAACAGCGAAAGGGGGCGTGAACTCTTGGAATCCAATCATTGTCTAGCATATGCTTCTCTTCAGCCCCTAAAACTGCATGTATATATAAGCGTCACCATCCTCGAAATGTCTATGGTTATCTCTGATGGTAAAATCGTCTGCAATTGAAGTAAAGTATGACTTCACCAACCAGATGACAACTTCACAAGTAGACTTCAAGACCCCAAGTAGTACAATTTTTGCTATTCACATTCATCAGTTTTAATTGATGCATAATGACATCTCACCGGATCTTTTATCTCTTCAGAATAAAGGCTTATTGGGCGACTGCTACCGATTAGCCGGCCGATAAGGGCCTCTTTGATTAATAGGATTGCAAAAACATAGAAATAGGAAAAACATAGGATTGGAATGGCATGTCCATTGGATCCTTATAGGATTTGAGTTTGTTTGATTGTGCCACGGAAAAAACAAAGGAATTCTTCCAAGAGGTTGGAGTGGATGTTAGAATTCCTATGAAATGTAGTACAAATGAATCCTTAGAAAAAAAAATCCTACAGGATTCAATCCTATGAATCAAACGATCAACGTAGGAAAAATTCCTGAGGATTCTAATCCTTCAAAGATCCTATGAAAATCCTTTGAATCAAAGAGACCCTAAGTTTGAAACTTACGCCGTGTCGTGTGCCCTCCAATCATTGTGATCTCGACGCAACCTGGCCGTCAGATTTAGTCAACGTGGAGCTCGCTGAATGCCACTTCTGGTTCGTACCCATTGTCGCCGCAACGCTCGGATGCGTAAGCGCGGGGTTGTTAGGGATGAACAAGGAAAGGGATCAATCTAGTATTTCTCTCAGTGGCAATATAGTCGGGATACAATATCGAGTACAAGAATGGATCGAACAGGAAGAACTAGGGTTCGTGCCGCCGCCGGTTCCGTGATCCACTGGATGCGCTTCTCTTCAGTCTCTTCGGTATAAGTAGGGGCGCTGCAGGGTTGGGCCTGGCTACACCCACTTGAGTCCAGTGACTCTTGGGTTGGGCCTGCGAGGACGCGTCAGTCTTGGAGGCGCGGGCGAGCTAGGCCCGTTGCTGACAGGAGGGGTCCCGTTGCCAGGGGCGCTGACATCCCCCCTTTCATGAGCCGAGGCTTGACCCCAAGCCTCTGTAGATGGGAAGCGAGCTTGGAGCCCCACACGATCCTCCCATGAGTCAGCGACGGCCGCTGGGTTGGAACAGCGTATGAGGACCTGCTCCACCATGGTGCCACGACGCTTGCGCCAACATTGATCGATAACCGCTGCAGGCACGACAGGAATGTCGGAGTGAGCGGGAAGATCCGGTGATGCTGATGTACCTGGGAGGAGAGCCTTGCGCAATTGGGAGACGTCGAAAACAGGGTGCACTTGCGAGTGCTCCGGCAACTGAAGCTTATATGCCACAGGGTTGATGCAACTGATGATTTTGTAGGGTCCGAAGAATCTGAAAGCTAGTTTGTGACAGGTGCGTGCAGCCACTGATATTTGCACATAAGGCTACAACTTCAAGTATACATGATCACCCACTGAGAAGGTTCGGACTGACCTCTTCTTATCTGCTTGCTGTTTCATGCATTGTCGAGCACGGTGGAGATGCTGTTCCAGTAACTCCTGAACCACTGCACATTCATCGAGCCACGAGCGCAAAGCTAGAACTGAGCAGGCATTGGTTGCAGTAATGCCCCATTGACGTGGATCATGCCCATACATAGCTCTGAAGGGTGACATACCAATAGCTGAATGATATGACGAATTGTACCAAAATTGAGCTAGCGGGATCCAAAAGCTCCAGCGTCGAGGACAGGCGTGTGTGAATTAGCGGAGAAAGGTTTCCAAACACTGGTTGACGCGTTCGGTTTGGCCGTCCGTCTGCGGGTGGTTGGCTGAGCTCATGCGAAGCCCTGTGCCTGCATACTTGAACAGTTCCTGCCAGAAGTGGCTAGTAAAAACTGGGTCGCGATCAGAGATGATTGAACCGGGAAATCCGTGGAGTCGGTAGACCTGGTTCATATACAGCAGAGCCACTTTTGAAGCTGTGTAGGGATGTTCCAGAGGCAGGAAATGAGCAAATTTTGTCAGCTTATCCACGATGACCAAAATGCAGTTGACACTTCCTGATTGAGGCAGCCCGTCGATGAAGTCCATACTGATCATTTCCCATGATTCTTTTGGAATTGGAAGAGGTTCTAGCAATCCTGGGTAAGCTGCTCGATCAGGTTTAGCTTGCTGACAGGTGGGGCAGCACCTCACATAATGCTGAATATGTGTCTTCATTTTAGGCCACGTAAACAGCCGGTGCACACGTCGCCAAGTGCCCGGAAATCCGGAGTGACCACCGATAGGCGTGTCATGGAAGGCAGCAATCACTTGTTGTTGTATCGACGTAGAACCCCCAAGCCAAATCCTTCCTCTGAATCGCAGAATGCCTTGCTCCAAGGTGAAACGGCCTTTGGGGTCAGCTCGGATGGCCAACTGTTCTAACACTTTTTGTGCTTGGGGATTAGCATTGTAACTGTTAATCACATCTTCCATCCAACTTGGTTGGCATGTCGAGAGTGTCTGTAGCTGCTCAGAGTGAGTGGCTCGAGAGAGGGCATCTGCTGCTCCATTGTCTGTGTCCCTTTTATACCTGATTGTATAGCGAAGCCCCAACAGCTTAGTGAACGCCTTCTGCTGCCACAGGGCCGTGAGCCGTTGTTCTTCAAGGTGCACGAGGCTTTTCTGGTCTGTTTGGATCACAAATTCACTGTGTTGGAGATAGGGACGCCATTGATCAACAGCTACCACCACAGCGAGATACTCCTTCTCATAGGTTGACAATCCTCTGAACTGAGGGCAGAGCGCCTTGCTCATGTACGCAATGGGGTGTCCTTGATGTTGGAGAATTGCTCCCACACCCGCATCACACGCGTCAGTCTCAACCATGAATGGCTTCGAGAAATCCGGAAGGGCGAGCACAGGAGCTGTGATGAGTCCCTGTTTAAGCAGCTGGAATGATTCTTCGGTCGTTTGTGTCCACACAAACGGGGTCCCCTTTTTCAGCAAGTTGAAAAGAGGCCGAGCCATGATTCCAAAGTGACTCATGAACCGACGGTAGTAGCCCGCGAGCCCGAGGAAACAACGCACCTCTTTAGTGTCTGTTGGTGTAGGCCAGTCAGAGACGATCTGAATCTTGCTGGGTTCTGTCGCTACTCCGTTAGCACTACTAACATGTCCCAAGTATGACAATTTCTTCTGACCAAAACAACATTTCGATGCCTTGACCCTCCATTGATCCCTTTTTAGCAGCTGAAGAACTTGCGCGAGGTGTGCTGTGTGGTCTTCGAGCGTGCGGCTGAAGACGAGAATATCATCGAAGAACAGCAGAACACACTTGCGCAGGAGGGGGTGGAGTGTGCCCGTCACTGCGCCATTGAACGTGGCTGGACCACCGGCTAGGCCGTAAGAGAGCACCAAAAATTCAAAATGCCCAGAATGTGTTTGAAATGCTGTCTTAAATTCATCTCCTTCTGCAATGCGAATTTGGTGGTATCCGGCTCGGAGATCGAGCTTGGAAAACCAGACAGCTCCGTGGAGTTCATCGAGTAGTTCTTCAATCACTGGAATTGGGAATTTGGCAATGGAAGTCATGGAATTCAGATGGCGGTAATCGATACACAAACACCAAGTACCATCTTTCTTCTTTACTAGTATCACTGGAGATGCAAAAGGGCTTGTGCTCTACCTGATAACACCTTGTTTGAGCAGCTCAGCCACCTGTTCTTCAATTTCAGTCTTGTGCTCTGGTTTGTGACGGTATGGTCGAATATTGACCGACTGTGCTCCTGGAATCAGAGGTATGCGGTGATCACAGCTGCGTTTGGGTGGCAGACCAGTGGGTTCTTCAAAAACTTCAGGGTACTGGTTCAGGACAGCTTGGACACATTCAGGTGTGGCTTCTTGTTTCTCGCCAGAGCCCAGAGTGACATGATACAGCTGCACCATATGTGAGACAACGCCCTGGCGACACAAGCTGTTGAGCTGCATGCTGTTGATCACCTCACATGAAGCAGTTGATGGGTGTCCATGAAGGTGAACTGTCCCAGCTGCATCAGGAATAGCAATGTGTTTCCCTTTCCAATCCACTGTCATTGGACTATGCTCTTCGAGCCAATCCATTCCCAGAATTGCATCGTACATGCCCAGAGATAATACCTTGAAGTCTATGGTGAACTCATGGCCTTGCAACGACCATCTGCATTTAGGAATGGCCGCCTGACACTGTAATTCACCCCCGCCGGCAACCTTGACACGCCCAACATGAGCTAAAGGAGTAACGCCTGACAATTGGGTGGCTAGAGCGGCATCCACAAATGAGGTAGAGCTGCCCGAGTCCACCAGGATGAGAATCTCATGGCCTTGGAGCCACGCGTGAAGTTAAAACGCCTTGGGTGACTTGTCTCCAGTGACAGCATGCTTGGAAATAGCCATTGCGACCTCCGGCTGCCCATCATCTAGGACAACGTCGATGCCGAAGAGCTCCAAGAGTTCCTCCACCACGTGGAGTTGCACCGTGGTGGGGCACGTGTGATCGTGCCCCCACCGCTCTCCGCACTTGAAGCAAAGCCCGCGAGCACGGCGATATTCGCGCAGCGCATTGACCTTGGAATTGTCAGCGCGTGCGCCTTCCATCCCTCTGTGATCCGTTGCAGGCGTCGAGGTCGGTGCAGGTGGCGGGCGTGGTGGAAGAGGTAATGGTAGCGGCGAGCTGGGTCATGGAGGAACATCAGCACCGCGCGATGTGGCCCGTGGTGGGTGTGCTTGATGCGCCAAGTCAACGACTTCTTGCAGCAGAGCCAGTGAGCAGGCTGTATCCAAGTCAGGTGGCCACTGGATCAGCACCACTGCTCTGATGTCCGCCCTTAAGCCCTCGACAAAACGAGTCAGGTAAAAGTAAGGATGAATAGTCTCCGAATATGAAGCTAAATGATTAACAATTATTCAAATCGCTCAATGTACTCAACAACAGTAGACGTTTGACGAACAGTGTAAAACTGACTGATTAGGAGTTGGTGTTTATCACGACCAAAGCGAGTGCAGAGAAGAACTGCAAATGCTTCCCAATCAAATTCAGAGAGGTGATTCTGAATGGACTATAACCAAACAGAGGCCGCTCCGGAAAAATTGAGTGCGGCCATAGGTACCCAGAATGAGGAGTGAATGCCAAACATAGAAAAATATTGCTCGCAAAGTGTTTTCCATAATTTTGGGTTCTCCCCAGCAAATTGAGGGAAAGTGACTGAGGGGTGGGCTTGACCCAACCCAACGAGCAATTGACTTGCATGAGCAAAAGGGGAAAGAGGTGGGGTGGGCGACTGGGGATTGTACTGACCAGTGCCCGGGAGCGGCACCGGCGGCATCGCCAGCTTCTTCTCCCGGTGTAGGAATGCGTCGCCGTGGTCACTTGACCGGTGTGGCTGTTGACTGGCCGAGGTTCCCGCGCCAGGGAGGGCGCCGGGCACTCCCAGGTTGGAGAAGGGCGCAGAAGTCTCTGTGGCCGCCACACCGGACGCCGCCGCCGTAGGCGGAGGCCCTCTCTGCAGTTCAGCGACCGCGTCAGAGAGTTGGTTGACGTGTCGCTCCAGATCCGGCCGCCAGGAGGCCAGATCATCCAGTTTGGCGGTGTGCGTGTGCACCGCCGCCGTGTTGTTGCGCAGTTCCAGACGAAACTCGTCCATGGAGGTCGTGATCTTCTCCATGTACTCTTTCATGGTCGGGTCCATGGCTTCGATTTGAACACGAGCTTGGTGAAGACGGCGAGTCTCGATGAATTGCGCCAGATCGCGCGAGGGATGGGGGTGGTGGTGGTCTCTGATACCAGATGTTAGGGATGAACAAGGGAAGGGATCGATCTAGTATTTCTATCGGTGGAAATATAGTCGGGATACAATATCGAGTACAAGAATGGATCGAACAGGAAGAACTAGGGTTCGTGCCGCCGCCGGTTCCGTGATCCACTAGATGCCCTTCTCTTCAGTCTCTTCGGTATAAGTAGGGGCCCTGCAGGGCTGGGCCTGGCTACACCCACTCGGGCCCAATGACTCTTGGGTTGGGCATGCGAGGACGTGTCAGTCTTGGAGGCACGGGCGAGCTAGGCCCGTTGCTGACAGGAGGGGTCCCGTTGCCAGGGGCGCCAACAGGGGTGACCCTCCTCGCAGCACAACTGCCGTTGCCGCCCACTCCATTGCCGCGCCACCATCCTCATATGCAACACCGGCGGCAGCAGCACCCGCTCCATTGCGGCACTGCTGTCCTCGACTTGCCGCATCGTCGGCAGCAGCCCCGCTCCATTACAGCGCCACCGTCCTCGTATGCAGTGCCCGACGGCAGCAGCAGCCGCTCCATTGCAGCGCCGTCGTCCTTGTGTGCAGAGCCAGCGACAGCAGCAGCCACTCCATTGCAGCGCCATCACGGGTGCTGCAACCGGTGGTCACCGACGCTGTCACCAAGGCACCGCCGATGCCATAAGTGAAGGGTACGAGTTTGTGGCAAGGAGTCATCGCCGGCTTACAGGTCTAGCCGGCCTCTCTCACCCGCGTGACGCTTATGCAGTTATGCTCCTCTCGCAACTACACCGCTGCCCCAATAGAACCAGACAAGGACGACTCGCTTTTTGAATGCCAGGACGCGTTGCAAGGCATTGCGAGTTCCAAATTTCCCGTTGCTTGGTGGATCCAATCCCATGGCCACCAGCGACGCAACACGTCGTGGTGCTGCGAACACCGGAAGGTGTTACAAGTCCATCGCTCGCCATGTGTGTGTTGGAAACACGGGCACCAGGGTCACCGGGGCTCTAACTTGCAAGATGTTGTGGTGGTGCTGCAAGTGCCGCCGCTGCGCTACAAGGCATCGCCCTCGCTGCAAATCGGTGCTGCAGCCTGCGAGAGGCGCCGTCATGTTGCGAGGCTACTGCAAGGATTCATCGGTGCTCCGACGGCGGGCTGCAGTGAAGCAGAGCAGCAGGGAGTGGGGTGCTCGCGAAATCTGGTGTGCAGGCTGTAGCCGCGAGATTTGACATTGGAGAGGAGAGGACGGCAGCGAGTGGAGTTAGCGAGAAGGGGGAGTTAAGGCTGGTCATAGTGGGGAGTAACTTATACTAGTGTCATGCATATGACACTACTCTAAGTTACTACCTTCATAGTGCAAAGTAACATAGTACTAGTGTCATAGATGGTTTCATTTATTAGCTCATAGACTCATTATGCCTCGGGAAGCGCTATGTTACAGTAACATATTATGTTACCACAAGCATCTCTTTTCTCATTAAACACATGCCACATAAGCAAAATTGTCTTAGGGTGTGTTAAGTTACTACCTAAGTTACTCCCACTATGGCTAGCCTAAGGTTGAAGGAAGAGCGTTGGGATGGCCCCATGGGGACACGTGTCACACAACAAAGGAGACTTACGGTGCGAGAAAATCAAGTGGTGGAATCTAAACATTTTCCTTCCTTTTTAAACGAGGATCAACCTGGTCTCTGTATCAACCAATACATGCAATCATTTAAGAATTTATTCATGTCACCCGATCGATTACAATCCAGAACTCTAATAACTTCAAATCAATAGAGCAAACAACAACATATCTCATGCATTGATCATCTAGTAGAATAAAATCCCTGCAGTGGACACCAGGTACAGTTCAAGATTAATATAGTCAGCCTTTATATCAGTAATTAATAATAAAATAATATCACAACAGATTTATGCCTTATAAAAGGTTGTGTATATACGCTCATACCATGCATCCAATCCCGCCTTGCCTGGCGCCTTGATCTATTGACGTTTACCTAACCTAACATATTTCAGCCAGGAAGGCATATACCGTGCATTGGGGATGGCCAGCCTTGGGAACTCAACTTTTAGTTCAAGATATTATCAAAGTTTCACCTGTTTCAGAATCCCAGACTTAGCTGCTAGCCATGTTTTGGTTTGGGCCAATTCCAGTTCTGTCCCTAACTCGAACCCACTACTCAGTTTTGCCCCTAATTTTCAGGTATGCTCAGTTTTGCCCCTCCGCCGTTAGTGTCACTTATAGAAATGCCCTTTTGCGCTGTTACCGTCCGGTCAAAGTACTTTGACCATCCAGAAAAAAATAGCAAAAAAAAATCAAAAAAATATGAAATTTGGTGGGATCGAAGATAGTCATGTCCGCAAGGCGCGTGCACATTTTTGTGTTGGTTGGACACTCCGGGAGCTCGTGGCAAAGGAAAACAAAAATAATTTATGCCTATGAACAGTAAATTCGAAAAAATAGCAAAAAAGTTCAAAAAAATTTGAATTTATTTGGCGTCAAAGAGGCTTGAGTGCACAAAGTGCTTGCAAGTTTTGGTGATCAAATGACGTACGGGGCGCTCTAGAGAAAAAAAAACAAAATAGTGCATTTTTTCAAAGTTTTTTTGAGCTAAAATTTGTTTTTTTTCTCCACGAGCTCCTACAATGTCCAAACACAACAAAAACGTGCACACATCTTGCGCACCTGAATATCTTGAGTCCCACGAAATTTCATATTTTTTTTGATTTTTTTCTATTTTTTTTTGAATTTACTGCTCGCATGCGTACAAAATTTATGTTTTCCTTTGACACGAGCTCCCGGAGTGTCCGAACGGCATGAAAATGTGCACGCGCCTTGCGGACATGACTATCTTCGATCCCACCAAATTTCATATTTTTTTGATTTTTTTTGCTATTTTTTCAGGACGGTCAAAGACCTTTGACCGGACGGTAACGACAGAGAAGGGCATTTCTATAAGTGAAACTAACGGCGGAGGGGCAAAACTGAGCATACCTAAAAATTAAGGGCAAAACTGAGTAGTGGGTTCGAGTTAAGGGCATAAATGCAAATGTCCCTTTTGGTTTTGCTTTGTGGCCATGTTCAGTGATAAGACCAAGAAAGATGCACGTCCGTGTTAAACATAATATGTGTCACGTATGACAGAGTCCAAGATATCCAAGAGGTTGCGCAGGATCTAGGAAGATAGCTAGTTTAAGTTACATGTAATTCTATCTTCTCTTATCTCGTGTAACCAATTCTATCTCTTGCTCTCCAAGTTGTAAACCTCCTGTAATATCTCCAACAATGTATGCGCTAGAGGGAGGTGCGCCCCTGCCTATAAACACGTAGCACGTTGCCTCAGGTCGAGGCAAGACGTTTCCGCCTATCGCACATGGTAATCAGAGCCTCCTCTTCCAAACCCTAGCTTTCGATCTCCACCAGTGCCAGCCATGTCTTCCTCCAGTGCCACCCAATCCAATCTAAGCGGTCAGGTCACGGAGAAGCTCTCTCGGACGAACTACGTCCTGTGGCGCACCCAAATCACGCCGCAGTTGAGGGGAGCCGGCCTCTATGGCTACGTCGACGGCACCCAGCCGGAGCCATCCCGCCTTCTCGTCACCAAGGACAAGGACAGGAAGGAGTCGTCCGAGCCCAATCCTCTCCATCCCATCTGGGTAAGGGAGGACCAGCAGGTTCTAGGCTACCTACTCAACAACCTCACCAAAGAGGTGCTCATCACGGTCACCGCGGTCACCACCGCGCACGCTCTCTAGACAGCACTCGCAGGTATGCTCTCGTCGCAGTCCTTGAGCCGCGTCAACAACATCCGCACTGCCTTGATCAATGCGCGGAAAGGGAACCAATCGGTGGTCGCCTACTTCGCCCCCGTGCGTGGCCTTGCTGATGAGCTCGCCGCGGCCGGCAAGCCCATCCAGGACGATGAGCTGATCTCGTATCCGCTTCACGGGCTGGACATGGACTACCAGCCGCTCGTGTCTGCCCTGGATGCCCGAGTCACACCGGTGTCCCTCGATGAGCTCTACGCCATACTGAGCAACTTCGACCAGCACGTCGCCCAGTACCACAGTGCTGGCGGCGGGTTCAAGTCTTCGGCGAACGCAGCAACCCATAGGAGTGGTGGGTACTCCTCCCGTCACCGTGGTCCTCCTCGCACCAAGGGCAAGCACAGCAGCAGCAACACCAACAACTCCGGCTCCCGCGGCGGTCACCCCAACTCCACCAACAACAGGGGTCGCCGCGGCGGCTCCAGCCGTTCGCATCCCGATGCCGTTCGCGTCCCGATGCCGTTCGCTGCCAAATCTGCGGCAAACCAGGCCACACTGCCAAAGACTGTTGGTATCATTTTGACGAAGATGATGCCTCCGCTGAAGATGATGACAAAGTTGCTGCCGCCGCTGAAGGATCCTATGGCGTTGACACAAACTGGTACCTTGATAGTGGCGCAACCAATCACCTCATAGGGGAGCTGGATAAGGTGACTCTCCGTGAAAGTATCACGGGAAGGACCAGATTCATACGGCCAGTGGTGCAGGTATGAGCATACGTCACATTGGTCACTCGGTTATACGTACACTGATAACCCACAAGTATAGGGGATCGCAACAGTTTTTGATAAGTAAGAGCGTCGAACCCAATGAGGAGCTAAAGGTAGAACAAATATTCCCTCAAGTTCTATCGACCATGATACAACTCTACGCACGCTTGACGTTCGCTTTACCTAGAACAAGTATGAAACTAGAAGTACTTTGTAGGTGTTGTTGGATAGGTTTGCAAGATAATAAAGATTACGTAAATAAAAAGTAGGGGCTGTTTAGGTAAAGGCACAACTAAGTTAGTTTTAGTAAAGAGCTTTTTGTTACAAGAAAGTTATTTGTCCCTAGGCAATCGATAACTAGAACGGTAATCACTATTGCAATTTTATATGAGGGAGAGGCATAAGCTAACATACTTTCTCTACTTGGATCATATGCACTTATGATTGGAACTCTAGCAAGCATCCGCAACTACTAAAGATTATTAAGGTAAAACCCAACCATATCATTAAAGCATCAAGTCCTCTTTATCCCATACGCAACAACCCCCTTACTCGGGTTTGTGTTTCAGTCACTCACGCAACCCATTATAAGCGAATCATGAACGTATTGCAACACCCTATAGCGGGGATCCCTCACGCTTGCGCGACACGGAGAGCACCATAGGACAACACCAATAATAAAACATGCAACTCAAACCAATCTTGATCATCAAATGGCCCATAGGACAAAATGGATCTACTCAAACATCATAGGATAGCCATACATCATTGGGAAATAATATATAGCGTTGAGCACCATGTTTAAGTAGAGATTACAGCGGGTAAGAGAGAGGTTACACCGCTGCATAGAGGGAGGGGGGGAAGAGTTGGTGATGATGGCGGTGAAGTTGTTGGGTGAAGATTGCGGTGATGATGATGGCCACGGCAGCGTTCCGGTGCCACCGAAAGAGAAGGGGAGAGGGGGCCCCTTCGTCTTCTTCTTCCTTGACCTCCTCCCTAGATGGGAGAAGGGTTTCCCCTCTGGTCCTTGGCCTCCATGGCGTGGGAGTGGCGAGAGCCCCTCCGAGATTGGATCTGTCTCTTTGCCTCTCTCTGTTTTTACGTTCTCAGATTATGCCCTTTCACCGTTTCTTATATTTCCGGAGATCCGTAACTCTGATTGGGCTGAAATTCTAACACGATCTCTATCCAGATATTAGCTTTCTTGCGGCGAAAGAAGCGCACCAACCGCCTTACGAGGTGGCCACGAGGGTCAGGGGCGTGCCCAGGGGGGTGGGGCGCGCCCCCTGCCTCGTGCCTCCCTCGGGCACCGTGTCGCGTGGATTTTTCTTCCCAAAAATCATATATATTCCAAAAAAATCTCCGTCAGTTTTTATCCCGTTTGGACTCTGTTTGATATGGATATTCTGCGAAACAAAAAACATGCAACAAACAGGAACTGACACTGTGCACTGGATCAATATGTTCGTCCCAAAAATAGTATAAAAAGTTGTCAAAAGTATATGAAAGTTGTAGAATATTGGCATGGAACAATCAAAAATTATAGATACGACGAAGACGTATCAGCATGCCCAAGCTTAATTCCTGCTCGTCCTCGAGTAGGTAATGATAAAAAAGATAGTGGAATGCTACCTAGCATAATCTTGATCACATATCTAATCATGGCATGAATATTAAGACATGAGTGATTCAAAGCAATAGTCTATCATTTGACATAAAAAAAATAATACTTCAAGCCCACTAATAAAGCAATCATGTCTTTTCAAAATAACAAGGCCAAAGAAAGTTATCACTACAAAATCATATAGTCTGGCTATGCTCCATCTTCACCACACAAAATATTCACATCATGCACAACCCCGATGACAAGCCGAGCAATTGGCTCATAGATTTTAACGCGCTTCAGCATTTTCAACCCTCACGCAATACATGAGCGTGAGCCATGGATATAGCACTATAGGTGGAATAGAATGGTGGTTGTGGAGAAGACAAAAAGGAGAAGATAGTCTCACATCAACTAGGCATATCAACGGGCTATGGAGATGCCCATCAATAGATATCAATGTGAGTGAGTAGGGATTGCCATGCAACGGATGCACTAAGAGCTACAAGTGTATGAAAGCTCAGAATGAAAACTAAGTGGCTGTGCATCCAACTTGCTTGCTCATGAAGACCTCGGGCATTTGAGGAAGCCCATCATCGGAATATACAAGCCAAGTTCTATAATGAAAATTCCCACTAGTATATGAAAGTGATAACTCAAGAGACTCTCTATATGAAGAAGATGGTGCTACTTTGAAGCACAAGTGTGGTAAAAGGATAGCAATTTGCCCCCCTTTTCTCCTTTTTTGCAGGCTTCTTTGGCCCCCTCTTTTTTTTATTTAGGCTTCTTTGGCCTCTTTTTTTTTGCGGGCAATGCTCTAATAATGATGATCGTCACATTTTTATTTACTTACAACTCAATATTACAACTCGATACTAGAACAAAGATATGAATCTATATGAATGCCTCCGGCGGTGTACCGGGATGTGCAATGATCTAGCGTAGCAATGACATCAAAAAACAGACAAGCCATGAAAATATCATGCTAGCTGTCTTATGATCATGCAAAGCAATATGACAATGAATGCTCAAGTCATGTATATGATGATGATGGAAGTTGCATGGCAATATATCTCGGAATGGCTATGGAAATGCCATAATAGGTAGGTATGGTGGCTATTTTGAGGAAGATATAAGAAGGCTTATGTGTGATAGAGCGTATCATATCATGTGGTTTGGATGCACCGACGAAGTTTGCACCAACTCTCGAGGTGAGAAAGGGCAATGCACGGTACCGAAGAGGCTAGCAATGATGGAAGGGTGAGAGTGCGTATAATCCATGGACTCAACATTAGTCATAAAGAACTCACATACTTATTGCAAAAGTTTATTAGCCCTCTAAGCAAAGTACTACTATGCATGCCCCTAGGGGGATAGATTGGTAGGAAAAGACCATCACTCGTCCCCGACCGCCACTCATAAGGAAGACAATCAATAAATACCTCATGCTCCGACTTCGTTACATAACGGTTAACCATACATGCATGCTACGCGAATCTCAATCCTCTACACAAGTATTTCTACTAATCACAACTACCCACTAGCATGACTCTAATATCACCATCTTTATATCACAAAACTATTGCAAGGAATCAAACATATCATATTCAGTGATCTACAAGTTTTATGTAGGATTTTATGACTAACCATGTGAATGACCAGTTCCTGTCATCTCTCTAAATAGATATAAGTTAAGCAAGAGAGTTTAATTATTTCTAAAAAAGATATTCCCACGCTCTAACAAATATAAGTGGAGCAAAAGAGCATTCTACAAATAGCGGTTTTCTATGTAAATAGAAACATGCAATCCAAACTTCAAATGATATAAGCGAAGCACATGAAGCATTCTATAAAGCCATACTCAAAGATATAAGTGAAGTGCAATGAGCATTCTATAAATCAACCAAGGACTATCTCATACCAGCATCGTGCATAAAAGAAAAATGAAAACTAAATGCAAAATACGCTCCAAGATTGCACATATCGCATGAACGAAAACGAAACCGAAAACATACCGATACTTGTTGAAAAAAGAGGGGATGCCTTCCGGGGCATCCCCAAGCTTAGACGCTTGAGTCTCCTTGAATATTTACTTAGGGTGCCTCGGGCATCCCCAAGCTCGAGTTCTTTCCTCTCTTCCTTCTTCTCACATCGAGACCTTCTCGATCATCGAACACTTCATCCACACAAAACTTCAACAGAAAACTCGGTAAGATCCGTTAGTATAATAAAGCAAATCACTACTCTAAGTACTGTTGCAAATCGATTCATATTTTGTTTTTGCATTGTGTCTACTGTAATATAACTTTTCCATGGCTTAATCCACTGATATAAATCGTTAGTTTCATCAAAACAAGCAAACTATGCATCAAAAACAGAATCTATCTGAAACAGAACAGTCTGTAACAATCTGAACATTCACCATACTTATGATACTTGAAAAATTATGCAAAAATTAGGAAAAATAAACAATTTGTGTAGAAAGACAGTGCAAAATGAATCAGAACCATTTGACGTTCCAGTAAAAAATGTAAAATCGCGCACTACAGCCAAAGTTTATATCCTCCACCGTACAAACCAACAAGCAAAGTAAACATTCTAAAGGCAAACCTTGGCACATTATTTTTATAATACAATGGAATTGTACAAGGGGATAATTATTTTTGTTGAAAAGTTTGTGTAATCAAGGGTCACAAAGTTTCCATGGGCATGAACAAAGTTCAAGGCTAGCTCCCATTTTAACAATGCTCGTCTTTCTCACTTTCGCTTTTCTTTTTGAAAAAGTTTTAGGTTCCCCTCTTTATTTTTTTGTTTTTAAACTTTATAAAAGCACTAAACAGAAATAAATGACTCTCTAAAACTTTCGGGTTGTCTCCCTGGCAGCGCTTTCTTTAAAGCCATTAAGCTAGGCATATAGTGCTCAAGTAATGAATCCACCCGGATCCCAGGGTATATCAAAGCCAATTTTAATTAACAATGATTTGTAATTTAGTAGTGAGCACAAAGCAACGTATATCATGTAATAACGAAGTCTAACTCTCTTCCTATGCATCGGCGTGTCATAAAAGAACAATTCATGCACACATAGTAAAGGCCAATGCATAGTATAAATAGTTTCTTGCAATTTTATCGTGTGGGAAACATAGAGAGGTGGAGATATAGTTCCTCTCTCATAATAATTGCAAGTAGGAGCAGCAAGCACATGCATATTATATCTATCAAAATCATCATGTGTAGTAGTAAAAGGCAACCCATCAACATAATCCTTAATAAGCACAAACTTCTCCGATATAGTGTAGTTTGGAGAATTAAAAAAGATAATATGACTATCATGTGTGGGTGCAATAGCAACAATTTCATGTTTAACATAAGAAAATATAGCAAGTTCATCTCCATAAGCATAATTCATATTGGCATCTTGGCCACAAGCATAGCAAGCATCATCAAAAAGGGATATTTCAAAAGAATCTACGGGATCATAGCAATTATCATAGCATTCCTCCTTCGGTAAGCACGAAGGGAAATTAAACAATGTATGAGTTGAAGAGTTACTCTCATTAGAAGGTGGGCACGGGTGATCAATCCGCTCTTCCTCCTTTTGTTCTTCGCTCTCCTCCTCATCTTTTTCATTCAGTGAGCTCACAGTTTCATCAATTTCTTCTTCCATAGATTCCTGCAAAATATTAGTCTCTTCTGGGACAACAGAGACTTTCTCAATAAACGCATCAATATCGGAATTGTATTCATAATTCTCATAACAATATTTAAGGATAGCTAAATTTTCAGGTTTGTAGACAGCATCATAAAGATTTTCATATTCTTTGAACATAGATTCAATTTCATAAGCACCCATAAAAGTAACAAAATTTTCTATTTGTTCCACATCATAGTAGTCATATATACCTCTAGCATAAGAAGCCAAAGTTTCATTATCATTAAATTCACATGAAAAGGGAAGGTGTGGAGCCTTCATCCTAGAGAAACAAGTATAATCATATCTCAAGCATAGTTGCCTAGCATACCAATACAACATATATTGATCCCATAATAGTTTCCCTTTTTAAGTCAAGTGATAATCCCTAAAGTATTCATGTTGATCCAACGTGTCTCCCATTACCAAATTGAATGGGGTTTTCTCTGGATTATCAAAGTAGTACATAATATCTGTCACATAACGAGCATCGAGGGTTTTAGGAGGTTCCTCATCTCCATGAGGAGCAAGTACACCTAATTGTTTTGGTATTTCGTGTTCCATATCCATAACTAAAGACAAAGAACAACTAAGAACAGCAAATAAAAATTACTTAGTGATAAAGAAAACAAGCACACACGAGAATATTCACCCCACGCTATTGCTCCCCGGCAATGGCGCCATAAAAAGGTCTTGATAACCCACAAGTATAGGGGATCGCAACAGTTTTCGGTAAGTAAGAGTGTCAAACCCAACGAGGAGCTAAAGGTAGAACAAATATTCCCTCAAGTTCTATCGACCACCGATACAACTCTATGCACGCTTGACGTTCGCTTTACCTAGAACAAGTATGCAACTAGAAGTACTTTGTAGGTGTTGTTGGATAGGTTTGCAAGATAATAAAGATTACGTAAATAAAAAGTAGGGGCTGTTTAGGTAAAGACATAACTAAGTTAGTTTTAGTAAAGAGCTTTTTGTTACGAGAAAGTTATTTGTCCCTAGGCAATCGATAACTAGACCGGTAATCACTATTGCAATTTTATATGAGGGAGAGGCATAAGCTAACATACTTTCTCTACTTGGATCATATGCACTTATGATTGGAACTCTAGCAAGCATCCGCAACTACTAAAGATCATTAAGGTAAAACCCAACCATAACATTGAAGCATCAAGTCCTCTTTATCCCATACGCAACAACCCCCTTACTCGGGTTTGCGTTTCAGTCACTCACGCAACCCACTATAAGCGAATCATGAATGTATCGCAACGCCCTACAGCGGGGATCCCTCACGCTTGCGCGACACAGAGAGCACCAGAGGACAACACCAATAATAAAACATCCAACTCAAACCAATCTTGATCATCAAATAGCCCATAGGACAAAACGGATCTACTCAAACATCATAGGATAGCCATACATCACTGGGAAATAATATATAGCGTTGAGCACCATGTTTAAGTAGAGATTACAGCGGGTAAGAGAGAGGTTACACCGCTGCATAGAGGGGGGGGGGAAGAGTTGGTGATGATGGCGGTGAAGTTGTTGGTGAAGATTGCGGTGATGATGATGGCCACGGCAGCGTTCCGACGCCACCGGAAGAGAAGGGGAGAGGGGGCCCCTTCGTCTTCTTCTTCCTTGACATCCTCCCTAAATGGGAGAAGGGTTTCCCCTCTGGTCCTTGGCCTCCATGGCGTGGGAGGGGCGAGAGCCCCTCCGAGATTGGATCTGTCTCTTTGTCTCTCTCTGTTTCTGCGTTCTCAGATTCCGCCCTTTCACCTTTTCTTATATTTCCGGAGATCCATAACTCTGATTGGGCTGAAATTTTAACACGATCTCTATCCAGATATTAGATTTCTTGCGGCGAAAGAAGGGCATAAACCGCCTTACGGGGTGGCCACGAGGGTCAGGGGAGCGCCCCCTGCCTCGTGCCTCCCTCGGGCACCGTCTCGCTTGTATTTTTCTTCCCAAAAATCATATATATTCCAAAAAAATCTCCGTCAATTTTTATCCCGTTTGGACTCCGTTTGATATGGATATTCTGTGAAACAAAAAACATGCAACAAATAGGAACTGGCACTGGGCACTGGATCAATATGTTAGTCCCAAAAATAGTATAAAAAGTTGCCAAAAGTATATGAAAGTTGCAGAATATTGGCATGGAACAATAAAAAATTATAGATACGGCGGAGACGTATCATACCCCTTCTCGTAAAATTCATCTTCGCAAAATTTTGCATGTTCCTAGTGCCAACAAAAATCTCCTATCCGTTCATCGCATTACCATTGACAATCATGTCTTTATTGAATTCCATCCCTTTTTCTTTTTGATAAAGGATCACGCCACGAAGAAGGTACTATATAGAGGTAGATGCGTTCGAGGGCTTTACCCGTTGATTCCGGAGCTTAGGAGATTCAATAAAAAAGCCTATGGTGTTGTCAAACTTTCTTCAACACGTTGGCACGATCGTTTAGGGCATGCCTCTTTTCCTCTTGGTGAACGTTTGCTTAGGAAAAATAAGCTCCCGTTTGTTGGTGAGCGAAATGTTGAAACTATTTGTGATTCTTGCCAAAGAGCAAAATGTCATCAATTACCTTATCCTATTTCTACAAGTGTCTCTACTCAACCATTGCAATTAATTTTCTCCGATGTTTGGGGCCCTGCTCCTAGTTCTGTTGGTAGACACACGTACTATGTAAGTTTCATTGATGACTATAGCAAATTTTCTTGGATCTATCTTATTAAGAAACGATCCAACGTTTTTCAAGTGTTCAAAAACTTTCAAGCACTTGTTGAACGCAAGTTCGATAGCAAGATCATTGTTGTCCAATCCGACTGGGGAGGGGAATACGAGAAATTAAATTCCTTCTTTCAAACACTTGGCATTTCACATCATGTGTCATGCCCTCATGCTCATCAACAAAACGGTTCTGTCGAACACAAGCATAGGCATATAGTTGAAGTTGGTCTAGCTCTTTCAGCCAGTGCTTCCATGCCTCTCAAGTTTTGGGATGAAGCGTTCCTCACCGTTGTTCATATCATCAATATGCTCCCAAGCCGTGTCATAAACAATGAAACCTCCATAGAACGGCTTCTTCATGTCAAGCCCAACTACACATCTCTATGAGTCTTTGGTTGTGCATGTTGGCCCAACCTCCGTCCCTACAACTCTCGCAAACTCATGTTCAGATCTAAACAATGTGTTTTCCTTGGCTATAGCGCCCAACACAAGGGGGTTAAGTGCCTAGATGTTTCCACCGGGCGCGTTTATATTTCCCGTGATGTTGTGTTTGATGAGAACACATTTCCCTTTGCCGACCTTCATCCTAACGCCGGTGCTTTACTCCGTAAAGAAACCTTCCTTCTACCATCTTCTCTCACTGGCCTTGATGAAGGGGAACGAAACCATGATGATCATATGTTGACTAACCCTCAAACTATTGTGCATGAGTTGTGTGATGTTGCAGAAGAAAACGGAATGCAAAACGATGCAGAAAATGAAGTGCACGTGCCATATTTCATGTGCCCCGAACCAGGGAACAAATCCGCCTCGGGATCAGTTCCCATGGCAGAGTCAGACCTGCCCAGCAGATAGTCCTCGGGATCCGCCGCTGCTGGCAGGGGGACAGAATCCCCTCAGGAATCCGCACCATCAGCTGCGCATGGAGCCGCCGACAGCGCGCGCAGTGAGCGAGCCCGCGTGTGCCACGCGGCCACCAGCGATTCGCGGCGGCGTCTCCATCAACCCGAGCGAATCACGCGGCGTCGCCTGTCCGCCTCCTATTGGGTCTTCGGGGGCCCGGTTTCCGGTCCAACCCGTGTGCTACAAACGGCGCAACCCGAGTCGGCCGACAGGCGCGGGACCCGCCTCTGGCGCAGCGGATGCCGCCTCTCCATCGCGGCGTCATGATGAGCCCCGTCCGCTGGGATCTTCTACGGAGCCGCGCCGTTGCACACCGTCGTCTACCGCCACAGAAGATCCGCTGGCGGAATCTGCTGCCGAACCTGCTGCTGCTTCGCTGGGATCTGCCTCGGGATCGATTCCTACTGTACCTGCAGGTTGCACAGGATCCTCTGCGCCACCCGTGCCAGCTACCTCAACACCATGACGTACATGGCTGCAATAGGGGGTAATTCAACTAATTAATTATAAGCATATTACAAAATATGGTATGGTGTGCTCCACAGGTGAACCAGGTGAACCCTACACACTTGATGAAGCCCTAGCCGATGAAAATTGGAAGAAGGCCATGCATGAAGAGTACATGGCATTGAAGAGAAAGAAAACATGGCATTTGGTCCCTCCACAACATGGTAAAAACCTCATTGATTGCAAGTGGGTGTTTCGAATCAAGAGAAAATCTGATGGCACTATTGGTCACTACAAGGCAAGACTTGTGGCAAAAGGCTTCAAGCAACGGTATGGTATTGACTATGAGGATACATTTAGTCCAGTGGTAAAAGCTGCAACTATTCGTCTCGTTTTGTCCATTGCTGTGTCCAGGGGCTAGAGTCTCAGACAGCTAGGCGTACAGAACGCGTTCCTTCATGGTGTTCTGGAAGAGGAAGTGTACATGAAACAACCTCCCGGTGTGGAATGTTTCGAGATGATGAAATGTCTATGGTTGTCTCTGATGGTAAAACTGTCTGCAATTGATGTAAAGTACAACTTCACCTACCACAAACCTCACCATTCATTTATTCCTTGTAAAAGGATGTGTATATATGTGCACTCACAACTAGGTCACAACATACATACACAATCCCGCCTCACCTGGCTTCTTGAGCTATTGACATATACCTAGCTTTGCATATTTTAACCGAGAAGGAATATACATTGCATTGGGAATGGGCGGCCTTAGGAACTCAACTTTCATTTTTAGTCGTCATCACAGTTCTACTGATCCCAGAATCCCAGACTTAGCTGCTAGCCATGTTTTGGTTTTACTTTCTGGCTGATAGCCCCGTGAAAGATGCACGTTAGAACTTAGGACTAGTCTATTGCTGGAAGAATCTTACCTGATCAAGCATTCAAGCACGTTGGACAGTGACACAGCAAAGCTTAGAGCATAGGAAGGCAAATGCGAGCGTGATCAAGCAAAAGTGGTGCTTACAGGATGACACAATGTGTAACAGGCCTTATAGCCCCCAAAGGCTCGGCCAATGCGCCCATTCCAGTGGAAGAGATCTCGGATGTGGAATGCTTCAAGTGTGGTCACTTGGGGCATTACCAGTCCAAATGCAAGTTCGAGCCGCTGTGTGTGCTGTGCAAGGAGGAGGGTCACGTCTCGGCTGCATGCCCAACGCGTGGGAAGGCCCTAAACCTCCAGATCATGGGAACAGTTTGAGGAGGATGAGGAGATGGACGGAGGAGCGGATCTGAAAATCAACAACGCAGCTATCATCTCTGCAGATCCGAGCCAACTCTCGCTCCTTGTCCTCAAGCAAGAGCTTAAACACATGGTGACTGGTGATTGGGATTGGCAGGTTGCCCAGGTTGGGGACAATTATTTCTCGTTTATCTTTCCTCGAGTAATTTGCTCCATATGGCCAAATCCAGCGGCAAACTTTTCCTCTCTATCAACGACATAACCGCTCGGGTGCGGGAGTCACTGCATGAGGAGGTGGCACCTATGGTCATGCCAGAGACGTGGGTTCAGCTCCACGACATTCCCAGGAAGCATCGCCGTGTGGAGCATCTGATGGAAGGTCTCAAGATGCTGGGTCGTATCATTGTGGTGGATGAGCTCTCTCTCATACGGCTGGGGCCAATGAGGATGAA
The DNA here is from genome assembly GCF_056163025.1 of Triticum urartu. NCBI lineage: Eukaryota > Viridiplantae > Streptophyta > Magnoliopsida > Poales > Poaceae > Triticum > Triticum urartu. The sequence continues at coordinate 28,758,986 of NC_141876.1, forward strand.
GCTGGCGTGCATTTCGCCAGACAATTAAGCTCAACGGCTTCGTCGAGGTGTGGTTAAATGGGGAAGGCTACCAAATCAAGGTCCAAGCAGCCGACGGGAGGCGCGTGCGGGTCGGCGATGGCCAAGGATATGGTGATGGGTGGCCAAGAAGATGAGCTGGACGAAAGCATGCACGACACCTCCATTGATACCGAGACTTGGGATAAATTTGGGATGCTGGACGGGGGTTCTCGGGCTGTGGCTACGCAGGATACTGCTGTCAGTCTTCCTCCGCTGGCCAGGACGCTTGTTGTCTCTTTTGATGAGTACGGTTCCCACTTGGGTTCGCCATCCCTGGCTCCCATGGTGGATATGGTGCTCTTAGGTGACGTGGGGGGCACGGACCACAACTCTCTGGTGGCTACTGGTGGCGTGGATGCGGGATGTGTGCTCAACGACGACTCGGCTCCTACCCCTCCCTCTGGGCACCGCAGCTCGGCTGGATCGAGAAGACCCCACAAGAAGACGGCGGGCCGGAAGCCGGCGGCCAAGGTGTGTGCGGTGGCAGAGTCGGAGCAGCTTTGGGGTGATCTGGCGCGGCGCTGGCGTCGGTGGGAGCGGGCGCGAAGGCGAAGAGGTCCAAGGCGACTCCGGTGCGGCAACGTGCCCCGAGCGCGAGGTCCAAGGCCAAGCTGGGAGATCTTTCTTCTCTCGAGAGCGCTCAGCTTCGCATTGCTGACAAAAACCTGGAGGTCTCAGACTTGGGCTCTGTTGGGAAAACCACGTGATGAGGAGCGCATGACCGAGACGATGGCAAAGATCCACTGCATTCAGATGGAAGCGAGACAAGATGCAGGCCTTGACTGATACTTTGCATCGTCCTTATCCTCGGCACCTTTTGTTCGTCCCCGTAGCTTTTAGAACTTTGTTATGCCAGCCTACGTGCTGATGATCTGCTAGCTTGCATGCTGATATCGCTGAACTTTAAATTTCTTATCTTTTGGTCATTTTGATGGCCTGTCGTTCAATGACTTGTGTGAACTATGATGGTTTACTCCTGTTGGCTTTATTAATTTATAGTTGGACGCTGTTGGCGTCTTCGTTCCAAAAAACATGGAGCGAAGTCTAAAATAAACCCTGAGGTTGTAGAGCTCGATGAAAACAAACCCTCACGTCTAAATCCATGAAATATGTACCATGACTTCACTTATCCCGGTCGTTTTGAACCTTGAGGTCGTACCAAAACAGAGGATTCCTACATACCATATGGAAAGGCCGGGATTGATTAGTCAGCCAACACATGCAGATGGGTCCCACAGAATCAAACCCCTTGTCAGCACTCGGCACTCAGCATCATCACCCTGGACTGCACCTCGTGCGGGCGGCCACGAGAGCTGTGTCACTGGCAACCACTCATGGCCACGCGAGGATCGCCGGCTGGGGTACCAGGACCTACTCGTTTTCGGTGCTAGCCATGGCAGCACAGCCAACTTCCTACAGCGGCGAGCTGCCCACCGTCTAGCCATATCCTGCGTCGCTTGGGCTGTCGGGCGTCCTTACATCGTCGGTTTCTTCGTCGCTCAGGCGGTGGCGCGTCTAGTTGAAGCCAGGGCAGAGCGCCTCACTGGCTCCCTTGCCAGTTGCCTCAAGCGCTGCCGCCGTGCCGCGTGACTTGCTGAGACCTGGGCCATGCATCTAGTGAGGCGTGCACGCCGTGGTAATATTTCAGCAATTCGGCTACGGGGCACCAGGAAGTCGAAGCCACCCATGGCGGAGCGCAGCCACATCACCCTGTGATTTCTGAGCACGTTGCTGCTAGCCACCGTGGTGTGCTGGACGCGGGGGTCGCCGTGGTGGTCCAAGAACATTTTTACCTGGCTCCGATCCGGTGCTTGGTGCCATGCACCGGCTTGTTGTAGAGCTTGATCAATGTTCGCGGGCTATATGCACGTACAAGCCAGCAAGCCACGGGCGTGCTTCTGATTGCACCGGCTAAACGCGTAAATATACGCATGTACAAGCGTGCTACTCATCTGTTCCCAGCAAGAAACACGACACACGCGAGGCAGAATGAGAAGTCGGCGACGAAGATGTACAGGACGAAGCATGGGACGCGGGCAAAACGGAGATCGTTTGAGGACAGGGCAGCGAGCTAGAGCATGGGCAGGAGGCAGGCAGTGGAGCTCGTACTGGCAGCGCCGAAGCGCAACGCAGATAGCCAGCAGTGGTCAAATGGGCATGGCGGTGGCTCGCATGTGAGCACGCCCACGGCCCACCTTGGCAGTCATTGATTCGGTCAAAGTCAGCAATCCCAGACTCCTAGTGCCATGTCATCAAATCCTCTCCTAGAAACGTCAAAAGGTTCAAAATGACTGAGATCTGAAAGGTCAGGATACATATTTCAGGGATTTAGATGTGAAGTTTATTTCCGTCGAGGTCTACAATTTTAGAGTTCATTTCAGACTGTAACATGTTATTACGTTCTGTTATTGATTTTTTCGTGTGAACCTTATTCTGTTCATGGAAGCGGCCAACGCCGTCCTTCCAGGACCATGCGTCCCCGTTCGTTATGTACTACGTACGTACCAACACTAACGGTCGACGTGTAATTGTATCAGTGTGGACGGCTGAATCACGAGACACGCCTATCGAGACGGCCGGAGATTCAATCATGCATGCTCTGTACTCAATGTGTTTCTTTTTACCAAGAAAAGGAGGTAATAGCACCCCATGTACCTTAATTTGTATAAAATGTGATGATTTAGTCCCAAACTTGCAAAATACTACTTCATTATATCCCAACTTGCACTAGATGTGATGATTTAGTCCCCAGCCTATCACAGCACGACAAGTGGCAGCCAGCTGGCCGGATAGTTCGTCGCCTGTACTTTTAAAAAAACACCCTGCATCTTGTCTAATTAACCCCCGCTACATGCAGCTCTTCTGTTTCGCGCGATTTACAAGATACTTTCGCGTGATCCGCACTCGCCAGCGCCCACGATGCGTCTTGTCTAATTAAACATTATCATGTTCCTTGCTGACGCCCCAGCTGCGGGGTTCCAGCAGAATCCGGCGCAACTTGCGCAGCCGATGGGGCCAACGCCTTCTTCGGCCAGAACAGCGGCAGCCCGGGCACCCAGAGTTCGCAATCTTAAATGGTCTGGCGGAGGAGGAGGCCGAGCGGAAGATGGCGATGGCGGCCAGGGCGGGCTGCTCTCGGCCTTCTTCTGTAACGGCGGTGACATGGACATGCTCAACTCGGCCTTCCTCAAGGGCATGGAGGAGGCCAACAAGTTCTTGCCGACCAACAACACCCTCCTCGAGGCCATCCCCGGCAAGGAGCGCGGCTTCACCATCAAGAAGGAGGTGGCGAATGGAACACCGACGTCTGACAATGGCCGGGGCCGCAAATACAGGTACGACGAGGACGACCTGGAGGCGGAGACCGCCAGGAGCAGCAAGCCGATGATGCCGGACATCGAGGAGACCGGCGCCCGTGAGATGTTAGACGAAATAATGCTGGAGGGGTATGATGCATGCATGCAGGGGATAGAGGAGCCGCGCCTCGCCATGGACAGCGAGGCCAAGAAGAAGAACGGGAAGGCGGCACGCGCGAAGAAGAGCGAGGCGGTGGACCTGCGCACCATGCTCACCCACTGCGCGCAGGCCGTGGCCGCGGGCGACCACCGGGGCACGACGGAGCTGCTCAGGCAGATCAAGCAGCACTCCGGGCCGATGGGAGACGCCACGTAGAGGCCGGCGCACAGCTTCGCCGAGGGGCTGGAGGCGCGGCTGGCAGGCACGGGGAGCCAGGTCTACTGTTTCGCACGATCCGTACTCGCCAGCGCCCACAATGCGCGGTTGTACGCGTACGTCTCAGCTGGCAACCAACGGATATCTACATGCATGCACTAACTGACTATTGCATGCACGCTACACATTAACTAACTACTACTGATACGACCGCACGCAAGATTGATACGTCTCCAACGTATCTACAATTTTTAATTGTTCTATGCTATATTATCTTCTGTTTTGAATGTTTATGGGCTTTATTATACACTTTTATATCATTTTTGGGACTAACCTATTAATCCAGAGCCCAGTGTCAGTTTCTGTTTTTACCTTGTTTTAGAATATCGCAGAAAAGGAAAACCAAACGGAGTTCAATTGACCTGAAACTTCACGGAACTTATTTTTGGATCAGAACAAGCCCAGAAGACTTGGAGTGCACGTCAGGGGTAATACGAGGAAGCCACGAGGCAGGGGGGCGCGCCCACCCCCCTGGGCGCGCCCTCCACCCTCGTGGGCCCCTCGTGCCCCCTGACGTATTTCTTCTGCCTATATATCTCCATATACCCTAAAAACATCCGAGAGCACAATAGATCCGGAGTTCCGCCGCCAGAAGTCTCCGTAGCCACCGAAAGCCAATCTAGACCTGTTCCGGCACCCTGCCGGAGGGGGCATCCCTCTCTGGTGGCCATCTTCATCATCCGGTGCTCTCCATGACGAGGAGGGAGTAGTTCTCCCTCGCGGTTGAGGGTATGTACCAGTAGCTATGTGTTTGATCTCTCTCTCTCTCTCGTGTTCTTAAGGTGATACGATCTTGATGTATCGCAAACTTTGCTATTATAGTTGGATCTTATGATGTTTTCTTCCCCCCCTCTACTCTCTTGTAATGGATTGAGTTTTCCCTTTGAAGTTACCTTATCGGATTGAGTCTTTAAAGATTTGAGAACACTTGATGTATGGCTTGCCGTGCGTATCTGTGGTGAGAATGGGATATCACGTGATTCACTTGATGTATGTTTTGATGATCAACTTGCGGATTCCACCCATGAACCTATGAATAGAGGTTGGCACACGTTTTCGTCGTGATTCTCCGGTAGAAACTTTGGGGCACTCTTTGAGGTCCTAGGTGTTGGTTGAATAGATGAATCTGAGATTGTGTGACGCATATCGTATAATCATACCCACGGATACTTGAGGTGACATTGGAGTATCTAGGTGACATTAGGGTTTTGGTTGATTTGTGTCTTAAGGTGTTATTCTAGTACGAACTCTAGGGCTGTTTGTGACACTTATAGGAATAGCCCAACGGATTGATTGGAAAGAATAACTTTGAGGTGGTTTCGTACCCTACCATAATCTCTTCGTTCGTTCTCCGCTATTAGTGACTTTGGAGTGACTCTTTGTTGCATGTTGAGGGATAGTTATGTGATCCAATAATGTTATTATTGTTGAGGGAACTTGCACTAGTGAAAGTATGAACCCTAGGCCTTGTTTCAACGCATTGCAATACCGTTTACGCTCACTTTTATCATTAGTTACCTTACTGTTTTTATAATTTCAGATTACAAATACCTTTAACTACCATCCATATACCACTTGTATCACCATCTCTTCGCCGAACTAGTGCACCTATACAATTTACCATTATATTGGGTGCGTTGGAGACAAGAGACTCTTTATTATTTGGTTGCAGGGTTGCTTGAGAGAGACCATCTTCATCCTACGCCTCCTACGGATTGATAAACCTTAGGTCATCCACTTGAGGGAAATTTGGTACTGTCCTACAAAACTCTGCACTTGGAGTCCCAACAATGTCTACAAGAAGAAGGTTGTGTAGTAGACATCAACGACGTATCCAACTAACTAGCTGGCTCTACGCGCGCACGACGCCAATGGACCGCGGATCGAACTCGAGCACCCACGCAGCCATGCACCGGCGTCCGGTGTAGACCTATACATACACACGCACACACACTGGTGACCACGGACTCACACGCGTCACGGTTTATTTTCTAACACTTGGTGCCTTCGCCAGTGCTACTGGCGGCGGAGCGGTAGAACCCGATGATGTCTTAGGCGCCAAGGCCCTTCTCCTTCACGAAGCGGCTCCAGCCTTGGTGAGGACGTAGCTCTGGCTGTTGTTCCAGTATGAGTAGCGGAACCGCCACACCTTGCCAGTGCCTCCTCGAAATTCAGGACACGGAGCAACAGAAGAGCTGCATGTACCGGGGGTTAATGAGACAAAACGCAGTGTTTTTTTTGTAAAAGTGCAGGCGACAACTTGTCCGGCCTGCTGGCTGCCACTTGTCGTGCTGTGATAGGCCGGGGACTAAATCATCACATCTAGTGCAAGTTGAGGTATGGTGGAGTAGCATTTTGCAAGTTTGGGACTAAATCATCACATTCCATGCAAGCGAGGGTACCTGCGATGCTATTACCTCCAAGAAAAGGGTGAAGAGGAAGGAAGGCGACGTTGTAACACCATGTTGGAGCGTTTCGTAATCTATCTTTTTTTCGATAAAGGAAGACTTTATTATCTCAAAATGTAGCGTCAAGCGGATACAAAGCATTATGAGTAACACCCGGCCTCTGCATAACTAAGATGCACACAGCCAAATCCAGAAGTCTGACAAAAATTCATGAAATAAAAATCGACAAATCGGCAACAGTAGAGTCCTTTAGACCGACACTATGCATATGTCGAAGAAGGTGGTGGATCGATCCGTAGGTTATGCTGCCATGTTGGGAAAAAACCTCCGTATCCACCTGTTCCAATCGCGTACACACCACCATGAACATCGGTTGGTACTCCGGCCGTTGTAGCATAGACCACATACGTAGCGAGTGCGTACACCGGAAAATAACCTGTAGAGGAGAAACATTTTTGTCATTAAAAACCAAATCATTTCTACATAGTCAAAGCGACCAAATTAAGGCATACGCTCCCACCCTTATTAGCGTTTTGAACCTATTTGTAATACCGTCCAACCAATGACCAAAAATATTGGCAACACTTGTGGGCGGATACAAATTTGACGCTATTTGGATGACTGACCACTTAGAACGTGCAAACTTGCATTGGAAAAAGAGGTGTTTGATTGTCTCGTCATGAGAACAAAAAGAACACTTCTTACTCCCTTGCAATGTTGTTAGTATGACCTCCTTTAATATCCATGGTACTAATGATGATTACACTAGTTATGATGAAAATGTCTCCTATAAACATATCAATTTTTGTGGAGTGCATTGGGTTTGCAAGTACACACCAAATAGGGAAGATAGATATTGCAAGCGGCATAAGTACTTAGAAACTAAATTGTTGCAAGAAAGTCTTGATGATTGTGCTGAAAAATTCAATATTTTTCGCGCCCCTTGTGAACTTTGCAATGAACATGGTCATTTAAATCTCCAATGCAAATTGTTTCATGACCAAATCGTATCCAAAAATTGTGATAATTTGATTACCGTTGAGCATCATAAAGAGCTTAGTCTTCTTTCGAGGTATGAGGAAATGAAATGTATAACTAAGGGTATTCCAAAGTTTAATCTTGATAGATTTCTTGATTTTGATATAGAGAATATTTATATGTATTGTGCGGTGAATTGCATTGAAAATCCTTATATTGACAATTACATAAAGAAAAGAAAACAAATAGAGGATGGAGAGAATACTAACGAAAGGGAAGAGACTTCCCAATATTATCCTATTATTTCTTATGATGAATCAGGTAACGAGGAGGAGCCTCCTATTCAACCAATCTCATTAATAAGGAGCTCCAAAAAGAGGCTTGAACCCACACATGATGTGGTGAAGAAGAAGAAAAGAAAAAGGAAGAGAGGTAAAAAGATATCTCTCCCAAATAATGCTGCTCCTATTACTATTGTGCCTCATGAAAATGTAATTGTGGAAGATAATGATACTTCTTATGATCTTGAAAATCTTTTTGGCACTTGCTTGGAAGAATATGATAATTGCTATACTATTGGTGCTATCCATACTATTAATTATGAGAGTGATTATGCTTATGATATGAAAATGCCCAAGCTTGGGGATGCTATGTTTGATGAAGATGATGTTTTTGAGAATATATTTACTGCAATTAATGTTTGTCCCAAGCTTGGGGATGCTACGTTTAATGAAGATGATATTTTTAGTCCCCCAAGTTTTGATATGCAAGTTTATAATGATGATAGCATGCCTCCTACCTATGATGATTATAGTGATGATACTTATGCTATTAAAAGTAGTGATTATATTTATAAAACTTGTCATGATTATGGTTACCCCTTCTCTGAACATTACTCTTTTAATGTGGAAACAATTTATAGTATTCGAGTTTCTTATGATACTCCCACTATTCCGAATGAGAAAATTTTTGCTTATGTGGAGAGTAGTAAATTTTCTATGCTTGTAGATCATGAAAAGAATGCTTTAGATGCTGGTTATATTGTTGAATTCATTCATGATGCCACTGAAAATTATTATGAGGGAGGAACATATGCTTGTAGGAATTGCAATAATATCAAGTTTCCTCTCTATGTGCTTAATGTTTTGAAGTTATGCTTGTTTTGCCCTCCTATGCTAGTTTATTATTGTTTCCATAAGTTGTTTGCTCACAAAATCCCTATGCATAGGAAGTGGGTTAGATTTAAATGTATTATCAATATTCTTCATGATGCTCTCTTTATGTTTCAATTCTTATCTTTTATGTGAGCATCATTGAAATCATCATGCCTAGCTAGGGGCGTTAAATGATAGCGCTTGTTGGGAGGCAACCTAATTTTATTTTTGTTACTTGCTTTTTGTTCCTGTTTAGTAATAAATAATTCATCTAGCCTCTGTTTAGATGTGGTTTTATGTGTTTAATTAGTGTTTGTGCCAAGTAGAACCGTTGGGAAGACTTGGGGAAAGTCTTGTTGATCTTGCTGTAAAAACAACAGAAACTTAAGCGCTCACGAGAATTGCTGCCATTTTTAATTGGAGAGTGCTATTTAGTTAATTCTTTTTGAATATGATTAATAGATAAATTCCGCATGTCCAGAAATTTATTTGAGAATTTTATGAGTTCCAAAAGTATACGTTTGATCCCGATTACTACATACTGTTCTGTTTTTGACAGATTCTGTTTTTGATGTGTTATTTTCTTATTTTGATGAATCTATGGCTAGTAATAGAGTTTATAAACCATAGAGAAGTTTGAATGCAGTAGGTTTAACACCAATATAAATAAATAATGAGTTCATTACAGTACCTTGAAGTGGTGATTTATTTTCTTATACTAACGGAGCTTACGAGTTTTCTGTTAAGTTTTGTGTTGTGAAGTTTTCAAGTTTTGGGTAAGGATTCGATGGAGTATGAAATAAGGAGTGGCAAGAGCCTAAGCTTGGTGATTCCCAAGGCACCCCAAGGTAATATTCAAGGACAACTAAGAGCCTAAGCTTGGGGATGCCCCGGAAGGCATCCCCTCTTTCGTCTTCGTTCATCGGTAACTTTACTTGGAGCTATATTTTTCTTCGCCACATGATATGTGTTTTGCTTGGAGAGTCAATTTATTTTGTTAGGATTTGATTGATGTTATTTAGAACAATGTTTTGCATCTTTTATTTCAATAAAGGTGGCATTGATAGCCTTTACTATGCCTATTTTACAAGTCTTCATGTTGCTGTTTGAAAACAGAAAGTTTACCGCTGTTGCAATAATTCCCTAGAAAAGTAAGAATGTGATAAAATGTTGAAACCTTTTGCATATTAAGCTCTGATAAATTTACTACAGTGGGAATTTTCTTTCATAATTTTTGGAACTAGGGAAGTATGGATGTTGCTGCATTCTTTACAAACTGTCCTGTTTAGGCAGATTGCTCTTATGTTTGCATTGTTTGCATATGTTTGCTTCTTTAATGATTCTATTTGAGGATAGGACTATTAAATATGCAGAGGCATTTAGTATGCAATGTTTAGTAATAATTTTAGTGATTTGCTATAGTAGAGTATGATAAGGTTTTTGCAATGGTTTATACTAACTTATCTCACGAGTCCTTGTTGAGTTTTGTGTGGATGAAGCTTTTGAGATTTAGGGAGACCGTGATATGAGAGGAATTAAGGAGACACAAAAGCTCAAGCTTGGGGATGCCCAAGGCATCCCAAGATAATATTTCAAGAAGTCTCAAGCGTCTAAGCTTGGGGATGCCCCGGTTGGCATCCCACCTTTCTTCTTCAACAACTATCGGTTAGTTTCGGTTGATCCTAAGTTTTTGCTTCTTCACATGATGTTTGCCATTCTTAGAATGTCATTTTATTTTGCTTTGGTTGCTGTTTGAATAAAATACCAATATCTGAAATTATTAAATGTTAGAGAGTCTTTACATAGTTGCATAATTATTCGACTACTCATTGATCTTCACTTATATCTTTCGGAGTAGTTTGTTGTTTGCTCTAGTACTTCACTTATATCTTTTAGAGCATGGTGGTAGTTTTATTTTCAAGAAATAGATGAACTCTCGTGCTTCATTTATATTATTTTGAGAGTCTTTAGAACAACATGGTAGTTTTCTTTGGTTATGAAACTAGTCCTAATATGATGGGCATCCAGGAGGGATATAATAAAGTCTTTGCTAAGTCTACGGGTTTGCGGGTCAACTTTACCAAATCTTCATTGATTCCAATAAATCTGTCCGATGATGAGGGTAAGCGTGTTTCTGCTTTGCTTGGGTGTGATGTTGGTTCCATGCCATTTACCTATCTTGGATTGCCAATGGGTACCTCTCGGCCCACAATTTATGACTTGCTGCCCTTAGTGGATTGCATAGAGAGAAGATTATCTGCTTCCTCTTGTCTGTTGAACCAAGGGAGCCGGCTGCAGCTTTTGAAATCTGTTCTTTGTTCCATGCCAATATACTTTCTGTGCACTCTCTCGTTGCCTCAAGGAATTTTGAAGCAGATTGAACGTATCATGCGGCAATGTTTGTGGCAGGGAAATTCTGATACACCAAGGCAATCATTGGCAGCTTGGGATTTGGTCTGTCGGCCTAAGAAACAGGGAGGCCTTGGAGTGCTTGACCTAGGCATACAAAATGATGCCTTGCTGATCAAGCATCTCTTCAATTTTTTAATAAGTTGGATGTGCCCTGGGTTTCACTCATCTGGGACACATATTATGCTGCTGCACCGCCCCAAGTCACTCAAAGTTGTGGTTCTTTCTGGTGGCGAGACGTGTTGAAGCTATATGACAAATTTTGTAAATTGGCCGTCCCTCACGTGCGCTCGGGGCATACGGTGGTTTTTTGGCTGGATCGTTGGCAACTTAATAACGCCGTGGTTATCATGCAACAACGATTCCCGAGGCTCCACTCTTTTGTGATTGATGACACGCTTACCATCAAGGATGTGATGGAGCTATCTGACCCGACCGACAATTTTCACCTGCCTTTATCAGTTGAAGCTTTCGAGGAATTCAATCAGCTTCATGCTTTAATGCCTTTGATCAATTTGCATGAGGGGGAAAATGATGTCTGGAAATGGCCTTCAAAATCTGGGGATTATCGGTCAAGGATCTATTATTTGTCTTGTTTTTCCGACGTCGTGGTTGACCCCATATTTGGGTGGATCTGGAAATGCTCTTGCACACTCAAGCTCAAGGTGTTTGGCTGGCTCCTTTTGATGGATCGTCTAAATACTAGGGACATGATGCAGCGAAGGCATTGGATTATTCAGGATGACACGTGTGCTATGTGTCTCTCAGCTTTGCATGAAGATAGAGCTCATCTCTTCTTTGCTTGCAACTTCAGCCAACGTGTTTGGAATTACTTGGGCATCTCATGGAGTGTTCACCCTAACCAGACTACTTTTGAAATGGCTTGCGCGGCCAGGAAGGATTTTGGCTATCCTTTTTTACTGAGGTAGTCTTCACGGCTACTTGGAATATTTGGACTCAAAGGAATGGGAGGATCTTCAGAAATGAGTTGCCTACCTTCAGATCTTGGAGGAGGAATTTTATTCATGATATTTCTCTTTTAGCTCATAGAATCAAGTGTAAATATAGAGATAGTCTAACTTCTTGGATAGCTTCCCTACATTAAACTCTCTTTGTAAGTAGCCTCTCCTCCTTAACCCTGTTTCTCTTTGTAACTTTGTATCCTTTACTTCTTGGTTTTAATAAAGGGCTGTGAGGCTGTTGCATTGCAGTATATAGTCAAAAATATATATATATATCAAAGTCATGCTATTTGAGTAGTTGTGAATTTGAGAAGTACTTGTGTTGAAGTTTGCTAGTCCCGTAGCATGCACATATGGTAAACGTTTTGTAACAAATTTGAAAAAAGAGGTGTTCTTTGATTGTCTTCCTTATGAGTGGCGGTCGGGGACGAGCGATGGTCTTTTCCTACCAATCTACCCCCCTAGGAGCATGCGCGTAGTGCCGAGGTTTTTGATGACCTGTAGATTTTTGCAATAAGTATGTGAGTTCTTTATGACTAATGTTGAGTCCATGGATTATTCGCACTCTCACCCTTCCATCATTGCTAGCCTCTTAGGTACCGTGCATTGCCCTTTCTCACATTGAGAGTTGGTGCAAACTTCGCCGGTCCATCCAAACCCCGTGATATGATACGCTCTTTCACACATAAAGCTCCTTATATCTTGCTCCAAACAGCCACCATACCTACCTATTATGGCATTTCCATAGCCATTCCGAGATATATTGCCATGCAACTTTCCACCATTCCGTTTATTATGACACGCATCATCATTGTCATATTGCTTTGCATGATCATGTAGTTGACATCGTATTTGTGGCAAAGCCACCATTCATAATTCTTTCATACATGTCACTCATGCATCATTGCTATCCCGGTACACCGCCGGAGGCATTCATATAGAGTCATACTTTGTTCTAGTATCGAGTTGTAATCATTGAGTTGTAAATAAATAGAAGTGTGATGATCATCATTTTCTAGAGCATTGTCCCAAGTGAGGAATAATAATAAAAAAAGAAAGAGAGAAAAGCCATAAAAAAAGAGAAGGCCAAAAAAAAGAAAGGCCATAAAAAAGAGAGAAGGCCCACAAAAATGAGAGAAAAGGAGAGAAGGGACAATGCTACTATCCTTTGCCACACTTGTGCTTCAAAGTAGCACCATAATCCTCATGATAGAGAGTCTCTTGTTTTGTCACTTTCATATACTAGTGGGAATTTTTCATTATAGAACTTGGCTTGTATATTCCAACAATGGGCCTCCTCAAGTGCCCTAGGTCTTCGTGAGCAAGCAAGTTGGATGCACACCCACTTAGTTTCTTTTGTTGAGCTTTCATACATTTATAGCTCTAGTGCATCCGTTGCATGGCAATCCCTACTCCTTGCATTAACATCAATCGATGGGCATCTCCATAGCCCATTGATTAGCCTCGTTGATGTGAGACTTTCTCCTTTTTTGTCTTCTCCACATAACCCCCTCATTATATTCTATTCCACCCATAGTGTTATGTCCATGGCTCGCTCTCATGTATTGCGCGAAAGTTTATAGGTTTGAGATTACTAAAGTATGAAACAATTGCTTGGCTTGTCATCGGGGTTGTGCATGATGAGAGCATTCTTGTGTGACGAAAATGGAGCATGACTAAACTATATGATTTTGTAGGGATGAACTTTCTTTCGCCATGTTATTTTGAGAAGACATAATTGCTTAGTTAGTATGCTTGAAGTATTATTATTTTCATGTCAATATGAAATTTTATCTTGAATCTTTCGGATCTGAATATTCATGCAACAATTAAGAAGAATTACGTTGAAATTATGCCAAGTAGCACTCCGCATCAAAAATTCTGTTTTTATCATTCACCTACTCGAGGACGAGCAGGAATTAAGCTTGGGGATGCTGATACGTGTCCAACGTATCTATAATTTTTGATTGCTCCATGCTATATTATCTTTTGTTTTGGATGTTTATGGGCTTTATTATACATTTTTATATCATTTTTGGAACTAACCTATTAACCCAGAGCCCAGTGCCAGTTTCTGTTTTTACCTTGTTTTAGAATATCGCAGAAAAGGAAAACCAAACAGAGTCCAATTGACCTGAAACTTCACGGAACTTATTTTTGGATCAAAAGAAGCCCAGAAGACTTGGAGTGCACGTTAGGGGATCTACGAGGAAGCAACGAGGAAGGGGGGCGCGCCCACCCCCCTGGGCGCGCTCTCCACCCTTGTGGGCCCCTCGTGGCCCCCCTGACGTATTTCTTCCGCCTATATATCTCCATATACCCTAAAAACATCCGAGAGCACAATAGATCGGGAGTTCCGCCGCCAGAAGCCTCCGTAGCCACCGAAAGCCAATCTAGAACCGTTCTAGCACCCTGCCGGAGGGGGCATCCCTCTCCGGTGGCCATCTTCATCATCCCGGTGCTCTCCATGATGAGGAGGGAGTAGTTCTCCCTCGGGGCTGAGGGTATGTACCAGTAGCTATGTGTTTGATCTCTCTTTCTCTCTCTTTCTCTCGTGTTCTTGAGGTGATACGATCTTGATGTATCGCGAGCTTTGCTATTATAGTTGGATCTTATGATGTTTTCTTCCCCCCTCTACTCTCTTGTAATGGATTGAGTTTCCCCTTTGAAGTTACCTTAACGGATTGAGTCTTTAAAGATTTGAGAAAACTTGATGTATGTCTTGCTGTGCGTATCTGTGGTGACAATGGGATATCACATGATTCACTTGATGTATGTTTTGGTGATCAACTTGCGGGTTCCACCCATGAACCTATGCATAGGGGTTGGCACACATTTTCGTCGTGATTCTCCGGTAGAAACATTGGGGAACTCTTTGAGGTCCTATGTGTTGGTTGAATAGATGAATCTGAGATTGTGTGACGCATATCGTATAATCATACCCACGGATACTTGAGGTGACATTGGAGTATCTAGGTGACATTAGGGTTTTTGTTGATTTGTGTCTTAAGGTGTTATTCTAGTACGAACTCTAGGGCTGTTTGTGACACTTATAGGAATAGCCCAACGGATTGATTGGAAAGAATAACTTTGAGGTGGTTTCGTACCCTACCATAATCTCTTCGTTCGTTCTCTGCTATTAGTGACTTTGGAGTGACTCTTTGTTGCATGTTGAGGGATAGTTATGTGATCCAATTATGTTATTATTGTTGAGGGAACTTGCACTAGTGAAAGTATGAACCCTAGGCCTCGTTTCAACGCATTGCAATACCGTTTACGCTCACTTTTATCATTAGTTACCTTGCTGTTTTTATAATTTCAGATTACAAATACCTTTATCTACCATCCATATACCACTTGTATCACCATCTCTTCGCCGAACTAGTGCACCTATACAATTTACCATTGTATTGGGTGTGTTGGGGACACAAGAGACTCTTTATTATTTGGTTGTAGGGTTGCTTGAGAGAGACCATCTTCATCCTACGCCTCCTACGGATTGATAAACCTTAGGTCATCCACTTGAGAGAAATTTGCTACTGTCCTACAAACCTCTGCACTTGGAGGCCCAACAATGTCTACAAGAAGAAGGTTGTGTAGTAGACATCAACGACGTATCCAACTAACTAGCTGGCTCTACGCGCGCACGATGCCAATGGACTGCGGCTTGAACTCGAGAACCCACGCAGCCATGCACCGGCGTCCGGTGTAGACCTAGACATACACACGCACACACGCTGGTGACCACGGACTCACACGCATCATGGTTTATTTTCTAACACTTGGTGCCTTCGCCAGTGCTGCCGGCGGCGGAGCGGTAGAACCCGATGACGTCTTAGGCGCCAAGGCCCTTCTCCTTCACGAAGCGGCTCCAGCCTTGGTGAGGACGTAGGTCTGGCTGTTGTTCCAGTATGAGTAGCGGAACCACCACACCTTGCCAGTGCCTCCTCGAAATTCAGGACGTGGAGCAACAGAAGAGCTGCCTGTAGCGGGGGTTAATTAGAAAAACGCAGGGTGTTTTTTTTGTAAAAGTGCAGGCGACAACTTGCCCGGCCAGCTAGCTGCCACTTGTCGTGCTTGATAGGCCGGGGACTAAATCATCACATCTAGTGCAAGTTGAGGTATGGTGGAGTAGCATTTTGTAAGTTTGGGACTAAATCATCACTTTCCATGCAAGTTAGGGTACCTGGGGTGCTATTACCTCCAAGAAAAGGGTGCAAAGGAAGGAAGGCGACGTTGTAACACCGTGTTGGAGTGTTTCGTAATCTATCTTTTTTTCGATAAAGGAAGACTTTATTATCTCAAAATGTAGCGTCAAGCGGATACAAAGCATTATGAGTAACACCCGGCCTCTGCATAACTAAGATGCAAACAGCCAAATCCAGAAGTCTGACAAAAATTCATGAAATAAAAATTGACAAATCGGCAACAGTAGAGCCCTTTAGACTGACACTGAGGGAGTCCTGGATTAGGGGGTGTTCGGATAGCCGAACTGTACCTTCAGCCGGACTCCTGGACTATGAAGATACAAGATTGAAGACTCCGTCCCGTGTCCGAAAGGGACTTTCCTTGGCGTGGAAGGCAAGCTTGGCGATACGGATGTTCAGATCTCCTACCATTGTAACCGACTCTATGTAACCCTAACCCTCTCCGGTGTCTATATAAACCAGAGGGTTTTAGTCCGTAGGACAACATACACGTCAACAATCATACCATAGGCTAGCTTCTAGGGTTTAGCCTCTCTGATCTCGTGGTAGATCTACTCTTGTACTACCCATATCATGAATATTAATCAAGCAGGACGCAGGGTTTTACCTCCATCGAGAGGGCCCGAACCTGGGTAAAACTTCGTGTCCCTTGCCTCCTGTTACCATCCGGCCTAGACGCACAGTTTGGGACCCCCTACCCGAGATTCGCCGGTTTTGACAGCGACATTGGTGCTTTCATTGAGAGTTCCTGTGTGCCGTCGCCGTCAGGCCTGATGGCTCCTACGATCATCAATGGCGATGCAGTCCAGGGTGAGACCTTCCTCCCCGGACAGATCTTCGTCTTTGGCGGCTTCGCACCGCGGGCCAATTCACTTGGCCATCTAGAGCAGATCGAAAGCTACGCCCCTGGCCGTCAGGTCAGATTCAGAAATTTAAACTACACGGCTGACATCCGCGGGGACTTAATCTTTGACGGACTCGAACCACCGCCGAGCGCGCCGCACTGTCATGACGAGCATGATCTAGCTCTGCCGCCGAATAGTGCCCTGGAGGCCGCACCCGCATCGGCTCCGACCCTTAGTTCGGAGCCAACCGCGCCGATCGAGGATGGGCGGTTGGACGCCACCTCGGGGGCTGTGATCCCAACGGCAGTTGAGCCGAACACCAGCCCCGTACTCTGCAAGACTCGTGAATCCACGAAGCCGGATTCTTCTCCGAACTCCGAACCCTCTGCGCCCCTGCCGATCAAATCCGATTGGGCGCCGATCATGGAGTTCACGGCCGCGAACGTCTTTCAGCACTCACCTCTCGGCAATATCCTGAAGTCACTGAAGTCTCTCTCTTTATCAGGAGAGCCCTGGCCGGACTACGGTCAGCAAGGTTGGGGTACGGACGATGAAGAAATTCAAAACCCACCCACCACCCACTTTGTAGCCACTGCCGACGACTTAACCGACATGCTCGACTTCGACTCCGAAGACATCGACGGTATGGACGCCGATGAAGGAGATGATGAAGAACCAGCGCCTACTAGGCCCTGGAAAGCCACCTCGTCATATGACATATACATGGTGGACACCCCCAAAGAGGGAGAGGGCGACGGAAAAGCGGAGGATGACCCCTCCAAGAAACAGCCCAAGCGCCGGCGTCAGCGGCGCCGCTCAAAATCCCGCCAACACAAAAACGGTGATTCTAGCACGGGAGATAATAATACTCCGGAGAGTGCCGAAGAAAACCCCCTACAACAAGGTTTAGCACAGGAGGATGGAGAAACCAGCCCTCATGAGAGAGCGGCAGACAGAGAGGTCGAGGACGATAATTATATGCCTCCCTCCGAAGACGAGGCAAGCCTCGACGACGACGAATTCGTCGTGCCAGAGGATCCCGTCGAGTAAAAGCGTTTCCAACGCAGGCTTATGGCCACGGCAAGAAACCTCAAGAAAAAATAGCAACAACTCCGAGCTAATCAAGATTTGCTGGTTGACAGATGGACCGAAGTCCTTGCGGGCGAAGAGCATAAACTCGAACGCCCCTCCAAGAGTTACCCAAAGCGCAGGTTGCTACCCCAATTAGAGGAGGAAGCACTTGATGTGGCCGAACGGCCACCTCGTGGCCGCGACAGAGAGGCCACCCGGCCCTCCACTCAAGCCGCACCCCGTACCAAGGCACGGGAATATGCGCCAGACTTACGAGACATGCTGGAGGACAAGGCAAGGCAAACACGATCGATCTACGGATCGCGTGGGCACCCCACGACTCGAGACAGTAACCGTCATGCCGGCCACACATTCGGCAGGGCCGAACACAATAGACAAAACTCATTGGAGCTACGTCATGATATCGCCCAGTACAGAGGCGCCGCACACCCACTGTGCTTTACAGACGAAATAATGGATCATCAAATCCCCGAGGGTTTCAAACCCGTAAACATTGAATCATATGATGGCACAACAGACCCTGCAGTATGGATCGAGGATTATCTCCTTCATATCCACATGGCCCGCAGTGACGATTTTCACGCCATCAAATACCTCCCACTCAAGCTTAAAGGACCACCTTGGCATTGGCTCAACAGCTTGCCAACAGGATCGATCAGTTGTTGGGAGGACCTGGAAGCCGCATTCCTCGACAATTTCCAGGGCACTTATGTGCGACCCCTGGACGCCGATGACCTAAGTCACGTAATTCAGCAGCTAGAATAATCGGCTAGGCAATTCTGGACACGGTTCCTAATAAAGAAAAATCAAATAGTCGACTGTCCGGACGCTGAGGCCCTAGCAGCCTTCAAGCACAATATCCGTGACGAGTGGCTGGCCCGGCACCTTGGACAGGAAAAGCCGAAATCCATGGCAGCACTCACGACACTCATGACCCGCTTTTGCGCAGGAGAAGACAGCTGGCTTGCTTGCAGCAACAATATGACCAAGAACCCTGGTAGTTCGGGCACCAGGGACATTAGTGGCAGGTCGCGTCGCAACAAGCAGAAGCGCCACATTAACGGCGACAATGCTGAGGATATGGCAGTTAATGCCGGATTCAGAGGCTCTAAATCCGGTTAGCGGAAAAAGCCATTTAAAAGGAATCCTAGGGGCCCGTCCAGCTTGGACCTAATACTCGACCGCTTGTGCCAACTACATGGCACCCCCGAAAAGCCGGCCAATCACACCAACAGGGATTGTTGGGTGTTCAAGCAGGCATGCAAGTTAAGCGCCGACAATGAAGACAAGGGGCTGCATAGCGATGACGACGAGGAGCCCCGGCCGCCGAACAACAATGGACAGAAGGGTTTTCTCCCACAAGTGCGGACGGTGAACATGATATACGCCACCCACGTCCCAAAAAGGGAGCGGAAGCGCGCGTTAAGGGACGTATACGCGGTAGAGCCAGTCGCCCCAAAGTTCAACCCATGGTCCTCCTGCCCGATCACCTTTGATCGAAGAGACCATCCCACTAGCATCCGTAATGGAGGATTTGCCGCATTGGTTCTAGACCCAATTATTGACGGATTTCATCTCACTAGAGTCCACATGGACGGCGGCAGCAGCCTGAACCTGCTTTACCAGGATACAGTGCGAAAAATGGGCATCGATCCCTCGAGGATTAAGCCCACCAAAACGACCTTTAAAGGCGTAATACCAGGTGTAGAGGCCAACTGTACAGGCTCAGTCACACTTGAAGTGGTCTTCGGATCTCCGGATAATTTCCGAAGCGAGGAATTGGTCTTCGACATAGTCCCATTCCGCAGTGGCTATCATGCACTGCTCGGACGAACCGCATTCACCAAATTCAATGCGGTACCGCACTACGCATACCTCAAGCTCAAGATGCCAGGCCCTCGTGGAGTAATTACGGTCAATGGAAACACCGAACGCTCCCTCCGAACGGAGGAGCACACGGTGGCCCTTGCAGCGGAAGTACAAAGCAGCCTCTCCAGGCAGTTCTCCAGTCCGGCCATTAAACGCCCGAACACCATCAAGCGCGCCTAGAGTAACCTACAACAAGACCGCCTGGCATGTTCCGAGCAGGCATAGCAATACGGCCCCTACCCCAACCCTAGCAAAAAGGCGACGCCAGTACTTGGCGTACATAATTACGCTCTAGAAATACCACGGGCACAGGGGGAGGGGAACCATCACGGCACACCCAAAACACGGCTTAAACCGCACCAGGGGCTGCCGATTTTTTACTTTTCTCTTACTTCCAGGACTCTACTCTTCGGAAGGCCTGTTCGGCAGTTCAATTGCCGCACAAACGATGCAAGAACCAGGGAGGAAGACAAGCCATGCCGCATTACGGAAATCCCAGGTGGTCTCTATCACGAGCAGTATACCCGTTTCGCATACTATTCCGCAGCTTGCCCATGGAGCAGACATGTTAAATAGTCCAACTTTTCGTTTATCGCATTACCTGTATTGTTCTGCTTTCATCGCAGCTATTTCTAATAAACAATGCATAGCTTTTGTCTATTTTTGCACTATCTTTTTATAAATAAATGTTCCTTAACGACATGTTGCACCCGTACAACTTGGTACGGCCAAAATACGCCAGGGGCTTTTTAGCACCCCTCAATATGGTGTGAGAAGTCCGAACACTTTCACAAGTGCGGCACCCCGAACTTATAGCATTATATGCATCGGCTCCGAATCATGTCTTGGGTCAATAGTTGGGTTTGCCCGGCTCCTATGTTTTGGTGCCTTACGTTCCACTATATCGGCTAAGGTAGCACTAGGAGAACCACTGCGATTGTGCCCCAGTTGAGCTGGGCCGAGCACCTCAGTGGAGAAAGCTAAAACTGACTGTCATGATGAAGCGAGAGCTGGTCGCTGTTCGAGAGGTTTTTTCGAGTCCCTAAAGACTTATGCCGCTTAGGGAGACGAGTCGGCTCTGTCCGGCCAAGGCGTGAATAGCGCCCCAAACTCGGTCTTCCGAATACTAGGGGCTTCGCCGAAATTTAAAATTATAGAATTCTATGGCTAAGTGAGAGTGTTCACGCATTATAGTCCGATTGCCTCATTCGTCGGGCTGAGCGCCTCCCTCGAAGGACCCAAACATGGGAAAAAGAGCGCCCAGATTTATCCCCGAACACCCCAGCACTAGTGGCAAGGGGGCAGAAGCCGACGACTCGCCATCTCTCAGTATTGATAAACAGCCGCACAGAAGGTAATATTTTAAATTCAAGCAGCATTGCTCAACGCATATGAACAAGTTTTCAGCGCACAGGACAAAAACGAGCGAGTTTTACTCAAAAATTACATCCCTAGTACATTCATCCGCCACAAGGCGGGCACCCTTCAGAACATCCTTATAATAATTTTCGGGCTTGCGATGCTCCTTCCCCGCTGGCGGCCCGTCCTTCACAAGCTTCTCCGCATCCAGCCTGCCCCAGTGCACCTTAGCACGGGCAAAGGCCCTATGGGCACCTTCAATACAGATGGAGCGCTTGATGACTTCGAGCCTTGGACAGGCCTCCACCAGCCGCCGCACCAGCCCGAAATAGCTCCCAGGTAGAGCCTCTCCAGGCCACAGCCGAACTAGGAGACCCTTCATAGCCTGTTCGGCCGCCTTGTGGAGCTCGACCAGTTGCTTCAGCTGGGCGCTCAGGGGCACGGGGTGTCCGGCCTCAGCATACTGAGACCAGAACACCTTCTCCGTCGAGCTTCCCTCCTCGGCTCGATAGAATGCGGCGGCATCAGATACACTCCGGGGAAGATCTGCAAATGCCCCTGGAGAGCTCCGGATTCGGGTAAGTATCAAGTAACTCACGTTTATGTGTTTACTTTGCATAAAGAATGCCTTACCCGCTGCTATTTTCTTCACCTCATCCAACTCCTGGAGGGTCTTCTCGGATTCGGCCTTGGCAGACTTGGCATTTTCAATAGCCGCCGCGAGCTCGGACGCTCGCGTCTTCGTGTCAAGCTCCAAACTCTCATGTTTCTTCATGAGAACCTGGAGCTCTTGCCGCACCTTGCCAACCTCGGCCTCATACCTCTCCCGCTCGGTGCGCTCCGCGGCCGCACTCTTCTCGGCCTCGAGCAGCGCTTGCTTAAGGGTCGCCACCTCAGATGTGGCCCCTACAAATAGCCATGCTAATCCTATCATTTCTTGCAATTGCACCTCTTTTATATACATATTCAACCAAGGTATTTCTTACCTTCCTTCTCCTCGAGCTGCTTCTTGGCACGCCCGAGCTCTTGCTCGGACTTCTCGAGGCTCTGCTTCAGCGTGTCCACTTCCACAGTCAGTGCGGCGGACGCCAGCAGAGAAGCCTGCATACGCATATTGACTCCTTTGTTAGACTCCTGCGAATTTTTGATCCTCTATTCGGCTTTTCTTCATGAACGCCCAACAGAGCATCAGGGGCTACTGTTTATGCAGTAATATTATTTACACATTATTTACTTACCACAAAGCCTGTCAAAAGGCTAGTACAAGCTTCAGTCAGTCCGCTCTTGGCGGACTGAACCTTCTGGACCACCGCACTCATAATAGTGCGGTGCTCCTCTTCGATGGAGGCGCCTTCGAGCACCTCCAACAGATTGTCCGGCGCCCCCGGTTGGACGGGGGTCACCGGCACGGTAGGCTTGCTCCTCTTGGAAGGAGGTGCCCGCCGGACTCTGGAACCTTTGAAGATTTCAGAGCGGTGTCCGGCCTTAAGCCGGACTTGGAGCCCTGGGGGGTTTCCTCCCCTTTACTCCTGGAGTCCGGGAGGTCGCCTTGTGGCGCCTCCAGGACCACCTCCTCCCTGCTTGGAACCTGTTGGGACAACACTTCGGTGTCGCCCGTAGGGCGGGGGGAGTAAGCCGTCGGAAGTGAGTTCACCTCCGACGAGTCCAGTGAGCCGCTCGATGATGCGTCGAGCCGGTCTTTGGGTGGGCTGCATAAACACATTCAACATAAGGGAAAGCTGTGCAATAAACAAATACTATGAGTCACTCCGGTATCCGGATACTTACGATTTTGCCACGGGCTTGGCCCTGGGCTGCCACTCCTCTTCGTCATCATTGGCGTCGGTGGAGCAGTCCGGAGGAAGGGTTTTCCCCTTCTTGGACCCTCCGGCCTCCGCAGAGAGGGCGGCCTTCCTTTTCTTCTCTCCTCCCGCTGGAGGGGGAGAGGTCTCTTCTTCTTCCTCCTCGTCTTCGCGAGAGGAAGGCGCTTCGGGACCGTCGGATGACGAATCCGACACCTCTTGGCGCCGGGCACTCTTTCGAGTCCCCGTGGCCCTTTTCGTGGCCTTCTTCTCTGGCACCACATAGGGCGCCGGAACCAGCAGCTTCGCCAAGCGAGCGTCCGCTGGGCCTTCGAGCAAAGGAGCCGGACAGTTGATCTGTCCGGACGTCACCACCCAATCCTATAAAAGATAAGGGAACTCAGATCCTGCATAGAGTCAAACTATGAAAAACTGATACCCTGTAAAAGGACAAAGACAGCTTACCGCATGAGCGTGATGCTGAGTACTGAATCCGCTATCCTCGGCAGCGGATGCGGGAGCCTCGGCGCCCTTGAAAAGCATCCTCCAGGCATCTTCGTACGTCGTGTCAAAGAGCCTGTTTAGAGTTTGATGCTGCGCCGGGTCGAACTCCCACAGGTTGAAGGCCCGTCGTTGACACGGGAGGATCAGGCGGATGAGCATAACCTGGACTACGTTGACAAGGTTGAGCTTCTTGTCCACCAGGGTTTGGATGCATGTTTGGAGTCCAGTCAGCTCTCCTTTTTTACCCCAAGACAGGTCTGTCTCCTTCCAGGAGGTGAGCCGCGTAGGGGGGCCAGATCGAAACTCAGGGGGTGCGACCCATTCGGCGTCGCGCGGCTCGGTGACGTAAAACCACCCTGATTGCCACCCCTTCAGGGTCTCCACAAAGGAGCCCTCGAGCCACAGGACATTGGCCATCTTGCCAACCATGGCACCGCCGCACTCCGCCTGGCTGCCGCGCACCACCTTTGGCTTGACGTTGAAAGTCTTAAGCCATAGGCCGAAATGGGGGCAGATGCGGAGGAACGCCTCGCACACGACGATAAACGCCGAGATGTTGAGGACGAAGTTCGGGGCCAGATCGTGGAAATCCAGGCCGTAGTAGAACATGAGCCCCCGGACAAATGGATGCAGAGGGAAGCCCAGTCCGCGGAGAAAATGGGGGAGGAATACCACCCTCTCATGGGGCCTAGGAGTGGGGATGAGCTGCCCCTTTTCGGGAAGCCAGTGCGCGATGTCGCTAGCCAGATATCCGGCTTTCCTCAGCTTTTTGATGTGTCCCTCCGTGACGGAGGAGACCATCCACTTGCCTCCCGCTCCGGACATGACTGGAGAAGGTTGAGGTGGTAGTGCGGACTTGGGCGCTGGAGCTCGAGTGCGCAACAATGGATAGGCGAAGGAGGAAGAAGGCGTGGGTGAAAAGGTGGATCCTTATCCCCTTATATGGGTGGACGCAACTACATGTCCCCACCAACCTGGTGAAACTCGCTTATCTCCAAGCGCCGTAATCAAAGGCGCGGTTGGGTTACCCACGCCCGTATTGATGAGAATCCCGGAATAAGGGGACACGATCTCTGCTTTGATAAGACGTGCCAAGGAAACCGCCTCGCATAACACGTTGAGGTGGGATAATGAAACGACTCGGATAAAGGCTTGGCCGTGGTGTGTCACGCTACGGAATACGTCAGCAGATTAGATTTGTGTAAATATTATTCTCTCTATGGCAATATGTGGAAACTTATTTTGCAGAGCTGGACACTATCTTTGTGTTCAAAATCTTCTATGAAGTACTTGGAGGAGGAACCCGCTTTGCAATGCCGAAGACAAACTGCGCGCCGGACTCGTCGTCATTGAAGCCTGGTTCAGGGGCTACTGAGGGAGTCCTGGATTAGGGGGTGTTCGGATAGCCGAACTGTACCTTCAGCCGGACTCCTGGACTATGAAGATACAAGATTGAAGACTCCGTCCCGTGTCCGGAAGGGACTTTCCTTGGCGTGGAAGGCAAGCTTGGTGATACGGATGTTCAGATCTCCTACCATTGTAACCGACTCTATGTAACCCTAACCCTCTCCGGTGTCTATATAAACTGGAGGGTTTTAGTCCGTAGGACAACATACACGTCAACAATCATACCATAGGCTAGCTTCTAGGGTTTAGCCTCTCTGATCTCGTGGTAGATCTACTCTTGTACTACCCATATCATCAATATTAATCAAGCAGGACGTAGGGTTTTACCTCCATCGAGAGGGCCCGAACCTGGGTAAAACTTCGTGTCCCTTGCCTCCTGTTACCATCCGGCCTAGACGCACAGTTCGGGACCCCCTACCCGAGATCCGCCGGTTTTGACACCAACAGACAGTACGCATATGTCGAAGAAGGTGGTGGATCGATCCGTAGGTTATGCTGCCATGTTGGGAAAAAACCTCCGTAGCCACCTGTTCCAATCGCGTACACACCACCATGAACATCGGTTGGTACTCCGGCTGTTGTAGCCTAGACCACATACGTAGCGAGTGCGTGCACCGGAAAATAACCTGTAGAGGAGAAACATTTTTGTCATTAAAAACCAAATCATTCTTACATAGCCAAAGTGACCAAATTAAGGCATACGCTCCCACCCTTATTAGCGTTTTGAACCTATATGTAATACCGTCCAACCAATGACCAAAAATATTGGCAACACTTGTGGGCGGATACAAATTTGACGCTATTTGGATGACTGACCACGTAGAACGTGCAAATTTGCATTGGAAAATGAGGTGTTTGATTGTCTCGTCATGAGTATGAAAAGAACACTTCTTACTCCCTTGCCAGTTTCGCCATGCGAGGTTGTCTTTGGTTAACACAACTCCCCTACGGAGATACCACATGAAGATTTTCACTTTTAGTGGAATTTTAGACTTCCAAATTTTCTTATTATTACTCGTTGGTACCTCAGAATGCGTGAGTGCACGGTACATAGAGTCTACTGTGAAAGACCCTGATGAAGTAAGGCTCCAACAAAACACATCCCGACCTTGTTCCAGAACAAGATCAAGAATGGACCAAGGCGACTGAAAAAGGAGTCGACGTCGTCTCCTCAATTCATTGTTCCAGAACAAGATATACTCATAGCACAAAGAATGAGTCGGAAGTGTTCCCAACTCCTTCCTCACTCAAACCCTGATCCATTCGGGGGCTAATGATGAAGCTATGTACCTAGGGTAGGGTCATGGATCTGTCCAACATACCCTCCCCAAGGACATCTCTACAAAGAATCAGAAGAAGTCAAAGAGAAACGATCATCCACTCGACCATGAAGATGTGTTCACTCGACCACCTTGAAGACACTCGACCACCAGAAGATGAGAAGCCCTTCACTCTGCAATGGTCGGGGTTTAAACCATAGCTTTATGGACATTTATAGCACTTTACTTCAGACATTACCAGTAACGCTCCTCCTTTATGAACATTGAACCCTGTGTAACGGAGGGGAGCTGGGGTCCTGGCGCACTCTATATAAGACACCCCCTCCTCTGGGACAAGGGTTCACACTTTCTGTAATTGACACGCATATATCCAGTCGACCGCCTCCGGGCTCCGAGACGTAGGGCTGTTACTTCCTCAGAGAAGGGCCTGAACTCGTAAAACTCGCGTGTACAACTTCTCCATAGCTAGGATCTCGCCTCTACATTCCTACCCCCTATTCTACTGTCAGGCTTAGAACCACGACAGTTGGCGCCCACCGTGGGGCAGGTGTCTTAGCGACTTGTTGGAGAAGTTGCAATTTTTCCGATCCCCTTCATCATGGTTTCAGGCGGAGGTTTGGCTGTGGGCCGCGAGATCCGTCTCGACGTGCTCGTGTTTGTCGCTGACGACTCCGCTTGGCTTCAGGAGGCTCCACTCGATGTCGACGCGCTCCCCGCCCGTGGGGCGACGCACTTTCGCGCGTGCATCCGCGTCCTCCTCCTGCGGCAGCCGTTGACCCAGTATCAGTCGACTCCAGCAGCTTTCCACCTCCCTGCGGCCCGCCGGAGCAAACGCTCCAGTCGGTCGAGGCTTCAGCGGTGGGTGAGGCATGCAGTGGCCCGCCGGTCGGCCACCCCTCAAGTCGTGGCGATCGAGCCCGACGAAACTCTCTACGGCCTGTTCGATCTGTTGGCTGGCTCCGTAGAGACCGCATCCGAGTGCGACAGCAGCGACCCAGCGGCTGAAGTTCTGATGGTCAATGGACCACGCAGCCCTCCTGGCTTCACCCGTGAAGACGGAAGCGACGGGAACGGCGATCCGTCGCGCGTTCATGAAGAGTACCGCCCCGAACCCCTCTCTTCGCAGCAGAGGGAGGAACTTCGCCGCCGGAACATGGATGCACTGCATACTCCTATAGTTGGAGAAACCCCTGAGGCCCAGGCCTTGGAGCAGGCGCGCTTGGCCAACTTGGCTGAGCGCACTCGACTGGAGAACCTCCAGCGCGCCCTCGACGATCGCGCTCGGCAGCACGCTCCCGAATCCAGTCGACGCCAACTTTTTCCTCCTCTGACTCAGGTATACCGAACCCTGATCCAGAATCTAGTAGCTGCTGCCCGGATAGTGGAGTCGATCCAACCCTCCCAGTCAGAAGATGGCCGCGGTCTGGTGCAGATCCGGGCCTTGCTCTAGGCGGCGGGAGAACAGAATACGGTTGTATCTCAGTCGTGGAATAGGATCCATAGCAGATCCGAGGTTGCAGACACAGTTCAGTCGGCCCATAGCCCAAGATCGCCCCCGAGGCGTGAGGGACGTGGAGATCGACGAGATCAGTACAGAAACCGAGAGCAGTATGATCACCAAGTCGATCGCGATGATCGTCGTCGAGTGCCCACGCCTCCCCCAAGGAGTGGGTCGTACGTGCCTCAGCAACATGAAGACAGATGCCCTCACAGTGTTGGGCGAGGTATTCTAGTCAACCCCAGGGAGCCAGGCTTTGATGCGAGATCTATTCTCGTTCAGGGCTTGGACGACAGAAACAGAGCTCATCGAGAGGGCCAGGACAGGGATCTGCAAACCAGCAACAGAGCGCATGTCTCAGGACCAGAGTGCTTTAGCAGAGCTATCAGAGCTGCAGTGATTCCCCCCAACTTCAGGTTGGCGTCTGGAGTCAGTAAGTTCACTGGTGAGTCCAAGCCGGACACTTGGCTTGAAGACTACTGAGTTACTTTCCAGATTGGTGGCGGCATTGATGAAGTGGCCATGAAACACCTTCCTCTGATGTTGGAGGGCTCGGCTAGAGCATGGCTGAATCAGTTGACGCCTAGCAGTATTTATACTTGGGGAAGATCTCGCCCGAGTGTTTATCAGAACATTCGAGGGCACTCGCAAACGGCCGACAGGTTTGACAGAATTACGGTGTTGTGTTCAGAAACCGAATGAAACTTTGAGGGATCATATCCAAAGATGGATCACCCTACACCACACGGTAGAGGATGTGTCAGATCATCAGGCAATTTGTGCCTTTAAGGAAGGTGTTAGGTATCGGGAGTTGAATATGAAATTCGGCCGGACAGGAAATATGACTCTGGCTCGGATGATGGAGATTTCCACCAAGTATGCCAATGATGAAGAAGAAGAACGACTCCGGAGTGGCAAGCACAAAGCAGTCGCCCACGAAGCTGGAGGAGGAAACTCCGGTCGGAAACAGAAGCGCAAGGCCGAGCCAGCTGCTCCTGGTGAAGCCTTGGCTGTGGTTCAAGGAAAGTTCAAGGGGAAGCCCAAAGGGTTGTGGAACCCCAAGAAAGTAAAAGATCAAGATGGAAATGACGTGTTGGATCTGCCGTGCCACATCCACACCAAAAAAGATGAAGAGGGTAATTTCATTACCCGAAGCACACCACTCGGCAGTGTCGGCTCCTAATCCAGCAATTCCGAGAGAAACAACCCAAAGAAAAGGAGAAGGAAGCAGACAAGGCTGAGGATGAGGAAGGGGATGATGATGGTTATCCCCACGTGAATTCCACTCTGATGATTTTTGCTGACGTTGAGAGCAAAAGTCGATTGAAAGTCATCAATAGAGAAGTGAACATGGTCGCTCCGGTGACACCCAGTTATTTGAAGTGGTCACAGACTGCCATTACATTCGACCAGTCTGATCATCCAGCGCACATAGCCACCCCTGGGACGCAAGCACTGGTGGTCGAGCCGGTGGTTGAAGGCACTCGACTGACAAAAGTCCTGATGGACGGTGGCAGTGGCCTGAACATACTGTATGCAGAGACATTGAAGGGAATGGGCATTCCGATGTCCAGACTCAGCGAGAGCAATATGAGTTTCCATGGGGTCATTCCAGGCAAGAAGGCTGCATCACTCGGCCAGATTGCTCTCGACGTGGTTTTGGGTGATTCCAAGAATTACCGCAAAGAAAAGTTGACATTTGAAGTTGTGCATTTCCAGAGTGCTTATCATGCCATTCTGGGTAGGCCAGCTTATGCATGTTTTATGGCTCGACCATGTTACGTGTATCTTAAATTGAAGATGCCTGGTCCCAAAGGGGTGATCACTATCTCTGGTAATCGGAAGAAGGCAGAAGAGTGCTTCCAGAAGGGCTAAAAGATCGCCGATGCTCAGATGGCCGTGGTAGAATTGCAAGAATACCAGAAAAATGCAGATCCGAGTGATTTGTTGCGAGCCAAGAAGCCAGCCACAGATTCAGCATTCTAGTCGTCTGGTGAAACGAAGTCGATTCACATTCACCCGACAGACCCAATACTGCTCCGACTCACATTTCAACCACACTCGACTCCAAATAGGAAGAAGCGCTCATCCAGTTCCTCCGTGAGAACTGGGACATCTTTGCATGGAAGCCTTCTGACATGCCGGGTGTTCCCAGGGGACTGGCTGAGCATCGTTTGCGAGTCGACCCAAAAGTGAAACCAGTTAAAGAACATCTTCGACGGTCCGCCGTACAGAAGAGAAAGGCAATCGGTGAAGAGGTGGCTCGGCTTTGGCAGCTGAGTTTATCCGAGAGATTTACCACTCTGAGTGGTTAGCCAATGTTGTCATGGTCCCAAAGAAGGACGACTCACTTCGCATGTGCATTGATTTCAAGCATATCAATCGGGCCTGCCCGAAAGATCACTTTCCTCTCCCTCGCATCGACCAGATAGTCGACTCGACTGCAGGGTGCGAGCGTTTGTCCTTTTTGGACGCCTACTCCGGGTACCACCAGATCCGTCTGTACGGACCCGACGAGATAAAGACAGCTTTTATCACCCCGTTTGGGTGCTTCTGTTATGTCACAATGCCATTCGGTTTGAAGAACGCTGGAGCCACATTCATGCGGATGATTCAGAAGTGCCTGCTCACTCAGATCAGTCGGAATGTGGAAGCATACATGGATGACATTGTGGTCAAGTCATGTAAAGGTTCTGACCTACTGACTGACCTTGCTGAAACCTTTGCCAGCCTCAAAAGGTATGATATCAAGCTCAATCCATCAAAGTGCACGTTTGGAGTTCTTGGCGGAAAATTACTCGGTTTCCCCGTTTCCGAACGAGGGATCGATGCTAACCCAGAGAAAGTGGGTGCTATACTCTGAATGAAACGCCCTGTGCGTGTGCATGATGCCTAGAAGCTTACTGGTTGCTTGGCCACCCTAAGTCGATTCATTTCTCGCGTCGGTGAAAAGGCGCTGCCTCTTTACCGACTGATGAAGAAATCAGATAAGTTCGAGTGGACCCCAGAAGCTGATGCAGCATTTGCAGAGCTAAATTAAAGCCCTGCTTTCCACCCAGCCGATGCTTGCTGCTCCAATAAGCAAAGAGCCTTTACTGCTTTATATAGCAGCCACGGGACAAGTCGTCAGTACAGTACTTACGGTCGAGCGGGAAGAAGAAGGAAAAGCTTATAAAGTTCAGCGCCCAGTTTATTATATTTCTGAAGTCCTGACTCCGTCAAAGCAGAGATATCCACACTATCAGAAGCTCGTCTATGGGATTTACATGACCACGAAGAAGGTTGCACACTATTTCTCTGATCACTCTGTTACAGTCGTCAGCGACGCTCCATTGTCAGAGATTCTGCACAACAGAGATGCGACTGGTCGAGTGGCAAAATGGGCGATTGAACTCCTTCCCCTGGATATCAAGTTTGGGGCAAAGAAAGCTATCAAGTCCCAAGCAATAGCAGATTTCCTCGCCGAGTGGATCGAACAACAACAGCCGACTCAAGTTCACTCGGAGCGCTGGACCATGTTCTTTGACGGATCCAAAATGCTGAATGGTTCTGGTGCTGGGGTAGTACTGGTATCCCCCCGAGGAGACAGGCTCAGATATGTCCTCCAGATTCACTTTGATTCCTCCAACAATGAAGCAGAATATGAAGCACTCCTGTATGGGTTGCGCATGGCCATTTCACTCGGCGTCCGTCGCCTCATGGTCTACGGCGACTCAGATTTGGTAGTCAATCAAGTGATGAAGGAGTGGGACGTCAGAATCCCAGCCATGACTGGTTACTGCAACGCGGTGAGGAAGCTGGAAAAGAAGTTTGAGTGGTTAGAGCTCCATCACATACCCCGACTGAAAAATCAAGCAGCCGATGACTTGGCAAAGATAGGTTCCAAGAGAGAAGCCATTCCCAGCAATGTGTTTTTGGAGCATATTCACACGCCGACAGTTCAGGAAGATCCTTTTACTGAAGAGCCCCCGCAGCCTAAGAGCGCCACAGACCCGGCTGAAGTCGAGGTCCCAGCCGTGGTCGACCTGATCATGGAGGTTCTAGCCATTACTCCCGACTGGACAGTGCCCTACATTGCGTACATCCTCAGGAAAGAAATCCCAGAGGATGAGGAAGAGGCTCGACAGATCGTCTGTCGATCCAAGGCCTTTACTGTGATAAGAGGACAACTGTTCAAGGAAAGTGTGACTGGAGTCAGTCAGAAATGCATAACACCAGAAGAAGGTCGAATGATCCTCAATGACATCCACTCGGGAACCTGTGGTCACCATGCGTCCTCTCGGGCCATCGTGGCTAAAGCATACCGAGCTGGATTCTATTGGCCACGGACAAATGAAATGGCGAAAGATATAGTCGGCAGATGTGAAGGCTGCCAGTTTTACTCCACATGTCTCACAAGCCAGCGTCAGCCCTAAAGACCATCCCCCTCATCTGGCCCTTTGTTGTTTAGGGACTGGATATGGTTGGACCACTAAGAACTGGCAGGAGCGGCTTCACTCATGTGCTTGTTGCAGTCGACAAGTTTACCAAATGGATCGAAGCTAAACCTATCAAGAACCTTGAGGCCAGCACCGCTGTCAGTTTTATCAGAGAATTGACATTCAGATATGGAGTTCCGCACAGCATCATCACGGACAATGGGTCAAACTTCGATTCTGATGAGTTTAGAGCTTTCTGCGCTTCTCAAGGCACACGAGTCGACTATGCTTCAGTCACTCACCCACAGTCGAATGGACAAGAAGAAAGAGCCAATGGCCTAATTCTCAAAGGACTGAAACCCCGACTAATGCGTGATCTCAAACACGCCGCAGGCGCTTGGATTGATGAACTTCCGTCAGTTCTGTGGGGTTTAAGGACAACTCCTAATCGGTCAACCGGACGAACTCCTTTCTTCTTAGTCTATGGAGCTGAAGCTGTTCTGCCAAGTGACCTGCTCCACAACGCATCCCGAGTCGAGCTCTTCTCCGAAGAGGAAGCAGAGCAGGCCCGACAAGATTCAGTCGATCTCTTAGAGGAGGAAAGAGAGATGGCCTTGATCCGGTCGACCATTTATCAGCAAGACTTGCGTCGATTCCACGCCAGAAATGTGAGGGGTCGAGCCTTTCAAGAAGGAGACCTGGTTCTTCGAGTGGATCAACAGAAACCACACAAGATCGCCCCGGCTTGGGAAGGCCCCTTCATCATCACCAAAGTTCTCCACAACAGAGCATACCATGTTTACAGTGTTGAGCATCAGAAAGACGAGCCACGGGTTTGGAACGCGGAGCTGCTCCGCCCCTTTTATACTTAAGCACTCGTTCGAATAAAATGTAATAAGAAACACCTTTGTAATTTGTTTATCAAAGACAAGAGCTTACGATCCTCTCATACGATTGTTGTTGTTCTTATTTACTTCTGAAATCCCCCAGTGGGTGGGCTTAGTCGCGAATCCGTTTCGCATAAGTTCAAAAGAAAATCCTACCGAGTGGAGAGCAATCCTCCCACTCGGAGGCTTAGCTGCAGTCCAGTACTCGCCTAAGTTCTCTCACTCGGAGACTTAGCTGCAGTCTGGTACTCGCCTAAGTTTGAAAAATCCTATCGAGTGGAGAGCAATCTCCCACTCGGGGGCTTAGCTGCAGTCCAGCACTCGCCTAAGTTCTCTCACTCGGAGGCTTAGCTGCAGTCCAGTACTCGCCTAAGTTTGAAAAAAATCCTACCGAGTGGTGAGCAATCCCCTCACTCGGGGGCTTAGCTGCAGTCCAGTACTCACCTAAGATCTCTCACTCGGAGGCTTAGCTGCAGTCCAGTACTCGCCTAAGTTTGAAAAAATCCTACCGAGTGGAGAGCAATCCTCCCACTCGGGGGCTTAGCTGCAGTCCAATACTCGCCTAAGTTTGAAAAAAATCCTACCGGGTGGAGAGAAATCCTCCCACTCGGGGGCTTAGCTGCAGTCCAGCACTCGCCTAAGTTCTCTCACTTGGAGGCTTAGCTGAAGTCCAGTACTCGCCTAAGTTTGGAAAAATCCTACCGAGTGGAGAGCAATCCTCCCACTCGGGGGCTGAGCTGCAGTCCAGCACTCGCCTAAGTTCTCTCACTCGGAGGCTTAGCTGCAGTCCAATACTCGCCTAAGTTTGAAAAATCCTACCGAGTGGAGAGCAATCCTCCCACTCAGGGGCTTAGCTGCAGTCCAGTACTCGCCTAAGTTCTCTCAGTCGGAGGCTTAGCTGCAGTCCAATACTCGCCTAAGTTTGAAAAAATCCTACCGAGTGGAGAGCAATCCTCCCACTCGGGGGCTTAGCTGCAGTCCAGTACTCGCCTAAGTTCTCTCACTCGGAGGCTTAGATACAGTCCAATACTCGCCTAAGTTCATGTTGGAAATATGCCCTAGAGGCAATAATAAAAGGATTATTATTATATTTCCTTGTTCATGATAATTGTCTTTTATTCATGCTATAATTGTGTTATCCGGAAATTGTAATACATGTGTGAATACATAGACACCAACATGTCCCTGGTAAGCCTCTAGTTGACTAGCTCGTTGATCAACAGATAGTCATGGTTTCCTGACTATGGATATTGGATGTCATTGATAACGAGATCACATCATTAGGAGAATGATGTGATGGACAAGACCCAATCCTAAACATAGCACAAGATCGTATAGTTCGTTTGCTAGAGTTTTTCCAATGTCAAGTATCTTTTCCTTAGACCATGAGATCGTGTAACTCCCGGATACCGTAGGAGTGCTTTGGGTGTACCAAACGTCACAACGTAACTGGGTGGCTATAAAGGTATACTACGGGTATCTCCGAAAGTGTCTGTTGGGTTGACACGGATCAAGACTGGGATTTGTCACTCCGTATGACGGAGAGGTATCTCCGGGCCCACTCGGTAATGCATCATCATAATGAGCTCAAAGTGACCAAGTGTCTGGTCACGGGATCATGCATTACGGTACGAGTAAAGTGACTTTCCGGTAACAAGATTGAACGAGGTATTGGGATACCGACGATCGAATCTCGGGCAAGTAACGTACCGATTGACAAAGGGAATTGTATACGGGGTTGCTTGAATCCTCGACATCGTGGTTCATATGATGAGATCATCGAGGAGCATGTGGGAGCCAACATGGTATCCAGATCCCGATGTTGGTTATTGACCGGAGAGCCATCTCGGTCATGTCTACATGTCTCCCGAACCCGCAGGGTCTACACACTTAAGGTTCGGTGACGCTAGGGTTGTAGTGATATGAATATGCAGTAACCCGAAAGTTGTTCAGAGTCCCGGATGAGATCCCAGACGTCACGAGGAGTTCCGGAATGGTCCGGAGGTGAAGAATTATATGTAGGAAGTGCAGTTTCGGCCATCGGGAGAGTTTCGGGGGTCACCGGTATTGTACCGGGACCACCGGATGGGTCCCGGGGGTCCACCGGGTGGGACCACCCATCCCGGAGGGCCCCATGGGCTGACGTGGGGAGGGTAACCAGCCCATAGTGGGCTGGTGCGCCCCCCTTGGCCCACCCCCTGCGCCTAGGGTTGGAAACCCTAGGGTGGGGGGGCGCCCCACTTGCCTTGGGGGCCACTCCACCCTTGGCCGGCGCCCTCCCTAGGAGATCCCATCTCCTAGGGCCGGCGCCCCCCCTTGGGGAGCCTATATAAGGGGGGGGGGGGAGGGAGGGGCAGCCGCACCCTTGACTCTTGGCGCCTCCCTCTCCCCTGCTACACCTCTCCCTCTCGTAGTAGAACGGCGAAGCCCTGCTGCGGTGACTCCTGCATCCACCACCACGCCGTTGTGCTGCTGGATCTTCATCAACCTCTCCTCCCCCCTTGCTGGATCAAGAAGGAGGAGACGTCACGCTGACCGTACGTGTGTTGAACACGGAGGTGCCGTCCGTTCGGCGCTAGGATCTCTGGTGATTTGGATCACGTCGAGTACGACTTCCTCATCCCCGTTCTTTGAACGCTTCCGCGCGTGATCTACAAAGGTATGTAGATGCAATCCGATCAGTCGTTGCTAGATGAACTCATAGATGGATCTTGGTGAAACCGTAGGAAAATTTTCTTTTTCTGCAACGTTCCCCAACAGTGGCATCATGAGCTAGGTCTATGCGTAGTTCCTTTTGCACGAGTAGAACACAATTTGTTGTGGGCGTAGATGTTGTCAACTTTCTTTCCGCTACTAGTCTTATTTTGCTTCAATGGTATTGTGGGATGAAGCGTCCCGGACCAACCTTACACGTACGCTTACGTGAGACCGGTTCCACCGACTGACATGCACTAGTTGCATAAGGTGGCTGGCGGGTGTCTGTCTCTCCCACTTTAGTTGGAGCGGATTTGATGAAAAGGGTCCTTATGAAGGGTAAATAGAAGTTGACAAATCACGTTGTGGCTTTAACGTAGGTAAGAAAACGTTCTTGCTAGAACCCTCTTGCAGCCACGTAAAACTTGCAACAACAATTAGAGGACGTCTAACTTGTTTTTGCAGCAAGTGTTCTGTGATGTGATATGGCCAAAGTTGTGATGAATGATGAATGATATATATGTGATGTATGAGATCATGTTCTTGTAATAGGAATCACGACTTGCATGTCGATGAGTATGACAACCGGCAGGAGCCATAGGAGTTGTCTTTATTTTTTGTATGGCCTGCGTGTCGTTGAGAAACGCCATGTAAATTACTTTACTTTATTGCTAAACATGTTAGCCATAGTAGTAGAAGTAATAGTTGGCGAGAAACTTCATGGAGACACGATGATGGAGATCATGGTGTCATGCCGGTGACAAGATGATCATGGAGCCCCAAGATGGAGATCAAAGGAGCTATGTGATATTGGCCATATCATGTCACTATTATTATTTGATTGCATGTGATGTTTATCATGTTTTTGCATCTTGTTTACTTAGAACGACGGTAGTAAATAAGATGATCCCTCATAATAATTTCAAGAAAGTGTTCCCCCTAACTGTGCACCGTTGCGACAGTTCGTTGTTTCGAAGCACCACGTGATGATCGGGTGTGATAGATTCCAACGTTCACATACAACGGGTGTAAGA
Organism: Triticum urartu; assembly: GCF_056163025.1. NCBI lineage: Eukaryota > Viridiplantae > Streptophyta > Magnoliopsida > Poales > Poaceae > Triticum > Triticum urartu. The sequence continues at coordinate 28,795,586 of NC_141876.1, forward strand.
CAGATTTACACATGCAAACACTTAGGTTGACTTGACGAGCCTAGCATGTACAGACATGACCTCGGAACACAGAAGACCGAAAGGTCGAGCATGAGTCATATAGAAGATACGATCAACATGAAGATGTTCACCGATGTTGACTAGTCCGTCTCACGTGATGATCGGACACGGCCTAGTTAACTCGGATCATGTTATACTTAGATGACTGGAGGGATGTCTATCTAAGTGGGAGTTCATTGAATAATTTGATTAGATGAACTTAATTATCATGAACTTAGTCTAAAATCTTTACAACATGTATTGTAGATCAAATGGCCAACGTTGTCCTCAACTTCAACGCGTTCCTAGAGAAAACCAAGCTGAAAGATGATGGCAGCACTATACGGACTGGGTCCGGAACCTGAGGATCATCCTCATAGCAGCCAAGAAAGATTATGTCCTACAAGCACCACTAGGTGAAGCACCTGTTCTCCCTGCAGAACAAGACGTTATGAACGCTTGGCAGACACGTACCGATGATTACTCCCTCGTTCAGTGCGGCATGCTTTACAGCTTAGAGCCGGGGCTCCAAAAGCATTTTGAGAGGCACGGAGCATATGAGATGTTCGAAGAGCTGAAAATGGTTTTTCAAGCTCATGCCCGGCTCGAGAGATATGAAGTCTCTGACAAGTTCTTCAGCTGTAAGATGGAGGAAAACAGTTCTGTCAGTGAGCACATACTCACTATGTCTGGGTTACATAACCGCTTGACTCAGCTGGGAGTTAATCTCCCGGATGACGCGGTCATTGACAGAATCCTTCAGTCGCTTCCACTGAGCTACAAGAGCTTTGTGATGAACTTCAATATGCACAGGATGGAAAATACCATTCCTGAAGTATTTGCAATGCTGAAATCAGCAGAGGTAGAAGTCAAAAAGGAACATCAAGTGTTGATGGTGAATAAAACCACTAAGTTCAAGAAAGGCAAGGGTAAGAAGAACTTCAAGAAGGACGGCAAGGGAGTTGCCGCGCCCGGCAAGCAAGTTGCCGGGAAGAAGCCAAAGAATGGACCCAAGCCCGAGACTGAGTGCTTTTATTGCAAGGAAAGTGGTCACTGGAAGCGGAACTGCCCCAAATACTTAGTGGACAAGAAGGCCGGCAAAACGAAAGGTATATGTGATATACATGTAATTGATGTGTACCTTACCAGTACTCGTAGTAGCTCCTGGGTATTTGATACCGGTGCAGTTGCTCACATTTGTAACTCAAAGCAGGAGCTGCGGAATAAGCGGAGACTGGCGAAGGACGAGGTGACGATGCGCGTCGGGAATGGTTCCAAGGTCGATGTGATCGCCGTCGGCACGCTACCTCTACATTTACCTACGGGATTAGTTTTGAACCTCAATAATTGTTATTTAGTGCCAAGTTTGAGCATGAACATTGTATCAGGATCTTGTTTAATACGAGATGGCTACTCATTTAAATCCGAGAATAATGGTTGTTCTATTTATATGAGAGATATGTTTTATGGTCATGCTCCGATGGTGAATGGTTTATTCTTAATGAATCTCGAGCGTAATGCTACACATATTCATAGTGTGAGTACCAAAAGATGTAAGGTTGATAATGATAGTCCCACATACTTGTGGCACTGCCGCCTTGGTCACATAGGTGTCAAATGCATGAAGAAGCTCCATGCAGATGGACTTTTAGAGTCTCTTGATTACGAATCATTTGACACATGCGAACCATGCCTCATGGGTAAAATGACCAAGACTCCGTGCTCAGGAACAATGGAGCGAGCAACCAACTTATTGGAAATCATACATACTGATGTATGCGGTCCAATGAGTGTTGAGGCTCGCGGTGGTTATCATTACGTTCTCACCCTCACTGATGACTTGAGTAGATATGGGTATGTCTACTTAATGAAACACAAGTCTGAGACCTTTGAAAGGTTCAAGGAATTTCAGAGTGAGGTTGAAAATCAACGTGACAGGAAAATCAAGTTCCTGTGATCAGATCGTGGAGGAGAATACTTGAGTCACGAATTTGGCACACACTTAAGAAAATGTGGAATAGTTTCACAACTCACGCCGCCTGGAACACCTCAGCGTAATGGTGTGTCCGAACATCGTAATCGCACTCTATTAGATATGGTGCGATCTATGATGTCTCTTACCGATTTACCGCTATCATTTTGGGGCTATGCTTTAGAGACTGCCGCATTCACTTTAAATAGGGCTCCGTAGAAATCCGTTGTGATGACACCGTATGAATTATGGTTTGGGAAGAAACCTAAGCTGTCATTTCTAAAAGTTTGGGGATGCGATGCTTATGTCAAGAAATTTCAACCTGAAAAGCTCGAACCCAAGTCGGAAAAATGCGTCTTCATATGATACCCTAAAGAAACTATTGGGTATACCTTCTACCTCAGATCCGAAGGCAAGATCTTTGTTGCCAAGAGTGGATCCTTTCTAGAGAAAGAGTTTCTCTCGAAAGAAGTAAGTGGGAGGAAAGTAGAACTTGATGAAGTATTACCTCTTGAACCGGAAAGTGGTGCAACTCAAGAAAATGTTCCTGAGGTGCCTACACCGACTAGAGAGGAAGTTAATGATGATGATCATGAAACTTCAGATCAAGTTTCTACTGAACTCCGTAGGTCCACAAGGACACGTTCCGCACCAGAGTGGTACGGCAACCCTGTCTTGGAAATCATGTTGTTAGACAACGGTGAACCTTCGAACTATGAAGAAGCGATGGCGGGCCCAGATTCCAACAAATGGCTTGAAGCTATGCAATCTGAGATAGGATCCATGTATGAAAACAAAGTATGGACTTTGACAGACTTGCCTGATGATCGGCGAGCGATAGAAAACAAATGGATCTTTAAGAAGAAGACGGACGCGGATGGTAATGTTACCATCTATAAATCTCGACTTGTCGCTAAGGGTTATCGGCAAGTTCAAGGGGTTGACTACGATGAGACTTTCTCTCCCGTAGCGAAGCTGAAGTCCGTCTGAATCATGTTAGCAATTGCCGCATTCTATGATTATGAGATATGGCAAATGGACGTCAAAACGGCATTCCTTAATGGTTTCCTTAAGGAAGAATTGTATATGATGCAGCCGGAAGGTTTTGTCGATCCTAAGAATGCTGACAAGGTGTGCAAGCTCCAACGCTCGATTTATGGGCTGGTGCAAGCGTCTCGGAGTTGGAACATTCGCTTTGATGAGATGATCAAAGCGTTTGGGTTTATGCAGACTTATGGAGAAGCCCGCGTTTACAAGAAAGTGAGTGGGAGCTCTGTAGAATTTCTCATATTATATGTAGATGACATACTTTTGATGGGAAATGATATAGAACTTTTGGACAGCATTAAGGCCTACTTGAATAAGAGTTTTTCAATGAAGGACCTTGGAGAAGCTGCTTATATATTAGGCATCAAGATCTATAGAGATAGATCAAGACGCCTCATAGGTCTTTCACAAAGCACATACCTTGATAAGATATTGAAGAAGTTCAATATGGATCAGTCTAAGAAGGGGTTCTTGCCTGTGTTGCAAGGTGTGAAATTGAGCTCAGCTCAATGTCCGACCACGGCAGAAGATATAGAAGATATGAGTGTCATCCCCTATGCCTCAGCCATAGGTTCTATTATGTATGCCATGCTGTATACCAGACCTGATGTAAACCTTGCCGTAAGTTTGGTAGGTAGGTACCAAAGTAATCCCGGCAAGGAACACTGGACAGCGGTCAAGAATATCCTGAAGTACCTAAAAAGGACTAAGGAAATGTTTCTCGTTTATGGAGGTGACGAAGAGCTTGTCGTAAAGGGTTACGTCGACGCTAGCTTCGACACAGATCTGGATGACTCTAAGTCACAAACCGGATACGTGTATATTTTGAATGGTAGGGCAGTAAGCTGGTGCAGTTGCAAGCAGAGCGTCGTGGCGGGATCTACATGTGAAGCGGAGTACATGGCGGCCTCGGAGGCAGCACATGAAGCAATCTGGGTGAAGGAGTTCATCACCAACCTAGGAGTCATACCCAATGCGTCGGGGCCGATCAAGCTCTTCTGTGACAACACTGGAGCTATTGCACTTGCCAAGGAGCCCAGGTTTCACAAGAAGACCAGGCACATCAAGCGTCGCTTCAACTCCATTAGTGAAAATGTTCAAGATGGAGACATAGATATTTGTAAAGTACATACGGACCTGAATGTAGCAGATCCGTTGACTAAACCTCTCCCTAGAGCAAAACATGATCAACACCAGAATTCCATGGGTGTTCGATTCATCACAATGTAAGTAGATTATTGACTCTAGTGCAAGTGGGAGACTGTTGGAAATATGCCCTAGAGGCAATAATAAAAGGATTATTATTATATTTCCTTGTTCATGATAATTGTCTTTTATTCATGCTATAATTGTGTTATCCGGAAATCGTAATACATGTGTGAATACATAGACACCAACATGTCCCTGGTAAGCCTCTAGTTGACTAGCTCGTTGATCAACAGATAATCATGGTTTCCTGACTATGGACATTGGATGTCATTGATAACGAGATCACATCATTAGGAGAATGATGTGATGGACAAGACCCAATCCTAAACATAGCACAAGATCGTATAGTTCGTTTGCTAGAGTTTTTCCAATGTCAAGTATATTTTCCTTAGACCATGAGATCGTGTAACTCCCGGATACCGTAGGAGTGCTTTGGGTGTACCAAACGTCACAACGTAACTGGGTGGCTATAAAGGTATACTACGGGTATCTCCGAAAGTGTCTGTTGGGTTGACACGGATCAAGACTGGGATTTGTCACTCCGTATGACGGAGAGGTATCTCTGGGCCCACTCGGTAATGCATCATCATAATGAGCTCAAAGTGACCAAGTGTCTGGTCACGGGATCATGCATTACGGTACGAGTAAAGTGACTTGCCGGTAACGAGATTGAACGAGGTATTGGGATACCGACGATCGAATCTCGGGCAAGTAACATACCGATTGACAAAGGGAATTGTATACGGGGTTGCTTGAATCCTCGACATCATGGTTCATCCGATGAGATCATCGAGGAGCATGTGGGAGCCAACATGGGTATCCAGATCCCGCTGTTGGTTATTGACCGGAGAGCCATCTCGGTCATGTCTACATGTCTCTCGAACCCGTAGGGTCTACACACTTAAGGTTCGGTGACGCTAGGGTTGTAGAGATATGAATATGCAGTAACCCGAAAGTTGTTCGAAGTCCCGGATGAGATCCCAGACGTCACGAGGAGTTCCAGAGTGGTCCGGAGGTGAAGAATTATATGTAGGAAGTGCAGTTTCGGCCATCGGGAGAGTTTCGGGGGTCACCGGTATTGTACCGGGACCACCGGATGGGTCCCGGGGGTCCACCGGGTGGGACCACCCATCCCAGAGGGCCCCATGGGCTGAAGTGGGGAGGGGAACCAGCCCATAGTGGGCTGGTGCGCCCCCCTTGGCCCACCCCCTGCGCCTAGGGTTGGAAACCCTAGGGTGGGGGGGGGGGCGCCCCACTTGCCTTGGGGGCCACTCCACCCTTGGCCGCCGCCCCCCTAGGAGATCCCATCTCCTAGGGCTAGCGCCCCCCTTGGGGAGCCTATATACAGGGGGAGGGGCGAGGGAGGGGCAGCCGCACCCTTGACTCTTGGCGCCTCCCTCTCCCCTGTTACACCTCTCCCTCTCGCAGTAGAACGGCGAAGCCCTGCTGCGGTGGCTCCTGCATCCACCACCACGCCGTCGTGCTGCTGGATCTTCATCAACCTCTCATCCCCCCTTGCTGGATCAAGAAGGAGGAGACGTCACGCTGACCGTACGTGTGTTGAACACGGAGGTGCCGTCCGTTCGGTGCTAGGATCTCCGGTGATTTGGATCACGTCGAGTACGACTTCCTCATCCCCGTTCTTTGAACGCTTCCGCGCGTGATCTACAAAGGTATGTAGATGCAATCCGATCACTCGTTGCTAGATGAACTCATAGATGGATCTTGGTGAAACCGTAGGAAATTTTTTGTTTTCTGCAACGTTCCCCAACAGTTCAAAAAAAATCCTATCGAGTGGAGAGCAATCCTCCCACTCGGGGGCTTAGTTGCAGTCTAGTACTCGCCTAAGTTCGAAACATACCCCTATCCGCAAGGACGACGAGGTGCTGGTCGACTGCAACCTTCTCCTTCGGAGCTACAGCACAAGTACAACGTACGCTCCATCCCTATCCGCAAGGACGATGAGGTGTAGGTCGACTGCAACCTTCTCCTTCGGAGCTACGACACAAGTACAACGTACGCTCCTTCCCTATCCGCAAGGACGACGAGGTGCAGGTCGACTGCAACCTTCTCCTTCGGAGCTACGACACAAGTACAAGGTTCGCTCCATCCCTATCCGCAAGGACGACGAGGTGCAGGTTGACTGCAACCTTCTCCTTCGGAGCTACGACACAAGTACAACGTGCGCTCCATCCATATCCGCAAGGACGACGAGGTGCAGGTCGAATGCAACCTTCTCCTTCGGAGCTACGGCACAAGTACAACGTGCCCTCCATCCCTATCCGCAAGGATGATGAAGCGCAGGTCGAATGGAGCCACCACTTCAGAGCTGCATCTCCAGCGCAAAGAATATTCCGAGCAGTGAACAAAGTCCATTCGAAGGTAAAACGCAAGCACATTCGGAGATAAACCAAATTCGGATAAATCCTAAAGTTCCAAGAAGAAAATCAAAAGTATTCGGGCATCATGCCCGAAGGAGTTTTACGGTTACAACAATCACTCGGCATTCCGAGGCAAATTTAAAGCAGATTCAAGTCTCATAAGTTTGTTCACTCGGCAGGAGGAGGGCTGGCAGGCTCCACAAATGAGTCCAGGTCGATCCCATCAGCGATCTAAGTAGCGGCAACAATGGAAGTCTCCATGAAGGACTGGAAGTCATGCTTTTTGGTGTTAGCGACTTTGATCGCAGCCAGCTTGTCTTCACGAGCCTCCTTGCAATGGAGTCGCACCAAGGACATCGCCACGTCAGCACCACACCGGGAAGAGGACTTCTTCCATTCTTGCACTCGGTCAGGGATCTCGTTCAGTCGAGCCATCGGGGATTCCAGGTCATTTTGAAGTGTCGCCCTCGGCCAAAGCGATGAGTCGATTCGGGAGACTACCTCCTCCAGGCGCACGAGGTAGCTTGTGGCGCTGGCGATACGGGACTCCAGTCGGAGCACGTTCATTGCAGTTTCGTCGCAAACTGGAGAAGCGATAGGGTCCAGACCCGTCTCGACCTTTCAAGTTTCCTCGTCGAAGTCTTGGCAGAATTCTGCATCCAGAAATTAGTGAGTCGACCGAGCAAGATCCGATCGCAAGCATCAACACAGTCGGTTTAAAAGAAATAGTTTCCAGCATGAGATAGAGCTTCTTGGCAAGAGTCCTCGAATAAGCTTCCATGTCATTCCTCTTGCGGATCACGGACTCCAGCTTTTCATTCAGGGCAACCTTGTCCTTCTTCAGACTAGTCACTTCACAGTTAGCTTCATTGAGGCAAGATTTCAGTTTGTTCACCTCCCCTTCCAGCGTTCCGACTGAAGCAAGCTTCTGGTCTGCGAGAGCAGTTTTATCTTGGGCTGCTTTTTGCGCGGCGGCGAGGTCCGAGTCCTTCTTCTCCAGAGCCAACTTCATTTTCTATGCAAAAGAAGCAATCGAATCAAACAAGAGATCAAAGAAATATATTTAAAGTGAGTCGACAACCAGTTACCTTCCATACCAGCAGCTTCGTCTTGAGCTTTCTTCAGATTCTGCTGGGCCAATTCCAAGTCAAGGTTGAGTTGCCTCTGCTTCTCCTCAAGTTCAGCAAACTTGGAAATAAGAGTACAAGACTTCTACAGAAGGCAAAAGACGGGTCAGTCAATAAGATTAAAGGTTGTTTACTTCCGAGTGAATAAAACCTAAAGAAGTTCGCTTAGACCCCAGCCGACTGCACACAGTCGACTGCGGTCTCGGGGGCTACACCCAGCGGGTGCACTTGGCGTGCCCCCACTGATTAAGACCAACTCGACCGGTCCGCCCGGACCAAGTCAAAAAAAGCTGTTCAGACCACAGTCGACTGCCAGCAGTCGAGTGCGGTCTCGGGGACTACACCCAGTGGGTGCACTTGGCATGCCCCCACCGGTTCAGATCCTACTCGTCCGGTCCACCTGAGTCGAGTGTAAGAAAAGAAAAAGAAAGGAAGGTAGAACTCAGACCTCAGTCGACTGCCAGCAGTCGACCGCGGTCTCGGGGACTACACCCAGTGGGTGCACTTAGCGTGCCCTCACCGGTTCAGATCCCACTCGCCCAGACCGAGTGGAAGAACGCAACTACCAAAGACAAAAAAACACCCAGTGGGTGCTCTGATTCGACGCAAACAACAGGAGATTGTGTAGAAGAAAAAATTTCGGGTAGCATATCCTCATAGAACAAGAGCAGTCGGAAAGTCTACTCACCTGGACATTGGCCCGAAGAGTAGCGCTGGCGTCGTAGGCAGCCTGGCTATTCTCATGCACCATCTTCACCCGCTCCATCATCACGTCAGCCTATCGGATGGCTTCTGCAGCCGCTTCCGACTGGTTGTCCGGGACGGGGTAGCTGGTGAAAAAGAGAGCACACGACCCAGGTGTGGCAGCTTGGAGCTCTGTGGCGTGGAGTTGGATGACTGAAGGAATCATAGGTGCAGTCGACGATGCGGGGTGCTCACTCGACAAGGGTGCAACGAAGTTACAGAGGCCCTGCCCGCGTCTTCAGGTTGACGGACGGGTGGTGTTGTTGTTGGCCCTTGCCGAGACATCTTGCCAGCTGCTACCTTCTTGCTCTTCCCAAGCTTAAGAGCCACATCTTCATCTTCATCTGGAAGATCGATGACATTGGGTGGAGCTGCAAGACAGATCATTCGACCCCAAGTGAACCACTAGAATGCAATCGACCAAGGAATCAAGAACAAGATTATAAGAGTTTCTACCTGGGTTAGAGGTAACCGCGTCTTCCATCTCCTCATCTCGGTGCTGGAAAGAAGAGGTTCCTGACGTAGCAGCACTGCAAAGACCTGCATCCAGTCGGTTACGTCCTGTTACCCGAGTCGACGAAAAGAACAAGTCAGATGATTACCCGGAGATAGTAGGGACGGTCACTTTGATCCTGGGCAAAGCCTTTGGCAGTTTGGAGGAGGTGGTTTTCGGTGCTTTCGGCGCTGGAGGCGGCACAACTTTGGGCTGCTTCGGAGCCTTCTCAATCAACGTTGGGGAAGACGTCCTGGGACGCTTCGAAGACTGCCCAATCGGCGCGGCCACCAGGCCCAGAGCGCTCGCCGGGTCGTGAGCGTGTTTGGATCTCCTCTCCCTGCGAGGAGGCGAGTCGACCTCTTCGTCATCAGTCGATTCGTCACTCTCCTCGTCCTCCTCGGCATCCGAGTACCCTTCGCCACTCTCGCCCCCGCTCGCTCCTTCCTCGACGTCTTGCTCCTGCACTCCGTTGGGCATTGAGTACATGTCGATGAGGGCCTGAAAAGACAACGATCAAAAGAAATTCAGTCGACCATCAACAAGGTGTCACACAGTGAATCGGAAAGATATTTGTTAAAACAGAATCATACCTGCTCCGGCTGACGCGAGTGGTCAAATGGAATCACCCTCCTAGACCCCCGAGGGTTGTCTTTGTTGCTGGTGATCCCCATCAGCCACTTCTCCAAGGTGTCCTCGCTGACGTCCTCCGGATGGATCCGAGTGGAATCCTCGATCCCAGAGTACATCCACATCGAATGATCACGTGCCTAAAGCGGTTGGATGCGTCGACCGAGAAAGACCTCCAGCAGGTCCATCCCGGTCACCCCGTCATGGACGAGTTGGACGACCCGCTCGACCAGCACCTTGACATGCGCCTTCTCTTCTGGAACCACCTTCACGGGGGCGGGCTTCTCCACTCGAGCCAAAGAAAAGGGAGGAAGTCCAGTCGACTGACCCGGGGTCGGCTGGTCCTTGTAGTAAAACCAAGTCGACTGCCAGCCCCGGACCGAGTCGGGAAGGATCATTGCTAGGAAGGTGCTCTTGCTCCTCATCTGGATCCCCAGGCCCCCGCACATCTGGATCACTTGCGTCCTCTCATCACTCGGATTGACCTTTTTGACTGACTAGGAGCGGCAGGGGAAGATGTGTTTGAAAAGACCCCAGTGCGGCCGACAGCCCAAGAAATTTTCACACATCGACACGAAAGCAGCCAGATAGACTATGGTGTTTGGAGTGAAATGGTGGAGCTGAGCCCCAAAGAAGCTCAAAAAGCCCCGAAAGAAAGGATGGGGAGGTAGTGAGAATCCGCGATCTATGTGGGTGGCGAGGAGAACGCACTCACCCTCCCTTGGCTGCGGCTCGGTCTCGTTCCTCGGGAGCCGTGCCGACTTGTGGGGGATCAGTCCCCCCTCCACCAGGTCGTCGAGGTCGTCCTGGCTGATCGTCGAGCGGATCCAGTCGCCCTGGATCCAGCCCGGCGGCAGGCCAGATCTCAATGAGGATCCGCCCCGGCTAGTCCGCTTGCCCTTCGCCTTCGCGGTCGCCTTCTTCACACGCTCCAGCGCCACCGTCTTCTCTTTCCCCATGGCGACGGATCGAGTTCGAGCGAGGGTCCAGCGACGAGAGCAGAAGCGAGCGTGGCGGAGAGGTCGGAGGAAGACGAAAAGAGAATGGGAGGGCACGGGCAGAGGCCTGGTCCGGTGCCTTTTATAAGGTCGTTCCCCGAGTGACTGATCTAAACAAATCCCGCAACAGTCGCGCGCGCAGTACGTGGCGAAAAAGGTGGCACGAAGATCAAGTGGACTTGCCTAATCCGTCCCGATTACCACGGTCTCGCCCATCTGGCGCACTTCCCAAAATTTGAATCCCGCGAAATCCATGGAGAGCAGAGCAACTTGCCAGACTGAAGACAAACGCCCTCTACATTATCATTCGGAATTCTACCGTGAAAATTCACTCGAAAAAAGCAAGAATGGACCAAGGCGACTGAAAAAGGAGTTGACGTCGTCTCCTCAATTCATTGTTCCAGAACAAGATATACTCGTAGCACAAAGAATGAGTCGGAAGTGTTCCCAACTCCTTCCTCACTCAAACCCTGATCCATTCGGGGGCTAATGATGAAGCTATGTACCTAGGGTAGGGTCATGGATCTGTCCAACATACCCTCCCCAAGGACATCTCTACAAAGAATCAGAAGAAGTCGAAGAGAAACCATCATCCACTCGACCATGAAGATGTGTTCACTCGACCACCTTGAAGACACTCGACCACCAGAAGATGAGAAGCCCTTCACTCCGCAACGGTCGGGGTTTGAACCATAGCTTTATGGACATTTATAGCACTTTACTTCGGACGTTACCAGTAACGCTCCTCCTTTATGAACATTGAACCCTGTGTAACGGAGGGGAGCTGGGGTCCTGGCGCACTCTATATAAGCCACCTCCCTCCTCTGGGACAAGGGTTCGCACTTTCTGTAATTCACACGCATATATCCAGTCGACCGCCTCCGGGCTCTGAGACGTAGGGTTGTTACTTCCTCAGAGAAGGGCCTGAACTCATAAAACTCGCGTGTACAACTTCTCCATAGCTAGGATCTCGCCTCTACATTCCTACCCCCCCTATTCTACTGTCAGGCTTAGAACCACGACACCGAGCACGTGCGCAATAGTATTATTCTTATCACGAGCGATGTTGTATAAGGCTGGATATTGTTCTCTGAGACTAGCATTGCCTAGCTAGATGTCTTCGCAGAAACGAATCTCCGACCCGTCCTTTATTGAGAAAGACCCAAAGCGAAAGAGATGTTTCTTTGCCGCCATTAGGCCAGCCCAAAAGTGTGAGTCGCCAGGTTTCCAATATGCCCGAGATACCGCCTTTTGGCCTAGATACTTGTTGCGCAACATGGTTTGTCAAACACCATCCTCGGTAAGAAGTTTAAATAACCATTTACTGAGAAGGGCCTCATTCTTGACCTGCAGGTCATGAATTCCAAGGCCACCTTGGTCTTTAGGCCTACAAACCATGCTCCATTTGGCCAGCCTGTATTTTTTCTTTTCACCATCTCCTTGCCAAAAAAATCTGGATCTAAAGTAGTCCAGTCTTTTCAGGACCCCTTTTAGGAGTTGGAAGAAAGAAAGCATATAGAGAACCATATTTGTGAGGACGGAGTTAATCAAAACCAGCCGACCACCAACTGAGAGTAGTTTTCCTTTTCAACTACTCAACCGTTTCTCTAGACGCTCCTCCACATGCTTTCACTCTACAATGGTGAGACGCCGATAATGAACCGGTATTCCCAGATATTTAATCGGGAATTGGCCAAGTGCGCAACCAAACAGGTCAGCATAATCGGCCGCCGCCTCAACGGCTTCTCCAAAGCAGAACAATTCGCTTTTATGAAAGTTAATTTTGAGGATCGACATTTTCTCAAACGCTGAAAGCAATAGCTTTAGATTTCGAGCTTTGTCTAGGTCATGTTCCATAAAAAGAACCATGTCATCGGCATATTGTAAAATAGAGAGGCCACCATCCACAAGGTGTGGCACTACTCCCGCAATCTGTCCATCCTGCTTGGCGCACTCAATCAGAATAGCCAGCATGTCAGCAACAATGTTAAATAACATTGGGGACATGGGGTCACCCTGTCGTAGTCCTTTTCTTGTTTGAAAGTAATGACCTACATCAACATTGACTTTGATGGCCACACTACCTTCAGTTACAAAATTTCGGATCCACTTGCACCCTTTACAGGAGAAACCTTTCATCCTTAAGGCCTGTTGAGAAAAGACCACTTGACCTTGTCATAGGCTTTTTCAAAGTCAATTTTGAATACCACTTCACTCATGTTTTTTCGGTGCATCTCGTGGATGGTCTCATGAAGGATAACTACACCATCTAGTATATTCCTTCCTTGCATGAAGGCCGTTTGAGATGGCCGGACAACATGGTCAGCTATCGAGTTTAACCTATTCGTAGCTACTTTGGTGAAAATCTTGAAGCTGACATTAAGGAGGCATATGGGTCTGAACTGCTGGATCCGTTCGGCCTCCTTAATTTTCGGCAACAAAACAATCTCGCCAAAATTTCTCCGGTATATGTTCGGACGTGATCCATGGACATGATGCAAGAGGGAGCAATCCAATGTGATGGGATATTTGTGATTTAGTGTCCGGTTGGGAGAAGAGAGAAGAGGAGACCATGCATGTGCGGATGAGAGGAGAGAGAGAAGAGGGGGACCATGCATATGATTGGTCAAGTGCATGTCCAGACTATGACAAAACTCTCTCATGTTTGTCTCTTGGATACTGGAATCTATATGTCCGGACTGGTAAGCGGACATATACAGGTTCCGTTGAATAAAGTGGTCCGCACACTATGATCCAGGCATATAATGTAGGTTTGAGGGCCTGCCTGGAGAAGTGGAGATGCCCCTACTCCCTCCATTTCTAAATATAGGCATTTTTAGAGATTTCAATATAAACTACATATGGAGCCAAATGAGTGAATTTACACTCTAAAATAGATTTATATATATTCGTATGTACTCTCTTTGTAAAGAAATATAAGAATATTTAGATCACCGTAAAATATATTTATATACATTCGTATGTACTCTCTCTGTAAAGAAATGTACATAAAAGCGTTTAAATCACTAAAATAGTGATCTAAAACACTTTTATATTTCTTTACGGAGGAGTAGTTTTCCATATTTTTTTACAAGAATCTTATATTTAGAAACAGTATATTTGTTTGCGTCCGCAAGAATCTCACACCATCGAGCTAGCTAGTGACACGAGTTACAGCACGTCGACGAAAAGCGAGGGGAGAGCCGACATGTGATCGAGCAACCGACCTGAAGATCTGCACCCGCCCACTTAGGAACCATGACCCGATGTGTATCAGATCTGCAACATATTATTATATATTTTTATTCGCCGAATGTATTGAGTGAAAGGTGGCTAAACTGCTTGAGAATCCAACCCTTGCCTAGCATCTGCTACTCTTCCACTCCTACAACTCCATGCATAGATTCAGACTACTGTGCGGCACCGCCAGCCTCTTCGTAAGCCGCTCAGGCTGCTGCTGGTGTGGGATGTTTCAAGGTGATGGAAGTGTCTATGGTTGTGTCTGTTAAGCAACGCATTATGTGCCCAGTCATGATAGGCTGGTGGCGTACGATCCAAGGGGAGTCCGGATAGGATAGTCTAGGTTGTTAGCATGTTTATCTTTATAACAACTCTATCTCTCTATCCTCTTATCTCTTGTACCCCAAGTTGTAATTTCAACCATGTACGCAATCTGGGAGTCGCGCCCCGGCATATAAACATGTAGCCGTCGGTTAGACGAAGACACGACGTTAAACCCAAGTTTTGACATGGTATCAGCCTAACTCTTCCACCGCATCCCATCTACCATCCCCATCACCACCTCCGCTACCACCATGGCCGCCTCCTCCAGTGCTGCACCGACCAACCTCTCTGGTCAGGTCACTGAGAAGTTGACCCGCACCAACTACATCCTCTGGCGGACTCAAGTCACGCCGCAGCTCCGTGGTACGGGCTTCTTCGGGTATGTTGACGGCTCCATGCCTGAGCCGGCCAAACTCGTCGTCGTCAAGGACAAGGACGGGAAGGAGGAGACCATACCAAACCCCCTTCACCCGATCTGGATCCGTGAAGAACAACAGGTACTTGGCTACCTTCTCAATAATCTCTCCAAGGAGGTCCTTGTGCAGGTCACCACGATCGATCATGCGCAAGATCTCTGGACAGCACTGGCGAACATGTTTTCGTCCCAGTCTCTGTCCCGCGTCAACAACATCCGTGTCGCCCTCGCCAATGCGCAGAAGGGGACACAGCCCGTGGCGAGCTTCTTCGGGCACATGCGCTCACTTTCAGATGAGCTCGCGGCTGCTGGCAAGCCGCTCGGAGATGGTGAACTCGTCTCCTACATCATCGCCGCCCTCGACATGGAGTACCAGCCCCTCGTCTCCGCGCTCGATGCCCGCGTCACGCCCATCTCGCTCGACGATCTGTTCGCCATGATCAGCAACTTCGACCAGCGGGTTGCCCTCTACCAAGGGGGTCACTCTGGCGGCGGCTTCAAGTCCTCCGCCAACGCGGCCATGCGCGGCCGTGGTGGCGGTTCGCGTCATCGTGGGCGTGGCCGGGGCAGGCACAACGGCGGCCCCAACACCAGCAACAACCACCGTGGCAACAACGGTGGTGGTGGACGGCCCTCCTCCAACACCAACCAGGGCCGCCGCAACAACTCCAATCGCTCGCGCCCTGATGCCGTCAAATGTCAGATCTGTGGCAAACTTGGCCACTCGGCCAAGGATTGCTGGTACAGGTTCGACGACGATGATGATGACTCTCACGATGAGAAGGTGGCTGCTGCGGCTGATGGGTCGTACGGCGTGGACACAAACTGGTACATGGACAGTGGCACTACGAACCACATCACCGGCGAACTCGAGAAGGTGACCATGCGTGAGAAGTACCGCGGCCAAGACCACATCCACACCGCAAGTGGAGAAGGTATGAAAATTCATCATGTTGGTCACTCAATTATTAAAACCCCGCATCGTCCAATTCATCTTCGAATTTTTTTGCATGTCCCTAGTGCATCTAAAAACCTTCTCTCCGTTCACCGCATTGCCATTGATAATCATGTCTTCCTTGAGTTTCACCCGTTCTTCTTTTTGATCAAGGATCAGGTAACGAGGAAGGTACTATACCGAGGTAGATGCGTTCGTGGGCTCTACCCTTTGATTCCGGAGCTTCGAAGAAGGTTCAATAAACAAGTTTTTAGTGCCACCAAACTATCTTCCACACGGTGGCATGATCGTTTAGGACATGCAGCTTTTTCTTTAGTTGAGCGAGTGCTTAGGAAAAATAAGCTCCCATATGTTGGAGAGCGTGATGTTGAAACTATTTGTGATTCGTGCCAAAGAGCAAAAAGTCATCAGTTGCCATATCCAATCTCTACTAGTGTTTCTACCAAACCGTTGCAACTTATTTTTTCCGATGTGTGGGGGCCTGCCCCGTCCTCTGTCGGTAGACACACGTACTATGTGAGCTTCATCGATGACTATAGCAAATATTCATGGATCTATCTTCTTAAGAAACGATCTGAAGTATTTCAAGTTTTTCATAACTTTCAAGCACTCGTTGAACGTCAGTTTGATAGTAAAATACTTGCCCTCCAATCTGATTGGGGCGGTGAGTATGAGAAACTAAACTCATTTTTTCAACAACTTGGTATATCTCATCATGTGTCCTGCCCACACGCCCATCAGCAAAATGGGTCGGCAGAACGCAAACATCGTCACATTGTAGAAGTTGGCTTAGCCCTCCTTGCTGGCGCCTCCATGCCACTAAAGTTTTGGGATGAGGCTTTCCTCACTGCTGTCCACATCATTAACATGCTTCCAAGTCGTGTCATCAACAATGAAACACCCACAGAAAAACTCCTCCATACCAAACCAGACTACACTTCTCTTTGTGTGTTTGGCTGTGCTTGTTGGCACAATCTTCGACCTTACAACAACCGCAAACTTATGTTTAGGTCTAAGCAATGTGTTTTCATTGGCTACAGTGCCATGCACAAGGGCGTTAAATGCCTAGATGTCTCTACTGGCCGTGTCTATATTTCACGTGATGTGGTCTTTGATGAAACCAAGTTCCCCCTTGCTGATCTTCATCCAAATGCCGGTGCTTTACTACGCCAAGAAATTTTGTTTTTGCCTTCTCATCTCACCGGTTTTGATCAAAGGGGGATAATAATTGTATTGATCCATCATTGACTAATTCTCATAAACATGTGCATGAGCTCTGTGTTGATGCAGCAGAAGGAAGCCTGAGCAAAACTGGTGAAGAAATCACCCAAAATGATCAAGAAATCAGCTCAAATGGGCAATATTTCATGTGTCCAGATTTGGGAGGCAAATCCTCCTCGAGATCGTTGCTACAGCACCTGCCCAGGCTATCCACCTCGGAGTCTGCGCGGCTGCATGGCGCCAGCGCGCCAAAAACTGCGTCGCGCGACGCGCCAGAAACCGCGTCACCCATCAGGCGCGGTGGCGTCGTCTCTCCAGGCGACACGCACGCTCCAGCGACTCGCCCACCTGAAGACACCGGGCCGCGCCAATCCGAGGCGACCACGTGTCTGCTTGAGAGGCGCTGGCCCGCGGATGGACCCCGCTGCTATGCGCGTCGACATCCGCCAGCAGGCGCACAACCCCGCACAGATTCGACGGGGCCCGTGGGCTTGGGATCCGGCGCTGATTCGCTACAATCATCGCATAATGATGTGGCGGCAGCACACACGGGATCTTCTGTGCCGCCCGCAACGGGCTCCGCGCGCGCTGCAGCCACAGACGATCCTGGTGCAGGGAACGTCGCAGGGATAGCGCCAGGCGCATCTGCTTTGGGATCTGAGGCGGGATCTTTTGCGCCTCGGAGTGGTGCAACTTCGCCTATGCAGCCGCGCACTCATCTCCAAAAGGGGGTGATTCAACATGTTAACTATAAAACAAAATTTGGCCTGGCTTGTTCCTCCACAGGTGAACCTAGTTCAGTTGAAGAGGCAATGAATGATGCACGGTGGAGGAAGGCCATGGAAGAAGAATACTCGGCATTGAAGAAAAATAAAACGTGGCACTTGGTGCCTCCACGTCGAGGTAAAAATCTAATTGATTGCAAATGGGTGTTTCGCATCAAAAGAAAGTCTGATGGATCCATAGATCGCTACAAAGCAAGACTCGTTGCAAAGGGTTTCAAACAACGGTACGACATAGACTATGAGGACACATTTAGTCCTGTTGTTAAAGCTGCCACCATTCGCCTTGTTTTGTCTGTTGCTGTTTCCAGGGGATGGAGTCTCAGGCAATTGGATGTTCAGAATGCGTTTCTTCATGACATTCTGGAAGAGGAAGTCTACCTGAAGCAACCTCCTGGGTTTGTAAACAAAAACTCACCACTACATGTGTGCAAACTTGATAAAGCTTTACATGGATTAAAGCAAGCTCCTAGGGCGTGGTACTCACGTCTAAGTCAGAAATTGTAAGCACTTGGATTTGTCCCTTCAAAGTCTGATACATCACTGTTTATCTATAATAGATCAAATACCTCCATATTTGTTCTTATTTATGTTGATGATACAATTGTCACAAGCTCCTCTGATGAAGCAATAACAGGACTTCTGAAGGATCTAAGTGCTGAGTTTGCTCTGAAGGATCTAGGAGACTTGCATTTCTTCCTAGGAATTGAGGTAAAGAAAGATGAAGATGGTCTTCATCTATCTCAAGAAAAGTATGCCACTGATCTAGTAAGAAGAGTTGGTCTTCAAGGATGTAAACCCTCACCAACACCCTTGTCCAGTTCAGAGAAACTCTCACTTACAGAAGGAGATCCCTTGAATCAAGAGGACAGTACAAACTACAGAAGTCTGGTAGGAGCACTTCAGTACTTGACTTTGACAAGACCTGATATTTCGTTTGCTGTTAATAAAGTATGCCAGTTTCTGCATGCACCCACCATAGTTCATTGGACTGCTGCTAAACATATAGTAAGATATGTGAAAAATACTATGAATCTTGGTCTTACTTTCAGTAAATCTTCGTCTACTCTAGTCAGTGCTTTCTCAGACTCTGATTGGGCAGGATGCATAGATGACAGACGCTCCACTGGTGGGTTTGCAGTATTTTTTGGACCTAATCTAATATCATGGTGTGTAAAGAAACAGGCTACTGTATCCAGGTCAAGTACAGAAGCTGAGTACAAGGCACTTGCAAATGCTACAGCAGAGATTATTTGGGTACAGTCTATGTTGAAGGAACTTGGTATAAAGAGTACTAAAGCCCCATGCTTATGGTGTGACAATTTTGGTGCTACCTACCTATCTGCAAATCCAGTGTTTCATGCAAGAACGAAGCATATTGAAATTGATTTTCACTTTGTCAGAGAAAGAGTTGCAAATCATCAGTTAGAGATTCGTTTTGTGCATTCCAGAGATCAAGTTGCAGATGGCTTCACAAAACCATTACCCACAAGAAGTTTTGAAGAATTCAAGCGTAATCTCAACTTGACAAAGTTGTGATTAAAGGAGGCTGTTAAGCAACGCATTATGTGCCCAATCGTGACAGGCTGGTGGCGTACGATCCAAGGGGAGTCCGGCTAGGATAGTCTAGGTTGTTAGCATGCTTATCTTTGTAACAACTCTATCTCTCTATCCTCTTATCCCTTGTACCCCAAGTTGTAATCTCAACCATGTACGCAATCTGGGAGTCGCGCCCCAGTATATAAACACGTAGCCGTCGGTCAGACGAAGACACGACGTTAAACCCAAGTTTTGACAGTCTCCAGTGATAAAATTGTCTGCAATTGATTGTAAAGTAAGAATTCACCAACCACAAACCTCACTGTACGACAACAAAGTACTACTCATGAAATTCATTAGAATGGCATAAGTAGACTTCACTGTCTGGACGTTCAACTTTTGTGGCATTCATCAGATTTAATTGATGCATGCGTAATGGGACAACATCAAATACTTTTTCTCTTGGCAATAAAGGCATATTTTCAGTATGTTGTTTTAAAGGAGGATCAACCCTGATCTCCAACCAATCCACACAATCATTTATGAATTAACAGATTTGCTAAAGCACATCTAGATGTGCTTTAGGTATCGTACATCTAAGTCTATAACCGTACCATGTAAACATGCTAAGATTCTTGTTTTCGCACGGTCGGGCCGCTCCGTCGCGCACGAACCAGTTTTTCCTACGAGTGTGGGCTGCCATCCCGCGTGTGGGCTTTTCTCGTGGTTGTCTGGGGTCGCGGTCTACTCTATGGGCCTCGATTTCTTTTTCCGATGGGAAGGGGGGCGAGCTGCTCGCGTTATAATTTCATCTCGAGAGTTCCTTTCATCAGTCCACTCGCTCCCTATTCAAGAAGGGCCCTGTTGGATTTTCAGAAAAAAAAGGGCGTTGTTGCAGGCGACGAGAAATCCAGTCCATTTTTTGTTCTTTTTTCTTTTTCGTTTGTTTATCCAGGGATTCAGTGCATGCACGCACCTAAATGCGTAGATTGATGTTACTACTGTTAGGGCGTTTGTGTATTTTTTGGTAGAGGGGGGATGGGGACTCCTTTTCTTTTTGTTTTCCCCATCAGTATGTGTGGCAGATTTTGGCCAGTTTGTTCAGCGAGGATTTTAACGACGGTATGCATCTGTGATTTTTTTTTTTTGGTTTTCATAGTTGTCTGAGTTGCAAGTTAGCCCCTCGACTCGTCAGTATTTGTTTTTGTAGTTTTGCTCGAGTTGCATGTCAACTCTCGGCACGCAACTGGGTTTTTTGTGTGTGTGTAGGTTTTCGTAGTTCTCCGAATTGCAAGTTATCCCCTTGACTCGTCGGGATTTTGTTTTGTAGTTTTGCTCGAGTTGCATGTCAACACTTGACCCACAACTGGCTTCTCCTTGGGAAGTTTTTTGTAGTCGTCCTAGTTGCAAGTTAATCCTCTAACTCGCAAATGTGTTTTCTCAACTAGGTTTTTCAAAGGCTTGTCGAGTTTGCATGTCAAAACTTGACCCGCAACTGGGCTTTTCCTTGGGCAGTTTTTTGTAGTCTTCCTAGTTGCAAGTTAATCCGCTAACTCGCAACTGTGTTTCCTCAACTAGGTTTTCCGTAGGGTTGTCGAGTTTGCATGTCAACAATTGACCCGCAACCGGGCTTTTCCTTGGGCGGTTTTTTAGTAGTTGTCCTACTAGTTGCTAGTTGATCCTCTAACTCACAACCGTGTTTCCTCAACTAGGTTTTACGTAGACTTGTCAAGTTCCATGCCAACACTTGACCCGCAACTGGGCTTTTCCTTGGGAGGTTTTTTGTAGTCCTCCTAGTTGCAACTATCACCACACAACTGGGATTTTTTTGTAGGTTTTCGTAGTTGTCTGAGTTGCAAGTTAGCCCCTCGACTCGTCAGGATTTTGTTTTTTCTAGTTTTTCTCGAGTTGCATGTCAACACTTGACCCACAACTGGCTTTTCCTTAGGCGGTTTTTGTAGTCGCCCGAGTTGCAAGTCAATCCTCTACTCGCAACCGTGGTTACCCATAAACCTTGTAGTTGCTCCCCAGACGGGGGCCCCGACCCAGCTTCATGCCAACTATTGGCACGCAACTGTAGTTTCACATAGACCTTGTAGTTTTGCTCGAGTTTAGATGTCAACACTTGACCCGCAACTGGCTTTTCCTTAGGCGGTTTTTGTAGTCAACCGGGTTGCATGTCAATCCTCTACTCGCAACCGTGGTTTCCCATAGACCTTGTAGTTACGCCCCAGACGGGGACCCCGACCCAGTTGCATGCCAATTATCGGCACAGAACTATGGTTTCCCATAGACCTTGTAGTTGCACCCCCGGCGGGGGCCCCGATCCTGTTGCATGTCAAATACCCGGCACGCAACTGGGATGTTTTCTGTAGGTTTTCGTAGTTGTCCGAGTTGCAAGTTAGGCCCTCGACTCGTTAGGATTTTGTTGTGTTGTTTTTCTCGAGTTGTATGTCAACACTTGACCCGCAACTGGGCTTTTCCATAGGCGGTTTTTGTAGTCATCCTAGATGCAAGTTAATCCTCTAACTCGCAATTGTGTTTCCACAACTAGGTTTTCCGTAGGCTTTTCGAGTTTGCATGTCAACACTTGACCCGCAACTGGGCTTTTCCTTAGGCGGTTTTTGTAGTCGCCCTAGTTGCAATTTAATCCTCCACTCGCAGACCTGGTTTCCCATAGTCATTGTAGTTGCACCCCCGGCGGGGGGCCCCGACCTAGTTGCATGCCAACTATCGGCACACAACTGGATTTTTCTTTATAGGTTTTCGTAGTTGTCCGAGTTGCAAGTCAGCCCCTCGACTCTTCAGGATTTGTTTTTGTAGATTTGCTCCAGTTGCATGTCAACACTTAACCCGCAACTGGGCGTTTCCTTGGGTGGTTTTTTGTAGTCGTCCTAGTTGCAAGTTAATCCTCTAACTCGCAACTGTGTTTCCTCAACTAGGTTTTCTGTAGGGTTGTCGAGTTTGCATGTCTACACTTGACCATCAGCTGGGATTTTCCTTGGGCATTTTTTTTGTAGTAGTCCTTGTTGCAAGTTAATCCTCTAACTCACAACTCTGGTTTCCCATAGACCTTGTAGTTGCACCCCTGATGGGGCCCCCGACCCAGTTGCATGTCAACTATCGACACGCAACTGAGATTTTTTTTGTAGGTTTTCATAGTTGTCCGAGTTGCATGTTAGCTCCTCAACTCGTCGGATTTTGTTTTTGTAGTTTTGCTCGAGTTGCATGTCAACACTTGACCCGCAACTGGCTTTTCCTTGGGCGGTTTTTTGTAGTCGTCCTAGTTGCAAGTTAATCCTCTAACTCACACCTGTGTTTCCTCAACTAGATTTTCGTAAGCTTGTCGTGTTTGCATGTCAACACTTAACCCGTAACCGAGCTTTTCCTTGGACATTTTTTTGTAGTTGTCCTAGTTGCAAGTTAATCCTCTAACTCACAACTCTGGTTTCCCATAGACCTTGTAGTTGCACCCCTGACGGGGGCCCCGACCTAGTTGCATGTCAACTATCGGCACGCAACTGGGATTTTTTTATAGTTTTTCATAGTTGTCCGAGTTGCAAGTTAGCCCCTCGACTCGTCGGGATTTTGTTTTTGTAGTTTTGCTCAAGTTGCATGTCAACACTTGACACGCAACTGGCTTTTCCTTGGGTGGTTTTTTGTAGTCGTCCTAGTTGCAAGTTAATCCTCTAACTCGCAACTGTGTTTCCTCAAGGAGGTTTTTCGTACGCTTGTCGAGTTTGCATATCAAGACTTGACCCGCAACTGGGATTTTCCTTGGGCGATTTTTTTGTAGTCGTCCTAGTTGCAAGTTAATCCTATAACTCGCAACCGTGTTTCCTCAACTAGGTTTTTCATAGGCTTGTCGAGTTGCATGCCAACACTTGACCCGCGACCGGGACTTTCCTTGGGCGGTTTTTTTGTAGTCCTCCTAGTTGCAAGTTAATCCTCTAATTCGCAAACGTGTTTCCTCAACTAGGTTTTTCGTAGGCTTGTCGAGTTGCATGCCAAGACTTGACCCACAACTGGGCTTTTCCTTGGGCGGTTTTTTGTAGTCCTCCTAGTTGCAAGTTAATCCTCTAACTCGCAACTATGGTTTCCCATAGACCTTCTAGTTGGACCCCCAATGGGGGGCCCGACCCAGCTGCATGCCAACTATCGACACGCAACTGGGATTTTTTTGTAGGTTTTCGTTGTTGTCCGACTTGCAAGTTAGCCCCTCGAGTCGTCAGGATTTTGTTTGTTTGTAGTTTTGCTCGAGTTGCATGTCAACACTTGACCCGCAACTGGATTTTCCTTAGGCGGTTTTTGTAGTCACCCAAGTTGCAAGTCAATCCTCTACTCGCAACCGTGGTTTCCCATAGACCTTGTAGTTGCTCCCCAGACGGGGGCCCCGACCCAGTTGCATGCCAACTATCGGCACGCAACTGTAGTTTCACATAGACCTTGTAGTTTTGCTTGAGTTTAGATGTCAACACTTGACTCGTAACTGGCTTTTCCTTAGGCGGTTTTTGTAGACACCCGATTTGCAAGTCAATCCTCTACTCGCAACCGTGGTTTCCCATAGACCTTGTAGTTGCGTCCCAGACGGGGGCCCTGACCCAATTGACTGCCAACTATCGCCACGCAACTATGGTTTCCCATAGACCATGTAGTTGCACCCACGACGGGGGCCCCCATCCAGTTGCATGTCAAATATCCGGCACGTAACTGGGATGTTTTCTGTAGGTTTTTGTAGTTGTCTGAGTTGCAAGTCAGGCCCTCGACTCGTTAGGATTTTGTTCTATTGTTTTTCTCGAGTTGCATGTCAACACTTGACCCGCAACGAGGCTTTTCCATAGGCGGTTTTGTAGTCGTCCTAGATGCAAGTTAATCCTCTAACTCGCAACTGTGTTGTCTCAACTATGTTTTCCGTAGGCTTTTCAAGTTTGCATGTCAACACTTGTCCCGCAACCGGGCATTTCCTTAGGCGGTTTTTGTAGTCGCCCTAGTTGCAATTTAATCCTCTACTCGTAGACCTGGTTTCCCATAGACCTTATAGTTGCACCCCCGACGGGGGGCCCCGACCCAGTTGCATGCCAACTACCGGCACGCAACTGGATTTTCTCTATAGGTTTTCGTAGTTGTCTGAGTTGCAAGTCAGCCTCTCGACTCGTCATGATTTGTTTTTGTAGTTTTGCACCAGTTGCATGTCAACACTTGACCCGCAGCTAGGCTTTTACTTGGGCGGTTTTTTGTAGTCGTCCTAGTTGCAAGTTAATCCTCTAACTCGCAATTGTGTTTCCTCAACTTGGTTTTCCGTAGGGTTCTCTAGTTCGCATGTCAACACTTGACCCGCAACCGGGATTTTCCTTGGACGTTTTTTTATAGTTGTCCTAGTTGCAAGTTAATCCTCTAACTCACAACTCTGGTTTCTCATAGATCTTGTAGTCGCACCCGTGACGGGGGCTCCGACCCAGTTGCATGTCAACTATCGGCACGCAACTGGGATTTTTTTGTAGGTTTTCGTAGTGGTCCGAGTTGCTAGTTAGCCCCTCGACTTGTCGGGATTTTGATTTTGTAGTTTTGCTTGAGTTGCATGTCAACACATGACCCTCAACAGGCTTTTCCTTGTGGTTTTTTGTAGTCATCCTAGTTGCAAGTAACTCGCAACTGTGTTTCCTCAACTTGGTTTTTCGTACGCTTGTCGAGTTTGCATGTCAACACTTGATCCGCAACTGGGCTTTTCCTTGGGCGATTTTCTTGTATTCGTCCTAGTCGCAAGTTAATCCTCTAACTCGCAACCGTGTTTCCTCAACTTGATTTTTCGTAGGCTTGTCGAGTTGCATGCCAACACTTGACCCGCAACCGGGATTTTCCTTGGGAGGTTTTTTGTAGTCCTCCTAGTTGCAAGTTAATCCTCTAACTCGCAACCGTGTTTCCTCAACTAGGTTTTTCGTAGGCTTGTCGAGTTGCATGCCAACACTTGACCCGCAACTGGGCTTTTCCTTGGTAGGTTTTTTGTAGTCCTCCTAGTTGCAAGTTAATCCTCTAACTCGCAACTGTGGTTT
Organism: Triticum urartu; assembly: GCF_056163025.1. NCBI lineage: Eukaryota > Viridiplantae > Streptophyta > Magnoliopsida > Poales > Poaceae > Triticum > Triticum urartu. Next base: position 28,820,752 of record NC_141876.1, read on the forward strand.
CCCATAGACCTTCTAGTTGCACCCCTGGCGGGGAGCCCGACCCAGCTGCATGCCAACTATCGACACACAACTGGGATTTTTTTGTAGGTTTTCGTAGTTGTCCGAGTTGCAAGTTATCCCCTCGACTCGTCAGGATTTTGTTTTTTGTAGTTTTGCTCGAGTTGCATGTCAATACTTGACCCGCAACTGGCTTTTCCTTAGGCGGTTTTTGTAATCGCCCGAGTTGCAAGTCAATCCTCTACTCGCAATGGTGGTTTCCCATAGACCTTGTAGTTGCTCCCCAGACAGGGGCCCCGACCCAGTTGCATGCCAACTATCGGCACGCAACTGTGGTTTCACATAGACCTTGTAGTTGCACCCCCGACGGGGGCCCCGACCTAGTTGCAGGTCAACTATCGGCATGCAACTGGGATTTTTTTTCTGATGGTTTTTGTAGTTTTTCTGAGTTGCAAGTCAGGCCCTCGACTTGTCAGGATTGTTCTCTAGTTTTTGTCGAGTTCTCTAGTTTTTGTCGAGTTGCATGTCAACACTTGACCCGCAACTGGGCTTTTCCTTAGGCAGTTTTTGTAGTCGTCCTAGTTGCAAGTCAAGCCCTACTCGCAACTGTGTTTCCTCAACGAGGTTTTCCGTAGGCTTCTCGAGTTGCCTGCCAACCCTTTACTCGCAATTGGGCTTTTCCTTAGGAGGTTTTTGTAGTCGCCCTAGTTGCAAGTCAATACTCTACTTGCAACCATAGTTTCCCATAGACCTTGTAGTTGCACCCCCAATGGGGGGCCCCGACCCCGTTGCATGCCAACTTTCGGCAAGCAACTATGGTTTCCCATAGACCTTGTAGTTGCACCCCCAACGGGGACCCCGACCCAGTTGCATGTCGACTATCAGCACACAACTGGGATTTTTTTGTTGGTTTCCATAGCTGTCTGAGTTGCAACTCAGCCCCTCGATTCATTAGGATTTGTTCTGTAGTTTTTCTCGAGTTGCAGGTCAACACTTGACCCGCAACTGGGCTTTTCCATAGCCGGTTTTTGTTGTCGTCCTAGTTGCAAGTCAAGCCCTACTTGGAGCTGTGTTTCCTCAACTAGGTTTTTCGTAGGCTTGTCGACTTGCATGCCAAACCTTCACCCACAACTGGGCTTTTCCTTGGGTTGTTTTTGTAGTCGCCCTTGTTGCAAGTCAATCCTCTACTCGCAACTATGGTTTCCCATAGACCTTTGTAGTTCCACCCCGAAGGGGCCCCGACCCAGTCGCATGCCAACTATCGACACGCAACTGTGGTTTCCCATAGACCGACCTTGTAGTTGCACCGCCGACGGGGGCCCCGACCCAGTGCATGTCAACTATCGGTACGCGACTGGGATTTTTTTGTAGCTGTTCGTAGTTGTCCGAGTTGCAAGTCAGCCCCTTAACTCGTCAGGATTGTTTGTAGTTTTCCTTGAGTTGCATATCAACACTTGACCTATAACTGGACTTTTCCTTAGGCGATTTTTAGTAGCCGACCTAGTTGCACTTCAAATGCTCTACTCACAACTGTGGTTTTTCATAAGTTTGTAGTTGCCTCCCGAGGGGAGGCCCAACCCAGTTGCATGTCAATATCGGCGCGCAACTGGGATTTTGTTCATAGGTTTTTTGTGGTTGCCCGAGTTGCAAGTTAACCCTCGACTCGCCAGGTTTGTTGTAGTTGTCCGAGTTGCATGTCAATTCTTGACCCACAACTGGCCTTTTCCTTAGGCGGTTTTTGGTAGTCGCCCTAGTTGCAAGTCAATCATCTACTCGCTGGTTTTCATAGTTGCCCGAGTTGCAAGTCAACTATCAACTCACAGCTAGGGCTTTTCATATGTTCTATGGTTGCATCCGAGGGGTCCGGAACCTGTTGCATGTCAAGTATCGACATTTAACTAGGCTTTTTCATAGTTTCAGTAGACCGCCCAACTGTGGGATTTTTCAAAGGCTTTTTTACAGGTGCCTGCAGGTGCAAGTCAACTATTAACTTGCAACTTGGGGTTTCCGTACATTTCTTATTGTTGCCCCACTTGCAAAACAACCTCAACTCACAACTAGACTTTTTCATAGGTTAGAGACAAAAAGTGTAGGAATAATTTTTTTCAACAAATTTACCCCCAAAGTAAGAAGCACACAAGACTTAAAAATGGCAGTTAGAAATTTTCATCCGAGGGGAGGGGTTTTATTGTAAAAAAGGCAAATAAATCGTCAAAGCCCTCTATCCTCATTTCTCCCTAGTAGGTTTGACCCCCACCAACCAACATCAACAACGGCACTGTTCGAAATCAAAGAAGAGGGAGAGGAACACGAGGGCGTGCACCTCGAAGCAAAGGGGGAGCTCGCCGGAGGGGTCCGGAACATGTTGCATGTCAAGTATCGACATTTAACTAGGCTTTTTCATAGTTTCAGTAGACCGCCCAACCATGGGATTTTTCAAAGGCTTTTTTACAGGTGCCTGTAGGTGCAAGTCAACTATTAACTTGCAACTCGGGGTTTCCGTACATTTCTTATTGTTGCCCGACTTGCAAAACAACCTCAACTCACAACTAGACTTTTTCATAGGTTAGAGACAAAAAGTGTAGGAATATTTTTTTTCAACAAATTTACCCCCAAAGTAAGAAGCACACAAGACTTAAAAATGGCAGTTAGAAATTTTCATCTGAGGGGGGGGTGGGGTGGGGTGGGGGTTTATTGTAAAAAAAGGCAAATAAATCGTCAAAGCCCTCTATCCTCATTTCGCCCTAGTCGGTTTGACCCCCACCAACCAAAATCAACAATGGCACTGTTTGAAATCAAAGAAGAGAGAGAAGAGGGAGAGGAACACGAGGGCGTGCACCTCGAAGCAAAGGGGGAGCTCGCCGGAGGTCACTGGCGACGAGCCCCCCCTCCCTCAACGGCGCCCATCCCACACCCACAGGAGCACCTAAAGTGAGTGATTCTCACCCGCGGCCCTGCCTACCCCGCAACACATTCAAGTTGTTTTCATGGACGAATTTCTCTAGCGTTTTCTTGTCAGGTTTTGGGGAGATTTGGGATTATAAGGTCTAGTTAGAACACATGCATGTGAGATTTGGGATTCCTACTTCTATTTAGAGACGCGGAGGGGAGCGATTTTTAGTACAGAGCAACAAACGAGAATGGGGGGAGTAAGCTGATGGTGCTGGATGCGCTTCTATTTTCCAGGCGTGGTTCTATTTTTCCAAGCTGTTGGTGTGGAGGCGCTTGTGTTTTCTAATTTTGCCTGCTACATATTGTTTCGTGTTGGGCTGCACAGTTTAGGAGCAGTAGTGAAGTTTTCCAGGCCCTCCCAATTGTTTGGACAACAGAAAACGAAGCCCAGTTGTCAACTCGAAACAAGCAACGAGCCCAAAAGAACGACAAACGACAACAACAACCGCGGGGAGGAGTATGCTCGCTATATCAGGATGATGACGTCAGTTTATAGATGTGCAATACTTAGGGCACATCTAGATGTGCCCTAGACAGACCCAATTTATTAATATCAACCCATTACAACTCGGGAGAAGTGAGCAAACAACATATCCCATGCATTGGTTATCTAGTAAGGTAAAATCTCTGCAGTGGGCACCAGGTATAGTTCATATGAGTACCAAGATTAATATATTCAACATTTATATCACTCATTAATAAAATGATATCGCAGATGATTTATGCCTTGTACAGGATGTGTAGATATATGCACTCACAAGTCACACCAAGCATGCAATCCCGTCTAGCTCGAATTTGCCTGGCTTCTTAAGCTATTGACATATACTTAGCCTTAGCAAACTCCCAGCGGTCATCAACCGGGCACACATATACAGTACATTGGGCATGGGCGGCCTTAGGAGCTGAACTTTCAGTTGTAACTGAAGATGTGGTTCTTTCAATTTCTGAAGCCTAGCCTTAGCTGCCTGTCATGTTTTGGTTTTGCTTTGCGGCCATGTTCAGTGATAGGACGGTGAAAGATGCATGTAGGAACTAGTCTATTGCTGCAAATATTTTACGTAGACTAAAATTCGTTCCTCTGCATTCCAGAGAAGTTTGTGAAGATCCCTTCCACCTACCAGCTTACAGAACGACGCAGCATGTAATAGAGGTGTAACATGTTATCATATTTGTAATTGATCTTCCCGTGGGGACCTACTTATTAATGAAATTTGGACTGTGTATGCCACGTTTCTTTGGCGGATTAATTTAGTTGACTCAAATAAATAGAAACTACTCCCTTCGTCTCATAATTCTTTTTTGAAACGGACCATAATATAAGATATAGCTTGCAAAATGATCTTATATTATGGGACGGATGGAGTAACACATAAGCCCATGATAATAAATGAAGCTTTGTTGACTTGTCTTTGTTGAAAAAAAGTGGAGATGAACCACTATTCACTACCCAGTTGGTCATAGATATTTAGAGCCTCTCCAACAGGATTTGCCCAATTTAACCCCCTATATGATCGTGGACACTTCCACAGACAACACACACATTTGAACCCCCACAAATCAAGCAACGTTGATCAACACATTAAACAACACATAAAAGACAGCTAGCAAGTTCATACACATGGGACTAGGATAGGACATACGCGGACAACAAATTCATACACATAAACTATAGATCAAGATGATGTTCTAGTATAAAGTTAGGATGAAGATGTTCATCGCTTCGCCTTGCCCTTGTCATCATTGGGGCGGCGGTTGTAATATTGCCAAGATGGCATATGGTTTGTCCTCTGCGGGTCCGTCGGAGTCGGAAAGAGCACGGCGAGGCAGCATATGTGCACGTTTGAAGGGAGGAATTTTCTAGGCCCAGCTGTAGATGCCTTAACATATAGCAATGGTAACAGCATAAGGTCATCATCGACATGGTGCATGTGTACTTGCGGCCGTGCACGACACTAAGGCGATTGAAGCAAACGACATGAAATCGAAGAGCTCACGCTCTACACGCCTACACCTGAGATGGATTCGTCGCCCCGCAAATCGAATTTCGCTTTCTCTTTTCACCAATCTAATTGAGTGGCCGACAAGCGCGCTTGTAGGTTATAAGTATATGTGATGCATGGCCCTTCCACCACCTTGACCTAATTCGAGTACGATGTGGCTATACATTGATGCATAGTTGTACTAGCATTTTGCCGGTGCTAGGCACCGCACATGCGTCCGATCAAAGTGGGCTGATGTGCCACCGGCTCATCTATGCCTACGCTGCATCACAAAAGCTTCAAGCATACAAATACAAAAACAGAAGGAAGATAAGGCATGGTGTTTACTGAGTAGCACCATGCGATGCGAGATTCACTAAACAGATAGCCGAATTTGTTTGTCTCATCCGGAGTCCAGAAGCTTCATGGAAGCGGCCAGCGCCGTCTATCCAGATACAGGGGCACGCGTCACCTTTCGGTCTCTACTACCGTACGTACAACGTTGACGGTCGACGTGTAATTGTATGCAGCATACTGAATCACGAGGCACACCGATCGAGACGGCCGGAGGTTCAACCATGCATACTCCGTACTCGTACGTTTTCTTTCCTTAATTATATATTAAAAAAATGGACGCAAAGGGAGGCGGGACGTGGTGGCTATACACCCGGCAGCGTGTTGTATTTCGAACGTAATCTATAAATATATTAAAGTACTGTATTATTGTACCACCGTACTATTTCTTTGTGTCTGCGACTGCAAGAATCTCACGCGATCGAGCTAGCTAGGGACACGAGTCACGCCACCATTTCGTAGTCCATCTATATAGTATCTTGTGTCTGCGACTGCAAGAATCTCAGAGCTAGCTAGGGACACGAGTCACGCCACGACGAGAAGCAAGAGGAGAGAGAAATGCGAATGTGGCGCCGACGTGTGATCAAGTGAACCGAACTCGAGATCCGTACCCGCCCGGCAGCTCAGGAATCACAACCCAACGTGTAACTGATCAGCAGCATATTATTATGCTTTGTATATTGCACATATATGCATACTAAGTTTCCACGTGTTGGTGGATGAACTGGTATTGTGCAAATTCGACTGCATGAGGAATATGTTGGTTGTGCAGACGATTTACAGGTCCAACAGCAAACTCCTTGAGAATCCAATCCTTGCCTAGCATCTGCTACTCTTCTGCCCCTACGACTCCATGTATATATAGATTCAGGCCGTGCAGCGTCGCCAACCTCTTCAAGTTGCTGCTGCTGGTGCGATGAAATGTCTATGGTTGCCTTTGTGGTAAAAAAATCTGCAGTCCATGTAGAGTAAAATTTCACCAACCACAAACACCACGTTCAACAACAAAGTACATAGGAAATTCATTTGAACAACACAAGCAGACTTCAGGACTTCAACTACAAATTTTTTTGGAGGCCTTTGTTTTTTTCCTTTCTTTTGGGCTTCTTTGTGCTGTGGCCCCAGCGTTTTCTCCTTTCTTGCTGACTGTACCTGAGATGTGGCTGTATGGACTTATGCTTTATCTATAAAGAGGGGCGAAAGCCTATTTCGGAACTTCAACTACAATTTTTGCTATTCATCGGATTTAATTTCTGCATAATGGCGCCTCACTGAATCTTTTATCTCTTGCCAATAAGGGCTTATTTTATATGTAGCATATTTTTGAAAAGGATGATCAGCCCCTGTCTCCGTATAAACCACTCCATGCAATCATTTATGAATTTATGAGATCACAGTTGATTTATGAGAACCCCGCGTCGCTCTCAGGGGGGCGGCTCGGGTGATCTAACCCCGCCGCCGCCGCTACCCCCCTCCTGCTCCCTCCCCCTCGCCGCCGTCGAGCGTCCCCGCCGGGCAAAGCCCGTGCGGTTGCCGGCGGCGGCGGGCCTTTCCTCTCCCGTCACGCATGGAGGTCAGCCCTGGACGACGCGCCGTGCGACGCGGAGCTGCGCGCCGGCATGGATCTGGCCCTCCGGCCTCTTCTATGGCGCGGTGGCGCTGGATGCTGGGGCGGCGGTCCCCTCCTCTCTTCCTCGCGGTGGAGGAGCGGCGGCTGACCATTTTGGCGGCGGATCGGGGCGTTCTGCTCGGATTTGGTGGGCGCGCGCCGTCGACGGGATGTGGCGGTGCTGGCCGTCCTGGGCCGCGTGGGTGGCAGGGCGGCTGCGCGTGGTGGAGGCCCTGGCGCCTCTGGCCGTCCTGGGCCGCATGGGTGGAGGCCCCGGCGCCTCTGGCCCTTGGTGTCATGGAGGGCCTGGGTTGGGTCGGCGCCATGCGTGGAGAAGCTCCAGACCTCTATCCGCTATCTCCGGGGGAAACCCTAGATCAGTACACTAGTAGAAAATGGAGCTTTAAAACCGCTTCGTAAGGGCCTTTAGTGCCGGTTTCATAACCGGCACTAATTGGTGGGCACTAAAGGGCCCCCCCTTTAGTACCGGTTCGGCACGAACCGGTGCTAAAGTGCCACCATGTGGCATGAGCTCGCGCCCTGGTATGGGGGACCTTTAGTACCGGTTGGTATTACTAACCGGTACTAAAGTTTTTTTTTTGATTTTTTTTGAAAATTTTGGAATTTTTTTTATTATTATTTTGATTTTTAATTTTTCTGAATTATTTGGTGATTTAGTCTCTAATCACCTCTCTTAACTGCTCAAGTGTGGATCTGATCTGGCCAGTGCGACCTCAATGTGCGGCGGCTCAGATCGGCGGCGACCCGTGCACACGATGCTGGATGGCGGTTCCTTCAGCGGATCCGGGTGAAAACCTAGTTCTTGGCTTGATGCCAAGACCGGCGTTGGCGGCACTTCTCGTGTCATTACCTTCTTGAAGGCCTCGCCGTGGAGAAGCTCCAGACCTCTATCCGCTACCTCCGGGGGAAACCCTAGATCAGTACACTAGTAGAAAATGGAGCTTTAAAACCGGTTTGTAAGGGCCTTTAGTGCCGGTTCCATAACCGGCACTAATTGGTGGGCACTAAAGGGCCCCCCCTTTAGTACCGGTTCGGCACGAACCGGCGCTAAAGTGCCACCACGTGGCATGAGCTCGCGCCCTGGTATGGGGGACCTTTAGTACCGGTTGGTATTACTAACCGGTACTAAAGGTTTTTTTTTATTTTTTTAAAAAATTTTGGAATTTTTTTATTATTATTATTTTGATTTTTAATTTTTCTGAATTACTTGGTGATTTAGTCTCTAATCACCTCTCTTAACTGATCAAGTGTGGATCACTCATTCCAAATTATCTAACTTCCCGACCGGTCACCCATCCCTCTCACTACTCCAGCCCGAGCACGCTTAACTTTCGGGTTCTATTCTCCTTCGTTTCCAAGTCTGCACTTGTTGTTTTCCTGACAATAGTAAGATGCCAATCCTATTAACCCTCAGGAGTTTAGCTTGAGCATGAAGTCACACATTTCACTGTTTGAGTTTGAAACTATTATTCTAAAAAACAGTAATTATTTAGTAACACTAATATTTCTTGAATAAGTTTGACCATAGTTTGACCACAATTTGATTATAGTTTGACTAGATTTGACCAAAATTCAAAAAATTGAAATAATTATTTAGTAACACTAATATTCTTGAATAATTATGTAGTAACATTAATACTTCTTGAATAAGTAGTTTGACCAGATTTAACATTTTTTTTTAAAAAAAACTTAAATTTGACCATATCTTTTTTTCCTTTTGGAATTTGAGGATTCTAAAAAATTGCAAACAGGCCGTAGGCGGTCTCCATCGGATGCAGATTTTCGTGCTGAACTTTTTGATATATTATACGTTTTTTTTCGACATCGTATGCAGAAGTTATAGTCGTTTTACATTTTCCCTACACTTTTTGCAAAACATGTCCAAATTTAAGTTTTCAAATTTTCCTAACTAGTAGATGTAGTAATATAACTACCTCTCGAAGGATTTTATTTTTTGAAGTTTTTCTCATTTTCTTTTGATTTTTTCAGAACTGAAATGGCGACACACGGGGGAGGGGGGGTAGAGTTTGAAAATTGCCCTATAGTGCCGGTTTGTGTCACAAACCGGTACTATAGGTCAGATCCCTTTAGTACCGGTTCGTGGCACAAACCGGTACTAAAGGTTTGCCCTTTAGTACCGGTTTGTGACACGAACCGGTACTAAAGGTGATCGTGGGGCCCCGGCCTGACGCCAGCCTGCCATCACCCCTTTAGTACCGGTTCGTGCCACGAACCGGTACTAAAGGTTCAACACGAACCGGCATTAATGCATAGCCGTTCGAACCGGCACTAATGGAACCATTAGTGCCAGCTCAAATTCAAACCGGCACTAATGTGCTTCACGTTTGACCCTTTTTCTACTAGTGGTAGATCAGATGACGGCGGCGCGTTGGTGTCGTTTCCTCCTTGGGGGCGTCATTCTTGGAGGCGTACACGGGTTCGAGGGACCAGTGGGCGGTTTTTTGGTGGAGCGGTGCTTCATCCTGCACATTGATGACGGCGGATCTCGGCGGCGTGGTGCAGTGGAGACTCGGCGCCCGATGCGCGGTGCTGGACTCGTGCAGGAGGAGGTTGCTGTCTGACGTCATGGTGACGTCGATGGCAGAGTGGCCAGACAAGGTAGAAGCCTCAATATGATCTGTAGACCTGTGGAACATGGCGGCGACGACACACGAGTGCGTCTGACCGGATTGTGTCCCAGACCCGGTATGTGGCTCGGCTGGGGCTTCTGAATGAGTTTCGGCTTCCGGCTTTTGATATTAGGCTTAGGTGAGTGGTTTCGGTAGTGGCCCAGCTAGCACCCCTTCATCATATTGGATAGTAGTAGCGGCATATGTTGCCAAGATGATGGATTCAGGCACATTGTTGTAATACTTTGTAAGGTCCTCGAGAATAATCAATAAAGTGGTCGTATGCATCTCCTAGATGCAGAGGCCAGGGGTCATCCTCATTTTTTAAAAAAAAGAACAGTTGATTTATGCCTTGCAAAAGGATGTGTATATATACGCACGCACAAGTCACGCAATGCATGCAATCCCGCCTTGCTCGGCTTCCTGAGTTATTGACACATAGCTATCCTTAGCATATTCCCGGTGGTCATCAACGGGGCAGGCATATACAGCACTAGTACATTGGGCATGGGTGGCTTGAGGAACTCAACTTTCAGTTCCGGACAAACATCTAGTTCTACTGATTTTCGAATCTTCACCTTGGCTACTATTCATGTTTTGGTTTTTCTTTGCGGTCATGTTCAGTGATAGGACCAAGAAAGATGCACTTTGAAACTAGTCTATTGATGCAAGGAAGGTGATCAAGCTAACTGGACAGTGAAACGACAAGGCGCAGAGCATGGTGCCAACGTGAAGTTCCATCCAGCAAGTACTAGCTTGCAGAATGACGCAATGTAACAGACATGTAACATGTTTACTAGGTTCTGTGACTGATCTTCGTGGCGTACATGGGTAACTCTTTCTTCAGTGGATTATCTTAGTTGCTTAGCTTCATTGATGAGCAACGACAATCTCCTCGATGGGTTCTTCTTGTCCGTGCTGCACTACAGCTAATCAACGCAAAAGCATGTTATTTAATTGTTGTTGATAAAGGGGCATGAACCACTGACACTGCACAAGTTAGTCACAAAGCATAGTCGAGACCATAGTCGTTAAAGGAGGCGGCAGTGAGTTGAAAACTCGAAGGAGGTAAACAAATGGCGCTTTTCCATCTCCTGATAACACATAGGTTGCGTATCACTTTGTGTTTTGGTGCTAGCTCTAGTGGATCAATGACACCGTTAAATTCTATACTGGTCGAGGATTGTAAGTGAAATTTTCAAAGAATAAGATGTAGTCTTAGATATTGTATATGCTTCCGAATATGAAGCCACTTAAATGTATGGTTTGATCTATGGGAGACAGTTATGTCATCTCCAAATGACAGTACTTACTTTGTTTCTTGGAATACGAGTGGGCTATGATTCCAACAATATTTATCAAGCAAACATGTTTTGTAGTCACATTTTGGAACGTATCCTTTCCTAGAGCGGCGTATATCTAGCCATTCGAGTTAGGGAAACACTATGAAATCACATCATATGACCTACTGATCTTGCAAGTTAACACCACATGTCTCATATGTAGACTAATTTCCATGTGCCAAGTGAATCAACTCTTTTTGCAAATTCGACTGCAAGACACTCTAGAACATGTTGTTTGTGATGACTATTTGTCGGGCCAAAAGTGAAAGGGTGCGTGAGCTTCTTTGGATTGCAATCCTTTGCCTCTTTTTCCCTACAACTACATCTTCTTCAGGCCATGTAGCGTCGTGCGCCTCTTCAAGCCGTTGAGGCAACTCTTGTGTTTTGAGGTGATGGGATCTTTGTGTGACTGTCTCTGGTTGTATAAGTTTCTGCAGTCGACATGTATCAAATTTTCACCTACCACAAACATCACGTTCAACAAACAAAGTACAGATAAAATTATCGAGCATCATAAGTAGACTTCACTTATGCATTGCAATTGATCTTGTTTCAGGTACAATTTCTGCTATTGGCGTTGGTCATATTTAATTGATGCATAATAGAGGCACCTCATCATGAAAATACACAGGAGCGCTCGTCCTGGCCTCGTCTTGTTATCATGCACCGTCGAACATCTTTGAGATCTGACACATCGTATGTTGTGGGGCAGAGTTGCTTTTAATGTCTAACGACTGGAGAACTTTGAGGCCGTAACGTCTAGACTTGACGGGGGGAGTTGTAACTTTGTACCCACGGCCCAGTTTGAGGCGGGTTGCACTTGGCTGTTTGGCCGGTCCGCGAAATCATTTTTCAAAACCCGGTTCATACACATCGCCAATGCATGTACTATGCTTCTTGAAGTTACAGAAAAGGTTTATTCATCCAGCAAAATTGTTACACAAATTCTGTTTCACGGACCACACAGGAAAATTGATACACCTTTTTTCTACAAATCATGGACCTACTCTACACCACCGATCAAAATTGGGCACTTGCAATTTGTGAACCACTACGTTAGGATTGCTGCAAGTGTTCATCCGGTGGCCACCTACACCGCAATTGGTGCAAGTTAGTTCTTTCCTCGGTTTCTTTGCCATGTTCCCCCTGTCTGGGCACGTCGTGCTGCCACCATCATCTCCCTAGCCATGTTTTTTCTTTCATTTTCTTCTTTGAATTCTTGAATGACCTGTCATTGTACGAAGACTTATCCGTGCTGCTAGTTGGTCGCCCAGCCTTGCGTTTCTGTAATGGTGCAGATGGGCCAGCCAAATTACTGATGGCACTACCTTTAGCATCACTGCCCCCGGACATACCTTTACGAGCTACTTCAGTAACTGCTTGCAAAGGTATCACATTATTCTCGAACCGGTCCTCCAAGGCCAACCTATCCCTTGTAGCAGCCAGCGGGGTAAATGTCTGCAACCCCATTTGAAACGTTTCCATGGTCTTCTCATACGTGATGACCCACAAGTATAAGGGATCTATCGTAGTCCTTTCGATAAGTAAGAGTGTCGAACCCATCGAGGAGCAGAAGGAAATGATAAACTATTTTCAGTAAGGTATTCTCTGCAAGCACTGAAATTATCGGTAACAAATAGTTTTGTGGTAAGGTAATTGGTAACGGGTAACAAGTAATAAAAGTAAATAAGGTGCAGCAAGATGGCCCAATCCTTTTTGTAGCAAAGGACAACCCTGGACAAACTCTTATATAAAGGAAAGCGCTCCCGAGGACACATGGGAATTATCGTCAAGCTAGTTTTCATCACGTTCATATGATTCGCGCTTGATACTTTGATAATTTGATATGTGGGTGGACCGGTGCTTGGGTACTGCCCTTACTTGGACAAGCATCCCACTTATGATTAAGCCCTCTTGCAAGCATCCGCGACTACAAAAAAAGTATTAAGGTAAACCTAATCATAGCATGAAACATATGGATCCAAATCAACCCCTTATGAAGCAACACATAAACTAGGGTTTAAGCTTCTGTCACTCTAGCAACCGAGCATCTACTTATTACTTCCCAATGCCTTCCCCTAGGCCCAAACAATGGTGAAGTGTCATGTAGTCAACGTTCACATGACACCACTAGAGGAAAGACAACATACAACTCATCAAAATATCGAGTGAATACCAAATTCACATGACTACTTATAGCAAGACTTCTCCCATGTCCTCAGGAACAAACATAACTACTCACAAAGCATATTCATGTTCATAATCAGAGGGGTATTAATATGCATAAAGGATCTGAACATATGATGTTCCACCAAGTAAACCAACTAGCATCAACTACAAGGAGTAATCATCACTACTAGCAACCCACAGGTACCAATATGAGGTTTTGAGACAAAGATTGGATACAAGAGATGAACTAGAGTTTGATATGAGATGGTGCTGGTGAAGATGTTGATGGAGATTGACCCCCTCCAGATGAGAGGATCGATGGTGATGACGACAGTGATGATTTCCCCCTCCCGAAGGGATGTTTCCCCGGCAGAACAGGTCCGCCGGAGCCCTAGATTGGTTCCGCCTCGTGGCGGCGGAGTTTCGTCCCGAGAGCTTCCTTATGATTTTTTTCAGGGCGAAAGACTCCATATAGCCAAAGATGGGCACCGGAGGCCTGCCAGGGGGCCCACGAGACAGGGGGGCACGCCCAGGGGGTAGGGCGCCCCCCCACCCTCGTGGATGGTGTGTGGGCCCCCTCAGGTGCTTCCTTTGCCCAATATTTTTTACATATTCTAAAAAGACTCCCGTGGAGTTTTAGGACTTTTGGAGTTGTGTAGAATAGTCTCTAATATTTGCTCCTTTTCCAGCCCAGAATTCCAGCTGCCGACATTCTCCCTCTTCGTGTAAACCTTGTAAAATAAGAGAGAATAGGCATAAGTATTATGACATAATGTGTAATAACAACCCATAATGCAATAAATATCGATATAAAAGCATGATGCAAAATGGACGTATCAACTCCCCCAAGCTTAGACCTCGCTTGTCCTCAAGCGGAAGTCGATAACGAAAAATATGTCCACATGTTTAGAGATAGAGGTGTCGATAAAATAAAATACGGACATGAGGGCATCATGATCATTCTTATAACATCAATATATACATATATTGTTATATGATTTCTTATGCTAAAGTAACAATTCATTCACAATTTCAAGTATGAATCAGAAACTTCCTTTAAAACTAACAAACTATAATCTCAGTCATTAAAGTAATTGCAATTTATCATAACATCGGAAAGAGTCAATATAAGAGCTTTTCAGCAATCCCACATACTCAACTATCATTTAGTCTTTCACAATTGCTGACACTCACGCAATATTTATGGGTATGAAGTTTTAATCGGACACAGAGAAAGATAAGGGCTTATAGTTTTGCCTCCCAACCTTGTACCTCAAGGATAATGTCAATAATAATAGTTCATGAAAACTCACATCCAATTAGCTATATATATCAGGATCTTTCCAACACCCAGTGCTTGCCAAAGGATAAAATGTAAAAAGAAAAGGTGAAGATCACCATGACTCTTGTATGAAGTATAAGACAAAAATAAAAGATAGGCCCTTCGCAGAGGGAAGCAGAGGTTGCCATGTGTTTTTATGGTTGGATGCACGAAATCTTAATGCAAAAGAACGTCACTTTATATTGCCACTTGTGATATGGACCTTTTATTATGCAGTCCGTCGCTTTTATTTCTTCCACATCACAAGATCGTATAAAGCTTATTTTCTCCACACTAATAAATCATACATATTTAGAGAGCAATTTTTATTGCTTGCAAAAATGACAACTTACTTGAAGGATCTTACTCAATCCATAGGTAGATATGGTGGACTCTCATGGCAAAACTGGGATTAAGGATATTTGGAAGCACAAGTAGTATCTCTACTTGGTGCAAGGAATTTGGCTAGCATGAGGGGGAAAGGCAAGCTCAACATGTTGGATGATCCATGACAATATAATTTATTTCAGATGTAAGAAAACATAGCCCATTACGTTGTCTTCCTTGTCCAACATCAACTTTTTAGCATGTCATATTTTAATGAATGCTCACAATCATAAAAGATGTCCAAGATAGTATATTTATATGTGAAAACCTCTCTTTCTTTATTACTTCTTATTAATTACAACGATGACCAATACTATGTTTGTCAACTCTCAACAAATTTTATTCATCATACTTTTTATATGTGAAGTCATTACTCTCCATAAGATCCATATGATCTCTTTATTTCTTTTTATTCTTCCTTGTATTCCCTCAAGGTCATAGCAAGATGGCAAAGCCCTTGACTCAACACTAATCTTTATTATATATAGCTCATGGACTCGATTACATAGAAGGATCATAAAGCAAAACTCAAAACTAAATCATACTAAAAATTTATTCTACTAGATCAAGATATGATCAAAAGGATCGAACTAACAAAACCGGTAAAGATAAAAAAGTGTGATGCTGATATGATACCGGGGCACTCCCCCAAGCTTGGCAGTTGCCAAGGGGAGTGCCCATACCCATGTATTTATGTCTTTTTCTTCGGAGGTGGAGGAGATGGTGATGATGATGACAATTGTGCCTTCATCTTTTTCATATTGTAATTGAGAAGAGCGATCTCCTCCTTTAAATCATCGACCTCCGATTCCAGTTTCAAGATCTTATCACATAAATCTCCCTTGCTTTTCTGCCGAAAACGAGAAGGAATAGATCGGTGGTTAGATAGTTTAGCCCTCTTGTAGCGACCAGACCACAAACAGTCCAATCTCTGTGCTCCGGTGTCATCCCTGGATCAGTAATGCTGACACCACACAGTACTTGAAGGATTTATAGCAGAGTAGCAATCACACACTTAATACATCGAGTGTCTCAAGAGAGAACTTATTACAATAAATATGGCTTAAGGCCATCTAATAATGATAACAGCGGAAGGCTTGGAAGATAAATGAGTCCATCAACTCCAACGGCATCACTGAGTATAGAACCACGACCTAAAACTCCTTAATCGTCGTCTGAAAAGTCTGCAACATTAACGTTGCAGCCCGAAACGGGTCAGCACATGGAATATGCTGGCAATGTAACACATAGAGAGTAATGGAATGAAACAGCTATTCTATATGCATATTTGGCTGGTGGAAAGCTCTATGGTTATAGTTTTGCGTAAAGCCAATTTTTCCCTACTGCAAAGGAATAAATTTATTTAACTATCATGGTGGTTGTTAAACATTGAGAATGGTTGACAGCATTCTCAATCCCAATTAAACATCATCATTAAAATATACCCAACAAAATTAATTTTAGAGTAACATGTTGAGATTCAGATGATAATCCAGGTACTAGATACTCAAGATGTCCATAACCGGGGACACGGCTAACCATGATTAGTTTATACACTCTGCAGAGGTTTGCGCACTTTTCCCCACAAGACTCGATCGCCTCCGTTTGGTTTCTCGCACTACATGGTGTTTGAGAAGACGGATGACCGAGACATAGTCTTTCAGAAGCGGTAGCACCTTACAATGGGTAGACCGTACCACCTACATCCCCTACATCTGCTAGTCTACCACTGTAAGAGTTCGCACGACTTAGTCAACTATGCTAGAGCCCATAATAGCTTGTGGCTGCACACGGAAGTTTCTAGCATGAATAATCTCATGATCCCTTTGAGCCTGGGTGGCGGTCCATAAATAAAAACAGGCAATCCTGGAATACCCAGGTACCTCAATCCACCCAGATGTGTGTTTAAGTTGCCACCTTAAATAAACCATTAATTAACAATCTCACATCTGTCATGGATACACTCACCCAATCCACGTCTACTAGCATAGCATGGCATAATAAGCAACGTAGAAGTAACTCCCAAAGGTTTGATAATTAAACAGGTCATAGGTACTACCTCAACTACTTCCCAAACCCACAATTTAATTAGATCCTAATCATGCAATGTGTGAGGATTGATCTAATGCAATAAAACTGGGTAGTTGGAAAGCATGATCAAAGTGTTACTTGCCTTGCTGATGATCCGGGAAACCTAGCGATTCGAAGTAACAAGCGGCGCACTCCGGGTACTCTATCGCAAACAAACAAGCATACAATAAGTACTCAACTAATGCATAGGTAAAACTCAAATAAGAGATCTAACCAGAAGGTTCAACTTAAGAACTCCGGTTGGCAAAAAGAATCAAATTGAACGAAGCAACGAAAGACAAACGGCAAAAGAAACAGGCTTCGTTTACTATTCTGGATCTAAGGCAATTTTTACAGTGGCAAAAACTTGTTTGAGTTGGTTAAACGGAAAGAGGGTTTTGAGACGAAACTCCAGGCGCTTGAATCGCCTGATTTCGTTAAACGAGCGAAAAGTTAAACTAAAATGAAAATCGGATCAGAAATCGCGATCAGAAAAATCGCGGATTTAATTCGAGAAAAAGAAAAATGACGAACGTTCGTTAAAATGAATGAACGGACGAACGCTCACTATTTAAATAAACCAGAAAACCGATCTATTTAAAAAAATGAAACTAGAAAAAAACGAACAAAACCGTTGGAAAACCGAACAGTTTTTCTAAAAAAATGGCAGCGGGATCGAGGTAAACCTCGGGCGGCGGGTCCGGCGGCGGCGGCGCAGGGCGGCGGCGGCGGCGCGGGCTTGGGGCGTCTAGGGTTTGGGGGTGGGGTTCCGGCTGGGCCTCCCCGGCTTATAAAGCGAGACGGGCCTCGTGTCCGGGTCGGACACGGCCCGTAGGTCGGTTGCATTTTTTTTATAAATAGTTACGCTCAGAAAAAAAACAAAAGGACTACTAAACGGACTCCAAAAATCCCGAAATAAATTTTCCCCAGCTTCTAAATCAAGCCGCACATGATGAACATTTATTTGGGGCCTAAATGCAATTTTGAAAAACACGCATTTTTCCTAAATTCAAATAAAATAGCAAAATAAACCAAATAAAATCTTGTTTGATTTTTTTATTAAATCCTCAATATTTCTTTATTTTGGGAAAGTCATTTTATTCCCTCTCTCATATTTTTTTATATTAGAAATAATTGAAGATAAAAATAAATAAAATCAAATGATCCCATTCTCACAATTTGTGACAACTCAAATATGAAAAATAACAAAATCCCCAACTCTCTCCGAGGGTCCTTGAGTTGCGAAAATTTCTAGGATCAACCAAAATGCAATAAATATGATGTTCAATGATGATCTTAGTGTATAACATTCCAAATTGAAAATTTGGGATGTTACACCTCTTAGGGAGACTAGACTTCTTGAACTTCACGTGCATATCCCCAGGTTGAGGTAGAGGAACATCCTCCTCCTCCGAACTTGAATCATTGATCCTCCTCAAATGAGCATCCTCCTCATCATCCGTAGTTCGACCACAAGGGGATAGGTTCCCATAGGTCTTTGGGTCAGCAATGAGATGTGAGACATAGCTCTCTCCGTCAGAGTCTTGGGATGACACCTTGCTCTAAATCTGCTGTAGAAACAGCTCGAAACAAAAATAGAGGATAATTGCGTGGTACGATGGTCAAAACCTTCGGGAGATTATATAATGAATTTTTACCGACCAAAAGAAGTATCGTGCAGGAAAACGGAGTCCGGAGGGCACACGAGGTGCCCATGAGCCAGGGCGCATGCCCAGGGGGTAGGACGCGCCCTCCACCCTCATGGGCGCCTCGTGTCCTTTCCGGACTGCTTCTTATTTTCCTATTTTCTTAAATATTCCAAAACAAAGAAAAATTGCTATTAGAACTATTTTGGAGTCGGTTTACTTACCGTACCACATACCTCTTCCTTTTCGGAGGCTAAAACGTTCTGGAAGGTGTCCCTTATATACTCCTCCGGGGTTACAGTTTCAATAACATTAGTTTCAACATTTATAGGATTACCTGAGATATAATGTTTGATTCTTTGACCGTTCACCACCCTCGGATTTGTGCCTTCGAAGTTGTTGATTTTTATGGCACCGGAACGATAGACCTCCTCAATAACGTAAGGACCTTCCCATTTAGAGAGGAGTTTACCTGCAAAAAATCTTAAACGAGAGTTGTATAACAATACATAATCACCTACATTAAAATCACATTTTTGTATCCTTTTGTCATGCCATCTTTTAACTTTTTCTTTAAACAGTTTGGCATTCTCATAGGCCTGGGTTCACCACTCATCAGGTGAGCTAATGTCAAATAGTCTCTTCTCATCGGCAAGTTTGAAATCATAATTGAGCTCTTTAATGGCCCAATATGCCTTATGTTCTAGTTTGAGAGGTAAGTGACATGCTTTTCCATAAACCACTTTGAATGGACATACCCATAGGATTTTTATATGCAGTTCTATAGGCCCATAATGCATCATCAAGTTTCTTGGACCAATTCTTTCTAGATCTATTAACAGTCTTTTGCAAAATAAATTTAAGCTCTCTATTGCTCAGTTCTACTTGACCACTAGACTGTGGGTGATATGGGGATGCAATTCTATGATTTACATCATACTTAGCAAACATTTTACGAAAGGCACCATGAATAAAACGTGAACCATCATCAGTCATTAAGTATCCAGGGACTCCAAACCTCGGAAAAATAACTTCTTTAAGCATCTTAATAGAGGTGTTATGATCAGCACTACTAGTTGGAATAGCTTCTACCCACTTAGTAACGTAATCAATAGCAACTAAAATATGTGTATACCCATTAGAGGAAGGAAACAGTCCCATATAATCAAAGCCCCAAACATCAAATGGTTCAATAACAAGTGAATAATTCATAGGCATTTCTTGACGTCTACTAATATTACCAATTCTTTGACATTCATCACAAGACAAGACAAACTTACAGGCATCCTTGAAGAGAGTAGGCCAATAAAAACCGGATTGCAATACCTTATGTGCAATTCTATCTCTAGCATGGTGTCCTCCATAAGCCTCGGAATGACACTTGCGTAGGATCTATTCCTGTTCATGCTTAGGTACACAACGTCTAATAACACCATCTACTCCTTCTTTATAAAGGTGTGGGTCATCCCAGAAGTAATGTCTTAAATCATAGAAAAACCTTTTCTTTTGCTGGTATGTGAAATTAGGTGGTATAAATTTAGCAACAATGTAATTGGCATAATCAGCATACCATGGAGCAGTATGAGAAGCATTTATGACAGCTAATTGTTCATTAGGAAAGCTATCATCTATAGGTAGTGGGTCATCAAGAAGCTTCTCTAACCTAGACAAGTTGTCCGCAACGGGGTTCTCATCTCCTTTTCTATCAATAATATGCAAATCAAATTCTTGTAGTAGGAGAACCTGTCGTGGAATTTCCACGACAGATGTCCTAGTGAAAGGACTTAGTCGTGGAGCCATCACGACGGGTTAGCTTAAAGGGGTTAAAGCGGACAAGGGACGCAAGGGATTATACTGGTTCGGCTCCTTACGATGAAGGTAAAAGCCTACGTCCAGTTATGATGGAATTGCTAGGGTTTCGATGACCAGGGAGCGAATCCGCTTTGCCTGGCTCTCGAGTTATTGTTTGTTGTCTGTCCCTAAACCGCTGCTGGGTCGTCCCTTTATGTACACAGGTTGACGCCCGACGGTTTACAGAATTCCGAGGCCGACTCATAAATGTGCCCGGCTCGGTCTCTACCTTTCCTTGTCTTACAACATAAGTTACATATCATATGGCGGTTTATGTCTACGGGCCCTAATCCGCCCTTGGGCCCTGGGCCTTTCATGTTAGATCTCCTCTATAAAGCGCCATACCTCTTGTCTTCATGGGCTTCAAACATGACTAACTCCTTGTGGACATAACCCGGCCCCTCATGGCCGGTTTATACTTAATAGTAATATCCCCAACATTAAGCCCCAGATTGATTTGAACTCGTTCATGTCAATCTTCAACACTTAGAAAAATTCCTCCTTCTGCACCTTCGCATAGATCTTGTAAACCGGCGTGACGTCATCTTCCAGGTTCGTAATAAATCGCCATGACATCACCTGTTCATTAAAACCGAAGATACCCTTCATTAATGATCCTCCAACAATCGAGGCGACAACTTTGTTGCATATCCATTTTTTGGGCTCCTTGGTTTCCGCGCCTGTCGCTTATCTCTTTGTCTTATAAATAGGGTTGTGGGTCCCTTTCCTTTCCTCCCATTGCCTCTTCGTCTCTCTTCTATCTCGCGTCGCCTCAGCACCCGAGCGCCGCCGCCGTTGCCGACCTTCGCTTCTGCCTCAACTCTGGCCGCTGCATCACCCTGACTGTACTAGAAAAACGCGGCGCACCTCCGTGGCTTCAATAGCTTCAGTAAGTCGTTCTTCCTTTCCTTTGTAGATTCGCTAGGGTTCACGCGAGTTCATAGAAAAACTTCATGGTGTTCTTCCCTTGTTCTTCATTAGATCCTATACAATGAACTCCAAACTTGATGTACTTCCATGCGGTAGCAATGATAACCCTTATTTCGTCATCAAACCATGTTCTTTGTGCGCAAAAATCTGATTTGGAACTTCACAAACTGCTCAGGCACCAACTTTTTAGGTCTAAATATTTTCCTTCTCCTGACATGTGGTAGATCTGGATTTCCAATGTGAACATGTGAAACTTGTTTTCCCTCACTTAGTCATTTTTGCTGCAGATCTGTACTTTCATTGTCTGCGTGGGCGGTTTATCCTTTAGAAAATAATCTGCCATATGCCATTAGTCCCCTTGTAAACCGCCGATCGCTTTACCATATATAATAGCACCCACCTCCGGTTTAACAATCTTGCATGCTTGAATATCTTTCCCTTAATCTGCTACGCTTTATGCTTGTCTGTCATGAACCTTAAACCGGCATTTGATCTTTTTCCAGCTTTTTCATTTGAAATGGCCAAACAGTTTTATGCTTGTAAATGGGTCCCTTCCGGGTTACTGAAGAGAAATTGGATGGATGCATCAGAACTGGCGCTTTACCAAAACAAAGTGAGATCCACTGGCGTATTCCCGGTCCAGAAAATCCTCCTACCCCAAAAGACGACGAGGTAGTGATATTTGTTGATCACATGATATGTGGTTTTAAACCGCCCGGATCCAAGTTTTTCCGCGATGTGCTTGCCAGCCTCCAGATCCACCCTCAATATATTGGATCCAACTCTGTGTCCAATCAAGTGTTTTGTGAAGCCTATCTGCAAGAAGAGCCAACTGTTGAATTGTTCTGGGATTTTTTCTATTTAAACCATCGTACTGAATTTGTAGACGGGCCCAACACTGAACTTGGCGGCGTCTCCATTCAGAAAAGGAAGGATGTTAGCTTCCCTCATGCCAAACATCACAGTCATCCTAAGGACTGGAAGCAGACTTGGTTCTACTATAAGGATACCTCCCCTGAAGATGAGAACCCTCTGCTGGGTTATCGTGCTCACCGGCTTACCAACACACACCCACTTCCGCAATGACTGACTGCCAAGGAACGGGCCTCATACGCACCACAACTCGCCAAGCTCAGAGCTTTCATGGCCAATGGTTTGACATGGGTGTACTTTGTTCGTTGCTGGATATCTGTGACGCCCCCGATTCAATCGTACACTAATCATACACGCAAACGTGTACGATCAAGATCAGGGACTCACGGGAAGATATCACAACACAACTCTACAAATAAACTAAGTCATACAAGCATCATATTACAAGCCAGGGGCCTCGAGGGCTCGAATACAAGAGCTCGATCATAGACGAGTCAGCGGAAGCAACAATATCTGAGTACAGACATAAGTTAAACAAGTTTGCCTTAAGAAGGCTAGCACAAACTGGGATACAGATCGAAAGAGGCGCAGGCCTCCTGCCTGGGATCCTCCTAAACTACTCCCGGTCGTCGTCAGCGGGCTGCACGTAGTAGTAGGCACCTACCGAGTAGTAGTAGTCGTCATCAACAGTGGCGTCTAGCTCCTGGGCTCCATCGTCTGGTCGGCAATCGGGTATAGAAAGGGGGAAAGAGGGAGCAAATCAACCGTGAGTACTCATCCAAAGTACTCGCAAGCAAGGAGCTACACTACATATGTATGCATTGGTATCAAATGGAATAAGGGTATCATATGTGGACTGAACTGCAGAATGCAGGAATAAGAGGGGGATAGCTAGTCCTATCGAAGACTACTCTTCTGGCCACCTCCATCTTGCAGCATGTAGAAGAGAGTAGATAGTAAGTTCACCAAGTAGGATCGTATAGCATAATCCTAACCGATGATCCTCCCCTCGTCACCCTGTGAGAGAGCAATCACCGGTTGTATCTGGCACTTGGAAGGGTGTGTTTTATTAAGTATCCGGTTCTAGTTGTCATAAGGTCAAGATACAACTCCAAGTCGTCCTGTTACCGAAGATCATGGCTATTCGAATAGATTAACTTCCCTGCAGGGGTGCACCACATTTCCCAACATGCTCGGTCCCCTTTGTCCGGACACACTTTCCTGGGTCATGCCCGGCCTCGGAAGATCAACACGGCGCAGCCCCACCTAGGCACAACAGAGAGGTCAGCACGCCGGTCTAAATCCTATGGCGCAGGGGTCTGGGCCCATCGCCCATTGCACACTTGCACGTTGGGTACGCGGCCGGAGAGCAGACCTAGCAACCTCCATTACAAAGGAAGTTGCGTTACGCGGTCCAACCCGGCGCGCGCCGCTCAGTCGCTGACGTCACGAAGGCTTCGGCTGATGCCACGACGTCTAGTGCCCATAACTGTCCCCGCGTAGATGGTTAGTGTGTATAGGCCATTAGCCAGACTCAGATCAAATACCAAGATCTCGTTAAGCGTGTTATTTTGAAATAACCACGGACACCGACTAGGGCCAGACCCACCTCTCTCCTAGGTGGTCTCAACCTGCCCTATTGCTCCGCCACAAAGTAACAGCCGGGGGCCTTCGAGAACTCAGGCCCACCTCTACCGGGATGGAGCCACCTGCCCCTTCAGCCCCCAACATCGGAATCACTCGTGGGTACTTCTACGAGCCGACCCGACTTTAATCACCACCTGTATAGCATGTATATATGTATAAGTATATACCCGTGATCACTTCCCGAGTGATCACAGCCCGATAGTATAGCATGGCATACGGACAAGAATGTAGGGCCACAGATGATAAACTAGCATCCTATACTAAGCATTAGGATTGCAGGTAAAAGGTAACAACAGTAGTAGCAAGGACAGGCTATGCATCAGGATAGGATTAACGAAAAGCAGTAACATGTTACACTACTCTAATGCAAGCAGTAGAGAGTAGAGTAGGCGATATCTGGTGATCAAGGGGGGAGGGGCTTGCCTGGTTGCTCTGGCAAGGACGGGTCGTCAACACCATAGTCGTACTAGGTACCAGCGGCGTCGGTCTCGGTGTCTAGCGACAGAAGGGGGGGAAGAAACAATAAATATTAAGCAAATAGATGCATAGCGATTCATGACATGACATTAAGTTTTGCTAGGTGTGCCCTAACGCAGTAGGAGGTGATACCGGCGAAGGGGGAAAACATCCGCGAAAGTATCCCCGGTGTTTCGCTTTTTCAGACAGATGAACTAGAGGGGAAAAGTTGCGTGTTCGCTATGCTAGGGATGTGTGGCGGGCGAACGGGCTGCGCATTCGGATTCATCTCATTTTTCTGAGCAAATTTCATATAGAAAACTTTCTCAACCGAGTTACGGTTTATTTTCTATTGATTTTCGAAGTTTTAAATCATTTTTTTGAATTCTGGAATTTATTTAATTTCGCGAAATAAAAGGGAAAAGGCTAGGTGCACCCGGTGCAGTGCACCCAGCAGTGTACAGAGGGGATGACCGGTGGGGCCAGTCAACTTCCCAGTCAGCAGTTGACTGGTCCACTGTTGACTGGTCAACGATCCCATGGAGCCCACATGTCATAGACACATGTGCTAAAAGAACCTAACTAAACTAGTAGAAAAACAACTAAACAGGGGCCACTGGTCATAGGGTACCTAACTATTCTACTAATAAAAATAGTATGGGCTAATCCCGATTAGCAAGGCCTTCCCCTTCGTGCAATGGCCCAAGGCCACGGCTGGGTTCCTGCCAGTGAGGCCAGCGAGGCCAGCGCCGGTGTCAAGGGGAAGAAGGGCGCGGGCGCCAGCTGCGAGCGAGCATAGGGCGTGCAGGCGGCTGCGATGGCAGGTGGTAGCATTAGCAGCCGGTGGCGGGGCTAGCAGCGCGGCAGCGGTAGGAGCAGAGCAACAACAAGGCGGGCGAGCAACGGCGAGCAGAGGTGGCACGGCTGGGCGCGCGCGTGCGCTATGCGCGGCTGGAGTGACGAGCAGCGGGGGGCACACGCGGACGGCGCGGTCAAGGCAGAGGTGCGCGAGCGCGGCCAGGGGCATGTGTGTACGCGGTGAGCGCGGACTCCAGGAGCGGCGGCCTCGGCGAGTACGGGCGGCTATGGCAACGGATCGAGGCAATAAGCAGGGGGGATGGAGGAGGAGCTCACAACGATGCCGATGGTGAGGTCAGGGAGGCCGGGGCTGGACCGGAGAGGCGGCAAATGACAACGGACGACGAAGATGTACGTGGTGAAGATGGCGGCGATGGCAAGCGTTCGAGGGATGCGTCGCTCGATCCGGTAGCGTGGTCGAAGGAGATGACGGCGGGGAGGCTCTTGGACGGCTTCCTAGTACTTGGGGAGGTCAGCGGCCGCGTTGATGGCGCAAGGTAGTGGCGTCTCGCGCGGTCACCGCGCGAGATTTTGAGCTCGCGCTGAAGCAGAGGAAGAGGCGACTCGATGGGGAATGAGAGGGGATCAGTCGACAGACGGCTAGGGTTTCTAGGAGACGTGTTTATAGGGTTGGGGCGGCACTGTCGTGTGCGTGGCGGCCATCGAGCCGTGGTGGCCGTGGATGGCCTCCACGCCATGGCCTCGGCCCCCTGTACTGTACGTGAGGTGGAGGAAGGCTTAGATGGGCTGGGCATACACTATTCTTAATGGGCTAAAGTGCACATGAACATTTCTTATTTTCTTATTCTGTCCTTTAATTTCTTCTATTTTGTAAAATGTCGGCCACCAATTCACTTTTGTAAAAGATGAGACTTGGCTCAATAATTACCATGCAATATTTAGCACTGCGAGAAAAGGTTTGGAGACAAAATGGTTCGGAATTTTATAATTTGGAAAAGAATTTTAAATTATTGTTTTGACCCTATTTTAATCAATTTAGTGCATTTAGATATTTTATAAAGAGAAGATTCCTCCACAATTATTACTCCAGAACTATTTGGCTCACTCCGAACATTTTAGTTTTAATATTTGAAAACTCTTATTGTTTGCTTGATTTTTAATTTGAATTTGAACCGGTTTCGAACTAACGCGAGATTAGCAATAGTAATCGAGGTGACGTGGCATCATTAGCAGAGGTTCACTGTAGCTTAAGTGTCCGGGTGTCACAATTCTCCTCCACTACAAGAAATCTCGTCCCGAGATTTAAGAGGTGGGGGTAAGGGTGGAAAGTTCCGGTTACGAGATTCTAACGGATCTTCTCGCTCTTGGTTGCTCTTCTCGAAAAGGACGGTACATGTCATTGATGTCTTCAGTTCCCTGCTTCAGGTCATCATGATGACGTCATCCTTTCTTCGGGAACTCCATCATACTTACGAGTAGGGTAGAAGGGCGAAACTGTAAGGACGGATGTCTGCACGGATTGGCATCCGATAATTATCTCCGGGAAGGAGATTTTAGGAGCACCAGGAAACATATCGAGAGTGATATAAGGAGGGTAAAAAAATTTCAACCAGGTAGGCATCTAGCTGATGCCTAAAATAGGTGATGAAGGGGGGTTCGGAACAAGGAAGAATAATGTTGAATCTGATACCGGTATGAGACAAGGTAAGCAAATTAGCTCGTGAATTACATACGAAGCCAAGTGCAAGGATACTTCAAGATCAAGGTTGTATAGGAGAGTCAGGTTTCGATCCAGTGGAACTGTGGGTTATGGGCCCGCCATGTGGGTTAAAAGTAGAAAGAGTGATGACATTTTGCATGATTATTATAGCAAGGCATGTCAGAGGATAACCTGCCAGTTATGTCGGCAACAACATCGGTACCAAGGGCGAGGGACGAAGAGAACCATTTTCCTGCTCGTTGAACGAGGCGGACCAGTAGGCAAAGTTCTCGTCCATCGGTGATTACCGAAATGTCATCAGCAAGAGTAATAGGGTCCTTCTGACAGAGTGGTACAACGAGGTGTTTACATAAGCAGGGATATATTACTGCTTATATAATATATATCACAAGAAGGTTTAAACAAACCAATGGAAAGGAAAAGTGATTATCTGGTTTAAATAGAACAATGGAAAGGAAAATGTGTTTAAACACATATTTCAAGGGTATATCCTTCCCAAGGACAAGCAGAGCATGATATCCATGACAGGATATAATGTAGAAAACTCTTTAGGCAAGGTGAGAGAAATTTCATGACATTACCCATACAACGGTGTTTGGATAATTGAGCAAGAAACATTTAGCATTGGGCTTCAAATGTTCTTATTTGGAAATCAGAGTACCACAGACATGCTTCGAGATAACATTGACATGGTCTTCAAGTGAAAATCAAACTTTGGAAACACAAAGGATTCATCAGGAATAACTTATAGAATAAGTCTTATGAATTCCTCATGGAAGAGTGTTTAACCTAGCTGAAAAGGAAACTATAACAATAGAGCCTCCGGGCAGCTGTGCTAAGCATGACATCACCTTATCGGGTAAAAGACCAACATTATAACTCTTGGAAATATGTTCCAACCATCATATCTGACCGAGATTCAGATTTGATTGGTGTCAGGATACCTCAGACTCAGGATGCCTGAGAAGAGGTGCAACAAAAATTGACGAGAAGACATTGTAAGATTCTTGGGAAATGAACTATGGAAGCGAGTTTCGAAACAAGAGTTCATTAGTAAACCAAGGAGAGGATGAGGAGGTGGCTGATGGACTCAGCGACCATTCCTCGAGATTCCCCAAAAGATGAGTTTACACAATCATGTGAACAAGGAGATAACATTTGTTAGATCAAATGATATAATGGTGTATGCTCGAGGAATGCATACACAATTAAGCATTGATTGAAAGGTGCACCCGAAATATGGGCTTAGGTAGCAAGATCAATGTTAGAAGGGTGATTCAATTAGTAATTGACTTAGAATGAAACTATCGACCAATAACTTACAAGCAATAGGGTTGCTAGAAGTTTTGACTTCACACATCATAGTTAAATGGCTGGTATCCTGGTTAGAAACAACACGAGGACCAAGATATGAATGGAGATGGCGAGAAGTATTACTATATCAAGAATTATTAAGAGGTGGTGAAGTTCTCATGACATTCTTGACATAAAAGATGGTAATACTGCAAGGCAAAGAAGAACAAATGCTTAAGGATCTCAAGGTATAACACAAAACATGAACAAGTTTGTGTTGAATGGAAGGCAATAAAGTGGTCAATGATAACACAAATCATTAAGGGCAAGGATGGTATTTCTCACCATGAATTTAGTTGATATCCTGGAAGAGCTCAGAATGCTGATGATGATCACGACAGATTTGTCGAGATATTTTATGAAGATGTAATCGATCGACTATGGCATCAAGTCAAAGAATGATGAAGCGAATGGCTATTGGAACCATGGGTACGACACAAACTCGAAATCAAGCTTGCTGTTCAAGACGAAATGATATGACGGGAAAGATCGACGTAAGCTTAGCTCATCGTCGAAAGTTGTGCTTCGGGATTAAGGACCAGGTAGCATAGTTAAAATCGACACGAGAATGATATAGCCAAGCAGGCTAGGGATGACGTGATCGAGTTCAAACTCGTAAGTGATGAAGGTTACCAAGAGCTGATTAATCACGGTGCAGACTTGAGTCAGTTATTGGTGTCTTTGAGTGTTTAATAACTCAGAGCCCGTGAAAAATTGGAATCAATGAGAATGCAGTACCTAATGGAGAACTCATAAGAAATTATGCAGTTCCGTGTTAATCTCGAGATACCAGGGTGTAGTACTCGATGAAATATCAAAGTAAAGGTTGGACTGCTGTATTGATCCATAGAAGACAAGTGCTTAAACTTGCCCGAGAAATGGGATCAAAGATGAACATATGGTCGGAACCACGATTGCCAGGGATCAATTCACCGATACCAGAGGATATTATATGAAGGAAATAGTTATTATTACAAGAGGCTTCCATGATAGGATCTACATCGTGTCCATGGGCATGAACACAAAGTTCAAGGTCGACTCCCACTTCTTCAATGTATAACCTTCCATTCACCTCTTGCTTTTCAGAAATGACATTAGTTGTTAAAAGTTTTACCTGGTGCAATACCAGATAAGTATGACCCTTGAAATCTTTCGAGTTCACACAGATTAAGGAAGGCACAGTTTCAACCCATCGGGGCATCGTAGAACCATATACCACAAACTCAGTGGTAAATAACTCAAGCTCGATAGTAGAGCATGGTTGGCCAAATCAGAGAATACTATTTACCAATAGCATTATGTATCAGGGAAGAATTCACGAGGCGGTGAAATATGAAGGACACTGTCAAATAGTAATCCAACAAAGGATCTGACGGTCCATAGCGGAGCTGATGTGAGCATCGGCACAGAACCAGTTGAAGAAAGAATGCAAAGGCATCAGATTATAGAACATCTGAATAATTTGATACTTAGATATCAAAGGAATTATGATTTCAAAAATGAAGGATCATAAGCATACGCTCTGATCAAGGGCGGATAAGTTGAATAGACCTAAGTGTATAATCGACGGCAAATAGATTGGTCGAGAACCAGCTCATGTTCCAAAATGACATCTGAGCCAGAAAGATAATTTCAAAGGATCAACTAATGATTGCGAGCATTCTCAACATACTGTATCAACAGACTCAAAATGATAATGAAAAAGGATGCCAATAAGATCACCAGACTTATGGGATTAACCATAAAGCAAGCAAGCAAGAATTACAAGAGCAATAGGTTGTTGAGGATTTTCGGAAGATCGAATGGTATTTTGAAAACTTTTGTGAAATACATGAATCAACTGGGGATGAGCGGATACTCGATAAGTGCAAGGAATTATCCGTAGGGGTATTCATGCGGAAAAGATCTGTAAGGCACTGGCTTAAGGGATGCTTAAAAGTCGAAGAATAACTCGATGCATCGTGTAATAACAAGAGCAGCTGGGAAAGAAAGTAAGAAGGTCAGGTGTAAGTATTGATCCATAGGGCTGTATCGGTGGTAGGGGATTGCAAAAGCAACGGGCACAAAGTCTCGAGAGAAGATCAAAGAGGATCTCCAAAATCTTCTAATGCAGCAGGTGATCCTCTGTAATAGAGGGCTCTCCGGGTGGATGTGATCACGAGATCCTAATGTCAGAGTTAGCAAATTCATTTAACCCGAATAGAAGGGAGATCAGAGTCCCAGATTAAAGACCGAGGAGTAAAAGATCCTAATACCACCCAATGGCGACGTGGGCCCGTAAGCCACACAGCCATGTTAGTAAAGTTTTGCAATTAATAGACTCGACTTCGGCTAAGGAGTTGGAAGGGGGATTCCTATAGGCAGTCGGCTCTGATACCAACTTGTGACGCCCCCGATTCAATCGTACACTAATCATACACGCAAACATGCACGATCAAGATCAGGGACTCACGGGAAGATATCACAACACAACTCTACAAATAAAATAAGTCATAGAAGCATCATATTACAAGCCAGGGGCCTCGAGGGCTCGAATACAAGAGCTCGATCATAGACGAGTCAGCGGAAGCAACAATATCTGAGTACAGACATAAGTTAAACAAGTTTGCCTTAAGAAGGCTAGCACAAACTGGGATACAGATCGAAAGAGGCGCAAGCCTCCTACCTGGGATCCTCCTAAACTACTCCCGGTCATCGTCAGCGGGCTGCACGTAGTAGTAGGCACCTCCCGAGTAGTAGTAGTCGTCATCAACAGTAGCGTCTGGCTCCTGGGCTCCATCGTCTGGTCGCAGCAATCGGGTATAGAAAGGAGGGAAAGAAGGAGCTACACTACATATGTATGCATTGGTATCAAATGGAATAATGGTATCATATGTGGACTGAACTACAGAATGTCGGAATAAGAGGGGGATAGCTAGTCCTATCGAAGACTACGCTTCTGGCCACCTCCATCTTGCAGCATGTAGAAGAGAGTAGATAGTAAGCTCACCAAGTAGCATCGTATAGCACAATCCTAACCGATGATCCTCCCCTTGTCGCCTTGTGAGAGAGCGATCACCGGTTGTATATGGCACTTGGAAGGGTGTGTTCTATTAAGTATCCGGTTCTAGTTGTCATAAGGTCAAGGTACAACTCCAAGTCGTCCTGTTACCGAAGATCACGGCTATTCGAATAGATTAACTTCCCTACAGGGGTGCACCACATTTCCCAACACGCTCGATCCCCTTTGTCCGGACACACTTTCCTGGGTCATGCCCGGCCTTGGAAGATCAACACATTGCAGCCCCACCTAGGCACAACAGAGAGGTCAGCACGCCGGTCTAAATCCTATGGCGGAGGGGTCTGGGCCCATCGCCCATTGCACACCTGCACGTTGCGTACGCGGCCGGAGAGCAGACCTAGCAACCTCCATTACAAAGGAAGTTGCGTTACGCGGTCCAACCCGGCGCGCGCCACTCAGTCGCTGACGTCACGAAGGCTTTGGCTGATACCACGATGTCGAGTGCCCATAACTGTCCCCGCGTAGATGGTTAGTGCATATAGGCCAGTAGCCAGACTCAGATCAAATACCAAGATCTCGTTAAGCGTGTTATTTTGAAATAACCACGGACGCTGACCAGGGCCAGGCCCACCTCTCTCCTAGGTGGTCTCAACCTGCCCTATCGCTCCGCCACAAAGTAATAGCTGGGGGCCTTTGGGAACTCAGGCCCACCTCTACCGGGATGGAGCCACCTGCCCCTTCAGCCCCCAACATCGGAATCACTCGCGGGTACTCCTACGAGCCGACCCGACTTTAATCACCACCTGTATAGCATGTATATATGTATAAGTATATACCCGTGATCACTTCCCGAGTGATCACGACCCGATAGTATAGCATGGCAGACGGACAAGAATGTAGGGCCACAGATGATAAACTAGCATCCTATACTAAGCATTAGGATTGCAGGTATAGGTAACAACAGTAGTAGCAAGGACAGGCTATGCATCAGGATAGGATTAACGGAAAGCAGTAACATGTTACACTACTCTAATGCAAGCAGTAGAGAGTAGAGTAGAGGATATCTGGTGATCAAGGGGGGGGGGGGGGGCTTGCCTGGTTGCTCTGGCAAGGAGGGGTCGTCAACACCGTAGTCGTACTGGGTAGCAGCAGCGTTGGTCTCGGTGTCTAGCGACATATGAGGGGGAAGAAACAATTAATATTAAGCAAACAGATGCATAGCGATGCATGACATGACATTAAGCGTTGCTAGGTGTGCCCTAACACGGTAGGAGGTGATACCGGCGAAGGGGGAAAACATCTGGGAAAGTATCCCCGATGTTTCGCTTTTTTGGATAGATGAACCGGAGGGGAAAAGTTGCGTGTTTGCTATGCTAGGGATGTGTGGCAGACGAACGGGCTGCGTATTCAGATTCATCTCGTTTTTCTGAGCAACTTTCATATAGAAAACTTTCTCAACCGAGTTACGATTTATTTTCTATTGATTTTCGAAGTTTTAAATCATTTTTTTGAATTCTAGAATTTATTTAATTTCGAGAAATAAAAGGGAAAAGGCTAGGTGCACCCGGTGCAGTGCACCCAGTAGTGTACAGAGGGGATGACCGGTGGGGCCAGTCAACTTCCCAGTCAGCAGTTGACTGGTCCACCGTTGACTGGTCAATGGTCCCATGGAGCCCACATGTCATAGACACACGTGCTAAAAGAACCTAACTAAACTAGTAGAAAAACAACTAAACAGGGGCCACTGGTCATGGGGTACCTAAGTATTCTACTAATAAAAATAGTATGGGCTAATCCCGATTAGCAAGGCCGGCCCCTTCGTGCAATGGCCCAAGGCCACGGCTGGGTTCCAGCCAGTGAGGCCAGCGAGGCCAGCGCCGGCGCCAAGGGGAAGAAGGGCGCGGGCGCCAGCTGCGAGCGAGCATAGGGCGTGCAGGCGGCTGCGATGGCAGGTGGTAGCAGTAGCAGCCAGTGGCGGGGCTAGCCGCGCGGCAGCGGTAGGAGCAGAGCAACAACAAGGCGGGCGAGCAACGGCGAGCAGAGGTGGCACGGCTGGGCGCGCGCGTGCGCTATGCGCGGCCGGAGTGACGAGCAGCGGGGGGCACACGCGGACGGCGCGGTCAAGGCAGAGGTGCGTGAGCGCGACCAGGGGCATGCGTGTACGCGGTGAGCGCGGACTCCAGGAGCGGCGGCCTCGGCGAGTACGGGCAGCTATGGCAACGGATCGAGGCAATAAGCAGGGGGGATGGAGGAGGAGCTCACAACGATGCCGATGGTGAGGTCAGAGAGGCCGGGGCTGGACCGGAGAGGCGGCAAATGACGATGGACGACGAAGATGTACGTGGTGAAGATGGCGGCGATGGCGAGCGTTCGAGGGATGCGTCGCTCGATCCGGTAGCGTGGTCGAAGGAGATGACGGCGAGGAGGCTCTTGGACGTCTTCCTAGTACTAGGGGAGGTCAGCGGCCGCGTTGATGGTGCAAGGTAGTGGCGTCTCGCGCGGTCACCACGCAAGATTTTGAGCTCGCGCTGAAGCAGAGGAAGAGGCGACTCGATGGGGAATGAGAGGGGATCGGTCGACAGACAGCTAGGGTTTCTAGGAGACGTGTTTATAGGGTTGGGGCGGCACTGTCGCGTGCGTGGCGGTCATCGAGCCGTGGTGGCCGTGGATGGCCTCCACGCCATGGCCTCGCCCCCCTGTACTGTACGTGAGGTGGAGGAAGGCTTTGACGGGCTGGGCATACGCTATTCTTAATGGGCTAAAGTGCACAGGAACATTTCTTATTTTCTTATTCTGTCCTTTAATTTCTTCTATTTTGTAAAATGTCGGCCACCAATTCACTTTTGTAAAAGATGAGACTTGGCTCAATAATTACCATGCAATATTTAGCACTGCGAGAAAAGGTTTGGAGACAAAATGGTTCAGAATTTTATAATTGGGAAAAGCATTTTAAATTATTGTTTTGACCCTATTTTAATCAATTTAGTGCATTTAGATATTTTATAAAGAGAAGATTCCTCCACCATTATTACTCCAGAATTATTTGGCTCACTCCGAACATTTTAGTTTTAATATTTGAAAACTCTTATTGTTTGCTTGATTTTTAATTTAATTCGAACCGGTTTCGAACTAACGTGAGATTAGCAATAGTAATTGAGGTGACGTGGCATCATTAGCAGAGGTTCACTGTAGCTTAAGTGTCCGGGCGTCACAATATCTTGGAGTATCTTGCTGTTAAGCCGCTGCCCCGGTTTAATGTGTGAGTACACAGGGAACTCAAAAGACTCTCAATGTCATATTGACATTCTGCTAACAGAGGCTGAAGTTACTGAGTCTGTCAAGAAAGTGCTGAATGAACTGGAAGTTGTCTGTAGTAGGACCGGGTTAAGTCCCTTTTATACATTGAATAAACCGCCACCTGTAAGAATTGCCTCACTCCTGCTTTGTACCTGTTATTCTTAATTGTGCAATCTTTTATATCCCCTATCCATCTTTTTAACAGGGCGACGACCCATTCTGGAAGAAGAAGCCACAGGATAAACCGGCTAAGACCCCTCGACCCAAGACGAAGGTTGTCAAGAGACCTGCCAAGAGAAAGGCAGCTGAACCCATCGGTTTAGACCTTGATGACGACCTTGATGATCCGGACGTAGAGGTAGAACTTGACTCTCTTGGCTCATTTTTCATACATCTCATTGACAATGATTATTATCAGGATGACGCTGAAGGCAGCCAAGCCGATGACGCAGAGGTAATTATCCTTTCCTCCGGTTCAGACCCTCTGCCAACACAAAAAATCCGTCAAGCAGTCCGGAAAGTAAGATTTTCTCACCCCTAGCTCACTTGGCCCCAAACTTTCTTTTGAAGAAGAAGCAACACGAAGCTCGCCGCACAACCCGGCACAACGGCCAAGTAGTCACCTCGGCCGGTTTACCAAAAACTCCGGTTCGAAAATGTCGATCTGAGGTCTCACATACTTCCGATACTTCTTATCCCAAGGAGGGTTATTTTCGACAAGCTCTTAATCCATCCGATTCAAATTATCAGGGAATGCCTCATTCATCCTCTGGCGAGTCAACGGCCACACAGCTCCCTCCTCTTAAAACTGTTCCTAGGTGAACATTTTAAACTTAACCCTTTGATGCTTTATACTTGCGTGCTATACTAACCTTCATATCTTTTCCTTTCAGAGCCAAGGCCAGACTCAGCAAGAAAGCTCGGGTAGATAAACCATCTGATGACAATGTGGCTACTGAACCGGAGAAAACTCCAGAACCGGAGAGAGCAAATGCTGACGCCATGCTTGATGATCTGCCACCTCCAGATCATGACTTTGTTGAACAACTAGAAGTTGATACAACAGGTCATGCTGATAAACTGGCAAGCCCGGTCCCCACTGATGATAAACCGTCAAGTCCAGCTAAAGTTGCTGATGAATCATCAACTCCAGAAAAGGCTGCTGGCAACAAGGAAGATGATATTATAATTACTGGCGTTGGCCACACCGCCCTGGCAATCCTGTTGCATTATCAAAGCATAGTGCCAAGGAGGAAATATCTGCTATGGGCAAAGGCAAATGGAGCACAGACTTGTCAAGCTACGTCCACCTCAACGCCCAAGAACTTCATTCTGGTTTTTTAAACCGTCTGTACACAAACCGTGACTACGAAGCTGGTTTAGTGAAGCTGATGAAGGAGCGTTATGAGGTAAGTACATAACCTTTTCTGTCTTATGTCCAATTTCAAGTACCAACTCCAGTAGCCCCCAAGGGCCGATTTATGATGCCAATCTAAACCGGGACTTTGTAATGCCTCAACTTTGTATGCTTATCCTCCAAGGGCCGGTTTATATTTTTAAGATGAACCGGTACTTTAACATCGTAATCTTTTAACTTTCGCCTGTGTAGTCCCCAAGGGCCGGTTTATCTTTCCAAGCTGAACCGGAACTTTAACCAATGTTAATTTGAGCAAACGTACATTAGCCCCCAAGTGTCAAGAATAATACTTGTATTGTGCTTGAGCCTTGTAAAAAATTTCTGAGAATCAATCAAATAGGCATTAGCCCCCAAGTGCCAAGTGTATAACTTGTTATGTGCTTGGTACTTCAAATATTCACTGCCACCTCATCATATGACCTTCTCTTATAGGCCGAGTTGAGCAAAAAGGAAGCCCAAACCGCTGATCTTCAAGAAAACAGGAAATCTCAGCAAGTGGAAACCTCCAAAGCCAAAGAGGAATTGACCAGTGCCTTAGCAGCCATGGAGAAGTTAAAAGAAGCTTTTAATAAGGAACGGGCGGATTGGGGCACCGAGAAAACTGGATTACAAAAGAGAGCTGAAGACGCAGAAGCAGCCCTTAAACCGGTGGTTGAAGAACTGACCGGTTTAAAGCGGCAAATAAATGCCATGACCTCTGCTGTATTTGTTAAGTCTCCTTATCTAAATTTGTCAATATATTTTACCTCATCGGTTGACCGGTTTACTGATGCTTGTAATGACTCAGGAACCCGCATTACCCATCTGGGCTCTGACATGCGGAAGAAGCTGAAGGCTGCCTATACTCTGATAGAGCAGTTATATTCTAGAGCTCAACGGGCCATCTCCACTGCTGCGCATAACAAACCACCTCCAACTTTGATAAAGGAAACCATTGATAAACTGTTAATGTTGCCTGCTGATACGTCTCCAACGTATCTATAATTTTTGATTGTTCCATGCTATATTATCTACTGTTTTGGACATTTTTGGGCTTTATTATCCACTTTTATATTATTTTTGGGACTAACCTATTAACCGGAGGCCGAGCCCAGAATTGTTGTTTTTGGCCTATTTTAGGGTTTCGAAGAAAAGGAATATCAAACGGAGTCCAAACAGAATGAAACCTTCGGGAACGTGATTTTCTCACCGAATACAACTCAGGAGACTTGGACCCTACGTCAAGGCACGTAACAGGAGGCCACGAGGTAGGGGGCGCGCTCTACCCTACCAGGCGCGCCCCCACCCTCATGGGCCCCTTGTTGCTCCACCGACGTACTTCTTCCTCCTATATATATCCACGTACCCCCAAACGATCAGATACGGAGCCAAAAACCTAATTCCACTGCCGCAACTTTCTGTATCCATGAGATCCCATCTTGGGGCCTGTTCCGGAGCTCCGCCGAAGGGGGCATCGATCATGGAGGGCTTCTACATCATCATCCAAGCCCTTCCGATGAAGTGTGAGTAGTTTACTTCAGATCTACGGGTCCATAGTTAGTAGCTAGATGGCTTCTTCTCTCTTTTTGGATCTCAATACAATGTTCTCCCCCTCTCTCGTGGATATCTATTCCATGTAATCTTCTTTTTGCGGTGTGTTTGTTGAGACCGATGAATTGTGGGTTTATGATCAAGTCTATCTATGAATAATATTTGAATCTTCTCTGAATTCTTTTATGTATGATTGGTTATCTTTGCAAGTCTCTTTGAATTATCAGTTTGGTTTGGCCTACTAGATTGGTTGTTCTTGCCATGGGAGAAGTGCTTAGCTTTGGGTTCGATCTTGCGGTGTCCTTTCCAAGTGACAGAAGGGGCAGCAAGGCACGTATTGTATCGTTGCCATCGA
The DNA here is from genome assembly GCF_056163025.1 of Triticum urartu. Classification (NCBI taxonomy): domain Eukaryota; kingdom Viridiplantae; phylum Streptophyta; class Magnoliopsida; order Poales; family Poaceae; genus Triticum; species Triticum urartu. Next base: position 28,858,479 of record NC_141876.1, read on the forward strand.
GGATAACAAGATGGGGTTTTTATCATATTGCATGAAACTATCCCTCTACATCATGTCATCTTGCTTAAGGTGTTACTCTGTTTTTAACTTAATACTCTAGATGCATGCTGGATAGCGGTCGATGAGTGGAGTAACACTAGTAGATGCAGGCAGGAGTCGGTCTACTTGTCTCGGACATGATGCCTATATACATGATCATACCTAGATATTCTCATAACTATGCTCAATTCTGTCAATTGCTCAACAGTAATTTGTTCACCCACCGTAGAATACTTATGCTCTTGAGAGAAGCCACTAGTGAAACCTATGGCCCCCGGGTCTCTTTCTCATCATATTAATCCCCATCACTTTATTATTGCTTTGCTTTTACTTTGCCTTTTAATTTTTACTTTGCATCTCTATACCAAAAATACCAAAAATATATTTATCATCTCTATCAGATCTCACTTTCGTAAGTGACCGTGAAGGGATTGACAACCCCTAAGCACGTTGGTTGCGTTGAGTTATTGTTTTTGTGTAGGTACAAGGGACTCGTGCGTAGCCTCCTACTGGATTGATACCTTGGTTCTCAAAAACTGAGGGAAATACTTACGCTACTTTGTTGCATCAGCCTCTCCTCTTCGGGGAAATCCAGCGCAGTGCTCAAGAGGTAGCAAGAAGAATTTCTGGTGCCGTTGCCTGGGAGTCTGCGCAAAAGTCAACATACCAAGTACCCATCACAATCCCTATCTCCCGCATTACATTATTTGCCATTTGCCTCTCGTTTTCCTCTCCCCCCAATTCACCCTTGCCATTTTATTCGCCCTCTCTCTCTATTTCCGCTTGCCTTTCTTCTGCTATGTCTGAATCAAAAAGGGTTGGGGGTTCTTTCCAGAGATTTAGTACTTTGGACAACCCCTCTATCCTCGCTAAACTTATAAATAAGGATACTATGGGAAAACCTACCGGAGTTATCAATGAGAGTCTTAATAATTTTGATGAAGATATTTCTGGAATTTTTCGTTATTTACTTGATGAATCTTTGAAAGATGCTTGGTATAGACTATTAAGGATCAGGGCTAGCTATGTTCCTCAATATCAAATTGAAGTTTACCTAAAAAGCTTTTATATTGCCCTTCCTTCTTCTTTTAAGCATGTCTTAGATTCTATATTTGAAGAAGGTTTCCTTGAAGGGGATGTCGTAGACACTTATGAAAAAATGAAAACTATATTTGGCCACCCCATGAATGAGAAAGTCGAATCTACATCTCTTTTGCTCTCTTACCAAAATGAATCTATTAAAGAGATAAAGGCTAGCCTAGATACAAACTTCCGTAACATGCTTAATCTTTCCTCTACCATTAATAGCCATGTGCTTTATATAAATAGAAGGATTAATTCTATATATAGCAAGTTTGCTCTTTTCTTTCCTAATACCAAAGATGGCAATACCTAGATCTATTCTTGCTTGTTATGCCTAGCTAGGGGCGTTAAACGATAGCGCTTGTTGGGAGGCAACCCAATTTTATTTTTATTCCTTGATTTTTGATCCTTTTTAGTAATAAATAAATTATTTAGCCTCTGTTTTGGTTGTGTTTTTTGTGTTTAATTAGTGTTTGTGCCAAGTAGAACCGTTGGTAAGACTTGGGGAAAGTCTTGTTGAACTTGCTGTAAAAAGAAGAAACTTTAGCGCTCACGAGAACTGCTGTCATTTTTATTTGGAAAGTGGTATTTAGTTAATTCTTTTTTAAGATGATTAATAGATAAATTCCTCACGTCCAGAAATTTGTTGTAGAATTTTTGGGGTTAAAGATCTTGCGCTAGCTACAGATTACTATAGACTGTTCTATTTTTGACAGATTCTGTTTTTCGTGTGTTGTTTGCTTATTTTGATGAATCTATGGCTAGTAAAATAGTTTATAATCCATAGAGAAGTTGGAATACAGTAGGTATAACACCCATATAAATAAATAATGAGTTAATTACAGTACCTTGAAGTGGTCTTTTGTTTTCTTTCGCTAACGTAGCTCACGAGTTTTCTACTTTAAGTTTTGTGTTGTGAAGTTTTCAAGTTTTGGGTAAAGATTTGATGGATTATGGAACAAGGAGTGGCAAGAGCCTAAGCTTGGGGATGCCCATGGCTCCCCCAAGATAATCTAAGGACACCTAAAAGCCAAAGCTTGGGGATGCCCTGGAAGGCATCCCCTGTTTCGTCTACTTCTATCGGTAACTTTACTTGGAGCTATATTTTTATTCACCACATGATATGTGTTTTGCTTGGAGCGTCTTTTATAATTTTAGTCTTTGCTTGTTAGTCTACCATAATAATCCTTTCTGTACACACCTTTTGAGAGAGCCATACATAATTTGGAATTTGATAGAATACTCTATGTGCTTCACTTATATCTTTTGAGCTCTATAGTTTTACTCTAGTGCTTCACTTATATCTTTTGAGTTATATAATTTTGCTCTAGTGCTTCACCTATATCTTTTAGAGAACGGTGGTGGATTTGTTTTATAGAAACTATTGATCTCTCATGTTTCACTTATATTATTTTGAGAGTCTTAATAGCATGGTAATTTTCTTAATAATAATATGCTCGGTATTCAAGATTTGTAAAACTTTCTTTTGAGTGCGTTGAATACTAAGAAAAAATTGATGCTTGATAATCGTTTTGAGATATGAGGATGGTGATATTAGAGTCATGCTAGTTGAGTAGTTGTGAATTTGAGAAATGCTTGTGTTAAAGTTTGTGATTCCCGTAGCATGCACGTATGGTGAACCGTTATGTGATGAAGTTGGAGCATGATTTATTTATTGATTGTCTTCCTTATGAGTGGCGGGCGGGGACGAGCGATGGTCTTTTCCTACCAATCTATCCCCCTAGGAGCATGCGCGTAATACTTTGCTTTGATAACTTCTAGATTTTTGCAAAAAGTTAATGAGTTCTTTATGACTAATGTTGAGTCCATGGATTATACGCACTTTCCTTCCTTCCACCATTGATAGCCTCTCTAATACCGCGCACCTTTCTCCGGTATCATACACCCACCAAATACCTTCCTCAAAACAGCCACCAAACCTACCTACCATGGCATTTCCATAGCCATTCCGAGATATATTGCCATGCAACTTTCCACCGTTCCGTTCATTATGACACGCTCCATCATTGTCATATTGCTAGCATGATCATGTAGTTGACATCGTATTTGTGGCAAAGCCAGCGTTCATAATTCTTTCATACATGTCACTCTTGATTCATTGCATACCCCGGTACACCGCCAGAGGCATTCATATAGAGTCATATTTTGTTCTAAGTATTGAGTTGTAATTGTTGAGTTGTAAGAAAAATAAAAAGTGTGATGATCATCATTTTTAGAGCATTTTCCCAAGTGAGGAAAGGATGATGGAGACTATGATTGCCCCACAAGTCAGGATGAGACTCCGGACGAAAAAAAGAAGAAGAAGAGGCCATAAAAAAAAGAGAAGGCCCAAACAAAAAAATTGAGAGAAAAAGAGAGAAGGGACAATGTTACTATCCTTCTACCACACTTGTGCTTCAAAATAGCACCATGATCTTCATTGTAGAGAGTCTCTCATTCTGTCACTTTCATATACTAGTGGGAATTTTTCATTATAGAACTTGGCTTGCATATTCCAATGATGGGCTTCCTTAAAATGCCCTAGGTCTTCATGAGCAAGCGAGTTGGATGCACACACACTTAGTTTCTTTTGTTGAGCTTTCATATACTTATAGCTCTAGTGCATCCGTTGTAGGGCAATCCCTACTCACTCACATTGATATATATTGATGGACATCTCCATAGCTCGTTGATACGCCTATTTGATGTGAGACTATCTTCCCCTCTTTTTGTCTTCTCCACAACCACCATTCTATTCCACATATAGTGCTATATCCATGGCTCACGCTCATGTATTGCGTGAAGATCGAAAAAGTTTTGAAAATGTCATAAGATGAAACAATTGCTTGGCTTGTCATCAGGGTTGTGCATGATTTAAATACATTGTGTGGTGAAGATAGAGCATAGCCAGGCTATATGATTTTGTAGGGATAACTTTCTTTGGCCATGTTATTTTGAGAAGACATAATTGCTTTGTTAGTATGCTTGAAGTATTATTATTTTTATGTCAACATGAACTTTTTTCTTGAATCTTTTGAATCTGAATATTCATACCACAATTAACAAGAATTACATTGAAATTATGCCAAGTAGCACTCCGCATCAAAAATTCTATTTTTATCATTTACCTACTCGAGGACGAACATGAATTAAGCTTGGGGATGCTTGATATGTCTCCAATGTATCTATAATTTTTGATTGCTCCATGCTATATTATCTACTGTTTTGGACATTATTGGGCTTTATTATTCACTTTTATATTATTTTTGGGACTAACCTATTAACCGGAGGCCCAGCCCAGAATTGTTGTTTTTTGCCTGTTTTAGGGTTTTGAAGAAAAGGAATATCAAACGGAGTCCAAACGGAATGAAACCTTCGGGAACGTGATTTTCTTACCGAATACAACGCAGGAGACTTGGACCCTACGTCAAGGCACGTAACAGGAGGCCACGAGGTAGGGGGTGCGCCCTACCCTACCAGGCGCGCCCCCACCCTCGTGGGCCCCCTGTTGCTCCACCGGCGTACTTCTTCCTCCTATATATATCCACGTACCCCCAAACGATTAGATACGGAGCCCAAAACCTAATTCCACTACCGCAACTTTCTGTATCCACGAGATCCCATCTTGGGGCCTGTTCCGGAGCTCCGCCGGAGGGGGCATCGATCACGGAGGGCTTCTACATCATCATCCAAGCCCTTCCGATGAAGTGTGAGTAGTTTAATTCAGACCTACGGGTCCATAGTTAGTAGCTAGATGGCTTCTTCTCTCTTTCTGGATCTCAATACAATGTTCTCCCCCTCTCTCGTGGAGATCTATTCGATGTAATCTTCTTTTTGCGGTGTGTTTGTTGAGACCGATGAATTGTGGGTTTATGATCAAGTCTATCTATGAATAATATTTGAATCTTCTCTGAATTCTTTTATGTATGATTGGTTATCTTTGCAAGTCTCTTCGAATTATCAGTTTGGTTTGGCCTACTAGATTGGTTGTTCTTGCCATGGGAGAAGTGCTTAGCTTTGGGTTCGATCTTGCGGTGTCCTTTCCATGTGACAGAAGGGGCAGCAAGGCACGTATTGTATCATTGCCATCGAGGATAACAAGATGGTGTTTTTATCATATTGCATGAAACTATCCCTCTACATCATGTCATCTTGCTTAAGGCGTTACTCTGTTTTTAACTTAATACTCTAGATGCATGCTGGATAGCGGTCGATGAGGGGAGTAATAGTAGTAGATGCAGGCAGGATTCGGTCTACTTGTCTCGGACGTGATGCCTATATACATGATCATACCTAGATATTCTCATAACTATGCTGAATTCTGTCAATTGCTCAACATTAATTTGTTCACCCACCGTAGAATACTTATGCTCTTGAGAGAAGCCACTAGTGAAACCTATGGCCCCTGGGTCTCTTTCTCATCATATTAATCTCCATCATTTTATTATTGCTTTGCTTTTACTTTGCCTTTTAATTTTTACTTTGCATCTCTATACCAAAAATACCAAAAATATATTTATTATCTCTATCAGATCTCACTTCTGTAAGTGACCATGAAGGGATTGACAACCCCTAAGCGCGTTGGTTGCGTTGAGCTATTGTTTTTGTGTAGGTACAAGGGACTCGTGCGTAGCCTCCTACTGGATTGATACCTTGGTTCTCAAAAACTGAGGGAAATACTTACGCTACTTTGCTGCATCATCCTCTCCTCTTCGGGGAAATCCAACGCAGTGCTCAAGAGGTAGCACCTGCCCGTTTGGACGAGTTAAAGAGATCAATTGCAAGGGCAGGTGCACTGACTGCACCAATGCGGGCTAAGGCATGGATACCTGAAAGCGCTATATCGACTAGAGGGGGGTGAATAGGCGATTTTTATGAAAGTCTTCAAAACGTGGAAGTTTCGAAGACAAATGATAGAAATAAACCTATTACCATGCAGCGGAAGGTAGACTACACTAGGCAAACTATAGTCAAGTATTCAATGAAGTGAAAGCACAATGACTAATAGCAGCAATGTAGTGAGGATCAGGTAGGAAGATATTGTGAAGCCAAACAGAACACGCAGTCACTCAATGAAGACAAAAGATAGTGCAATCATACAATGACTTCACAAGGACCAACAGTAAGTAAAGGGAAGGGAAGGATGAAACCAGTGACTCGTTGAAGACAATGATTTGTTGGACCAGTTCCAGTTGCTGTGACAACTGTACGTCTGGTTAGGGCGGCTAGGTAATTAAACCTGAGGACACACAGTCCCGGACACCCGGTCCTGAACACGCAGCTCAGGACACCCAGTCCTCACCGTATTGCCCTTGAGCTAAGGTCACACAGACCTCGCCCAATCACTCTGGTAAGTCTTCAAGGTAGACTCCCAAACCTTCACAGACTTCGTTCACCGGCGATCCGCAATGTCTCTTGGATGCTCAGAACGCGACGCCTAACCGGCTGGAGGATTCACAGTCCTCAAGTGTAATAAGTCTTCAGATCACACAGACAAGAAGACTTAAGTGATGCCTAACACTCTTTGGCTCTGGGTGGTTAGGGCTTTATCCTCGCAAGGAATTCTCTCTCAAAGGCTTCGAGGTGGGTTGCTCTCAAACGACAAAAGCCGTACTCTAACTCTGAGCAGCCAACCGTTTATGGTTGTAGGGGGTGGGCTATTTATAGCCACTAGGCAACCCGACCTGATTTGTCCGAAATGACCCTGGGTCACTAAGGAACTGACACGTGTTCCAACGGTCAGATTTCAAACACACACGACAACTTTACTTGGGCTACAAGCAAAGCTGACTTGTCCGACTCTGGACAAGATTCGCTCTCATAGTCTTCACTCGAAGACATAGGGTTTGGTTAAGCATCACTTCAATCATTCTGACTGGTTCTCTTGGACCCCACTTAACAGTACGGTGGTTCCTATGACTCAACAAAGAAGAAAAAGAACTATGAAAGATCTAAGTCTTCGAGCTCCATAGGCTTCATGCGATATCTTCTCTTGTCATAGTCTTCAATGTGAATATCTTCATATACCACCTTTGACATCAATGTCTTCATACATTTTTAGGGGTCATCTCTGGTAGGAAAACCGAATCAATGAGGGACTTCTACCTGTGTTATCCTGCAATTCTCACAAACACATTAGTCCCTCAACTAGGTTTGTCGTCAATACTCCAAAACCAACTAGGGGTGGCACTAGATGCACTTACAATACCAGATCTTGACTCGTCGGATATCGGAAGAGGCTATCCTAGCATAAAAGAGGATGGCTCAGAGTTTAACAATGATGATCTTCGAAGACTGACAAAATAAATGCGCCCCATAGCGAGCAAATTGGCCGCAGAAACATATCTCTCTCACTATCAGCCGGTTTATGACTCTGATCATAAAAGACTTCCTGCGCCAACACATGATGTAGAAGATCTTATTCCGCCAATCCGTAAGTGCACCTATGCCCCTGATGTTGACCCCTCAAACCTTATAAGTGATGAAGCTGTGTTCCAAGCCTTAACTAGAATCGATTGGGCAACCATTGACTTCCAGCCACTGGGTAGAGAGGAGGAAGATGCAACAGCGCAGGACGATCCACAACCTTCAACTCAACCCGGTGACAAGTCATGATCCGGAGGCCGCTTTAGCCTTCTGCTTATTGCCACACTTTGTCGAAAACAATTATTCTTTCGGGAATTTAAAGCGCCTTCTAATAGGCTAGTTGAGAACACTTGGTCTGCTACGCCATCGTGCATACTTATTTTGCCTGATACTGTGAATCCACCATGCTTTAGGATATATTATGTTCATAATCCGTAGCGGTGTTATTTAAATTGTTCCTGCATACAAAAAATTTGAAAGTGTCCTGGCGGTTTACCGCTGGACGGGTCATGATGCCCAAACATATGGCCTATGGATTGATAACCAAGGTTGTACTTTGAAAAAAAAATCAAAGATAAAAAGACGATACCTGTGATATCGTATCATACTGTTGGTTGACCAACTTTTGTATATTCAGGGTGATAACCTCAATCTTGAGTATTGATAACTCCTTCCATGTTATGCCAGTTTATGATAAAACCATACCGGGTTATAATAAACACCAGTGTATTCACATATAATACTGGTGGCTTGTAGTCAAAACCAGACCGGGTCAATAAACGCCGGATTATAATTGATCATGTACTAACAACTTATCGTTGAAAGCCAACCCGGGTCAATAAACGCCGGTTTATCATAAGATATTTAAAAATCTCACCAGAGGAGAAAAACTCGTCAAATAAAAACACAAAGAGAACATGCAAGGCTTTTCACGGGCTGCCAGGCCCTAAATCGAGGCTTTTCATGGGCTGCTAGGCCACTGAGTTAAACCATTTTTCAAAGCCTTTTAAGATGGACCTCAATCATTAACCAATCATCGTTTTAACTTTGACAAGTTTAGGGTCTATGAGATTGACTTGTCAAACGTCCGGCGGGTCATACCGGGTTTACCTGGACGGAGTGGCTTACTTAAAAAAGTCAGGATAACCCGGGGTTTTAGTTGAATACACCTGGCTTCCAAGCCTGGCTTGATAGCCTATTGCAAGGGTGCAAGCTCTTTGTTCTTTGAGAAGCAAAGAGCCCCCAAGCAACATTTGAGCTGTGCACGGGCGGTGCCTATGTTTGAGTTATGCTGTTGCAACGCTCTCTTTGGCCCCACATGATTCCCTTTTGGCCTTAAGCCGATCAAGAGGTGTAGCTATGGTTCGAATACGACCAAACCCCCTAGTGATTTCCTTTTGGCCTTAAGCCGATCAAGAGGTGTAGCTATGGTTCAAATATGATCAAGACCCCTAGTGATTTCCTTTGATATGTGTGGCTTTGTAAGCCAGGTCAATAGGACTCCGCTTTATAAACAGAAGCCCCCATGTAACCACTCATGATGTAATAAAAACAACAGAGACCCCGCTTTAGCTGAGGCTCTGGTTTATTATATTGATCATAATATATACGTTGTCATAAATATGTACATAAGAAGAGCTTGTGGCTCAAGTATAGTAAGGCCGAAGATGAGCTATATTCCACGGCCGTTGGGTCTCCTCCTCCGATTTACGTGAGTCTTTGTGCTCTCGAACATTGATAAGGTAGTATGATCCATTGTGCAGATTTTTGCTGACCAAAAAAGGTCCTTCCCAAGGTGGGGATAACTTGTGCATATCAGTCTGATCTTGGATGAGCTGGAGCACCAAATCACCTTCTTGAAAAGTTCTGGTTTTAACCCGGTGGCTGTGATAACGTCGCAGATCTTGCTGGTAAATCACCAGACGAGCCGCTGCAATATCATGCTCCTCATCTAATAGGTCCAGTGAATCCTGACGTGCTTTCTCATTATCAGCTTCAACATAAGCCTCCACATGGGACGAGTCATGACGGATATCACTAGGGAGAACCGCCTCTGCTCTGTAAACCAAGAAGAAAGGCGTGTAAACCTTAGATCTGTTTGGTGTGGTGTTAATACTCCATAACACGGAAGGTAACTCCTCCACCCAACAACCTGGCGTCCGCTTTAAAGGAACCATGAGTCGGGGCTTGATGCCTCTCAAAATCTCTTGATTGGCTCTCTCTGCTTGACCATTAGATTGGGGGTGATCCACTGATGATATGTCAAGCCGGATGTGCTCATGTTGACAAAACTCTTCCATAGCACCCTTGGACAAATTAGTACCATTATCAGTTATGATCCTGTGTGGAAAACCAAGAAGCAAGATCACGTTTTTGATGAATTGAACCGCCGTGGGCGCATCACACTTACTGACTGCCTCTGCCTCTACCCACTTAGTGAACATATCAACCGCCACCAGTAGGTGGGTCTTCTTATCTTTGGATCTCTTAAAGGGCCCAACCATATCCATCCCCCAAGTTGCAAATGGCCATGTGATTGGAATCATCCTTAATTCTTGAGCCGGAACATGAGCGTGGCGTGCAAACTTCTGACAACCGTCACACCTCTTTACCAAATCCTCAGCATCAGCATGAGCCGTCAACCAATAGAAGCCGTGACAAAAGGCCTTAGCCACCAAGAATTTTGAACCGGCGTGGTGACCACAATCTCCTTCGTGGATCTCACGCAAAATCTCACAACCTTCTTGAGGAGACACACAACGTCGAAACGCCCCTGTTACGCTGCAATGATGCAACTCCCCATTGATAATGGTCATTGACTTGGATCGCCGGATTATCTGTCGGGCCAAAGTTTCATCGTCCGGTAACTCTCCCCGGTTCATGTACGCTAGGTATGGGACTGTCCAATCCGGGATAACGTGAAGAGCCGCCACCAATTGAGCCTCCGGGTCAGGAACAGCCAAATCCTCCTGTGTAGGTATCTTGATTGACAGATTATGCAACACATCCAGAAAGACATTGGGCGGCACCGATTTACGTTGAGAGCCTAAGAGACTTAAAGCATCTGCCGCTTGATACGTCCATTTTGCATCATGCTTTTATATCGATATTTATTGCATTATGGGCTGTTATTACACATTATGTCACAATACTTATGCCTATTCTCTCTTATTTTACAAGGTTTACATAAAGAGGGAGAATGCCGGCAGCTGGGATTCTGGGCTGGAAAAGGAGCAAATATTAGAGGCCTATTCTGCACAGCTCCAAAAGTCCTAAAACTTCACGGAAGATGTTTTCAGAATATATAAAAAATACTCAGCGGAAGAAGTTCACCAGGGGGGGGGGCACACCCTGCCCACGAGGGTGGGGGGCGCGCCCCTACCTCATGGGCCCCCTGGTGGCCCTCCGATGTCCATCTTCTGCTATATGAAGTCGTTCGATGTGAAAAAAATCATAAGCCATCTTCTCGGACGAAACTCCGCCGCCACGAGGCAGAACCAATCTAGGGCTCTGGCGGAGCTGTTCTGCCGGGGAAACCTCCCTCCGGGAGGGGGAAATCATCGCCATCGTCATCACCAACGCTCCTCTCATCAGGAGAGGGCAATCTCCATCAACATCTTCATGAGCACCATCTCCTCTCAAAACCCTAGTTCAACTCTTGTATCCAATTCTTGTCTTCAAGTCCGGGATTGGTGCTAGTAGGTTGCTAGTAGTGTTAATTACTCCTTATAGTTGATGCTAGTTGGTTTATTTGGTGGAAAATCATATGTCCAGATCCTATATGCATATTAATACCCCTCTGATTATGAACATAATTATGCTTTGTGAGTAGTTACGTTTGTTCCTGAGGACATGGGAGAAGTCTTGCTATTAGTAGTCATGTGAATTTGGTATTCGTTTGATATTTTGATGAGATGTATGTTGTCTCTCCTCTAGTGGTTTTATGTGAACGTCGACTACATAACACTTCACCATTATTTGGTCCTAGAGGAAGGCATTGGGAAGTAATAAGCAGATGATGGGTTGCTAGAGTGAAAGAAGCTTAAACCCAAGTTTATGTGTTGCTTCATAAGGGGCTGATTTGGATCCATATGTTTCATGCTATGGTTAGGCTTACCTTAATACTTTTATTGTAGTTGCGGATTCTTGCAATAGAGGTTAATCATAAGTGGGATGCTTGTCCAAGTAAGGACAGTACCCAAGCACCGGTCCACCCACATACCAAATTATCAAAGTACCGAACGCGAATCATACGAACGTGATGAAAACTAGCTTGACGATATTCCCATGTGTCCTCGGGAGCGCTTTTCTCTATATAAGAGTTTGTCCAGGCTTGTCCTTTTCTACAAAAAGGATTGGGCCACCTTGCTGCACTTTATTTACTTTTGTTACTTGTTGCTCGTTACAAATTATCCTATCACAAAACTATCTGTTACCACTTATTTCAGTTTGCAGAGAATACCTTGCTGGAAACCGCTGATCATTTCCTTCTGCTCCTCGTTGGGTTTGACACTCTTACTTATCGAAAGGACTACAATAGATCCCCTATACTTGTGGCTCATCAAGACTCTTTTCTGGCACCGTTGCCGGGGAGTGAAGCACCTTTGGTAGGTGGAATTTGGTAAGGAAAAATTTATATAGTGTGCTGAAATTACTGTCACTTGTTACTATGGAAAGTAATCCTCTGAGGGGCTTGTTCGGGGTATCTTCACCCCACTAGTAGAGCAAAGAGTTGCTCCTCAACCTACTAAACCTACTGAAAATGAAAATGTCTGCTTTGAAATTCCTTCGGGTATGATAGAAAAACTGCTAGCTAATCCTTTTGTAGGAGATGGAACAAAGCATCCTGATGAGCATCTAATATATGTGGATGAAGTTTGTGGATTATTTAAGCTTGCAGGTGTACCCGGAGATGTTGTTAAGAAGAAGGTATTCCCTTTATCTTTGAAGGGAGATGCATCGACATGGTATAGGCTATGTGATGATATGGGGTCATGGAATTACAAACGATTGAAATTGGAATTTCATCAGAAGTTTTATCCTATGCATCTTGTTCATCGTGATCGCAATTATATATATATATATATATATATATATATATATATATATATATATATATATAGGCCTCGCGAAGGAGAAAGCATCGCTCAAGCTTGGGGGAGGCTTAAATCAATGTTATATTCATGTCCCAATCATGAGCTCTCAAGAGAAATGATTATTCAAAATTTTTCTGCTCGGCTTTCTGATAGCAATCGCACCATGCTTGATACTTCTTGTGCTGGCTCTTTTATGATGAAGACTATTGAATTCAAATGGGATTTATTGGAAAGAATTAAACGCAACTCTGAAGATTGGGACTTCGACAAAGGTAAGGAGTCAGGTATGACACCTAGGTTTGATTGTGTTAAGTCTTTTATGGATACCGATGTTTTCCGTAAATTTAGCACTAAATATGGACTTGACTCTGAGATAGTAGCTTCTTTTTGTGAATCTTTTGCTACTTATGTTGATCTCCCCAAGGAGAAGTGGTTTAAATATCATCCTCCCATAGAAGTAAAAGTAGCTGCACCTATTAAAGTTGAAGAAAAGATTGTCACTTATAATGATCCAATTGTTCCTACTTCTTATGTTGAGAAACCACCTTTCCCTGTTAGGATAAAGGATCATGCTAAAGCTTCAACTGTGGTTCGTAAAAGCAATATTAAAACTTATGCACCTCCCGAGCAAATTAAAGTTGAACCTAATACTGCTATTGTTAAAGATCTCTTGTCTGATAATATTGATGGGCATGTTATTTATTTCTGTGATGAAACTGCTAGAATTGCTAAACCTTGTGCTAAAGATAAACCTAGGCCTGTGGTAGGCATGCCTGTTATTTCTGTTAAAATAGGAGATCATTGTTATCATGGCTTATGTGTTATGGGTGCCAGTGCTAGTGCAATACCTATTAGCCTATATAGAGAAATCATGCATGATATTGCACCTGTTGAGTTAGAAGATATTGATGTCACAATTAAACTTGCCAATATAGATACTATTTCACCAATGGGAATTGTTAGAGATGTTGAAGTCTTGTGTGGGAAAACTAAATATCCTACTGATTTTCTTGTTCTTGGTTCCCCACAAGATAGCTTTTGTCCCATTATATTTGGTAGACCCTTCTTAAACACTGTTAATGCTCAGATAGATTGCAAAAAGGATGTTGTTACTATCGGTTTAGATGATATGTCTCATGAATTTAATTTCTATAAATTTAGTAGACAACACTGTGAAGAAGAATTACCTAGTAAGGATGAAATTATTGGTCTTGCTTCTATTACCGTACCTCCTAGTGATCCTTTAGAACAATATTTGCTAGACCATGAAAATGATATGTTTATGAATGAAAGAAGGGAAATAAATGAAGTATTCTTTAAACAGGAACCTATTCTGAAACACTATTTGCCTATTGAAATCCTAGGGGATCCTCCTCCACCCAAGGGTGATCCCGTGTTTGAGCTTAAACCGTTGTCTGATACTCTTAAATATGCTTATCTTGATGAGAAAAAGATATATCCTATTATTATAAGTGCTAACCTTTCAGAGCATGAGGAAGAGAGATTATTGAAAACTCTGAAGAAGCACTGTGTTGCTATTGGGTATACTCTTGATGATCTTAAGGGCATTAGTCCCACTCTATGTCAACATAAAATAAATTTGGAAGAAGATGCTAAACCAGTTCGTGATCATCAACGACGGCTGAATCCTAAAATGAAAGAAGTGGTAAGAAAGGAAATACTAAAGCTCCTTGAGGCAGGTATAATCTATCCCGTTGCTGATAGTCAGTGGGTAAGTCCCGTCCATTGTGTCCCTAAGAAGGGAGGTATTACTGTCGTTCCTAATGATAAAGATGAATTGATTCCTCTAAGAATTATTACAGGTTATAGGATGGTAATTGATTTCCGCAAATTAAATAAGGCCACTAAAAAGGATCATTACCCCTTACCTTTTGTCGATCAAATGCTAGAAATATTATCCAAACATACACATTTTGCTTTCTAGATGGTTACTCTGGTTTCTCTCAAATACCTGTGTCAGCCAAGGATCAATCAAATACTACTTTTACTTGCCCTTTTGGTACTTTTGCTTAAAGACGTATGCCTTTTGGTTTACGTAATGCACCTGCTACCTTTCAAAGATGCATGATGGCTATATTCTCTGACTTTTGTGAAAAGATTTGTGAGGTTTTCATGGACGATTTCTCCGTCTATGGATCTTCTTTTGATGATTGCTTGAGCAACCTTGATCGAGTTTTGCAGAGATGTGAAGAAACTAATCTTGTCTTGAATTGGGAAAAGTGCCACTTTATGGTTAATGAAGGTATTGTCTTGGGGCATAAAGTTTCCGAAAGAGGTATTGAGGTTGATAAAGCCAAGGTTGATGCTATTGAGAAGATGTCATGTCCCAAGGACATCAAAGGTATAAGAAGTTTCCTTGGTCACGCCGGATTTTATAGGAGGTTCATTAAGGACTTCTCAAAAAATATGTCGGCCTCTAACTAATTTATTACAAAAAGATATACCATTTGTCTTTGATGATGATTGTGTATAATCATTTGAAATACTTAAGAAAGCATTAATCTCTGCACCTATTGTTCAGCCACCTGATTGGAATTTACCCTTTGAAATTATGTGTGATGCTAGTGATTATGATGTAGGTGCTATTCTAGGACAAAGAGTTGATAAGAAATTAAACGTTATTCAATATGCTAGTAAAACCCTAGACAATGCCCAAGGAAATTATGCTACTACTAAAAAGAATTCTTAGCAGTTGTATTTGCTTGTGATAAGTTCAGACCTTATATTGTTGATTCTAAAGTAACTATTCACACTGATCATGTTGCTATTAAATATCTCATGGAAAAGAAAGATGCTAAACCTAGACTTATTAGATGGGTTCTCTTGCTACAAGAATTTGACTTACATATTGTTGATAGAAAGGGAGCTGAGAACCCCGTTGCAGACAACTTGTCTAGGTTAGAAAATGTGCTTGATGACCCACTACCTATTGATGATAGATTTCCTGATGAGCAATTAAATGTCATAAATGCTTCTCATACTGCTCCACGGTATGCTGATTATGTTAATTACATTGTTGCTAAGTTTATACCACCTAGTTTCACATACCAGCAAAAGAAAAAGTTCTTCTATGATTTGAGGCATTACTTTTGGGATGACCCACATCTTTATAAAGAAGGAGTAGATGGTGTTATTAGACATTGTGTACCTGAGCATGAACATGAACAGATCCTACACAAGTGTCACTCCGAAGCTTATGGAGGACACCATGCTAGAGATAGAACTTCACATAAGGTATTGCAATCTAGTTTTTATTGGCCTACTCTCTTCAAGGATGCCCGTAAGTTTGTCTTATCTTGTGATGAATATCAAAGAATTGGTAATATTAGTAGACGTCAAGAAATGCCTATGAATTATTCACTTGTTATTGAACCATTTGATGTTCGGGGCTTTGACTATATGGGGCCTTTTCCTTCCTCTAATGGGTATACACATATTTTAGTTGTTGTTGATTACGTTACTAAGTGGGTAGAAGCTATTCCAACTAGTAGTGCTGATCATAACACTTCTATTAAAATGCTTAAAGAAGTTATTTTTCCAAGGTTTGGAGTCCCTAGATATTTAATGACTGATGGTGGTTCACATTTTATTCATGGTGCTTTCCGTAAAATGCTTGCTAAGTATGATGTAAATCATAGAATTGCATCCCCTTATCACCCTCAGTCTAGTGGTCAAGTAGAATTGAGTAATAGAGAGCTCAAATTAATTTTGCAAAGGACTGTTAATAGATCTAGAAAGAATTGGTCCAAGGAACTTGATGATGCATTATGGGCTTATAGAACTGGATATAAAATCCTATGGGTATGTCTCCGTATAAAATGGTTTATGGAAAAGCATGTCACTTACTTCTCGAACTAGAACACAAGGCATATTGGGCTATTAAAGAGCTCAACTATGATTTTAAACTTGTCGGTGAGAAGAGGTTATTTGATATTAGCTCACTCGATGAATGGAAAACCCAAGCCTACGAAAATGCCAAGTTGTTTAAAGAAAAGGTTAAAAGATGGAATGATAAAAGGATACAAAAGCGTGAGTTTAATGTAGGTGATTATGTATTGCCATTCAAATCTCGTTTAAGATTTTTTGTAGGAAAACTTCTCTCTAAATGGGAAGGTCCTTATGTTATCAATGAGGTCTATCGTTCCGGTGCCATAAAAATCAACAACTTCGAAGGCACAAATCCGAAGGTGGTGAACGGTCAAAGAATCAAATATTATATCTTAGGTAATCCCATAAATGTTGAAACCAATGTTATTGAAACCGTAACCCCGGAGGAATACATAAGGGACACTTTCCGAAACATTTCAGACTCCAAAAAGGAATAGGTATGTGGTACGGTACCAACTCCAAAACAGTTTTAAGGCTTTATTTCTCCGTTTTGGAATATTTAGAAAAATAAGAAGCAGTCCGGTGATAACCCACAAGTATAGGGGATCGCAACAGTTTTCGATAAGTAAGAGTATCAAACCTAACGAGGAGCTAAAGGCAGAACAAAAATTCCCTCAAGTTCTATCGACCACCGATACAACTCTACGCACGCTTGACGTTCGCTTTACCTAGAACAAGTACGAAACTAGAAGTACTTTGTAGGTGTTGTTGGATAGGTTTGCAAGATAATAAAGAGCAACTAAATAAAAAGTAGGGGCTGTTTAGATAAAGAAATAACTAAGTTAGTTTTAGTAGAGAGCTTTTTGTTATGAGAAAGTTATTTGTCCCTAGGCAATCGATAACTAGACCGGTAATCATTATTGCAATTTTATATGAGGGAGAGGCATAAGCTAACATACTTTCTCTACTTGGATCATATGCACTTATGATTGGAACTCTAGCAAGCATCCGCAACTACTAAAGATCATTAAGGTAAAACCCAACCATAGCATTAAAGCATCAAGTCCTCTTTATCCCATACGCAACAACCCCCTTACTCGGGTTTGTGTTTAAGTCACTCACGCAACCCACTATAAGCGAATCATGAACGTATTGCAACACTCTACAACGGGGATCCCTCACGCTTGCGCGACATGGAGAGCACCATAGGACAACACCAATAATAAAGCATGCAACTCAAATCAATCTTGATCATCAAATAGCCCATAGGACAAAACGGATCTACTCAAACATCATAGGATAGCCATACATCATTGGGAAATAATATATAGCGTTGAGCACCATGTTTAAGTAGAGATTACAGCGGGTAAGAGAGAGGTTACACTGCTGCATAGAGGGGGGAAGAGTTGGTGATGATGGTGGTGAAGTTGTTGGTGAAGATTGTGGTGATGATGATGGCCCCCGGTGGCACTCCGGTGCCACCGGAAGCGAGGGGGAGAGAGCCCCCCTCCTTCTTCTTCTTCTTCTTCTTCCTTGACCTCCTCCCTAGATGGGAGAAGGGTTTCCCCTATGGTCCATGGCCTCCATGGCGTGGGAGGGGCGAGAGCCCCTCCGAGATTGGATCTGTCTCTCTGTCTCTCTCTGTTTCTGTATTCTCAGATTCTACCCTTTCACCGTTTCTTATATTCCCGGAGATCCGTAACTCCGATTGGGCTGAAATTTTAACACGATATCTATCCGGATATTAGCTTTCTTGCAGCGAAAGAAGGGCACCAACCGCATTACGGGGTGGCCACAAGGGCCAGGGGCGCGCCCCCCTGCCTCGTGGGCCCCTCGAGCATCGTCTCGCATTGATTTCACTTCCTGAAAATCACATATATTCCAAAAAAATCTCTGTCCGTTTTTATCCCGTTTGGACTCCGTTTGATATGGATTTTTTGTGAAACAAAAAACATGGAACAAACAGGAACTAGCACTAGGCACTGGATCAATATGTTAGTCTCAAAAATAGTATAAAAAGTTGCCAAAAGTATATGAAAGTTGTAGAATATTGGCATGGAACAATCAAAAATTATAGATACGACGGAGATGTATCAGCATCCCCAAGCTTAATTCCTGCTCGTCCTCGAGTAGGTAAATGATAAAAAAGATAATTTTTGATGTGGAATGCTACCTAGCATAATCTTGATCACATATCTAATCATGGCATGAATATTAAGATACGAGTTATTCAAAGCAATAGTCTATCATTTGACATAAAAACAATAATACTTCAAGTCTACTAATAAAGCAATCATGTCTTTTCAAAATAACATGGCCAAAGAAAGCTATCCCTACAAAATCATATAGTCTGGCTATGCTCCATCTTCACCACACAAAATATTCACATCATGCACAACCTCGATGACAAGCCAAGCAATTGTTTCATACTTTTGACGTTCTCAAAACTTTTCAACTTTCACGCAATACATGAGCGTGAGCCATGGACATAGCACTATAGGTGGAATAGAATGGTGGTTGTGGAGAAGACAAAAAGGAGGAGATAGTCTCACATCAACTAGGCGTATCAACGGGCTATGGAGATGCCCATCAATAGATATCAATGTGATTGAGTAGGGATTGCCATGCAACGGATGCACTAGAGCTATAAGTATATGAAAGCTCAAACTGAAACTAAGTGGGCGTGCATCCAACTTTCTTGCTCATGAAGACCTAGGGCATTTGAGGAAGCCCATCATTGAAATATACAAGCCAAGTTCTATAATGAAAATTCCCACTAGTATACGAAAGTGATAACTCAAGAGACTCTATTGAAGAACATGGTGCTACTTTGAAGCACAAGTGTGGTAAAAGGATAGTAACATTTCCCCTTCTCTCTTTTTCTCTCATTTTTTGGGCCTTCTCTTTTTTTGGCCTTTCTCTTTTTTAATAGTTTTTTTCTTTTTTCGTTCGGAGTCTCATCCCGACTTGTGGGGGAATCATAGTCTCCATCATCCTTTCCTCACTGGGGCAATGCTCTAATAATGATGATCATCACACTTTTATTTACTTACAACTCGATATTACAACTCGATACTAGAACAAATATATGACTCTATATGAATGCCTCCGGCGGTGTACCGGGATGTGCAATGATCTAGCATAGCAATGACATCAAAAAACGGACAAGCCATGAAAACATCATGCTAGCTATCTTACGATCATGCAAAGCAATATGACAATGAATGCTCAAGTCATGTATATGATGATGATGGAAGTTGCATGGCAATATATCTTTGAATGGCTATGGAAATGCCATGATAGGTAGGTATTTTGGCTGTTTTGAGGAAGATATATGGTGGGTTTATGGTACCGGCGAAAGTTGCGCGATACTAGAGAGGCTAGCAATGGTGGAAGGGTGAGAGTGCGTATAATCCATGGACTCAACATTAGCAATAAAGAACTCACATACTTATTGCAAAAGTCTATTAGCTATCGAAACAAAGTACTACGCGCATGCTCCTAGGGGGATAGATTGGTAGGAAAAGATCATCGCTCATCCCCGACCGCCACTCATAAGGTAGACAATAAATAAATAAATCATGCTCCGACTTCGTTACATAACGGTTCACCATACGTGCATCTTACGGGAATCACAAACCTCAACACAAGTATTTCTACAATCCACAACACTAGCATGACTCTAATATCACCATCTTTATATCGCAAAACTATTGCAAGGAATCAAACGTATCATATTTAGTGATCTACAAGTCTTATGTAGGATTTTATGACTAACCATGTGAATGACCAGTTCCTGTCATCTCTCTAAATAGATATAAGTGAAGCAAGAGAGTTTAATTCTTTCTACAAAAGATATTCCCACACTCCTACAAATATAAGTGAAGCAAAAGAGCATTCTACAAATGGCGGTTGTCTAAGTGAAGAGAAACAGGCAATCCAAACTTCAAATGATATAAGTGAAGCACATGAAGCATTCTATAAAGCATACTCAAAAGATATAAGTGAAGTGAATAGAGCATTCTATAAATCAACCAAGTACGATCTCATACCAGCATGGTGCATAAAACAAAAATGAAAACTAAATGCAAAAGACGCTCCAAGATTGCACATATCGCATGAACGAAATGAATCCGAAAACATACCGATACTAGTTGAAGAAAGAGGGGATGCCTTCCGGGGCATCCCCAAGCTTAGATGCTTGAGTCTCCTTGAATATTTACTTGGGGTGCCTCGGGCATCCCCAAGCTTGAGCTCTTGCCTCTCTTCCTTCTTCTCACATCGAGACCTTCTCGATCATCGAACACTTCATCCACACAAAACTTCAACAGAAATCTCGGTAAGATCCGTTAGTATAATAAAGAAAATCACTACTCTAAGTACTGTTGCAAACCAATTCATATTTTGTTTTTTCATTGTGTCTACTGTAATATAACTTTTTCATGGCTTAATCCACTTATATGAATCGATAGTTTCATCAAAACAAGCAAACTATGCATCAAAAACAGAATCTGTCTAAAACAGAACAGTCTGTAATAATCTGAACATTCACCATACTTATGACACTTGAAAAATTCTTCCAAAATTAGGAAAAATAAACAATTTGTATAGAAAGACAGTGCAAAAGAATCAGAACCATCTGATGTTCCAGCTAAAAATGTAAAATCGTGCACTACAGCCAAAGTTTCTGTCCTGCACCGTACAAACCAACAAGCAAAATAAACATCCTAAAGGCAAACCTTGGCACATTATTTTTATAATACAATGGAATTGTACAAGGGGATAATTATTTTTGTTGAAAAGTTTCTGTAATCAAGATTCACAAAGTTGCCGTGAGCATGAACAAAGTTTAAGGAGCTCTCCCACTTCAACAATGCTTGTCTTTCTCACTTTCACTTTCCTTTTTGAAAAAGTTTTGGGTTCCCCTCTTTATTTTTGTTGTTTTTAAACTATATGAAAGCACTCAACAGAAATAAATGACTCTCTAAAACTTTCGGGTTGTCTCCCTAGCAGCGCTTTCTTTAAAGCCATTAAGCTAGGCATATAGTGCTCAAGTAATGAATCCACCCGGATCCCAAGGTATATCAAAGCCAATTTTAATTAACAATGATTTGTAATTTAGTAGTGAGCACAAATTAACATATATCATGCAACAACGAAGTCTAACTCTCTTCCTATGCATCGGCACGTCATAAAAGAACAATTCATGCACACATAGTAAAGGCCAATGCATAGTATAAACAGTTTCTTGCAATTTTGTTGTATTGGAAACATATAGAGGTGGAGATATAGTTCCTCTCATAATAATTGCAAATAGGAGCAGCAAGCACATGCATATTATATCTATCAAAATCATCATGTGTAATAGTAAAACGCAACCCATCAATATAATCCTTAATAAGGGTAAACTTCTCCGATATAGTGTAATTGGGAGAATTCAAAAAGATAATAGGACTATCATGTGTGGGTGCAATAGCAACAATTTCATTTTTAACATAAGGAACTATAGCAAGTTCATCTCCATAAGCATAATTCATATTGGCATCTTGGCCACAAGCATCATCAAAAAGGGATATTTCAAGAGAATCAACGGGATCATAACAATCATCATAGCAATCATCCTTCGGTAAGCACGAAGGGAAATTAAATATTGTATGAGTTGAAGAGTTACTCTCATTAGAAGGTGGGCACGGGTAGCTAATCCGCTCTTCCTCCTTTTGTTCTTCGCTCTCCTCATCATCTTTTTCATCCAATGAGCTCACCGTTTCATCAATTTCTTCTTCCATAGACTCCTGCAAAATATTAGTCTCTTCTTGGACAGCAGAGTAATCCTCAATATATGGTTCAACATAGGCATTAGAAGCATAATTATCATAGCAATATTTAAGTATGGCAAAATTTTCAGATTTGTAAAGAGTAGCATCATACTTTTTAATCAAAGAAGCAATTTCGTAAGCACCCTTAAAAGCAACAAATTCTTCAATTTATTGAACATCATTGTAATTATAAACACCCTTAGCATACGAAGATACGATTCCATTATCACTAAACTCACATTGATAGGGAAGGTGTTTCTTAGGGTTTTCAGAACAACAAGTAAAATCATATATTTCACATAAATTCCAAGCATAGCATTGCAAACGATGAATTTGACCCAGTAAAATTTTCCCTTTTTCAGATATTCAATGTCGCACATAACAAGCATGATCATCTAAAGATTTGCCCTCAACTAAGCTAGTTGGGGTTTCAGCACGAGCACATAGGGATCGAAGATGATCCAAGTAATGAGCTTCAGTAGTGTGATAGATTTTGAGTGGTTCTTCAACCATTGGTTTAGTAGGTACAACTATTTTTTTTTGGTATTTTGCGTTTCCTACCCATAACTAAAGATAGAAAACAACTAAGAACAGCAAATAAAAATTACTTAGTGATAAAGCAAACAAGCAAACACGAGAATATTCACCCCACGCTATTGCTCCCCGACAACGGCACCAGAAAAAGGTCTTGATAACCCACAAGTATAGGGGATCGCAACAGTTTTTGATAAGTAAGAGTGTCAAACCCAACGAGGAGCTAAAGGCAGAACAAATATTCCCTCAAGTTCTATCGACCGCCGATACAACTCTACGCATGCTTGACGTTCGCTTTACCTAGAACAAGTATGAAACTAGAAGTACTTTGTAGGTGTTGTTGGATAGGTTTGCAAGATAATAAAGAGCAAGTAAATAAAAGTAGGGGCTGTTTAGATAAAGAAATAACTAAGTTAGTTTTAGTAGAGAGATTTTTGTTACGAGAAAGTTATTTGTCCCTAGGCAATCGATAACTAGACCGGTAATCATTATTGCAATTTTATATGAGGGAGAGGCATAAGCTAACATACTTTCTCTACTTGGATCATATGCACTTATGATTGGAACCCTAGCAAGCATCTGCAACTACTAAAGATCATCAAGGTAAAACCCAACCATCACATTAAAGCATCAAATCCTCTTTATCCCATACGCAACAACCCCCTTACTCGGGTTTGTGTTTCAGTCACTCACGCAACCCACTATAAGCGAATCATGAACGTATTGCAACACCCTACAGCGGGGATCCCTCACGCTTGCGCGACACGGAGAGCACCATAGGACAACACCAATAATAAAGCATGCAACTCAAATCAATCTTGATCATTAAATAGCCCATAGGACAAAACAGATCTACTCAAACATCATAGGATAGCCATACATCATTGGGAAATAATATATAGCGTTGAGCACCATGTTTAAGTAAAGATTACAGTGGGTAAGAAAGAGGTTACACCGCTGCATACAGGGGCAAGAGTTCGTGATGATGCAGTGAAGTTGTTGGTGAAGATGGCGGTGATGATGATGGCCCCGGCAGCGCTCCGGCGCCACCGGAAGCAAGGGGGAGAGAGCCCCCCTCCTTCTTCTTCTTCCTTGACCTCCTCCCTAGATGGGAGAAGGGTTTCCCCTCTGGTCCTTGGCTCCCATAGCGTGGGAGGGGCGAGAAAGTATGAAAGTTGTAGAATATTGGCATGGAACAATCAAAAATTATAAATACGATGGAGACGTATCATGCGCGAAGGACACGAGGGCTCCACGAGGGTGGAGGGCAGGCCCTACCCTACTGGGTGCGCCCCCTACCTCGCGGGCACCTCGTGCGCTTTTCGGACTCTGTTTTCTTACACGACACGTATTTTGGTCGGTAAAAATTCATTATATAATATCCCGGGGGTTTTGACCCCCGTATCACGCAATTATCCTCTGTTTGTGTTTCGAGCTGTTGCTGCTGCATATTAGAGCAAGATGTCTTCGCAGGAGTCAATCGGGGAGAGCCGGGTGTCTCATCCGGCACCGAGGTCAACGACAAACAACAATGTTGACCTCTTTGGGCTAGCAACGGAGGAAGAGATGGAGGCTGATTTGAAGAGGATAGATGTAACATCCGAATTTTCCTAGATTAGGATGTTAATAGATCATTCATATGCATATCATATTTTTATTGCATTATTTGCTTTTTCAGAATATTCAAATCATTATGCAACAAAAGGCAATTTATTAGGAGTGGAGATAACATGACTTCTCCCCTATTTTAAAAATGTTCATAATGTGCAGAATATTATTTCCAGTTCATCTGATATCTTCTGGTAATTTTTGTGATCTTCAAAGTATTTTAATTGTGTGTTATTTTACTGTTTGTGTGGCCTTTTGCATAAAAATGAATTTCTAAAATTTCATTAGGTGAGGAACTAGTGTTCCTATAGTTTATATTAGCAGTATAGATTTTACGGTGTGCCTAGGTATTTTTATTTAGATTTTATTTTGTGTATGTTATTTTATTTATTTTGTTTTTGCTGCTGGGGTTAGTGTAAAAAAAGGCATCGAGCCGGCGAGCCAGCGGCCCAGCCAGCCAGCCGGCCCAGCAGCGCCGCCCACACCACTGCAGCCACCGGGGCCCACCTAACCCCGCACAGCCGCAGCCCACCTAAGACGGAGCGAAGCGGTAGGCCGCTCGCCCGACCCGCATCGCTTCAGCCACTGACTAGCGGGCCCCATGCCCCTGTTTCTTCCCCGAGCCGGACAGCGCTCGACCGCCGCGCGCACGCATGCCGAGGCCGCGCCTGACTCGCCTCGCGCCCTAGCCAACCCAGCACGCAGCCGACCTGCCGTGTGCGAGACCAAAGCCCTAAGGGAGACCCCGTAACCCTCGGTTTACCCTCCTGCTGCTGCACGAGCCGCCTGGGGTGTTTTGGATCTCGCCGGAGTAGCTCGTGGCCTCCGTCGTTCACCGCCTCCTTCCGCCACCGTAAGGACACCTAAGGCCACTCTATTTTTCTCCGTTCAACTTCCCCTTCAACGACGCACTTTTCTGACACCTTGATGTCGCCGGAGACGCAGCCGAATGCCGCCGCCACCGACGTCCGCCGCCGATGGAGCACCGAGGTTCACGTGGTCGCCACCGCCCGCATAGCACGCCCCACCGTCGTCCGACTTCACCACCGCCTCCGCCACTCAACGCTGCGCCCGTCCGTACCTTCGCCTTCGCCGGAGACCCACCGGAGGAGCGCCGCCGCCAACGCCCGACCGTCACCGCCGTTCCTCTGTTTTCCTGGTGAGCATGCACGCGCAGGAGTTTTCCAGCCAACCGCGTGCTGCCACGTGGTGGTAGCTACGGAAGTTGCTACAGCGCCGCTACAGCATTCACTGTTCAGGAGTTTTCTGCTATTCTTTTTGTCTTTTTCAGTTTTTCACCAAAACTTTTAATTGCTATAACTTTTAGTGTATAAGTCCAATTTAGGTAATTCTTTTTCCTGTGCACTCACAAAAATCAGCACATTATCACAGCATCAACTTTGCACATGTCTACACCTTTGAAATTTGAACTCATTCGAGTTTGAATCAAATCTTCCGTAGGCCGTAACTTTCAAACCGTTTGTCGATTTTTGGTGTTTCTTTTTGCGTTGTGACCATAGTGCAATTTAGCTGCTGTTAAGCTTCTGTTGTTGAGTTTTAAAAATGATTTTCTTTCTGTTGGTTTTGTTTTGGATCTTTTCATGTTTCGGTGATTGATTTGTTGAATTGTGTGAAACGTGTAGATTGTCCGGAGTGCGACGCGAGCTATTGTCAGGAGTGTGACTTTCTGAACCAGAACCAAGGCAAGTTACATGTTGATCATCCTTTACCTATTGTTTTCTATGCATGTAGTTATATCACACTATGAATATATGCATGTATAGGAATACTATATTATTTTTGCTATGCTGATGAGCTATCTTCCCGTCTTTGCAAATCGTGGTAGTGGTAGGTTGCTATGCTTTGTAGACGGGGGTGGTTCATGTATTCATTGAGTTTATGTGAGGATTATATATATTTAACAAATTGAGTAGTAACTCAGGATTTAACTCACCTCTGGGCGGAAGTGGTATTGCTTGGTGTTGAGGGAAGGCATCATGGGGTCTTGCACCTTTTCTAAGGCCATGCGCTCATGAGAGTGCACCCTAAGTGGAATGCCGCCCAGGCTCAAAAAGATCAGACAGACTTAGTGACTAGTAGCTTCCATGTGCGGCCACTGGCTATATGGGCTCTGGCTTAGTTGATCAGTTGTTGGAACCCTGGCCCAGACAGTGTCGACAGATGTAGCATATGTAGGTGGGATGTGGCCGTCAGGTGGTCAAGGGAACCTCTTCTGAAAGACTTCGTCTCAATCTTCGGATTGGGTCCAGTCGGTAAAGCATACTAAACTCCGCATAGTATTAAAACTAATCATGATTAGCCGTTCCCCCTGTTATGGGTAAATTTGAGCGACTATGCCATTACAGTTGTTGGATGATCTTGACAGATGTGACACTTAATAAATTTGTTGGGCAACTTAATAAAGGGTAGGTTGGAGTTGATTTTGCCAACTCAACCTTGTGCATTTAATTGTAGTAATAAAAGAACTAAATAAAAATTTGACTATTAGGTAGTTATTAGGATAGAATCAGCTTTCTGCAAAATAAACCCTCAAGCCTTCCTTTTGTTATACTATGCATATACATGTAGGTCTGCTATATTATTACTCCTGTGTAACTTGACAATACATTCCAAGTATTGACCTATATGGCCGCAACGTCTCATGTTGCAGGATATTTAGACGAAGAGTAAGGTACCGTTAGGGTCACGAGTCTGCACTCAGCATCGCCAGTGGGCTATGATGGGACTCATCGTTATTTTCTGCTACTTTCCGCAGTTTGATTGAATAAAGCTAGCCAAGTGCTATGCAGATTGTTTTATTTTATACATTCTGGATCATACGTTGTAATAAATGATGCACTTTCTATTCTGGTATTCATCTATACTGTGTGTGCTAGCGAGTTCGATCCAAGGACTAGCACGGTAAGCACAGAGACTCAAATCCTTCGAGGTTTGGTCGTTACAATAGATGCCATGGAAGAGGATCAAGAAGTCACTTCCCACTTCCGAGGTGGATTCACAATGGGAGAACTGCAGAGCTCGGCTATTCCAAACTCGTTTATCCCTTCCAATGTTAGATTTCTTTCTTATGAAAATATGAAAAAGAGTGTCACTGGTTCTCCTGCAGCTATGCAGCACCCTTGGGTGCAGGGAGCTTTGGCTATTACAGACAAACTCCGAAAGGAAATAATGGACCTCAAGCAGCAAGTCAATAAGCTCGAGGAGGAGAATCGTATCCCGAGGGGCATCATCGCCAAGAATATCACATCACCATCCCCGAAAAGAGAGACATAATCACATGGGTATGGGCACTCCCCTTGGCAACTGCCAAGCTTGGGGGAGTGCCCCGGTATCGTATCACCATCACTTTTATCTTTACCGTTTTCCTTAGTTTGATCCTTTTGGTAATATCTTGATCTAGTAGAATAAAGTTTATGGCATGATCTAGTTTTGAGTTTTGCTTTATGATCCTTCTATGTAATCGAGTCAGTGAGCTATATATAATAAAGATTAGTGTTGAGTCAAGGGCTTGATTATTTTTCCATGATCCTAAGGGAATAAAAGAAAAGAGAAAGAAATAAAAAGAAACAAAGAGATTTCGTGGATCTTGTGGAGAGTAATGAGCTCACATAGAAAAAGTATGATGAATAAAAGTTGTTGAGAGTTGACAAACATAGTTTTGGTCATCATTGCAATTAATAGGAAGTAATAAAGAAAGAGAGGTCTTCACATATAAATATACTATCTTGGACATCTTTTATGATTGTGAGCACTCATTAAAATATGACAGGCTAAAGAGTTGACGTTGGACAAGGAAGACAACATAATGGGTTATGTTTTCTTACATCTGAGATAAATTATATTGTCATGGATCATCCAACATGGTTGAGCTTGCCTTTCCCCCTCATGCTAGCCAAATTCATCGCACCAAGTAGAGATACTACTTGTGCTTCCAAATACACTTAAACCAGTTTTGCCATGAGAGTCCACCATACCTACCTATGGATTGAGTAAAATCCTCCAAGTAAGTTGTCATCGGTGCAAGCAATAAAAATTGCTCTCTAAATATGTATGACTTATTAGTGTGGGAGAAAATAAGCTTTATACGATCATGTGATATGGAAGAAATAAAAGCGACAGACTGCATAATAAAGGTCCATATCACAAGTGGCAATATAAAGTGACGTTCTTTCGCATTAAGATTTTGTGCATCCAACCATAAAAGCGCATGACAACCTCTGCTTCCCTCTGCGAAGGGACTATCTTTTACTTTTATCTCCTACCTTGCATAAGAGTCATGGTGATCTTCACCCTTCCTTTTTACATTTTATCCTTTGGCAAGCACAATATGTTGGAAAGATCCTGGTATATATGGCTAATTGGATGTGAGTTTTCATGAACTATTATTGTTGACATTACCCTTGAGGTAAAACATTGGGAGGCAAAACTATAAGCCCCTATCTTTCTCTGTGTCCGACTAAAACTCCATACCCATACGTATTGCGTGAGTGTCAGCAATTGTGAAAGACTACATGATAGTTGAGTATGTGGACTTGCTGAAAAGCTCTTATACATTGACTCTTTCCTATGTTATGATAAATTGCAATTGCTCCAATGACTGATATTATAGT